>NW_026643189.1:2726272-4089409 GCF_028828465.1 Penicillium psychrosexuale
GCTCAGCGGACGCTGCTGATGGAGGTTGCCTCGATCCACACGACAGCTATGACGGCGCAGAATGCCATGATCGATATCCTCGCCGCTGGTCCCTCCGTGCTTGAGGCCCTTCGTGAGGAGGCCGAGCGTGTATTCCGAGAGGAGAACTATCAGTGGAGCAAGGCGGGTCTCGCCAAACTATACCGAATTGATAGTGCCATTCGGGAGAGCCAAAGGCGCAGCAATTTCGCCGTCACTCTCTTGGATCACAAGGTCATTGCTCGCGAGGGCATCACCCACAAGGACGAAGGATGGCATATACCCTACGGAAGTACCTTGACGCTGAACTTGAATGGTATTTACCATGACCCCGACTTGTATGAAAACCCAGAGTCTTACGATGCATTCCGATATTCCCGACCTGTCGAAGAATACGCGGCCCAGAGCGATGGAAGCAAGGATCCTGCTGAAGGAGAGAAATACCGGAAGATGGGAATGGTCACAACCAGTGAAACCCATCTTATCTTCGGTCATGGCAGACACGCCTGGTAAGTGGTGCACACATTCTCCCGAAATCAAATCATTTCCTCATTGCTGACTACTTCAGTCCCGGCCGTTTCTTTGTGGCGCATGAACTAAAGCTAGCGATTGCGTACATGGTCCTGAAATACGATCTCAAGAACATCGCAGAGCGGCCCGCCCCGACAGTCATGGGCAACTTCATCCTTCCTTCGTTCAGGATCCAAATGCAAATTCGCCGGCGGGACAACAATGACCGGGCACCGTCGGCCGATAACAAGAAAATACACCTTACCGGCGCGCAAGAAACCATGCTGGGCACGCTCTTAGGCCGATTCAGGGATACGCAGCATCCACAACCCATTCTCAACGACCTGTGGGCGGGCCGAATTCTGGATCAGATCGACTACGACTTTGCCAAACTCAAGATGGACCGCATGTAGTCCAGCGCGATCTGTATGCGTAGCCGCACGTTCGACCGATGGACTGCAGAATTTATCCAACGTCACGAGGACACCGGGGCGACCGTTATCTGTCTAGCATGTGGCCTCGACAGCCGCTCCCTCCGTCTCCAGTGGGGACCCAAGGTGCGGTGGATCGATCTGGATCTTCCCGATGTTGTCGCACTCCGCCGTAAGCTGTTACCGACCCCCGGCGGAGACTATCGATTGGTCGATGCGTCGGTCGTGGAGGACTCGTGGCTCCAGGACATACCCGCGGATCGCCCAACATTGATCTTGCTGGAGGGGCTGGTGATGTATCTCACCGAGGAGGAAGGTAAAGGCCTACTGCAACGCCTGGTGGAACGGTTTCCCTCGGGGCAATTGGTGTTTGATGCGGTTGGATCGATTATGACTGCGGTGCAGCACCGGAGCCAAATTGCCAAAGCTACGAGGACATCCATGTCCTGGGGACTTGATCAGCCACAGGCCCTGGAAGCGTTGGCTCCGCGTCTATACCTGCGTGATATAGCGAGATTCGGGGATCAGGATGGAGCGAATGAGTTGCCACTCTTTGTGCGGTGTGTCGCCTGGGCCCTGAACCATGTGCCATACATCCGAGACGTGGGATACGTTTTACGATATGAGTTTTGATTGGGCGTAGGGAAAGTACAGACAATTTGTCTTCGGAATCATTACAATATGGGATTATAGTATGATAGTTTTCTTTCATCATTCTTTCATATTCCCCTGTGTTCCGAGCTAGAATATATTTATTTATCCGCCAGTATTTTCGGGCTACAACTAAACTTCCTGTTCTAACCGCCGACGGTATGATCCCACCCAGAGCTCATCTTCCATTTGTTGTAATATGTGGAAGGGTGTTCGCCCTCTTCGGATTCGGGAGAAGCATCGGGGTCGGACGTGAGTACGGCTCCGACAGCGATTCCCGTTTTCACTTGTGGCTGAATGTGTAAATAGCGTCCGTATTTGTTTGGATGTTTTGTACGTAGTTTTGACCAGCCTAGGAGGAAATGATGACAGTGCTAGACGTTGGTTTACATCTAGGGGATTGTTACAAGGACCCCCCTTCTGCCTGATTCTGCCTTACACAGAAGGCATTAATTCAATTCTGCCAGACTTAATCCTTAAATCTACACTTTTGAATTCTTCTTTATATAGTCAAAAATACATTTTGACCCAAAAAAAACGTGTGTTCTATCTCATACCTACATGTTTTGATCCCTTGATAATGATAGAGCGGTTGAAGTTGTTGAAGCAGTTTTTGGAGCAGTTTTCGGAGCAGTTGTTGAAGTAATTGTTGACGATGAAGTAGTTGATGTCATAAAAGTGACTTGATTTTGTTAGTGGTTTATATACAAATTGTAGGTCTTGCTAAGGAGTTCGACATTGAGGGATGTGGAGGGCGGTAAGTTGAATCCCCAAAGGGGGGTCGAATTAGCTAAAGGGGGGTCCCTGTAACAATCCCCTATATCCATCTATGTTATGCTGTGCACCTATAGATCGATCTCTTTGCTTGAATGGTAGGTTTCTGGCCTCATAATAGGGGAACACCACGAGAATACGTCCTCTGCGAGACCTCTCTGGATATCCTGGATTGCCTTGGACAACTTCATGGCACAATGATAGTTCCCCTCTGCCGTAGGTGCATACACAAACTTCTCCCCACGAGCCGTTCTCGTGATCGAACTAATGCTAATGGGTGCCACCACGGCCGCTGTACCGACAGCCAAGATCTCCGAAAATTCGGACAACTCTTCGTATTTCACGGGTCCGACCTCCACCTTCCATCCGAATGAACGTGCCAGCTGAAGGCAGCTCTCGCTGGTGATGCTTCGGATGATATTCGGACTATCCGGGGTGACTAATGTGATATCCTCGCCCATCTGTTTGACGCCGATAAACCCTGCGGCAGAGAACTCGTCAATCTCGGATCGGGTTTTGCTATCCAGATGCAGAGTGATTCCATAGCCTTGTGACTTGGCCTGCATCGACCACCTCAGGACGGGAGCATAGTTGCCCCCTACCTTGGCCGATCCCGTTCCCATCGGGGCTGTGCGGTCAAACTCTTCCAAAACCAGCGCGTCCACCGCCCTGGCTCCCAGGAGGCCCGTGACGGGCAAAACAAAGACGCAAAAGGTATACTCGTCTGGTAAGATGAGGTTGATCTGCGGTCCCGAGCCGAAGACTAGGGGTCGGATGTAGAGTGCCGCACTGGTATCATGCGGAGGAACGAACTCGGCATTGATGGACACAACTAACGCCACGCAGCGGGAAAATTGATCCGTTGGCAGAGGAGGAATAGAGACAAACTCGCACGAATGGCGCAGACGAGCGCTGTGATCCGGCAGTCTGAACACATGGATATGTCCATTCGGATAGCGGAAGGCTGCATTGGAGCATTAGAGACAACGTTATAGAGGTTAACTTGGCGGCGGGTGTATGATTTGCACTGACCTTTCATGCCTTCGTAGGCTTGCATTCCTATTCTCCACAGTCAATGCGGAAGGTCACAATGTTTGGCTCGCTCAAGAAAAGTTCTTACCATAATTTAGCGCAGGAGACAGTCCGCTGACAGTCAGATCAGTTCCCTTGACCACCTCAGGCTCGCTCCAGCATCCCGTTTGAACGTTATATCGACATTGGACATGTCCGTTGACTGTAATGTAGTACGTTAAGATATGTCTACACTGTAGTCTTGATCTCACAGGGTTGTGTCTTACCCTCACGAATCTGTTTGCCAATTTTGTTCCAATCTAGCAATGTCAGAATCAAGTCGCAAAGAATAGTGGGCACGTCTTCGGCATACCAAGATTGGCTGGTGGTGGAGGAAACTCCGATTCGGTCACCATTTTGTTGCTAAATTTTCTTTAGATTGCGTCTAGTATGAATCGGGGCCTTTTCAAATGTATATATGCTGCATTTTAGCCGCAAATGGCCCCGGAAGCCATTCGGATAGTCGGACTCGGACTCGGGTCTACTAGTGAGCCACCAAGGCAAGAGATAGTCAACCCTTCGCAGCAATCCAGCCGCAATGTAAATCAGTTCTCTGTTCAATCGCTACCATGATTATTCCCGTGATTGTGCCAATGAATACTGCAGGGTGGCAGCTCGTGCTCACTGCCGGGACAACCCTGGGGCTACTGGTAGTCGGGGGTCTGGTCTGTGTATGTTACATTCAGCGTGGTCTAGTTGTCTAGTCTTTACTGACAATACCAAATCAGATTGTTGGACTAGTACTTTATCGACTCACCTTTCACCCCTTGGCTAGATATCCCGGACCACTGTTGGGTAGGGTCACCAATCTCTATGCGGCTTACCATGCGTGGAAGGGTGACATCCACACGGACATTTGGCGGTGCCATCAGAGATACGGTAACAATTAGGGCCTCATAAATCCATCCGTGTCAAAAGATCATCACTGATTATTTCCCAGGGGATCATATCCGCTACGCACCGGATCGACTGACATTTAATACGGCCCAAGCGATAACGGGTAAGTACCTACCTGAGCAAGACGAATGTCACGCCGTGGAGCTGTCACTGAGGCTGGATAGATATCTACGGCATTGGGAGCCGGGTCCGCAAGTCCAAAGTGTATGAAACGCTGGTTCATCAAGCGCCCAACACCCTCACGCTCCGAGACAAGAAGAAACATGCGCAGCGAAGGCGGATCATGAGTCAGGGCTTCTCGGACGCAGCCATTCGGTCATTTGAGCCCCGTGTCCTCGAGCTAGTACAAAGGCTCTGCGAAATTCTCCAGGGCGATCTTAATAGCAACGATGGAAAATGGAGTAAAGGCCAGGATATGGCAAAGTGGTGTATAGTCCTGTGAACCTGCCTAAAATGAATTGCCCATGCTGATTGATCACAAAGTCGACTACCTTACCTTCGACATCATGTCAGCCCTAGTCTTTAGCGCTAGCTATGACACCCTCCGGCAGGAAAAGTTCCGCCCCATCATTAACGCTATTGAGGAATCCAATGTTCGAGTGAGTGTTATTCTGCAGGCTCCCATCCTCACCCTTTTCCGGCTCGATAAGAGGCTGTTCTCCCGGTCGATTCTTTGGAGAAATCGCTTTATCAAGTTCATCGGACGGTCGGTCTCAGAGAGGGTCAAGAAAAGTTCCCTGCTAAAGGAGCGGGATGTCTTTTCATAACTCAAATCAGCCAAAGATACTGTCACCGGGAAGACATTGCGGATTGACGAACTTGGAGGCGAGGTTGCTACGTTGATTGTCGCTGGTAAGTGTTGAGAGAGAAAACATAATAAAAATAACGCGTGTCGTAGCGAGGAATAATTCTTTTCCACGCAGGTTCCGATACCACCGCTACTACTCTGGCAGCAACACTTTTCTATATCAGCAGAGAGCCCTCCGTGTACGAGCGAGTAACCCGGGAAGTCCGCAGCTGTTTTGCGTCTGCGGAGGAGATCCACGCGGGGACACAGTTGAACTCATGTCGATACCTGCGCGCCTGCATCGATGAGGCTCTCCGGCTGTCGCCTCCTACGGGGAGTGCTCTCTAGCGCGAGGTTGAGGAAGGCGGGTTGATGATCGATGGCTGTCACGTTCCAGCTGGATATGACGTCGCCGTTGGAGTCTACAGCATTCACCACAACCCAACGATTTATCCGGGCCCGTTTTGCTTCCAGCCAGATCGCTGGCTGAAAGACGGACCTCCTGGGGTTCGAGAGGGCTTCATGTCGTTTTCTCTTGGCACGCGGAGCTGTATTGGACAAGGCCTTGCCCTGGTGGAGATTCTCTTGACTCTTTCCAACATCATTTGGCGGTTTGACCTTGAACCCGCCGAGGGAATGGAGTACTGCCAGGAGTCCACATTACAGGACCATGTTACAGGGGCGAAGAAGGGGCCTTTTTTGAAATTTCGCCCGTTTCACCGTGCGCAAGGCAAGGAGGATCATATTTGGAACGGTGTGGACAGTGGGAGGAGCATGATGGCTGCAGGATATGTATGGGATGGAAAAAGTCACTTCGTATATATTAGAGAGGGGACCCTGTAACGGGGATATCAGGGGCACCATCAGCCCTGCCTGCAAAACAGGGTAAGAGCAAGGTCATCACTGGGAGTAGTAGGGGGCTAGAGAGTAGAACACCGTGGGGTGACTACTAAGAGAAGGTGGTGCCTGCGTTGTGATCTCTGCCTCAGGTGTACTTTTATATCACATGACCGCTTAGTCATTATGTTTATTCTCACTCTGTTCTCTCTATCGCGAACCGCGCACTCAACCAATTGGCAACCGTCCATTCCCTAGACCCTTTATCCCGTTCCCTTCTCCTCTACATCCAGTTTCCTAGGCCCCCCTAAATTGATATTCTCTACATCTTGCATGACTCCAACGTAGCAAGGACTCCAACCACCCAGAACGGCACGTCCACCACCCAAATCCGCACGTTATTGATCTTGAGCCACCCGGCCAACAGCTCCAATGTCACTTCCGGAATCGTATCCGGACTCATCATGCGTGTTTCAAACTTTAACATCGTGGGGGCAATGAATAAGTGCGCAAACGAGAAGAACAGGCCAATGCCGTAGAGCAGTTGCGCATACGTGCCGGCTAAGTCTTCGGTGTGCACAAACAAATTGAGGATAAGAGCCACCCGCGCAATCAAGACGATACCGATGACTCCAGTCCAAATTCGAGGGACCACCGTTTGGAGCCAGTGTTGTAGGGCAGCGCCAACATGGTCAACCTTTTTGATGGAGGTATAAGGAGGGAGAAACGAGGAGAGCGCAAAGTATTGCGCCAGTCGGTTGACCAATCTAAAGAATTGGAGTGTTAAGGGTAATCCTCTTTATCAAAACGAAGCTGAGTTGGCTCACTTACAGAATTGTCATGGCGATCAAGGGAGTCACTCGGAGGATCTTCAGGGCCAGACTGCCGGCTGCAACGAGTTCAACGCCCATTTTGGTGCTGCTTGTTTCTTGATCAAGGGGATAGAGGTTAATTGTATAGTCACTCGGAGAAGAAAAGGGAACAAAAACGAATATGTACTCATATAGAGCCTGTGTCTGGCTTGCTGCTGGCCTCCGTCGGATTCGGAGTCGGTCGACCATCGGATATGCGATTTTGTCCCAAGTTCAACACCATACATAACATAGACGGACGATAGTTTCGCTCAATCCTCCCTGCTCTCAGTCGAAATGCATCGCTTTTTTAAATCCGATTTCTTCAACTTCGAGTTTATCCGGATTCTCTCCGCCGCCCCCTATGGCGGCGCCGAGATCGGGGAATGCCTCGTGGCGGCCAGTGATATCGCCAACGACAACCCCGAAAGCTGGCATCGCGCGTGGCTAGCACAGGCAAACAAAGCCCGGGCCCTGGGCGATGAGGCCATGCGCACCGGGGACAGGGTTTCGGCACGGCGGGCATTCCTGCGCGCATCCAACTACTACCGCGCAAGCGGGTACATGTTCCACGATGCGCCAAATACGCCGGATGTTCGGGTGCTCCCTCTGGCCCTCAAGGTGATCGACACATTTGCGCAGGCGCTTCCATTAGGCAACGGTCCGGCGTTTGCGGTCAGCATCCCCTTCGAGCCGTATCCCCTACCCGGATACCTGTATCTCCCGCCCGCGTCGAAGCGACTGAAGCAGTCGGTACCACTGGTGATCAGTCTAGGCGGGGCGGACTCCATCCAAGAGGAGCTCTACTATGTCTATGCGGCCAGTGGGCCGGATCTAGGCTACGCGGTGCTCACATTCGAAGGACCTGGGCAAGGGATCATGCTCCGACGGGAGAAGACCGCCATGCGTCCCGACTGGGAAGTGGTCGTCGGCCGAGTGTTGGACTTCCTCGAGCGGTCTGTCGAACAGTATCCCGAGCTGGAACTAGATCTCTCCCGCGTGGCAGTGGCCGGCGCTTCCATGGGCGGATACTATGCGTTACGCGCGGCGGCAGACCCCCGCATCTATGCCTGCGTCTCTATTGATCCCTTCTACGACATGTGGGATTTTGTCCGCAACCATATCTCTCCGATGCTCCTTGACGGCTGGAACAATGGCTGGATCCCCACGCAGCTGATCAACAGCATGATGGCCATGGCCTTGGCCAGTTCGTTCCAGGCCCGGTGGGAAATTGGATTGGCCATCTGGTTCTTCGGGGTGAAGACCCCGACGGATACGTTGGTCGAGATGATGAAATTTACTCTCCGCCGACCGGACGGTTCGAGTCGCCTGGACGACGTAAAATGTCCCGTGCTCGTGTCAGGCGCTACGCAGTCGCTGTACCTCGAGCCCGAGGAGACCCTCCGCGTGTTCAACGCCCTCGAGCATCTCGGGGATGACCGACGAGAGATGTGGATTGGTCGATCCCCGGAAGGAGGGCTCCAGGCTAAGATTGGAGCTATTGGGTTGTCAGTACAGAAGACATTTCAATTCCTAGATAAACATCTAAATATTCAGCGGCCTTCACCGTCCCAGTCGGAGATAGAGCAGCTCTACATCAGGAGTATTAGGGGCAGGGGGGGCTATGACTTAACTGCAAGCGCCTGAATTAATACTGGTTTATCTACCATCGTGCGCTTTCTACGAGCGAACTGCCCGAGAAACTCCTTTATATAGAGCTACTACTCGCTATCGTCGTCGTAGAAGTACTCCAGGACGTCCTCCGTGAACCCATCCTTCCTTCTCCACGTCACTTGTTTCTCGACCCAGGATCTCGATGCTTTGGCACAGTCCTGTGGAAGGATATCGAGAATGTCCTCCCCTAGTTGGAAGGAGCGTTTCCTTCCAATATGGGCAAGAACGGTCCATCGTTCCTTCCCGGGATCTGTTATATTGTAACATATGAAACTTAACTGACGATGCCCAGTATGCATCACTAAGGGATTTCGATACATACTTTGAAGCAAGCAGATAATTTAGCGATGTACCATGTTGTAATTTATTTGGTACTGTCACGTCAGGTCGGTCTTACTCTTAGGTATAAAGTGGAATGACTCATTTCGTGAGCACTGAAAGCTTGGGGGAAGATATTGATTCGTTCTAGTAAGAGGTCGGCCCAAAGTCACCTGACCGACCCCATGGTTCACAGGTATGTACTTCTTTGCAGCTCATGCGCCAAAATTAAGAGGAGGCTGAATGCAAGCAATTTATTCATTCGAAACTACCCCGAGCTGCTCCCCAGAATAGACGACAGCATTCAAAACCCACAAGAAACCGCCAAATACCAACTATAGCCCTATACTGTACTCTGTACACGGAGGGATCCCGTACGAATTCCATATTACGGGGCATAATACGGAGTACTACTCGTTGCGACAGCAACAGAACCCGCAAAGGATCCACAGCTGCAGCAGGTTTCGATACGCCTATCCGCCAGCCACCGTCGTCGTCCCGGGTAGCGCTAGAGGTTCAATGTCAAACCGCCAAGACCTGCGGACCAAATTCGCTGGCATTGGCTCCCGAGCGACATGATTCTGTCAGTAATAGACCTCAAAGATGGCGAAGGGAAGGAACAGCTCGTGTTCGAAGTCATGTTAATTGGATCCTGACATGTTGGGACTTGACCCTGATCCTTTACTGAAATTTCCGGGGTGGGCTAGACAACCTTCGATGAAAATTCTGGAAGCCACGTTGTCCCACAGGAGCTGAGTGTGGGGTCCGTTTCAAGATTTCAGGTTCCGGGATATGGGAAGGCTCAGATCTGTGACATGTGTAAACCGCTAGATGTCTGGCGAATGCTTTGTGTCCCGGATGTTTGGTATATGGTAAAACGCGAATTTGCTTGGTGGATGGATGTGTGGGGATGTGTGGTAGAACTGGTAGAGGAAATGAGTGCTTCGGATAAATTAGTTTGAGGTAGCTGCGGGATGTCGGATTTGTTAGTAGCAAACAGCAGCTAGGCTGGCTTTGGAAGCTGGCACATTGGCTCGCGACGGCGTCTCCGGTGATATTTTCCTGGTCTTGCTTGCCCCACTGGGGCTGATACCACTACTTCAGAATGGCGTCAGCCTGCTGCCCAGAGGTCTCTGCTATCCAATCCATAATCGACTTGCACCAATCGCGAGGCTGAGATCAGGTTAGTATAGTGGGGATTTGTTTTTCTAAGAGCCGGAGCCGCTTGGAGCCGGGTGTCATTCCGAGATATGGGTCCGCAATATCTGTCGGCGATAGATATTCAGCCACGATATCCAACACGACGGGTAATCAAAGATGAGTGGACTGTGAGACATTGTCCCGGATTCTACGGAGTACTCCGTGCTTATGGGTTGTTGCAATCTCTTGATGTTCCCTTTCCCGCTCTCCCGCTCTCCCGCTTTGTCCGAGGTATACGATACGTCGCGTGAGGTATTGCAAGCTTCGGGAAACATATGTGTACTTCCCTTGGTATCCGACTCATGGCCACGTATGCGATCTCCCTAATCGTATGATCGCGCGTCGCCTATGAAACGAGCATTCGAAACGCCCGACACCGTGCACGAAATCCGTAAGCCGTGCCTCATACAGACATGGGATGGAGTTGATTCCGGAATCCGCACCGGCAATGAAAAAAAGGCACCGGCGTAAAGGTACAACGTAGGAAAGTCGAACATATCAGCCGTGAGACGAGTGATGGCGCCATGCCGGTTCCGGGATAGTTTCCTCTGAAACAAGGATATCAAACAAGGATATCATTTCGAATAGGACCGGGACGAGTCGCAATGCATGATTATGGTTACACAATCAGTGACGTGCGAACCACGGGCACCCTATGATACTGTTGCACCAATATCCTCGGATATGATGGGAACATTCATTCCAAGTTGAGTCACATGCACGGCAGGAAGGCGGAAAAAGGCAAAAAAAAAAAAGGAAAGAGACACACATCCGCCTTCCTGCAGTCGGAATCGAAATGCCCCAGGAGGGGTAGACAATCTCCAGCATCTAGCAACAGCCGGGTCGGTGATTGGGGGCGATGATTCTGAGCCAACGAGAGGTAGCCCGGGGGGTGTCGTATCAAAGAGAGAGAGGCCCGAGGATGGTGAAATGGCCTTCTTTGCATGTTTATTTTGTTCCATTTTCGTATTAGTGTGGGGTTATACGTGATCCTATGTTGTACAACACAGCCTCGCTTGATTTGCATATCACTGGAAGCATCGAACACGGATCGAAGGAGTGGAGGAGCGGGACGAGGCTGGGCTGAAAGGGACGAGAGTGGGGGATGTCTGAGACGTGTCAGTTCCTGTGATGGCTTTCTTCTTTGGGTAAGCTAGTGGATAGTATCTGGCATGCACTGTCATTTTCGAAGGTAGAGGCCTGCCGACGTGCATGCGTCAAAGCGGGGTGCTTCTTTTGACTGGCTTCCTAGTTTGGTATAACCCAAAGAAGATGTACATCCGGCCGAGTAGCTCGTCGCCGGGGCTGTATTCCCGGGGGTGTTTGTATGCCTGATAGGTATCTAGAGAGGAAGAATGGCTGTTTCGAGTAAGTCAATCACAGCTTGCATGATATAACCAGGGAAGAAAGTGTATGCGAGGCTTAAGGTGATAAAGCAAGGACCCCAGTGAGGCGCAACGGTTCCATTCCGCTGGGTCTGTATAATTCAATGTTAGCATGTAAGATTGTTATTGGCATACTTGAAAGTAGTCTAAATCGTGCTAGGTAACTCTATTTTGAATGAGTGTTACAGTACAGAGATGGAATATATATTGCAGTTTCCCAAACTAAACATTTGAAATGTTACAGTTATATCATAGTAGTAATGGCACTCAGAAAGGGAGAATATATATTAAATTCTCCAGAAATGGAAATGGAGATGTTAAGCCCCTTCCGTTCTCCTGAAGATCAGACCCATAGCTCAGTACTCAAATTTTCCTTTTATTTGCCTCTTTAATTAAGAAAAAAACGAGTGCCCCTGGAAGGCGCCGAGCTTCTCAGATCCCGACAAGCTCGCGCTATACTCCGTATGTTGTATGTTGTATGTTGTAATGTCTTACTGGGATTTCCAAAGTCGGAAGGTCCCAAGGAACATTCGATGTACCTGACATTTTACGTACTGTACGCGTATCAAAACACGTAATACCGTAACGAAAGAAATTTGGTTCTCGTTGCGTCTTCATGATGTCACCACAATCATTCCAAGGTTACTAACTAATTAACGATTGAAAGTTGAAATAGTATAGGTCGTCCAATTAAATAGATATTCTGGAATTTACGAGAAGATTAGTGTTGATTTGAGAGAAATAAGTTTTTTTATTTTGCCTATTAATCCAATCGATATTACAGAAATAATCCCGGCAATCGAAGCACTCCCCACAGAATCACAAAGGGAACAAAGAGCATAAGAGAGTTTTTTCGCCGAAGGTTTCGTCCCATAGGGAGAGCCCGCCGTCAAAAGTGGGGGTCATTATTTAGGGCTGTTGATCGTAGCAAGGAGCGGATGCAAGATTGACTGGTATGTATTGTTTATATGCACATCAAAATGGAGTGCAGGAGGCTGAATACCTCTGTAGGCAGTATGACGCCATTCAAATCTTGCAGATTACTCTTGACGATATAAGAAGTCCACGGGTAGATAGGTATCTCCGTCAAGATGAAGAAGAATGACGTGGACTCTATGTTCGATTACCGTTACTACTATATTGACTGTACCAGTATTTTTGACCTTCCAGAAGGAATCATTGGAAGTATTGAGAAACAGAACGTTCCCCTGAGCGATGTCATATATAAAATACACTAGCTTGTACTCTATACGAGAACGACCAAATTCCTTAAGCCAATGGAAGACCCCGAGGATCTTGGAAGCAAAAATAGTAAGACATGTTTTCCTATGTACATACCAAGTCCTAGTTACCGAAACACAAAAATATGTAATCTGAATCTGAATCACCTCCATCATGCTATTAGCCTAGTATAAGTCGCATGTCCCACGTCAGAGCTGGGAATCATTCGTGCAAGCATGGTCTGATAGCACGGTTCTTCACAATAATGTGCATATGCACGAGTCCATGTATAATGTAGGCAAATGGAGTTCGCTAAACAACCCCTCTTCATCCCGTCTGTAACCCCCTAGTCGGATCCTGGTGGAGATCGCTGACTGGCTAGCAACTTTGATTATGGATCATCTAAAGCACCGTGATTAGCGGTCAGGATGTTTTGACCGACAGAAATTATCACATCGCTGTCATCGGAAAAAGTGGCTGTAACGAACGCGCAGATCCTTGCTTCAGCCACCGCTCTTTGTTTTTACCTCATTACTAGGTGGGGTAACTAGCTATATTAGGGCTGACGAGGCACAATGGAATATGGATCAAAAACAGGACTCTTCGGTCTTTTGCAATGGTCTCTTAGACAACGTTACGGTCTACTTTCTATAATCCAATAATAATAGAACTGGGTTTGATCTCCCTGCAAGTTTTAATCTATTTCGCTGTTGTGCTGTCGCAGGGAACCGAGGGTATTCTTCTAACCCGCCATAACCGCCCTGCACGATGTCACATCGATAGCGCACAGATATTGGATAGGAGACACGGTCAGCAATAGATTCGGTTCAAAAATGTAGTTTTGAAGTTGCGTGTATACTGGGGCATATGAGTCATTTCATTCCAGCACCGTATTCCCAGCCCACAAAAAAACAAAGGAAATTCAACACGAGCAAAAAGAAAACTAAAAAGTGACGACTATTTCCCCTTTGGGTAATTTTACCTTCCCGTCGCCTTTCTCGATCTTGCGGCGTATAAAATCCACAAGGAGAGGCCCGTTCCGAATACGTTGTGAGCGTACGCGGGGCTCCTAGATACCCGATTATCTTATTACCATAGGGGAAATATCCCTAAGGTCTGAACCAAATCCTTGTCGGGGGCTGTTGGTTATCGTCCTTGGATAACGCTAAAGTCCATAACAGCCCACCCGGGTGACGTGCAGGAGCCCAGGATCAGAGTAGCATGAGTAGCCTTTATGGAGGGGTGCTGAGGGATTTCGATTTTCTTTTCTCCGGCTGTAGCGGCACAGAGTTGTGAAGCAAAATCAAGGAAAGGGTGAAGCACGGCATCGCCAGCTCATCAAGTTCCAACGGCTGCGGGGTTGCTGGTGAACCCCGCAGATGTTCCTATGCATTGCGGCTGGTCACACTCTGCATCGTATAGTCTGTGTAACTGTGTGTCTTGACAAGACAGGTATAAGCCAAGCTGGAGGATCTGAGACTAAGGTATAAAAAAGGGGGGCTGAAAATACGAAAGCATGGAATCACGCTGCGGGAAGTGCGGGCCTCGTACACGGAGTAGGTAGTTAGTGTTCATGACAAAAACAGAGACCTCAAACTCCCCGACGATCTGTTTTTACGTTGGATAATCCACTCGTTCTGCACCGCCTAAACGGTTTTTTCACTGCCACACCAAGCCTCACCGGTTCAGGGATGAGATTTAATTTCGACGTTTCGGCGATGTAGATACCTTGTACTCCGTACCTTTAACCCCCACCAAGGTATTGAATAGGAGAAAATGGTGATGTGTGTCGTGATCGACTCACTCTTTTTTGTCTCAGGGCTTAGGTACAGATAGGGCCTGACCAGTCAACAATGAACACAAACACAACCTTGAAGGAAACAACAACACTAGATAAGACCGTGTATCACAGGGAGAACAGGAAAGTCTAATTGAATCTCGAGATCAAAACGCAGCAATCCGAAGGCTCCGCATATCTTCCCCGGACCGCTCTATCGGTATTAAGCGGAAATTTCCTCGGAATTAATACAGGTAAAGAATGCCTGTTATGGTCTAACAGATACAGAGTAAAAACCTCAAAGTGATTATATTAAAAGTCGACTAGTCGACTAACTGGGCTGCAATGTGGGGGAAATAGAGCCCGGCGGTGCCTCGGACTATAAATCTGAAAGAAATAAACTGCTAGTGATTCTTGTATCCACTATAATCCATAATGTCACGGAACATTTATGATTATGAAAGACGAGTTCTGAATAAGAGAAAGGGGGAATCCCCTTTTTCACACGAAAGATCCAGGGAAATCTGTCATAGGTTGATTGTAGGGAAATTGTAATTCCCGTCGCTTCAGGGCAACACATTTGAAACACAGATCGGCTCAGTTTGGCCGATAGCATTCCTCAGGAATTCCAAGGATCGTCCAATGGCACCAAGCAACGGGTTTCCGCCTAGCAATCATTCCACATCGTCATCTCATGGTAGGCAGCTCTGTATTTTGATAGGCACTTGGGTATTAAAGTAGTACCTAACTGTAGGGGCATGCCTGAAGGGGATGAGCAATTGCACCTGGTTGTAGTATTTAATCAATTCAAAGGCCCTCTCCTTTTCCTCCTTCTCACTCTAGAGAATTCTTTGTTACTTTTTTTTTTTTTTCTTTCGAGATATCAGCCTCATTCCTACTGATTGGTTCATATATACACTGGGTGAGTCTTGAACATTTGCCTTAATCAGACCATACACACATTTTTTCTCCTATCCCCATCACAACTGGAATATCAGCAGTTACCGCTTGAATTCGATGTCCTTGAATATTTATTGACTCTCCTACAGAAAAAGAAAAAGAAGAACGAAGAAAGAGATCGAATATCCAAATTACGACGTACTTCGGATTGTTACAGAATACCAGTATTTTATCCTTACCGGACAATACAGGTATCCGGTACACGATTTCGCATACCGCCGGCTACGTCTATCGTAAGTACCCAGTACCCACCGCAGCTTCAATTTGCGGATTTGGGATTCATTGATTTAATTATTTTCGCTTTTTCCCCCTTCAACCCCAACTCTTCTTCAATTACCTCCCCTCCTTGAAACCAGAAGGAAAAACTCTATACTCATACGACGATAAGGACAACGCAGGTCTTCTCCCTCTCGTCGCATGATCATCCAGGTCTTCCGCAAATTTATCCACTCCTCGACTCGCATTCAGCTTGCAGTGATCCTCGAACGGCACTAAATAATCCAACATCAGCAAGCTCCCTAACTCGGCCCAGTCTCGGATTGCTCCTTTCCTCTTTCGACCGCCTGCATCCACTGCGTTGGCAACTTCGTCGCAAGTGCCGATTTTCGTCGCATTCTCCTATCCTAGCTTCGTTGCGCCGGGGAAAAAGACTCCCTGCACTTTAGCACGGGTACTCCCTCGCCTGCCGCATCGCTAGTCTCCGATCTCAGCCAATCGCGCCACGAACCCTGTCGGACTAGGAGAACCCTTGACTCTTGGGTCTTTTTTATTGCTGCCGCCTGTCCACCTCCGCAAGCACCCAAAGCCGGTTCTTGGGGCTCTTTTCTGAACTCTGGCAAGGATACCTACATACGCATCACATTCGGCCTTTGACTCGCTTTGGCGCACGCCCTTCAATTTCGAACCGGTTCTGCGCTGCCTTCCCCAATTCACTCGGTGATTCCACGATCAATTGGTCCATACCACAGCACCCCCCGCTTCCACTGCAGAGCAGCAGCTTCCCCCACGCACCGGCAGATCGACACGCATAAGAGAGGGGTAGCATTGTTATCATTGGAAGGACATACAGAGAATCGGCCGGGCTCCAAAAGAAGCAAGACGAGAACCCACGTTCCGCTTCCTCGAGGCTGGAAATCATTCCCTAGTTGATTTCGTTTGTGACGTTCTATCCCCAGTGGTTAGCATCGGCTGAGAATATCACTCGTGGGAGATTGGCCGTTGCACAGGGCCAGTGCCCTTTGCAATTGTTATCAGGGACTTTTTTAATCGCTCATATCTTCTTTTGTTGCGATTTCTTTCCCCCCGTGAGCTGCTCTCCGGCAGGGCTCTCCGCACTACACCTAATCCAGCCCAAGATGCAGCAGAGTTCAGGAACGGTGAACTTCTGCTGAGGACGTGGCTGAACGATCATTTTTTACCGTGTCAGAATACTCTTTTGGCTCGGATCGCATAAGATTTGCGAACCTTGACAGCAGGCCGGTCCCATACGCTGTTACCTATTCGTCCATTTCTGAGTCCAGGTGACTCGGACGTTGGCACTTTATACGACAGGCTTGGATTCCTCTATCGACAGCTGAGCTGTCGTTTTGATATTCGTCATGGCTTATGCTACGACTACCTCGCCGACTCTGGATGCTGACACCCAATCCAACTTAAAGCTTGCGACATCTCTCCCTCAACCGACTTCTCTCCGCCATGTTGTCACATCTCGTCCTCCCCCTTCCACACGAGCTTTCACCTCTTCTCCGACCTGTACTCCTACCTCATCCATCCCTGGTCACGGCACACCCTATAGTTTAACCCCTGCTGGCACCCCCCTCTTTGGCCGAGTGAACGGTTCTTCCCTGCCTACGCCAGGCCCCCTCGACCTCGGCGAATCTATCATGGCCGTTCCCGGAAACGCAAACCCTTCCAGCTTTAATGACCCAGCTCCGTCCAAGGCGCCGGGTCTCATGAGACGAATCTCGAGAGGCGCCGCCAACAAATTGACTCGCAGGAGGCAGTCTACCACCCAAAACGAGAAGCGGGACCGGAGCACTGGTCCCATTATCATGCGCCGGCGCAGTGATAGCAAAACCGGTTCCCAACCTGTCCGAGACAGCGCCCTTGATTCAAGCAACGAGGATGAAACCGGTGAAACCTTGGACAACCTGGGTGCATGGGCTGGCTCAGAGGCATCCAGTCTTCGCAGCGAGAGTCGTATTAATATGGCTCGCGAGGCTGGTCCCGTTCCCGCCGTTGCCGTTGCGCCCAAGGTAGACTCTGCTGTGCAGCGAGGCACAGTCCTCACCAAGGTAACCAAGAAACACAGAAAGCAAGTCCGCTTTTTCCTTGACTTAGATGCCGCCAAGGTTTTTTGGGATGTCTCTAACCCAGCCAAACGCTTCTATATCGATGATATCAAAGAAATCCGGGTTGGTGCCGATGCTCGCAATTACCGCGAAGAACATCAGATTCCCGAAGATTTGGAGCGCCGATGGTTCACCATTGTCATTGCGGATTCTGATCGCTCCAAGGGCCGAGCGGTTAAAACCTTGCATCTTATCGCTCCAAGCGACCGTATTCTTGACCTGTGGATCACCACTCTTGAGCATATCTCTCGGTACAGAATCGATCTCATGTCTGGTCTGGCTGGTTCGAGCCAAAGCGAGGCGGTTCTGCAGGCACACTGGCAGCGCGAGATGTCGAGACTTTTCCCGCAGGGCCTCCCTCTAGTAGAGGAGCAAAGTCTCGACCTCGCTGCCGTGGAGAAGGTCTGCCGCAGCTTGCATATCAACTGTTCCAAGAACATGCTTCGGGCACAATTCACTAAAGCTGACGCTGCCTGTAACGGCAGGTTGGATTTCTCTGAATTCAAGGATTTCCTTTTGCGTCTGAAGGAACGAAAGGATGTCAAAGATATCTTCAAGCTTCATACCGCAAAATCGAAAGAAGGCATGACTCTGGAAGAGTTCTTGACTTTCCTTCGTGATGTGCAAAATGAAGACATCGAATCCGACCGGATCTACTGGTCTGCACTGTTCGACAAGTACGTTCGGAGGGCCTCTAAATCTCGCACTCCTTCTGCAGAAGGATCGGAGCTTCCTCCACCTGTGTCGCGGATGAACCTGGATGCATTTGCCGCATTTTTGTCCTCGTCCAGCAACGGTGTCTACGCTTCACGTGCTCCCCAGTCGAGATTCGACCGACCGTTGAACGAATACTTCATCTCGAGCTCTCACAACACTTATCTCCTGGGCCGCCAAGTGGCTGGTGCATCAAGCACCGAGGCTTACGTTAGCGCGCTTCAGCAAGGGTGTCGTTGTGTCGAGATCGATTGCTGGGATGGTGCAGATGGACGCCCCATAGTGTCTCACGGGCGGACTCTCACCACCAGTGTCCTCTTTGCGGATTGCATCACCGTCATCAACCGGTATGCTTTTATCACATGCGACTTCCCACTTATTCTTTCTCTTGAGGTGCACTGCAATCCGGAACAGCAACTGGCAATGGTCAAGATCATGAAGGAGACATTCAAGGAACGGCTTATCCTCGAGCCCTTGATGACCAACTGCTATATCCTCCCTTCACCGGAAGAGCTCAAGGGTCGTGTTCTGGTTAAAGTCAAGACCTGTGACGAGAATGAGTTGGATCCCCGCCAAAATACCGGCACCGTCGGCACCCACGGCCGCAAACGCAGTGTTAGTACGCCATTTGTGCGACCGACGCTCAATGAGACGAGCACGCTGGCTCTTCCCTCGCTCTCGAGTCCCCCTACAATGGGTCCCGTCGACAGCGTTGGCCCTTTGATCTTGCAGGATAGGCGCTCGCTTACTGCTACGAGCATGAGCAGTGCAACTGAAGACAGTGACGGAGCCCTAGTGTCTGTTCACACTGACAAAAAGAAAAAGCGGCGCCAGAAAAGCAAGATTACCAAGCCTCTTTCTGACTTGGGTGTCTACACTCGTGGCTACAAATGGCGCAGCTTCTCGTCTCCGGAGAGCAGACGGTACAACCATATATACTCGTTTGCTGAGCGGTCCTTCGAGAGTGTCTGTCAAAGTCACGACAACAAGGTTGCACTAGAAGCACACAACCGCAAGTACCTTACGCGGGTGTATCCTTCCGGATTCCGACTTCGTTCATCTAATTTTGATCCAAACAAGTTCTGGCGCCGTGGTGTGCAAATGGTAGCGCTCAACTGGCAAACTTACGACATCGGCATGCAAATGAACCAGGCTATGTTCGCCGCTGGGACTGATCGTACCGGCTACATCCTCAAGCCTGAGAGCCTTCGCCTCCCGGCTGTTGATGGAAATCAGAAGCGCAAGATGGAGCGCAAACTGGTTCGATTCTCAGTTGACGTTGTTTCCGCACAACAACTCCCCCGTCCACGCACCATCGGACAGGACGACAGCATCAACCCTTACGTTGAGATTGAGATGTTCAGTGCTGATGATCGTGGTCAAAGCTTCGTCCTCGGGGAAGGCGGTATGGATGCTTCCGGGCGCAACGGCATGTCCGGTATCGGGTATCCACATCGCCGCCGCACCAAGATCGAGCAAAGCAATGGCTACAGCCCCGTTTTCAATGACAAGTTCAAGCTATCGCTGGAAACTAAATATCCCGATCTTGTCTTTGTGCGATGGACTGTCTGGAGCTCAATGGACGGCCGCAGTGCAGGCAACAACAACAGTGTGCAGCTGGCGACTTTCACAGCCAAGCTCACCAGTCTCTCGCAAGGTTACCGCTACTTGCCTCTCTACGATGCCAGCGGCGACCAGTACTTGTTCTCAACGCTTTTCTGCAAGATCTCCAAGCAAGATCCCATCTCCGTTCAGCGTCTGGACCTGGAAGAGCTCCGCGCTGAGCGCATGGGCCTTCTGCGTCAAATCGGCCAGACCGTCTTCAAGCGCTCCTCATCGGCCGAGCGCGAAAGGGATCAAGCCCATGATCGCAGTGATTCTCCAAGCCCCGAGGACAAGGAAAGCTCTCCTAACCTGACACCCACTGTGTCAACAACGTCGAACTCATCATTCGTGCAATGAGAGTCACATCCCATCTTTCCTCGCCCACCTCTACCACGCCCACCACAGTTTTGTACTGGTCTTTCCTCCCATCTCTCCCCCGATCTGGAATTGTATTCCTATCCATGTCAGCATCAACCAAGGTTCCGGCGTTTGTCTTTCTATCATATCCCACTCTTTGCTTTCATCTGTGCCTGCCTACATTGTCGGACGTTTTGTTTATTACACCATTGCCATCCATACCCGTCACAGCGATACCCCCCAAGTTGCTTCGAGTTTTATTTTTGCCATTTACCATGGGTATCATCTTGTTCATTGTCCTTGTCCTGTCATTTGTCTGCGACAAACCCAGAAACTGACCATCCGGCCATGTATCCGACTGGGAGATGTGTTTGTTTGTATTCTCGTTCGTCCCCTATTTTCTTGCTTGTTTTCTTTTCCTATTTGTTTCGCCTCATGTATGTGTTTTATTTTTATCTTATTTCTTTTATTGCGCTATGTGTCCACATAGGATTTTTCGGGAACTCGGTTCTGTGTTATTCATCATCATCATCATCATCGCATTTGAGGGAGTCGGCCACATCGGAGAATATATACGTGACTGGTTCACTGGAGCAACTCTTCTCTTTCATCATATTGTTTATCATCATAGCATAGGGACTTGGGGTTTTTTTTCAGGAGGCTCGTTTCACAGTTGATCTGTGAATTCAATTATACACTATTGCACACTCGCATGCCACTTCTGTTTATCTCCATATACTCCGTAGTATGTATGCAAATGTATTATTGATCTTTGCTTTCGCCTCACATGAGAGATAGTAATATAAGTAAGCGTATTTGGTACATGTATATTTCCTTTTTTTTTCGCACTGTTATGAGAGTTGTGGGACATCGCAAATGAGACGCTTACGTGATACCTGGCCTGAGGCGTAGCAACTAGCCTGAGGCATTATACACGTGACCTATCTTATTACTCGATCTCATCGAGTCAACGCCAAGATCTTTCTATCTCCAGGTTTTCTCCATATCAATGTATAGATTAGGGTCCACCAATCACCGTCTCTGATACCATTTTTGATATGGAGACAAGTGGACCCAACGTTGCAAGGTTGCGAATTTTCCGGCAAATCCTTGTAGATAACGTCGGGAAGTCTTACTTGAACTCATTCGTTCACTGTCCGTAAGCGGCCATGATAGGCCCATACTGGCTCCGATCATCGTCGATGCTTCCAAAACTAGAGACACTCAGACAACGAATTTCTTATCTCACTCGGGGAAACGAGGATTCACGATGGAGACAGGGTCGCCCCAGAGTCATTCCACGTGGGTAATTGTATAAAGTGACACTGATGTCCCCATTATAATCCCTGCTTCAAGCTTCGTCTTTTGTTCAACTCCTCCGCGATACATTTGCATTATCACTTTATTTGGTCGGTCGACTACGTCACTCTACTGGCAACTATTAGCAACAAGCCTATACGTCCAAGACTACACGTCCACCCGCCAACATGGGCCAGTTCAAATGGATACTCGACAAGCTGGCCGTAGAGCACGAGCAGGGACTCACCAATGCCCAGATGATGTTGACCAACAGTGATCTACGACCAGGTGAGACTCACCATTCTAGGATCTCAGATCCTCCCTTCATCGTGGTCCACAAAGAATGCAAAAACTAATCAATGGAAACAATACAGTGGACCCTGAACGACGTCAATGGAGATGGATCAACTTTGTTGCTTTCTGGATTGCAGACTCGCTGAATATTGTCAGTATCTCAAAATGGTGCCCGGTTGAAGCCTGGTGGCATCTAACACAAGATATAGAACACATGGATGATTTCCTCCTCAATGATTGTCGACGGTCTTTCCTGGTGGCAGTCCTGGATCTGTGTTTGGGTTGGATATTTCGTGGCTGCAGGCTTCGTGTGCCTGACTGGACGAATTGGCGCTGTCTATCACATTTCTTTTCCCGTCACAGCTCGAGCTTCATTCGGAATATGGGGTTCTTTATGGCCCGTCCTTAACCGCGTGGTGATGGCTATCATTTGGTATGGCGTGCAGAGTTATATCGGAGGTATGTATCTTTCCAATCCGGTGAAAACACGCGTACTCATACATTACTAGGTCAGTGTGTGACTGTCATGATCGAGGCCATCTGGCCCAGCTACCGGAACCTTCACAATGGTCTCTCTGCCAGTGCTGGCGTCGACACCAAGAACTTCCTCAGCTTCTTCTTGTTCTGGCTGGTCTCGCTTCCAGCCTTGTGGTTCCCCGTTCACAAAGTCCGTCACCTGTTCACCGCTAAGGCGATCTACTCTCCCATCGCTGCCATCTCTTTCTTTGCCTGGGCCATTTCCCGTGCTCATGGTCTCGGCCCGATTATCCACAAGTCCAACACCGTCCACGGAAGCGATCTTTCATGGGCGATGGTGAAAGGAATCATGTCGTGCATCGGAAACTTCGCGGCACTTATCATGAACAACCCCGATTTCTCACGATTTGCGAAAACACCAAAGGATGCAATTTGGGCCCAGCTATTTACTATTCCGGTCGGCTTTGGCGTCACCTCATTCATTGGAATCATCGTGTCTTCCTCCTCATCGGTGATCTTCAACGACGGCTACACATGGAATCCCCTTGATCTCCTCGCAAAGTTCCTTGATGGAGCCAGTTCCGGCCAGCGCTTCGGTATCTTCGTCATCGCCACCGGATTTGCTCTAGCTCAGCTCGGAACAAACATTTCCGCCAACTCGATCTCAGCAGGTACTGATCTGACTGCACTGCTACCCCGATACATGAGCATCCGGCGCGGTAGTTACATCTGCGCCATTGTTGGCCTCGCTATGTGTCCAGTACGTTCTTCCACTTGTTAATTCAAGCCCCTCATATAACATGACCAAAACTAACAAAATCCACAGTGGAACCTGCTCTCAACCTCAAACAACTTCACAACCTACCTCTCAGCATACTCCCTCTTCCTCTCCGCCATCGCCGGCGTCATGATCTGCGACTACTACATCGTCCGCAAGGGCTTCTTGAACGTCAAATCCCTCTACAGCGCCAGCAAAACAGACTGCTACTACTACAACGGCGGCTTCTCCTGGCGTGCCTATACCGCCTACATCTGCGGTATCATGATTAACATCGTTGGCTTCGCCGGTGCCGTGGGGCGCGAGGTTCCCATCGGCGCAGAATACATCTACAACATCAACTATTTCACCGGGTCCATTGTTTCCGGTGGCGTGTACTTCGCTCTGACGTGGTTCTTCCCCGTCCCTGAGACAAGTGCTACCTGGAACGAAGTTGACATCGATGCTGAGGATCTCTCCGTTTCATACGGAAAGGACCCCAATGACATGGAGGCTCATGGTTATGCTGAGCGGAGGTCGTTTGATGATGCGCTTGGATTGGATGATCGGAAGGGTCCGAATACTTCGGACAGGAAGCTTTGAGAGCGGACTTGAGTTTTTGTTCATGGACGGCATCTTCTTTTGATATTGGTTTTCACTGCTGCTGTTACTGTCGAGCGCGCTTGAATTTATATAATTAATTCCCTATCTGCGAATATATTTACGATGACATGATAATATTTGACTGCTTCCTAGTTCCTAGGCTTCTAGACATGGATCTTCTCCGGGCTTTATGAGTCAGGCATTCATTCATTCTACTAATAATAAGATCTAGGAACCTCGATATCTCTGAACAATTAAGTATTCATAATCACACTCTCGCTAAGGGCTCATACACTCTTAATGCACGCGAGCATTGACCCTATGAAATATCAGATGAAAACCCCGAGGAATAATAGAAATAAATTAGATAAAACTGAAGTCTCTTCAAGCAGACGCGTGTTTTGTATATATAGTTGATAAAGACATCTAAGAGAACATCTAACAAGACTGCTATTCTTGCTAATTTAAATTGCTTTACTTTGATAAATCAAGTGATTCTCTAAATAGGTATAGAAAGGTGGTTCACTTCACTTTTGGGACACGGGCGTCTAATCTATGGTTCAAGGCCGACTATATAAACAGCAGTTGCCTTGAGTCTCTGTCTTCCTCTCTTCACACATCTACACCTATCTACATACTTTACAAGACTTTTCAACTCTCTTCTTTACACCTGCTAACGCTTCAGTTTATCCTACTTGAAACTTGTCCTTTCCCTCTTTTCTCCACCGTCGTCGCTCAGACTATCCCACTCAGCATCAATTCTTTCCCACCTTTCACAACGTGAGTACTAAGCGTGAACCAATCCGTACTCTGGATAACATCGCTTAGCACAATGGCCGAGCCGTCTGATCCGGTATCGCCCACCACGTCTCACCACTCTGCCCCGGTTTCATTCTCATCCACTACGACATCATTCCCTTCGAGAGCACCTCTGGTTCACCACCTTCCAGCCCTGAAGGCAGACCTAAAAAAGGTATCAGCAGCTCGTGGCAATGTCCACGATCTGAAAGTGGCAATCCTTGTACGATGGGAAGATGACAATACTGGCGCAGACAAAGATATCACCACTATGGGCAAAGTGATGGAAACCTTCGGCATCCAGTATACCGAGTACATTGTGAAATCATCAGATACGATCCCAGGTTGGAATCTTCAAGGCAAGATCCGCGAAGTCATGTATGGCTGTCATCGTTCCAAACGGCATTCCTTATTCGTGTTCTACTACGTCGGGCATGGAATGATATCTGATGGGCGTCTGTCTTTTGTCTCCGGCAAGAGGTCTATGCCATGGTCCCGCATTTGTGCAAACTTTTGGGACGAACCGGATGCTATGAAATACGTCGATGTACTCGGGGTACTTGATTGTTGTTACTCTGGTGCTGCGACAAGAGCGCAGCAGACAAGAACGATCCAAATGCTGGCGGCCTGTGGTGCCAATGAGGGAACAAATCCTCGAGCTCAGACAGTGTCATTTACTATGCGACTATTCCGTGCAGTTCAGCACTTCAAAGGCCAGTCGAGTGTGACCACAGCCGCCTTGTTTCAAGAAATTCAAAGACAGAAACCGCCCCATGCTCCAAATGCTGTGATGGAAACTATTAGCGGTACTCAGCCGATTAGACTTGTGTTCAAGAACTCCACTATCCCCTCGCGCATTCCTCGCTTTTCCTCGCATGCGAACGAGAAACATGTACTTGTCAAACTGACTTTGCATGGTCACAGCCACATATCAGGTCATAGCGACGTCCTACAACGCTTCCAAAAAGCGATCCAAGATCTACCGCCCAATATGAAAGTGGAGATTTCGGACGCGTACGAGACTGATGAATCCGTTTTCCTTGTTATGGGGATGTCATGGGAAGCTTGGGCGCTTTGGACCATGGTGGCCCATTTGGACTTCATAGGTGTCACTCTTGGCCCTTCCCTGATGCCCAGGCGTCTTGAAGTTCCAGTTCGGGCCGTTGAAGAGAATTTGCGTCCTTCGCCTGGAAAAGGAAAAGGAAAAGCCGAATAAACTGCGAGCTACCTTGAACTTTCTCTCTCTTTTTTCATTCGCTACTTTCTCTTGTTCTGTGACCTAGGTTGATAATATACCGGTCAATGGGCTCGGAGTAATCAGTTATTTCCGAGGGTATTAACTACACTTTTCAAAAAAATCAATCTCTGCCAGGAGCTCTAGCTGTTAGGGGCCCTGGCTATGTAGTAAAGCCGCGGGCCAGGAAAGGAGTTATTTCTTTCCCAAAATAAGCTCACTACCATTTTTGCGAGCTATCTACTTAAAGGATAAACTTATTTACCTAGAGGAAGTATAAAGAGTACACCTATCACTCCTATTTATTGACATTGTGTGATGTATGTGTGTCTATCATTCTTCAAAGCTCGGAGGCTGTCCAGTCTCTGCTTTTGATTCAACTAGAAGCTGGTGCAACTGATAAGCGTGTAGGTTCCTTCTTTAAGAAGGTAACATAAGTAGGTATCTGCTCTAAGCATCACCACCATAATAGGCAAGTACGCCTGCGCCCTCGGCGCCGCCCAAGAACAGCCTACAAGAAGCTGGCAGGGCGATTCAATTCGAACGAGTTCTGATGCGCGAAAATGGCGCATGACATGAAGGCCGGATCGAACAACGGAAAGAACCATGTAAGGCTTCTTTGCCTTGGGTCAGGTCCCCAGTATTCTTTCTCCTATCTAGACGCCAGACAAGCAGTGGCAGGGTAAATAAGTTCATAATTGCCGACCCATGTAGAATAGTAGATTCAAGTTAGCAATTGAATCGAGCAAGCCAAGGTGCCGGATTGATATCTCGAAATTTACATTGTGATCGGGTTGAAGCTCCGATCCAGCTGCCGTGCGACTAGGTCTTCCCAATCCTTCTCCGTGAGGACAAAGGACAGTGCAAACCACATATGGTGGCCAGTCCCAAACACCGGCCAAAATCCCAAAGCGTCCATCCGAGTGGCACTCCAGAAGATCAGACCGTACGGGCGAAAGGCCGCGTAATCCACGCATCGCAGCGGCGAAGTTAGAGACAATCGAGCTGCACCCAAAGACATTGCACCATGCGAGGAATGATAGTCATAGTCATGTATATAGGTCTCTTCGTCCTCCCATTGCTCATCATTCAACGGTGTATAACATGGGTAGTAAGACCGGTATTCCGTTGAAACCGGTCCGGAGGCCAGCCATGAGTACACGTTTTCACGCCGTCCGGCCTGACCATCTAACCAGGAAAGAGTCGTGGCGATCTGCTCCAGCTGGCCACCCTTCTCGCCCTGAAAGACTTTCTTCCAAAAGTCCTCGACCGTATCGTGCGACGAAATCTGGAAGGTTTCTGATCGCACCGAGACCACGGAGAAATCCGCATACATCTTGCGTAGTTCGTAGAAGATGACAATACAGAAAAAGCTCTCGAGCAGGCGCTGCTCTTCAACCCACATCATTGGACCAACATCAACCGGCGTATAAGGGATCCCCTGCGGACGATGGCTGGGCCCAAGCCTGTGTGTATTGATAATGATATATAAAGCTTTCTTCGGTAAGTGCTCGATCCGGAGCTGGAGGGACTTCGCAACCAGTGCGTGGAATGACGCATGCACGAGGCAGCGCAACCGGGACATTAGCGCGAGCAGCCGACACAGAACAGCTGCTGGCGTCGACGCTGATATGCTCCCTAAATTCGGTGTTAGGCGGCCGAAACCATATCTCGCAAGGTATCGCAGGTTGTCGAGGACACTCGGGTTTCCGGCTGTTTCTTGCTGTTCGTTTTGTTCAGTTGGCTGCTGTTGCCGCCTTCTTGACTGCTCAGTCCAGATGATCACCAGTTGCCGTACATCACGCTGCACAACCGGGAACAGGCCTCTTTCGTGGGCCGTATTTTCGATTATGGTATCCACAATCCGGGCGAATAGGTCATTGTTTTGGTGCAGGAAGGTTGCGACTTCCGTGGATGCGTTGTGTAATCTGTGGAGCGACGGTAGATCTGGCAGAGCGGACAGGACATTTTGCAGAGCAAACCAAGGAGTCGGCCGAAGGTATCCATCCTGTCTTGTTTGTTCGGGCAAGAATAGAGATAGATTATCCTTTGATAACGATTTGAACGCAGGTACGAAAAGTGTATTCCGCTTCAAACGAGCTTCCACGAAAAGTGTGCTTTACTCCGGTCAAAGCATCATCTTAGACACGCAGTCATTGTTGTAGCTTGAACAAAATCCTCGGGGCAAGCAAGTTAATATAGGTGCAATATAACTATATTCCAGCGGGCCAATGATAAATTATCTAGATGTCCACACACGTGATGTTGATTACCGGGAACCTCTGCCTGGCATTTTGAACCTCAGTCTCCTTTTCATGAACGGTGTCATATTGCCATGGTTGTCCTCGAGTAGATGACAGTATTTGGTAATGTGTTTATATCTTGTGTGCCCACGGGTTCTAAAGAATTTTTGGCGCTAATGGAATTCATCTACAACATATGTCCAATGGGGTAACAGGCGAATTCACCAGAGATATCCATGGATTTCTCTTTCTACAATCTGCTATAATCAACAAAGCGCACGAATGGTGTTCTGGCTTGTCGAAGCCTCGTTCTGGTAGACCAAAAAGGCCAAATGAGACCGACAAAAGTACGTCTTCTCGATGCTATGGAAGTGAAGTGCCAGGAGATGTTTTCAATTCAATCATTTTTCTGAATTCAAAAGACGGGGGAAAAAATCTAGGAAACACCTCGTTCGGTGTTGATGTTGAACCGGTATACCAATTCTTCTCTGGGCCAAAGAGCAACCATTCATTGATGGCCTCTTGCCTTCTGTACAATGTATCATACACACTTGACAGCTATTCTTTAACGGCGGAGGGCATCTCTGATAGGGGAGTCACCACGGCGGAAGGAGGCTAAGTACAAGTTAGCTCAGTCATTCTTAGATCTTGGAGATAGGTAGGCTCGGGGAAAAGCGGATAGTCGGGTCACTGTTGAGGGGCCTACGAAGCTCGATGCTGAAAAAATTACAGCATACAGCCTCTGCCCAAGCTCAAGTGTGCTTATCTTATAGTGACCCGAAGCTCCAACTTCACTAAATGCCCCTCTAAATGCCCGTAAACCGAATGAATTAGAGATATGAACGTACCATCAGCCTCTTCCCAAGCACGTCCGGCACCGAAGCCGAGACCAATCCACGCGGGCCAAGCCTTCCGCTTGAAGAGCAGCACCGAGAAGACAACACCGAAAGACAGACCGAGGGAGGACTTGATGATCACAGAGGAGATAGCGCGGTCCCACTAATTATATGACGTTAAAAGGTTAGCCAACGGGTTCTCCCATGTTTCCTTCCAGACCGAGACAATTGTCATATATATCAATGGTATGATTCTATATTGCAACTTCCCCATTTGAAGATCCCAGCTAGCTCATACCTTCTCGTTAAGCAAAGCCTCGCTGACGGGCTTGGTGGCTCGCGCGATCGGCCCGGATTCACTGGATTCAGCCATTGCGATAAATCTATCGGTGCAGAAGTAAGCATCAATTGAGCCGGAGTGAATTCCGAGGGTAAAACACGAACCAGTTGCAATTATGTGGAATTATAGAGGTGAATGGAGGCGTGTGGAGTGCAAGGAGTTTGGGAGGTTTAGCGGACCGAGTCGATTCGGCCAAAGGCGGTCGGAGCAATATGCGGTTTTTCTTTTTGGTCTTCGTTTTTTTTTCTCTTCCTCGACAAATAAATACCCACTCTCTCGAATAATTTGCTTTTTTCGAGATGCCGTTGATTGCGGAGGTAAGTCAAATGTGACCTTCGAATGATACACGTCTTTTTCCCGGGATCTAATGTGTTGCGCACCTACAGCGTCCGCGCTCATCGCAAGAGGCGCTCCTCCGCCTTGAGAAGGGCACCGCCAGTCCAACGACTCAGATTCATGAAGCGGCACAGATCATCGGTGTGGATTTGACACTATGTGAAAGTCACCCGGAAGTTCATCGAGATGTTCGAATTCAAACAAACGCTACCCCGAAGGAGGAATGGGTTCTGCGATGGCTATTAAAGAGGTTGAGAAGTGGGAAAAACTATAGAGTGGACGCGGCTTCGTTCCTTCTATTACGACAGCTCATCAACCTGATTTCGCCGAAGAACATCGCTGCTATTCTTAAAGATCAGAAATTCTTATCGATTCTATGTGATACACTCGAAGATTTGGAGGCCGATATATTTTCTGGTCTGGGAGCAACCCTTAGCTCTGACTCCGAGTCTAGTCACACACTGTCTGCATCCCCGACACGCGATGATCGCCGAGGAAGCCAAGGGAAAAAACGCAAGAGAATGACAACTGAGAATGATGCAGACGCCATGGACGTGGACGTGGACGAGCAGCGTCAGAACCCCGCAGCGTGCTTCCTCGCCTTCATCCGCGCCTTGGATTGTCTGCACGGATTTGTGGCACTTGCACAGCGCACACTAGGCACTGATGGGGTGGCAAACTCTCATTTGAAGCTTGCGCTGAGAGGCGAGCCCGAGGCCGTCGCCATGCTACTGGGTCGAGCATTCCGGGTAGCCGCCGTGGCCGCCAAGCAGTTCTCGCATGAGGGGAAAACAACCGATCTTCAGCACTTGCTATACGTTTTTCCCTCGGCGGTGGAGCTGTGGGAGTCAAGGTCTTACCGTGAAGATGATATGGACAACAAGTCCAGTAATGAATTTTTCGCGAGACATTGCTTCGCCCACGCGCTCAGGCTCCAGATTTGTCTGCGGTCCGCCAAACTTGACACCGACGAACGAGCCAATCTGCTGCATGCGGTTGAACGCATTATTGCCCTGCATGTCTTACTTCCCGCTCGTGCAGCATTCTTTGAGCGTGGAGGCTCTGGAATCGATTATTCTCAGGATGAGCCCGACTGGAGCTCGGTCAAACCAGTGACTGATACTTTCAGGCCGATCATTCGCGAGTTTGCCGTGGCCAAGGAAAACAAAGCAACCAATGAAGCTTGTATGCATCCCTGGCGATCAGTGGAACTTCTTCCTGAGCTTTTCGACAACGCCGTGCGTGCTGTTCCTAGAGATGTGTTCCGGAGGCAGACACATGAAGCGCCGTGGTTGGAGACTTTATTCGTCGCTGTTGCAGAGCTAGCGTTTTCTACAGCAAAGGAGGAAGACTTCGCTACCTTCTCTTCCAAGTTCATCTCGGTATTGGAGCACCTCCTCCAGGTCGCTCTCGACCGGAAGGTCGGTCTTTCTCTTCACACCATTCTGGCGCATGCCAATTACACAGGTCTTTTCGAACAAGGTCTTGAGAAGGTCCAGTGGAATGTGACGGCTCTGTTTATCAGTCTTGGGGTCGATATTTTCCTGCCAAACTCCGGTTTGCGTGATTCGCGTAAGCTTCTTGACGCATTGCTCGACAAGGTCCTGTTACAATGGCGTGAGAGTGGTTCCCGGAAACGGAGGGACTACGACATAATCAAGAGCAAGGTTGTGCTGCCGTTGTTACGAGGTTTCGCTGCCGCAAGAGACCTGCCCAGCTTCATGGAATTGTGGCACAATCAACTCCTTATTGTGGAGGAGGCTCGCCAAGATAACAGCAATCTGAGTTTATTCTCGGTTTGGGAAGATGATGAGTTGGCGGATGCTTACTCGGAGCTGATGCGAACTTCGCTCACTGAGACGCATGTTGCTGCCCAGATGCGCACCGCTGCTAGCGAGACGCGAGCTGAAAATGGCAAAGTCGCTGACACCCCTCAGTCTTATGCCAAGTTTGTTCTTGTTGAGGCAAGTTTCCGTGGCCGAGTCTCGACGTTCCCGGAATCGGAAAAGACATTAGCATCTCTCCTAGACACCATAAGCTCTACTCTGTCATCGAAGCAGGCTCTGCACTGGCGATGGCGTCTGTGGCGGCTGGTTCGGAATTTCCTAGAGAACACCCTGCAGTCAGCCGATAATACCATGGCAGGTACAATTATGCCGTTGGTAGAAGTCGCCGCCAAGACTGTTCACCGCAACCACAAGGACCTAACCAAAGCTCAACTCGCTCCTCTGGAATCGTGGGAGGCTTACCGGTTCCTGATTGCTGCAACCAAGGCACACGCCAGTGATGAGCTAGGCTCATTCGTTAAAGCTACCAAGGATGTCATAGACTTCATCACCTCCATCTCAACCAAGGATGCCAAGAAGTCGATGAAGGCACCCTGGAATGGCCGCACAGATACTGTGAATTCCCAAACAACCCTTGGTCTAGCTTATTTCCTGGCCCTTGTCAGAGTTCCAGAAGTCTGGGCTCTTATCTCTTCTGAGGATCGATCCCGTCTATTCCGTCATATCCTGTCCCTGGCAGCTGCTCAATACCATTCGTCGTCGTTGCCCTTGGAGGCTGTTTCGGAAGAAGCAAGGTTCCTTCAGGCATGGGCGAGTGTGGTCTGCCATGAATACATGCTCAACGCTCCCTTCATTGTCTCTGATCTTTCCCTTCTTCTCAACGAGAGCATCGAGCAAGATCCCCTCAATCGCAAACTGCTTGTCGAGAGCTTGCAGAGGGTTCCAGCCCCGTTGATCACCCGGGGACTGAGAACCACCATCTTGAACAAGTTGCAAAATGTTCTACTTGAACAGAACAGTTCTCCGGAAGTCACAATTGGAATAATTACGATGATGGCGAAATTGGCTGCCATGCCTAAGTGTGATGCCACACTGACCAGTGACTGGGAGCCCATCTGGACTGCTGCTCGAGCCGTACCATTAGAGGGTACCGACCTCGACCTCCAGATTATGAAAGCATTCCGAAGCCTGCACCACGCGATATCGGCAAAGCTTCTGGTTTCATCTGAGAATGACCGGAACAAGATGTTCAAGAAGCTCTTCGCCCGGGCATCGAAGCAAACAGCTAAAATGGAGCAGGTGGATCGTGATTCCATGGCCTGTTACCTTCTGAGGTTGACCTTGTCAGAGCTCTGGGTTCATCGCGAGCAGCTGCAGACAGCCTTCTCGGAGAAGGAACTTGCCGCTTGTCGCCAAAAAGTGTTTGACTTTGTGTTGGCTGACATGAAACATGTCAAAGACCAGTGCAGGAAGCAGAAGTTGGAGGAAACAATTACTATCATCAAGACCATCGATGCTCTAGAGGATTTCGAAGATCTAGCCACCAACAACGTCGAAGTGGAGAAGTTCCTTTCCAAGATCGACAATTACATGGAATTGACCGTTGACTCGGAACCCTCTCGGTTGATCCGACGACGTCTTCTTGCCTGCAAGGGACCCGAAGAGAACATCGCTCAGCCAGTCTTACAATGCGCCGAGACGCTTGCTCTTCAGTCTCTCTATGCCGAGGACCAGCAACTCTTTATCCGGACCACCACTGAACGCTTCCGCTCAATGACCGTAGAAAAAATCACCCAGACGATCTGCGAAGTTCGCGGACTTGGCTTGATTGGCGAAAACGCCAGCTACAGACTACTCGTGCTCTACCTCGCCGTTTCCTCGCTCTCTCCCGTCGAAGACAAAGAGAGCGCCACATCACGCGAGATCTCCCTCCTCTGCACATCCCTCGCCGAAACCATCATCCAAAGCACAAGCATCGACCAATTCTGCTTCGCATCGGAATGCCTGGACCTCCTCCTCCGCAGCCACACCCGCAGCCTCACCCAATGCAACATCGACAGCATTCTCGGCGCAATCGCCAGCGCCTCCTCCAAAATCGGCCCCAAGATCTCCCCAGCCTACGCACCAACCATCTACACCCGCCTGTGCCGACTAATGGGCGTCATACTCAGCCTGCAACGCCTCAAGATCGGCGGCCGCTTCCACCTAGTAGTAAACGCCATGCAGCGCCTACTAGGCTGTCTCTTCGCGCGGTCCCGCAAACGCGGCCGCTCCCGCTTCCAGCCCACCCTCTCGCAGCCCTTCTGGCTCGCCCCGCTCGACGCCTCGCACGCTACCTATTACACCCGTCTGTTGACCTCGCTGTGCGACCCTACCGTCTCGGCCGTCCTCCGTCCCCAGCCTGGCGCATCCCGCGAGGCCCTGACTGATCAGACGAAGAAGGCGAAGCGTATTGCCGGCCAGTACTTGCAGTATGTTGTTATGGAGTATGCGCAGTGCTCGCTGCGTGGGTCGCTGTCTCCAGATGTCAAGGCTGCTATCTTGCCTGGTCTTTATGCGGCTCTGGATGTCATGTCGCGTGAGTCTATGCGTGCGCTTAATGCTGCGTTGGATGTCTCTGGCCGTGCAGTGTTCAAGTCGCTCTATGATGACTATGTGAAGTTCGGAAAGTGGAATAAGGGTTGATTGGGGTTTTGTGGGTAACTGTCTTTAATCTGTATATTACCTTTTGCTTAAGAATTATGATATCCCCCAATGCATTGATGCTCATCATATTGTTTTCAAATAGAATATTAGAAGATATTAACAAAATATATCATGTCCCAATTTGTTGGGCTTATTAGGGTAAGGAAAAGTGGTCCCGGGGCACTAGGGTGTCTCTGGCTTCTACGCCAATACATGCACTGTCTGGTTCTACGGATGAACAAAACATTACAGAAGGCAAGAAGAAAAACAATAGCAGGAATAGTGGGATCAATTCTACCCAACAAACATTCAAACAGTCAATCTATTATTGTGGCCGTCTAGAGCAGAGATTCTAGATAGGGTATCATGAGAGATCATAAATCATGTAAGATCAAAAACGGCGCAGGGGAAAAAAATGAGTAGAGAAAGAAAATGGTAATAAATCATCAAGACGTAGATCATCTAGATCCTAGAAGTCTCCAAAGTGCGCGGACTCAGGCAGGGCACAGACACATTGTCTAATACCGGGATCCGCGAAGATCGAGACGTAGCGGAATTTGTGCGGGAAACATGGCGCGAGTGTTGATTTTGCTTGTCCCCTGTGTCGGGAATGGGGTGCTCGGGGATACGGATATCCAGAGAAAGACCGTTGTGGCCGCTGTGTGTGAGACAGCCGACACAGCTGCAGTCGCTACCGCATTGGCAGCTCCCCGTCATGTCAGAACAGGCGCTTGGTAGGCCGACTGGGTATTCCAGGGTGTAATACTCCGAAGGATGCATTAACTGCTGGTTCAGATGGTGGTTTGTGGATAGAGGGGAGGAGTAACCGCTGGCTAAGGTAGAGTTTGGGTCCGAGTAGCTATCAAATGGAATCGGCTGGAAGCCATGGTCCATTGAAGGAGTGCTTTGAATGAAGTAAGGGAATGAGGTCGAAGGGGTGCCTCCCTGGTAAGGTGAGGTTTGGTAAGGGTTGATGACTTCTGGGTTCTTTTCATCCCCGTTGGAGGTGATCATGGCACCCATCTCTTGGACATGTTTTCGTGTTGTAGTATTGAATGGATGAGCAGCGCAGCCAAGACACTGACAATCTTCTCCACAGCTACAGTCATGACAAGAGTCGCCGCCTAGTGGGGCGTTGTAGGAAGGCTCGAGGTTGTTGAGCATGTATGGACTCATAGAAGCCTGCGTAATTCCAAGACCGTTCATCTCGTTGGAGTACGCCATGGACGGCGGTGCAGTCACACCGAGTGACATCCCTATCTGCGGCATTTGGGGCTGAGAGTGTGGCAGCACCATTCCCATGTACCCATTATGGAGGCTTGGGTGTTGGGGATGTACCTGATGCATGGCGGAATGCATGTAGTCATCATGCGTGGGAATCGAGGAATTCTGCCAGGGGGCCATTTGAGGCATTGGGAATTGCATATAACTCTGATCATCCCAAGCAATAGGCGGCTGAAATTGTGATTGGTCGGCCTCTGAGTAAACAGCTTGGTTTGTCGTAGGAGGGCGAGACCCTCCACAGCAAGATCCACCATTCTGAGCAGGAGCAGCAGCCGCAGTAGGAGCTGGGGTCGGGGTTGGTGCCTTTGGCTTTTGTTTTTGAGAGCAGCAGCTTGATACTTGGGGAGACTGCGAGTCTTGCCTGGGAGTTTCTGTGGGCGTTGGCGTACTTCGGTTTTGTGTAGTAGAAGATATGTGTGCACCATCTAACCCGACCTGTGAAGAGAAGTCTGAAGTCAAGTTCGATGTTCCATCCTCGAGCTTAACCTTGTCTGGCATATTTTGTAACGCCCGAGCTATGTTTTCAGGTGCTGCTTGCATAGTACTTTGTCTTCTTCCAGACTTCTGGACCTTGCCCGGCGCAGGTGACGATGTGGGAACCATGGATGGTGGGGGAGACTGGGTTGACTCGTTGGTATCCATAGGAACTTTATAGAGCGGACGACATAGACATGATGAGCCTGGGCAAGTCAGTACAACGCAAACACATGTGTAGTGGTTTGACAAATATATCCTTCCTTACCTTTCGGAATGCGGACCATCACGGCATATGACTTCTGGCAGCTGCAGGTTCCCTTCGGGTGGGGGCATTTTGCAAGAGGTCGCCCGGCTTTAGGGACCTTCATCATGAGTCTATCGAAATGCTGGCATTTTGACGATCGGTGACCTCGAATGCATGGTTCACTGGTGTAACGGTTTAGCCCGGTTTCATTGACAATGTACGAGATATTCCTACCAGGACCACTTGGCACCTTCTTCATCGAGAGGCATGTTGGCGAAGGAATATGTATGATTCCGTCGAATTAAGGTGAGACGCAAGATTGATTCGTAATGTCGCAACCGTGTGTCGCAGAACCCCAACCGCTAGTCGATACCCCGCGCATGCAATCGCCCGTTTCCGCTAGGACCGTCAGACGCCTCGTATTTGGTGACGAACTAAGCCATATGTATGCCGGTATTGTCAAAGTTGTTCGCGTGAGCAGATCAGAATAAAAGGTGGAGTCTAGACGGAGCGAAGTGGAGGTTTGGTTTCTTCAACGGTGAAGCGGGAGAGACCGGGGCTGATGTGATCGCACCAACACCACGAGTAATAGAATAAGCACTAGGATATCGAATCTATATGATCCGAATAGGCTATAGATCGTAAGTTCCGGCTTTTCCCAAGTACAAACGAAAAAAAAGTCAGAAAAAAGGTGCGGGGAGGACGGTACCTGGCCATTAGGTAAGGCAATACCTTCCTGTTCGGGTTTGGCGCGTCGGAATTGTTTCGATGACGGCACTTGGACACTTTTGGACTTTCGGACTTGGACTTTGGCGACTTTGGATTTCAAACCACCACAATGCCGCCCAAAGGCCCCGATAGCCCTCCAGAAGAGTCCAATGCCAGTCCATTCTTTACAGTCCCTGCTCCTATCAGGCGCCTCTTCGACAAGTTCCCGTTGATTACCTATCCGGCCAACGAGATCCCTCAACGCCTTCGACCGCGACACGAGAATATCAACCAGCTGTACGTTTTCGCCGACGCATCTGGTGTACGACATGGCCGGCCTTCATTCAACCCTCAATGTCTCAAATGGCAGGTTCGTGCCGTCTATACTCGCATGCAAGGATGCGTGTAGCCGTCCCTGTCGGAACCACACTGATCGGTCTCGCACTAGGCATACTTGAAATTCGTTGGAATTGACTTTGAGATCACCTCGTCCAACAATCATGCATCGCCGAATGGCTCCCTACCCTTCCTCCTCCCTTCGCTGCCTGCGGACGCCTCAAATCCGATCCCTTCACACAAGATCCAAAAATGGGCCATTGAACAAGTCCACTGCGAGGAGGAACAGCAATTGAACCTGCGGTTCGAGGTTTATGCCTCGCTTTTGGACAACCGGATACGCAGCGCTTGGGTAGGCCGATGATTCCATCTAAACCGAACCCTAGACTCGGAGCTGACGACGTGTCTAGTTATACATGCTTTACCTAGACAGTGAGAACTTCAACGCCGTCGCACGCCGACTCTACGTAAATCCCACAACCTCAAACTCGATCGTGCGCGCAGCCCTAGGCCACCAGCTACAACAGGCTGCCCGCGATGAGCTCCTCAAGACATCGCGCTACATCGACGCCGCTGCCCTGGAAGGCGATGCGGGTGGTGCATTTGAGGCCCTATCCACCTTGCTCGGCAAGGACGAGCACTTCTTCGGCCGGCCAAACCCGGGCCTCTTTGATGCCAGCGTCTTTGCCTACACGCAGCTGATCTTGGATGATACCCTAGGCTGGAAACGGAACCGGCTAGCACAACTGCTCAAAGAGCATCCCAACCTTGTACAACACCGCGACAGACTACTGAAATTCTTCTAAGTGTATAACAGCAACTCATGGCGTTGGATTCGAACTCATTATCTAGATAAAATGATATCTCCGTTGATCTACTTTCCATCTCATCCCGTCTTAACAAAACAAACCCCAAACCAAACCCTAACCCCAACCCACTTCTTCGCCCTCGCCCCCAGAACATCCCCCAATTGATCATCAACCCCCCTAACAACCACCCCATCCGCACCCGCTCCAACAACCTCCACAACCTCAAACCCAGCCTCCCTAGCCGCATCCAAAACATCAGGAATAGCATGACAATAACTCGTAGGCCGAACCTTCACACCCCTCTCATCCGTAAACCCTGCCTGACTCCGCATCCCCATCTCCGCATGCATATTCGTCACAAGCAAATACGCCCCGGACCTCATAATCCCCGCCGCAGCCGCAAAAAACCGCCCAAGCGGAATATGCTCCAGCACCAGCGTAGATATCACCCCCACAGCACCGGGTGCATACAACGAAGCCGGAAGCTGCGTCCTCGATACCTCAGGCTGAAGAAGGTCAAGGATCCCCAGCTCAACGTGCGTCTGTGCTGCATTTTCCGCCGTATACCGTCCTGTCGCCGTCCGCGCTACGTCTAGCATCCCGCGCGAAGCATCCAGTCCGATTACCGAGAAGGAGGTGGCTTTGTTGGCTGTGCTTAGCGCGGTCAGGAGCTGGATTGTGTTGCGGCCGGTGCCGCAGCCTAGATCTACTAGGCTAGGGCGGGTTGTCTCGGTCTCGGTATCTGTTGGTTGGAAGCGCTGGCTTACCCGGTCGATGAATTGGGGTAGTAGAGAGCGCATCTCGATTGTGTCGAGGCGTTGGAGGAAGTTGCCGTCTGTGTCGTATACCTGTTTTGTATTAGTATTGGTATATGTGGTAAATAGTGGATACAATTTGAATAGTTATATGGATGCTGTATATATATTATAGTGAAGAGGATGTAGGTGGATGGGAAATAGGAAATGCGATATAGATACACACCTCTGCCCATTTATCGTATGCTTCGACCGTGTCGATGTACTGCGTCTGCTTTGGGTTTCCGCACGGCTTTGCCGCTAGCAACTCCTGGATTGTCTCCATTTTGAAGGCTAAGGTGTACCGTGGAACGACTCTCGATCTCGGTGGGTTAGCGGGGATATATCGAACTTGCGATCCACGGTAATACTGGACTTGATCCACATCGAACGTCGAACTTGAAGTATACAACTATATAGTTAGTTGTCAAAGTCCATGATACATTGACTCATACAGAGTGACTCATTTATATGAAATAAATCTAGGCTATAAATGGAGATAGAAAGATAGGAAAGATAACCGGAGATAGCCCGAAACCGAGGTTACAAGTTGAAGCCTACATTGAGAAGTAGAATTACGAAGAAATATTGGTGGTCATCAGGAGTATATTGACAGTTCAGCTTAATCACGGAGAATAATCATACACATGCATGTCGCCATTAAAGAGACATAAGGGAAACGACGAGGAAACGAAGCCGGGAGAGGGCACAGTAGAGGTCGACAAAGTTCCAGGATTGAAGCGAAGAATAAATAGGCAAAAAAGACAGGCCAAAAGGGGACGAGGCATCAGTCTAGGAGATCGCATAATTGCCGTACCGGACGGAACATGAGGTAAACGCCCGTGAAGAGGGGCGAAAGATAAAGAGAAGGGAAGATGGAAAAAGAGTAAAGAGAAAAGAGGGGGAGAGAGAGAAAAAGGAAGGGAACACCAAGTCATCGCAGCGGACATCGCGCATATTGGTCGTCAAGCAGTGAGACAATCATCGCCAGTCAGGTCATTCAGTAAACCGTCGCTCCGAACGGAGCCGTCTCCTTCAAATCCTCCACGAGGTCCTCCACGTTATTGAGATACCGCCCTAGAAGATTCTGCTTTTCGTCCGTGGTACGTATATCACGACTCATTTTACTCGCTGCTGCCGCAGCAGAGCGCGGACTACGCGCTGAGGTGCGTTTGCTGGGGCTGCGCTGCAGACCTTGTGGAGACATCGGTGCTGAGGTCAGGGCCTCGGGCATGAGATAGAAGTAGAGGAACTCGACAAGCTTGAGCTTGACTTCGCGGGAGGTGGCGCGTTGTTTGAAAAGTGATGTGACGGTGAGGAGGCCATCGAGGCCCTCGAATGTGCGTGTGTTTGATGGGCAGTCCAGTAGGGCGGTGACGAGTGTTAGTAGGGTTGCTGATTGCACGGCTGGACAGTTGATGGGGTCGAGAAGGTCAAGGAGGAGGTTCATGTAAATTTCGCGGGCGAAGAGAGAGCGCGAGCCGCGGTGGAGGAGGAGGGCACCTTGGATTAAATCCAGTGTGCAGACAATGAGCATGTCGTTTGTCCCGTTACTCCCTCGGCCGAGAAGGTGTTCGAGACAGGATACTAGGCGCATGGCGACTGAAGCATTTTGTTAGTACCCAAGCCCTAGTTGCGATAGAAATTTCAAAGACATACTATTCCATTGAAAGCTTTCCTGCAATTTGGAAAATTCCCGAAAGGCCGGATCGTCTCGCAACTCGGGCAACGTCTTTGGGACGGGCTGGATATCGGGGGAGCGCGATCTCCGGTCCAAGACCGGCTTAGGTTTTGATAAACATATCTGTGCGAGGAGTCCTTCGACCTGGCGTAATCCTTTCCGGATCTTGCTAGGCTCATAAGAGGAGAGGTAATCGAACGAATGGGCTAATAGAGCCTCCATTGATAAATCAGATGTGAGATAGAAAAGTGAGCTATTCTACCGAAATGAAAAGCAAAGGAACATTCTTAAACAAAAGATCCAAAAAAGAAAGTGGAGAAGGTTCGTGTTGTCCCAGTTGGGAATGGATGAGGTCAGTCGGGGCCCTTCGCGGCTTTCCAAGGTTCGCAGTAAATAAAGCGCCGTTGCCCCCGGCAACGCGCCAATAAACCAGGGAACTCGTCGCATCGGGACACTCTTAACTCGCTTTCTTTTAGATCCACCCCTGGCGTCAATCAGATGCGACTTTAATTATAGTATGGAGTAAGTATGGAGTAAGTATGGAGTAAGTATGGAGTAAGTATGGAGTGCTTAAATCGTGTACACTGTATACACCGTATATTCACACCGTGTTCACACCGTGTTTCCCTTGCTCCGTTGCTACAGCGAACATGATATTTTCTCTGGATTATTGAATACATTTGGGTTGTCCCTGCTTATGACCTATCAAATCATTATAGTTTATCCAGGGCTGCGTTGCCAATCAAATTGATGTATCTCATTTGTCAGCCTTATATTCGGTGGCTGGTGGTTGGTGGCAGGTGGAAGGTGGCTGGTGACTGTTGGCTCAAGTGGCTCAGCCCCGCCGCCCGATTAGTCAACCTCGGCATCCGATCATACCATCTACAACTGGGTACAAAGTATGTATACATCTTGCATGATACGTTTTGCGATATAGTTGTCATAGTATATCAATCTACATATGTAGCTATACAAACATGAAAAAGTGGTGTTGATGTCATCTATACATGAACCAAACTTCTAGCCCCGGAGGTCCCTAGCTCCCTAGCTCCCTAATTTCTGCCGCCTACCGAACCCCTCCATCCCCCCATCCGCAATCATGAATTCAACATCCTTCCAACCACCGAGTCCCGTTCCTCCTCGGAAAAGCTCGACCAATGCAACAAATGGCACCGGCAGCCCCTCGCACCGACACACACTGTCGGTGACAGACGAAGAGCCTCCAAAAACCGGACATCGTCGCAACAAGTCCAGCGTCGACGGCACCAAGTACAAGGATGGAACATGGTCATCGAAGAACGACAAGATTCTCATGGGTCCGTACGACTACGTACACGAACACCCGGGAAAAGATATTCGGCGCCAACTGATCCACGCTTTCAACGCTTGGCTGCAGGTCCCGCCGGCGAGCCTGGCGATCATCACCAAGGTCGTAACGATGCTGCATACATCATCACTATTGTGAGTCCACCCCACACCGCCTCCCTGCTCACACCCGATCCATATCCGATGCTGACGGCGTGACGCCAGAATCGATGACGTCGAAGACAACTCCGTCCTCCGCCGCGGCATCCCCGTCGCGCACAATATCTTCGGAACAGCGCAAACAATCAACTCCGCAAACTACGTGTACTTCCTCGCCCTGCAAGAAGTGCAGCAGCTCAACAACCCGGCCGCAATCGACATCTACGTACAGGAGATGCTGAACCTGCACCGGGGCCAAGGGATGGATCTCTTCTGGCGCGACACGCTGACCTGCCCGACGGAAGACGAGTACCTGGAAATGGTCGGTAATAAAACGGGCGGGCTCTTCCGGCTCGCGGTGAAACTGATGCAGGCGGAGAGTACGACGGGGAAAGACTGCGTTGCCTTGGTGAATGTCATGGGTCTGATATTCCAGATCTGCGATGATTACCTCAACCTTTCGAGTACTGTGTACACGGAGAATAAAGGGTTCTGTGAGGATCTCACCGAGGGAAAATTCTCCTTCCCGATCATTCACAGCATTCGCTCGGACCCGTCTAATCGCCAGCTGATTAATATCCTTAAGCAAAATACCAAGGATGTGGAGGTTAAGCGCTATGCGGTGCAGTATATGAAGAATACGGGCAGCTTTGCGCACACCAGTCGAGTAGTCGGGGATTTGCGAGACCAGGCGTTAGCGTTGATTGAGACGATCGATGCTACGCCGAAGATCAACGGAGCTGGTGATGGGCAGATGGTACGTGCTATTGTTGAAAAGATCGTGGAGTCGACGCTGTCGGATCCCAATGCGCGCTAGTTGGTTCTTTGTTCTTTTGGTATGATTTTCTGGATGTCGTGTATTTGTTGGATATACCCAGTTCCAGTTATCCTGTTTTCACAATTTTGCTATGTAGCTATGAGAGTTCACGATGATATGATTTATGACATGGATTTGGGAGTGTAAATTGTTCAATTAGCTGTCCTCAACAGCATGAAAGTAAATGGCAATGTCCATGTCTATGAAGTAAGGGTATAATCACATCCCTGCCATCATGAGTCGTCGGCTGAACCTAGACTTGAGGTATACTTATGTAGATGGTAGATGATCTAGAAACGAGAAACCGACAGCGCAAAATGTCACAGGCAAAACAACAAACATCTGTCCACAAACACAGCTATGCATCTATGTATATGTCCCAAACACCGAAACCACAAGCTCACATAACCACACAGCAAGCCTTCTCGAGCTTCCGCAGAATCCTGGGCACGAATTTCTTGGCCAGCTCCTCGAGCTCGTCCGGCTGTTGCTGCTGTTGTTGTTGCTGGTGTCCTTGCCCATGCTGCTGCTGCTGGTGTTGCTGGTGTCCCTGTTGTTGACCCGGGTATCCAGCCCCACCCTGGTAACCAGTCGAAGGAGGCATAACAGCCTCACCACCAGTCAAATTGACATAGATGCGACCATCGTTATCCTCGGTGGTATACTGCAGCCCCAGCTCCCGACACACCTGCTCGACGCGCGGCTTGATTTTCTGAATATGATTCGCGGAGTGGTTCCCCTTGCCGACGATACTATATCGCGAAGCGGTATTAGTCGCGTTGCGTTGCATCGCATCTAGCGCAAGAGATACAATATTCTCAGGGGCTCGTTTCCGCCACTTACACATGAAGATGGGTCTGCCCATGCGACTTGGCATACTTGATCCGCTCTTCTAGGATCTCCTCGGCCTCCTCAGCGAACTGTCCGTGCAGATCGATGGTGTCGGCCTCGACGCGCCCATTGGCGTTGTTCTCGCGGAAGATGAACTCGGAAGCTTGTTTGTTGTACTCCTCCATCTTGCGGCCGTGGGCCTTGCCCTCCTCAGAGAGTTGCTTGGCGCCGGCGCCATCGCCGCTCGAGTAGGCTTCCTTCGACTGGTGGGTGGGTGTTAGCGTGTTGGAATGACTACAACTACAACTGCGATTGGAATTGGAATTGGGTGCTCACGTACCCGACTGAAACATTCGCCGCGCTTGGAGGCTTCCTGGCGCGCGAGGTCGCGGAGCCGGTCGTACTCTGCCTCGGCGTCGCTGCTGCTCTCGTGGTTGAAGGCTGGGACTGTTAGTGCTTGTCGTTCGTTTCAAGAGGGATTGGCGTATTACCCCGAGGGCCCAATTGGGACATTTCGTGCGACATGATTGTGGTTATAAGAAGGGAGCCTGGGGAAGGGGAAGGGTACCTTTTTTAAAGTGGAGAAACCGAGAAACCACATCGATCGAGGAACTCTCGTTGGGTACCAAGGTTTATTGGTCTCGATCGGTGGAACGATCGCCGATGGGATTCACATTGTGGTTATTATATAGCTGGGATATTATGTAGAAGAGTATGTATGTTGTAGATATGTATGAGTATATTACAACTGATTAGCTAGAAATCTTCATCTAGTAGCCTAGATAGGTGTGGATCGATCCTTGGAATGATCTACGCAGTTTGTAACATTGGCTCTAGAACTGCAGTAATTTATTCTTGTGCGAGGTTGTATCCAGTCTATCCAGTCACTATGCATACACCTGAGCATATGTACTTCTCTGCCAATCTGTCTTCCTGAAACCGTGTGCCATTTTCCATATCTTGCATGTCAATTGTCAATCCCTTCAATCAAGGGCTAAGTATTGGCGCCCATCTACTGCACTATGCAAGCGGTGGATTCTCATCTCGCCTTGGAAAGTACATAGCGGGGCTGGGTGGTTAAACCGTCCATTATCATCCTCGGTCTTTTTTTTTCTTTTTCCCTGCTCAATTGGTCTGCAGTGGTGTAGACGACCAGGCTCTTGGTTGGCACTAGAGCATGTCCGTGAGTAAAGGATCATAGTGACCACCAGTTCCGGCTGTTTACAGAGACCTAAAATGCGGACATTAGAATAATAAGCACAACAGTCACACGCGCAAGGCAGTGTGAAAAGGTGGAAGATCAATCAAACCGCTGACCACGGCAATAAAGGGCCATGTACCGTGTTTTTATGTCACGATCATCCAGCTAGCATACCAGACTGCTCTCTTGGTATATTGATCTCACGGTCTGACCCGTTCATAAGCGTTATTCGATTCCGTCAAGCCATGTGTCAACGTGCTTTTTCTTTGCACTCCGGTGCTTTTCCACGTCAGATTCGGCATCATCGGGCTCTTCTTCTTCGTCACTGCTTTCCAAATCGACCCATGAATGCTGGTATATGGGTTTTTCGCTAAGAGGATAACCAGTTCCTCTCAACCATCCAAATATCCCACAGGTTGATCCTTCCGAGTGCGTTTGCGTGAAGAAATCATATTTGTAATCGCTGAGTGCTGCCGGTGTCATATTGGGGGCGGAATGCGGTGTTTGATCGGTGGACTCGCTGTTATCCTTTCTGAAATCCCGAATTGAATCGTCATTTGTCAACATCCATTCCCAAGACTCGTATTCTAGGCAATGAGCACATTGAACATGGTGTCGGACGCCCAGGTCTGTGTCGCAAATTGGTGTGCTCCCAAAGGGCTTCCAAGGCCAGATTGGAGGTCGGTCATGGCCTTCACAGGCAGTAATGAATGACAACCGGCATTCGTCATCGCGGCGTATTGATTCACCATCACTAGTCCCCATTTTAGAGGTCAAGAATGTCTGTGCTGTTTTGACCCAGGCCGATGCTGCAAGATCGAAAGCTACCATTCCTGTCCGCATGTCACGTAAAATTTTCGTCGCGGGACCTGTGAGAATTGCACCAAGCCAGAGAGGTCCGAGTAGAGGCTTTCGAGTTGCCAAAAAAGGGCCCAATTCATTAGGTGAGATGGAATTGAGAATCGCAAAAGCCGGGTTCAACCAGGCGCTGACGAGATTGCACTCAATATCTGGATTGAAAAATGTGCTATATAGAATAGAACGCAACCCCCATATATTGCAGCTCAACGTCATATACTTAGGAAGTAATTCGTTGTGCTCAGCAAGAAGATCTGGAATAGAAACAGGCGAGCCATTAACACGATGTGTTAGTTCCGGCCGAGAAGCTTGTCTTGGAAGGGGAAGTGATATTGGTCCCTCCCCTAGGAATGGAATGAAGAGCACCCCAGCAAGAGCGACCGAGCACTGGGCATAGAGATGATGGCGCACACAGAAACGCGAGAGATAGTTGAGAGCGGTTTCCGACGATGGTGGTTCTGACATGGCGCTCAAAAAATCCTTAGTGGCCAAGTTAAATCCCGCCTTCTTTGCCGAAATCGACCATGGCGACAAATATACGTGGCCATTATATTTCACGGTCGCATCCCAGCCTTCGTCAGAGCCCAAAATAGCCTGCCACCAGCGGACTTCTTCCTCAGAAGCATCGTGGCCGATGTCAATTTGAACAAGAGATTGATTGTTCGGCTGTGGCAATCGACCCTCTATCCGATCCGTAGTGTAGCCCATATGACATTCGTGGTCAGCAGAGCGATTAAGCAACTCAACCCATCGAGCAGATAGGATATAAGCCCATGCAAAGTAAAGAACGGATAGGTAGTTTCCTTCGTCATAGCCGGAAAGCCCCTGAACTCCAGGCCAGTCTGAAAGAGGAGCATCTTCAGACAATTCCACACTTATTTGACGGTCAACTGCTAATAGAAGTTGCTTCGGCAAAACCTTTGGTGGTAGGTCACAGATTCCTTTAGAAGTCTTCCACGTTGATCTGCCATTGATGTGAAGTATGTCTTGGGATTTATTTTCCTCGCAAGCGAACGAGATTGTCTCGTTCGAAGCAAGGCCATGACCGAGGAAAGGCGGGGTCTGACTGACGAGAGGTCTCATATTTATGGCTTGTCGGGGGATAAGGCCCTGTTTGTCCCCAGTACCCAGATACGAAGTCCATATCTTGAGACTCTGCTGGAGGACCTCGCTGAATTCATCATCACTTGGTCGCAGGGCATCACCCATCGTCGCACACTAGCAAGTTGGATGCTGCGCGAGCGTTCGGGGACTATAGAAGTAGGTACAAAATGATGAGTCAATGTGCGTATCCTAAGTGGAGCTCTTCGAAGGGTATACTTTGTAGAGGGGTTGAAGGAATTGAGGTTGTGAGTAGCGCGGGTTTTTTTATTTCATTATCGATGTACGTCACCTGATATGAAGGCAGCCATTGGAACTGATCTACAACATGCATGGAGGGAGAGATGTAATTTATTCTTGTATGAGGCTGTACCTAAGTAATATAGTGTATTATCAGCACATCCCGTGACTTCGGCAATTCGCCAGTTTAGGTCATGTTTAGACACTAAGCTAAACCGCGAAGTTCAATAGTCTCCATTGCCACGAGGCGCCAAGTGGAGTCTAGTATCAACTTTGAAACTCCTCACGCAAATTAGCGGCGAAAACGGCTAGGGGCACCAGTGGGTCGTCTGGTGCAGAACTTGAGCCTTGAGGAGACAACCTTAGGGCGCCATTGGAACGAGGAAATCCCTTCAGTTTCACTATCGAACCGATTCGGGGATTTCCCTGGGCTCACTGACCTCCTTTTCAATCATGCTGACGTAGAATTGTTGGATTCATCAGTCGAGGGGCTGAGCAGTAATGTTGAAGGTGTGACAGTCTGTCTCGGCATGGTACTATGTATGTTGTACCTATTGGGTTGTCCGTATTATTGTACCTCAGAAGTTTCAAGGAAGTATCAAAGAACTGCACATGGATGCATGGGATGAGGCGCAGACTAGTCTGATTGGGCAGGAGTCTTGCTTTGTTTCTTTGTTTCCTCAAATTGAAACTGAGAACTGCTGAGGTGAGGTCAGACGTCAGGGTTTATGTTGTATGCACCGTGTGGGGAGTAAATTGTATGATATACTAAATGTACATAAAGTGTTCTTCAGGGGTTCGCTCCCCAGACTCCCTGAAGAGCCAGAATTCTAAGTTTCCTGTTGTTGCTAGCATTGTAATTTGATATGCTAGTTTTGCTCTCCACAAGATCTGCACGCCTCCAGGAGTCCACCGGCATTTTTATATATACAAAGTGCCCGGGTACAGTGCTCTATTATGGAGCATTGGTATGAAGGGCTGACTGTCTGAAACAGAATGTTCCATAGATGCACGTATACATCGACATCCTCTGAAAATAGAATCTCTGATGCAATGCCCGTGGAATATCACCAGCCAAAAAAGCAAAAGGGGCTGAATGGGCCAGTCAGGTCCCCACACCGCCCAATCAGCTCACTGCAGTTGCCGGGGTGGTATTGTTTTGTAACTGGTAATCTGTGTACGGAAAACACCATACCATTTCCTCCGATAACCGCCCCAATCACCCATGCGCTGCTTAACTGCCGTGGTATTACCAGCGTATCCCCTTTCTCTGCTGAAACTTTCCCAATTTCCCCCCTCAGTCTTGCCGTCCTGCCCCTTACCTTTGAACAACTTGTATCTCTTCTCTCTCTCTTCTTCTTTTCCAGATTGGATTCTATTTGAATTCCTCTGGGTCGTTTCTTTTCATTTCTTTCCTTTATACCCTGTTGCCGATTTGTCCTTCGTTTTTGCAAATCGCAAAAGAACCTTCAGGTGGGTACCCTTTTTTTTTCCCCTTTGATCCTGTCAATTGGCTATTTGCTCTGGAAACTCGGTGCCAACTCCTTGCATCGGCACGCTTACACCAACTCTGAAACACCGTCTGCCTTTGCTCAGCGGTGCTTGTGCTACCTATGCAACGCCTCCTCGAGCCCGTCAATGCGATATTTCCGGAAGAAATTATTCCAGCTTGCTGACAGTGATTCGCCTTGTACAGTCCCTGTAACAAACTATCGAATATCCCTCCACGAAGAACCCTCTATCCACTTTCACACCGTTAATTGCGACTTCATACCGTCAAAATGGGTTGCGGAATGAGCACCGAAGATAAGGAGGGAAAGGCGCGGAATGAGGAGATTGAGAATCAGCTCAAGCGCGACAAGATGATGCAAAGAAACGAGATCAAGATGCTGTTGCTCGGTATGATCCATTGAGTCCTGATGGAAATATGTACAGATGGCTGACTGGGTATACAGGAGCCGGAGAGTCGGGCAAGTCCACCATTCTCAAGCAGATGAAGCTGATCCACGAGGGTGGATACTCTCGCGACGAGCGTGAATCATTCAAGGAAATCATCTACAGCAATACCGTCCAGTCGATGCGCGTCATTCTCGAGGCCATGGAATCCCTCGAGTTGCCCCTGGAGGATGCGCGCCACGAGTACCACGTGCAGACCATTTTCATGCAGCCCGCTCAGATCGAGGGTGACAGCATTCCCCCCGAGGTTGGAAACGCCATTGGACAACTTTGGCGCGACACTGGTGTTCAGGAGTGCTTCAAGCGCTCGCGCGAATACCAGCTGAACGACTCTGCCAAATAGTGAGTAGTGACCGCTCGTCTGTCGCATTGCGACGTGGCTAATTCGTTTTCTTTAGCTACTTCGATTCCATTGAGCGCATTGCCCAGCCCGACTACCTCCCCACCGACCAGGATGTCCTCCGTTCCCGTGTCAAGACCACCGGTATCACCGAGACCACTTTCATTATCGGTGACCTTACATACCGCATGTTCGACGTTGGTGGTCAGCGATCCGAGCGCAAGAAGTGGATTCACTGCTTCGAGAACGTCACCACCATTCTGTTCCTCGTCGCCATCTCCGAGTACGACCAGCTGCTCTTCGAAGACGAGACCGTCAACCGTATGCAAGAAGCCCTGACCTTGTTCGACTCGATCTGCAATTCCCGGTGGTTCGTCAAGACCTCGATCATTCTGTTCCTCAACAAGATCGATCGTTTCAAGGAGAAGCTCCCCGTTAGCCCGATGAAGAACTACTTCCCTGATTACGAGGGCGGTGCCGACTACGCCGCGGCTTGCGACTATATCCTCAACCGTTTCGTCTCCTTGAACCAGGCCGAGCAAAAGCAGATCTACACGCACTTCACCTGCGCAACTGACACTACCCAGATTCGATTCGTCATGGCAGCAGTGAACGGTAAGCTCAGCCATCCCAACCCAGTGCGCAACACTTGTCTAACGTTTCACAGATATCATCATCCAAGAGAATCTCCGTCTATGCGGTTTGATCTAATGAACTATCGTTTGGTGAAGTATGTCGAACCTAGATCGCATGTCTTTATTAACCGGGGCTGATCAGAACCGGTCGAAAATCCCCGTTTCGAGATCCCGGCGTTGATTCTCTTTTGCGTTTCCTTTTCCTAATCTCCATTTGCTCACGTTCTAATTTTCCCTGCCATCTACACAGCCTCTAGCCGGTTTTTGTGTTTTCTCTTGTCCTGATATCCACTACAGAAAACAAGAAGTATTCCCCTCCCTTCTTTTTCTCTTTCCTATTTCCTTTCCACCTTTTTTTTTGTGATCCTTCTGATTTGAATGCTGGATATCATATCATCTCTCCCCTAGTTCTTGTTTATGTATGTAACCATATCGTCTCCCCCCATCATTTTCCTTGGTCTCGCGTCCGTTGGAAGCCAAGAGCGTCCATCCGGGCATTGGGCACGGGGAAATGCCAGGATCCGCGGATTTGAATGTTTCCTTCTCATGTGTCATGCCAGTCGGTCGTCGGGTTATTTCAGAGTTCAAGGATTGACTCTTAAGGTTCTGACTCTTAATTCCATACTATTTCTATACCTCGATGCGTGTTATATTAGTCTCCCAAGTAGATATCGACAATAGTGTGATTTGCAAAGAGGTATATGCAGAGCAAAAAAAAGGGTATCCGCATAAAGATAGAATCAAACTGTCATAAACAGAGAGACGAAGACAGAGCGCCGAATTATGACAGTCTCAAAACCTCAACTTCGGCCCAACATAAACAAGCAGAATAGCAACAACCCATAGCCCGAAAATCCACGCATACAGCATCATCCGCCCCCACAACCCTTTACCCTCCGTCATCTTGCGCAACATCCCCATCCTCTTACCCGCCGCCTCCATCGTGGTACTCGTGCGGTCGATGCCCGACACCGCGCGGTCCAACGCCGACTTCTCGCCTTCCAGCGTCGCCTGGAAGTTATGCGAGGAGGCTTTCAGCTGCGAAGCAAGCGCGAGGAGAGAGCTTGTCAGATCTTCCTGTTCCAGTCTGTGGGTGCTCAGTTCGGATTCTGTTCCGGAGAGCTTGGTTGTATCCCTTCCAGTCGCAGCTGCTTTTTCAGTGGATAAGGGTGGTGCGGGGTGGGTTGTGTAGCGGTTTCGTAAGGTCGGGGGTGATGCTTGTGCTGGTAGGCTTGTTGATGAGGGTGTGGATGTTGGGGTTGTTGTTGCTGGAGTCGCTGTTGCGGAAGAGGTAATCGTGGTTTGGCTCTCTGTTTTTACTTCTCGTTGCGAATCTGATGGTTTTGCCGGTATCTGCTGATCTTTGCGCGAGACAGTTTTCTTCTCGGTGACGGGCTTGGAGAATAGCTCCTTCCATTCGTCGTCGATGTCGTCGGTCTCGTCTTCCTCATCTTGCTTCGCTTCGGCTTTGGCTGCTTCTTCCTCGAGGACAGTCTGTATGCGTTTCAGGAGCTGTCTGTCGCGCGCGATCTCGGCTTGTGCTTCGTGTTTGCGGTCGAGGGGTTTAGTTTGTGGGAGGGAGCGCTCGAGTTGGGTGAGGAGTAAGCGGGCGTATTCGACGTTCTGTAGCATTGATTAGATTCATACTTGTCTCTTGAAAGTGAAGTTTTGGAAGTGAAGTCCTGGAAGGATGGAGTAATTTATTACCTTGTTCACGCGCATTCGCTGGTATTCTGATTGTTGGAATGCCCGCCGGTCTGTCCCCGGAGAGAGGAGATTATGCTCGAGTCTGGTGAAGAGGCGAGCAACATTGAGAAGAGCGAGATCTGGAGATCCCTCGGATGGAAATGTCGTTACGGCCATGGCTGTGGCTTGGAATTACAAAAGTGAGTTGTTGCAGGTTGAAGATGTGGCATCGATGTACTCCGTAGAGCGCGCTTTCGAGATGACTCAGCATTGGCGCAGCTCCCGAGGTGGGGAACAACTTAACAAGTGGATCGGGTTGAATTTGACTACAGCATGTACATCTATGGATGTAATCTATCCAAACAAGTCCACATGGTTAGATTATGCGCCAAGATTCTCAAAGGCTCGCAACTCCCTCGATGCCAGCACAGATGAAGCGGAGGGCCTATTAACCGGATCGGGTACCAACATGAAACGAAGAAGATCTCTCAGCTGGTCCGATATCTCCAACGTTTTTGTCTCCTCGTCAAAAGATAAGATTTCTTGTAGTTTTGGCTCGGTTTCAGTCATAGACTGGGCACAATTCACTACTGCTTTAACGAAGTGGCCATCGACCTCATCAGGTGTCGGAATATCCCACTCGGGAAAGAGCCGCTTAATCTTCACTATAGACCAAGCCTCGTTCAGGAAAGGATGATAGCTACCCCACATGCCTAACACGCCCGGTTTGATCCAGCAAAGCAACATCGCAGCAACTGCCCAGACCTACGATGGCTCTGCACATGCTTGGCCAAGGTAGACTTCAGGGGCTCGCATGGCATATGGCTGGGCGTGGCGTAGGTGGCCAACCGGGACCACTATAAGTGTGTGATATTAGTGAAAGCGTATTTCGTCTATTAGTATTTGCTTACCGAGCCCCAAATCTCCCACTTTAGCGGTGATACGGTCAGAACCGATGCCAGAAAGCAGAATATTAGCAGGCTTATAGTCTAGGGTAGTTAGTATATGCTAACTATTTCAACGTTCCAAGGTTAATAATAGGGACTTTACCAGTATTCACATATTTGGAGTCCTCCAGAACGACACAGCTAGTCAGTGCTGCTCTTTGAACAGAAACAACAAGCGAATGAGTGCCCATATCATTAGGCTGGTATTTCAACTCTGCAAGAGTGGTATCCAGCCATTCTAAGGCGATGGTACTATCGTCGATCACGTCGTACATCTTCCGGAAGTACTGACTAGAAGAGACACCAGGAAGATGATAAGCATGACGTTCGCGTTCCAGATTCAGTATGGCAGTTGCATCGTCAGGTAAAGCCCCTTTGATAAAAGCCCTATGCAGCCAAGTTAGCCTTTAAGTCTAGTTATTATATCTTTATATGATAAATGAACCATTTGGGAGCCTTGGAAATGTTATGATGATTCTCATGTGGAACGACCTCGGCTTTGAAGACATTAGAGATATGTGTGCTATCCCCCTTAACGTGGTTGTGGTTGAGAATGCGGTAGTTCCAGTGGGTACCTTGAAGAATACTCCCAGGTGCGAGTGACGACATGGCTCGAATCAAAGGATTTTTTGCAGTCAGTGGAGCGAGACGGATGAGGTACATTGTGAAAGGTTATATAATGACGAGTGTTCATATGCGTGGAAGAGGAGAAGCCTGAAGGATTGGATGATTCTTGCCGGCACCAACCCCTTGTAGCTGCGTGGCTGTGTCAGCTGAGATTTGAATCTTGAATCTCCTATCTATGGCACGTCCTACACTTGATCTCTGTTTGGATACCTTGAATCTGATATATTCTATGTTCGCTACCATTCACTTCTCACAGGACGGCATGCGTCAAGGAAACGTCACAGTTCGATTTGAGGGCTCACCCTACTTAAAGACCAATAGATGATAATGACTCTAGCAAATTTTGTGAAACTGCCTCTGTAGTTACAGCTACAAGCGATTCATTTAACAAGTCTGAGGCACTGGTCGCCTCCGAATATCTCCACAATATGCCTCCTTCGTGTTCCATTCGCAATATCAAACGGCCGAATTAGATCACACGACGATGAAGTGATGGACTGACAGATCTGGTAGAGCTCTCACTGGGCTCATCGCCCAAAATCTCAGCTGACAGGGCCTCTCTTGCTGACGGGGCCCTTTTATGCTAGGCTATGTAGCATTGGAGGGCTTTACAAGGTATCTTATTTTGGTCGAACCGATTGCATAGAATTGCCACTCCGGCTGCCATGGCCAGATTAGCAAGTGCGTCTCGACCTCTGTGGCTCTTTCCGCAACTACGTCGTTGCCTTACGGCGTCAGTGCGTGCCTTCCAATAACGAACTTGCCGCCTGGCGCGCTGATGTCGACGATGATAGCCACGGCATTATCCGGCGCACCGATAGTGTTGAGCATGTTCCTTTGCTCACTCAAAATAGTGCACCCATCATGCTTCAGCTGTGCTAAGTTAGTGATTGAAGGGACACGGGCGGAAAGACCTACATGCCTGGGTCTTGCTGAACTCGATAAGTTCGTCGGCTGTCGCGGATTTCTTGATCTCGATCGGGATAGACATCATACAGAGCAAGAGCAGGCAATGTAGTAGAAAGCAGAGCTGTGGGGGGTAATGACTTGACCGTGTAGCTGAACCCTTTGGAATAGATGCCCAGCCCACTCGGACGTGCGTGCCCAATGAATGACTGACTAACCACCAGGTACCACCAGGGCCCCAGGGCTAGATACCTTACATAGGTAGGTACCTTACAGGTTCTATGGGGACGCTTTACTATATATATATATATGTATGGATCGGGGGACTTGGACGCTTTCGAGATGATTCGGCATCATCCGGATCCCAGAATAGTGGATCGGCTTGGGTTCAACTACATTATTTATACCTCTTTGGATACAAAAAGACTAGTTGTCTACAGCTAAACAAAGTTCTCTACGGACAAACTGAAGCCCCTCCCGAGGTCGCTTTCGTTCGTTGACATAAGAGGAGCTAACCAGAGGAGATATATATAGGCATCTGCGCAGATCTCTATGGTCCTGATTGGTACACAGTACTATGGGGCAGACACATGCACTGGCTCAGTCCAGCCCCTGTCCCTGAGACTTTGTCATCTGCAGGAATGCGGAATATCCACGACATAGGGCTACACATTAACGAGGCCCAGAGGACTTTATCTGATACTTGAATTACTTATACTACACCAACCCCTTTTCGATCCCTATTACTGTTCTCAATTCGACTCATTTGCAATTGGCTTGTTTCTTTTCCCACATTCAACGGCTACAATGTCGTTCGGTTTCTCAATTGGAGATATTGTACTCTGCAGCCAAATTACCTGTCGGTTACTTACAGCCGCAACCTCAGGTCAAAAGAATGCACCACGCGATTTACAAGAACTTGGAGATGTTCTGTTCGCCTTGAATTGCTCCCTGAGCCAGTTGCAAAGAGCCGCTATGGTTATCTTGTCCAGAAACTCTAATACTTCGGACCATGGCGCCACCGATCTATCTCAACAATTAGGGTTAGTGGTACGCTCGTGCCTCCAAACCTTAGAACATCTCGAAAGCGCCACAGAAAAGTATCGAGCAACAGTGACCACGCCTTCGGTAGGATCGCCTGATGGACATGGATTCAATTTCTTGCACTCTCGACGATTGATTGTTCAAGTCAAAACACAATGGCGGCGCATCATGTGGCATCTCAGATGCGAATCCTTGAGCCGATATCGACAGAAGCTCGAGTCGCAACTTGATGCGATCAATCTTCTCTTGAAAACCCTCATATAGTACGTCTTACAATGCAATCCATATCTGAATCTCTTGTCGCTGATACATTCCAGGTCCGCGACCGATCATATCGAACAAGGCGATGATTGATAACTAGTTGATCATGTACAATTCAATTTATACAACCAAGCCAAGCATTTTGAAGATGTTCCTCGAGCTACAAGGTGGCTAATTGCCAGATTTCAACCTTCTTCTAATATATCATAACCACAATACGTGGCATATTTAAATGTATATGTATTGCTAAACAAGCTTAACAAAAATAAACCCATCTGCCGCCCAAAAAAAACCAAGCCCACGCTTCTCATTATTCGTAAAATAGTAAAGACAACGATAGGGAGGGGAAACCAAGAAAGAAGGCATAACAAAAGAGCAAGGAAAAGAAAGATAACAGTCCCACGGAATCCCCGGCTGAGATACAAGCGAAAAGAAGACCGCTCAAGTCCGACAAATGTACGGAATGAATAAACCCCGGAAACAGGCGGCCAACTATCGATACTCAACGACAAGACGTTTCCAAGTGCGCACACCCCCGGCATCCTCGTCGCACATTTGCTGAGTTGATTCAACGCGTGTTTGCACCTCGCAGTCAGGCGAGGAAGCCATCGAAGATGCAGCACTTCCACTTTGCTGCTCTCGGGCCCGTGCAGCGAGGGCTCCACTGCTTGGCAGGAGGCTTGTACGGGATAAAGGTTGCAGGATATCGCATGCCGATGGGTGCGAGCCCGGTGAGAGGATGTTTCCTTTTTCCATGGCAGTAGATTGGAGCCAGACGTCTTGATTTTTTTCTTTGAGTCTAGATGTAGAGATTATGTGTGCTTGTCTCATACGACGATATTTGATATATCGGTGGAGGAGGATGAGAGTGAGAAGTGAAAAGCTGACCAGGCTGGTCACTGGTAGAAACCACTTTGTGGTCAAATGCAGGAGATCACAAGATAGGTAGTTGTATCCTTGTTCCACGGCATTCATGACGAGGTGTTGGGTGGTTGGATAGCGTCCACCACTCGCGAAGAATATGTTGAAACTGCCTCCCCTGTGGAATGGGGAAACAGCTCAACTTAAAACTGCGTGTGTGGGAAAGTAAATCTAGATGGCCAGGGTTTGGAAGATTTTAGCGAGTCAAAGATACCAGTGTCGAGTCGAGACTATACGCGGAGTTGGCGGGGAGGCGAGTGGAAGGAACTAGTGGGATGGAGTGCAGGGGTGGGCTTTTTAGGTGATATATAAAGAGCTAGAGGTTAAGTATTATGGAGTTGTAGACCCAATTTAGACTATAGTGGGGGAAAGATCGAAGGTGATCACCACTGAAGCATACCGGGATATGGTTTCTCTGCCATACATCTGACGGAAGAAAACCGAGACCGAATGCCGATATTTTTAACGTGGCAAATCAGAATTAGTCGACAGGTCGCAAAGTCAAAGTCAAAATCCAATTTACAACACAGAACGAACAGGATCTCTTTGCCGTACAACATCGTGACTGACAAGTACAACATATACCCCAAAATGTGGATAAATATGGCCCAGCCAGCCCTGTCTCCACTCAGCTTACCTTCTAAACGCCACCGGTTTAACATTTTTTCTGTTCATGACGGAGGAATATGTCTATCTTCTTCTTAGGACCCTGAATTCTAGAATATTTGACCTATTAATGCACGCGGAGAGAAACATGTCGATCATGACAAATGTACGGAGTAGTATGTACGAAGTACTCCGCCATACGCCTCTTGGAGATCGCCTTTGTCTTTGGCTTTCAGCTGGCGCCTGCATGGGTCCCCCGCGCTAAGCCATTTCATACATCGAATCACACCGCGAGATGCCCTACTCGGCTATTTTAGTGGGCTACGCGAACCCATGCGAACAATCATTCATCTACTTTTCCCTCCCCCTTTGGCCCCATCTTCTGCCAGTGTGCACTGTCCATATAGGGGTTGGTCTGACTGGCTCGGCTGTTATACCCTGCCAATCACCGAAGGACACACGAAATTAGAAGTATGGTGCACATACTCTATATTGTGCCGAGGCATCTCTTATACCTACTCACTGGATTCATTCCTGGAAAAAAGGAAAAACGCTAGGATATATAAATTGTAATATAAACAAAGTTTAGAGTTTCGCAGCGACACTCTTCAGCTCCTCCTTGGCTTGCTCGCGGAGTTTCATGCGAAGAATCTTGCCTGATGGATTCTTAGGTATCGCATCGAGAAATACGATTCCGCCGGTAATCCGCTTAAACGGGGAAACCTTGTTATCCAGGAAATGCGCGATGTCGTTCGAAGTGGCGGATTGGCCCGGTTTAAGAACCACATATGCGCGAGGGCGCTCATCGCTTTCGCTAAACAGGATCAGAAGCGAAGAAAAAAAAAAGATCCATAAAAAAAGTCGGACTTACACGATAACACCGATCACCGCGACGTCTGATATCGCCGGATGTTCAAGTAGAAGAGCCTCTAATTCGGCGGGCGCCACCTGGTTGCCTTTGACTTTGATTAATTCCTGTTCGTATTAGTTTCTTTCTTCTTTCTTCTTGTAAACAAAAAACTCACCTTCATTCGATCTACAACATGAATTTTGCCATCGTCATCCACAAAGGCAATATCGCCCGTCCGGAGCCAGCCATCCGCAGTCTTCGTCTCTTTAGTGGCCTTCTCGTTGCGCCAGTAGCCTTTCATGACATTGGGAGCGCGAACCCACAACTCGCCACGCGAGTTTCGCTTTTTCACCTCGGCTCCATCAAGCGATATGATCTTCGCCTCACAATTGGCATTGAGCTCACCGACAGACGCAGATGTACTAATCTCGGAAGGGTCCCAACCCGTAACCGAGCAAGTCGCCCTATACAGAAGCAGATCAGTTTAGTTTCTAAGAATCGGCTAGCAAAACAACAAACTCACTCAGTCATTCCCCATCCCTGTTTAATATTAATCTTCCCGGGAGGCCACAACCTCTCAACCTCCTCACAAACCTCCCTCCCCAACGGCGCAGCACCACTCCCAACCAACTCAACACTACTCAAATCAAACCCCTTAACAGCCGGATGTTTCGCTAACATAACAACAACCGGCGGCACGAGGATAAGATCCGTAATTCGGAATTTCTGCGTATACTCTAACATCTTGACAAAGTCAAACTTGGACATGATATACACCGGCGTGGCACGGTACAGCGCCGCCGCAATGAAGATATTCTGCGCCATCGCGTGGTACATCGGCAGGAAGCATAGCCAGCGGGAACGCGCAAGACGGGCCTCGTAGTCCGGACGCAGGCTTGCCGTGTGACAGTATTGGATCATATTAGCGACGTAGTTCTTGTGCGAGATCTCGACGCCCTTGGGGCGGCCGGTTGTGCCGCTGGAGTAGTTGAGTGCTAGTGTGCGGGACGACAGGGTCGGTGTGTTAAGTTCGTCCCAGATGAAGGCGCGGCCTTCTTCTTCCGAGGCGAGGAGGTCGCTCCAGTATGCGCAGCCCTTTTGCGGGTTTGTCACGCCGTTGTAGATGGAGCTGTCATAGGCGAAGATGCGGCTTTGGGGGAGATTGGCTTGCTTGGCAGCTTCTATGCCTGTTTCCAGACTGCTGCTAGCACAGATTAGGTAGATGGCGCCGCTGTCGCGGAGTTGGTAGGCTAGTTCGCGGGCTACGTAGCTTGGATTCGCGCCGGTGAAGATTCCTCCCGCCATTATCACGCCTAGGAATACTACGGGGAAGAAGAGGTCGTTGCCGGAGAAGAGGAGGATGCGGTCTCCTGGTTGGAGTCCTGATTTGCGTAGTCCGGCGGCGAACCGCTGGCTCCAGAGACGGAGATCATAGGTGGTGAGATAGTGGGTTTCTGGACGGGCAGCTTCGAAATAGCACTTGTGTGTCTTGGAAAGAGGCGCCGTTGGGGATTTAAGGAGAAGAGAGGCTAAATGGATGTCTGGGATGTCAATCGTCCAGCGGGATTTATACGGCATGTTGGTTATGCTAATGTTATCGATATATGGAGAGAAAGATAACGGCGAGGGGGTCGTATAAATAAGGAGTAGAACGTTAAATCCTGCATCCTTCGCAGTTAATCTCCCCGCATTATCGGTTATGCTATACATATAGGGTTTGCGGGGAACCTGACTAGCCCGAGCCTCGGTTTTCACGCTGTACGGAGTAATAGATCAGTCATGGGACTAGCGTACTAAGCTCGTAGTGAATAGAAACCATGCGGTTCTTTCTAAATCCCATTAACATAAGGCAAAAGTCAGGTATTTGACTCTGGCCGCTAGTTAACCAACTATACCCCTTCGCACCTACCTCCATAGTCGTAACTTCCTGCCACCACAGCAGCAAAAGTGGAAGGAACGAGTGTAGAAAAGTACATGGAAACATCCTACACGAATATAGCCTGCACTATTGAAAATGCCAGTTGCTGCCTATCAAAGGTTATACGCCGCCCTTTCCGCCATCTACCCAAAGATATTTAGAAAGAATAGAACGCAAAGGACTGCCAAAGAAAGACTCCCATCGAGCAAACTGGATCATGTCGCTCTCAGCCACATGAGGTTGGCTATTCTTGCATTCATCAACCGAAAAACATCCACTCTACAAGGCTACTAGGTCTCCACACACGAAGCTAATGTACGCTCTTAGGCCTATATAGATCGGTTCACGTTATTAAGTACCACCGATAATATTCCCCTTCTCTACGGCTATCCTCCAAATTCAAACCCAACCCCTGCGATGTTACCGCTAAGCAGCTTTGCCGAATGGCGTCGGCTATGTCTTCGGGTAATATCATGTGCATGAGAACCGGGGAGGAGGGATGTGACCTCGTTAGCTCATCCGCCAAGATCTGCAAGCAAGAGACCAATTAGGATCAAGCCAACTTGGTTTCCCCAAATTAGGCGTCCTGTCCTGCATGTGATAGTCCACTCCAAAAATAGAAACCAAAGGAATGAAGGATTGGGATAATGCAATTGTTTGAAACTTGAGCTTCATGCAAGAAATAATTCATTTACTACACCCCGCCAACCCAGAATACATGGGAAAAAAAAGAAGAGACAAATAGCAAAAAGGCTATAAAGAACATATTCATGAATCCTCCCCACTCAAACACGTAACTGTTGCCTTCAGCTCACTAACAAGCTTCTCCTCTAATCGGTTCTGTGACTCAGAAGTCGGGTCGACAGGCTTCTGTCGGGACCATTCCAGCTCCTTTTCATTGGTCGCGACAATGCGTGCACGCAGAGCAGCGCGGCGACCGAGCAGTTCCTCAATATCTTCCTTGACCTGCACCCTATCCCATTTGAGATCTTGGATGGCCTGTGCGTCAACTCCAGCACTGGCACCCGCCTCGCGGAACCGGTCCAGGATGAACGAAATCAGCGCAAGCGAGTAGGCTTCCGAGACCATGTTGAGGCTAATCCACTTGGATGTCGGAACCGAGGAAATGGCCGTATGGCTGGAGAATGCCTCTGTCGCGCGGGTCAGGCGAGATTCAAACTGGTTCAGGAATGCTGCCACCTCCGGCGCGGCCCGCATCACACTGTAGAGCATGTTCAGACACAGAGGAAGGAATCCACCAGTCCAGATGGCATACAGTCGGGGAACAGGATCAAAGGGTCCGAATGCTTTCTTTTGGCAGAGAATGTTTGTAAGACGGCAGGTGGACAGTTTCATCAAGACAGCATCAACAGCAAGGTGCTCTGCGAGCATGGGCAGGGTTGACATTTTGACCAGAATCGAGATGCTGAGCTCGGCGTACACAGGGTCGCCTGCAACGGCCAATTGGTCGGCCCAGGAGAAGAGCGTCGTCGCATGACGAGCGGTGTCGTATTCCTCAATGTGGTACACGATGTGCTCATAGAGACGATCAGCGTTCTTCACTTGCAAGCATGTCTGCAGAATAGCAATGATAATGGCGAAATCTTTTGGCGTGCATTTCTCGGGCGCATCATGGAGATAAGTGGTGAGGGATTTGAAGCCCTGGGCCACTATTGTTTTCACGACTTCCACGATGACAGTCAGACCCGAAGAAACCTCAGCCCTCTTATTGATAGCTTCGGGGGCACTCCGGGAGGGGCCATCCAGGTGAAACTGAAGGGAAAGGAACAACACGTTCAGTAGGGACCGGAAGTAATCGGTATCATCATTGATCAAAGCGTCTTCATATGTCAGATGGCGGGATCGCAGTGCGTTCCAGGTAATCTCGAGCAGCTGGAAGACTTCGGCGCCTCTAGCATGTACCTCGACAAGCCGCTGGAGAAGTGCCTGGGCAAAGTCAACGCGCGCTTGTTGGATTCGCTCAAAGATGGCTTCGGGAGGGCCACTGCTAATATTGGCCTTCAAACAACTTTGCGCGACCAGTGCCATAGACTTTCGGACTTCGGTATCGGGCATGAAATCGGCACAATGCTCGATAGCGAAGAACTTCCAGCTATGGAGAAGGCTCTATTTGAGGTTAGTAAAGAAACTCATATGCAACGAAGGGAAGAAAACCTACCACCTGCGCCTCGACAAGAGACAGATTGATGTTGGCACGCTCAAACTCCTCGGCAAACCCACGGTTCTTGGTGCCAGCCCAGGCAAAGTCGTAGGACAGCAGTTTGTCTCCCATACTCATGTCGTAGTAGTAATCCCGTCCTAGATGACGAACTTCGAGCGGTGTCCTTTTGAAGTCCACAATTTTGCAGCCCGCGTATCGCATCTCAAAGTTCTTTTTCAAGTTGGCGTGCAATGAAGAATTGTAAGCCGAAACTTCAACTGCATCCTTGGCATACCACGAAACTAATGGAATCAAGGTCTTTATAAAGCTTCGGTCGCCCATTTCCTTTGCCGAGTGCAGGTAGACCGCGCACAGGTCCGCGACAACAGCTGCAATCCGCGTGGCATAGATTTGGTCCATCACTGGCAGAGAAGAAATCTTCAATTTTGAGACGTGGTTAATTATGCTGTTGAAGAACTGGGGGTGCTTGTTCAGGTGGGAAGTGGCCCATGGCCAATTTTCTTGGGCACGAGAGACAAACTCGAGCAACGCTAAGGCTACTTGCGGCTCTTGTTGATCAATATGAGACAATTTCTCAAGCGCCAGTTTCAGGAAAGGCACACTCCTCATGCTAAGCCCACTAGAAGTGGGTTCCTTCTTCAGAGTCTGCCGAGGGGATGACCCTGTGAGAATGAAAACTGCAAGCCACTGCTGACGCTTGCTAACAAATGTCGATAGCAGCTGCCATACTGCAAGAAGTAGAGGTCTGTCACACATCGGCTTGTCGAGTTGTGACAGTACATCAAGGAACAGACAGGACGACTCTGCCCCAAGATGGCCAACAAGGGAAGGTGGTTCATTATCCGGATTTGAAGCGGCACTTGAGATCAAAATCTCGAGAAGCGACACAACCGGCAATCTGTATGCATCATGTAGCGCGTAGAGTTTGACTAAGACCGGGCTGGCTTTGAACAATTGTTCCTCCAGAAGCGAGGCAGGTTGTTCTGCCAGTTGGGCTGCCTGTACAAGTTTGATGCAGAGCCGCAGTGTAGAGTTGACCTGATTTTCAAAGAGGATAAGATATCTGAGATGGAGTGTTGGGGGAGTCTGGAGACCCTCGGCGATCAACCGAAGAATTGGGTTGAAGGGCAGGTCGGCGGTTGACCGAGGGCGCAGCATATCCAGAATGTACGCCGCAGATGTAGAGAAGACGCCGGTCACTTTGGTTTCTAGTTTCGGGCTGTCATTGATTCCGAAGGCATAGTACAGAACACGTTCGAACGAAGTAGCAAGCATCGAGTTGATCTTGAGCCGTTGTTCTGGTAGGTTGAACCTCCAATTTCCACAGCTGTTGAAAATCTCCAGCATTGTGCGAATAAAGTTCAACATAATAGTTCTCATGACGTGAGATGGAATACCAGCACTCCAATCAGACGCGATAGATGATTTGCTTGTCACGCTGCCCGGGCTCTTTCGCAATACTGCTCGAGATGCCGCATCATCGATGACAGCGCCCACAAGGTCAACACAACTGAGGAGGAACGGATACTCGCCGGAAGGAACTTCCACTGCTGAAACGATTGCTGTCATGATGCCTCCCTTGCCATCGGACCCGATGAGACTGCTGCGACCAAGGAAAGGCCATACCCGACTGGGTAAAATCTTTATAAGTGCCTTGATAAAGCGCAGGCATGCCATGGTTACGTCCAAAGACTTGCCCAAGTCTCCTCGGGAGCCGATAGTCTGCAAATTGCGTTCAAAGATATCGAAGATCACAGAAATGATGTCACCCTGTTTGGACAGCCCATCACTAGCCATCTCTAGAATCCTTTTGCCGCTTGCATGGCCAGAACTTTGTGATTTAGAGTTGGCTATCAAGTCGGCCAAGAGAGCAATAATTTCCGCAGCAGTGTCATCAGTCCACTCAGACGAGTGCCCACCGGTCTCGCTCCATTCTTCAAGCCAGCTTCCTAGAAAGCTTAAGCAGGAGTATCGATGCTCCCACATGATAACCGCGGGTTTTGAATCGGAAATGACTTGACCAACGGTCAGCCGTGGAATTTCGGAAGAACCGCTGACGATTACAGCATTGCTTGGTTCCCTCTCGAAAACACGGTTCTGGATCGATGTTTCTAACATTGGGAGGGGTTGGAGCAGGGAAACAAAATCGGCGTTCTCGTCTTCTCGAATGGTGGCATAGCCCTGGAAAGCGGGTGGGACAATCTGTGTAAAGGATTCCATATTTTCCACCTCCTCAAGAATAGCCGGCAAGCCTTCTTCATTCAAAGAGTGCCCACTGACGAGAGCACGACAGAGCAGTAAAAATGGTGACGTTTCATAAGGGAAACGGGACCGTGCAATGCGAAAGATGCCATCCATCAAATTCTGATCCTTGGCGAATACAGACTTAGGATCGCTGGCAGGGCCTAGGGAATTTGAGTCTCTTGACAGCCCGTTGTCATCATCATTTAAGATAGCCAGGACTGACCCCACAATTTCGGGAGAGTAATCCAAGAACATAATAGCGACTCGGATAAGGTCGAGAAGTGATAACCGAACCCATCGGGTTGTCAGGCCATCATCGACGGCTGACATTGACCCGGTCTTACTAGCCAGGGCGATAACGGTGTTGAACGCCGATTCTTTCAGGAAATCAGATGTAAGAATGGGAATAGCATCTTCCGCCGTGCTTTGCGGAGTCCTAGCGCAGTCAAGCAATTGTTCATAATCTGAAGACACAGATGCTTGAGCTAGTGCCTCATTCTGTGTCTGCTCGTCGTAGGCGGCAGCCAAAGCATGGCTCAATTGACGCTCTCGGTTGGTTCTTCTGTCTTCTGCCAGCTCTTGGATGGTATACAAGATCAGGCCCCATGAAAAGGCTGCTGGATTCACGGTGTTCAAATCACCGCATGCAGTAAGGAAAATCTCATTGATTTGAGAGATTTTATCCTTGCAGCAGAAGTAAGGCTGGGGCGAGGATTGCATGTATTCCTCATTCTGAAGGAAAGAGATGGCGCGAGCGGGTTTCAAAAACGCCAATGTGGTAAGTGACACGAAAGCTTGAAGGGGCAACAACACTTCCACGGGTTGCTGACAAGGCTATAAGAAAAGGTTAACATTCCGAGAGCTCAAAATAGGCGACTGGCCACTTACCGCTTGAATTGTCCCCAGGAAGCTATAATCAGCCATGAGCTGGAGCCAGGACAATAGGAGGTCTGCACTTGGAAATTCCACCGATGCTTGAAGCTGGTGAAACATGATTTGCACGATATGAACAATCTCCTCCACGAGACTTGTTCTCCATATGTTCTCTAGTTCCTCACTGCTTTCTGCGGCACTGAGCCAGCCACCGTCTCCTTCCAAACTCGTTAACCGACGGCGTATCGAGCTGATGCATTCTTGAAGAAATCGGTCCAATCCATCACCAGTCGACTTGTCATGGAAAATTGTGGTCCCTACCTTCTGCAAAGCAAGTTTGCGATCATGACTGGCGGGGGCGGTCGAGTCGGCTGAGATACCATCGTGGAGGGACAGAGCAAGCAGCTTGCGGAGTGTCTTTACGACATGGGTTTCCTCGGAGAGATACACCTCGCGGAGTCGCAGGCGCCTCTTCTCCTCTTTTTCAAATGATTGACCACCGTCGCTTCTGGCTGTTTGGTTCAATAGGTTGGCGAAGCTGGGACCGGCTAGAGAGCCTCGAAGATTCTCGGTCCCAGCCGCACTCTGTAGACTGGTCGCTTCCTCGCTGGAAAAGCCGATTGTGAGACGCGCTGCCGGGCGGTTCTGCCATTCTAAGATAGCGATGCGAAGAGCAGAAATCTCGTCGATTCCGGCTTGCTTGCTTAACCATAGCGTGTCCGCCTTGATCTCCTTCAGGTCAAAAGAACTTTGGCTATTGGTCTCAACATGGATTGCGGCGGTTTTGGATTCGAATTCCGACTTGGATTTTGCGGAGGGGGGGGGGACGGTTTTAGGCCATCAGAGAGTAGGCGAATGGATTCGGAGTGTGAAAAGAAGACATCGATATTGCCTCCATCATTAGCATGACTTTCGGGATCAATGGCGTAGAGAAAAGCTCTTTTCCATGACCTACATTATATCAGCATATTAGCTTCCATGACGACAAATGATGAGAGTGGACATACAAGAGTTGAACGTCCCCGGAGAAGCACTTGTCCAGGGACGGGAAATAGGCCTCCGGGACGGGAGCCATGTTGGGCAATTAGATCATCATAGGGTAGAAAGGAAGAGCGAAACGAGGCGACACCAGGAAAGGTGACGAGAGAGCAAAGAAAAAGGTAGATGGCGAGCGTGGGAAGCTCTTGAATTGAGACGGAGCTTCAAAAGAATATTATTCACCGCGACTGGGTCAACAATCAGGTGCCCTATCTGATCTTATTGCCGGGCGGTGAGTGGCAAGTAAGCCGGGACATTCTTTTTGACTCACTTCCGTCCAACTGGATAATTCGCAAACATTTGATTCGGTTTTAGGTGTCTGAGATCCGGAGCTTGCAGAATACCGATTCTCAAATTCTCCCAATCCTTTCCCCCGGGTCTCCTACAACAATCCGTGGTCATGGCGGACCTGGTTGACCACTCCCCCCACCATGCCACCAAAGCGGCCAAATTGGCCAGCGCATCCAACGTGATTTTGATTGACAACTACGACTCATTTACCTGGAATGTCTACCAGTACCTGGTTCTTGAAGGTGCTACCGTCACAGTATACCGCAATGACGAAGTCACTGTTGAGGACTTGGCTGCAAAGAAGCCTACTCAGCTGGTTATCAGTCCTGGCCCGGGCCACCCCGAGACCGATGCAGGAATCAGTAACGCCGCAATCCAATATTTCGGCGGAAAGATTCCGATATTTGGTGTGTGCATGGGCCAACAATGTATGATCACCTCGTTTGGTGGTAAGGTGGATGTGACCGGCGAAATTCTGCACGGAAAAACATCGGAGTTGAAGCATGACTCTAAAGGTGTCTACCAGGGATTGCCAACCTCGCTCCAGGTCACTCGATACCATTCGCTTGCCGGAACACAGTCGACTATCCCAGATTGCTTGGAGGTGACCTCGCGAGTTGAGCTGGGGGACGGTAGTGGCAAGAACATCATTATGGGTATTAGACACAAGGAGTTCGCAGTGGAAGGTGTTCAGTTCCACCCTGAGAGTATTTTGACGGAATACGGGCGCAAGATGTTCCGAAACTTCTTAGAGCTCACCACTGGGACCTGGGATAACAAGCAGGGAGCAGCCGCCGCCGCACCAGTAGACAAGAAGCTATCCATTTTGGATAAGATTTACGCTCATCGCAAAATTGCTGTTGACGAGCAGAAGAAAATTCCGGCTCTGCGGCCAGAGGCTCTTCAAGCCGCGTATGATCTGAACATTGCGCCTCCTCAGCTGTCATTCCCTGCGCGCCTGAGACAGTCAGACTATCCTCTTTCACTTATGGCAGAGATCAAGCGTGCATCACCCTCAAAGGGCATCATCTCGGCTGATGTATGTGCCCCTGCTCAAGCACGGGAGTACGCCAAAGCTGGCGCTAGCGTCATTTCTGTCCTCACAGAGCCGGAGTGGTTCAAGGGCACCATAGATGACCTGCGGGCTGTTCGCCAGAGCCTGGAGGGACTCACCAACCGACCAGCTGTCCTCCGAAAGGAGTTCGTTTTTGACGAGTATCAAATCCTGGAGGCGCGTTTGGCTGGAGCTGATACAGTTCTACTCATTGTGAAGATGCTGGACATTGAGCTGTTGACTAGACTGTACCATTACTCACGCAGTCTCGGCATGGAGCCCCTGGTCGAAGTCAACACCCCCGAAGAGATGAAGATTGCAGTTGACCTGGGGTCTGAAGTCATCGGTGTCAACAACCGGGACCTGACAAGCTTCGAGGTCGATCTCGGAACTACCAGTCGCCTAATGGATCAAGTGCCTGAGAGCACAATTGTGTGTGCCCTTAGTGGAATCTCGGGGCCCCAGGATGTGGAGGCTTATAAGAAAGAAGGTGTTAAGGCCATTCTTGTTGGAGAGGCTCTTATGAGGGCACCTGATACCTCCGCCTTTGTGGCACAGCTTCTCGGCGGCTCCAATCGAAAATCTGCTGGTGCTACACCAAGTTCCCCGTTGGTGAAAATATGTGGAACTCGGACTGAAGAAGGAGCTCTGGCTGCTATCCAAGCTGGTGCAGATTTGATTGGCATTATCATGGTTCAGGGGCGCTCACGACTTGTCCCAGATGATGTGGCCCTCGGCATTTCCCGGGTGGTTAAGTCGACCCCTCGTCCGGCCAATACATTGCAGCAGTCGTCGAACGCTACACCATTGGAATGGTTTGATCACTCTACTAATATCTTGCGTCACCCTTCTCGTGCTTTGCTCGTGGGCGTGTTCATGAATCAGCCGTTGTCATATGTCATTTCTCAACAACAAAAGTTGGATCTCGATGTTGTGCAACTGCATGGGTCTGAGCCATTGGAATGGTCTAGTTTGATTCCAGTTCCTGTCATTCGCAAGTTTGCTCCTGGTGACATTGGCATTGCTCGCAGAGCATACCACACTCTTCCATTACTGGACTCTGGTGCCGGAGGCTCTGGCGAGCTTCTCGAGGAGAGCGGGGTCAAAAAGGTCCTCGATAGTGACGATGGATTGAGGGTAATCCTGGCTGGAGGGCTAAACCCGGACAACGTGGTCGACACGGTGAAAAAGCTGGGCCAGTCGGGCCACAAAGTGGTCGGATTGGATGTCAGCTCAGGTGTAGAGACAAACGGCGCTCAAGATTTGGAGAAAATTCGAGCATTTGTCAAGTCTGCCAAAAGCATTCGGCAATGAACTGGTTAGGAACGTGTATTACACTACTTAGGATGACTTCTTATCTCATTCCATTTCGGGGTTGCATATCCGATAATGAACAATATCCATAGCAATCAAACTTACCTTATGATTTCTTTCTTTCTAGGATCACTTTACTTTGACTTGTTTGATCAAGGCTATACTGGATATCCAACAGGAATGAATTTTGATCCTTTCTTGGAGTAGATCTGCGTCTTAAATTGCCTTCGAAATCCCATTTTATACTTTCTCATCACTTTCACCTTCTAGAAATCATCATGCTTAGTGCATTCCATATCAACATTGCAAAAGCAGACCAAGTTGACAGCTCTGTGCAGTATATCACATTATTGCCTCGAAGTCTTGTCCCCTGGTAATAGAAATATCTCATTTCTGAGGTTCTTCTCGCACTTTCTGAACGACATCGCGGTCAACATCAGAGCTCAAACGAGGTTGGGCATCATCAAACTAGCCCTCTCAGTCATTATCTCTCAAAGACTTGCTTTCCAGCAATATACACACTTCATTTCTGACATATTGCCACAGCTAGCAAAGACTAATTGAAGCAAGCCTCTTGCCTATAAAACTGGTCCTTGCAGTGTTCCAGTCTCCCCTCCTGACAGCATCACATATCTCATCTTGAGGCCATTCTAAGTGGAATTTCCGCTGCCAGTGATACGGAAACACCAGACTCATCCAGTCAATTCTCAGACAGCAGTGTGAACTCAAAATGGGGAAGACGTTCCAAAGGATTCATGCCTCTATAGTCGGCAAGTTCCAAGACGGCATCGGCGAAAAGATCCCACAGTGGATTCGGGCAAATGGAGGGCAGTTCTCGAGAGACGTGAACCCGCGAGTCACCCATCTCATTGCAACAAAGGAGGCATTCAAGAGCCATGCAGTTCCAGGTATATTTACACTTGAATCATTCAAAGAGCTTAAGCTAATCAACAACATACAGTGGAAACTGCTAAGAATATCGGTACCGTCAAAATCGTCTCATATGATTGGCTTGAAGACTCGTTGCTATCAGACACACGCCGGCCAAAGCCTGAGGGGACATATCTTCTGAAGAATCTGATGAAGCCCGAGAATAAGGAACTCCAGAAGAACAAGGTCACACCGAAGTCTAAGTCCCCAAAGGTGGTGAAGGAGATCAAAGCAAAGATTCCGAAACGTCGGATAGGTATTGGTTTTCCGAAGCTCCATTTATTGCAGACGGTACTGATATGTCATCTACAGCCGATCCTTTCATCGACCCAAAGGGCAAAAGAAAGCGTAAGCACGATTCTCAGATGGCATATACAGGTCTAATATTTACCCATCACAGCCGTGCGTCAGGTTTACCAGGACAGAAAGACAAGTGTGGTTTACAGCATCACCTTATTCCGCCCATCAAAACCACCAGTCAATAGCAGGGAAAAATACCAATTGACTGTAAGTAATACTGAGATGTTTTGTGAATACTTTCAAGAAAAAGGTATTGAGATTACCTAGCTTTTTGAATCTACTGCCGAACCACACACCTACTCGACCTACGCCAAATTCAGTCGTGTTGGCATATCCAATGTCGAACTTCTTGCGGGGCCAAGGGGTAAGCTTGAGATTGCCGTGGACAAATTCAAGCAGTTCTTCAAGGAACAGACTGGCAAGGAATGGGACGGGAGGGCAAATGGAAAGATGCCACCCCCAAAGACAGACATGGAGGGAAACACGTTGCCTGTTCACGAGGGTTGGTTCTATCTCGAGGAAAAGACGACTATCCTTAGTGCATTTCTCAGGGAACCCCAGAGCACAGCCTGTCAAGGATCAAGCGACATCGCATGCGACGGTATCAAGGAGGATAGTATCGAGGAGAAGATGGCAAATCATCAAGTCAAGGATGGTGGTGAAGACGGATGTGAAGTTGATGATGATGATGAGGCGAAGAAGGAAATCGATGGGTAGGTACTTAAGGATGATGGCAATCCCTCCAGGTGGTTAACACCTGCGCTCATGAGTGAATTCCCCGATGCACATGGACAGGTCACGCCGAGAGCAGCTTTTATGCCGAATGCGATTTCGATGATTTTAGAACAGCACATAATACACATGCACTCTATTCTCGTGCTTTCAGAAAAGCTTCCCATGATAAATTATGAAACCAATCAGACTACATATGGATGGTGTCACGCTTAGACAAGTGCCGTCTCCTTTTATGAAACGTGAGATGGGGCTGTTCAAAATGAGTGAGATTCCAAGATTATATAGAAAGTTCTATAGTACTTGTGAGATTACTGTGCTGGGTGAACTGATGGCAGATATTCTCAAAGTACCGGTACAACTTAAATGAATATGAAATATGGCCAACGGATTCATCAGAAACAAATCCTTTCCCAACTTGTCGCATCCTTGGTCACTGTTTCCCATTGAGTAGGAGGACAGCGATGAGGCCTAATTCGCGAATCTCATCAAACTTGATAAGGCCTTCCATGTTGGCATGCTGGAGTTGATCAATTTAGATCTACGGGCAATATATAAGCTGCTAGCTGTCCGCCAAAGATGAAATTATATCGTCAGTAAGGCAAACAAACACGGGCTTTGTCCTACAACATCAAGGTGATAGAAGTAAAAGTGGGGGATGCGGGTCACGCTGCATATTTAGCCCTAGAAAGTCAATGGTCACTCCAGCTCCAAGGAGGGACCAGTATGCTAGATTGTTATACACATAGCCTCGTAAAGTACAGAGCGGCAACCACGGTCTCAAAAAGCTGCTGTACATGTCTTGAATATTTTGATTAGACATTCTCCACTGCCATTTAAATCATAACTAACTTACAAAAGAACCCATTCTAAGTGCCCTCTAACGCCATATACGCCAGTCGACCAACAAGGATGGGATGGAATTTTGCCTGAACCATCCACACCACAGCCTGATGCGAGTTCGTAAAGAATCATAGGTATTCCTTCTTTTTGCTGGTCCTCGTGTATTGGGTAAGGGCCCATTCGATGTCGCCGCTCGAGCCCTTCTCCAGAGTACCTCCGCGGATCTCGAAAAGGCGCATTGTCATGCGAGGTCCAACTTCAGCCAGTTCTACATCCCGGTACCCAGTCTTGACGAAAACATGGTGCCGCACTTCGATATTGTCGTCCTCGTTCACAAAGGTCACAACACGGTTGCCAACCTTTCCGGTCTCGCGCGGAGGGAAGAGGTGCTTCAGAATCTGAACAACGCGGGCACCCAGCTTCGTCTTGAATCCCTCAAAAACCAAGTGCGGGTAGCTTTCTGACACGGTACCACGGGCGGCATTCGGAATATCCTGACGAAGGACAACGTTGTGAAGGGAAAAGCTGGCAGTCGGGCCGTGGGGAAGATGTGAAATCGTGAGTGCAGTCGGGGTACCACGGTGTTCGTGGAGGAGAATCATGTCGGTCAGAGCCGCGGAGGTTGCGCTGGAGACGAGATCTCCAAGAACGAGAGTTCCACGATTGAGGCGAATGGAGGTAGGAAGGAGAAGGCGAATTTCTTTCGCAAATGCGCCGAGACGAGCGGAGGGTGAGCGAGATGTGGTAACCAGAGGACGGGGGTCGATAATGCCGGAGGTTAAAACATATTCATCATCGATGTCCATCTCAGCGTCTTCATTTCCCTTCGATTCGTCATATTTGAAGTCTTCCCGAAGCGATTTATCATTTGCAATTGTAGGATCTAGAGGCTTTCCAGAAGCCAATGAGGCCTTGAGTTGGGATCTTTTTTCTGCAATCGAGGCATCACGGAGTAGCAAAGCTCTCCGATAGAGATAATCCCGACGCTCGCGAGTTTGGCGGCGCTACTGATTGTAAGTCATAATGTCAAATATGTCAAATCTATCCTTCACTTACCAGCATATTGAAGATTGAAGTAAAAGTGGCTTAAGCAAAGAAGAGCGGGCAACTTTTTTTTTCTCTTAACTCCGGGGCTGCGTTTATGGTTGGTACGGGACGCCGTAGTGGGATCCCACCGATAAAGAATCTGGGCTGTTGGAGAACACTTTTTGCTCATCCTTCAAGACAAACTCATCGACTCTCTTTTGTCGGTCCTCTGACACAGAGAGCTGGACTGGTTGTATGTGCTCACCTGTCCTTCTCAATAATCTATCGCTAATCGTACATCTTGATATAGATCTCCATTCATTTGCCCCTCAGGCACACCCTGGAGATTTTAAACCTTGAACACCCCCATAGGACGACCGGATTGTCCTCTACGCTCCTTAAATCGCTAACGACTGCGAAGTTCATTTCTGATTTCAACTGCTTTTTGCTTCGCTTTTTGCTTTGAATCTTGATCAGCTCCAGTCATCCCTATCAGCGTTCCAAATCGGTATCCATAATGAGCTACCAACCGGAGGACCCCTCGGCGGGAGTTGACGTTAATGAGATTGCACTTGGGCGCGCACGTCCACGCCGACATGATGACGAAGATGAAGGCTCTGAAACCTTTGAAGATGACGACATGGAAAGCACAGTCGGTGTACCCGCAAATGGGAATCAGAAGTCCCAAGGAAATGGAGAGGAGGAAATAGAGCTCCCTGCCCATGCATGCGCGTCAGTGTTTATATTCCCTTAGTGGATCGCATTTACTGATTATATTATAGATACTGCGGCATCCACAACGCGAGCAGCGTCGTCAAATGTCTTGCTTGCAATAAGTGGTTCTGCAGTGCACGTGGCAATACTTCTTCGTCCCATATCGTCAATCACCTTGTCCGAGCTCGTCATAAGGAAGTCCAACTCCACCCGGGCTCTTCTTTAGGGGATACTATTCTGGAATGCTACAACTGTGGCACCAAAAATGTATTTTTGCTTGGCTTCATCCCCGCAAAATCCGATACTGTTGTTGTCCTGCTTTGTCGGCAGCCATGTGCCTCTATGCCATCCTCCAAGGACATGAATTGGGACACTTCACGATGGCAGCCTCTTATTGAGGATCGTTCTTTCCTCCCCTGGCTCGTAGGAGCACCTACTGACCAAGAACAACTCCGAGCTCGTCACCTCAGTCCTCAATTGATTGCGAAACTGGAGGAAATGTGGAAAGACAACTCTCAGGCGACTCTGGAAGACCTAGAGAAGGCCACCGCAGTGGATGATGAGCCTGCGCCTGTCCTACTTCGCTACGACGATGCTTTCCAATACCAAAATATCTTCGGCCCACTTGTTAAGATCGAGGCTGATTACGACCGCAAGTTGAAGGAATCTCAATCCCAAGATGGATTGATCGTGCGCTGGGATCTTGGTCTCAACAACAAGCATCTAGCAAGCTTTGTGCTACCTAAGCTTGAGCTAGGAGATGTCAAATTGGCAGTGGGTGACGAGATGCGCATCAAGTACAATGGTGAATTGCGTCCTAAGTGGGAGGGTGTCGGGTATGTCATCAAGATTCCGAACAATCAATCTGATGAGGTCACTATCGAACTTCGCGCCAAGGGCGACCACAAGTCAGTTCCCACCGAATGCACGCACAATTTTATGGCCGACTATGTCTGGAAGTCGACTTCCTTCGACCGCATGCAATGTGCTATGAAGACCTTTGCCGTAGATGAGCAGAGTGTCTCAGGATACATTTTCCATCGTCTCCTTGGCCATGAGGTTGCTGCAGCTCCTATGAAGACCCAGATTCCAAAGAAATTTAGTGTTCCAGGTCTACCAGATCTGAATGGCAGTCAAATTAACGCAGTTAAAAGTGTCCTCCAACGACCTCTCAGTTTGATCCAAGGTCCTCCCGGAACCGGTAAGACTGTTACATCGGCCACTATTATCTATCATCTCGCCAAGATCAACGGAGGTCAAGTTCTTGTCTGCGCTCCATCCAACGTCGCCGTTGATCAGCTCTGCGAACGTATTCACCGGACGGGTCTCAAGACCGTGCGAGTTACTGCTAAATCTCGCGAAGATGTGGAATCTGCCGTTGGTTTCCTTTCGCTGCACGAGCAGGTTCGCATGAACGATAGCAACATTGAGCTGGTAAAACTCAACCAGCTCAAGGCAGAACTTGGGGAATTGTCCAGCCAAGACGAAAAGCGCCTGAAGCAACTTACTCGCTCTGCTGAGCGTGAAATTCTCACTAACGCAGATGTGATCTGCTGTACTTGTGTTGGTGCAGGTGATCCTCGTCTTTCAAAGGGCAAGTTCCGCACTGTCCTGATTGACGAATCAACCCAATCTGCTGAGCCAGAGTGTATGATTCCTCTAGTTCTGGGCTGCAAACAAGTGGTCTTGGTAGGTGATCACCAGCAACTTGGCCCTGTGATCATGAACAAGAAGGCCGCCAAGGCCGGTCTGAACCAGTCTTTATTCGAGCGTCTCGTGATTTTGGGCTGCTCTCCTATCCGATTGAATGTCCAGTATCGTATGCACCCGTGCCTTTCCGAATTCCCATCCAATATGTTCTATGAAGGCTCGCTGCAGAACGGTATCACCATTGCAGATCGTGTCCGCCGTGACGTTGACTTCCCTTGGCCCATCATTGATGATCCGATGATGTTTTGGTCAAACCTGGGCAACGAAGAAATCTCCGCGTCTGGCACCTCGTATCTTAACCGTACTGAAGCGACCAACGTCGAGAAGATTGTCACGCGCTTCTTCAAGGCAGGTGTTCAGCCTAGGGATATTGGTATCATCACTCCATACGAGGGTCAGCGGAGCTACATCGTCAGCTCTATGCAGGCAAACGGCACCTTCAAGAAAGAACATTACAAGGAGATCGAGGTTGCGTCGGTCGATGCATTCCAAGGCAGAGAGAAGGATTACATTATCCTTTCTTGTGTTCGTTCCAATGATCACCAAGGTATTGGTTTCCTGAGCGATCCCCGTCGTCTCAACGTGGCCCTTACTCGTGCTCGATTTGGCCTGGTCATCCTCGGAAACCCCAAGGTCTTGTCTAAGCACCCATTGTGGAATTGCCTTTTGCAGCACTTCAAGGAACGCCACTGTCTTGTGGAGGGGCCGCTTTCCAACCTTCAGGAGTCCTTGATTCAATTCAGCCGGCCCAAGCAAGCATACAGAGGCCCGCAGCGGTTCCAGATGTCTTTCAGTCAGACAAATAATGGCCCAAATAATGCAGTGAATGGTCGCAACGGCGGTCACCGAAACGAGTATCATGACTCCGGGTCTGTGGTGGGCTATATCCCTGACGATGTGTCTTCTGTTCATGGCTCGGCACTTGGTGGTGTTGGCCTTCCATCTGGCTACCCCCCTATGTTCCAGAATTTTGGCGAGTCCTGGCCTGCGATCTCTGGCGGTCGTCGAGCGAACGGTGGCCGACCCAAGGGAGCCCCCAGTGTGGCTGGCGAGTCAGTAGCTGCCACTGAGTCCGATGTCACCTCCAGCGTCACTGACGGACGGAGCGTTGATCAAGGCGGTGTCAGTCTCACTGGCCTGAGCATTAATGAAATGGGCAAGCAGCCTAGTCTCAGCCAATCTGACCGGTTGAAGCGCTATGTCGAGTCTGGAGGACGCGAGCCTTACAGGGCTGGAGTTCCGGACAACGGCAGCATCTTCGGGGGCAGCTCCGCTAGCATTCGAGTGACTCGCGGCGTGCCGGGCCAAAACACGCACGACGACGATGATGCCCGTAGCGTCTCTACTGCTTTCGCTAGCCAAGTTGGTGGCAACTATGACTGAGTGACTTTTGTGTCCAACATTTCCCAGGGCAACCTTTAACAGGTTCGCCCGTCTTACCACTCGGCGAAGCAATGTCCGTGCATACTACCAGGGTTCTTTCCAGCAGAGTTTGCTCGCCCGTTTCTTTTATGCCGACCAGGACTTTGGATCGGCAACCCCAAGACTGTTCGGATGCTTATCCCCGGGTCCTTTTGACCTGCTACCAGAGCACCGTTCTGTCCGTCGAAGGATTGTTCCCTGGGTCTGAACCCTCACCATTGTCACCGTGGAATTTTTACAAGGCGTGACTTTCAGGGATGAAGCCACAGACAATGATCCTCAAGTATCTTCCGGTTGAAGGAATTACTGAAAACTCACCCGTCGATTGTCGATGCCCAGCTCAGATAACCCCGGTAGCAATTACCGGGCAATTCTGTGGATTTACCCCTACCCCTTGGCCATGTGTCATACTTGCTATCTTTATATCCTAGATAGTCAGGTATTAGCTTAAACAAACAATGCCAATTATGATTCCACCCTTCTTTCCGTATCGTAAGTAAGAAATAGACAAAAAACCAGTAAGAAGCCAGCTTATCTTCCGAGTTATCTAACGCTTCCGCCTATAAATGGATTATCTCAATCAGCCAGGGTATTCAACATAAACAAAAAAACCAGTTGATTAAACTGATTTGTTCCATAAAGATGAGCACACTACATAGGTACATGGATTAGTGACAAGATTTCCCATATTTTCGAAGACGCAGATAGTTATACGGCAACGGCGCCAAATACCCAGCACCGATCGATAACATTGCCGCCAGCCAGAAATTTGGATCTCCAAGAGCAACTACCCCACCGGTCAGATGATAGTCAACTGCATTCTCAGCTAGTTCCATGGCCAACATTGAAACCATACTCATGCCCATAGCAGTACGAGCAGCCATCGGCCAGGAAAGCTGGTCAGCCCCCCGGCGGAGCAGAATTGTCTCGAGGATAACTGAAGTCGTGATACCGCATGCCACTAGATGATTATTCTTAGCACGCAAGACCCAATACAATTAGATTCGTTCAAGGAGGCAACCCACTCGACATGGCCATTGTGCTGCTCATACCCATCTCAGGGTAGTAGGTCTGTAGGATCCATAGCGAGGAGAAATCACCGGCTGTACATCCCACCAAACAGCGGAGAGTATTGATTCCTGCTCGTTTCCAGGTGGATCTGCAGGTCCAAAATGGAAGACTGAGCGTCGGAAGGGGTTGCAAGGGCGGAGTTTTGGCACATTTTGGGGCTTGAGATAACTTTTTCTCGCGCTCGATGCTCTTTGAGCACTGCTTTTTCTCTGTATGGCAGGCTTGTGCACGAGTAGCGCCACTGAAGGCGCGTCTGGATGCCCAGCAAAGGTCTCGGCCCCGATGGAGTAAAAATGAATGGCGCATATTATTCGTGCCCTAGCGTGTTAGGATATTATTACAATTGGCACGAATGAACGTATGCAACTTTGGATATAAAAATTCGAAGGGCGCCAGGTTGTGAGGTTGGTGGAGCAGAGCATGGTTCCCGAGCCTGTAGCACAAATGCCGCAATAAAATAATGCCAGATGCAATTCACGTGCCAAACCACATATCGAAGAATGTGTCGATTATTTATATTGCTTGATAATTTCATGGCATCTTAGGATCTAGAATAACTGGCCGAAGAGAAAATGTAAGTAAAATATTCAGAATGAGCGCCGGATATACCTTCGAACTACCCGGTGGGGCTACGGAAGCACTAGGGACATCTCACCTTGACACCGCGATGAACTCATTGAACATTTGACGTAAATGTGGGTATCTGTGATTAATTACACCTGTGCCTGTTGGTCCACGTCGAACGGTGGCTACTTTAGCGATTTGGGCATCATCTTTCGGAAGATCTGGAGGCTATGTTGTAGTATAGTCCATTGCTTGGTCGAACAACATGCTCAAATGGGCAGCAATTTACTCAGAAATAGGCCAACGTGCATTTAGGCTTAGGTAGTATCAAATGCTGTTCTATTAATATGATAGAGGTGGGAGTTAGCTAGCCTTTATAATTCATCTCCTTGGTAGTTCTCCATGTTGTATGAAACAAATGACATACTATTCAAAAGTCCCTATACTGCTCTGTAGCATAGTCTTGGAGTAGAATAATTGCATCTCGCCATTCATTTTCTCTATAAAGATGGTATAAAAAGCTATATTCCCCGTGTGGCAAGTTTCCTAGTATTATCGATTCGTAGGGTCTTTTGTAGGCTCCGAGATTCCCAATATATTGGCCTTAAAGCATATCCATGTGAAATACGTTATTTCTAGGGTACATACTTTGGAATCCTGTAGAACGTTCGACATCCTTCTTAAGCGAGCTTGCATCGCCTGGTTGAAGTCGTCAAAGCCTACTAGGTAGAACCTTATCGTATTCCTTTTAATAGTAACAATCAACTGCATGGACGTGCAGTTCATTCAATTCTCAAGTTTGTCAAGCATAAAAAGTTTATTGTAGCCTAACATCGGGCATGGCGAACGTACATTGCAAAAAGGCACTGCCCTGGTGCTGCCCGATCCAATGCTTAGATAAGCAATTTATGTTTGATATGCACGTGATTTAGAATTGGACCAATCACTACTTATCACGTGAATTCACCGCCACTAAATTTGTCAGAATCTGTGGCAATATCAAATACTGTTCCACCTGAGCAGAGGACAGTGGACGGCTGCCTGACAGGCAATCTTGCTTTGATACCTAAATTGGGCCCGCCGACGGCAACAGGATTGGCCGTACTCCGTACATAGTACACAGTCATACCCACGGTATCCCTCTAGGGTATGAGTCACTTGCTTCCTTGCCCCCTCATCTCGATATCCGACCACCAAGCATTAATAGACGGCTTTCCACATCTTAACCCACATATATATAAACTCTAGCCAGTTATGAATTCATATGACAATCTAGTTGCCCAGAAACTCCACTAGGAAACGAAAGAAGCAAAAATTTGCTGATATAATAAGGCTTACTGCGCCACAGGGGTGGCGCATATGCACCTGACGCAAGCGGTATAAATAGGCTGCGGATGCCTTGCTACCTGAAAATTTTGGCAACTCCTCCATCTTCTCCCGAAGCCTTACCCATCAACATCTACTAGGCTATCACGGCCAATTTATTTGAATTTTTTCATAAACGACTCTATTCTTGTTGTTTCCATCGACCCCATTACTCTGTGTTTCTAAATTTACCGTTGTTGTGCATTGACGACGCGTCTTTCCGGTATCTACTTCATTCTATCACCATCCCCTCAGTAGTGTGGGGTATCAACTTCAAAATATGGGCGACGGGTCTGACTATCCTAGCCCACGAAGTGAAGGAATTGACGGTGTCCTCGCTGCGTCAATCCTCGCCTCTAAACCTGAATCCTCACCCCCAATTGCCAGAATGAACGACCCTCAGCAGCCTATGACCTACGGCCTCGAGGGCGCGCGCCCGCGCCTTTCTGTTCGACGCGCCCGCGATCCTCCTAAGAACTCTGAAGGTCAAATTTTTTGCGATCATGTTGAGTGTCAATCTGCGCCTCCTACTTTCCGGCGTCCATGCGAATGGAAGTAAGTAAAATGTCATATTGTTGTGTTCTGAACGCGCCCAGTACTAACAGAACTGTAGCAAACACATGGACAAACATGATCGTCCCTACAAGTGTTACGAACCTAACTGTGACAAAATCCAAGGTTTCACCTACTCTGGTGGTCTCCTACGTCACCAGCGCGAAGTTCACAAGAAAAACACCGACACCAAGAAGGCCCTGATGTGCCCATACACTGATTGCAACCGCAGCACTGGTAATGGATTCACGCGCCAAGAAAATTTGCGCGAACATCTTCGCCGCCGCCACATGCACAATGACGAGGCCCCTGCCATGGTCGATATGTCTTGGGACCGCCCCCCTGAACTTGAAGGTGTCGAGGGAGCCACGGGTGCCTCACCTCTCCCTATTGCTGGAATGAAGCGGCGCCACGATTCTCCCAGCGGAGATCTCCGGGATCTGCCTGTGACCGGAATCGATTTGCACAACGAAGTTAAGAGACTTCGCCGGGAAATCGAAGAGAAGGATCGTCGCCTTGAAGAGCTGGAGCGAATCGTCACCACTATTCAGCAGGCTATCCCTCAGCAGTCTCCTCCCGTTCCCGAACTCCAGGATCTTTCACAGCCCGCTCCCCAGTCTGCTGCGGCCCCTCCCGTTTAGGGGTTGCTTTTCTCGGATTGAAACGTCTACGGATTTGACCTATGCATCTTGTGGGCGTTTATCGAGGCAGTAAATGCGCTTCAAAAAATTTGCGACATTTCTTTCTTTTCGTTTTGTTTTGTGGTTTCTTTCTACTTTGCTTTCCCTCTTGTTTTGTGTAGCATTTGGGTTCGGTCTCCATGGATCTCCTCTGAGCACAAGTTGCTTTCTTTGCTTTCTGCAAAGATTCGAGAATTCAGGGAGACCTTCCTTCTTTACGGCGTTTTAGCTTGATGATTTCGTATGGGCCAGGCGGTGTTGTCTCCAGAGGCGGTTTACAGCGTTATTTCGCCTCATATACCCGGATGTTTGGTTCGATGTATCCTTTGCGTTACTCGCTTCTACCAACCAACTCCACGTTTAGTTCGCTTTGTTCCTGATTGACAAATTGTACGAATAATATCTTCTTGATATGGTCATATGTTTCAAATTATCCTATCTATACTCCGTAATCTCAAGAGGCCATCTGCTAACACTGAAACACGATGGATCTTCGTGGCATTGAATTCGGGATGCACAGCCGAAGTATAAGGCAGCCAATGATGTTCATGGACGTGAACAAGTATTTATTCCTGAGGCACCCAGGCTTCCACGCTATAGCGATGGTTCTCAGGCAGACATTTCAGCCACACCACTTTCAACTCGTGTCCCATCGCCTCGTAGACCCACGAAGCTTTCGCGAGACCTTCGTGAGCACGGCCGTCTCTGAGACCGTGCGGCCCCGCTGGCGGCATCCACATCTAGAATGTCGGAGTCGGGAGATAAGACCGCCGTTGACGGGCTCCCAACGGAGCCCGCTGCTTCCCACGGCGGCCTATAGGCTATGAGGCGTGATATTACGCTCGGGCAACGGATAGTTATGACTCCTTGGCTTACAGCACTAGTCTGTGACTCATTATTACGTGGATCGCGCGTTCGGCTCTCGACTCGACGCGAGCGAGATCATATGACGGACGGCATTGGTACGTTGGTTTCGTGTTGATCAGGTAAAACTCTCCTCCTGTCTTCATGTGGCTTTGAATGAGAGTTTGGAATCCCGTGAGATCTCATAGATGTGGGCAGTGCTCTAGGCAGAAGTTGGTTCTCTAGATTATTGGTAGTGAGAAAGACAAAACATATAGCACGCCATGTGTCCATGTATCCTTGTAGCTTGTTTCTTCTATTGGTTGCCTGTCATAAAACAGCTCTCTGGGTAAACGGAGATGAAATGCCAGGTTGGCAATAATGACCGACGAAAAATATTCTCTGGTGCAACGCATATATATCTTTACTTACTATCTTCTTGATGCCCGTCCCTGACTATGAAACGTGCACGGTTCGATATACTTAGTGACTTGTAATACAATAGCTGTGCATGGGCAGCCAAATCAACCCGCACATATGTATATCACATGTCATCTTGGAAGGAATGAGTGTTTCTTTCGTACTAGCGACTAAAGTGTCCTATATTTAGGAAAATAGCTGACACAGTCAGTCTTCTTAGCTTTCCAGATCGGCAAGGCTTACTAAGAGTCAAAATAAGGGGGTGTCTTAACCCCTAAATTGTCAGGTTTGGTGTTTCAATCTAGTATTGCCATGCTGCGCCGGGCCAGACCAAGCCGGGATGTTGGTAGGACGATAACTCTTTCTGTCAAGCCTGCTTTGGTATAAAGATTCCAAGTTGAGGTATTGATCACATCGCGTTTGTAGTTTTATATACTCTAGTTTTATATACTGTCAGCGTGTGGCTTTTGCCGGGAGAAAATGCAGGGTCTCAACAACCCTGCGTCGATATACAGGGCCAACGTCGTGTATGATACGGACTCTATATCATCACTGTAGCAGATTTATTGAGAGGGGTACAGTCAGTATATTATCATCAACATATTGTGTACAATCGATTGTATTTAGGACGTCTACGTGCTCGGCGCTCTGATTCCGCACTACCAACGATTTCCACAGTGATCATTATTCAACAAGTCTTGACGGAGACACGCTCCTGGAACAAAACAAGGGTGAGTATACATCTAGCCATCATATATATTTCTCCAAGTTCATGCGAAGAATTCTCCAACAATCAAGTCGAATACAGACCCGGGGGAGAGGGGGTTTATAGACCTTGATAGTGGAGTCGCCGATAACGATAAGGAAAAAAGTGCAAAATTCCACCCCACGTTGGATGAAAGACAGTCATATTCTTTACAAAGGACTGGACGAAACGAGTGTCTTCTCGAATATAATAATGCCTCACGCCCCACGTCAGGGAAACCGCAGGAGGTCTCCAGGCCCAAAAGCGAAAGCCCAAAAGCAAAAACAAGCGCCACCAGCAAACAAACAGCACGCCAATCGCAAAGCCGAAGTCGAAAAAGCCAAAGCCGAAGCCGAACAACACGAGGAAGAAGAGTCCTCTGGACTTAATCTTGTTAGCACAATTCCTCTTACCCTCCAGCAACTGCTCTTGGACGTATTCAAAACAGCCCTCCTGGGCAACCCAGTTGCAGAATCGGATCCTGCAAACCAGGATACCAACCCCACTGAATCGCAATCAGACGAAAATAAAGATGAACCATTAGATATTAAATCCCTCATCCAGACAATTAAGGGGCTTCTATATCAGCGCGATTTCGACTCTGCCTTCACCGAGGCAGGCGAGGATCTACTGCGCGCATATGCCCTGCGCTGGAGTGCGTCCCGGTCATTGGGATATGCAGGCCTGTTGAAAGGAGTTTTGACTTGGATGAAAGAGGAGGAGGAAAACACGCGAGGCCGTGCTAGAAGCAAGAATCCCTGCACCCGTGTTGTGTCCATTGGTGGCGGAGCCGGTGCAGAGATCGCTGCTCTTGCAGCTGCGTGGAGAGATATGGGGTCCCAAACCCAGTCACTAGAGGAAGGCGTTGCCAGCGTGTCTCTTGAAAACAAAGACACGGAATTTCAAGACGAGAAGAAGACAAAAGAAGGAGATCAAGGTGTCAGCGCACCTAGTCTCTCTGTCATGGCTGTCGATATCGGAAACTGGGCAGACGTTGTTGACAGGCTTTCACGAACCATCACTTCGTCCGATGTGCCATTTTCGCAGACAACAAAATATCGACCCCCCTTGCTCTCAGAGAAAGTGGCTAGTGAAACATTCTCTGTGTCATTCCGCCGCGAAGATGTCCTGACTCTTCCCGAGGAGGGCCTGAAAGAAATTCTCCTCGGTCCTTCATCGCCCTCTCCTTTCACTTCCATCCTCGTTCCTATCATGTTCACTTTGAATGAGCTCTTCTCTACCTCCATGCCAAAGACTACCGGTTTCTTGCTCAAAATGACGGAAATCCTTCCTGCTGGTGCGGTGTTTTTAGTTGTTGATAGTCCTGGCAGCTATTCGACTTTGAAGTTAGGGAAAGGACCGGACGGTGAACCACAGGAGAGGAACTATCCGATGAAGTTCTTGCTTGACCACACGCTGCTGTCTGTGGCGAAGGGCAAGTGGGAGTGCGTATACACTCAGGACTCGAGGTGGTGGAGACGGGACGCAGTGCGTCTGCGGTATGAAGTTGGCGAAGGAGCAGGCTTGGAAGACATGCGCTTCCAAATGCACGTGTATCGACGTTTGTAGATCTGATGTGTTCTATATCACGATATAAAATACCATGTAACCATTTAATGAGCAATACGATTGAGTCTTCAAATGTTCTTTCTAAAAGAGAAGTGGTGTGGAGTGAGGTATGGTATTGCTACAGATAGGAAGGTGGTTTAGTTCAGACCACTCCAAATTCACGCCACGAGGCAAGACTGGCCCCAAGTCGCGGCAAAAATTGCGATTAATTGGTACATTCAATGAGTTGTGAAAACGGGGCCCATAAATCCCCGAGACAGCCTTATAACCTCCTAACTCCGCAGACCGAGCAAGAGGCTAGTGCTCTTGTTTCCATCCTTTCCTTCTCCACCGGGCAGGTAAGTAACGTTGGGGTTCGAGGACAGAGTCTGGGCGATCTCCCTGCTGGCCTCGATACGACGGATCTCAATCAGTCCGCTGCCAGCCTTAGCGACGGCCTTGCTGATAATTTCAGCACTCAGGGCTTCACCCTCAGCGCGAATGACGTTGGCCTGGCGCTCCTGCTCGGCACGCTCGACGATGAATCGGGCCCGCTCGGCATCCTGCTGGGCGATCTGCTTCTGCTCGACGGCCCGTGTGAACTCCTTTCCGAAAGTCATGTGTGTAATGGAGACGTCCTCGAGGGCGATGTTGAATTGTCCAGCACGCTTCATCAAGTCAGTGCGGATACGGTTGGAGACAGCTTCACGCTGTGTGATCAGCTCGGCGGCGTCGAACTGGGCCACGATGGCCTTGAGGACTTCGTTTCCGATGGACGGGAGGACACGCTCATCGTAATCGGTACCGTATGACTGGATAACTCTGGGTCAGTCTTTCCCTGAGGTATCTGTTTAGAGATCATATGAGATACACACCTGGTAGATCTGCGGCAGCTTCGGCACCTCCGGGCGGTGCAACACACGCAGCGTCAAGCTAACCATCTGCAAATCCTTACTTCCTGTCGTGGTAGAGATGTTGCGAGGCTTGGTGCGGACATCGTAAACAATTGCGCGTTGCAACCACGGGATCAAGAAATGTGTTCCTTCGTTGACAACCTTCTCTTGCACACCAGACACTCGATCGAAGATGACAGCTCGTGTGCCGCCCTTGACATCGTAAAGGGAATTTTGAACTAGCATACCACCGATAGCCACGGGGACAGCCAGTCGATAAACATTTTGGAGGACTTGAGCCATGGTTGGAGGTGGAAGTCGAGTTGATGAAGACGGATGATGGAGATGATGTCTGCTTTTCCCGACGCTCACTCTGAGTGTTCCCGATTGGGTTTAGTGCCCATCTTTCCAAACCTCCAACTTCGCCCGACCTTCGTCTTTTCCTCACTCATTTCGCTACCTACATACCTTTTCCACCCACTCCTCTCTTTTTACTCGGAATCATTCAAAATGGGTCACTCCGTAGATCCCAAGAACGGCCAGTAAGTCGTTTTGCCCATGCTCCTGGCGTCGTGGATTGAGTACCGGCCTCCCGGATGCGTTGGCCGCCCGGCTACACAATTCAAAACCCTAAAGATGCCAATTGGGTCGGGCTTTAACAGCCTCTGCGTCTTCTGCGTCTCTCATTCAGTCAACTGACAATTTTTACTTCATATAGCTACATCGGCAACTGGGGAGAGTTCGGTACGTTCGACAATAACCCTTGAACCTCTACGGACCGGATGCATACGCAGGAGGCCCACCCCTTATGCGATATGAAAGATCGGGTCGATCTAGACATATCCAGAGGAATAAAGGAGATTGCAATTCGAGCGGATCGCTAATATCCATGTTACAGGTTGCCCGACCCCCCAGCGCATCGCCACCTACTCGCTGTCCCCTAACCGTCAGCGTCCCATGGCCGGTGCCGCCCACGCTGCTATCTTCAACGTCTTCCGTCGTTTCCGCCACCAGGTTCTCTACGTTGCTCCCCCTTCATTATCGCATACGTCGCCATGAACTGGGCCATTGAGCGGTAAGAATGCCCATAGGAGCCGCTTCGACTGTGCGCTAATTTGATGCTTTAGCAACGAGTTCCTGAACTCCAAGCCCGGCCGTCTTCTCGAGGGTGGCAATGAAGAGTAAATTATTTCATTATGTTTCGTGGAGTGAGGTTGGATTGGTATAACAGAGCATGAACACCCAAGACTCTGCACTTTGGGGGAGCTGTATGCTTGTACAGTAACTAGAAAGCAATCGACCGTTTGATTTTCCTTTTACCTACCATATTTTTGCGCTTGAAAGGGCTCTATTTTCTTATATTCAAAGGCAAGCCTGAGTAAGCGTCTTTCTAGGGCTCTCTATTGGTCCCTGAGGTGCCCATACCCAATTATGGGTATGGGGCATGTGTACCGGGTCGAATTGCAGTCAATTAAGGGTTACTAGAGGTAACCCATACCTATTATCTACATTAGAATGGGTTTCATCCTGTTTCTGAGGATATTGGGTGTTGGTGGCAGCACAGCAGCGGTTCCCCACTTAAGCCGAGAAGAAACAAAAAATTCGCCCAAAACAGCAAAACTTCCGCCGTGCCCTTTTTCTTCGAATGCTTCGTCTCCCCAGACTCTCTTCTGCTTTCTACTCATCATCTAAATTTCTCCGTTGTTTCTCTTCTTTCTCTATCAAAATGAGCGAGCTCACCCACCCCACCATTCAGGGTACGTGTGAAGCCCCTCCATTACCCCGCCTTCTAGTCAATTTGCTGCAAGAACATGCTGATGCCCATCTACAGATGGCTGGTTCTCTGAGAAGTCCGGCATGTGGCCTGGCCAGGCCATGAGCCTCAAGGTTAACCAAATCATCCACCACGAGAAGTCTAAGTACCAGGATGTCCTCGTCTTCGAGAGCAGCGACTACGGTACCGTTCTCGTCCTGGACAACGTTATCCAGTGCACTGAGCGCGATGAGTTCTCCTACCAGGAGATGATCACCCACCTCGCCATGAACTCCCACCCTAATCCCGAGAAGGTCCTGGTCATTGGTGGAGGTGACGGCGGTGTCCTCCGTGAGGTCGTCAAGCACGCCTCTGTCAAGGAGGCCACCCTGTGCGACATCGACGAGGCTGTCATCCGTGTCTCCAAGAAGTACCTGCCCGGCATGGCCATTGGCTTCCAGCACCCCAATGCCCACACCCACGTTGGTGACGGCTTCGAGTTCCTCAAGAACCGCCAGAACGAGTTTGATGTTATCATCACTGACAGCTCCGACCCAGAGGGTCCCGCTGAGAGCCTCTTCCAGAAGCCCTACTTTGAGCTGCTGAAGTCTGCTCTTCGCGATGGAGGTGTCATCACTACCCAAGGTTGTTCGTCACTTTCTTATTTTCTTGCCCAATTCCTTCCTTGATTGCTCATTCCCTTCATCTAATTATCACACCAAAAAAATTGACCACATGCTAATTTCTTTCGCACCACCCCGCAACCAACCCGCTTTACGGGCTCGGTTTTGCGGAGCTGTGCTTTATATCTAACAGCCGAGAACCAATGGCTCCACCTTGACATGATCGCCGAACTTAAGAAGTCCTGCAAGGAGGTCTTCCCCGTCGCCGAGTACGCCTACACCACCATTCCCACCTACCCCTCCGGCCAGATTGGCTTCATGGTCTGCTCCAAGGACGCCACCCGCAACGTGCGCGAGCCCCTGCGCACCTGGACCGCTGAGGAGGAGCTGAAGCTCTGCCGCTACTACAACCAGGACATCCACCGCGCCAGTTTTGTTCTGCCCAACTTCGCCCGCCAGAAGCTCGGTAACTAAATCTCGCGATTTTTGAAAAAGCTTTTATGGTCTTTATATCCTCATGACGATATTGAAATGAAATGATGGATTTTCGTATATTCTATTCTCTGTCTGTCTCCGTGTAGTCCTGCTTTATGCTGCCTAAGTGTTTTCTTATAGATTTCATTGTGCAAGACCCGATTCTAAGGACCCCAGAATTTGGAGTGTGTTGGTGGCAAAACCCCGGGGTAGGGTTGCGGCCCGATTCATTAGGTCACCCATGCTAACTAATGGCTTGTTAAACAAATCTCTTGCAACAAGCACCAGACGGCGGTTAATGAATCCGAGTCTTCAATGTCTGGTTCCTCCGGGCCTTTGAACATTGAACAGTACGACGGCAATGATATACGGCGATGATCCAAAGTACTTCTTGTGAGACATGTCTTCATTGGACGTCAAGATTGATAACCTTGGAATCTCCGCGGAAACGAGAGCCGATTGCATTAAAGGTGAGGTTGATAGGGCTGACACACCTATACGGCAGGTTTACATCATGGCTTCTGTTGATTTTTCCTATAAATATTCAGCAGCAAGTCGCCTCCGTACTGGAAAAGCAGATTTAGTTCAATTATTTTGCTCTCAATTGCCCTCTGATCTATCACAATGAAGATCTATGAGCATTGCGTTCCATTGACTCTTTCTCTCTTCCTGGCGACCCCGATCTTCGGGCAGAGATTTATCAATGCCACGAATGGCATAAATCCCACGAATGGCACGCAGAATGGACGCCTGTGTACGTCCGATGACATTGCCAGAAGGGACGTGAGGGGCTGTACATGCCCTTCGACTTTCCCAGCATCACCCAATGACCTGGTATGCATTACACCATCGGGACAATGCCCTATCACCTGCAACCCTCCACCCCCGCCGTCACCCGTGATACCGCGAGCACAGCTCTCTCAATGTGACGCGGGCTGTGTCGACGCCAATTCCGAGTGCAACGGCTGCTTCATCTGGTTCTCCAGTCTGTGCCATTGCCTTCAAGACTTCCAATCCGGAAACCAGACGACTTGCATCGCCAGCCCTCCAATTCCCGTTGGCCCGCCTCGGACCAACCAGTCAGCTTCGTGGGTGGTCCTCAGCAGTGGAGACTTGATCACCACGACGGACTTGATCCCCGGCATTCTGCAATTGAGCTCCGCTGCTGACGTGGACGGGGGCTTCCGCCTTGGTCAGGATACGCTCAACAGCAGAGGTATCAGGGACACAGGAACACTTGCCATCAACAGTGTCGCCACTCGTTCCGAGGAGCAGATTCATATCCAAGTCTGTGATCATCCTGGAAGTTCTGTGCGTCGTATTCTCAATAACCTGCCTCGGGAGAATTACAACACAACATCGCCGGTCGACTTGTCCGCCCTATCTCAGCCGAGTGCTGCTATGTCTTGCCGGGTGTCGCCTAACGCGGGTCAAGACATCAACTTGGGCGGTGATATTGTTGATTGGCTAAACCAGTATGCTGGTAACACGACATGTGCTCAATATAATGTCGGTGCTGGCGTTGTGACTGATAGCAATGATTACTCTTGGTCTTGTATTACCACGGGTGATAGGGCTGCTGAGAATCTGTTCTGCAGTGATTAAAATTTGGATATCGAAGGCTATTATTGAGTCTTGGTATTACTTTACAAAATTTGGAGCAGTAGATAGATGGATAAATTTCAAAGGAGCGAATCTAAATTGAGATTATTAGCAGGACTTCACAGACTAGAAGCGTAAGTTAGACAGCACCTACGTCAGAGTCCTTATGAGGCTCAATGCCGATTTGTAGCCTTATTCATGAGGCCTTTGACACCAATTACCTACTGGAAGGAACCTTACAAGTTTCGTCATCCTTACTATGCGAGCGGGGAGACGTTAGTATTTCCCGACAAACATCCTCGGTTAACTATCCTTAGGATATCAAATTGATCTAGAGAAACTATGCCAGGACATGGAAAAATACTCCGACTAGATGGAAATAGAAACCACTTTCTTAAACTTCCACCCCACGATCTAGATCTTCCCGTCAATGGGTCAAATAACGAGTCAGGCATACATATTCCGAGCACCTCACTTCTAACAGAAAGGAGATTTTCGATGAATGCTGCCCTCTCGGTTGCACTACCTAATAATGGAAGGTTGGTCTCCGCCGATATATATTGCCAAAATCGTTGAGATTGTTACATCATGGACTCTTCTTCGGATCCATTCATCCATTGCAACAAAGTCACGCCAATGTACTGCTGGCTATGAACATCAGTCTATCTCCGCAAACATATACACAGACTCTGCTGTATATTTATGAGGTCTCCACCTTTTCGTAATTCGAAGAGAGATATGGTGTATTAAAATACTCTCGAATCTGCACAGATAAGTTGTCTCTAAGCCCTTTGAATAGATCTATAGTACTTGAATATAATACAAAGAGCAGATTCTATGTATTCAAACTGAAACTGTATAACAGGAGCGATCATCTTATCATCTAATTGTCAAATCTTCAGTTGCCTGTCCGACGCAGTACCGATCGGTTCAGATGCTTAGGAGACACGGAGCTGATCCCCGACAGGTGGAGGGTCAGATTGAAATCTCCTAGGAGACTCTTCAGCACATGGCGTACTCCCTGCTCGCCTTGAATGGCCAGCCCATAAATGTATGGACGACCAATCAGGACCATCTTTGCACCAAGCGCCAATGCCTTTATAATATCGGCACCAGATCGAACACCCGAGTCATAGATGATTTCCAAATCATTGCCCACGGCATCTACAATCTCCGGCAAAACATCCAAAGACGCAATGCCTCCATCCTGTTGGCGTCCGCCGTGGTTCGAGACAACAATTCCCTGCATGCCATACTCGACAGCCTTCTTCGCGTCCGCCACCGTCTGGATTCCCTTCAGAACAATTGGACCGTCCCAGTGTTCCTGGAGGAATTTGAGATCTTCCCAGCCGTGACTGAGACCGGGGAATACGGTGTGTGCCCATTCTGCGGCTGCTGTTTGGACGTCCTCTTCAATGGGTTTCCCGTGCTTCTCTTGGAACTTGCGGCGGTATACAGGGTCCGAGAATCCGAGTGCCACACCAATGTCGTCTGCACGAATGAAAGGGTTGTATGCATTGTTCAGATCGCTGGGGCGCCATCCAAGAATGTACGTATCCAAGGTGACGACCAACACCTTATAACCGGATGCCTTCGCCCGTGACAACAGGCTCACGGTGATATCGTTGTTCTCACTAAGAGGCCAGTAGAGTTGATACCAACGAGATCCGTTTCCATTGGCCTTGGCGACGTCCTCGATGCTCGTAGCAGATGCGGTGCTGAGGATGTAGGTGACATTTTCCTTCTCGGCAGCCTTCGCCGACGCAATCTCTCCGTCCGGGTGGAAAATTCGCTGCACGCCCACTGGTGCCATGGCGATAGGATAATCGAAAGTCTCTCCGAAAAGTGTCGTTTTGAGGTCTGGGAAGCCGCTCTTGACTAGACGTGAGGGCACGATTCCCCATTTCTTGAAGGCTTTCTTGTTGTTGTCGTCTGTCTCACGAGTTCCAGCCGAGCCCCAAACATATCCGAAGGAATCTGCCGAGAGACGATCTTTGGCCAGGGTTTCCCAATCGCCGCAGTTGAAGGTTATCGGCGGCTTCTGGCCCGAGAGACCGGCTTCGTACACCTGGTTTTCGTATGTAAATGGGGCCAAAGGTTGAGCAATGGACTTGCTCTCCAATCTGCTGTCCTGCTGAGGTGACATGATTGACGATGTAAATAACAGAAAAGTTGAGAAGAGTTGGTGTAAATAGACCGTGGATTGTAGATGAATATGGCGGAAATCGGGGAATAGAAGCTGCTTTTATACTTGCGGAACTGCAAAGCTTGAGATAATAATGGAGCTCTTCGAAATTGATTATAATTGGTGGGTTCGTAGTGTAGCTACAAGCAGGTTCGGACTTTATTGTCATGTATGTTCGGCCGAGATTCATCGCGACGTCATCTCGTTGAATAGCCTTTTCATCGTTAACAACTTTGGTCCGCCACGATCCGGGGAGACACAGATACTTTAGCTTCTTTCTTATCCTTGCATAACAACGATGAATTTGCTAGCCCTAGATATTTTCACATATTACTAGTTTATCCTGGACTGTGAAGGAAGGCATGCGGGTACCTAGGCTGCAGGTTCTGAATAAGCAGGCCCTCAAAGCTTGTCATCATCGTGGCGAAAAAGAAGCTAGCTACTAGAAGAATAATGAGAAGCTTGTATGGATTCTAAACCCGAAAGATTTATACACTGGGCACTCACCGAGCGCCACGGCGACCGGATAAGTCAACACAAAATACACCATGCTAGCCCTATGCACATACAATTGTGAGTTGATTGATAAGAAACTCTTCGATTTGGCTCCATAAATTTCATCATGATTCAAGTTTTCGGTGTTGCCGACCCATCATAGCTCTCTCGGTATACCGTTGCGGGTCGGGGGTTCGTAGAATGCGGGGACCGAACTATTTGTGCGCTCCCAGGGTGACTAGTTATGTACATAGCTGACTGAGAAAGCTGCTGCCACTCTCTCGGCCGAGAACGACACAATTCTGTCAACAAGCATCCGGCCGAGAACCACGCTCCAGGAAAGCGGATGTGGCATGCGAGTGTCGTATGATAGTTAACTACTCCGTAGTCACGATCTTCCTTCGTCATCATTCGAGAAAGCGGAGCTGAAACAACCACAATATAAGGATACAACATACGCAGTGGCTCGGACTTGAGATGGTGACCACAAATAAGCTTTGAGGCTGAACCGGGAGTGGGGTAGACCCGTTGTTAGATCTAGGGTAATCTCACAGTTGGAAGACAAACGACAACAAACACGCCAAGTTCATGGTTCATGAAATGCGGGACTTTGCCTGAGTGATCAGTGAATTGGAAACTTCCGGTTTTGAAATTGAATGAGAGGCCATTGGATTAGGCCTAGCCGATTGAACCACGCTTATCGAGTAGAAGATTGGCCATTTCTCGGACAGCTACTGGCCTATGCACTACCCCATGTTAGTATATTACAATCCATTCCTGAAGCAATTCTTCAGCAATTACCTACTTATGTCAATTGGCGTATCAAATCGATTGATCTGACCATGAAGCTATATCGAAGTGAGCATTTTTTTTTTGCTTCTGGATAGCTTCAATAACTAGCAATAACCTACTCTCTTGCCATAGATATTCTTGACCCTGGAACAAATTAGTGGCATATTAGGAATAATCGATGCGTGTTGCCCAGGTGGGAGGTTGATTCGTCCAGACCGTGCTGAGTAATCCACCTGGGTAGGCCCGACGTCAGAGTGCCAAGATCGTTCCCACTGCGGAGTACCACGCAATTATCTCCGACATCTGCGGGTTGGTTTGTCCCATACGTAACTCTTTGATTATTTCCATGTCAGTTCTACTTGGTCACTGGACGGAATTAATGAGAAGAGACGGATAAATTGTCAAAGCACGCCGAATATGCAGCCTGTGGTGGGGCCCTCCAACCCGTCTAGCACCCAACCGCCAAAGTCGCCCTCGGCGCCAGGAAATCCACACATTACCCGAAAACGTGTGATTTATAGCTGTCAAACATGTCGTCGGCGCAAAGTCAAATGCGACAAGGTAATCTTCTCTGGCCCAGGAGCAAGTTGCCTGAACTGAAAATTTCTTGTTAGACACTCCCAGTATGCGGAAACTGCGCGAAAAATGGTACCGAATGCGCCTACGATCCGGAAATCCAGAAAGATGGGATGCGGCCCAAACGTACTCGCCGAATGAGAGCCAAACGGCAGAGAGATATTCCACAGTCGGAGGAAAATACAGATGAACCCCTGCCGATCTATGACCGAGCGAGGCAGGGATCATTATTAAAAGGCCAAAAAACAGATTTAAGCGCAGTTGAAGCCCATTTGGCTCAACTAGTATCGCTCGTTGAGCGACTACGGAAGGATAACCAGGCGAATGAATCGACAGAGATGCAAGCGGCTGCATTAAATACTGGCGTCCAAACGGCGCCGATGGAGGACGGCGGTTTGGGGAGCAAATCGATCGTCGCGCAACCGCCCAGTCCATTCAGCGCTGCTGCTGACTGTAGCAGCGATGACTTCCCCATCCCAAATGGCCAGACTACGGATCTGGTTGATCCACTGGGAACTTCAAACTTGGGCCACATGTCTTTGGGGGATGGCGGGAGGTCAAGGTCAGTATCGACACACTAGGCTAAAGTGCGATTGAGTTTCTAACCTTGGGTTTAGATATGTCGGGACGACGTATTGGGCTTATATTTCCCATGAAATGGAGGAGCTCAATCAATTGCTCGGAAACCAGAATCAGCCGCATGATATAGCAACCTGTAGTAATACCCCAACCGATTCCGTTTCTAGCAAGCAAAGACAGCGGAAAGGATCGATGAGCAGCCGAACTACGAGCCGAACCACGCGCTCTCCCTTTCCTGTCGGCTTCTCAGAACCCATTCAGAAAGCCGTTTGCATCCCATCGGCCTATTTATCACCAAATGATAAATCGGTCGAGCCATATATGCTTGAGCATGTTCCGACAAAATGGCAGAGTGATATCCTCTACAAGGGATTCATGTCTGGTGTCCACTCACTGAGCCCTATTGTTCACCCTCCAACGATCCTAAGACGTTACAAAGCCTTTTGGGACTGGTACGACGGCAAAAGCTATACGGGGGAGCCATGCCCTAGTTCTTCTTTTATTCCACTCCTATACGCGATATGGTTTGGAGGCTCAGTCACAATTTCTATGAGAACGATGGAGACGGAGTTCAATACTTCGTCACGCGCTGTCCTCTCGACAAAGTATAGCGAGGAGGTCACCTGTTGGTTGGCCAAGATCTCGTTTCCCCACAGCGTTACACTTCATGGTCTGGCGGCCTATCTTGTTGCGCAGACAATTTTGTCAAGAGAGGAAGAACCTTTGGCAAGTAGTTTGTTTGTTAGCTTAGCAGTGAGAGTGGCACAGACCTTGGGATTACATCGGGATCCCGCCCATTTTAATATCGACCCATGGGAGGCAGAGTTCCGACGCCGAGTGTGGTGGCATATCATGCATATGGATGCCGTTATTGCGATGTCGAGTGGGCTTCCGCCATTGCTTACTGATACGACTTACTGGGACGTTCGCGAGACCAGCGAGGTCAAGGATACCTTATTAGGTACTGCCGAAGCCAAAAGATATGAACAACAGGTTGCCGACGGCCAACGGCCACCTGATAACCCAGACAATCCGACTGTCTGTGGTGGGCCGTCGATGGTGAATGTGTATTATCTGAACGCAAAGGCAAAATGCATAATGGCCCGTGAGTGATCTTGGGTCTAGATGTTAGGCGCGTGAGCTGACCTCCTCGCAGAGTCTGTTCGTAAAGTACTAAAGATTCAGCTGGGTACGAAGCCTCTAACAAGAGGGGATATGCTGGAGCTCCGCTCTGTCCTTCACGATCTTCAAGTCAAACTCAACTCCATCATAAACCGAATTCCAGAGACAACGGCAACCGAAAGAACAATAGTATCTCCAAAACGAGTTTCTCATTCTACCGAGGCGGAACTTCCTATTGAAGGTCCATCTGGCTGCCCGGAGCAATATCATTCAGCAGTCCTCGTCGCATTTCATAAATGGACCAAGATCATTTTGTCATTGTTCATTGATAAGGTCGGTATTTTAATGCAAAAATTCCGTGCGGCGCTAACATGGGATGTAGGCATTTTGTGTTGCGTATCAACCATTCCTCAGGAATCCTCGAAGTCGAATCTGGCCAGTAGCACGACAAAGGTAAGTGTCGCGACTCATTGGGCTACTGGATCTAATTCAAGTAGTGCGCTACGCCATTGCTACGCATTCATGGAGAAGTTTATTCGACTGGCAACGGATCCTGACTTTCAGCCGTTCCAGTGGGGCTGGCCTGGGTGAGCATTCCGACTGTTCAAATCAGAATTTTGACTAATGATCACCAAGGAACCATCAGCCCATGCATGCAATGATGTATGTCGAAAGCTCGACTTAAGTGGGCAAGCTAACTAGATCTAGGATTATTCTTATCGACTTGTACGAACGACCATATAGCCCCGAAGCCTCCGTGTCACGCGGATTTGTCGATCAAATTATGTCGCTCTGTGGACCAGACGGAGGTGTCGTAAGTGGTGGAGATGACATCTTCACACAACGCCCGTTGAGGAATGGAGGCCGCGAGGCCTGGGGCATGATCCGTCGTCTGCGCCAACAGGCCTGGCAGAAAGCCGGTCTGAACCCAGAATTGCCCTGGACGGGGCAAGATCGGTCAACCAATTTCGCAAACGCACCTTACTTCAAATCAATGTCATCCGCAAATATCCCCCTATCGTCAGGCGACAGAGCATTTGCTCCCGACTCAGCCTTTGGTCGTTCCTCCGCCGCTACTATGTCGAGTCAACAATCCCTCGTTAACTCTCCTATGGTGAACTTCTTGGACACCGCCGGACCGAACGCAATGCCTGCTTCTGAGCCTGCCCCCTTCATGATCGATCCAGGGCTCAATTTCGACTGGGGTGAATGGGATAATATCTTTGGGCAATCTTTACCCGTCGCGGATGAGCTTATGGAACTCGATCAAGTCACGGGGCTTGCATTTGCGGACTTGGAAAATAGTGCCCCGTCCGAGCATAAGACGGAGACAATATAAATATACTAGGTCTCGTTTTTCGGGCTGCTCTGCATCCAAGCAGTATACCGCCCCTCTTCTGTGGGCTCTATTGTTCTATGTCCTGTGGCATACTAGTTGGATTTTCATGACCTGTGATTATTCAATCTTGACTTGACCCTAAAATGGAAATCGAGTGACCTCAAGGAATGTCAAAACCTACTCGTAGAGTCATAGTTCTACACAACATCAAAAATAGTAGAACATCCAGAAATATATAAGGTAGATACGCGTAATATCTGACTGATTCCATACATTGATCTTACCGGTTTTAACGCGACACCAATTCGTCTTGATTCAGTTCCTCGTCATATTGTGTTGGGAGTATCATGAGAGCCTAGGCACGACAGACAATCCCCTCCCGAGGTCCGCCAGCCGCCGCCGCATGGCGGCGCCGCATAGCCCCTCCAGTCCCCACTTATCGGCGGACCTCCCCGAAACTACCTACATGTAGCTATCTATAAGGTCCTCTTTCTCCTCCTATTCCAAACACCTTCAAGAAACCGAAACCTCCGAAATCCGAAAACCATGGCCACAGAATACCCCCACCGAATCGCCCTCTTGGGCCTAGGCACAATCGGCCTCTCAATGCTAGCAATGCACCTGCGCCGCCCCGACACCAGCATAACAGTCTACGACCCACGCCCCGACTACGAGTCCCAGATCCGAAGCACGCTCCCCTCCCTTCTGGACTGCCCAGAATCAACCACCATAATCGACGAACTGATCAGCACATCGCGCCTGAAACTAGCCACCAGCCTGAGTGTAGCGCTCGAAAACGCGACAATCGTGCAGGAACAGAGCCCGGAAAAGACAGCTTCGAAACAGGCGCTCTGGAAGGAAGTTGCTAGTCTCTCTAGCCCGCATGCACACCTGTGGAGCAGTTCGTCTGGGATCCCCGCGTCGGCGCAGGCAGCCGGGTGCGAGGGTGTCGCTGAGCGGTTGGTCATCGCGCACCCGTTCAACCCGCCGCATCTGATGCCGCTTATTGAGGCTGTGCCTGGGCCTGAGACGAAGGCTGAGGAGGTGGAGTTTGTGAAGAAGTATTTCAGCGAGGTTCCTGGGCCTGGGGCTGCTGTTGGTGCTGCTGGTTCGAGTGCAGATCCGTCGGCTAAGCAGCATTATCGACCCGTCACGCTGAACAAGGAGATGCCTGGGTTTGTCGGGAATAGACTTGCTTTTGCGCTGCTGAGGGAGGCGTGTTATCTTGTTGGGGAGGGGGTTGTCTCGGCGGAGGATTTGGATATTCTTGTTAAGGCTAGTTTGGGCCCGCGGTGGGCTGGAAGTGGTGTGTTTGAGAGTTATCATGCTGGTGGTGGAGAGGGTGGAATTGGGGCATTTTTCCAGAAGCTTGCGCCGACGATTCAGGATGTGTGGGGTGACTTGGGCCAGATTGATATTGAGGGCGAGCAGCCGTGGAAGGACTTGGTTGTTAAGCAGACTGAAGATGCTTATGGGACTTATACTCTTGCGAAGAGGACGAAGAAAGAGGAGATGTTGAGGGATGTTCTGGAGCTGCAAAAGAAGAACTGGGAAGAGTTGTGATTTAGTCTGCTAGATATTAATATACGCATCTGATTACTCTGTTAAAGTTACTAGGTTGATAAGTGAACAATAGAGTGCTTTATTCGCATTCTTGTATATCTAGATGGCTGTTGCCCTATTAAAAAAACCAAAACATTTTGTTACGTCATATTCGTTCCGTCCCTTACAGGATCTGCTGGAAAGCACGGTTAATAGGCGAGCGCACGGGGACGCCCTTGTAGAAGTCGATGGTGGCAAGAGCACGCTTGCTGATGCCCTCGGGGGTGAACTCGAATTTCTGCAAATAATTAGTAAATGATCATGGAAAAATAAGCGGAGATAACTTACAGCGTAAACCTCCTTGTAGGGACCGGAAGCACCGAAGCGGTTCAGACCGAACTGCTCGTGTGAGTAGCGCTCCCAACCCATGGTGCAACAGGCCTCGACCGACAGCACGGGGATGCCATCTGGCAGAACCTGGAGACGGTACTCCTTGGTCTGGGAATCGAAGACCTCGAAGCAAGGAATGGACACAACACGGGCAGCAACACCGTGCTTCTCCTGGAGGTATGTGGCAGCCTCAATGGCGATGCTGACCTCGGAACCAGTGGACACGATAGTGACGGCAGCATTGGGGGTGTCGACAGCGACGTAACCACCCTTCAGGGCGTTCTCGAGAGAGGAGAGCTCAAGCTGGGGCAGGTTCTGGCGGGTCAGAGCCATGACAGTAGGAGTGTGCTTGGAGGTGATGGCGGAGTAGTAGGCAGCGCTAGTCTCGTTGCCGTCAGCGGGACGCCAGACCATGCAGTTGGGCATGGCGCGGAAGTGAGCCAGAGTCTCAATAGGCTGGTGAGTGGGGCCGTCCTCACCCAGACCGATGGAGTCGTGGGTAGCGATGTGAATGACACGGACGCGGGACAGAGCCGACAGGCGGAGGGCACCGGCGGCGTATGAGACGAAGTTCAGGAAAGTACCACCGGCGGGGATGATGGTACCGTAGGCAGCCAGACCGTTCATGACGGCAGCCATGGCGTGCTCACGCACACCGTAGCGAACGTAGCGACCGGCCCACTCGCCGATGCCAAGGTCAGGGGGCTGGAAGTCAACGGCGTTCTTCCAGCGGGTGTTGTTGGAGCCAGTCAGATCGGCGGAACCAGAGACCAGCTCGGGGAGGACGTCGTGGATAGCCTCGAGGCAGGCCTCGGACAGCTTACGGGAAGCGATGGCAGCATCAGTAGGCTTGTAGACGGGGAGCTTCTTCTCCCAGCCCTCGGGCAGCTTGCCGGAGAGACGGCGAGCGAGGTCCGCACCCTCGGTCTTGTGCTCGGCCTGGTACTTCTGGAAGAGCTGGTTCCACTCCTGCTCCTTGGCAGCACCCTCAGCGGCGTGCTTGTGGTACTGGTCGTAAACCTGCTGGGGAACAACAAAGCTCTCCTCGGGGTTGAATCCGAAAAGTGCCTTGACGTGCTTAGCATCCTCGGCCTTGAGAGGGTTGCCGTGGACACCGCCGGTTCCGGCAAGCTTAGAGCCGAAGCCAATGGTGGTTGTCAGCTTGATGACGGAGGGCTTGTCAGTAACCTGCTGACACCTGCGGATGGCAGCCTCGATACCCTCGAGGTCGTGGTCACCATCCTTGACCCACTCGGTGTGCCAGCCGTAGGCCTCGAAGCGCTTCATGACATCCTCAGTGAAGGCACACTTGGTGTCACCATCTATGGAGATAAGCCGTCAGCCTTTCATATCTAGCTTGAGGTACTCGAGTCAATCTTACCAATGGAGATGTGGTTGTCATCGTAGATGGCAATCAAGTTGCCAAGCTTAAGGTGACCAGCCATAGAGGCAGCCTCGCTGGCAATACCCTCCATAGCGCAACCATCACCGAAGAACATGTAGGTGTAGTTGTTGAAAAGCTCGAAGCCGGGCTTGTTGAAGACACCACCGGAGTGAGCCTGAGCCATGGCGAGACCAACAGCGTTGGCGAAACCCTGGCCAAGAGGACCAGTGGTGACCTCAATACCGGGGGTGTCGTGAGCCTCGGGGTGACCGGGGGTGATGCTGTCGAGTTGCTACTGAAATGAGTACAGGGCTGTTGTATATGGCTTGGAGGGACTTACACGGAAGTTCTTCAGGTCATCCAAAGAAATCTTGTATCCAAACAGGTGGAGCAGAGCATACTGCAGCATGCAGCCGTGGCCGTTCCTATTTGAGATTAGCCGGAATTCAATAGCACGGCGGTTGATTTTTCGCATGGAAAGGACCAGCCTAGCTTCCAATGACGGAGGAAAGCACATACGAGAGAACGAAACGATCACGGTTGGGCCATTCGGGGTTCTTGGGGTTGAAGTTCATCATGTTCCAGAGAACGTGGGCCACGGGGGCCATGCCCATAGGAGCACCGGGGTGACCGGAGTTGGCCTTAGCAACGGCATCAACCTAATAGCGAGATAAATGTTAGTCAGATTTCCCAGACTGCACGCGTTGAAGCTTCATATGAGGTCCAAGACCCCAACGTAGCTCCACTGGGCGCGTAGAACGTTGTGGCGATTTTCCCGGGAAAAATTAACGTACCGCCAGAAGACGGATGGTGTTGACAGCCAAATGGTCCAGATCAGTGTAACCCATGATGGCGGATTCTAATACCGTTAGAAAGGAAAACCACAAGAAGTCAGTTCAGTACGTACATTGTTGAGTAAAGGGGAGGATTTGGGGGGATGAATGAGAGAAGAAGAGAAGAGGGAGGGGAACGTATTTGTTGGTGGGGGTATGATGTCGGGTGGGGGAGGCGGAGGCCTGCAGCCCAGCAACTTAGCTTACGGAGTTCAGATCGCATTTAGCAGAGAATTTATGGAGGAAATCTATTTGCGGAAGTATTTCTATATCATTTGACAGGCTAAATCAATCCAATTGCTCTCTCTAGACTTGTATAGGTATCTGCTTAGCTGCTATACCTCTCGACCCTATGGGATGAGTCATCAACGAGGGCATGAATATGTATGAAGCAACGACATTGTATATGAACATGCACTCGACCACTTCTGCACTTGTCTCGAAACGCATCAATAGCCGTTTTTTCCGTCCTCACCTCAATGGCCCGCATTTCCGACACTCCTCCATCCACACGTTCTTCTAGTATACACCGGGAGCCGTCCGGAGGACCCTGCTCCGACTCGCAACCGGCCTGTTCACGGAGGGAAATTAGCCGAATTTCTATCTATGACTCCTCAATAACCGTGCCGATGATCAGCTGGTCGACTGAAAAAAATAGCTTTGGTGGCCTGCCTCGAATGCTCCTTGACAGCTCCTTGACGCTTGTCAACGTGGCCGTGCATCGGATTTCCTAATTAGGCCAATCCGAAGAAACATTGCGACACCAATGACAAGATAAATCTGCGAATATAAGTGGAATGGCAATCCATGGGAATTTATAACGCGACCCCCACAGTATGTCGTCGCTGAGACGGGGGAATTCACCCGTGAACATCTCGGTGTGCCGGAAGAACATCATCCAGTCACGTGCGAAGTATATCTGAACTGTACATCTCCGTGATCACATCCTAGGCGTCGTGGTTTCTGTCAAAATACGAGATATCTGTATAGCATGTACGTCGGGCTCTCCTGCCTGATATCAGCCTGTCTTCAGCCAATCTCCCATCCGAGTACACACCCAACCCAGACCCTTGTTGTGCTTCCCCAGGAAGTCACTGTCACCCAGGATTAAAAGATGAGAAACTCCAGTCCAATATCAAATTCTGAAGGTAATACTTGCATCGAATCATTCATGTTGCCTCCTTGATCAATACCATGAATAAGCATTCAAGGAGTTTACGGCCTCCCGATGCAATCGCCACCCCCGGAACCTCAACTCCGACGAGGTGTGAGGGGAACGTTCGGGGAAATCCCCCGGCTCAAAGCCAATCATCCAAGCCCAGGTTGAGCAACATCGCAGTTAGGTCAGTTTGCGCTACATGGGTACATTAAAAATCCGCCAACTCATCTCAGCTGCTGGAACTCCACGTCACAACAGGAAACCAGAGCACCTGACTAATATGGATGGCATATTGATCTGGGCTCGATATAAATCTCGTCGTATATGGAGCCTACAAGAGAATTATTGAATAAATTAACACGGAAGACCCTTGAATTAGGATCGATTTTGGGTTCTATAATCCCAGGATTGTCTGTGACTTGAGTCAGCTTTACATGGGGCCGGCCCCCTCGTTTAGGATCATGTAGCGCAGCAAGCCCACATTCCTTTATATAAAGGATACTTGAATTGAATGGACAATCGTTCTTATCTCTATCTACGGGTCATCATTTAGCATCTGCTCAGAAATATATATCCTGTCGCGATGGACAAAGAACAAGAGTCTACTCAGTCCCAAACCGATGTGTAAGTTCCCCCTACCTTTACCTAACATAGTCTAATATTTATCGCAGACTCATCATTGGTGCTGGACCATCCGGCTTGATGGCAGCGTACTGGATGGCTCGCTACGGAGTCAACGCACGCATCATCGACAATCGTGCCACGAAAGTCTTTCTAGGCCACGCAGACGGGCTTCGTTCGCGCACGCTGGAGTTGTTTGACAGTATGGGTTTCCAAAACCGTGTCATGCCGGAGGGATCAGTCTCTACTGAGGCGAACATTTGGGTGTGTATTACCTTGTTTTTCGCCAAGATTAGGACTTGCCTGACGATACCAACAAATAGGTTCCCGGACCGGAGGGAAAGCTTGTCCGACAGGCTCAGATTGACATATTTAGGGTCGACGAGTCTCCCTTCCACAATACATGCTTGAACCAGGGACGCATTGAGCGGTTCCTTCTCGATAGTATTCGGGAGCACTCTGATCTTGACGTGGAACGGAGTGTGATCGCCGACTCTTTGGAATACGATGAGAAACTGAGCAATGATCCCGACGCATATCCTATCACTGTCAAGGTCCGAGTTCTTGGCGAAGATGATTCGAATTCGTCGTGCGGACAGGAAATCGAAGCGGCTGGCATCGAGGTGAACCGCAGTAACCTGCTTCCTGATGACTGGGCCGATCTAGCCCCGCGTACAAAACCACAGAAGACACAGGTCGAGACAATCAGAGCCAAGTATCTGATCGGCTGTGATGGTGCCCACAGCTGGACCAGAAAACAGCTAAACATCCCCGTGGAAGGGTCTAACACGGACCATATATGGTTAGTGGTAGACATTAACTACCCATGCTACAGCAGCTAATATAACCACATATACAGGGGCGTGATAGACGTGAAACCCGTTAGCGACTTCCGTAAGTAATACCCACAGTGTGCACTCCCTTTCCACTAACATTTCCACAGCGGACGTTCGCCGTCTAAGCGTCGTAACCAACGCCGCAGGCACGATCCTCGTGATCCCACGCGAGCGCGGCCTAGTCCGATTCTACGTCCCCGTGCAAACCTGCGAAGCGGGCGCAACCGACCGCTTCGACCGCTCGAAAATCACATCGGATCTCATCCGAGAACGTGTGCAAGCCATCTTCGCCCCCTTCACCTTCGACTTCGAGGAATGCAGCTGGTGGACTGTCTACCAAGTCGGACAGCGGATCGCCACGCAATCCACAAAAGACAACCGAATCTTCCTTGCCGGTGATGCGGTGCACACGCACTCACCCAAGATGGGGCTTGGGATGAATATGAGTATGCAGGATGGGTTTAATGTTGGGTGGAAAGTTGCTCTTGCTGTGGCGGGTACTCTCAAGCCGGAGGTTCTTGGGACTTATGCTTTGGAGAGACACCCACTTGCGGAAATGTTGCTTGACTTCGATCGCCATTGGTCGCCTATCTTTACTGATCAGAAACCTGGAGCGGATACGAAGGCTTCGGATATGGCTCTTATTGCGGGGAAGTTTGAGGACTTTGCTGATGGATGGAAAGTGTTTTACCCCGCGAGCAGTCTTGTTCGGAAGGCCGAAGATAATGCCGAATTTCCTTTTGCGCAGCATATGATTCCTGGGGAGAGGGTCCGGCCGGCAAAGCTTCGCAATCAGGCTGATGGTGGTACAATATGGACAACAAGAGCGCTGGAAAGTGATGGGCGCTTTCGCATTCTAGTTTTGGCTGGAGATATTCGAAACCCAATGCAGAAGCAACGCATTGAGACTTTGACTCGGGGTTTGGCTGGACAGGCTGGATCAAGCAGTTCGCCTTTCAACCGCTACATGGAGATTCCTGGTCGATTCAAGAGTCCTGTTGATGTCTTTACCATCCATTCTTCGCCGTGGAAAGAGGTAGAACTCTTTGATTTCCCAGAGATTTTGCGTCCATTTGATCCGGTGGAAGGGTGGGCATATGACAAGATTTGGTGTGATGATGCATGCATGTTTGATCGATATTGCGATGGAAAAGCATATGAGAAGTGGGGAGTTGACCCGGTTCTTGGGGCGCTGGTGGTCGTTCGCCCGGATCAATATATCGGGTGGGTGGGTGAACTTGGCGATGTGGACGAACTGACCCGGTACTTGGATGGAATTCTTGTGAAGAAGTCTACAGACGAGGTTGACCCAACTCTCTAGAGAATATCACACGGGGGAATAGGAATACGGTGGGACATATTTGAAATATATAAATTGAAAGCTATATGCCAACTGATTAAATAAAAAATGATGTTATGAAAGAAAAAGAAGCAAGACTATTGGTACATACACAACCACGCTCATGCTTGCGCTTGCCTCTCCGGCACCGACCCATCTTCTCGAATCTCAGTAGGAAGATCAATATGAGACGATATAGGAGCCTCCTCATTTTTATCCAATGAGGCCCGAATAAGGTCTGGATTAGCAGGGAACCGGAACTTCGAGCTCTTCCACGGCTTCACTTTCATCCGGTACATAGTATCAATCTCCTCCAGAGTACGACCCTGTCCCTCCATAACGGCGAAGTAAACCAGAGCCGCTGCGAAAAAGAGACATCCAGCGAAGACATACCCGAAGCGGAAGTCAATGGCGCCGGTAATAAAGGGCGTGAAGAAGGCAAGGAGGAAGTTCCAGAGCCAGTTGGATGCAGTCGCCAGAGACATGCCCTGCGCGCGGTATTGCGAAGGAAACAACTCAGCGACGATCGTCCATACCATGGGACCCCAGGTACTAGCAAAGCCAAGAATGAAAAGACAGGCAAAGACTACCATAACTACGCCGGCGGTTTTTGTTCTCTCTGGGAACTGTTGGTCCAGAGAGAAATGGCCCACCGAGGCGAAGACCATGAAGCAGACGAACATCCATAGCGCACCGGTTATAAGAGAACGGCGTCGGCCCCAGTTTTCGATTAGGTAGAGGCCGAGGAACGTTGATCCAAAGTTGACGGCGCCTAGAATCAACTGCGTGACATAACTGTTCTGGATGCCAGCGCCCTTGAAAATCGTTGTTCCCTAGTAGGTGTTAGTTGGTTGTATTTCCTGTATTATACCAGATTAAACTTACATAATAGAAGAAGTAATTAGCACCCGTCAGTTGCTGGAGAGCTTGCAGAGCGACGCCAACAGCGATCCGGTACGCCATCGTCGGGGCACTGAACGTCTGTATCCAGGTAACCTTCCCGTTGAGCTTTTCTTCCTCGTGTTTTTGTCTAATCTCATCAAACTCGATGTATAGAGCGCGGTGGTTGCGAGGGATACCATAGACTTTGGAAAGGGTGTTCATAGCTTTCTCCACGTTGCCATGGCGGTAGTCGTAGCGTGGACTTTCAGGGAAGAACATCATACCACCACCCAGAATTGCAGCCCAAATATATGTGATACCCATAGGGATACGCCATGAACTGGGGCCGGGTTGAGCTTCGGTTCCGAAATTGACACAGTTGGCAACGAAGATTCCAAGTGTGATGAATAGCTGGTATGTACTGATAAGAGTTAGAAGGCGATACAGGATGACCATAGGGCTGGCTTCCAACATACCTAATCAATGATCCTCGAATGTGCCTCGGTCCTGACTCGGCTTGGTACATAGGTACGAGTAGAGAAACTGCCCCAACTCCGAGCCCGGCGACCCAACGACCCATGGCAACCTGGTACCATTTGCCAGAAGGCGAGGATATCTGGATCGTGACTCCGACACACACCATCAGAGACCACCAACTAATACACCACTTTCGCCCGAAGCGGTCGGCGATCGGTGCTGCGACTAAAGCCCCTATCAGAGTACCAATCGACAGCTGTAGGTTGGATGTGTTAGCATAGAAGGAAGAAATGACAAAGAGCACACTACTTACCAAGGCGACAATAAGACCCGAACGGACATTAGTGAAATGATAAGTCCCATCCGATTGAAGTTCACCATAGCGCTCAAGGAAGTCCTTCATCTCCAGGAAGCCAGAGATCTGACCAGTGTCGTAACCGAAAAGGAAACCGCCCATAGAGACGAGAATGCCCATAATGAACGACCGCCAAGTGAGGAGCGGAATAGGCGTGTCGACGACATCACCGGGACCATTCTCCTGTTCATTTGCAGGGACGTGGGAGTCTTCATAGAGGTCCTGCGGACGCTTTTTGAGGATCTTATCGAACATAGCGCCAGCGAGTACTCTTTACCTGTAGTATCTGCTATTCGCAACTGATTTTCGAAATCAAAGCCGGACCAGATTGGCCTTCTTATAAGAACCGTGCCTGGCTAAGAAAGCCAAGGCTAGGCAACATGCACAGTGACGGAAGCCGGGTTCTGAGGACTCATGGTTACCGAGTCGGGAAGGACGCCTCGCACCGATGACACGTTGACCCGAAACCCGGAGCACGCACCCTTCGCGGCGTCGCTTATCTCCGCAAGAAAGACATAGTCCGGGGAATACCATCCGGATTTGGAAGGTCTCCCGGGTCGGCTACGGGGTGTGCGGGTGGTTCGTCGTTGCTGTTGGTCGGCATCTCAACCCTAGACTCCACGTCCCCGACTTTCGGTGGCAAAATCTCCGCGTTTGGGCCCCCGTGATTCTTGTTTTTTGTGGGAAGGAAGAATATTCCGGGGAAATCAGCCACGCGGTAGTCTGGGTCCCGAGGTCTGGAGAAGTAGTGATGTAATCGGTGGCAGCCACAAAGCTTGGCATTACCGGACATGGCAATCTCGCAATATTGACTGGGTTGAATCAAATCAGAAGTAATGTCGATAAACAAATAGACTAGTGAGTAGAAAGACGTGTGATAGTCTTCCTGGCTGTACTTTTGTGAGTGCTGAGTATAGTCCATGTCCATTTTGCTTTTATTCACATTACTATAGGACATAGGGCTTACATGATTCTCTTGGACCTAGAAACCCAAATGTCGAAAGTACTGAACCGGATTATTTGATCAAACTATAGTCCTCAATTCTAGACGTCTTATTGGGTAGCATAGACCACATAAGCTTCTGCTAGATAGTCTATTCAATCGTACTCCGGCCCAGAGAATCTACTATGCAAAAGGAAGGCAACGTGAGTTTCCAACCGTTCCATGCCACGGGTACCCACCGTAAGTAGAGTTTGGACGGGAGAATCTCGGTCAATTAGTGTACTTCAAAATACGGGTCATGCACGATCCAAGACTTCCCGTGCCGCCACCGCAGTCCTGCACCGGTACCGCATCGCATAAACCGCAACAGGAACCCCAACAATCCACCAAGAGAACATAACCGGAAGCGCCCGATAAAGCCGATTATCGCACCCATCAGACCAAATCTGAACCAGGACCTGGTACGCCTCATATGACGGAAGCGCGTATCCCCATCGAAAGAACCCCGGACTAAGCTCAAACGGGCTAATAGTGCTAGCGACATTAAGAATAGCCCACGTCAGAACAACAAACGGCATGAACTGAATGGGGATGAACGCAGTCGCGATATCGAAGAATAGGAAGTTGATGTGCATTAACAGCCACATGATGGCCCAGGTCAGCGCGAACCGACTTCCTCGCTGTCCCCATGACTCCCGGAACGCCCAGATATACCCGGCCATTAGCAGTGAGCCTGTGAGGGTGTAGAGGGTAGAAGCTATGGCGCGGATCAGGGCGTTGGTTTTCCAGGATAGGTTTGTGAATGCGTCGAGATGGGTTGAGATCCCGTTCAGCGCTAAGAGGAAGAAGAACTGTTGCACGATTGGTATCACCATGGAGACTGTGTTGTAGAAGACTCTTGTGCCTTGCTGCGTGCCTTTGATGTTGATTTCTGCAGCGTGGATCGGGTCGAGGAAGGCTTTGAGGGTGGCTTCGTTAGAGAAGTCGGCGGAAGCGACTATTGAAGATCCAGCGTTGGCGTAGTATGTTGATCGGGTGGTTGTGATCAGTTTCAGGATGTTGGTGTAGACTGCGGCCTGTGAGAACACTGGGTATCGAACCCCGTTCCAGATGTAAGTGAGTGAGGTCGGCGGGTTTGACCCGTTTGCCAGCGCTGATTCCAGACTAGCTGATCCATCCGAGGTAGTGTAAATAGCCGCCCAGTACTCACCGCGGCATACGGCTTCGCGAATATCCTCTGGCTGGGGATATTCGTTAGAAGATCTCGGCAGTAGGGTTGGGAACCCGTCTCCTCGTAGTTGGTGGTAGGCGTCTGACACTGACTTTCCGATGATACCACCGTCATAGTCAACATAGAGCACATTGAAATTGTGATAGCGGGTGGTACTTCGGAACTGCGTTGCATAAAGATAGCACATGTTCACTAAGAAAAGGACCTGGAGGAGGAGAAACATGATAATCACAGCTGGCAAAAACCGAGGCCGGATCTCCTTCCACGCGCCCATTTTGGGATATGAGTTGATGTCAGCTTAGGAGATGTAGGTAGATTCAAGGTGATAATGTGTAAACGGTGACTGATGTCCCCTGAAAAGTGAAATTTATAGGAATTGTCGGAAGCCGATCCCTGTGTTGCTTACTGGCTGTGTACCCATGGATATTTACGCGATCTTGGTCACTCCAAGTGGTTGCACCATTCGAAGTATAAGTATAACGATATCTCTGGAATACATTATACTATGAGGCCTACCAATCATATTAGCCAGACAGGCTCTCAATTTTCCGCTGACTCAGCGGCATAACACCTCGGATCAAACTGCAATTGGTTATGAAGGACCATTCTCATTAACCAGCTGCTACACGAGGATAGCTGCTCCTCCAAGTAATCCATGCGATGTTCCACAACAATATCCTCTAGGAAGAGAAAGACCTGAGGGGTAAAACATTCCTATCAGGAAGCTAGCAAGAACCTAGGCCGAGTTTAAAGCGCTGTGCTGTGTATGCTTGTAAGAATAGTATTCCCATATGGATCTACTCCGTTCTTCAGGTGTGATTAGGTCCAAACGAGTGTTTGATCATCATCAAATTCATATAACGACATCCTAGACGTCGCCTATCCCCAAGCATACTGTACCACTACGACAGACAAAAAAATGTTTCCAAACATAAGAGAAGACCCAAGGCAGATGGAGGAAAATACCAGACAAAAATCAAAACAAATAAAGGCAAATAACGCCCCCATCCACAGGTATCATGAATCGAACAGAAAAGCGTCAAACCCAAATCCTTCCAAAAAGACACCCAGCGCTATATAACCAATCAGACGGACAAGAGTCGGTCCCACCCATCGACCAAAGAAACTCATCGAGCTCATTCACCATGCAGAGCAAAAGTATGGAACGGGTCCATCGTATTCATATCTTCCGGACAGACCCGGACATCGGCATAGGGCGCCAGAGATTCCTCGGCGCTTCCCATGCTCTCGCTTGAATAGCTCAGGACGCTCTGCGCGGTATGTTCTTGTTTATGTACGAAGTCGCCACTACTGGCGGACCACGCCTCGGGCGAGAGGTCGTGCATCTCACCCTGTGCGTGGTTAACTAGGGAAGAGTCGTTGGGTTTGCGGTTGTATTCTGCTGCAATTGAGGCGAACGGGCCCGGGTCTTCGCCGCATTCTTTGCCGCCATAAATACCTGTGAAGATGTTGGAGTATCCGCGGTCCATGTCACTCAGCACATATTCCCAATCGGCCATTGTGATGACGCCAGCTTGGGGGTCGGAGGGCGTAGAGCAGGACATGTTGCGTGAGTGGTCGTACCCCAAGGATGCGGATAAGCGAGGGTCTGAGGCTAGATCCAAGGGAGAATTTGCCTTGTCATTGTGGTAGAGTGGGCCGGAGAGATGGTCAGGTTGAGAGAGGGGCAGGCTGCTCCAGCTAGGGGAGCGGAGCGACTGGGGAATAAGTGGGGGTGTGGCTCCGGAGATGGTGTTACGGCGGGAGGATTGAGGAGAGGGTTGTTGGGTGGGAGGCTGCTTATCACGCGTGGAGCAGGCGATAAGGCGAGACTTTAGGGCCTGCAAGTGCTTCTTGGGGGATTTTCGGGGCTTTTGTGTTGGCGCCACCATCTCCTGGTGCTGGTTGCTCACTGAAGGGCGTCTTTCGCCGTCCAGAGGAATCAGAGTGTTGGACAGCATGTTGAATTCAACAGCCGCCGCGCTCGACTCTAATTGGAGATATTGCATGGCAGTGCCAAGCAGCTTCTGGCTATCCTTGGCCAGTTTGCTATCGTTCTTGACATCAAGAATTTGCCAGAGGAGTCCAAGGCCGGAAAGGAAGATGAGCTCTTTCCTGTTAACACAAACAGACAGACACAAACGCCTCTCGTCAAGAAGTTCAAGAATCTGAATGATGTGCTTTGCTGAATCGGACACCGCTAGGACAGACTGAGAGCGAAGGGTCTCGTCAGCGTAGCAGACAGCTGGGCGATGAATCAAAGATCGAATGAAATAGTATACGAGTGACTATGGCAGGTCAGTATTCTGTAAACATTAATGAATCCATGCTGAGACTTACCAGGAGCGGCGACCGACTACTCGTGACGTTCGTACTAGGCTTGTCCTGGCTGAACTCGAGACGAAGGTGTGGCGGCAGTGTGTGAAGCCACTCGTCCAATTGCCCTGTTACCGAGCGCATTTTGGAGACACACACATCGTAGCCAGATTTTGAAGGGTACAGATCTGCCAGAGCCTTGTTCAGAATCCGTGCAGCTCCAAAGAGAGCAATGGCACTGGAGATGCGAGTGGATTCGCCAGGAAGGGTGGGCAAAAAGCCTGTTTCTGTGACATTCTCATCATCCACATCAACCGGATACTCAGTCTCGATATCCTCTTCGCGCAAAAGGACAGGCAGTCCAGTAAGCGCGGAGCAGAATCGGTCAAGCACATATTGTGACCAGAAAACCTTCTTATAAGTCTCGTCCTCGAGTGGGTTTCCGGAGCTTTCTTGGTTTTCGTGCATTCCTAGCTGATGGCAGATATCCACACCTAGGGCACGGTAGCGAAGCAAGGTGCGGTAGTCGCCTTTGGTCATGCAATAAATCTGACCAAGAACGAAGCACTGCAGACTGGAAATGGAGGTTTCACTCGAGAACGAATCAAGGGTGGCCGACCAATTCTCTTCAAAGAAAGTCGGATCTTGATTGGTTCGCGACATTGATGAAAGAGCAGCAATACCAAAAATCAGGTTCAATTGGGCCATCACATGGGGATTACGCTGCAGGGTCTCTGTGTTGTTGAGATACTGCTCATAAGCTTTTAGAATGGTCGGACGATGTACCACCGGGTACAGCGGCGCCCATTCTTGGAAGAAGATGTTAATCAGCTGGTCCGACACCAAGCGAGGTGGTGTCTTCACAGCCTGGTTGGGGGCACCCTGGAATACCAAGGCAGACAAGGCAGTGAGGGCTCTGGTAGGCACCTTGGTTGCTGATTTCCCCTCAAGGACAAGCTTGTTGGTAAACACATCTGCACATGTAAGTTGATTGTCTCCTGCAAAGGGAAACGCATAACATACCAGCAAAGCCCTGTGTGCTAGAAAATCCGACGAAAGGGTTCTGCGATTGTGGAGATGGTCGAGTCGTCGATCGCTCTACATGGAACATGCCATCCGACGACTCCGAAGTATTCGACTTTACTGTCGCACACGCTGAAGGAGACCTTGCAGAAGGGGCTCGTTGTGGTGGCGTAAACGAATGTATCCGGGACAAGACATCGATCTTCTCATCCTTCTCATCCAACAGGTCCTTCAAGTCCTTGACCTCCGTTTCCAAGCTCCGGACTCGTTCTTCTAGCGACTCGGTATATCCCCGTGGGAAGGCGCGGCGGCTCAGTTTATCGCTGGTGCGGCACTCGAAGCCCACGTTGGCGCATTGTGAGCAGCAGGGGCGAACGCCGTCGCAGCGTATTTTTTTACTGCGGCATCGGTCACAGGCCTGAGCAATACGGCTCGTGGTGCCAGTGCCACCGACCTTGATCACTTTCATCGGCAAGATACCAGGCATGTTGTGCAGAAGGGGCACACGGGCCACCGGGGGTTGAGTTGGTTGTATTTGGAAGGCGCCAGGAGTGTACGCAGGCACTGTGTATAATAATTATTGATACCAGGACAATGCAACTAAAGAATCACCAGTTTGAATTGGATAAGTATGGGTGTATGCAGAAAGAAGCCTAGAAACATGGGGGGGGGCGACCTTCGGGAAGATGGGGTCGCTGAGTCAGTGGAAAGTGGAGCCTGCTGACCTCGGAGCCTTCCAATAAACTGGACGGTGTATGGTAAACTAATAATCGGTATTGCTCCATACCTGTTACCCCGTAAACCGCTCAAAACTCGCCCCGGATTCTTCCTGCAGTCGACATTTCTTATGTCTGAACGGTTGGATCCGATCCTCCCGGTCCCCGCACTCCACATTCTACTCTTTGGACAGCAGTATCTACGGATGGGAATATGGAAAAGGAAGGGTTACTTGTCTGTATTGAGTACCGAGATAGACTTTTCGAGTGCTACATATTAGAGTGCAGACTCGAATCCAACCCGGTTGCGGGCAATTCCCAACCCGCTTCCGACTTCCTCCCCCGGGTTGTGCAGCTCGTGTCAATTAACGCAGGTTTGGCTAGGCTTCCTATTAAATCCTGGTCCGATGATCGGCCACCATCCACGGTTAATATGTCTCACTTTCCACTAAAAAAAAGGCACGAGATAACTCCGCGATCCTTCCAAGGTTCGCATACTGAACACCCTGGATACTGCGCACAAAGTACCATCTTATTCGTTGGCCACGCGTTGTCTCCTGAAGTCATCTCGCCCACGACCAAACCCAATCCAACGCTAATTTACGAGAATCGAGAAATCCCCGGGATAGCCCCCAAGGTTTAAATTATATAATGAAGTAAGATATAGACTTCACTGCAGTGGCGAACTCGTTCAAGGGATCAACCGCGGGGGAAAAACAATCCAATGCAACTCGAGTTTCAAAGGATTTGTGTGAATTATATTACTAGCGCTACTAGCTCCACCTGGGCACCTATCAACTGAAGCGATTAAGTCGTTGTCATCCGCGCCCAACCAAGGACGCGGGATATAGTTCGACAATCATATAGCACTCGTAATGGGCAATTTACGAATTAATAATACGCCTCGTATTCAATCGGTAATCTTACCACAGTGCCGTTCTGTTCCGTCCAGCGAGTTTTGTCCGAGAAATCAGCGAACCATACTTTATAAGTCACGGGCCCCACCGGGCTCCGTTCGGGTGGAGATTTCGCGATGGACAGCTACGATGCACATACTCCGGACTCCATAGCCAATTCCCTCATTTCCAATTGTAGACTTGAAACTATGCGCGCTGCTGGCATACCGAGTTCACGTCATCGTCACGGCCAAAGTTCGTTTACGAAAACGCCAGGCCAGCCCGGTGATTCTCGGACGTGTCTGTAACTGGCTTGGCTTCCCCGCATGCACCTGACCCTGTAATACCTGAAATTTGAATTTGAATTTGACCTCGCCTACTTTTCCATTGCCTGTTCTATTTTGTTTCTATTAGCTGTTGGAAGATGTAATTTCTGCATCATAACTAAACTATAAATGAAAGAAGTCACATGCATTATAATGATAATAATAATACTATGTACTAAGTAACTATGGAGTATAGAGATAAATATAGACAACACATAAAACTAGAGAATTTAAGCATTGATCATTTAAGCATGAAAATTCGCCTCGACAATATTCAAGGCGAGATTGGTACAACCTGGGCTGCAGGCAGAATCTGAACTGGCGCACTGACGGTAATAGACTGCCGGTAGTACGTAGATCCCTACGATCGTGGTATTCCTCACCCCTTTTTCCACTCAATGATCTTCCACTAGGAACGTCATACCTCTCTTTTCCCTGTCTTTTCGTCATCATTGGACGCTAGTCTCTACACATGGAATAGTTCGATGCGCTAAGGGGCGGTGGGGCTCCCAACCTTTTTTGAGATGATCTGGCGGGGACTGGGCTGGCTGCAGGCTGCTAGCCAACGAGATTGGGCAGGAGGTGGATGTTTAGGAATGCTTCGGATGCTTGAACACCTCCGTGGCGATATTATTTGCTTGTCTAGTCTGTACTCTGTAGTCTGGCCTTTAGACCCATCAACACAATCTGGGCTCTCGCATTCATGAAAAGTCTTCGGCTTCGTCCGGCCCCCCTGTTTGTGCGTTGAAATAATCGGCCACCGTTTGAGATGCCAGTAGCTCTGTTCTCTGCGTGTCATGGTTAGTGGCGAGAAATAAGAAGGGGCCCTGTAAGACACCCAGGTAGACAGACTTACCTGTTTTATTAATCCCTCAACAGCCCTCTCCAGCAGCTCCCCTTCCAATGTCCGGAACTGGGCAATCGAGGCGAAGATCCCAGGTCGGAACAATGAATCCAAATCTGCCTCGTCCTCTCGTAAATTCGTGATAATCTCCTCCATCTCCTGAAGAAGAGCGAGCTGAGTCTCGAGCCGTTCGAGCAGCAGCACCGCAGCACGAAGCTGGAAAATATCCCACAGAGGATCAACAGTGAGTAGCTCGCGGAGACGGCTAGCTGATTCGATCTTCTCGCCTTTCCAGGTCGTTTCCAGCTCCTGGTCGCCGTCAGTTGTCTGTGCGATCCCAAAGTGAAGTCCGTCTTCCTCGTTCACGCATGCCATCCATGCAAGCCCACTCTCCCAGGTCACCTCTTCAGAGCCCTCAACGGCCGAGATTCGTAGGCCCGGATTCTCCCGGCAGAACATCTTCTTTGCGAGGCTCAGAGGGTCATCCGCTGGGATATCCAAACTGAGAACAATCCCCCGTGCTTCCGTCATGCCGCTTTCCAAAAACCCGTAGGAAAATATCATCTCAGACGCGGGCTTTTCATCCCCGTACCTGTCATGCCATATCAGCCAAGTCCACAACCTCGTCCATCGTAGAATAGTCTCACGAAATCGTAACCTCTTCTCCAGGCTGAAGGCTCTTGCCCCATCGCAACTGGAGAACGGCATTCCCCTCCGAGTCTACATCGTATAGCGCCTTGACCCCATCACCGGAGACATGATTGGCCATATCAACACAAGGTACCATCGCCAGACCACTACCGGGTAGCTCCAGCATGCGCGACCGATAAGCAGCGTCAACATATTTCCAATCATCAATGTTCAGCGCGCCGGTCTTCTCATCCCACCAGCTCCGCTGGCACCACGGAATACCCTCCGTAGCCTCGCGAAGCTGTTCAAACTCCCGATCCAGGAAAGTAAGCTTCGCATCGAGAGCTTCGGCCAGCGACGTGCCGCGGAGGAGCTCCTTTTCCTCGCTGGTGTAGAAGGTAGGCAGCGGGAACGACGGAGGCAAGAACTTCACGTACTCAGTCCAGGGATTGGAGACACCGATGGTCTCGTGTCCTGAGCGCAGATCCGGGCTGCTATGGGACAGTTGAATGAGTAAAAATATGAGGATTGCTCCTCTGGCTGTCTGTGTATCTTAGTTGGTTTTGCCCTTTAGATACACGCAAGGGAGCAGGCCCGGGTCATACCCTTCCAAAGTCGCCGATTGCCTCCAACACATCGCGCAAATACCTGTCGGTTTTGGCATGGTTATGGACTGTCTCCAGGGAGAGAACTAATTCCGGGGGAATTTGTAGCAGGATCTTGGGGTTTGTGTCGTCCTCGCTGCTCGTCTGGGCTTCTGTTGCGATGAGCGCACTGCCTTTGTCGGCGCCATGTTGATCAGATCCAATCTTTTGCACTTCTATGCCTTGGACGACGACCCCACTGAGCCGCTGCCAGGCTGGCAGGGATTCTACCGGGATATACTCGCGTTTCATAGTGAGTTGGCGGTTGGTGTCGTCCGCTTAGTTAAAATGTCGCGTCGATGACGATCGATTCCTTATCGATAAGCCCGCTCGAACCGGCTCCCTTACCCTTTTTGGACAAATTCGCATTGCAACATAGGGACGTCATAGCACGCAGTAGAAATAATCATAAAAGCCAACGTTGTGGCGAGTCAAGTACTTAGATTTACTCGCAATCCACTATGCGCAACCACTGTATCTTTTCTGCTACATCAATGCTGCACAACATGTCTGTTTCACGGCAACCTTGGCGGGTCATCCTACCGTTACAGTCCGTCATACGCCCGCCAGTTCTCCGTGCACCACTTGGGGTCCGATACTACTCCATCTTCGAGGATTGGAAAGGGAGTTCGGCGGAGGACCACATACGCAAGCGGTCTCAGAAAGGTGATACAGACGATGTACATTCAGATGCAGCGGCCTCTGGATTGAAGGAGAGGAGAGCATACCAGGGTATTGCAGATGAAAGCAAGTCACAGGGAATGACCGAGAGAGGCGGGACCAAACGTGGGAAGAAGGCTAAAGAGGAGCATCCCAATGCGCCAGAGCCAATCATTGGCATGAACGACGAGCGGCAAAAGGTCAGTTCACATAAATGATAGGGGAATTCTGTTGCTGACTGTGAATTAATCAGGGGGGTTTGAAGTAAAGTATCTTGTGATGGGCTATGCGTTCTTCGAGCTCGACGGTGAAGTCGACGCCCCAAATTTGTGATTCTAGCAGAGAACGAGTCCATAAGACATTTCCATTACTAATGTCATATCATGGGAGATGCTGTACATAAAGGAACTGGTCTACCGACCAACCTTGAACGATAATATCTGCCATGGTAATCAGTCAATAAACCGTATTATGTAGTTAGTGGGGGCACTCACGTCGTGTTTCCCAACTGCCACAATGTCATCCTCGGAGACTCGAGTTCCACCCACACCCTCGACATAGTTGATAGGTACGTCGCCCATCACCTTCCGGGCAACATCACCGACGGTACTGTTTCTGTGAAATGTTAGACCGGCGTCAGCCTTCTAATAGAGAGTACTTACTTATTGACCAAAACACAGTCGCGGAATACGGCAGTTCCAGTGCCAGAGTTGAATGTCGCCACGTTTCGAACGGGGAACACTGGCACGAGTCCTAGAAGCTCTGCGGCTCGGGAAAGACATTGGACGACCCCAGTTGATCCAAATCGATACAGCACCATATCTTTCATGTTCTCAACCCGACTGGAGCAAAGTCAGTCAGCAAAAGTACAACCTTTCTATGAGCACGGAACATACGTTTTCAATTTCTCGTCCATCTCTTTGAGGCCTCCTCCGTCTGGGTCGCCCATCTCGATCAAATCTTCTCGCGTGTCGATAAACTCACTGCCTTCGACGTACTTGATGTAATCCTGCTTTGCCAGCTTTCGGAGGAACACCTCGGATATAGCGGAGCAAAGCACAATGCTTTCGGGAGATTGCATTTTCGCAATTTTGCTGATGTTCTGCAATTCCTGTCAGAACAATATATGAGCCATAAGCCAAATATTCGTACCTTGTCTGCATCTGGGTGGTCGATCTTGTTCAACGCGAATACCGTGGGGAATTTCTCGTCGATAAAAGCGTTAACAACGAGCTCCACCGTCTCATTTGACCAGTCTTCCAATGGCTCTTTTAAGGCGAGCTTATCCATAAATCGTGCAACAGTGGCGTGGGTACTTCCATAACCAGCAAACTGTTTCTGTAATGTGTCGACAGGGTTTGCCTCTGTGCTAAGAGTCAGTTCGGTGTCATAAGCAGCATTGGAGAGGTCCACTGACTCAATGCCTGATGTCTCCTCTTTATTGAACCCCTAAGGAGAGATCAGCACTTGTCCCTCGTTCCCTTGTTGGCACTTGCAAACGTACCACCTCTCCATCAAGTTTCCTAGAACCCATCGAACTATCTCTGATCGCAACCACTCAATGTCTACTGAGGGATCGTATCCTCGAGTAGCCTTTCCTGCGATATTTATCAACACCCGATCCCGCCATTGTATTCAATCCCCACACCCAACTAACCTTCAGCATCCGTGGTCCCGCTCACATCCACGACGTGAATTAGAGCATCGGCGTGACGCAGATCGTCCAAGAACTTGTTACCTAGTCCGCGTCCCTGATGCGCGCCTGGGACAAGACCTGCAACATCCAGCAACTCAATCGGCACGGAACGTCGCCCTTCGTGGCAGGCTCCGTAATTGGGCTGGCAGCGATCTGAAACATTGTATCGCTGGCATGGGCAGTCGATTTGAAGGTATCCGATGGCTCGCTGGGGGTCAATGGTTGTGAAGCTGTTGGTTGTCAACACGGTCTGCGCGATCAATGCGATAAGGTGGAGATGCTCATGTAGAACAATTGGGGAGCACATACGGGAAGTTTCCTGTTCCGAACATAATTTATTAGGTTTCAGTTGGTCATAATCGCATCTCGGTTCACTTACCGACTTTCGAAGTCGCATCGGTCAAGCTGTTCAATGTTGTAGATTTTCCACTAGACGGCTATGTCCCTCGTCAGTGGGGTGTGAGAACAATGGAGGGGAACAACATACCTTTCCCACCAGTCCGATCAGCGGATCTCGACCCATATTGAAGTATAGATGCGTCGAAGGGCAAACGATCCTTGGAATAACACAATGACCTGATTCACCAAGTCTCCACGCGCCTCGGGGTTGGCTGTCTTTCGATAAGAAACATTTTCTGCCGCTTTAAAAGGGAAGGCGGTGCTAGCCATGACCTGCATGCTTTTATGCCGCTTTAGGACGCCGCTACTCTTCAAGCCTTCAGTGGATATCCACTGCGTCTACTATCGCACCTTGAAATCATTATGGAATAACTTGAGGATAGAAACCGATATCTGGTCTGTTGGCTATAATTCATGATGGAAATTTATGGCTAGCCGTTGTATATCTATACCCGTCCTTGAATTCCAGGTCTGTGCAAGCTTGATTGAAATGGGCTCCTGCTGTGTTGTCAAACATGAGATAGGTGATGTACTAGGCTCTGATCGAGCTTAAGATATTGCCCTCCACGATTATTCATCGAGGGTTCCCGATCGCGATCGAAATATACCAAGAAACGTGTGAGAACATCGACAATCAATGGACTGAAGGATATTGCATACAATCTGTCCAGAACATCTCGGCCGTCTTAGCTTCAAGATATCCGTTGGCTCCTCGACAGGCCTCGAGTGGGATCATATGCGTAGCATCTTGGTAGCATCTTGTCGTTGAAGCAAATCAGCAGGCTCGCCACCTCAGGTGGTCCATCATCTATGATGCCAGTCCCCAAGATTCACCCAGTTAATTACTCTGCTGTTGGCCCAACAGCCTAGAATTCCCAACCAAGGTGAAGCATGTCAAAGATGGTTCTGTGGTGAGAATACCCATGGCATTGGATGCCATGGCGTCATTGTAGCAAACGTCACAGCATCTTGCCATCGACAGAGAAAATGGTAGATATATAAGTCCTTATTTGCCTTGAGGCTTCAGGTTCAAAATCATACCCAGCCACTTCTGACATTTCTTCGTCTGAATCATCAAATTTACAGCCGGACGCAAAATGTCTGATGCTACCTTCCACACCACCATCCAGGACCTTCGCAGGGCCGAGTCCAAGCTTTCCCAGTTGCACGGTGGCAACCCTCCAGCGGACTCAAATGTCTCTAGAATGAAGGTGAGCTATCTGCAACCAACGCCAAGCAGAAATCAGATAGCCTAACATGCTCTCTATAGTCTATTATCGACCAAAACACCGACAAGTCCGCACAAATTGACAGGGTTAAGGCCAACCTGCCTCTGCCTGATCAACCCCCAGTTGCCAGTGACTGGAATTCCCTCGACCAACGTATTACCGGCGTTGGCTCTGGACGTTTAGAGTTCCCTCCTGATAACAGTGGCCTGCGTGGAAGTGCTCCTGCCGGCAGTAGTGCTAACGAACTTGGGCTCGAGGACGAGGACTAGATCACACCTTGACTGATGCTAGGTATGGCCCGTTAATATGTGATCACGAGGGTTTATTATGTGTAATAGTCATTTTTTCTCTCAAGTTATGAGCGACGAAGTTGGAATTGCAAATTTTTCAAGCTGATGGTTTGTACTATATCAAATAGATAATTGAAAAGAAAAAAAAAAAACCGTTTTCACTTTTTTTTCTACTCGGAGGCTATGATAGTGCAGATCTAGAAAGCCTATGGTTTCATGTAGTGTCAATGTTAAGCCAAAACTATACATGTGTACAATAAAAATATAAAAGTCTGCTGCTATGAAAAACAGCTATGCCGTCTTCGTTTAAAATATAAGATTAAATGCTAAGACTTGCACTGTTTGCATATCAGGGTCTAGACCTGACGTCAATCGCCTCTCAACGTCAAGCTTCTCAGGAGATACAGGGATAAGAGGTGGGGGCATAGTTTCCCCTTTGGAAGCATGAATACATCAGAGAGGAGCATGTTCTCCACATGCGAGTTCGATCGGTTTCTCCAGCCACCAAACAGAGTATTTCAAATATAATTAGTCGACATGGACTGCTGCTAGCCAAGAAATTGAGCTTGCCTATATCTTGCAAATGCTCCTAGTTAACGTAAGTATGACATCAATTATCTTTGATATACGATGTAGTTCTATGAGAACCATATACTTCCAACATGCGGTCGGGTCATAGCTCACTGCTTTCCTATATAGATCTGCCATCACGGCCATGTAGAATTCATCAATTAATTATCTCCCATCTCTTCTCTACCGAACAAATCTTCACCAACTTCAATCTACCCTTCTACCTTTTCAATCTAATCATCATGGATCTTCAAGGCACTCCTCTTCCTCCCACCAACCGTGGCACCAAGGTCACTCACGATCCTCGTTCACAACAGCCCGTCGAAGAACCATCTGGTCCTGTAACCAATGACTCGCTTGCTGCTGAGTCTGTCCGCCAGGGTGGCGGTTTCTCTGCCAACCGTGGCGCCGAGCCCATGGGCGTCTCAGGAGACCAATCCACAGTAAACAACACCGACGTCTCCGCCTCCATCAAGCTTCCCTCCGCCCAAACCGCCGCTCAACGCCAGGACCGTCATGAGGAACAGAAGTACCCCGAATGCGTGGTTGGCCAAGGCAACTTCCCTGGCACAATGTCAGACAACGGGTATGCCGGTGGTCCAACTGCAACCAAGAAGGAAATGGGCATCAAAGCTGGCGAATATTCTACCACCGGCGGCAGTGGTGGTAGGAGTCAGCTCAACGATAAGAGTCAGCCCAACGCCGGCGCGACCGACATTAAAGGGGGTGGTTTGCCCTCCGACAATGCTAAGAATGTCAGCTTCGATTCGGAGATCGGCTCCAGCCAGGACCCTGGCCGTGAGGCTATCAACCGTTTTGAGCGCAGTAATGCGCACACTGCTTATGACTCCGCCCGCCCTCATCAGAAGGGTGCTGATGGCCATACTGTATATGAGCACCTGCAGAGTGACCAGCGTGTTTAAGTCTATTGTTTGAGATTTGGCCCAACGAGTTTCATCTTTGTATTGGGATCATGCAAGAGAGCTTGCTTTGATTGGGCTCGGCCTAGGCTGGGACTATGATGAGCTATGATTTATGACTGCGTATACTCATGTACAGTAACACCTGAAAATATAATTATTCTTACTCTGTATCAACTCTATAAATTCTGCCATGTAATTGTCAAGTTCGATGCATTCTACAAGACTAGCAAGAATTGATCAACGAAAATAACGATGAGATGTATCAAAGCTTGGAAAGGCTAAAAGACATACCATCGAGCCAACTAGTCATGTCATTCCTATATCTATCTATCAAAAGATGCGATAATCAAACTCATCAGATTCCGAACCCGAGTCCGAACCCGAGTCCGACTCATAGTCCGACTCATAGTCACTAGAAACAGACTCAAGGAACTCATATTCGTATTCTCCCACGGAGCACAGTCCATTGCTTCTCGGAGGAGTAATAACTATCCTCAAGGGCATCTTTGTTGTCTCATTGAAGCCCACATCTTCCTCCTCATCATGCAGACTATGAACACTCTCTCTCACCAAAGCTTGTTCCCTTCGTCTCCAAAGATAATTCGCCAATTCAAGCAACCCAATGATGAACATAACAATCCAAACCAGCACCAGGAGAGTAATCACTGTCGTAGAAACCCCCGGAAGAGGATACTGTGGGAAGTTTGATCTTAAAGTTGTGAAGGTGAAGCGGGATGAACCCGAAGAGGAGGAGAAAGATGGAGGCGAGGTGTGTTCGTGCTCATTGTTTAGAGCGTTTTTTGTGCGCAAGTATTTTAGGATCATTTGATCGGGTATTTCTGGGGATTCCAGAATCAGGATTGAGACTGGCTTCCTCGATTCGGAGGTTCCTGTTGTATATCGATCATTTGGTGTGTCCTGCTCTGTTGGTTCATTTTTTTCGTTGGTTGGCCATGCTGGGTTCTATAGTGGCTATAGATAAGTCGCTGAGTGGAGAATATACATAATAGGATTGATACTTACCCCGTTGTATTTGACGTGCGGTGGGTCGGGTAATAGATCATATCCTTCTTCATGTTGCTCAAAGACCTTCCAAATTCCGCGGGTATTGGGGTCTTGGAATTGTTCTGTCTTGACGCATTTGCTAGTTCGGATAGGGTAGGATGTAGTTGATTGAGTAACAGCCAAAATGAGTGCGAATGTTAAAAGGGAGGGGTAATTGATATGCATTTTCAGGGATATAAAGAGGAAATTGGTTAAATGATAGAGCCGTATATGCAGAAAGAATTATTTGCCCGACGCATAATGAGGGTATATAGTTCCTTATATCATTTTTTTGAAGACAGGGGGAGATAAAGCCTTGATCACAAGGAAGAAGCGTAGAACAAAAGTCACCACCCGATTCTCAGGTCCGGTGCCTGATACCAAATACGTCCCTAGACCTAGGCTAGTGTTGACAGAGGATCAGAGTCATCCAGGGCGCTACGCATGGTGATTGGGCTGATACAGATATCTGCTGCGCTTGGGGGTACTTCATCCCTTGTTCAATGTCAAGGTCGAGGGGCGTAGGGATTGATCATATTGATCGGCGTAGACATAGAACGCCACAGTAATAGTTCATTTTACGATGCAAGGCTAATTGTCTAGGCTTGGCTCTTCACACTAAATATTTAGCGCTGTGTTGACCCGATTTGCTAGTACAATTATTGACTTCGCTACGCTGTGTGACTGATTACATTCGCGCAAATGTACCTAGGTAGGGCTGACTGCCTTAGACACTATCGAAAATTGGAAGGGGTCGAGACTAATTTCATGTGCGACCTGTTTACCTATCACACAAGGGGATCCGGCTGTTCTAGATCAACTCCTACAACAATCAGGCACAACGTGGTCTATGCAGGTGTCACACTGCCTGCGGGGAAATGCAATGGCTGGAAATTGCATGGATGTCCATTAAAATTACCCAAGACCTTACTCATGACCGAAAGTCTATCAGGTTGGTGGTATCTCATTGGAATTCTTGCCTTTTTTCGTACACCATTGAAATAACGCCGAGATGGAACAAAACAGCAAATATAGAAAGATACCCATAGGCCGGACCCCATAAGACATGCACCGTCTGAACAGACGGTATCAGAAACCTGTACAACCAGAGAACCCACTCGCAGTGAACAGCGTGGGAAGAGCAAATAACAAAAGGTAAAGCAGACAAGTCGAGAACATTTTTAGACTGTCAGCTTCTTGATCTCCTTCTGGGCCAAGCCAGCAAGCTCCTCGAAGACCTTGGTGAACTCCTCATCATCCTCCTTCTTGCCCTTGGCAGCCTTGGGGGTAACCATGACCACACTGGTAGGGCGCTTGGTGGCAGCGGAAGCACCAAGCTCAGCACGGGAGGTGACAAAGACGTAGGGAATTCCGTGGTCCTCGCACAGAACGGGAATGTGGGAGATAACATCCATGGGGGAAATATCGGCAGCGAGAACGACGACACCGCTAGGGACACCGATGGCAGCATTGGCAGCGGGGATGGGAGACTTGCGGAGAGCCTTGACGACCTCCTTGACACCACGCTTGAGAGACTTGTTGACGGCAGCTAGAAGAACGAAGGTTAGCATGGAGAATCTGGAGATAAGAAAAAAAAGTTGCGCAATCATGCGATCAGTGAATATGGGCGATCCAAATCCGATGAAAATCGACCATGCGCACAGATAGTAAGAGAGGCAAGTAAAAACTTAAAAAAATAATTCACGTACCCTTCTTGACGCTCTTCAAAACCTTCTTGGCCTGCTTGTCCTCAACCAATGGGTGGGCGAACGGCACGAGGGCGCCAATGGGGACAACGGCGTCGACCTCACTTTTGACAACAGCGGTCTGCTCGAGACCCTCCATGGGCTCGGAGACAATCTCCTTCTCTACTGCATCGACAAGAGTAGTCTTATCCTTCTTCTCTTTCTTCTCCTTCTTGACCTTGTGCACACCGTCCTTGTCCGCGCGCTTCTCCTTCTTCTCAGCACGGTCCTTCTTCTCGACCTTGTCCTTGCCCATTGTAGCGGTTGTGGGGTATTAAGCGGAAGAAATTGAGTAAAATCGAACGAGAGACCGAGGTGAAAGGAGAGGAGTCACGGGTGAAGGTGGTGAACTGAGAATTCGATGCCGAAATCGAAATAATTTTTAAAAGGGCGCTAATCCCTTTTGAGGTGAAGTTCACCGCTGACATAATCCTAAACAAGGCGGTGCCGCCTTTAACCATCTTCCCTTTGATACAGCTCCAGGACAAGTTGTGCAGTGCTTCTCGCCTCATGCCGCATTAGAACGGAATTTCCGTGGGGCTTACGATAGCCTGAACCTTACCGTGAGCTCTAATGGGTCTCCATATTATTTTTGCGCAACAACTGACCTCTCCTGGCTTTTCATAGATGGACCATAGCCAGAATAACCGACCAGCTTCCCAGCTTGTTGCTGGATTCGGCTCACCCCCAACACCCTCCGGTTCACGGAGCACCATGCGCCGATCGACTACTATGCGACAATCTGGCCGTTTCACACAATCTCAAGCCCAGTCCCATCAACTTATTCATGGTGAGACGATACCCTGCTCAGATAAAGTCGAGATGCCTTCGACGGATACCTGACTGGCCCGTCTAGATGCGGAAAAAGATGAGCTACGCGTGCAATTGAGCACTCTCAATTACGAGCTCGAGAATATCAAACAGGAACGAGAGTTGGAGGCTCTTCGCCATGAAAAAGAGATTCGCGACCTGCAACTGAAAGCGGATGCGGATTTTCGAAAGGCTCAGGTGAGCTGCTACAAAATTTTCGTTTTCACGAGGTCAAACTGACAATATTTGCTGCAGACTGCCGAATCTTCGAGTAATCGGGCCACCCATAAGAGCGACGAACTCGCAAAGGAATTGAAAGAAATTCAGGACCAGGCCTTGAATGACAAACTTGCGTTTGAGCGCAAAATTAGAGGCCTTCAGGATGATAATCAGAACTTGCAGGAAGAGTTTGACGACACTCAAGCTCGACTTTCCGACCAGGAACGGCAATTCAAATACCAGATCAACGAATTAGAGACAGTCCGCGCTTCTCTACAAAAGACCATCGAGGAATTCCAGACCGATATTCAAAATGCCAGGACATCGCAAGAATCAACGCAGGAGAAATTGTCTCAGCGTGAAGCCGAGGTCGCCGAGCTCGAAGCGGAAAATATTCGATTGAAGGCCGAAGGGAACGATGCCGAGGTTCTGGCTGTATTAAAGAGAGAACTTTCCGAGCAAGTCCATCATATTCGGGAATTGGAGACAGCAAACCGTGATCAAACAACGGAGCTACGTCACCTTCGAAAAGTCTCGAAGAATGTTGAAGTCGTCGAAGAACAAAAGAGATCAGTGGAGAACCAGCTCCAGTTGATGAAGGGCATTGAAGCTGAACTCAATACAGTTCAGATCCAGAAGCAGATCTTAGAAGATGAACGACAATCTTGGGTCAGTCTTTTGCAGGGAAACGACCAGCCTACAGAATTTGACTCACCAGATGCCATCGTGAGGGCGGTAGTTCAAGGACGAATTGAGATTGCTACGCTCCTTGACCGTCTCGGAACTGTTGATGCCCAATTCCTTGAGAAGGACGAGGCTATCAAGAGCCTCGAAAGTGATAAAAATAATCTGCAACAGGAGTTGGAGAAACTCCGCGTTGCGGGTGCCGCTTCTGCAGGAGGACCGGGCGCCGCGGAGAGCCGGCTTCGAGCTCGACTGGAGCGTCAGCGTGCACTTGCAGTGAAAGAAGTTGAATACCTGCGCGCACAACTCAAGACATTTGATGCGGAAGAGGCTACAATGAACGAAGATCAGTCGCAGTTTGATGAACAAAAATCCGAACAAATAACCCAGCTGCAACAACTCGTCGATGAATATCGCAGTGAGCTTCACAAAGTTCATGAAGAGCTCTCCAAGCAGGAAGCTACACCGAAAGAAGAGGCGAGAGGCGTCAAACGAGCTCTTTCTCCGACTAACAGCGAAGCCGAAAGCGAGCGTATCGCTGTGCTCAGCCGCAAGAACCGCAAGCTCCAGGAACATCTCACCAAATCAGACCAGGCCACTACTCTCGCTCGCCGGGAACTGGATGCGGCCAAATCACAGATTAAGTCTTTGAAGGCCAAGTCACGAACACGCATTCTTGAACTGCGCGATAATCCGACGGCCCAAACCGAGCAAATCAAGATGACTACTCTTGCAACCCTCCAGTCTGCAAACAGAGACCTAATGACACAGCTGCGCGGGGGCCGTACCGATGTCAAATTTGTCCCGGTCAGCACCGTGGAGAGCATCAAGCTCGAAATGCAAGACATGGAGCGCATCGTTGCCGACAAAGAAAAGCGTATGCGCCGATTGAAGGAGATCTGGACAGCTAAGTCCTCTGAGTTCCGGGAAGCCGTCGCCTCTCTTCTCGGCTTCAAGCTTGATTTCTTGCCGAATGGTAGAGTGCGAGTCACTTCCATGTTTCACCTTTCCTCCGCTTACCGGCACGGCGACTGCGATGCATCTTCTGACTCTGGTCCCGGCAGCATGGGCAATGGGGAAGAAAATTCTATCGTTTTCGATGGCGAGAACGGCACCATGAAGATATCGGGCGGACCGAATAGTCTGTTTGCCATGGAACTTAAACCTCTCATCAAATTCTGGGTGGAAGAAAGAAAGGATATTCCATGTTTCCTGGCGGCCATGACGTTGGACTTCTATGACAAGACCACCCGCGCTGCTAGGATGTGATATGTGGGATCAGTATCATGTTCGCTAAGGCTTTTTCTACTTTTTTATATCTGTATTTCTGTGATTCCCCAGCACATGTTAATGTGTGCTATGTTGTATGTTCTTATCATCGGTTATCCGCCATATTTTATGCAGCAATTATTAAACCAACACTGCATATGTATATCTTTCCACTTGCGCTTTTTTGATCCCGGGGAGGGCAAGCCTATACATCCCCTGCCCAATCGGGGAACACAAAGCCGAAAAGTAGATAAGCATGAAAGTACAGTATTCTGGGCAGTCTATAAGAGTCTAAAGGATAGTTTACCCCTCTGTGATAATCTACTTCGCACGCTCGTAATTATAGCGTCTCTTAGGATGTACTTTTTCTTACTGACCAAAAGAACCGGGGTTGTACCCAATACGTTAATATATACTATTATGCATTGCAGCCTAATCCCCTCAAGGCTAAACCCCCTCTCTGCCTCTTCTTACTTTTCGTAGTCTCTACCTTTGACAACCATCTCACCACGGAATATCAATACTTTTATCGCTGCTTCTCCTTGACCAGTGCTGGTGGACTGAGATCCGGAGCGTATGACAAGTACTTTGACCGTCCGGAATTGTCTGAACACGCCCTCCTCTCCGAATTCGACTCTCATCGAAATAAGTGGAGTGACCATCCTACAGCCCTAGTTTCTGTCACCGACCGTCCTCTTGAAGCTCTGAATCGTGCTCTGGGGAAGTACTACTCCTGGAATGAAGACGACATATGGATCATCTGTATCCGAGTGCCAGAGGCCGATGTAGAAAACGGCCCACATCATGCTCAGAGGCTCGCGGAGAAGCTTGGGCTGGATTCAAATGTATTCAGACATGAATATCTATTTGAATGGGAGATACCTGAGGACTACATATTGAGGATTGTCTCACTCCAAGCATTCCTCGATAGGGGAATCGAAGATATGCGGCCCCTGAAAGTTGAACACGGTGTCGAGGAAGTGAGCTTTTCGACACTACGAGATGGCTTCCGCAAGGAGATATTGACCTCCGATCCCTACGCCACAGGGCGCTGGTTATATCGCTTGACCGAAGCTTTTGGGACGTGCGGACCTAGGATAGCATTCCAAATTTACTTGGACAGTCTAGATGGGAGATTCTTTGATTCAAAGAATCAGACCGTCCGTTACGATGGTTTTGGATGTATTGAATTCAGCGATATAAGCTACATCGAGCAGCAGATCGGGGACGGCATTGACGATGGGTTTGAGTACGATTACAATTGAATGATTCTATGTTGAGGCTTTTATATTTGTTAGGTCTTGGATTCTTACATATTCCACTCCTTCCTCTCTATCAATTCGTGGGCGCAACATAATTGAATGTGAGAAAGAAAGCTTAAATAGATCCCAATAACATATAGCATTACTTCAGGCCTAGTGTAAACATAAATAGATTCACCAAGCATGAGCCACTGCGCTACAATAATCCATATACCATTCTCGCCGTCCGTCAGATTGAGTTTGTCTTTTCCTCCGATAGCTATTGCATATAGACTAGCCCAACTCATTTGGTTCTCTGTTAGATATCAGCGTGCTTGAGTTGCTGCCTATGGGAAATCTCTATTGGCTAGGTAGACATATTTCTGATACACAATTAAAATTAGTTCTTATACGGAGCAACAGCAGTCATACCCCTACTAGCTCTAGCGTTCCTCCATTATTGGTCTAGCGCAATAACAGGCCCCAAAGCTAGTCAATAAGCCTTGGAGTGCAGCGAAGGCTCCAACTTCAATTCATAACTCTTGATCATTTATCATTTCAAATCTCAGAATGTCTGCCCCGCGAAAGACCGTCCTAGTCCTAGGCGCCACCGGCAAGCAAGGCGGCGCCCTCATCCAGAGCCTCCTCTCGGCCCCCGACACGGCGGGGCTCAACATCGTCGCCGTAACGCGGGACGTCGTCAGCCCCCGCGCGCTGAAGCTTGGCGCGAATTTCAGCGTCTCCGTCGTGGACGGCGACACAGCGCAGCCCGAGGCCATCTTCCAAAAAGTCGGCCCTGTGTGGGGCGTGTACAGCGTGCAGGTCAACTCGGACGCCGAGGAGCAGCAAGGGAAGGCCATCGTCGACGCGGCGGTCGCTCATGGCGTGCAACACTTTGTCTACTCGTCAGGTGACCGCGGTGGCCCTGAGAAGTCGCCTGTCAATCCCACCAAAGTCAAGAACTTTGCTGCCAAATACCATATCGAAAATCACTTGATCGAAAGGGCGGCGGCCAGTCCGCAACATATGACGTACACGATCTTACGGCCCGTGACGTTCTTTGAGAATCTCACTACCGATATCCATGGGAAGGGCTTTGCCCGCATGTGGGAGCAAATGGGGGACAAGAAGCTGCAGTTCGTGTCGACTCGGGATATTGGTCGGGTTGCGGCGTACAGCTTCATGAAACCTGATGATTACCGCAATGTTGCCCTGACATTGGTCGGCGATGAGCTTACTCAAAGGGAGGCTGATGTGATGTTCAAGGCTGTCGTGGGATCACCTATGCCTATGGCTCCTTGCCCTGTGGCTTCTACAGTCAAGTTCTTGTTGAAAGGTACCGTGGGTGATATGTTTCGTTGGTTTGAACATGAAGGGTATGGAGGTGATGTGACCGCATGCCGCCAGCTCTACCCTGGGATGAAGGACTTCAAAGCCTGGATTGAGGAGAACAAGGAGCAGTGGTTGTGATCGTAAAGCGCTTCTCCGGTAGCTCTGTGGTTGCTGCGGTAGACTTAGTAGTCTCATAGCCAAGGGTCCAGATATATCGTTTCTGTGGATTCTATATGTTTCTTCTCTTTTTGATCTCGTTCTAGAATGCTCGAGAGTAGAGAAGCAGGTGAAGTCACAAAGGCTGCATATTGCATATCGCACCGAGGTTAGGGCGTATGTTGTAATCCGATTAGGAACGATTTCAAAGCTGGCTTAATAACTCAATCTTATAAACTTGGGGTTTGTTTTTTACACCTTCAAAGCACTGTCTAAAGGTTTCAAAGTTTCGATGGCAGATAATTTTTGGACGGGGATGAGAAAGATTCGTGAAAATGTGCCTATTTCGCTCGAGGAAGATTCCCTAAATCAATGCTCTTGACTACATACGTACCAGTATATCTGAATGTGTTTAGAACAGTCATATGTACGCGAAGCAAATGCCTAACTACACAAAACAAAACAAAATCGAACAGACAACAACAAACTTCACGAATAACAAGATCGGTATTTGGAAAAGAGAATACTCGGAATACAAGAGACAAAAAGGGAGAGGCAGAAAGAAAACAAAACGAAAAAAAAGTAATGGCATCCTAAGCTTTTGATGCTCTGATTTGGGGCCCTATCTGGAGGGATGCCTCTGCTGACACACAAGATCCAAACAACGAACCAGTAACATAAGGATTGCACGGAAGAAGGGAATATATACGACCAAGCGCGGGTACTTCCATCCCGCACTGTGCAAGACATATCTAGGAAGACACATACTTTCCACCGATCAGCTTGCGTGAAGTCGGGACGCTCAGCCAGGAAGTCGCGGACAGCGGGGAATCACGGCCGTCGTCGGCGAAGGGGTCGGCTTCTTTCTGTTCTGTTTCTGAGGCAGAACGACTGATACCAAGCTGAGAAGCAGATTCGGCGCCGCGGAGCTCGAACCTTGCTTCGACTGTACCCTTGCGGGGTCCGGGGGTGGACGTCATGAAGCGGACGAGGAACTTGCTGTCTGCGCCTGGGGTGGTGGGAGCCTTGACTTCCAGCTCGGGGATTCTCCATGTGACGGTAGAGGTTTTGCGACGGAAGGTGGCGCCGGTATTGGGGTACATGGCGGCGCTGATGGCGTGGGCGACGGACTCCCGCGGCTGCTTGGTAGTTTTGTCCTCGGTCGCGGTGTCCAGATTGATGGTCAAGACTAGGTTCTTAAGGGTAATTGACTCCGTTGTGTGGGATATGAAGGATGGGTTGAGCGTATAGTAGATGATGGCGCTGGCCTGTTTTTCTTCCAAGTTCCACACTGGGTTAAATATCACAGGGCAATAGGCGGAGGGGTTGCTTGGGTCGATATGCAGTTGATATTTGAATGCGACTGTCGGCATGGGGCGAGAGATGCTGCCTAGCTGGATATCGTATTCGCCTCTGCTGTCATCGCCTGTGTCTTTGGCCTCCTGGACAAAGTGGGGATTGGCCGCTACCTTTTCCAGCACTTGGAAGTTATCGAGTCGAATGCGCGCATTGTCTACCACAGTACCAGGCGGGGAGTTGTTTGCCAGAGCAAGCTCACCACCGACGAAGGACTTGGTGACATTACCCTCTGAGAACCATGCATTGATGGTCTCAATGATTGAAGCATTCAAGCCGGATTCATATAGATCAGGATGGACAGAAGCTCCCGGGCCGTGTCCGGAGCGAACAGACGTAGTATCTGACATAGCGTGATCATCCGTAGCAGTGCTGGGGGCAATGCTGGGGGAGGTAATATGCCTGATTGGCGAGGTTGGTGGCTGTGACTCCGATCCTGCCGAAGATGGCGGAGGCTCATTGCTAGGCGAAGCAATAAACATTGTATTTCGCACGTCACGGCGTCCCCGAATCGTGCCTGCATTTCGTCTGGCTCCTGTCTGCGGAGCCCGCTGTATACAAAGTAAGTATCATACACAATGTCTGATCAATGGCGAGACCTGTTACTAACCATTCGGAGGGTATTTGCCATATCATCCATGGCTCGCTTCGCTTGGTTCTCATCCTCGAAGATGGGCTGATCTCGAATTGTCAAGTTCAGACCAGACTCATCTATGCTGTAGTGATACTGTCAGCATTCGTTCATCACCGTTGAAAAAGGGAACATACCCCGCTGCCTCATTCTGGGCACGAGTGATCTCGTCAATTGTTGCAGGGCGTTGAGTGAACCCTTCGGCATCAACCTGTGGCTAAACAAGACACAGTCAGTGGTTGGCACTTTTAATTAACTCGCTCGCTGGTTGGTAATTTACCTGATTGACATGGTTATTGGTTTCTCCATTTCTGGTCTCCGGGTGTTCAGACATAGTTGCCCCAGCGTCTAATCCGGCACGGTCTTGCGACATACTAGGATTTCGCAAGGATGATTGATCGGTAAAGGATGTTCCCGGACGGTCACCGGTCGCGGGGGGAGATTCAGGTATTTGCATATCGCGAGAGGAGTCGGCTCTCATGAATGCAGCAAAGGGACTACGCTTCTTGTCTGCCTTTCGGTCATAAGATCCAGTTGAAGGCAAGACAACGCTCTTTCTCCTGTTCATGACAGTGCCAAGACGTCTCAATCCCCCCAGAGGAGTATGCCGTTGCTGTGCTTCTGGTACTAGATAAATCATGAGAATCTCAATGTTTCATAGGGAACCCGACTGTAAAACTTACCTGGGGGTGTCGGAGCGACGGTGGTTCTCTCAGATGCCTCTGATAGTTGGCTTTCCGCATCATCATGGGTGCGTGGAAGGGACGGAAGCGGAGCCTCTGTTGTTGGCGTGGAGAATTCACGATCGATTGGCGCTGTCTGTGTCCGCTCGGATACTGGTTCGATTGGGAAAGCTGTCTCTGCCGGTTCAGTCTGTCTTCTAGGGATGGCCTGCGTAGGGACTCGTGGGCCCGCCATTCTCGCAGCAAAGGTCTTGATTTCATCTGCTGTTTCCACATTCAGAAGGATGTTCAAGCAGCTTTCAGCGGCCTGGCGACCACGCTCGACTTGATCCACCTCGTGAGTCTCCAATTGTGTTAGCACATCCCGAAGGTGATTCAGCCGGGTCTCATCGGCTGCCTGGAGTTGCTCGTAAACAAAGGGAGCCCGCGAATCCCATTGCTGGTGGACTTCCTCGGCATTGGCAATCTCGCTAGAAAGTTTGTCTGCACCTCTGGCACCCCTCGCCCTGGCCTTGTCCACCTTCTTCTGCGCAGTCTCCACATTCTTCGCCAACCCTGCCAGACTACTCTGGATACCGGGCAACGACTTCATCTCTTGATTCTTGGTGCTAAATTCTCTTAGTGGTCGTTCGACATCCTCCTCGATCTTGTTCGCAAGGGTCTCGTGCGATACGGCGAGGGTTTCGGTGGCACTGATGATGCGTTGCCAGGGGATTTGGAAAATGCTAGTTTCGCAGGTCAGTATCATTACCGAGTGCAAAAAAACTTCAATCTTCCAGGGAAAGGTCAATTTACCCAAGAGCAGCTCCATTGTCCAACTGTGGCCGATGCGCCAGCTTCCGCAACCCTTGGGCATATGCTTCTTCAACTCGACGTCGCTCCTATTGCCAGTATGTCAACACCAATGTCACTCCACGTTGCAGATCCCTTCCAGGAATCTGATTGGATCGGTGACAGATTGTCATACTTGTAGGTAATCCGCGATATCCGTATTGACCTTGTTTATGAGTCGGATGCGATCGCTCAGGACGGTTGTAGCTTGGCTGGGATGCAGGCTAGCCTAAATAGAAGAGATACCGTCAATGATCAGTAACTAGATGCTTTGCTTGTCAACCATGTAACTCGACTTGCTCAATCTTACCAGCAGCGTTGGATACTCTTGCCTTGAGAGGTCCATGATTCAGATTCCGGGGTATTGAGGTACTGAGCAAGGTAGCGCACGAAGCGCATAACATGTAAGAGAAAACCAAGAGATTCCTGCAGTCGAGAAGGGCCCAATCAAGTAAGGGAAATGAATGCGGGAGCGGGACCGAATGCCAGTGTCAGTTGGTAGGGTGTCATTCGATGTTGGCCGAAGACGGCAATGGGGATGGAATGACGGAGGTTGTAATTGTAATACGGTATTTGGCGGTATTAAATCATCAATAACGGCCTGAGCGTCTGTAACTTACGTCACAAAACTGTAACTACTCCTTGATTGGTCACTTGACATCATCCACGCGGTTGACCTCGGGATGTTGGCGCCTTGCTGCCTCAGGTTTGCAGTTGATAGCTCTTCATCAGGTGATAGAATAGATCTCCCCTATATTTACGTTGCTTTAAATATTGACTATACACTGCCATAAAAGCTGCAAGGCAGTAGAGTAGAAGTTACTACCTTGATTAGCAGTGTTCTTGCATCATGTCTTGGAAGGATAATTTCGGGTTCACAGACCGGCTGCGAGCCATACAGTCTCTGTAAGCGACTTTCCCATCTATATCAACATGGGCACTCGATTGATTTGCGTGTAGTACATCGGCTTACCAGAAAGCTTCTTCTTCGCCTGCCTCCGCATTTACAGAAGCTATGGCCCAAGCCAAGCAAACTGAAACCGAGGCGTATGACAAGGCGACTTCAAAAGTGAGTGGTGTACCTTTTCAGGACGGGCCTGAAAACTGGGACTAATCCACCTAGGATGAATATGATTCTATCTGCCAAAAGGCAATTGATGAAGCTGAATTGGCAGGGTCTGAAAAGCTGGTCGACAGCAGCCCACAGCACGAGAATGACTTTGAAGAGCTAGAGGCCTCAACAGGGGAAGTGATCGGTCAATATCGGTCCTGTTTCCACCACTTTGATGGTATTCACTCCACCATCTACAAATCAAAGTTGGAAGATGGGACCCTTAGGGCAGTGAAAGTCACTGTTCCCCACATGATGACAGCCCCCCATGATGCTCACCGTGAAGCACGTTTGTTGCGTGAAGCGGCTCACACCAATATAATTCCATTGATTGAGACATTCAATCTTGATGGCGGCAGGTTTGTCATGGTCCTTCCTTTCATGCGATATGACTTGGAGAAGTTGCTCCGGCGAGACATGGTAACTGCTGCTCAAACACGATCGATTCTGCGAGATCTATTCCGTGCCCTTGCGCATATCCACGACATGGGCATACTTCATCGGGACATCAAGCCTTCCAATATTCTGATGGACTCTCCCAACGGACCAGCGTATTTGGCCGACTTTGGCGTCTCATGGAAAGAAGGCGATGCGGGATCTGAACCACCCACCGAGAAAATCACGGATGTGGGCACGACCTGCTATCGACCCCCGGAGATTCTCTTTGGATTCAAAGGGTATGGGACAGCTCTCGACATGTGGGCTGCCGGCTGTGTAGTGGCAGAAGCTATTGCCGTTGGTCACCGTCAGCTCTTCGACTCCGGGCCTGTGGGCAGCGATCTGTCGCTGATTTTCTCCATCTTCAAACTACTGGGTACTCCGGATGAACAGCGCTGGCCGGTAAGCATCACCCCTATGGCAAATGGAAACGTCGTTAATAACCATTGAACAGGAAGTCCAGGTTCTGCCAGATTGGGGAAAAGTGGAATTCTACTCGTTCCCCACGCAGAGCTGGGAGGATATTCTCCCTGGTGCATCCTCGAATGGCCGTGATTTAGTCAGCCACCTATTGTGCTACGAGAGCAGCGCAAGACTCTCGGCGACAGAGGTATGTAACTTGACTTGATGTCTTATAATAACCTCTGACAATAAATCAGGCCCTTGCCCATCCCTATTTCGCTCAGACTTGAAGCAATGGTATGATACACCTGAAGGAGCTACGCCACAGTTTCTGCGCCTCCTCGGGTGATACCGCACGAGTGGATCTGGGAATGACAGGCGTGGAACCTGCAACACTGAATTAATCACGTTTGGCAATCCACTATTACATGCAAATACTCGGTACTCAAGTAAGGAGTACTGCCTATGTTGTACAGAATCTGTATCTTACATACAGGTAACAAAATATCAATACGTGTCCCCAACCTTGGGGGTGCAGCGTAACCCCTGACCTGCATGAGAATGGCGCAAAGGTGTCATGCATCATTATTAAAATTTGAATTGATTAAAAGTGAATTTCCGGCAAACACCGGAAATTACGGCCTCCGTGAGCGATCAATTAAATGTGGCTGTTGTGCTAGGGTGAAACAATCATGGAGTAGTGTGACCCCTGGCCCGTGTGCTGGGCCTCACACTTTAGCGAATGTGCCGCTTGGGGGCGGGCAAATGGGGTCGGCATTTGTTACTTCCCGTGTATTTTATAGTGTTGGTAAATTAGATATAAGATCTACAGCATAGTTAAATCAGGGGTATTTCAAGCAGAACTATACTCCAGGGCTATACAAAGAACTCCGTACATATGTCCATACTAGTTAGAACAAGACTCCTTAAAAAGTCCTCTACAGTTCGTAAAGCCAAACCTTGGAAACACCACAGCCACTTAAAGGAAAGTGGGGCTGCAAGGGTGCTCGCCCATGGGTCATGTAACTCCTTCGGGCCAGGCACCGTATGACAGCCAATCAAACCAGGAAACATCTGTGCATCGCTGCCTGTTTGGGCTAGCGTGTTGTTGTATACACACAAGGGTCCCAAGATCTCATTTCGGCTCCTCGTGGTTCCCCAGGGCTTCCTCGTATTGCGGCGTGGGCTTTTCTCTTTCCTCTCTTTGCTTCTTTCAACTTTGTTTCCATCCGTTCTTTCAATTTGTCTGACCTGGAAGTCGACGTCCTTTCTTTTATTCTCGACTTGACTATCGGCTGTGCTTGATCTCAGTCGTCCATTCTTTCTACCCACATTCCACATAGCTGGAATCGACCCAGAGACGCGGTTACTCAGAAATCAACCTGGTATCTAGGCGTATCCCTCTCGTGAGGAGTAATACGCGAACCTCCTTCCTTAACCCTCACCCCTCCACGTACCCTGGGATACTGGAGCCGACAACATGCACGGCCATGCGCATCACAACCATGCACGCAATGTGGAGGAACTAGAGGAGCAAGGAACTGTTGAGGCACGAGGTGTCATCGAGGAGCGAGGCGATGTCGTGATTGTTTATAAGACCGTGGCGCCGGATTTTACAGGGGAGGTGGGAGGTTATGTAACCGGTGCCCAACCCACTACTACGACGCAGGTGCACGCTGGTGTCGGTGAGCCTGTCAGCGCGGCTACTACAAAGAAGGAACAAACAACGACCAAAGAAGAAACAACCGAGGCCAAAACCACCGAGGAGGCGACCACAACCAAGTCCAAGGAGGAACCGACCACCACCAAAGAGACCGTGGCCCACACCACTCAGGATACTAAATCAGAAACTACTGAGACCACAGAGACTAAAAAGACAACCACCACGACCAGTGGGTCGGAGGCTCAAATCACGACAACCTCCTTTGTGACTTCGGCGTCGTCCACCTCTGCTTCTTCCACCTTGGAAACTTCCCAGGATGTCAACGATCTCCTTGCGGCAACCTCCACCGCAACCTCCACCGGATCGGCCAAAGACTCTGCCGCATCGGCCTCGACAACCGCTCTTGGAACTACTACTTCTGAGGGTATGACTGGTGGCGCGAAGGCTGGTGTGGCTATCGGTGTCATCTTCGGCGTTGGTATAATCGCTGCTCTGATTTTCTTCTTTATGCGAAAGAAGAAGAGAAGCCAGGAGGGATATCAGCGGGAGAATGAGAAGACCTTCGGTGATGAAGGCCTGCCAGAGGGTACCGCTGCTTCTTTCCCACCTCCTCCTCCTTCCAAGCCACAGGCTCTTTCGACACCCCCGCAACTTAATGTTCGTCCCGTCACTCAATTCGCGCCTGATCTGAGCGGCGGTGCCTTGAACCCGACCGCCACTGGTGCTTCCGGTTTGAGCCCGGCCACCGCTGCTGTTGCAGGTGCTGCGGCTGGTTCGGCCGTCGCCTCTCGTAATCTCACTGGTGACTCGGCGCCTCCTACCCCGCCGAAATCTGCTGGCAGCGGCTCTGACCCGTTCAGGGACCCCGTCAATCCTTTCAACGCCCCTGCCAGCCAACACGCGCCTTCGGTTGCTGAATCAGCCACTGAACCATCTGGATCGACTACTGGACCTTCTGTATCGAGCACTAGACCTTCTCAACCAACCACTGGACCGCCTGAACCTTCCGGATCGACTGAACCTTCCGGATCGACCGTCGCAGCTGCCGCGGTCGGTGCCGCAGCGGTGGGTGTTGCAGCAGGTGCTGCTGCTTCATCTCGAGCATCCAATGATTCTGAGCGCTACCATTCCGCCGAATCACGCGGCCATTCCCCCACTGGTTCGACCCAATCTGCAACCACCCCTACCAATGCTACCAGTGCCGGTGCCGCCGGAGCTGCAGGCGCCATGGCTGCTGGCCCACCACCCCCTACCAATGTCTACCGTGTGCAACTGGATTTCAACCCCTCTATGGATGACGAGCTTGGACTTCGTGCGGGAGCGCTTGTGCGCTTGGTTCATGAGTACGATGATGGGTGGGCTCTCTGTACGCGCCTTAATGGCGCCCAGCAAGGAGTTGCCCCACGGTCTTGCCTCTCGGCTCGTCCTGTGATGCCTCGCGCCCGCCCACCCCCTGGCCCCGGCTCTCGCGGCCCACCCATCATGGGCCCTGACGGTCGCCCAATGATGCCCGCGGGTCCGCCCGGTCCTAGATTCTATCCTCAGGATTCCCGTCCGAGATCCCCCGGCGCTGGCTTCTCTGGACCTCCACCTTCTCGCCCTTACCCTGCCCCCGGAACTGCTGTCAACTTCCCGCCAGTTCCCCGCTCTCTGTCTCCCGGGCCAGGAGGACGACCTGTCCCACGCTCAATGTCTCCTGGACCTGGCGGAATGCCCGGCCCCCGCTCAATGTCCTCCGGGCCCGGAGGAATGCCTCGCTCCATGTCTCCAGGACCAGGAGGACGACCTGTCCCACAATCCATGTCTCCTGGCCCCCGGCCCGGCCCGCGTTCGATGAGCCCTGGTCCATACGGACCAGGAATGCAGCGCCCAGTGATGCCGGTCAACCAACGCCAACGTAGCAATAGCGCTGGCAACGTCGCTCCACCTATGGCAGTGCCCGCTGCGCCTGCAGTTTCGAGTCCATTAGCTGCTGCCGTTCCTGCTGCGCTTGCAGTTTCGACCCCATTAGCTGCTGCTGTTCCTGCTGCGCCTGCCGTTTCGAGCCCATTAGCCGCTACCGCTCCTGCCGTGCCACAAGTTTCGAGTCCTGTGGCTGCTCCTGCTCCGACCCCTGCTCCGGTCTCTGCTCCGGTCCCTGCTCCGGTCCCTGCTCCGGCCCCTGCTCCCGCTCCCGCTCCCGCTCCCGCCGCACTGCAGGTTTTGACTTCCCCAGCCGCTCCTGAGCCTGCTCCCGCTGCACCTTCACCGTCAAGCCCATCAGCCGCACCTACTCCTGCTCCCACCAGCGAGCTTCCAGCCCTTCCGACTTCCGTGCCGACTTCTCCGTCCGGCTCAATCTCGCGAAAACCCCTCCCTACCCGGGACGCTTAGTCTGAATGACCTCACCCTTGCAGGAAGCCTACATCTTATGCAGAACATAGGCATTCTCGCTGCCGTGTCAGTGGCCCCGCTGGACGGAAACGAGCATGCCTAATATGACCACACTGTTCGCCTCGATCTTGATATCCCTATAGCCCGCGTCCGTGATGAACGAACCCTCCTTGAATCTGTGCTTTGCGCTGGATGCATATTTCCGCATCTGAATCATTTCATCCGTCTTTTCGTTTTCTTTCGTCCGTGTCTTAGATGCCGTATTCTCATACCTACCTTTCTTTCTTTCTTTTGCCTCATTTTTCATTCGGGTCTTACACACCCTTTTTTATTTTTGTTTCTCTTCGATTCGAAGTTACAAGCATCTTCCTCGAGTTCCTTCATTGACATCGATCTCGAATAATATGCGTGTCACGCTGAGATGAGCTGGTATACCCGGACCTTTAAACTTGTTCCAACACAGATAGTTTATATTCATAGCTATGTAGAATTTACTGACGATTTTACCGTTTTCATAGACGTTCTTCCGTTAATGCTTTGCTAGTCTGCACTTTATATATATATCTCTCCACATCTATGACTTTTAATCAAAATTCGACGCAGTGTTATTAACATCTCTTTACATCTAAAAGCCATATATAAAAACATTCTCAGTGAAATGATACTAGCATCAAATCACACTGGCACAACGGGTATAAATGAAATCCACCAACATCACAACCAACCTCATCTTCCAACCACTCAAGCCTTAACCTCATTACCGCTCTCATCGCTATCAAACTTCGCACCGGCGATGTGCACATCAGTGCTCGCATGGCGGGTAGCCTCCTCCAGGTACTCAGGTTTGAGCTCGCCATGCTTGTCATAGCGATAAGGCTCCTTAACGGAGATAGTAACGACATCGAAGACATTAGAAGACTTCTTGAAGATAGCGTCCATCTCTTCAAGGGACCGGTAGCGTGTCTCAGGGAAGAAGAAGTATACACAGGGGAACATGAATGCGTTTCTGCTATTGTCAGTTCCAAGTCATGGCTCAATGGGTTAATGGGGAGGATAGGATCGTATCTTACATAACAGCGAAGATGACATAGGTCTTGTATCCGATATTCTCGAACGCAACAGGCGTGATCATCACGACCATAAAGTTGAAGATCCAGTTCGCGCTGGTGGCTAGTGCGTTTGTTGGAGCGCGGATGCGCAGAGGCACGATTTCCGCTGGGTACAGCCAGGTCATTCCCAGCCAGCCGATGGCGAAGAAGGTGTTGAAGACGAAGAGGAAGACTGCTTGTCCGATGCCGGCGCGGCTGTCGTTTAGGACGGTCAGGCGGTAGTTAGTGCCGGCTAGGATTGCCATTGAAAGGGACATGCCGGCGGCCTGAGAAGTACGAAGCACTGGTTAGCTGATGGGATAATGGATAGGCACGGAGTGTGGGGGAGTGACATACGCCGATTAGCATCAGTGGACGACGGCCGACTTTCTCGATGATGAAAATTGGGATAAATGCTGCCATTAGATACTCTGTGCCGTTGCAGGCTGCTAGTAACTTTGGGAGGTTGCCGCTTCCAAGACCGATCTCGGCGTACAGTGAAGGTGCCTAGTGGACCTGATTAGCATAGGGCTAGGATGGTACGTCAGTTGAGGAGAGGGTCTCACGTAGTAGGTGATGAGATTAATTCCAGAAATCTGCTGGAACATCTGGTTGACGTAGGCCAGTGCCACGCGATGGAATTCTCGATACTCGCTCATCTTGAACAGACTTCTATAAGAGCCCTTGTTCATTTCCTTGACAGTTTCCTCGATGGCGATGAGCTCGTTCTTGATGTACGGGTCATCCCGAGTTTTCTCATTTAGACATTCGAGGATCTCTAAAGCCTCATCGGTCCGGCCTTGCATGACAAGCCATCTTGGGGACTCGGGCAGGTTGAGGATAGAGCAGAAGATAATGATAGCGAAGATAATCTGGAAAGCTAGAGGGAACCGCCACGCGACCTCTTTTTCTCCGATGAATGACATGCCTAGTTCAGGATTATATTAGTAATTGCGACTTGATCGTAACATACAGAATGGGTTCAACTCACCATAGTTGATCCAGTAGCTAAGAGTAATACCGCCCGTGATGAGCATACCCTCGATCATCACCATCTTGCCACGATCGTGGGCCTTGGCTGACTCGGACTGCCAGGTGGGTACGGTACTTGTATTCATACCATTGCCAACACCAGTGACAATCCGGCCGACAATGAAATGGGGTAAGGAATACGCGGTGCATTGCAATAGGGCGCCAGTCGCCATGATCATACAGCCACAGAAGATAGTCCTCCGTCGACCCAGCGGATTACCGATGAAGATAGTCAAGACGGCGCCGAAGAAACATCCTAGATTGTACGATGCGACTGCAATGCCTTGGTTCAGACTGCGCTGCGATCGGAGGGGCTTGTTATCGGCGATGGCTGGATCTAGTGGATTGATATCGGGGAAGTATTTGATGAATGAGGGCAGGTCTAGCAGACCACCCGTGACACCTTGATCGTAACCAAATAGCCTTATAGGTTAGTTTCCAGTTTCAGAATAGCAATTGAATTGTATCATACAAGAAGTCCAGACTACCAAGGGAACTGATAGCCAGGTTGAGAGACCGGCCTCTCCAGCCAAAGAACTTCGGAATGCCGAACATGATGCCCACACCTGAGAAGATCGCAAATTACAAACATGATGGGAATGCCGATCAGCGGGTTATATAGGCCACTTTCAATTCCTCCGGATTCACAAAAGCGGTAATCCGAGGTGACCGGGGGGATCTCCAATGTCTGGGGCTGGCCAAGATACGGGGAAGGCGTCGGACGACGCGGGGATGAGGGAAGTTTCATGGGGAAAGGAGTTGGGGGCGTCTTCTCTGGATTGTGACTGGTCAGACGAATTCAGCGCTAACTCTATACATTCAGGACTTTCTGGAATTTACCGCTTTGTCGAGGAAATAAGTACAGGGAGTCATCGCTTAGCGGCATGGCTTGTTATGGCGCAACCCAAAGCAACGTGCTGATATTGCCATATTTGGTGTATTTGCAGGTGGTTTCTTTCTCATTCCGATTTTATCCGAACATCTACTCATTATACTCCTCACACTGCCACTGCCGATATATTATGGAGTGTAGAAAACGGATTCGGTTGGATAGCGCAAGACATGGCCAAGCCAGCCAAGACCGATGCAACCTCCCGGCAGCAAATGAGACGGGATGCCCTCAAAGCGAGTAGTCTGGGCCAATGAGAACAGACTAACTAAGAGCACCCCGGTCTTTGTTATGACATGCGCCAAATACGCCAAAACGCCGCATGGACCCGAGTGAATGGAAAATGTTACATTGAAAGTACGATGATGCAAAGGCAATCTTCGAGGCTCAGAGGGGAATAAATATTCCGGCACCACACCTGGGGAAATAAATAATTAATATCTACAATGTATACATGTAACTATACGTACCGGATTTTCCCTGGCGGGTGGGGCTTTCCTGTTTGATCTGCCGCCGCTTTTATGAGGGTGATCATGCTCAATCCAGTCACGTGCAGAATGACTGATGCCAGTAAGTGCTCAGTAAGTGCTCAGTGAGTGCTCATTGGGTGCTCCCTGATTACTCAGTGATACTCAGTAACTAGTTATCTAATCAGTGAGTAATAACTAGTTAACTAACTAGCACCCCCACCAAGGGGGTCATAATAGTATCATCTTCTTCCCCCATCAAGCTTACTGCCACACGTACGCTCGCCATACCTGGATTTCTATCAGTAATTATTTGCAGGGGGAAATGGTCCTATGGGAAAGCAGAGCGAAGCGCTTCGTCCATCAGGTATAAATTGATTGGTTGGTTGGCACGGCCAGGCAGCGGCGTATTGATCGGTACATCAGCGCCATACTTCGAAGGTTTTAATAGCCGAAGATGTTGGATCCAAGTCATGTGATAAGCCCCGGCGCTATATTACCCCGCAGTACACAGTCATACCCACGGTATCCCTCTAGGAGATATCGTAGTTCTCTTCCCTAGGCATATAAAAAAGCTAGTCGAACCTAATCTAGTGCCCTCTCTTTCCAAGATTACACTCACTAACGGGTTTAGTCACTGCGCCTCCTCAATCAACTCCAGCAATCAAGTGGTCTCATCTATGGCGCTCCCACTTTACATTCCTCATTGTATTCACACACCCGCCGGCCGGTATCACCTCCCACCATCTGATCAGCCGCTCAGAATCCAAATCGAAGGTCCCCTAATCGCCATACAAAGACTCCTACCACATATCCATTGGCGTCTGGAGTTTGGAGACCGAACATTCCCACAGCCAGCAGGCCCAGAGCTAGCACGGTTAACGTATCAGACTATATACGGACGGGATGTTTGTCCGGAAGTCCCGGGTGATCTGGTGGTGCAGGATGAATACTTGGGCTGGATGCCGGAGAAGCGTCCGGAGGAGTAAGTCAATCTCTCCTAGTGGAAGCAACGAGCTCTGATGGCCCTATGGCTAATCAGTTCTCTCCTTTTAATTTGAGTAGGCTGATTGACTATTATGGTGTAACATTTGACCATCTTGTCCCAGCTGACGATATCAACCCCGAGGTCTTACAGATTAACATCATTGACATTGAGGATGATAATGGTGTTTATGCAAATACATGGCTTTCATTTGCAGTAGATCCGACTGAGTTTATTGGGAAGAAGGTACTAGCAGTGCCGAGGTGTTGCCAGAAGAGGAAGGGAACACAGGATCGCTGGCGAGTGAATGCCCTTGTGGACCAGAGGATTCATAGGTTGGAACATTTGAAGGACGCTAAAGAATGGAAAACTCTGACAGAAGATCAAAATGCGAAAATTGAGAACTTGAATTAATATATCGTCGCATTCCGTGCTAGGACCTTAGCTAGCCCTTTTCAGAAACACTATATGAATAGAATTGATATCGATAATGAAATAGAATATTGGAACTTGACGGAAAAACGGTGGTAAGGCGAGTGTATATATAGCAGAAAAATCTCAATAAATTCTCTAACTCTCTAAAACTAATAATAGTCCTAAAACATGACAATATGATAGACAACTTAGTAATCAAAACAAATAAAATAAAAGGAAAGGGTGTTTTTCGGGCGAAAAACCAGCCTGGTCAATCACGTGACCCAGCTGTATCAGGGATGAAAAATAACAGTATTCATCCTAGATTCTGACATATAATAACCCGTGATCAAGTTAGGGTACTCAGGGACGTGCTCATTTTTACTCAGTGATCAAAAAGCGGCAAGAGGTGAGCACTAAAAGGGAAAGGGAAAGGTCTCGAGTGCCAGGGATTATCTGGTACATATGTAGGTCTCAAGAACTCCAAGGAATTTCAGCCCTCGGATACCGGCTGGGCCATAGATTAATATATTAAGGACGTCAGCGGCACCCGGCATACTACACGTACGGCTTGCCTAAATAGATACACATCCGATATTCGATCATTTTAATAAATCTGCCCGATCCGAGTTATTCAGGCTAAACTTCTGATATGGCCTGACTCTCGTACCTGTTGATCCGTGTCTCCGGACTTGGTCAAACAAGAATATTCATGAGTATAGATCTAGAGATAGGTCATATATTGCTTATTCGTCCTTTGGAGAGCAACTTAATATTGATCTTTGCTTGTCTTCAACAATGTACTATGTTTATCGCTTGGATATTCGAGAATAGCAGATTACATTGTTGACGGCCTTGGTAGATAGTAGCTGTTTTAGCTCTTTATTTCTTAGACGAACATTACATTGTTCGACTCCTCTTTGTCCGTTCCTTGTTCTATCCTTGGCTTTCCCAAATTAGTCGTCCTTATTGTCAACTCAAGTTCGAGTCTCTTTGTCTTGGCCGTTGAAACTCCTCTCTATGCACTTGTCGTCATTGTTCGAACTGTTACTCCTTTTGTTCTAAGCGGTTCTATTTGAGGTGAACCTATTTTCGTGATGCTTCAACGCCCGTGGGTTAGCAGGCAGACCCATGTTGAGCAGAAACAGAGGCGTTGGAAAAAGTATATAGCTTCGCCAGTATCTCTCTGTTGCTCTCCATTCTAGCATCGTCCAGCAAGTACGATACAACAGATCCAACATTTTCTAAATTCAACTTCTCTATCAATCCAATTGTTCGACGTATAGCTTATCTCAACCATAACAATGAAGCGTTTCTGCCACAGCCTCAAATGCTGGGGCCGCCGCTGCGACTGCAGTGATGACTCGGATTCCGATGGCCAAACACTGCCCCTAGCTAAAGTGGCACCTAAAGGCGGGCATAATGCACCTCCTACAATGACTTACCCTAAAAATGTGACAGCCAAAGCCCCAAAGCCAGGTAAAGACCCTAAGCCAGCTGAGCCTAAGAACAAGGCTAAACCTCAGGAAGCCGCCACCGACAATGATGGCAATTCTCGCACAGAAATTACACCTGACATGAGTGATATCGATATGAACGATGCCAGTGATGGTAGAATAAGTGACAATCCCTCTCCCCCCAGATCTGACAGTGATATTGATATGCCAGATGCCGATCCCGGCGAATTATTGACCTACCCTCTAGCCCGAATGTCACAGAATAGACGTACCTTATCCAATGCAGGTGAAAGTGAGTCTTCATCCGATGATGATGCCTTGTACTTCGGTTCTCCGCGTCCCCGTGCTCCCATACCCTTGAGGGCCACGCACCAGTCTGGCCGAATCGAACTTTGGAGCCTGAGATCCTCTAACGACAGCATGCAATCCTATAGCGGTAGGAAGCGGGGGCATGTCGAAGAGGTTGAGGATGTAAATCAAGAATGGAGCCCAGCTCCTAGCTCTCACGGTTCTCCCCCTTCGAAGCGTCAGCGCACCAGTGGGGAGAGTTCGACTGAAGGACAGCTTTGGGGACCGGAACTATTGTTTCCAGAACCACTCACTTCTCAAAACGTTGCCGCCTCTAGTGATTCCGAAGAGTTCAACACAGACGATGAGATGTATGAAAAGCCTTCTACAACGACAATCAACCGGTACCGAGAAAAAGGAGCTCAACTACAAGCTTGGTTAGAAGACCCTAACGAACCAGACTGCAATATTGCCCCGGCAACAGCAACTCTAGACGACTTGATGAACGCCCCGCCGCCAGACGTTTTTGAACTCGGAGAAAGCTATCACCGAGATCCGGGCGACCTTATGGACGGAGGCGAACCCGAGTCGACGGGCCTCCCTACCGAGGGAAACAGGTACCGACATACAGCGTTTTTTAACAATGTTCTGAACCCAGAGACCCTAGCGAGATTCAACTTCCCAAGTTTGAGTAATAGCTATACACATCTGGTCGGACCGGGACTGCTTGTTGCTGATTCCATTTTTAGGTACGATAACATCCAGTGGAATGAATTCGCCAAGGCTGTGTATGAGTATGACCACCCCATGTCCACTTTGAGGTATATTATGTTTACCCATGTCGTTAATGACGAGACTGGACCGTATATCAGGCGGATACTCTATCCCAGACTTGGACGCGATTTCGAAGCTGCGATGCACGAGTCGTGCATGAAGGTCGAACGTGGCACTGCTGAGTATGAGGAACTTCTCGGCACGAAATTAGGAAAAGCAGCTGCCATACTTCTTATATCATCTCTCCCTAGAGGTACGAGACGTATCGCCCGAGTAGTCATTTGGAATTGGGTCTATAGAGTTCAGATAAGATTCGAGATCGAACCCATTATTGCTAACTCAGATGATCAACCAGAAACTGCCGGCGATGATTGAATTGCTTGTAAGTATTGTTTGGGGATTTGCATCATGTTTAAGGGTGTTTTGGGGTTTTTGGACATGACCTTGAAGACAAAGGAATATATAAATTTGCAGTCAATAACCACGAGACTATATGCGATTTGACCGGTGTGACTAGCGATTACCAGGATTAGAAAAGGGATAAAAGTGGAATACCATCTAGCCATCTATTCTATAATTATCAACAATCCTAAGAATCCTCAGGCGCAAGCTTTGATAACCCTCGCAGCTTTGGGCCATACTTCATAAACAAAAAAGGTACTGGCAATAGAGCCGCAGCCACAGCTCCGATAATAGAAACAGCAGGACCAATCCCCAAAGCCCTGATCATCGGTTTAGCCGCCAAGGGAAGCCCGGCAGCCAGCAAGCTTCTCAGAAAAGTGACAGCTGCCGTTGAGCTAGCAGCGTAGAGCTTATACACATCAATCAAAAAATTCAAACACTGTTGGAAAATGCAGTTGAATCCAATGCCAATAAATACGGCTGCCAGACATGGCAGGATCCAGTGGTGAGGAGGTTCAGCGGTCCAAGCAAACCAGAAGAGTCCGACGACAAAGAATACCGCCCCGAATGCCATAGGCGGAAGTCGTGCTTCAGGTACTGCTTTCCCATTCGCCTCCTTGGATATCTGGTTATAGCGGTATTGGTTCCAGATATTGAGACCTACCGATGATATGACGCCAATCAACAATCCCAGGAACGGCAAAGAGCCAACAACGCGGTTCCAACCTCGAGATTGCTGGAACGCGATTGGAAATACCTCAAGGGTTAGGTACATGACGCCGTAGACGAAGGAGGCATAGAAGGCAATGCAGGTGACAATCGGCTCAGTGAACAGCATTCTCAATGGGCGGGCGAGCTGCTTCGTGACAACGGATTTGACATCGAGTTTCAAATGCTCATGGGGATGATAGTACCTCGAGTCATTGGTGTCCTTCCGAAGCTGCTGTGCTTTGCGCTTGAGTAGCACCAGCGGGTATACCTCTGGCAGACAGAAGAAGGTCAAGGTGAAAATGACAAAGACCCAGATTGCGTGGATGTACGCGGTCCAGCGCCAGCCCATATTTGGATTCAACAGTATGGCTGCGCCAATCACTGGACCTAACGCTGGGCCGCCATTCACGGCCACTGCATAGAGGCTGACTGCGGTCCCGCGCGTCTCTTTACTCCATATATCACCTAGTGCAGCGGTGACGTTGCTAATCGGGGCAGAGCCGAAGAAGCCTGCGAAAAAGCGCGTGACGAACACCGAGGCTGCATCTCTGCTTACGCCAGTGCCGATGGAGAATAGTGCTAGACAAAAGACGGCGGGGAGTATGCTGACTCTTCGGCCCCAGATTTCTGAAAGGGGGGCCCAGATGATAGGTCCGAAGACGAAGCCAAGGCTGGCATTACTATTAGCATTGTATTTGGTGTTTTTTTGCAATCCCACTCACAGATACAGCGACACATCCAACACGGCAGCCTCGCTGCTCACGCCAGTATACCTCGCGATGGTGTCATCGGCCGGCGTGGTGATGCTTGACCCTAGACTACCCGCCAAAGCAAGCATGCCCAGTTGAAATGTCACCCACCATTTGTACCGGGGAGTCCAATTTTGAGGATTCAATACATCGTCCTGATCCCACTTGACGAGGTATGCTGGATCAAGAGATGCAGGATCCTTCTCGGGCTCGACTTGTATTACAAAACTGCCCTTCGACCATATGCGTGGCATGATTGGGATCAATACCGTAGAGTGATGTTGCTAGTCTCATGGAGAAAAACCCATCTCTAGTACGGAGTACTCCGTGCTAAGTAGATGTTGCTTCGGCAAAACGATACTGATGCCGAAGCCGATGTCGGAGCAGGCCGATCCCTCCAGGACAGGATTGCGGAGAGCGCCATTTGAAAATTTAGTGTCCTCACGTCTCGGAGATAACTAGTTAGGTCCATGGAGTGGATTCTGCTTGGTAATCCGAATTGGTGCAGGGGAAAGTGAAGCATCAAGCTTTTTCCCGGGGGTGCGGGGGGCTGGGACTGGGGGACTTGGCAGAGATCTTGCTATTAAATTGAGACACGATCAACTAAGACCCTGAGACCAAGATTGCTGTTTTCTTGACATGGCTTGTTAGCACATGCCTTTCCTATATTTTTACTGCACGTGTAGTCGGGACCAATTTGAAGTCAGCAACAATATCAATATGAGACAGGCGATTCCAGGAAGTGGCAGTAGATTGGAAATCATTAAAGGCCGCGAAAAATGACCTGACATTCATCTAAGATCGTTCAAAACATAATCTCTAAATACAATACGTGCTTTTGATAATAAAAAATCATGTACATGCCGATGGGAGCATTTTCTCGTATCTCTCCTGATCAGAGATGTGGAACGCGCCCACTTGCAAGAAGAAGATTCACAATGCTCATGATACCTTCACCCAAAATGAGGCCGGAGGCAAGAACGACGACAGTCGAGGAGGCGGCATCTGCTTTTTCAGATGCCTGTTCGGCTGATATTGATGATCGCTGCGCATCCTGTAATTCAGTCTCCAGAGACGATCCCATAGTAGTGGCGTTTCCGCTGTCCACTTGTTGGTTGAGCGATTCAGAGTGCCTCCGCGACCACCACCATGCAATGATACCACCGATGGCTCTCGCCAGGGTAAAGGAAGGCTCGTTAAAGATACCAACGGCAACAGCGATACCGCCGGGGATCCAAGATCTCCAAGGAGGGGGTTTCCCGTTGCGTGCAAAGGCAGGGGACGCAGCTACGATCCTCAAGGCGGTAAGGAATGCCCACACGATACCAGCAATGACAGAGACTTGTCCAGCCATTTTGGGCAGCCCTTGACCGGTCACAAGGCGAGCAGTGAAAATCCAGACATAGGCGGTAGGTGTCTGGAACATTTCGCCCGGGATCTCATATACGTTCACGTATAATTTGTATACGGCAGTTGATAGAACTGCACCCACAAGACTGCCAATTATCTGGCCATAGAACTGGGCTTTCGGGCTTGCGCCGAGTAGATGACCGGTCTTTAAATCTTGCATCATATCACCGGCTTGCAGAGCTCCTGACTCGGAGACTGCACCCGCAAGCAGGTTCGTCACTAATGCGGTGCGTCTGGAGAAATGGGATGCTGGCGTGGCGAGTGAAAAGAGAAGTTGTGTCAGCTTGCTGATACCCGAAACTGGGTTGAGGTCGGTCTCGCCGAGAGCCCGGACACCCATAATAGACAGTAGTACTGCCAGCAGAGTTGCCAATGTCGACAGAAAAGGGGAAATGATGTCACCAAAGACAAAGTGCATGCATGCGACATTCAGGAGGAGAGTCAAAGGAAGGAGAATCACTACTGTTCGAGTTGAGATGAGTTCAGATGGCGGTGCATCATCCTTATCCTCTTCGTTTGCAGTTAATAGTGTATGTTGGGCGGCATCTTCATGAGCCAAAAGATGAGACTCTGACTCCAAGGCGGAGTAGTTGATATATGAGTGCTGAGAAGAATGTAGTCGGAGTGCAATCCACTGACCAGCGCGAGTGGATCGGAAATAGACTATCCATCTTGGAGAGTACTTCAGGATGGGCCTGAGCACCAGCCACCCAAGACTAACAAGTGAATCAGCAAGCATAATGGCTAGCGATATCCAGACAATCCATGCTTTGCTGCCATCTTCCCAGTTATTAACCGGGCCGGGAGCCCAGCCGCGGCTCTTAGCCAACGGTGATAGAACGCCCCACCCCAAGGCTGCCCCGAAAAGCATGTGCATGCACGTTGATGGACCCATAATGATGCCCTGGCCGATATATGCTGGCGACGGGTTGAGGGTCCACAGCCAGTTATCCGCCATGCCCACACCAAACAGAGGGATGGCACGGACTAGAGGGACGAAGTAGGAGAAAAGAGTCTAATTGAGTTAGCATGAACTTTGCAGAGTCCAGTTGGAGATATTCACATATACACCCGATACTGTAAACGATCCAAGTAAGATGCGCATCTTCGAGCGCCAATTTTGCTCCTTGGAAGCTTGGTCTTCAGCATCGCCATCCTTCAAGAGGCCTGTGTCTTCTTGCGATGGACCAGCTGTTTCGGCCTCCGTGTTCAAAATACCCGCACGGGAACTTTCTGGTGCTATAACCTTTTCCTCGCTACCAGAACTATGCAAGACCTTGAGCATCAACGCCGAGGCAGTACCACTCGGAAATCGCAGCTTCTCTCGGACGATGACAGCTTTTCGTAGTGGGACCGCAAACACCACCCCGAAGAGACAGACTCCCAGACTCCAGATAACCAACTTCCAGAAACCGAGTTTCAAAGGACCTCCTTCGCCTTCTCCGCCATCGCCTTCGGGTCCATCTTCGCCAGGCTTCAACAGAAACTCCAGGGCAGGGATGACGCCAACAAATCCGCATCCAAGGGGCATAGTTCCCACTGCACCGGCAACCGTTTGTATCAAGACATTCTCAACCGGTGTGAAGGGGAAAGACAGGTGCTTGGATAGAACCTTGAAGACCGAAAAGCCAATCAAGGCCGAGGGCATTGCCATTGTGCTGATCCATCCTGTCTGCAAGCCGAAATAGGTATTCGAGAATGTGATGAGAGCACCAATAATAAGACCGACGAGAAGTGAGCGCGGAGTGAAGCTCTGAGGGGATGTGGCGCGAGCTTGCGCGGGATCAGCGATAGGATCTGTGGGCGGCTGATCCAGGGACGGCCCTCCCACAGTGCGCTGACGCTGTTCGGGGACATTGCCGTCCATACTGATGGTCTGATAATTCATGGGACCGACCGATCAGTCATAGCGAGGTGAATGTTCGGCGAGAAGTCCAATCTCGGGGGACTGGCGGGTTGATAAGCGTCGCTGATTAATGCGAATCCGCGATAAGATCACCTGACGTCACATCATACCTACATGTATAGGCTAGGTATCCGTCATCGCCATTGCATTCTTTTGACCTAATAGACATAAGGAAATAGCCTAACAGCATCGAGAATGAACAGGTTGTCGGAGGCTTAGGAGGTTTACTCTATCAGTATTGAGGCTAATCAAAAAAAAAGCTAGCGAGCAGCTCTCATGACAACCAAGCTAGAAATTATCAAGCGCTAGTGATGGCGCTATTATGTATCCCCAGGTCAAGTGTAGAGTGTTTCGTGCTGCCCAATTATCTGAGCTATGAAGCAAGTAGGAGCCCTGGAAATGCAATAATACAACCAAAGCACTATTTCCAAGTAACGCTAGTAGCGGGGTCTAATCCTAATTGGGATAAAGACGGCGGGGTCTAAACCCAAACGGGAACTGCATCATTGCGTTGGCCTGACTTCTCAGGTTCGAGGTTCCCAAGGTTAACAATACTCGGTCCCTTTGGTCCTTCCTGTTTCTTTCATCCTTCCTCGTCCCTTTCCTTTCCTTCTCCTCCTCCCCTTTCTCCTTCTCCTTTCTCCTGTATCAGCTCGGACCATTTTTTGACTGTGAGTGTACTTTGTTGGCGTCAATTCCTTGGTTTCCATCAATTCAATTAATACCATAGTCTCAAGTTCTCAAGATGGATGACCAAGTCAAGTCTTCAGAGGATGGCAATCCTCGGGTTGTTGACAAGTCAAATTCGCGCGCTGACTTCAAGCAAGCGCAACTCGCTGGTGGATGGATACCCGGCATGGACACCAAAGTGGACTACTCAGATGAATTCGAATTCGGTGGCTCACTCGGTAACTTGGCACTTATGATTGGCTTCCCATTGCTGATGTGGTACATGTGGATCGGTGCTACCTACTATGACGGGAAACTACCTCTGCCGCAAAACGGACAGTCCTGGGCGGACTTCGGAAAGCATCTGTGTCACCTTGTTTACATCGGTGCGTTTCCGCACTTTAGAGCGTGGCGCATCTACTGGACATTCTACATCTTCGAGGCAGCATGCTACATCTTCATGCCTGGGTTCACGTGCTATGGGAAGCCTCTTCGCCATTTGAAAGGCAAGCAGCTGGAGTATTATTGCTCCGCTTACAGTAGCTTGTACTTCACAATGGTTGTCATGGCTGCTCTGCACTACACTGGAATGTTCCCAATCTACACTATCCTAGATGAGTTCGGTCCTCTGATGTCTGTGGCGATTTTGTCCGGGTTTCTCGCCAGCTTTTTCGCTTATTTCTCTGCATTTGCTCGAGGTACCCAGCACCGCATCACTGGTTACCCAATCTATGATTTTTTCATGGGAGCAGAACTCAACCCACGCATGTTCGGGATCCTGGACTTTAAGATGTTCTACGAAGTCCGTATCCCATGGTTCATGCTCTTGGGTCTGAGCTGCGCAGCTGCCACTCGCCAATATGAACTCTACGCCTATGTCTCCGGTGAAGTTATGTTCCTTGTCATGGCACACTTCCTTTACGCCAATGCCTGCGCCAAGGCAGAGCACCTCATCACCACAACATGGGACATGTACCAGGAGAAACTGGGATTCTTGTTGATCTTCTGGAACATGGCTGGCGTCCCTATGTCATATTGCCACTGCGTTCTGTACCTGGCTAATCGTCACCCGTCAACATATGCATGGAACAAAAATGCATTGGCGGTATTGTTTGTGTCATATCTTTGCGTCTACTGGGTCTGGGACACTGCAAACAGCCAGAAGAACGCCTTCCGCATGATGGAGCGAGGCAAAATGGTTACGCGCAATACCTTCCCCCAGCTTCCTTGGCGCCACGTTAACAATCCAAAGACACTTGTGACAGACGACGGCGATACCATTTTCGTTGATGGGTGGTACCGATTGGCTCGCAAGATCCATTACAGTTGCGATATGTTTTTCGCTTTGTCGTGGGCCCTAATCACCGGGTTCGACAGCCCCCTTCCCTGGTTCTACCCTGTCTTCTTCGCGGTCATGATCGGCCACCGAGCCATGAGGGATATCACCAAATGTAAAAACAAGTATGGGAAGACATGGGATGAGTATGAGAGGCAGGTTCCAAGCCTCTTCATTCCGGTGAGCTCTTACTACAACTTTCTTTTTGAAACTATATACTCACTCTCAACAGTATGTGCTCTAAGTTTCTCTGACTTGCGGGCCCCCATGATTGTGGTTGGGCCATTCCTATCCCATCGATGCCCCTTGTCTACTTCCACAACAGCGAATTCAATAGCACTAGTCCGTATCTACAGACCAAACAGCTTAAGAAATCATCTTTATTTTCGGGACTTGCATTTCAAAGAGATTTGTTATCATGTCGGCTAGAATTTAGATAACCTCCCGAGGTAGGTTTCTGTGACTCATTATTAGCTCCGTGTCGGTGTTCAACCCCACATTGGAAATTGTAGAAATTTCCTGGGATAAACAAGATATCTTCTTATATTTAGTTCATCCTGCATCTCACCAAACTTTCCAGGTGCCTCCAATCCCAACTCCAGGTCCAAACATGGATCCCAAAATGGACTTCCACATCAAGGTCTATGCATCATCAGCTCTTCCCAATCAACCCTGGATCTCAGATTTTACGTCCATGGTGAACGCCAGCTACCGTGTCAGCCACACCGCCAAAATAAAGTTTTCCACAAATAAGACCAGACTTCACACCGACTCCGCACTGTCCGAAGAGCTTGGTGCAGACGGATTCACCGCGGTGGCATTTATTGAAGATGCCGAAGATCAAACACCCAAATTGGTCGGGACCGCAAGTATAAAGAAATGGAAAGACGACGGCCTTTGGATGCCTACAACTAAAAACGGGCATGAAGACGCTGCCAATACTCGATGTGTCGATCAAATGTTGCACCGACAGGCTTGTCCCGGCGACTATGAGCTTGCTGTTGTTGCTCTCCCCCAGGTCCACAATACCGCGGCAGGGGTATTGCTGGTCATCTTGTGAGGGCGTGTGAAGAAGAGATCTTGCGTCGGCATCGGGTCAATGGAAAGGATGTGTCGTCTCCGCTACGAATTATGACTCGGGTTAATAAAGAGGACACTGGTGGCTACTGGCTAAAACAGGGGTTCACTGTTGTTGGTAGCCAGAGGCGTCCTAAGGGGTTCTGGGATTCGTTGGAGGAGTTTACTATATGGGCTATGGTCCGAGAGTTGTCAGCATAGATGGTGTTTGGATTTTATTATATAGAGGGGATTCAGGATGATATTACTTATTTCTATGTATACGTACTTGTCTTTCTGTCTATTTTGTTTCAACATTCTCTACATTTTGCGGGCGCAATTTTGATAACTGAACATCACATTGCAAAGTATCTTGTGACTTGTCTAATCTTACATGGTTCAGAGCCCAAATGTCTTTCCAATCTCACTTCGCGGCGATCAATCTTGCTTGATGTGATGCTTCTTCAAGGTAAACGGGCTCGGGGGCGGGCCATATATCTCCGTAAGAATACACGGGCTTTGATTTGGATCTCCGGGTCTGATCATGACATCCACAACGTGCAGCCCTGTCCCGGATTGAACCATCTCATCATGGAAAATGATGTCAATGTCGCCCCATGTTCTGGCTATGGTGGAAGAGACCGGGTAAGATGTCACATTTGGGGCTCCAAAGAAAGAAACGGATTCTGCGTATCGCCAGTGACCAGAATCCTGCTGTCGGTACTCCATTGCGTGCATTAGCCTTTCAACGATGGGTTCTCCTTCGTTGATAACGAATATGATGGCATTGAGCTTGTTATCGATGATGGCTCTGAGGTCATTTCGGCCCTCTTGGAAACCCTTGACTCCTTCAAAGAGAACTGTTCGTCCGTGCGAAAGCCGGCAGGTTGCTTTGGCAAGGCCTTGTTTTGCCGAAGCGACACCCAAGGTGGTAGCAAGCATGTGTCCGGCGAACTTCCTGATACCAGGATTGATTATGGTTGTATCCCGCGGCAAAACAAATGAGCGTGCTCCATCCTGAGCTGTTTGGGTTTCAGTCAAGATAATGTCACCCGAACGGAAAAAAAGAGACATCCGTCGCCAAAATGTGGAATAAATGTCATGCTGAAGTAATGCAGTATTTCTCTGAGTTGGGAGCATTTCAATGCTGTCGCGGACATTGGGTAAATTGGGGTAGGGCACAAGGTCACGCAGCTTTCTCTCAGTCAGGCAGTCTAGAATCCGCTGAAGCACAGGTCTAGAGAAGAGCTCGTAACTTTGGTCCCCGATGACAACGGAATTTCTATTAAATGTGACGGTTTCTGCTGTCTTCGCCTCGAACACAGCGGGAACAGCCCACTTGGTGGTATTCAGAGGTCCAATAAGAAGAATCAGATCAGACGATCTGAAATATGACCCGTACATGTCGAAATCCGAGATATCCCCATGGAAGTTCTTGAGTGTTTCATCTACAACACCTCTGCTGAACTGGGTCGCAGCAGTTGGAAATCTAGTCTTTTTCGCCAGCTGGCTTGCTTCCTTGGTAAGACCACAAGATGGGACACCCGCATCCACGAGAATCACCGGTCGTTGTGCGTGCCTAATCTTGTTCATGATACTTGCCACTACCGTTTGTTCGATCTCAGCATCGTGAGGCGGAGTGTTGAAGTCCAGGCGCTGAACGAGTTCCTTCAGCGGTACCATACTGTCGACCAAATCTTCCGGCAATTCAATATAAACAGGCAGAGACTGCATGATACATCCTCGAATGGCGGTATCAATCTGGGCAGTCGCCTCGCTAGGGTGAACAAGAAACTCCTGGGTAATGGTAATTTTGTTGAAGCAGTCAGCGAGTATTTGGAAGGCATCAGGCTGACGAGGAAAATTAGGCTGCGCGTCGAAGAATGAATGGTGGAATTTGGAAGCCTGCGCTTGCGCCTTTCGTTCAGGTGTCCCAATCACAAGCACGACTGGAATTCTATCCCGGTATGAGGCAGCGATTGCCGTCGAGACCGAGAGTGACATATTCTCGAACGAAGATATCACAGCGGCGATACCCTTGACTCGTGCATATCCATCTGCGACAAGCCCGACACTAAGATCGCTACGGTGTGTGACACATTCGAGCGCCGCATCAGTGGCTTCTCTCAGTATTCCGATGTTATGGTTTCCGGGGACGCCATGCACGGCATGTAGGCCAACTTGATGAAGGCGTTCGAAAAGATAACCTGCGAGGGTGATATCGTCCGACATGATGAACAGTCTCAAGGCTTTTTGGTGCTGACAGGCGTTGCCAGAGACGAGCAGGAGGCAGGAGGTAACGAAGAAAATGTGTTATTTTGGACCTAGGAAGGAAGTTTCAAATTAAAAGTGCCTACGCACGAGGTGTTGGTCAGATTCGCTAACGATCAATAACTGAAAGGTTGAGGTTGAGGTTGAGGTTACCTGGGAAGCAATGGGGGAATTTGAAAAGAGGTAATGAGAAGGTGTAAAGACCAATGTTGTGACTTGAAAAAATGTGTTGTATCTCAACTTGAGTGCAAATCAAAGTTGAGTGTAGCAACATATTGCCTTTTTGCTACTCCCTCCCCATTGTTAATATGGGATCACAATGAGCCAGAGTATTATTCGATGCTCGAGTGCCATTTCTATTGTCAAGGGTGCCTATAAATTAACCTTCCACGGCTTATGGTCAGGTACCGGTCCTTCTTATGTGGCCGTTGATCCTTTATGTGTTGATTCACTATGGCTGAAAATGACATATAACCTTTTCCCATAGTTGCAACAACATTCGACCCAGACCATACAGATAGTGCTGTAACAAATCAGTATCTTCACTTCTTTTTCAAGTAAAGCCCGAGTGTTTTCCTGAATGAAGCTTATTTTCCAAGCGGGAAAGTATAAATTCAACAAACTTCACGAGGTCGAATCATAGATCTATGAATGTAGTGTGGTGAATTTGATATACATTTGATGAATGCATAACTATTTGGCCAATGAGCAGCTGAGATACCTTCAGGCCCTATTTTGTGCATTAGAACTATAGAATTAGTCAAACATCAACTACTTCTTATCAACAATAACTATTCCTAGGCCAAATCAGGTCCTGGGTAGCATCATTGGAATCCATAGATCAGCCCACCATGCAACCGGGATCCGAGGGTTATGCCAACACTGACTCGACTAAACGTTGCCTGCCATTGTTCCATCCTGGCACAATTCCTGACGAACCCAAACCCCGGCCATGAAGCTCTCGCAGCTAGGCTTCGCGTACGGCGACGCGGCAGGACAACGTGGTAGAATAAACGATGGGATGGGACTTTCGGTACGTAAAGAACTGTGCGAGGATGGAATGGTAGGGAACGTCTGGTCAAGTCATGGTGTCAGCATAATTCTCGGATCCAATGCTTGTAAGCTTTGACTATTTTCCCCGATGCTTGCATGGTGAGCTCCTTCTGCGGGACTATTGTCGGTGAAGGGTAATTGGCTTGTTCTTGCCGTTTTCACCCATAAACGGCTTCGAAAACCTATTGACATCTAGGAGATTCTGGGCACTTGGGTTTTCTAGGAGAGAGCGTGCAGGCTGAGAGAATGAGTAATCACGATATCACGTGCCCAAGTTTCGGCCTCGGCTTCCGAAAGGGAATTCACGATATCGGCAGGCTCGGCTTTTGGACTCATCAATTCAGGTGAACTTGGGTCCACCATTTCATTCCTTTTTATACATTATTCTGTCTCTCTTTAATTGCGTTTGGTGAAGTCTGTCTGATTCAAAGTCTCTCATCTCTCGAGTACCTGTATGAAACTATCAGCCGTTCTCTTCTGTGTTGGTTGAAATTCTCGGGGTCATCATGGAGTATACACGCGAGATACTAGCAGGCGTAATGTCGCTCGCCTCATGGAGGAACCTGGCCATGCTTCTTGCAGTGACTAACTTGAAAAGTCTCCCATTTTCTTGGCACGTAAGTGTTCCTTGCCCTTGTTCGACTGTCAAATTTTTAACTTCCTGTAATTGACCTCCCCCCATGGTATGTTACACTACTGACCGAGTCACCAGTTCCGTTTGCTGTATCACTTCGTAAGCAACCTACGTTTGAAACCCAGTGCGCCACTTTTTCCCAAGGGGAGACTCATTGTGGACTCCCGAGGCAAACCAACACATCCCATCTTCGTACCATGCATGGTCACATCTCGCACGCCGTTGCTAGAGACCGATTACAACCTGCACAAATCCAACAGCACTTACTTCACGGATCTGGACATTTCGCGTACAACGCTGGTGACCCGACTTTACAGTCCTGGAGTCGGCAATGTGAGCAAGGAACTCGACCAGGAGTTCCTAGCCGCAAGCAAGAAGGAGGGAAAGCCGGCGCCAAGGCGCAAGCCAATGTCGATTGTACTCGGATCTGTTTACTGCACATTCAAGCGCGAGATCAAGCCATACGAACTATATGAGATGCACTCTAAGGTGATCTCTTGGGACGCGAAGTGGATGTACATCTTGACCTGCTTCATGCGACCTGCAAGCCACAGTGGCGGCGAAAAAGTGGTCCTTGCTGTGGGCCTTAGCAAGTACGTGGTCAAGAAGGGCCGGCTGACTGTTCCCCCGGAGCGGCTTCTACGCGCTAGCGGATTCCTTCCCGCGCCGTCCTCCGGGAGTGAAGACAAGACCGCGCTAGCCGACGTCGATTCCTCAGCCGAAGCTTCCGACGTTGGCACCCCTGCTAGTGGTGAAGGTATCACGGCCATGGGAGGTGTGGATGGATCGTTGGCTCGGGAGGTATTGAAGATAAACGATGAGCAGATTCCGAGCCAGGAGACACTGGATAAGCAGCAGAAGGAGAATACTGACTCGTGGGATGTCGCAGAGTGGACCTGGGAGCGGATTGAACAGGAACGCCTGCGGGGATTGAAGGTTGTCGATGGATATATTAATTTGGATACCCAGCTGTTCGATGAATGGGTGCAATAGTTTCAAATAGATACAACATGGATGTGATCATACAGAGAGTGATCCAAGCGCCTCGATGACCTCAATGCTCTAACTAATATTAGATTTTAGAGATCCTGACAACGGACCGTTCATGCATCCACAGATCTACAATTCAATTTCCAAAGAAGGACCAACACGGTCCACTCTTATGTATTTTTGTTTACATGGATAATACAAAGTGATGTACGGAGTACATGTCTGAGTTGTACATTGTATGCTGTACACTTCTGAATATACGTCATATTTCCCCGGTAGACACATATAGTTATCTACCGCATGATGTAGGTACATAAAGTGAACGAACTGGCCAGCCACTAGAGCCTCATCCGACCGGACCTTTATTTTCCCGGATTAGTATATGTATGATCATGGCGAGAAGAACATAAGACTACCCTGTAATGATAATGCTAGAAGATATCACGGAGAGAGTGTAGATTGTATACTCGCCTCGGAGGTCTCGCTTGATTAATATAGAGAGTTCTAGCCTAAGTATGGATGGATGTACTCCGTATACGGAGAACAAATCGCCAAGTTATAAGACAATTCAGCGCTTATAACATAGAAACAATAGAGGATGCAAGAATAATTAGGACTTATACTGCCCATATGTTCTAGGATATAAGTCCTGGACTGTATACATGCAGTTAATCTTGATGTTGATCACTGATCTCATCAAGGGAGGAAACGCTCGGCTCCGATGGTATCCGAGATTGGCTGAGCATTGTATGATCCGTGACAATACCAAACTTGTTTGACAGTACGAAATTGAGTAAATAACGGTAAAATAACAGATCCAGAACATGGAGATCACATAATCTTAAATTACATCTTTGTCACGTGACCCATTACTGAAAGCTTCAAGGTGCTATGACCAAGCTCTATTTTGACCATCGTGATACCACCTTTGCTTCTGCGCTTCTTTGCATTTCTTTGGATTCGCAGGCGTTAACTGCCATTCCAGTGATTTAGTGAGTTTGAATTTGTTTGCGATCAACTTGTACTCCCCTGAGACCTGCAAACCTTTTACCCGTCCGAGACCGGATACGGTACGAATCATTTCGCGGCTCCTAGGCGCCCAGGCCAAAGTCGCCCCGAAGTCCACTTTGCTCTCTGATCGGACGATTCCCACCCTTCCCATATTAGCGCTCTGATTTGTCCAATTTCAAGCCCATCATTCCTCACCCTGTGCCCACCTGCCCCTGCCTCCTTCCAGTATCAGCCCATCGTGCACTCCACCTTCAAGCGTCGCCGGCACCTGCATGATTGGTCTATTTCTGGTATTGCTGCACTTCTCTACCTTTTTCATGGAGAACCTAGCGCTGCCTTTGCTACTCCGTACAAGGGTTTCCTCTGCCTACACTACAACTTCCTGTCTCACAAATTTCTGTCTTTTACTGGTGACCTGACTAAGACAGTTCGCCTTTCTGTTCAGTTTAGGCAAAAACAACCACCCGCGAAGAGCTTATCGCAATCGTTTCAACTACCTACCTCCGTTGTACTCTGTACACTCAAGGAGTGTGTCGACCACCCTCAACACACCAATACTGGTGCCCTTGACCCCAACAATATCGCGCTTCCTTTCGCTCGGTCGCAGCGCTTGTTCCCATTTCCCCGACCGCTGGGAAATACTCCCTTCACGCCGTCGATCAGCGGTCGCACTATCCGACGACGGCAACTCATACGCTGTACCGTTCCCCAAACATTCCTCTATCGCCCTCGATGATGGCGACAGCACTCGATCAGTCGCAGCGCGACTCGCTCGGAGGCGAACCTGTCGTCGAAATCTCCATCACTCCGCCGCAGAGTGCCAACGGCAAAAGGAAGCGCCTGAAGGCGTGCCCTCCGAGTTATCGGACCTCGAGCTTGACCACCAATCTGCCCCGGCACCCGATACATCTAAGATCAAGCAGGAAGAAGTGGAGGAGAAAGTTGAGGAAATTGAAGAAATTGAGCCTGATCATTACTATGGCGGCGGCAAGGTTCCTGTTTTCAAGCCGGTGAGTTCCACGCGAATGCCCTGCTGCTCGATGACCAAGGGTTGGAGATCTCCTAGTTACGTGAGACTGGGCAGTAACGCCTATACCTCCAGAGCCAGGCTGACTGTGGTATTCTTTTAGACGATGGACCAATTCCGAGACTTCCAGGGCTTCATCAACAAAATCAATAAATATGGAATGCAGGCAGGCATCGTGAAAGTCATTCCTCCGAAAGAATGGTGAGTCGATCAAATGAAGACCAATGTGGATGGCTGTGCTCATGACTTTGTACTTTTCAAGGTCCGACTCTCTTCCACCGCTGGATGAGGCAGTCAAGAAAATTCGAGTGAAGAATCCCATCATGCAAGAGTTCCACGGATCCCACGGTACATACACCCAAGCCAACATCGAACGCCAACGCTCGTACAACCTTCCTCAGTGGAAGGGTCTATGTGAAGAAAGCAGCCACCAACCCCCGGCTCGCCGAGGAGAGAGACGCCGAAACCAAGAACGCGTGAACCGTGCGGCCCCGACACCACGGGCCCCGTCTGTCCGCCCCGAGGGTCAGAAGCGCCGGCCTGGCCGCCCCCCTAAACGGTCAAATCAGGTCAAAGTCAAAGAGGAGCCTCCTGCAGATGACGCCGAGAAGACCAGATTGGAGGGTCCCCCAACGCCTGTATCACCCGAGACCAACCCCGTGCAGCCGAAGACCGAGGATTTAAGTGAAGGCGAATCTCTACCTACCATAAAACCAAAGGGACGACAACCCAAGTCCGTGACCGCACGCCGAAAGAACAACCGAGGCGATGCCATTGATCAAGCCGACGAGGAGGCGTACACAGGATTTGATTACCGGATCCATGATCATGAAGAATACACCGCGGAAAGATGCGAGGAGCTTGAGACTAATTACTGGAAGTCACTCATGTATAACAATCCGATGTACGGAGCTGACATGCCCGGTTCGCTCTTCGAGGATTCCACAGAAATCTGGAATGTCGCCAAGTTGCCGAATCTGCTTGACGTCCTCGGGCAGAAGGTTCCTGGAGTCAACACTGCTTATCTCTACATGGGCATGTGGAAGGCTACCTTTGCTTGGCATCTTGAGGATGTAGATCTGTACAGCATTAACTACATCCACTTCGGTGCCCCCAAGCAGTGGTACAGCATCTCCCAAGAAGATGCACCTCGCTTCGAACAGGTCATGCGCAGTATCTGGTCCAGTGATGCGAAGAACTGCGATCAATTCCTTCGTCACAAAACCTACCTCGTCTCGCCTAGCCTTCTCAAATCGCAGTATGGGATCACCGTCAATCGGTTGGTTCATTACGAAGGAGAATTTGTGATCACATTTCCTTACGGGTACCACTCTGGGTATAACGTCGGATACAATTGCGCCGAGTCGGTCAACTTCGCGACCGAGCAATGGTTAGACTATGCTCGCATCGCGAAGAAGTGCAACTGCGAAGCAGACAGTGTCTGGATCGATGTGGACGAGATCGAGCGCAAGCTGCGTGGCGAGAGCACACCTGAGTACTATGGTGAATTCGAGAGCGAATTCGATGGCTTTGAAGGTGCTTCTGATCTTCTTACACCGCCACGTAGTGTGCCTGGGAAGACATCCACTCGTGGCCGAAAACGGAAGAATCCGGGCGACGGGCCGAATACCAAACGACCCAAACTCCACCCAGAAGGACCACGGAAGCTCCCGTGCTTGCTATGCCCTAACAATCTGGACTATGAGGATCTTCTGCCGACCGAAGATGGCAAAGGGCATGCGCATAGACGGTGTGCGGCGTTCATTGAAGAGACCACAATTCTCCGTGACGCATCTGGTACGGAAGTTGTGTGTGACATTGACAAAATCCCCAAGGCTCGCCTGGGTCTTAAATGTCTCTTTTGCCGCGAAGTCCGCGGGGCCTGCTTCCAGTGTAACTTTGGAAAATGCACGCGCGCTTATCATGCAACCTGTGCTCTTTTGGCGGGTGTTCAGGTTGAGCACGGTGCGATTGCTGTCATTGCCGATGATGGCACGCAGTACTCCATTCCAAGTGTGGATTTGAAATGCAAGTTCCATCGCCAGAAGCGGCCTAATGGAGTCCTGGGTGAATCGTCCGATGTGGATCGTCGGGTAATCGAATCGGCTCGTCGTCTGGTGCAAGGAAATTTGATCCAATTTCAAGCCGACAAGGAGATTAATGGCGCCATTGTTCTTGAAAATCGTCCCTCGGAGCGAAGTCTTTTGCTCAAGGTGCTCCCCAGAGGGTAAGTTTTTTTTTTCCCCGGCCCCTGTCTGATTTTCTGCTCACACTAATAAATCTACAGAGATGTGATTGAAATGCCCTATCGCTGGATGCTTGTTGTTCGCAAGAGCAATTTCACGCCCCTCGCACTAGGAATCCAACCCCTCCCAGCCCACCTAGCGCGAAAACCCGAACAGCGAAAGGAGTTAGAATCAGCGGTACCGGCGGCAGGCAGTGCATTCGGCGATTCACAATCTCCCTATCAGTGGGCTGAATTTGAGACAGTGGATGCGACTAGGAATCAATTCGCCCCACTCAGGACGGTCAACCTCCAGGGAGAGCAGATGTGGTATTATTTGGGCATGCAGTCCACCGAAAGTAGGGCACAGTATACACACAACCCTAGCGTGTCCATCCACAATCCTCGGGCCAATTTCCTGGACAGCGTCAAGTCGCTTGGCATGGGTGTCAGCGCTCGTGCATCGAAGATCTCACCCCACCACTTTCATTATGCTGCCACCGCCCCTGCCCCTCCCTACCGAAACCTGAATCAGCCAAACCAGCAAAACCAGCATCAGAAGCAAAATATTTACTCTTCGAATGTCAACGCCCCTCACCTACAATCCCGACCGCCCTCTTCTGCCTTGCAGCACCTCGCCCCTCCCCCTCCTTTTATCCCTGTTGCCGGTGCTGCTGCTGGTGCTCCTGCGATGCCGTCGGCCTTTCGAACTCTGCCCAATCAGTCTGCCCGTCATGCCCCCTATCCTTCGGTCGCCAAGTCGCACGCTCAGCAGCAGCATCACCTCCCACCCACCAATACCTTTGCCAATGTCCGAGAACTTATTGCTCGCCGCCGGTTAGCCCAAATTACCGACCACGCTAATGTCTTTGCCGGATACACTATCGTCAGCCCCGAATTGGTGGTGGAGACGCTGTTGGGTCCGATGGGCTCAATACCACCCGCGAATGGCCTCGAGAAGCTGGAACTGGCCATGGCTCAGCAACGGGTTCAGCCCCGGGCGGCGGATGGCACTCTGCTGCCGCCTCAGACTCTGAACATGCGGTCGGAGGAGGTCACTCGACTCCTTCAGATGCTCCGCTTTTCGCTAGTCAGCCACCGCGAGCGACTCGATGTCATTCAGAGGAAAGAGTCGGAGGGTATCAAGCAGGAGACCGTCGATCGGGGTAGCGTGGCTGCTGCTAAGATGCCTGGAAAATATGCCTACCTGGATCAGCAACGGTCGTTAGCACCCAATGTTTACCAGTCTCCCTATAATATGCCGTCGGGTCTCTCCGAATACGCAAAGGCTACCTACGGATTAGTTCCTGCAGCAGACGACCCGCCCAAGCCATCCCTGTCGAACGATTTCTTCAACAATCTGTCACCGGAGCATCAAGAAAAGGTCTTGAAGGCCTGTGGTAGCTTCGTGCAGCGTGCAATTGAGCGATCGACTACTCACAGCCGGCAAAGTTCATCCTCCAATCTCCGGTTGTCGGCGGCTTTGGCACAGCAAACAGAAAATCCGACGATTGACATCACCCCGGTGGAGGATCCCCCCTTCTCTCAGGTCTCGATATGCCGCTCCACGCCGATTCTCCATGCTCCAGTTTCGGTCGGTCGCATCTACGATTCCAGTCGCCAAACGAGTTCCCCATCCATGGCCCAGACCCTCACCCGGACCACCACGATCTGTTCGGAGATCAGCAAGCGAATACCCGCTTCTGGCAGAACGGGCCGTGGGTCGGCGGGGATGGCAACACTCCAAATGACGAGAACCGACCGTTCTTCGGGCCGCATATCTTCGGACCACACGAACGACTCAAGCATGACTATGCATCCTCCGACATCTCCCTGGGCAAGGGACCTGGATCCTTGCACTCTGTCGATATGGCCGGCTTTGGCCCTGACTTGAATGATGACCTCGGACTGAGTCCATAGATGTTGGCCTCGTCACCGGCCTCGTCACCTTTCTGACCCTTTTAAACTCGCGTTTGCCTCTGTTTACCTCTGCGACTGTATTTGCATCTCATGTAACGACTTCACCGGACTGACGACACTGCATGAATGGGCGTTTTCTTGTTATTTCATCCGACCTCGACTGACGATCGTTCCGTTACCACGGTCATGTTTCTTTTACGATTTGGAGTTGGCACTAGCTGGCTGGTCACGACTCAGCGCATTTCGTTTCTTTCGATCATTATTTCCCTTCTTTCAACGCGACATGTCGGAAAAGGCGGTCCGACTGACCTACTTGACTACTAGAGTGGTCACATAGACGGAGTTCAACTTGCACGGTTCTTTTGCGGCCGAAAAATCCCGACAGCCTTTTCCCATCTCGATCTTTCTCTCGCCCTTTTCAACACTCAGGGCCTTACCATCCAGGGCCTACTTCCGCCCTTACTCCTTTCCCTCCCCTACTGATCTCCCTGTTTGTTCTATTAGATATCTCATCAAACAAGAAAAAAATTCCTTTTCTTCTGCCCAGCGAGATCACTGGATGACATTTGTGCTTTACCCACTTTGATACCCCCTTTACCCTGCCCTCCAAATTCCGAAGGAAGGGTGTGGATCCGGACTTCACCTTTTGAACTACTTCCCCCCTTCCTTTGTGTTGATATATCCATCCTGGCGCTCATCGATTGCTCAGTCTCTTTCTTGCATGGAGTCTTCGCAGCATGTTCCTGATGTGGCAGCCGTCACCTCGCGTGACCTTGATGTATGTGCAATGAATCATTCAAATATTCCATTTCCAGTGTAGACTGCATCGAGTAGGAGTTCTCCGTAGCTGAGTAGGATTCTCGCATTTCTATTCTCCTTACGGACTAGTTCGGTACCACTTTCCTCTTCCGGCTGAATCTGTTCAATCGCGAGTGTCCCCTTTGAAACCCAACCTTCCCCACACCACCAGTGTCCTCATCCCAGCCCCCGCATTACAATACCTTCTTAGTACGTTGGTGGGTTGTATAAAGTAGTCAGTGCCTTAGTGAGCCGTGTGCATAGGCAATACGATCTGTAGATGTGTTCTCTTCCCATTCAGGTTCTTGATCTTGCACTCATGGTGCTATAATATGCTTGGCACGGAACCCCGCTGTAGATCTTCGTATGGTGTCCAACGTGTTCCACATCTCTGCCTTCTTGCGTGCCAGGTCTAGGGTTGAGATGGATGGGAGTAAGATGCGAGGTATATCCAGGGGCATTCTCACGTGATATGTCTCGGTGCTATCTGATATTGTGGTGAATGATGAATGCGTCCGAATAAAATAGGGGAATCCAAGTGGATCATGATGCCGTCTCTTATCGCAGGACCATTAGGTCATACAACCTTTTCTTAGCAGCCCAGGACAAAGATACAACGAGATAAGCCTAAAAAATCCCTGTCATTCGTTCGAGATATCTTTTTTTCGCCTCATCTCTAAAACCTTGTTACGCGGTCTCGGACCGCGCCATGTTTTCTATGCGGGGCGCTTTCTTAATCTCGTTTTAGGTATAATATCAACTGACAACCTTGCTTACTGGAATGCTCATTCTCCCAACACCTTCATCATGCGAAGTTCTTCTGTCGATGCCTCCGCCGACGAGGCATTGGCCCGTATGGGCTACAAGAGTGAATTGCCTCGAAACCTGAGCATGCTGAGCATCCTCGGCTTATCTTTTGCCATCATGGCCGCTCCCTTCGGACTGAGCACGACTCTCTACATCACCCTCTCCGACGGTCTATCCGTCACCATACTCTGGGGTTGGGTCTTCGTCTCCCTGATCTCAATCGCCATCGCCGCCTCTCTCGCCGAGATCTGCGCCGTATACCCAACAGCAGGAGGCGTGTACTACTGGAGCGCGATGCTCTCAACGCGTCGCTGGGCTCCATTGATGTCCTTCATCGACGGCTGGTTAACCCTCGTGGGAAATTGGACCGTCACACTGAGTATCATCTTCTCCGGCGGCCAATTGATTCTCAGCGCCATCTCCATCTTCAACGAGTCCTTCGTTGCCAATGCGTGGCAGACTGTATTGATGTTCTGGGCAGTCATGCTCGTCTGCGCCCTAGTCAACATCTTTTGCTCGCGCTATCTCGATCTCATCAACAAGGTCTGCATCTTCTGGACCGCAGCCAGCGTCATCATCATCCTCGTCACGCTTTTGACAATGGCCGACAACCGCAGAGACGCTGACTTCGTCTTCGCTCACTATGACTCCTCTACGAGCGGCTGGCCCGCTGGATGGGCCTTCTTCGTGGGCTTGCTGCAGGCAGCATACACCCTGACCGGCTACGGAATGGTCGCTGCCATGTGCGAAGAGGTGCAGAACCCACACCGCGAGGTGCCCAAGGCAATCGTGCTATCCGTGGTGGCTGCTGGCATCACCGGCCTGTTCTACCTGATCCCGATTCTGTTCGTGATGCCCAATGTGCAGATGCTGCGCGAGGTCGCCAGCGGCCAACCGATCGGCCTGCTCTTTAAGACAGTGACCGGTTCTGCAGGCGGTGGTTTCGGCTTGCTCTTCCTGATTCTGGGGATCATGATGTTCGCCGGAATCGGGTCTCTCACAGCTGCCAGCCGTTGCACGTATGCGTTCGCTCGCGACGGCGCCATTCCGGGCTTCACGCTCTGGCGTCAGGTGAACTCCAAGCTGGACGTGCCTGTGTGGGCTATCGTGCTATCTGCCGTCGTGGATGGCTTGCTAGGACTGATCTATTTTGGTTCCACGGCTGCGTTCAACTCCTTCACCGGTGTGGCTACTATCTGTCTGTCGACCTCGTACGGTCTCCCGATTTTGATCTCTTTGATTCGAGGCCGCCAGGACGTGAAGAATTCCTCGTTCTCTCTCGGTCGCTTTGGATTCGCAATTAACTGCGTTACCATTGCGTGGATCGTGCTTGCTGTCGCTCTCTTCTGCATGCCCGTTACCTTGCCTGTTACCCCGGAGTCTATGAACTATGCCAGTGCTGTTTTCGCTGGATTCGGTGCTATTAGTGTCATCTGGTACTTTGCTTATGCACGTAAGCACTTTACTGGACCTCCGATTAGCGGTGACGAGGCGCGCGCCGCCACCGAGTTGATGACGGGTACGCCAGTGGATGCGGAGAAACCGTTGCAGACGATGAAGAAGTTACCGAGCGAGTAAAGGGTCTTCTTTTGTATTTTATTGTTACTATACACGACTAAGAAATAAAAACAAAGAAACAATTCAACTTATAAAAGTGCAATTATCGTAGAATGTCGAATGCGATTTCGGCGACAATCACAAGTGCCTACTGATCGCCGAGAGCCGCGGTCCAACACACGCCATCTCCAGATCATCTCCTGGGAGTTTCTTCCCACATTTTGATTGGAGTGAATCTTTTTCAATCCGGGGAAGAAACGAAGACCACATTCCGGGGAAAATCACAGTCAGACCAGGGAACCTCGGGAATCTCCGATCGGACACAATCCCTCTTTACCACAAACACACCCCCTTCCAGCATCTCTCTTGAAGAACCAAAAAACCTCGCTATATCACCAAATTCCTATTTACAGTCTTCTACGCTCCCCATGAGGACCCGCGCAAGCCGATGCCCAACCCCGCTCCCATGAAGACAGGGCAAACCGGACCGCTTATCGCGTCATGTCGGACTCTGTAGGTGCGTGTTGTGCAGATTGCGCCCTGCGTCATGCATCCGGATTTCCACTGACACCCGCTCATCACAGATCGAGTCTTTGTTCATGCCCTCAATACCGTTAAGAGGATTCCCCGGACCGGCACCGCGCGACCTCCCGCTGCCGAGCGGTTGGCACTATATGGCTTGTATAAGCAGAGTATGGGTGAGTGACCGGCATTACACCTGGAAAAACAACAAGGAAACCGGAGGAGCTAATACTGCATCAGAGGGGGACGTGGAGGGAGTAATGGATCGTCCGATTGGGAACACGCCGGAGGTGCACGCGGAGTGCGAGAAATGGTATGTCCCGAAGCGCGGGGAAAAAGAAAGCTTTTGATTATTGTGGATCTTGCTCGGGTCTATGAAAACATCGCTTTTCTGTCTACAATCCGACACCACACACACTGACAATGTTCTTGTCTTGTCTAGGGATGCATGGTATGCGCAGCGTGACATATCGCGCACCGAAGCCAAACGCAGGTACATCTCGACGCTGATCCACACCATGCACCAATATGCATCCCAAACACCCGAAGCACGCGAGCTAGTCGCCGAGCTCGAGTTCGTCTGGGACCAGATTAAGTTCAACACCTCGTCGTCGTCTACTTCTAGTCCGGTGAATACAGTCGGCGTCCCGCCGTTATCGCGCAGTGCGTATGGGAGTATTGCGGGTCGAATGGCGGAGGAGGACTATGACCGTCCTGGTCGACGGGATGATACCAGTCGACGAGATCGGGACTCGCGGTTACGGGTTCTCAGTCCTATGAGCCAGCCGGAGGAGGAGGAGTATTATCGGCGGCGGAGGGGGTCTGATGAGAACCATAAGGATGGGAGTCCGCATAATGAGGACGAGGATGAGGATGAGGAGGAGTTTGAGGAAGCTCGTGATAGCTTATACGAAGAACGAGATCAAGACGATCACGATGACCCGGACCATGCTAGCTCCCACTCCAACACCGACACACATACACATACCGACGTCTCCTCACATCACCGTCCCAAGCATCGTCGCAATCCTGCCTCTGGTATTAGTATAGACAGCAGTGGGAACGGTCTCCCGCATAGTCGGCATTCCCATTCAGAGCCAGCCTCGAAAGACAGTCGCTGGCGCCGCCGTGTCGAGCAGGCCTTGACGAAAATGACAGCGGAGATTGCGGCCGTGCGCGAGCAGATGGAAGCTCGGTCTATTGCGCATCGCCGTCGGTCTGGTCTGTTAGCGTGGGTGAAGTGGATGATTTGGGTTGCTGTGCGGCAGATCTTGTTTGATATTGCTATGCTGGGCATGCTGCTTATTTGGATGCGGTTGAGGGGGGATCGTCGTGTTGAGAATCGACTTAAGACTGGCTGGGCGGCGGTTAAGGCGAGGCTTAAACTCCTGAGGGTCGTGGATGCGCCTTTATTGCCATAAAGGGCGCTCTATGGCCATGGTCGTGGCCTATCTTTCTTTCCCTTTTCTTTTTATCGGTCTTTGACTCCTTGCAGCATTTTTCTCCGGGCATTGTTTGCATTGGCTATTCCTACATCACCTTGTTCACTTTCTTGTGTCTATTTCTCTTGACTTTTCTTTTGTCCAGTATATATGGGTTTCAATTTCAGGTTTCGGGAGTCCTTCCTTTTTTGCTTCTGTTGTCTTCGACTTTCTTTTCCTGGGTTGTCTAATACATTTTGTGTCTAAGGTGGCAGCACTTGAGGTTAACTATATCGAGTTATTGGTAGATGCGAACATCAGTCTAGATGCTATGGATTGGGGGGAAGGGCTTACATTCCAAGCATAGATGATCAATGTACTTTTATTTCCTATTTTGTTTTGATATCACTTGGCATATGCCCTATTAGAAGTCATATTTATTGGCCAAGTTATTCACCACGTTGCTATCCTCTTTCGTTGAGAGATTACATAGATTTGATGATAATTCAAAGCCCTAAGAAATAACTACCTAACGGTCACTCTCGATATATATAGTCGTATCTTATATCGCCAGTATTATTCCTCAACATCATTAGTGATAATTAATTGAGATCCTCACATGCCTACTATCATAGATCCACTGCTGTTTTCAAGATCAGTCCAAATTCCAAGATGTGCCGTATGTGGAAGCCGTGGCACCAGTTGAGGTAGAAGGCGTAACTAGAGTATCCGTTGTTGTTGTGCGAGTATACCTGTTGGTTGGATATAAACCATAGCTCGTGCCATAGCTATATAGACTTTTAGGATCGCCGTCGCCCGTACCACTATATACCGATGGAGAAATTTCTGAAATCGGGATCGTCAAAGCCAATTTCTCATATTGAACAGGCGTCGCCGTCGCAGCCACCATAGTCGCAACCAAAGCCACAAAGAAAATCGCAAACGGAATCCTCCTTAGCACTAAAAGAGCGGAAGCCGCAGAAATTGCAGTCGGAGCCGGAGAAGGCGGCGGACGTGAAATCGTATTATTAGCGAATTTCGTGCCAACCCAGGCGTTCCAATTCTGGATATCATCCGGACACGATTCCGAGATCGATGCACCCCGCATCTCAGCGACAGTCTTTCCCTGACGAGAAACCGTCACGACGACTTCTCCGGTATTACCATCGAACGGCACGCTGCCATGATAAATACCGATGGGACCGTGTGGTCTATTCTTCCACTTCCCATCCTGCACGACCCCGCCGATCCCAACCGACACATCCACATCCACAGCGTTCCGCAGCAGCGCAGAGTAGAAGACCTCATCCTGCAAGACGTCCGTCGGCGGGAACTCCTTCTGCCCGTGCGTCTTCGTATTACCCGTAGTGCCACCGTTGGCACAAGCCTTCCCAGGCGCCAGCCGAAACCAAGCCGTGACGCCCTCAGTCGTGACATTCGGCCGGGCACCCTTATAGACATCGATGATGAAAGGCAAGAAGTCGCGCCAGCCGTCATGAGGGTGTCCGGTAGCGTAGTTGTAGCTCGCATGACCGATCTCGAAGGTCGCATATGAACCCTCATGCAGCGGGCCGATGTAGTGCGATTCGCCGTAGTCGTTCCACGAGATGATCTCCACGAAGTCCGGCTTGAGAGATAGCACCTGCTGCCAGCGGTCGTACCACAGGTTATCGCCGTTCCAGACCCAGTTCTTGCCGTAGCCTGGCAGGTTCGTGTAGAACCACGGCGAGACTGGCATCATGTATGGCAGGTGGCCGGTGTCTTTGAGCCACTGCATGTACGTGGAGTCTATGTACGTGTTTATCGGGTCTGGGCCTTCTGGCCATGCGGCCCAGGAGAATAGGCCGTCTGGAATGCCTGGTGCGACGGCGAGGGCTTCCTTCGCGCCTAGGGCTGACCACCCCGGTACGAAGAAACAGTCTGTGTACCTTTTTATTGTGGTCCAGTCTGTGGCGTTGGAGGAGCCTTCGAAGGTTGAGACGAAGGGTTTGCCGTTGTGCTGGTAGTAGGCTGGGTTGTTTCCGTATTTTCGGAGGAGGCCGATCACCTCGCCTTCTGGCCAGGCGCCGTTGCCTACGTAGTCAAATGAGAATAGGAGTTGGAAGCTCAGGGTATTTGCGGCCTTGAATGCGTTCGCTAGGGACCGGTTGTTTGTTGGGAAGTTGTATGCGATGTTTAGGGCAAAGGCGTCGATGTGGGCCTTTTGTGCTTCTGCTATGTTGATTTCCCAGTCGGAGACCGTGAAGTTCTCCGAGTTGTATAGCTGGAATTGGTGGAGGTTAGCGGAGATATAGATCGTAGTTGAAGGGCTTTACCATGAAGTGGGCGAACACGGCCGCTGCTTGGACGTGATGGACACCTCTCCATAATGATAGAATCAAGAATATTGCCGACTTCATGTCTACCTGCGTGTATGGCTCAGACTATAGATGTAAGTAGCACATCGATATAGAGAGTCGTTAGAGAAAGAAGAGCGGCTTTTGTATAAATTATCTATATCCTTGTTTTCCTGTCGCACATGCACGGACTGGTGGAGAGTTTGATGCCTGCATTTATGCCTCTCGAGGTGTCTATAGATAGATGCCGGAGGTCCGCTATTCGTACATCGGGATCTAAGCGTACTCTTGGCCTCTCTCTCTGTGTACTTTCCTCATACCTTGGGTCTAAATACCCGGGTTTAATACATGCTTTCTATATTCCGAAATACTTCAGATACACTTCAATGACCAGTCAATGCTGTTGATGCATGCTGTGACAAGCGGACTCTTGAACCTAAGTAGAAAACAACCTAGATATGTTTCGGATTATCTCAAAGGCATAGTTACACCAGGTAGTATATCGGAGGGCCGGAATTAGGGCTCAATTACACACATTGACCAACAGGCCAAACCCCTGCAATCGAATCAGGTGAAGGATGATTATGATTATGGATTCCTTCGGATTATAGAATGTAACAATTAAACAATCTGTCATCGTAGTTCAGACACTGCAGAACGGTTGATGCTAAGCCTTTGTACCAGCCTGGAAAAGTGCTCGGTCCAGATCAATATTCTGAGAAGGTATCATTAGATCAGATCTACTCAAAGCTAATCTATTAGAATTATAGAGCTTGATACGCCCAGCAATATTATCCATAGATGCGTTAGGAATAAGCAAATGTATATCCCGCCTAGCCTTTATGCACGCTACCTACATGTATACTATCACCAACTCTTTAAAGGTGGAGTTAGCCCTCAAGAACAAGTACCTATAATACCCGGTGGTTATATGTTGGACAGAGTCAGAGATCGGAAGGAAAACATAGTCAGGACATGTTATATACACGGTGAAACTCCGCAGTGCATGCGTAAGCCTGGGTAATCTAGAGCCAATATATACAAGCTTCCCCGCAGAGGAATGTCAGGGTGTAAGGTGGCTAGCTTATTTGTTGCAATGGTTACCTACATATGGCTTTCCTATCTTAGCACGCTCAGTCCAGACCCAAAAGAGCATAATACTCTGTCATCTGCCGACTCCTTTCAGATTTTGGGCTACGGGTTAGGATATCAAAGAAGCAGAGAATGTGTCTCACTATCTATTAATTGGGTCATAGCCCAGATAGATAGACTCGTATTTCGATCAAGTAATACTAGCGAAGGGCCATGGGCAAAAATAAGAAGAGCAAGGAATAGAGACCCCCCAGATCCTTCCCTGGTGTGTGACTGGGCGTGTATGGGGGACGCCTCCCTCGCCTTTAGATACCATGCCAAGATCACGCTCACGAGAAGCTTCTTGCATCTTGGCTTCGGAATTGTCAAACGGCTTCTTTACTCCAATGGAAGCCACCAGCTCAGTGAAGCCTCCAGTATTTTCTGTTTCTCTGCTCTCTAGAGTCAGGTTTTGCAACCTCCTTGTGACCCGCCCAGTTCTTCCGCGGTAAAGGGGGTTGTAGCCCGGTATCGTAAGTGAATGGTGTCCCGAACCCAGAACTTGCAAGTTTCGGTTAGGCGGATGTGTCGAAACTTGGGATCCATAATGGCCTCCTGAAGCTCGCTGTTTATCCCATAAGAGGCCATACAGTGAAACCATCGGGCATCATCATCTTCGCAAGTTCCGCCGGGGTATGACAATGAGAGGCACTCATCATCGACATTCATGGCAATCAGTTGCCTGTCAATCATTTTTCGGACCAGAGCAGCAATGGGTCGGGATGGGAATGCGGAATCCCTGCGGAACAACTGGTAGGTCTCTTGGTCTCCATGATAGCAACGTTTAAGTCGATGTCTTCCCCTTCCATTTCACAGGGCTATACGCCCATGTACGTTCCAACTGAATGTTCAAGGGTCGAGCGGATTTGTTCAAAGATGGATACTAGATCGTGATCGCAAACAAGGAGGAGTTCGAGCTTGCAGCGGATACTGGCTTCGTTTGCGCCATGAGTGCGGTCCGACTTTTTCAACTAGAGTTCTAACTGACGTTAGCTGATTTCTTTGTACGGTCCATCGAGCTAACATACTGCTGTTGTTGCTGCTGGGGCTGCCCAAAGGCACTTGAGCCGAAGGTATAATGGCGCTTCTGGATATTTCCAAACATCGAGCCTTGCGAGACGGGGACAGGTGCAACAAAGTCGAACTCATCATCTGCAACCAGGTGCGACCGATGATCTTCTAGATGTCTGGCAGACTCAACGAGGCCACTGCAAGCTGCGAGGGCTTCGTAGGAGCCAGGATTCTTGTCAAGTCTTCTGTTCAAGAAAGTGGCGAATGATATGCTAGAGAAACAATGGACATAGCGTAGATGCAGGGAATCAAAATCACAGAGGGCTGTCTGTGAAAGAAGAGATGAGAACTAAAAGTAAGAAAGTGAAATAAATAGCTGTAGAAGGGCGGGCTCAGGTTGTTTATTGAGAACAAAGTGAGAACAAGGTGACAATAAAGTGAGAAAAATTTGGCAATTTGAAGGGTAAATTAAGAACAATGTAGACCTGAATAGATATATATACATCGAGTCATTGATTAAGTGTGTAGACCGCGTCCTTTTCCAGACATCGGTTGACGGGCTTGATTTGTAGAAATGTACATGTACATCCCTGTTATACACTCATTGCTCCAGGAATCAAGTACTGAGAACTCGATCAAAAACCTTGGAATATAGTAGTTCCATAGTATTCTACCTCACCCTTCAGATTCAGCAAAAGGCCTGACGTCTATATCGTAGAACCAGAGGGCTGGATAGTTTTTGCAACTATGTAGAAACGGTATCGTGGATGGGAGACTGAATAGTGCCATAGCCGCGAGATAGCAGCATTTCCCTTCCACTTAGAGGCGAAGCAACCAGGGCTGGACCGCCACATAGATGACGCCAGCCCTTTGTTGAGGGGACAAGAGCGTTGATGAAGGACTGCATTGGACGGGCCTATCGCGTTGTATTTTATTGGGGTTATGCTCAGTAAGCAAGTCGGATCGGTCAGGTCACGCTCAGTGAACAAATCAGGCATCAACCGAGGGTGCACGAGAGCCAGCGGGCTATAGAGTCCGTACTACTACCAACTCGAGAATATGCTATTGCACACTGCAATAGGTTGGAAAACATATTGCCCCGTGCATGCCGTGTGAGCAAGGCAAGGAGATTTGGAGATCGAGCAGAAAATCATGTAACCATTCATGATGCCAAGAGATATTTACACAAACATAGACCGGATTTACGGTCGAGCATCCAAATAAAACAGTGCTATAGAAAAAAGACGGTGCCCAGATTATGAGAGGGAAGGATAAGGGTGCAATCAGGGTGAGTCTAGAGAGGACAAAGTAAACAGGGACAGTGTTTACCACTGGGGACCGGGGTACTGTGCGTATTTTTGCTTGGGGCGCAAGTGAACAGGAACCTGGTTCTCGGGAGCGCCAGGGAGGGTCTTCTTCAAGCCCTAAAGAAACAAGAGAAGTGTATGTTAGCTCTAGTCCGGGGGTGATAGCGGATATAATGGATGCGAGGTGATAGGCGATCGAGAGCAAGAAGGCGTATATCATACCAATTTCTCGAAGACACAGGTGTTAAGCTGCATCTCGGGCCTACGGCACTCCCATAGGTGGTGGTTGTTGTTCTCGAGACATTCCCAGTGGGCCTTGAACTGGTCGAGGCAGTTGGTGTTTATGTCCTTGATGCTGTGACGGGTCAATATCTCCTTCTCGACCCAAAGGTAAATCACAAAGCAACATACACGCTAGCGGCACAGCGCGTAACCTTCCGGCCCTCCTTCAAGCAGTCGATCTCCCCGCGGCCATTGGCCTCGTCCTTGCACTTCATGTAGTCGTCATTGAAGGCCTTGCAGCGGTCTCCAATGAAAAAGGATGCACTCATCAGGGGTGCAGATGTGGCACCGATCTCTTCCACCTTGGGAATGTGATCGGGCATGGGCGTGGTGTCCACCAGGACAGTCTGGTTGAAGCTGTGCGCGGAGGGGATAGCGGTTAGCGTCTCACATTGAGCTATACGGAGAGGAAGCAATTGAGATCAAGGTACATACCGAGCATCTCTTTGGGCCATGGCGACGGTGGCTTGTCAGAACGACTGTGAGGGGAAAGAGGTGCAATTGAGGCGAGACTTGGAGATCGATAGTCGAGAGCTGCGGGTTGCGGTGGAATGAAATTTGGCTCGTCGGTGATTGGCTGGCTGGATTTTGCTTAGGTCAGCGTAACATATCACCTGAGGTGCCTAGGTGCGGTGCTGGAATAGGGCGTATATAAGTTGTTGCTTTTGTTTATTGGATATATCGATAAGAAAAATCCATTAGGACAATAACATAGAACAATAGAGCAATTCTAATTCACTAATTATTCAAGTATTTCTTTCAATATGCATTTAAGTGGTTTGCGAACAATAGCCCATCACGTGACACAAACAAATCGAGCTCCGGCTCTCATCTTTCTCGGCCTTCGAGCTCCATCGAAGAACCCCTCAGCTTTCTCACCTTCGACTGCCACCCCCCAGTCTCTGGACTATGTGCTTTGAACTTGTTTCTATTTCCCTTCAGCGCTCTTAATCTAGCTGCGCTAGCGATTTATTGATCCATTGACGCGGTCTCTCTTCATCGTGGTTTTTTTTTTGTCTTTGTGATTGCCATCATGTCTCTCTTTGGTGGAAACCAGCCCCAGGCCAACAACATGTTCGGCAACACTGCAGCGAAGCCGTCTCTCTTTGGCACCTCTACAACCGCAGCCCAACCCAACACCAGCACACCATTCGGGCAGACCCAACAACAGCCAGCCGCGACAGCAACCAATGCATTTGGCGGGAGTGCGTTCGGCGCAAGCGCCGCGCCTCAGCAACAACAGCAGCAGCAAGGAAGCGCATTCGGCTCCTCGCTACAGAAACCGCAAGGTAGCCTCTTCTCCGGAGGCCAGCAGCAAGCACAACAACCAGCTGCACTAGGAGGGTTCGGTGGTCTGGGTTCTAACCCCCAACAACAAACAAATGCATTCGGCCAGCAGCAATCGCAATTCGGCCAGAACACGATGACAACCCCACAACCCCAACAGCAACAGCCTTCTCTGTCGTCAAGCCTTTGGTCTCCTGGTCGTGCTATCACTGGGGGTGAGCCTATTGCGTAATCATTCACTACGAACCATTACTGACAAGACTGCTTTCTAGTGCACCGAACTGTTCCTATGCAAGTAGCCATCATCAAAGATAAGTGGGATCCGCCCAGCCAAAGCTCGCCATTCCGTGCCTACCTGTACAACAATGTCGGCGAGGAGGCCGCTCCTTTTTACCAACCGGGTCCCGAGGACGACGATGCAAAGTGGGAGGAGGCTTTGCGCAAGCGGCCGGGTCCAGGATATGTCCCTGTGCTTGTCAAGGGCTTCTGGGAACTCGGTAAGCGCGCGCAGCGACAAAGGGACTTCCTCACTATGATGCAGTCGCGCCTGCACGAGATCAACGATTGCTTGACCGGGCTTCTCTCGAAGCATGATCTCAACCTTTCCGTCAAGATCACCGACTGCCGTCGGAAACACATCATTCTGAGCAAACGGTGCCTCTCCCTTGCGGCTAAGACACAGATCCTTCGCAACAGAGGGTATGCCATGGATGAAGCGGAGGAACAGTTGAAGAAAAAGCTTGTTGAGTTGGAACGTGCCGTTTTCGACCCGTCTCTCAATGGCCGCGCTGAAGAAATTTGGGCCCGTATGTTGGCCATCCACGAACACTCCAAGCGACTGCAAGTGGAAATCGATCGTGCCGGGGTAAACGTGACACAACCAGAGGATGACATTGATGAGCAGACATTGAAGACAGCAAAGAAGGTTCGGCACTCCCGAGCTGGTGAATCCTCAGTATCGGGACAGTTCGCTAACCGTATGTTCCAGATTTTGGACGATTATCACTCTCAGATTCAGTATCTTCAGAAGGAGATGGAATCTATCAAGAACGACTTCAACGCGGTGGAGAAAGCAATTGGCAATTGAGGACATTGCTCTATGACTTTCTATGTGCTATTTCGATTCTCAATTTCCTCACATTTCCTCACATGTTTGGACTTAATGTCTACGGTCATCGGGGTACCGGCGTTCTTGGGGATCAGGCCATTGTAATGCATATCTGAATACAAATTTCTTGCTAAACACTCTGTATTCCATTTTGGGTGTCTCTGAATGAGTATTGCTCGCCAAGTCTTCGTAATGACATGTACTATCCACAGATAGTCCCTAGTCAGTGTATATCTATGCCATAAACCGCTCCTCCACTCTGCTATGTTGACTCATTACTTTGCCACAGCCAGGCGATACCTAGATTCCGATATAATGCAATATCTTATTTTGATTTGCTCTATATCTCATAAAACTCAAATGACAACGAGCCTATGCACAATAGTAATACATCATCCAACTGACACTGCCCAGCAGACCCAAAATGTGTAGTATATGAGCTTCAAGAGCTTTCCATAGATTAGGTGCCCATGCTCAATCCTGTCCGATTTGGGCCGAGAAAAAAGCTATACCAGAGGGGAAAGAATGAACTGTTCAATTCTCCTGCATATCATCGCGAAATCATAACCAGCGATTCGTCGATTACAGTCCGGGAAGAGCAAGAAAGAGGAGCGGAAGACGGGTCAACCGGCTTAAAGGAACTTGCGGACGAATTCGACGGCGAAGGGGGCTATATATTGGATGATAATGTTAGTTTTCAGCCCCAACTCTTTTCTAACTCGTCTCGAGTTGTTCAAGGCTTCAGATACTCGACTTACACAGGTAGAGGAGGAAACCACCGGCAATAGCCATCTGGACGGTCTGGAAGGCCTCAATCTCACCAGCCTGTAAAGTATATTAGTATCAGATGCTATTTAGGGCAGAGGTCATGGCTTGAAACTGACCTTGAGCTCTTCCTTAGAGATCTGTTCTTGGCCTTAGAGAGTTATATCGTTAGTTCGAGTGTGCTAGAGCGAAGAGGTATACAACTGGGAACATACCCGGTGCAAACATTTTGAATGTGATAAAGAAGTAAGGAACGAAAGAGAGTTCAGATAATAGATGTTGTGAGAGTTGTAGTTACGAGGATGTCCAAGTCGGACTGGAGAAATAAATCACGGGAGCACAGACCACCGCTCTCCTTCTCTTGAGGTTTTGCCTCACTGCCTCCCCCTCTCTCTATCCACTTACATTCTATCGACTAATTCTGTGAGCAGCTTGTTTGCTCCTCTCTTTAATCCCTACATCCACATCGCATCTGAATTGGTCCAATCTGCAGAAAACCGGTTGATTTTGCGGAGAACCGTCGGGATCACTTAGGCAGATAACGTACTGGACCTGTTTGATACCCCCCTAACTGATTTCTACGCCTTCGAATCTTTGTTCTTAATCTACCCCTTCACGTCTGGTGCCATCTGAACCGCTATGTCTGCTTCACCGGACCGCAAGGCTGTCTCGCCTGCCGCCTCTCCCGAACCCGAAGTCCTCGAACAAGCCGCAACCCCGGTTACTGGTGGCGACAACGAGGGCGAGAACGTCACTGAACCTACTGCTGAGACTAAGGACGTCACGGTGAATGCCGATGAAGAGCTACACGGTGGAGACGACGACGAAGTTGACGACGACAAACTTTCAGACGACGAGTCTATTTTATCCGAGGTTGACGAGGCACAATTCGATAACTTCGACCCAGAGAATGTCGATGTCGAGGACCGCCCGCAACTTGCTATTGATGAAGATAACTTGAAACTCATTGGTCGTCACAAGCGCAAGCGCACTGAGGATGGGGAGAGTCGTCCGCGCCGGAAGGAGGGCCGTCGCGAGAAAAAGAGCCGTCGAGCTGATGAGGGAGGCGACGAAGGAGGCTCATCTCGCCGACGTGAGCGCAAGCAGCGCGAGGATAAGCCAGAGACAGATGAGGAGACCCTCGACCCGGAGACCCGTATGTGCTACTCTTTACTGGCAACTCCTTTCCCGCCGCGCACAATTTGTACTAACTGATTTTCAATCATCAGGACGTCGGCGAGCCCTTGACCGTGCTATGGACGAGGCGATGAAAAAGCCGGCGAAGAGACGTTTCCGCAAGCAGGACGGCATTGTATGTGTTGCGCCTGGTGACAGGTACCCACCTACGTTTACTGACTGTCATATTAGGATTTGGAATCTATGGCAGATGCTGAAATTGAGGATATGCGCAAGCGCATGACCCACGCAGCGCAAATGGATGCGATAAACCGCCAAGAAGGAAAACCGGCTATGCACAAGCTTAAGCTGCTCCCTGAAGTCATCATGCTCCTCAATCGCAACCAGTACACAAGCGCCTTGGTCGATCCAGAGATTAACTTACTAGAAGCCGTTCGATTCTTCCTCGAGCCTCTGGACGATGGCGCGATGCCCGCCTACAACATCCAGCGCGACCTATTGACTGCTATTACCAAACTTCCTATCAACAAGGATGCTTTGATTGCCAGTGGCATTGGAAAAGTGGTTGTTTTCTACACCAAGAGCAAGCGCACCGAGCGTCGCATCAAGGAAATGGCGGAGAAGTTGCTGGCGGAGTGGACACGACCTATTCTGCAGCGCAGCGACGATTATTCGAAGCGGGTCTACCAGGAGGCTGATTATGATCCTACGTATGTTCACTGTTCTACAACCGCCCTATCACGCACTAACACCCCTATAGGAAAGTTGTCAGGCGCGCACCTCCCACCGCCGAGGAGATCCGAGCCGAAGCCCGCGCCCTCGAGATGCTCCCTCCCCGCCTTCTCAATCGTGCTCGCGTCGATCGTACAAACGTCAGCTATACTGTGGTTCCGCGCCAGACGGCTGTGCGCGAGAGTCAGTTTGCGCGCCCCTTGGGTGCCAGTGGCGAGGACCGTTTCCGCAAGATGCAAGCCCGCCAGGTCGCCGCACGCAAGGCGTCTCGTCGGTAGATTCGGTACCAGTAAATTCTTTTGCAAAATGGCAGTGGCCTGTTCCGTTATGTGAGATAATATTTGCGGTGTTTGGGCGTTTCGGGATCAATCGGGGCTAGGGATTTGGGAGTGTGTCACGTTTCGCATTCCGAGTGGAATAAGCAGAATCTTTATCAATTGAAATCCATATTGGAAACAGCCAATGAGAAGCCAATTAAATTCTAAAAATGTCAGGAAAGAAAAAAAGCCAAAAAAGCCACAAAATCAAGGCAAGTCAGTTCCGTGCAAGACCGAGTGATGGCCGGGGGCCAACGCCGGAAAAAGAGCAGATCCCGCGATCCCACGTCATGCGATCCGGCCTTTGCTTTTTTAGTTTTATATCGGACATTTCACCTTCTTCTTTTACTTCATTCTAAAGAAATACACTATTTTACACAATGAAGATCCTTACTAAAGAAGAAGAAGCTGCCCACTACCGGTACGAAAGCCCTGCACCCTCTTCCCATGAACAGCCCATACTGATAACCCCCCCAATAGCTCCGTCGTCAAAGGCGGCACAGTCGGTGGCGTGCTAGGTCTTGCTGCCGGCATAGCAGGTGTCCTGCTTGCCTCACGTCGCTACCACACAATCAACAACCTCACCGTCCCAATGAAAGCCTTCCTGGTGACGTCCTCGGGTACGTTCGCCGGTATCGTCTCGGCCGACCACGCCTCGCGCGAATACGAGAACGAGCAAAATGCCGCATACCAATGGTACGAGAACCGCGAAGAGCGCCTCCGCGCAGAGGAATCCCGCGGACTCAGCTTCAGCGACCGCGCGGCTGCCTTCGCCCGCCGCGAGAAATACAAGATCATCACCGCCACCTGGCTCGCCTCGATGGTTGGCTCGTTCGCGCTGGTCGGTCGCATTCCCGGCCTCAGCGGCCAGCAGAAGCTCGTCCAGGCTCGTGTCTATGCCCAGGGTCTGACGCTGGGTGTGCTGTGCGCTTCGGCTGCGTTTGAGATCTCGGATCAGCGTCGTGGCCGTGGCGTGATGGATGCGAAGAACAAGGCGAATCCGTCGGGCAAGCCTCAGTTTGAGGATGTTGAGGAGGATCAGCCTACCCACCAGGGTGCCTCGAATAATGAGGGAGATCTCTGGAAGGATATGGTTGCTGCTGAGGAGGATCGCTTGAGCTCTAAGCACATTTCTCTCTATGAGCATGAAGAGAAGCAGAAGGCTGCTGAAGACGAACAAAAGAAGAAGTCTGAGGAGAGTAATGATGAGAAGGACTCCAAGACGGAGAAGAAGGACACCGAGTCCAAGAACAAGAAGAAGAGCTCCTAGATGCACTATCTTGCTTCTTGTTCATCCCCTCCATGACCGCCATTGGTCAAGGTCCATCGCGGACATCGCTGCCCACTTTCTTTCTATTTCATACTGAGAGCCCGCAGCCTCTGTTGGGCCATAATGATAGATGGGACGGGGCGATGACATTGCTCGCTTGACCTTCATCCCCCCGTACATATGACTTCTTAAGCGTTTTTCTTCTTGTTCATGCCGCAAGGGCTCTCTCAGTCAAAAAAGTGACATTTATTTTACTGTGTCTACTTGTGTGATTATACTAAAGGATGTGCCCTCTTATCTCTGTTTCTCTACTCTAATAGATATCTGAAGACTAAATCTGGCATTCGTCAATAATGACGTCATAGTAATATTCATGGGTATTCGTGTTGTAATGTGGGGAATGTAGCAGAAAAAAGGCCATGCATATCAATGTGAAGAACCTATAGTCAGCCTTATTTCTTGCCGAATTTAGAAAGTTTCATCCTCCAAGTGCTCCATGCGGCGGATCACACTTGGACTTTGATCGTCGCTAAAGTCATCTGTAATCTCCCCAGCTCCAGCCGTAGCCAGCAAATCGGTCACAATGCGCTTAGAAGCCTCTCTTGCTACCAAGACGAAGGGAGTTAGCATGGATATAGTATTAAACATAGGATCAAGTGATTTCTTACCAGGCGTTCGCATCAACCGGCTCTGCGGAATGTGAAACTGCATTGTCTTAGGAGGACTCGGCCCAAGGTCCTCATCGTCGTAATCCAGATCGTCGTCGCTATCCCACATAGCTGACTTACCAGCAGACTTCTTAGCAGGTGTCAAAACACTCATGCCAGGCCTGGGAATACCGCGCATGCGATTACTGCTAGTCCGTCGCTTGCGGTTCGTGCCCGGGGTATCGATGCCCTTGATGGGGGATGAGAAGACTTCCGAGTGGAGCTGTGGTGCCTCTGGCTCTGGACTGGAAATCGGCGAGTCGTCATATCTGTACTTGGAGGTAGACTCGGCCGGCTTTGGGGTGATGTTGAACTTTGGTCGGGTGTTCGTGCCGCCACCCACATTGCGGAATCCCTTTCCGAGCGGCGTGGCTTGCACCCGGTATGTCTTGTCGAGCATTTGGTGCAGTACCGGGTCTGAGGTCTTCTGGTATCGACGGTCTTGGGTGGATGGCTCCGCGGGTGGAAGGAATGGTGATGACATCGGGGTTGTGACGGAGACGCCGCGTGGGAAGAAGAGCTGGCGGCCTGGAGTGGATGGGAGGGTCGAGGACTCTGGGAGGTCGAATGGGGGTTCGGATTCATTGACTTGTCTTCTTAGGTTCTCGTAAGAGGACGAGTACTCCATTGAGGAGGTTGTTATGTCGTCGTCGGCCTGGTGGTGGCCGCCCGGAGCACGCGGAGTGCTGTGCGAAGAAATGCCGAGTTCTGTTAGATCAAGGTCGTCTGCCTGATCGCGGCGGGGTGTTTCATGCCGCTGCGAAGATGGCGTCTCGTTGGACATGGTCTCGTCGAGGCTGGTGCTTTGAGTTATGTCGGCGGACAACTCTTCCTCCGTGGCTGTAGGGTCCTGCGTCGTTTCTTCATCGGTGTTTCTTTCTTCGTAGCCGGATAGGGATACGTTGGCACTAGCTTCGAAGAATTGCTTCCAAAACTAAAGGGAGTCAACCAATCTGTCTATAGCTGTATAATAAGCTGGTGGCGCTGACCTTGGAACCTTCCCAGACATCTCGTGAATGCTCGGTATATTGCTGTACCAGAGGCAATATACTCGTGGTAACTATCCGATGAGCTTCGCTGAAATTGTGATCGATCTCTGTATGAAGGTAGGACGATGAGCGGTCTGCTGGACTGTTTTGTTTACTTCTCTACCCTACCTTGCATTGTAAGGGTGATGGACTGTTCCAATTTCTCAAGCTCCTCCGTGAGGGACAACGGCCGTTGGGCCTGCGAAAATTGGCGAGACATGATGTATCGTCCAAGTTCAATTGTACATGAATCGAGTCAAGAGATGGGAGCTTGCAATCACGTCCCTCTTTGACGCGGGGAACTTTACCCAAAGCGGTGTGTACTTAGGGCCAATGATAAGGGCTTTTCCGGTCACGCGCGATAATGCAAGGATAAGGTCCAGGCATCCATCACCGAATCATCTTGCTCCGCTTGACGGTGGTGAGTTTTGAAAACACTTTTAGGAAAGACAATTACAGTATTCGGGTTCATTATGCCAGCACCACTTGCAAAAGGTATGGTCCTCTACCTCCCTAAACTTCTACATTTCCCTCCCGGATCATCCGAGCCGTGTACTCGGCCTTATCAGTTCCCCACTCTCTATACGATGAGGCTAAACTCTCATGCAGGAATCATCATTACTGTTTCTGTGCTTGTAGCAGCTGGCATCGCCGTGTATGAGTCGCCTCAGTTTCAACAATGGGTAACCAACTCGCGGCGCAAGATCGCCTTGGCTCTGCACAACCTCGGCGATGAGATCCAACCTCAAGACATAGCGTTGAGGCAAGACATTTCTATGACTGAGGAGACCGGCGACGTTGCCGAAGAACGCAGACGGATTGCTCGTGCGGAGATCATACGACGGGGAAAGCTCATTGAATCGGTCATTGAATCCCGACGGAAGGCCAGCCAGCCAAGCCAGCCTCATAATAGCTTTGATACTCTCGTCGACAGCGAGGGCAACCTGCGTATACACAAAGACCACGAATACGATACTCGGTCCAACGAAGAATTTACTGCTAACTCAACGGGAGTTGACCTGGGCACTTCGGAGCCTTTCCGCCGAGGTGTCAAGAGAACTGAGGCCGAATCCTCGACTACACCGGGTCGGAATCAGCTGCATGTCGACATCCCCTCACCCGCTCCCTCAATCCATCCTTCCGAATCTATGATTCAGTTTACGCCTCGGTCTGAAGTACCCGAGGGGGATAACCTTTTTGATCCATTCTCTCCTAACTCTCCCTTGTCTGCCTCTGGGTCCAGCCACACAGAAGACCATCAGCAGGTATATTATGCGCACCCTGATGCGGCAAACAACATAAATCATGAAAGTGATCATCTTGCCGAGCTAGATGGGTTCGGCCACGAGAGCGTTCAGTCTTACGATGAGATTTCGGCCGCTCCTTCGACCGCTGGAAGTTTCAGCCATGTCGGAGGATTTGAAGATGAAACGTCAGATGGCACTCTTAGTGACCTTGATGGGCGATCTGTTGGTGGTATGGCTACTCCGGCATGGTCTGATGTGGGTAGCGTAATTAGCAACGAGGATGCTGGACATCAGTTGCTCTGATACACTCGGACCGTCAAGGACGGATCAATGGGTGGGCTTTACTGGCTCGGGGAACTTTCGGTATAGTATTCGGTGCTTGGCGTTAGATGTGAGCTTGGCTGCAATTTGTTAATGCGATACAAGGTACATTTATGCTCTATTTCAATTGGAGTACCAATGGTTCCGTTAAATTTCCAATTATTCTGGACCCTTAGAAAGGCATTGTCCATTTTGTAGCGAGCAGCAAAGGAAATTCGAAGGCAAAGATCGGAATTTGCCTCTTCGCGTTCGATCACTGGGACACGATTGACGCAATTGCGAAAGAGAGTCTGGTGATTGGAATCGAGCTAGGTGACGTCCACTACTTTGAGCATATATACTATGTAGGTGATAATCCGTTATAACCGGCTCGGCATGGATACATGGAAATCAAGATGTAAAACGGCCAACTGGCCAACCACAATGGATCAACCACATGGGAACATCCACGTTGTGACGTAACGACCACACGGCCTAGACCTGGGAAGAAGAACATTGGGATCTTGGAAGACTAATTATAGTAATGCGATATCGTTTATAGTATACCGGGGATCCTTTGTTCTCTTACACTATTCCGTCAATCCATTCAATCTTCACACATGAAACCTTGCAAGCATGGCTACATTCATCACACATAAAATCATGGGTACCACCCTTCAAACTACCGAGAGATACACAGACTTGAAAGCACGAGGTGTTGGTGCGTTTGGGGTAATCTGGTATCTCCCCTCGTCTATTTTATTCGTACTGTAAGACCACTAACACCCAGTATCAGCTCGGCGCATGATTCAATGGCCAACCGAACGATGGCCATAAAAAAGATAGGGAAACCCTTTGAAAGCTCTTCCCGGGTCAAGCGCACATATCGCGAGGTTCATTTGATGAACAACCTAAAACATGATAATGTATGTGTAGAAAAGAGACGAAGTATGAACTGGAATACTAATCGCCAATAGTTGATCAACATGACGGACATCTTCATCTCGCCAGCGGAAGATCTGTACGTAAACCACTTTCGATCTCCTTCAATTATACTAACTATGTTGAAATGCAGTTATGTTGTGATGGATTGTTGCATGACAGACCTTCATCATTTGATCCAATCAAGGTCAAAGCCATTGGAGGACAGGTTCACCCAGTTCTTCACCTACCAACTGCTGGTATGTCTCCCCGAGTGATCCAGAAATATCAGTGTGGCTGACTATTTCAGCGAGGGTTAAAATTCATTCACTCTGCTGGTGTCATTCACCGTGATGTCAAACCTAGCAACATTTTGATCACAGAGAACTGCGACTTGAAGATTTGTGACTTTGGTCTAGCTCGAGAACAAGATCATCAGATGACTGGCTATGTCTCCACGCGATACTACCGAGCTCCAGAGATCATGTTGACCTGGCAGAGATACACCTACGCGGTGGATATTTGGAGCACTGGTTGCATTCTGGCAGAGATGCTCCTAGGAAAGGTCTTCTTACCGGCAAGGGACAATGTGCATCACTTCAAACTGATCACTGAGATCTTTGGGAAGCCGCCCAGAGAGATTATGGAGACAGTTTACAGCGACATTGTATGATCGAATTCTAAACGACCGGTTTAGATACGGATGGAAAGATGCTAACTACAAGTTATAGACGATGGATTTTGTGAACTCTCTACCCGAAACAAAACCCCGGTCACTTGGAGCTACACTGGGAGACGTTGACCCTGGAGGTATGCCCTTGAAATCTTAATTGATATCAAATGCTCCTGATTTATCTACCTCCAATGATACTGACTTTGCTAGCCGTTCATCTCTTGGAGAAAATGCTCGATATAGATCCACAAAAGAGAATCACGGCGGCGGATGCCCTAACCGATCCATACGTTTCGAGCTATTCGGACTCTAATGACGAACCCGAGTGTGAGAAACAAATTGACTTGTCTTTGTTGGATTCAGAAATGACTACAGATGAATGGAAGAGCAAAATGTATGAATTTTCCCCATCTGCGGCGTATTGATCTGTGCTAATCGTCTATAGGTATTTCGAGATTTTGAACTATCACACTGGTTCTTATAACTGGGAAGACACTGACCCCAAAGCTCACGAGGGAAGATTTGAGGATTGGCTGCGCCAGGAGATAATGGTGGGCACATATTAGTGATCATTAAGAAGGTATAACAACACATAGCTATCCCTCCGAGTGTATACATATAGATCCCATCGACACATCGGTAGAACTGATTACTGTCGACGTGAGCGACAACGTCTCGATCGAACAAGTGGCGGAATATCGCATCCCAGAACGGGCAACGAGTAGAAGGCCAAGTATGCCAGAACTAACGAAATAATAGCATGGTTTACCCCTATCTATAGAAATGAATGGTTTATGTTATATTCCAAAGTTTCCAATAATACTCGGACAAACCGAGTTACCTAGGCATCTCCACAGGCCAACCCCATAAAACTGGAAATAGATCTTGGTAAAGTATTTGGTACTTCCTACAGTCAGGGGTGATGGGCAAATTTCAAGTACCTGCTACTTATCGACCGGATAACCTGACAGGCGAAATGAACCTCGGCAGCCTCGGCCGGAACGTCGACCTTCTCTCCTCTTGATACTTCTTTTAACTCTCTCCTCTTCCTCCCCTTTGCTTGAATTATTCCTCGTCTCTATCCTAATTCTGTACAGTCTGTAAGTTATTCTCCCAGTGCCTGAGTTATTTGCATTCACTCTCCTCGAATCTCCGCACGTGGAAGCTTCCCCGCATTAAGACCGAGAACTTCCATGCCAGTACCGGCGTCTTCAACAAAGAAGAGAAGCACAAGACTGACGATATATTAGTCCAGTCTCTACACCTTCATACATAATGGCTGCTGATCGTTTAAGCTCGCTCCTGAGCCACCTCAAGCCCGGCGCCGCCAACGGCCTCGCTGCTATGTAAGTCTTCAGACAAACTCAGTTGTGTGTCATGGGTCTAACAAGCACACACAGTACACAGAAGAACCCCGACGATGTGGTCATCACCCTCGCGATTCGCACACCGCTGACCCGGGCGCGTAAGGGTGGATTCAAGGACACAGAATTGGACTATCTCCTCTACGCCCTGTTGAAGGAGACTCTGGCCAAGTCACAGATTGACCCTGCTCTGATTGAGGATGTCTGCCTCGGCAACGTATGTCCAATCCCTTTCCTTCCTCCATAAATTCATAGGTGGCATATTCTAACCCAAAGACAGGTCAACGAAGTCAAGGCCGCCTACATGGTCCGCGCCGCAGCTCTTGCCGCCGGCATCCCCCACACAGCCGGTGCCTCAACAGTGAACCGCTTCTGCTCGTCTGGACTGAAGGCTGTGCAGGATATTGCGAACCAGATCTCGATGGGCGCCATCGACATCGGTCTCGCTATGGGTGCCGAGCTCATGTCCGCTCCTGGTGAACGCCTGGAGAAGCCATTCAACGAGGAGGTCCTGCGCAACCAGGAGGCTGCCGACTGCATGCAGCCCATGGGCCAGACATCCGAGAACATCGGCAAGGACTTCGATGTCCCCCGCGAACAGCAGGACCGATATGCTGCCGAGTCTTTCCGTCGTGCTGAGGCTGCTCAGAACAACGGTTGGTTCGCTGACGAGATTGTTCCTATTCCTACCAAGGTTAAGGACCCCAAGACTGGCGAGATTACGGAGGTGATTGTGTCCCGTGATGATGGTATCCGTCCTGGTACGACCTTCGAGTCGCTTTCCAAGATTCGCCCTGCGTTCCCGCAGTTCGGTGACAAGTCCACTGGTGGAAACTCCAGCCAGGTCACCGATGGTGCCGCGTCTGTCCTTCTCATGCGCCGCTCCAAGGCTATCGAGCTGAACCAGCCTATCCTGGCAAAGTTCTGCGGTGCTACCGTTGCCGGTGTGCCCCCTCGCGTTATGGGTATCGGCCCAACTGCCGCTATCCCCAAGCTGTTGAGCAAGTTCCAGCTTGACAAGAATGATATCGACATCTACGAGATCAACGAGGCTTTCGCCTCTATGGCTGTCTACTGTGTCAACACCCTTGGTCTTGACCACGCCAAGGTCAACCCTCGTGGCGGTGCTATTGCCATTGGTCACCCTCTCGGCGCAACAGGTGCACGCCAAATCGCGACCATTCTGAGCGAGGCTCGCCGCACAAAGAGCAAGATTCTGGTCACTTCCATGTGTATTGGAACTGGTCAGGGTATGGCTGGTCTCTTTGTTAACGAGCAGCTGTAAATATCTAGATTGGTATAATTAAGTGATAATATACGGTCTGCAATGTACAGAAATGAGTTAATTACGAACTAAGAATATGGTATCAACGGCTATGTAGGTAAAACGCAAGAACTCGTAAATCATGAAAAGCATAGTGTGCCATGATATCACTTGGCATCATCTTGCTTTCCGGTCTGACTCTCCCTCTTCATTCTCTCCTCTGCAGCGCGCGCCATGATTTCCCTACGAGACAATGTCCCGCCAGAAGCAGCATTTCGGCCTCCAGCCGAGTCCCCTTGCAATCCACCAAGGACAAACTCCCCACCAGTCCATCCACACTCATCAACAAACTCCTCCCCATCCTGCGCACTATCCCAATCACCAGGATTATAAAACTCCTGACTAGACAACTGATTCCCACCAGATTTCCAATCAGCACGATCAACCTCCTTCTCAATCTGCGACGTCAAATCCCAGAAGTCGCGATCATGGGGCCCAAACACGCAATGCGCAAGCTCATGACACAGCGTCTTCCGAATAGTACGGTAATCACGGTATCCATCATAGGCATCCGTTCGCAACCGCAGCTCAATAACCTCGCCTTTATTTCGGTTCAGACCTAGCGTCCGCGACTCGCTCGTCGTGTGTTCCGCCGGGTTCATTTCTGTTAAGAGTGGCACGGAAAACTTGTGCTTTGTCATTGCGGCGCGGATGCCTGGATCGTCGCGGAGGCGTTTGAGGAAGTCGAGGGAGCGGTCTGGGTTGGGGAGGTAGGATAGTGGGAGGAGGCGGTGGAAGGTGTAGTTGTTGCTTGAGGATGAGATGGTATGGATGCCGCCGCTACGGGAGGACGGTGTTTGTTTGTTGCGTCTTGCGGCACTTAAGGCAGACGCGCGTAATTCTTGTCGTCGCTGTTCGCTAGCAGATTGTTCGTGCAGATCAGCGATTGCTTTAGCCGGGGTGCCGAGGAGGGTGATCTTGAACTTTGGGGAGGAGGGTTGGAGAATCGCGTCGAGGAGAGTTGGTGGGAAAGGCGCTTTCTGCATTCCGGGCTTTGGGGCTATGAGGAGCTTTTGGTTGTCGACCGGGATGTTCAGGACGCGCTCTATCTCGGAGGAGAGGGCTTGTAATGTTGCCGAGGCGGGGACTTGAATGATATGCGCGGTCCCATGGTGGTGAACGGTTAGCTCCTTTGGAGAGTCCATTATAGCGTACGAGTATATGTGCGATCGTAGGGCAGCAAATCGTGACAGAAGAGCTCGTGAGTGAAGAACTGCGATAAGGAAACTGCTTATATGGCCCGAATAGGCAGGCGCCGGCGAATTCGACCCGATTCCACGGCGATAGGTTTTGTCAGCGCGGAGATAAGCCGGAGCCATCACGTGATATTCATAATGTGAATGCCTCAGGCAGTGCGGCAAAGTCAGAAACTAACGAGGTAATTGATTTGAACTACGGAGTACAAGAAGTGCTATACACATCAAATCTTAACATTTATTATCTTCGCTCTCCGCTAGTCAAATGACGCAAAAGTGCGTTTTGAGTTCCAATAACAATTACGCCCAAATGCGAGCAGAACATCTTTGTTCAAGTAGATCGGCTCGAGGACCCCAAGGCTCGAAGGACAAATCTAGTAAATTGACAGTCTAAAATGGCACCCTTCCTTCTACTCCCACCAAGCAGACTGGTATGAATGACTCGCAGAGCAACCTCATGTCTTTCAGCTGTCTTTCACGAGGTGCCGTGCAAAAGCAAGCAAAAGCAGCGAACTACCTCATTCTATGTCTTCGGCAACGGTTGCAAGCCCGAATCCGGCAACCTCTGCACATGAAAATGTACTCAGGCATATGATGGTTGCAGACCTCACACTGCAAACTTCCAGTCTTACGAAAAACCCATTGCGAGTTCCTGTGGTGCTCGCAGCCGTTGTCCTCGTGCTGCTGCAGGCCATCGACTATCCGGTTAAATGCGATCTGGCGGACTTGGTTATTGGCGTTGGCCGGGACCTCCTCATGTACCGCTCGATTTGCCACTTCTTCAAGCCTGTCCTCGTGCCAAAGTGGGCACTCGCATGTTTTCCAAACCAAGCCGCACACATAGCAAAACTCGCGGCCGCAGCTACAAATCATTAGTTTCTTCTCATGTACTGTGATATGTTTGATTGTAGGGGATGTTTCTTGCTTACCGACATGTTATATGGTTGCAGCCAACGTGCAACTCTACCATGGTTCGGCAATTGAAGCATCGCTTCCAGTTTTGAGAATCCGCTATTTCCAATACAGCATGAAGAGTCTCGTCCATTGGGCAATCGACGCGAGGGTGGGCGAGGGAACGGCATGGTACATGAGTCCGCTGGTGACATTCGGGGCAGGTGCCGTGCTCGTCTCGGATAGCGAATGGGGGAATGAATTTCGAACATGTTGGCTCGGCGCAATAGAGGCGATCCTTTGCGGTCCATTCAAGGGCTCTTTCACTGAAGTTTCGAAGCTCCTCGTAGTTAAGGATCCTCAAAGCAACACCAGGCGGTATGACATTGCCGCAGCAACGAGGCGGGTACAATTCCTCGTCTCTGATGGCACCGAGGAACATCTGTCTTACGCAGTCGAGGCAAAACTCGTGACCGCACGCACCCTTGAACACGATAGACTCGACCTTTGTAAGGCAGGATGCACATTCACTCATGAAGTTGGTTCCTCGAGATGAACGCATGTATGATGAGCCTTCCCCGTTGTTAGATGATCTGCCACTCACAGACATCCGGCCCATGAGATCCCCCATGACAATGGAAACGGCATCGTCATCGTCATCTGACGATACGATATCGTTTGCCAAGGCATTCGTGCGATTAGCGGTTCCATTGTTCAGGGCGAGAGCGAATTGATGGTCCTGATTAGCAAGTCTTTCCTCACGAAGAAGAGACGTGAGTATCTTCTGGTCAGTGGCGATTGCAATACTCGTGCTAAGCGCCAATATCTCGTCGTCGATGGAAGTTTGCATAGCCCGAATATCCTCCCTCAAGCATGTGATGGCAATTTCAAGGTCTGTTGCCTTTCCTGCGCCTTGTTTTCCTTTCTGTCTATTTTCGAGATCATCTAAATCCTCAAGCAGAAGCCGAAGGATCATTCGCTTATCTTGATCTTGCGCCATCTCTCGAGATAGACTGGAACTTGGAGGTCTGATGCAATGTAAGAGAAATCACTGATCAAAAAGGCGAAGAATAATAGGGAAAAGATCAAGAGAGGGAAACAGTTGAGAGGGGAGGGGAATAAGAAAGGCTGACACAATAACAAACGGCAAGCCGGGTAGGATTCTCAACTTTGCTTGATGCGACTGTCATAAGGTGTTTGCTTCTACTGTGGAATATTGTCATTACCTCTATCGTGTCTGTGTCAGGCCGTCTTTGAGGTGCATAGAGCCGTGATAGGGCCAGTTACGAAGCGGTATATCATGGTTCAAACCCTAGATTTGGGGTATTTGATGCCTGAATGCCGTATTTTACCAGCAGAAAACTTAAAATACCTGAATTACTATTACACGTGCATAGTAATCAATGTACGCTGCCCAGGTGCCCGGTTCTACGTTGTATAAAATGAAGCTTTTCACGCCATACAAATCTGTGCATCACCATATTCTTGGGTGGTTTATTTATATATGGTCGCTCCCAAGGTTCCCGAGTCATGTTGATGTATTAATTACACTGTAGTTAACTAGAGCGGGGTAGAAAGCGGTGCAATGAGTATCGCAGTATCAGCGCCATTAGGGACTTTAGTCCTATTGGCTTTTGAGATTCACCGCTTGTGTCTCCGTATACTTCAATTGTTATGTGATATATATCTATAGTAGACGCCTATAAATATCTGCTGGGAATAATCAGCCGCTAACTGTATGTACGACTGTGAAAAGGACAATACGTGCAAACTAAAGGCTGTTGGCCTAGGGTTGGTGTGCTGTATAAAGTCCAAGTTACTACGATAGGGACCAGTCGTTTCGCCAATGAGCCATGTTGATATCAAATTTATACAGGATCTCAACAATGAAGACAAAGGCGTTGAGTGTATTTTCATCTATTCATAAACATCCAGGGAACAAGAACGATCTACATCATAACCGTTTGCCATTAGAACAAAAAAGTGGCCAAAAAAAGTGGCCAACGATTAAAAGCCGATTGAAATCTCTAGGTCCATGGAACATCTCTTTAAAAAGTCCTTTTCGTCATAACGCGGCGAGTGACTCCGATCCAAATTGGTAGCGAGCCTGCTAGATCAGAGTAAAACGCAATTGGAATTGGGTTTTTCATACCCAACCCTTTAAAAAATAAGAAAACTCATCAGTAAATCATTCCAATATCGTGGGAATGCATCTACTGCTCCTCAAGCTCGCCCTCGGGAGCATCCTGCATGTCGGAATCTCCCTGGGCGTTCTTCTTGGCCTCAAGTTCGGCGCGTCGCCGAGCGGCGGCTTCCTCGTCGGCCTTGCGGACGGCGTCGCGCTCAGCCTCGGCCTTCTCCTTGTAGCGCTGGATGATAGGGCCGGCGATGAAGCGGATGTCGTCCATCTTGGCAACGTAGACAGACTTGGTGGTGTCTTCACCATCCTCGTACAGCCAGTCCTAAATTGATGTGTTAGTACGCTTGATCACAATAGTTATTGACAGATGCTGATTCGAAACTAACCTCAGTGGTAGTGAGCTTGGCCTTCAACTTCTCCTTCTCCTCCTCGCTGGCAAACTCGGAGTACACGCCGTCAATCTTGTCACGGAGCTCGTAGATGGAGGCCTCGAGCTCGTTCTTCTTCTCGTCGGTCTCGGCAACAAGCTTATCCTCCATGTACATAGCGTTTTCGCGCTCAGTCCAAGCCTCCTTGGTGGCCTGGTCGAAGCCGCCGGTGGCGGAGGAAATGGGGAGGTCACCCTTGCGAACCTGCTTCTTAACCTTGCGGGTCTTCTTGGGCTCCTCATCCTTAGATTCGTCCATCTCGTCCTCGTTCTTCTCCTCCTCAATGGGCTCCTCGACCTCAATATCCTCGACGTAGTATCCGGACTCGACGTTGAGGATACCGTGCAGGTTGAGACGGGCCTTGAGCTTGCAGATCATGAAGTCGTTGTTGGCATCAGCCTGGACACCCTTGACGGAGAAGCGGCCAATCCAGGGGTTGACCTTGCCGGGCATAGCCTCGACATCGGAGTAGCGGGCCTCGAGATCGAAGGGCTGCTTGCGGTAGAAAGTGAGGATCTTGGTGGAAGGCATGACATTGCCGCGGCTGAAGACAGTGAGGCTAGTATCCTCATCTGGGATCTCGGGGGACTGCTCCCAGGTGAAGTCAATGGGGTAGTTGACAATGTCGTGAACGGCGAAGTCACGGACACGGAAAATAGGGGAGAGAGTAGCACAGCTGAAAGCACAACCGCGGGCAATGGCCTCGTCCTGGTTCAGGGTGAAGGACAGGTTCTTGCCGAAGAACTTGGTGATGGTTTCCTTGATAGAGGGGACACGGGTGCAGCCACCGACCATCTCAATCTGGTCAATGTCCTCAATCTGAAGCTTGGCCTCGGAGAGTGCCTGCTCCAGAGGAGCGGTCAGGCGGTCAAGGAGAGGCTTGACTAGGAGCTCGAGCTCCTCACGCTTCATCATAGCGCGGACGTCAACGTCATCCATAAGGGACTCGACGCTCAGAGGTGCCTGGGCGTTAGCCGAGAGGACCTTCTTGAGCTTCTCAGCGGCGACCAAGGTACGGGTCCAGGCCTTGCCATTAGTGTGGATGTCGACCTTGAACTTCTCCTTAAATTCGACGGCGAGGTGCTCGGTCAGAGCCTTGTCGAAGTTACGACCACCGAAGTGACGATCGTAGGCGGTAGCCTTGACGTTCAGTTCACCCTTGCGGAACTCAACAATAGAGGCAGTGTAATCGGAGTAACCAATGTCGACGAACATAACACGGCGGGGCTTCTCCTCGGGGCCGGGGAGATCTAATTTGGTGATACCCCAGCCAAGAGCGGTAGCGGTGGTGTCATTGATGAGACGAAGGATGTTGAGACCAGCGATATCACCAGCGTCAATCATAGCCCGACGCTGAACGTCAGTGAACCAAGCAGGAACGCTGACGGTGACGTCGGAGACGGGAGTACGCAATTCCTTGGCGGTGATGTCCTTGATCTTGGAAAGATACGCAGCGACCAACTGGGTTGCTGTGAACTTCTCCTTCTTGCCAAGGTAGCTGACCTCGACACCGGCCTGGCCATTGACGTCGACCAGTTTGCATGTGTTGTATTCCTGCTCGATGGCAATATCGGGATCGTTGAAAGAACGGCCGATCAGGCGCTTGAGGGAGCCAACGGTGTTCTTAAGGTTTGATATCTCTGCACCTTTGGCGGCCTCGCCGAGGTTTCGGCTGCGAGGAGTGAATCCAACGACGGAGCTATAACAATTCAAATCAGTCGTCAGTTATTTAGTGGATAGCGGGGGATTTGGGGACATACGGGGTCTGACGGTTGGAGACTTCATTGGCAATCTATAATGTCAACAACAAGCAGTTAGCGCAAATTCTCGAATTTGTGAGGTCATGTTTCATCCTAAGAAGACCGCGAGTCCAGATCAAGACCGTGGGGTAATACGCACAATGTCAATGCCCTTGTTGCGGGCAACACCAATTTTGGTGCTTTGCGCACCCAAATCTATACCGACGACACTCATTATGGAAGAAAGTAGGGGGGTATAGGAGATAGAAAGGTGGAGGGAGATGGGAGATTCAAAAGGAGGAAAAGTGAGAGAAGTCGGAGGGGAGAATTTGCACGCCACTCCACTATTATTGGAGGGGCGATGACAAGTGTCAAGCGGTCTGGCTGCTCTTTAGGCGCCGAACTTAAGAATTTCAAATTTGGGGTATAAACGGAAAACGTAAAATGTGTCAGAAAGTGCATTCATTCTCTATTTCCCTCTCTCCTACTGGTCTATATACCTTACTGGGCGTTCGGACTCTTCTGGTATCTCATCGAATCTTCTAGCGATTGCTAGACTACCCACTTTCACCGCCCACCGCAGCCTGGCAGAATAAAAATCGATCGTCTACGGTGGATCGGTGGTTACATCATATGAGACTGGGATGTGTTTTGGATGCTAAAAGCTATAGAAGTGAGACAAAACAAAATCGCGCTGGAAAACATAAGAATAGCATGGTCGAAAAGCTATGATGATGCTGAGACGAAAAAAAAGAGGAAGAAAGAAGAAAAAGAAGAATACTGACGTCATGCACCCTCAACGTATGTTCTCGTTAGACAATAATATCATGAGGTGGGTCACGAGATTTGAGGTCATTTCGCTGCCAAGTTGCTGGGCACCGTTCTTTCGGGGTCTGTGTAGGCTGGAGGCATATTTTCAAAACGTCCAGGCTGGTAGGCTCCTGGTGGGTGGGTGAGTCCCAGGTTCTCGTGCTCGGATGCGGAAACCAAAGCCGGAAGAGCATCATTCAAGCGGTTCTCCAAATTTTGGCTATCCAGGCTCATCGAGCTCGTTGATGCCTGGCCTTGGCGAGAATGATAGAGCTTCTTCTGGTCTTCTTCACTCATCAGGAGGTTTTCCACGTTCTGTGGTGTAGCAACCGAGCTAGAGCCGCAATCCGACGATGCACTGGGCACAGAGTCAGTTGAATGGCGAAAGAGAGAAGGTAACTGGTACTGGGAATTCTCGGAAGTTCCCATCGCGCCGACCATCCGCGCGAGCGCGGGCCCAGTATTGACATAAAACCCATCGAGCAGCTGCCTGGCAGGTGCAAATCGACCTTCCACATTCTCCGATGGGCGGATGGGAACAGATCTCTGTCGCACAAGGCTGGTGCGGAACGTATCGACATCAACGTTGAACTCATCGCCCTGCTCTTTTGCCTGTTCAACTGCTTCTCCTGGCGTGGTATGGTCATCAGCAGTGGCAGCATCGGCCCGTGGTCCACCCCAAGTTCGCTGGCCCGCTGTGAAAATACCATAGACCATATAAATCCAGTTGAGGAACGGGTTCACAATGAACATGAGTGGGTAAAGCCAGGCTTTATAGCGTCCGAGACGCAGGCCAAAGTATAGCATGAGTAAATAATTTAACCCCAAAGAGACCCCCATGAATCCCACAGGAAGATCCTCCACCTTTTTTGAGGTTGTAAGGAGTGCGAGGATCATGATGAAAAAGAGCAGTGCGGTCGTTCGGACCGTGTTTTGCATGAATCGAACCAGACACAGAAGGGGATACCGCTTCCAGAGCCTGGCATCAGTGAGCATGCAAACCTCGTTGGTGATGAAACCTAAAAACCATCTTCGGCGTTGCTTCAAGAGCGTACTAAAGGTCTGGACGGCTTCGGTCTTACAGAAGGCGCTCATACATAGCTGGATTTGATACCGCTCCGTGGCACCAATCATGAACAGGTGAGTGAGCCATCGGTCTTCCCCGAGATGACATTTTCCGTAGTCGAAGAGATCGTCGCATTGCTCAGCCTTGTCCGAAAAGTAATACTTGGCCATCTTGCGAAAAGCCGAGAAGCGTAGAATAGTCAAAGCGCCAGGGAGACAAGTCACCGCACCACAGCCAGACTCAACGGATCGTTCAAAAAGCTGACCATGGACGTATTCCATGTCTTGAAGAATTGTCAGCAAGCTGTTTTTCTCCGTCGTCGACGTAATGATGCCTGTCATCGCAAGCATATCGTGATTGCTGCCTGGCTTAAGTTCCATGTCGTACATGAAGTTTTGCAAGCAGACTCGATCAAGAATGCAGTCGGAATCGATGAACAGAACGAACAGATTGTCATGTGTCTTCAAATACTCAGCATAAACCTTGTCGATAAGCTTGAAAGTATGCTTCTGGCAATGCCTCTTACCGCCATGTTTGAAGCGAGATACCGTGATCCGTGCACCCTTGTAAATGCAGTCGATGCTCTGAGGATAGCTCTCTAGTGTGATCGGAATACCGAGATGGTCGAGGACCCGGAGATACGGCTCGTCCACCTTGCCACCATCGTATGAAAGGAAGACATGGATGCAATTTGCAGGGTAGTCGCAGTCAACCACGGAGTTGATGGCTTTGATCAAGACACTTGGGTCCTCCTTGTATACTGGCATCACAACCACAGTCTTCGGGGCTGTCCGGTCATCAAGCACTCGCTTAATCCTCTTTTTCCTCCCTAATGAATTGGTAGTAAGACCGTAAACACAGAATAGCCATGGGCCGATCAGAAGAACAGAAAAGGCCCAGAATGCGAACATTTGAAACCCATGCACTATCTTGTGGGGTAAGTCAACTGTGATTTGTGGTGGTAACGGCAGTGTCACGAGCATGACTGGGAGGAATGCCAGTCTATGTATTCGTCAGTGGATGTCCCTGAATGAAGTTACTAGGTTATGAGGTCCCGAAGTCCAAAAACCTACCGTACCACTGTAAAGAAGAATATCATAACCACAGCGAGAACTCTTATAGTCCAATGGTCTGCTTTCATCCACACCTTGATCAGGCAGTATATGAAGGCGCTGAGCCAGAGAAACCACTCGAACAGAGCTGCAAGTATCAATGGACCGACGATTGAAAGGTATACTATCTGTCGAGGATGGTCAGGATGGCATCTCGAGCTCAGGAGAAGGGAGGAATACATCTTTGGTCGGCCAGGTCCCCTCAACCCACGAAACCCTTTGTGATGGCACCATTTTGATTTGGCGAACCTGCTTTGTAGCCTGTTGAATATTGAAAACAGCACTTCAAGCGAAGGGTCCGATGGTATTGTATGTGGAGGACAACTACCATACATCCCGTTTGTTAGCATAATGGGAATCCGGGGGTTGACAGACGGCTACTTACAGCTCAGGGCCTGATAATGTTACTATCCTGCGGTGAACGGGGTACCCGGATTATAATCGACCAGGAAATAATATTCAACTGAAGATATATGTGATATTTGACAAGGGAGAATTCTCCATGACAATATGAGTACGAAACCCCCGGGGAAGGGAGTCAGCATATCAATAAATCACCTTGGCCTTCGGGAAGGTGCGATCTGACTTTGACGCTCTTGACGAAATATGAGTACATAATGTAGTTACTACGAGTCAAATCAATACTTCTCTTCGAGAACTTTATTTCTACTCCTATTCATCTCTTGTTATTCCATTTTTTCCTGAATACAATGAAGACAATAGAAGACAATGTATAGAGAACGTTGAATTGCCAAAAAGGGAATAGTTCGAGTCCACGCTAGCCAATTGCAGACTAGTTCCTGCCTCAGGCGCCAATGGAGCTCAAAAAAAATTCCCAGATTCTCCCCGCCGCGATATTGTCACAAGCGCAATAGTTTTCTGAATAGCGCATTGATCAACCCATAAAGGTATTGTGCCCTATGTCCCGAGATTGTCTATAAATCCCCTTCGACCCCTTGCTCACTTTCTGCTTTCTTTGACCCATTTCCGTCGCGTCGAAACTTCCTGCTTATCATCTTTTTTTTTGCCATCTGAAATAGTCTCCACATACAATTCGCAACTATGACCGAAGAACAGAAGACCCCCGTTGTCAACGCCGAGGCTGAGAAGGATGTTCAGAATGTCCTCGCCGAGCTGAAGGAGGAAGGCACCTCCGAGAAGCCTGCTCAGGACGCCGATGAGGCCCGTATTGTCGCCGAAGCCGCTAAGCTCGGAGAGAAGTCTGAGAAGGCCGAGGAGAAGTCCACAGAGCCCCAGACTGAGAAGCGCGAGACCCGCAGCTTCCAGCGCGATGGCCGCGGTGGCCGTGGCCCTCGCCAGAACAACGCCAAGTTTGATCCCTCCACCCTGGAGGTAACCGACGACCCTGTGCAGATCCGCAAGCAGGTATGACCATTTGAAACGCTCCCTCGCTAGATCTTAACTGACGCGCATACCGTAGGTCGAATTCTACTTTTCCGATTCTAACCTCCCAATGGACAAGTTCCTGCTCTCCAAGGTTGGCGGCAGCGCCAACAACGCCGTCCCCCTTGAACTCCTTCACTCTTTCAAGCGCATGCGCCGCTTCCAACCTTTCAAGGCAATTGTCGAGGCCCTCAAGACCGCCGAGAACGTCGAGCTCACCGAGAACGACACTGCCGTCAAGCGCAAGGTCCCTCTGCCCGAGTCCGTGAACGAGCACGACGCCAAGGCCGTTAAGGTCTTCGAGGATGCCTCCATGGCCCGCTCCATATACGCCAAGGGCTTCGGCTTTGGCGAGGAAGAACCCACTACACAGCTCGACATCGAGGCTCTTTTCGCTCCCTACGGTCCTACAAACGCCATCCGCCTGCGCCGCACTAACGACAAGACCTTCAAGGGCAGCATCTTTGTTGAGTTTGAGTCCGAGGAGAAGCAGAAGGCATTCCTCGCTCTGGAGAAGAAGCCCCAGTGGAAGGAGAATGACCTGATCTTCAAGAGCAAGAAGGAGTACTGCGACGAGAAGGTCGAGGAGATCAAGAATGGCAACGTCTACCCCTCCAACGCTCGCAACAGCGGCGGCCGTGGTGGTAGCCGTGGTGGACGTGGTGGCCGTGGTGGTCGCGGCGGTCGTGGCCGTGGTGGTAGCCGTGGCCGTGGCGGCCGTGACCGCAATGACCGTGATGGTGGTCGTGACTGGCGCGAACGCCGCACTGAGGACCAACAGAATGGCTTCCAGGCTCCCCGTGAGGCCCAGAAGGACTCCCGGTAAGTCATAGTGATCTGATATTCGCAGTGAGTGTATAAGTGCTGACTTTAATTCTAGTGGTGTCCCGGTCGTGCAGAGCACCCAGAAGCGCTCCCGTGAGGACGAGGGCACCAGCGGTGGTGACCACCCTGCCAAGAAGGTGGATGCCAAGGAATAAGGTATCCAGTTTCGGCGGATTGAAATGTCTTGTCTTTAATTCTTGTTCTCTGATTCGGTCAATCAGCGGGATTCAAAAAGTATTGCGGATTGGAGATCCCACCTGCCTCTATTTTCCGATTATTTCATAGAGGTGAACCTTCTATCGGCGTTATTGTCATTTCATTACGAGCATCTACGGGTTGGCTAGGCAGGCCCCAGTGGCTACGATTAACGGGGCCTACCTAGGGTTTGATATGTACAAATGAGACTTTTGAACGGACTGTTCGCAACTTTCTTCGCTTTATGGGAAACCTACTACTACATCAAACGCCTAGAACTCTAGATCATAGGCCAAAGTATCGTCGCACAACTCCTCGCGCATTTTATGAACCCTCCAAGGTGTCAGCAAATGAGCCACGGTCCTCACTAACCCGACGACGAAGAAAACTTACTCCAAGTGAGCAGGGTGTACCGCATAGGTAGCCACATGCTCAGGCGTCTCCAAAACAGCAACAAGTCCCATATCGAAGCCGTGGGCGCGGGGAATCGAAATCGGCAGCGGGGGACCGTTCTGCAGCGACAGCAGTCCTATTGTGAGGATTTTATGAGAAAGTGTCTCAATCTGAACTTCAGGATCTCACATACCGGGAATCTTCCCCACCATTCCCTGGCATGTTTCCTTCCAGGTCGCGATCTGGGCCGGGGTGACACCAGATTTGAGGCGGAAGAGGACTTGGAGCTTGGTTAGTGATGTTTCGTATCCTTTGGATACCTGCGTCCAACTCACCGATGTGATAAACTGGCATTTTGGCTGATTCTTCACTAACAAGGGTAGATGTACTTTAGCCAAATTTAGTGCATCCGGTAATTGTCTCTTTATGCTCGGCGGGGTGCCGGTGGGGTTCTCGGGGGATGTCCGATGCCTTGGTACGGATATCTTATGCGATGATATAGCTCTTGATGGCAACAGTGGACTCTGGATCCATTGGGGATCCGTCTTGCTGATGATTAGTCTTGCATATTGTGGTAACTATATAGCCTAAGTATAACTATGTTCGTTCCTCAATCTCAATATAAATTGTAGACCCATTACCATTCATCTTTCCTTTTTTATTGGACTTTCTTTGTGTACAGATGACATTTGAGATATGCAAATTAATCACCTATTGCTAATGCACCAAGTCTCTTCATAGTTTTGTCCTTGGAGTCTTCTACCTCCTACACCAGACACTAATTTCACCTGCCTACTCATTAGACTTTGCCCTACCACCGATCATAATAGCAGCCCTATGTTGTATTGTGCTGTTCCCCATGATTTATTGATTTCTCTATCATCGAGATTTATACGCGCTGCCACTGAACAGCACTCGTTGCCTATGGACGCCCGCTGGGCTCGCAAACCTAGATGTGGAACCCTAAAGTTCAACTATATATTCTTCGGGCCCTGTATAATGATCCTACCTACGCTCCAATGTCATATATTTCCCATGGTGGCCTCGTATAAATTCTTTCATTGGCATCGCAACATGGCTCATAGGCTGTAGCTTCCACGAGTGATATACTATTCGCTTTATCTGCCCTAACCCCAGCGAGATGAATTTTGCTATTGAATGTTTATGTTATTTATTTGAACAGCTTTACCTTTGCAGCTTTCATGTTGCTAGAATGAATTCTTACTGTTATGCTCCACCACCTAATCCTATTCGAAATCTCGTCGTGCATCCTTCAGCTTGAGGTAGCGATAAGACAGATCCCATGAAAGGTCCACTAACAACAGTGCTTAGTTATTCTTGATGTTACAATAGTTAACTATGTTGTACAACATAATGACAACCTTGGAAGCTCCAGCATCAGATTCCAAGGTTAACCGCCAATGGGGTAGATGTGGAGCTCCAGAAGAATTCTAACGGGTTCAAGGTTCATCGTTACGGGGCCACGTACGTGGCTTTGCCAAGGCGATCTCCACAAACGCCTCGAGCAAGTTTGAAAGATCAAATGTTGGTTATGTTGTACTCCGTACAAATATAGGCAATATCGTGGGATAGCATATACTATGGCACTTTATATAGCTCGGTAGTCCCAAATAGGCACTTTCCAACTGGCATTTTTCCCTATCTCCCCTGTCTGTTATTCACCTGAGATACTCCGTACAGATATTTCCATCGCGTGCTTACTTGCTATTTTGGGAGTCTTGGCGGCGGAATAGCCCTACGATGATAGGCATTGCTGATCTTTGCTTCCCAAAGATGTCGGATATTATTCTAGGCGTGTGGAAAGTGGACCGGGCCCTCTCAGCTTGAAGGTCTCTCCTTATTTCTGAAATCCTTATCGGATTCTTCTCCTACACCTCTTCCATTACATCCATGGGGAAAATTCTGTCCTTTAGTTAGTTCAGGTGCAACGTTCTTGTATGATTTGACGCATTCCAGTTTTCTTTTTTTGTACATATATCATGAGACCTCCCTGGGAGCTGAAAGAGGGTCTTTCCCAACGGCTGCGTGGGAAGCTTGAATCTGCAGCCATCGTCGCCCTCGAAATCGCCAGATCACCTCAGGACCATCTTAATCGTGGCTGGGCAGCCTCGCGCGCATATTTCTTTTCGGTCATTTTCATCTCCCTCGTGCTTTCCAAGGCTTTCCATATCTACGCCCATCTCAATGCGCTAACGGTCCTGTCCCTTCTCGCCTGGGGCCCCACCTTCTTTTTGTTGGATATCCTGCTCATTCTGGGCGCGCGCAGTCTGGTCCGATCGTACGAATGGCGAACGACTCGGGATATAGCGGCCGTGTTTACTGCGCTATTCAGGTAGGCCTTCATCGGATTCACACGGCGAATGGATCGCTAACCATCTCAGTCTATATGCCTCGTCAATGGTTTCTGCCAACATCTCCTTTTATATCCACAAGGGCATGGAGATCCACTGGCGCATATCGAGTGGCTTCCACAAGGACAAGCCCGCCGCCACGCTTGTTTTGTCAGCCCTGTTCGTCGCTATCCTGCTCGAGACGTCGATTTTGGTAGGCGCATTCTACGCCACACCGTATCTGTCCCGGGTCACCGCAGCCTTCCTGAGGGTCTGGGCTGCAGTAATTTCCGCGACGTACCGCTACTTCCGTCCGAATAAGCAAGCTCTGCCACACCCAGATACCTATGAAGAAATTGCAATCGATGATTATGAACTCGGTGATGACAGCGACTCCGTATCGTTGCTAGATGCGCCCCGAGACCCGCCTGTACGGAAGAGTCAGGCATTGTTCAAGCCCGCTATTGTCGTATCGTGCAGCGCAATTCTACTTTTCCTCCGTGTCGTTCGTCCCCACGATATGACTTACAGTTTCCTCTCCGCATCTCTGCCTCTCGCACCTTTTGGCGGCCTCAGGTTCGGGTCCTCTCAGCGAGGTGTGGCGTCGTTACCGGGCGACTTCCGCTGGCTAGAAGGCAAAAATACTCTGGACTCCTTCCCGACATTCGATTGGTTACATACGGGTGATGCAGCGACTGCCTTCCCGGACTGGTCTCCCTTCCGCATAAGTCACTTCAACAATACCGCACCTAACGAGTATTTGTACGAACACTACAACCCGTTGAAAGATCCGCTACACTTTCCCAATCTTCAGAACGAAATCCTGGAGCCTATACGTGACGTGCTTCACAGCGGAGACGTCAAGATCAAACATATTATTCTCATCAAATTAGAAAGCAATCGGCAGGACGTCTTTCCCTTCCGCTCCGACTCTTACATCATGGAGCACCTGAAAAGGTCTTGGGATGGAAATGTCCCCGAGGAGGTTATGGATAAACTCTCTAATCTCACCCCTATCGCCCAAATGTTCACCGGATTTGAGACTGGATTCAAAGAGAACAAGGATCGACCAAAGCCCTATGGTGGCCTCAGCGCGAAAAATGCTTATACCTCCGGTACATACACCATGAAAAGTATTACAGGCACTATGTGTGGTGTGAGCCCTATGCCTGTCCAAGGTAATCTTGAGTACCTGCACGATATTTATCAGCCTTGCCTACCGCACATATTCCACGCGTTGAGTCAACAATCAAATATCACGAGTGATACTGAGGATTGGACCTCCTGGCCGTGGCATTCTAAGTGGATGCAGTCCCATTATGGTACCTGGGACCACCAGGAGGATCTTACTCCTGTCATGGGATTCAAAGATATCACAACCAAAGAATCAATCAATGAAGCCGGCGCTATATACATCCCAGAGGAGCCAGAGGAGGAGCAGCAATATGGTCACCCGGATCATACACTAAAGAACTATATGCGGGACGCATTTGCCGAGGCTAAGAAGAACAACACTCGCCTCTTTATCGGCCACCTAACTCATAATACCCATACTCCTTGGTTTAAGCCTGGTGAATACGAAAAATTCTTCGGGAATGGCATTGGATGGAACGATAACTTGAACCGGTACCTCAATACTATCAAGTATCAGGACGACTGGCTAGCCTCTATCCTTGAGATTCTCGAAGAGGCTGGGGTCGCTGATGAAACCCTGCTTGTCATGGCAGGAGACCAGTAAGTTCTGTCCTTTTTCTTAGACCTTATCAACTTTTCATTAACTCGATCAAAGCGGTTTATCTCTTCCAAATGATGGTGGTATAACGGCCAACCATGACCCCCACGTTGGCAGTTTCCACGTTCCCCTACTCCTCGCCCATCCTAAGCTACCCCCGATCGAAATCAGTGGCGCCGTCCTTTCGACTCAAATGCTCCCCAGCATCCTCGATATTCTAATCGAAACCTCTAATATTAACGAACAGTCGGCACATATATTGAAGGACCTGCTTCCCTTGTACGAAGGCCAGTCGTTGCTACGCCCACTTATATCCGAGCAGGATAAGAAGTCAGAGTGGCATTTCTCCACGATGAACCCCGGAGGAACATGGGTCTCTATGCGAGCAGCCGCGAAACCGTACCGTCTTGTCGTGCCGCTTATCCCCGATGCCCCGTGGCGATTCACCAATGTTGTCGCCGACCCACTCGAGTTCAGTCCCGAGGAAGACACCGATATCGTGTCTTTGTTTGATGCCGTACAGACACGGCATGGGCCCGAAGCCGCGAGGTGGCTTAGCGAGGCCGCCCATGTTTCGCAGTGGTGGATTGCAGATAACTTCCGACGCTGGAAGTATAGTCCCGATGAACCGAAAACATCTTGAAGTTCTCTCGGATGACGTGATGGATTCAGCTAGAAGCAGAGGATGCGAGCTTGATGCTAGACTCCAGTGAGGCACCTACCAAGGGGTGAGGTGAATCCAGCCGGATATGTTCCGGAAATTGCACCATATACATAATACTATTCCATGGCCTGCATGCAGCACCATTTGTTCAATAACGCACATACTGGCGCTTCTGGGTTGTGGTTTCCCAAGGAATAAGCCCATCGAGAAGACCAGTCAAACCAATACCGAGACAATCGGACGATTGACTTCATGTCCCAATCTACAATTTTACGATGCCTTGTTCGATTTAATAACGCTATTCTTCATCTGTCCGGAGTTATTTTTGACCACTTGGGACTTTCTTCCTTCTAGCTTTGAGGATTCATTGCTTGTACATATATCTCTGCCTTCTTCGATGTAATCTCTAGCATTTTGGAACAGCACATACTGCAATTCATGTACATATGTAGTTCTAACTTATATAGTTTGGAACAAGCACCTCAACAACGCTTCTCACCATAGCAATACCCTGTTTCTCAACTGTTAGAAACTAGCATAGTTACCAGCTTGGCCTAATATTGAAGCATCTTGCCCATTCCATCAAAACTCAGCCTTTCTGTGACAGCTTTACTGTAAAGTTGGGAGAAATTACGTGGAAGAATGGATTAATTAGGCATTGATAAAGTGGTTGAGTGAGACTGGCGTTGTCGCGAATTCCACGGATGCTAAGAAAACGAGTTCTTTTCCTCTTCGCCCCATGTGGAGATCTCCGGGAGATTCTTTGATCGGACGTCACATCTTTACTCTTGACATCTTCTCTCTCTCGTCTTCAGCAGACCTGCGTGGATTCAATTATACTCTGCGCTTTAAGCTTTGAGCTTTGAGATTACAATTATGTTCAAAAAGAAGCCTACGGTAAACGACCTCTCTCCCCGCACTGCCCCTCCAAGCTTTGGGTTTCCAACCCTCCCATCGCAAGGGACTCTCTGCTCATATAAACCAGATCAAAAACCTTTCTCCACTACGGTCTTCTGATCGTAGGAAGATTGCCGACCAAATTATCAAAGATTACCAAATCCCCGTCACCTCGACCCCCACCAAAGCAGACTCGTCTGGGCCCAGCACAGTATCTGCCCCCGCATTGAGCCTCACAACGATCCGGAATGCCCTCCTGCCCGAGAACACCCAAACCGCTCGTTTTACAACCACTGCTGGTCCAGACCTACGCGAACTTCAAGGGGTCGTATATGTTGGCACACATCCCGACGGCGATGAGCGGGTGCTATGGTTCAAGCTGGAACACGGCCTGGGCGCCGAAAACCGACTATTCCCAACTGTCTATACACTATGGCACAACGCGAACTTGGTTCCGTTACTCTATACCCCGGAGTTTGTGATGGGAAAGCTCCATGGTGGAGCTGATTTAATGACGCCGGGCCTTGCGAATGAGCCCCCGTTCCCTGAAAGGGCGGTCAAGGGCGCCGTTGTCGCGGTCGCGAGTGTAGACCGACATACAGTGCCACTTTTTGTGGGCATCTGTGAGATTGATGTTTCGGCATTGGGAGAGGTGCAAGGCACAAAGGGCCATGCGGTCCGTGGATTGCATTGGGAGGGTGATGAACTTTGGGCGTGGAGCTCTGCGTCACTGCCGGGCCGTGCAGCTCCAGAGTACTTGGAGGGCTGGGACGAGGATGAAACTGAGAGTGTTGAGGAGCAAATTGAGGAATTGAGAATTGAGGATGATGAGCCGACAGCTGCCTCGGGGGACATTGAAACACCAAGCAATGACCCAACCATATCAGAAGAACCCGTCGCCGAGGTCGAGGCACCCCCAACAGAGGGTGAGTCATGAGTCACCCCTACCTCCCTCTTTCTCAGCCAGCAGTTGGATTTCGAGCTCAATCAATCAAATACTGACAAATAATAGAAATTGACGAGGCATTCGTCAATGCTTTTGTCTACGCCCTCTACAAACACAAGCAGGATAACCCATCCGCAGCAGACCATGGCCTTCCACTGCCAATCACAGCTTCGGCATTGATAGCCAACTTCACTGCTCCTTATCTCCCTGCGTACACTCCCCAGCAGGCCCAGCATTACAACATCAAGAAGACCAGTTGGAAGAACGTAAAAAAGTTCATGAAACATCTAGACAAATCGAAGCTTGTCAAAACCAAGGAACGTAATGGTCAAGAGACCGTCATTTGGGATGTGGACTTTGAGGACCATCGGGTCGAGCGATTTGTGCCATACAGATTGCCTTCACCGCGTGCTCTGGAGAACAATAAGGCGACCGCACCCGAGGGCAAAAAGTCGGCTGCGCTGGATGGCTCCGACCCTTCGGTGGGCCAGACGATCACTGTGCAGAGTCTATATCGGCCATCAGGAAAGCTGGTGCCAACCATTTTCCCTGCCCTCGCTGCCAGCGACACAAATAACTTCTACAAATACTCTCAAGTTTCCAGTCACTTGGATCAATATCTTGAATCCCAAAATCCACCCATCATCTCAAAAGAGAACAAGCGCATCATAACCCTCAACCCATTCCTCGCGAACACCATCTTCAATTCATCATCAACCGAAGATAAGGGAACACTTGCACGCGGCAAGGCCACTCGCGATGGTCTTCTTAAACGACTCATGGATGATAAAACACTGCTTTCACCGTACCATGTGATTTTGAAGACCGATCAAACTCTTGCAGACGTCAAGCCGAAAGCAGGCCCCGCACCTAAGGTCCATGTCACCCTCGAGAAGCGGACAGGCTCCAAGACCGTTACCAAAGTTATGACTTTGGAGGTCTTCGGCATTATTCCTAGTCTGTTGGCACAGGAGCTGCAGAAGAAGTGTGCCGGTAGCACTAGTGTCACACAAGCTACTGGTGCCCCCAAGGGGATCATGGAAGTTTTGGTGCAGGGCGACCAGCGAAAGGCCATTGAGACAGCCCTGGTTCGCCGTGGATTGAAGTCACAGATGATCGAGGTTGTGGATAAGACCAAGAAGAAGAAATGATCGACAATCAAATGATTGTCTGTTCATATCACTAGATAGAGAGCACTTTTCCTGTACAAACAATAAATCAGCGTAGAGATGAACAACATACTCACAGATGCACCTCCCCCAACTCATCGCCATAATCAACCCAAGTTTTTATTAACCACCACTATGTTGCTTCAATCCCTCTTCATGGTTCTCCCCCGTTCCATTCGACAATTTTAGTTCCCTCTCTTCGCCTTGCCTTCCATTGCCGTTCTCGTTCTCAATCCCGTTCCTACTATCTCGCCGTGTCTCCGTATCATTGATATCAGTATCAATAGCCTCCCAGATATCATCATGAAACAAGTACTGCATCAAAGCCTCATCCGCCATGAGTGTATCTATTCTGTGGACCAGATCACACGTAACGAAGATTGCACCACCTCTCGAGTCTGCCGCGAGTGCTTGTAGATGTCCTTTGTCTGGGAAACTTGGCAATGGTACATATAAGGCTTTGAATATGGTACTACCTAGATAGTCCTCTTAGTGGCGCCTAATATTTGCGGATAAAGAAAAAAGTATATCTACATGTCCTAAGCAATTATTTCAACATGCTACAGAGACGGAACTATAACCGCAAAATGAGAAAACAGAACAAAAATGGATATCTTGGTGTATTAGACACAAAAAAGATGAGCAGTGGGCAACTTTAATGTTGCCCGACCGGGGGGTCGAACCCCGAACCTTGTGATTTCAAGTGCTAACAGATATCTGAGATAAATTGCTAGTGAGTTAAAAGTCACACGCTCTGCCAATTGAGCTAGCCGGGCTGATTTGTTGATAACGAGGTATCTTGTCGACATAGAAAGGAATCTGAATATTCTAATTTTTTTCTTTCCTAGATTCAGCGCATCAAGTCTAAATTCCATACAGAGACTGCCATTTTTTTTTGTCAAAGATAGGATACTAAATAATAAGCACGAGACATATGAAATGATTATTTCCCTTTTTTTTCTCCCACGACTGTGTATCTTCCCTAGGCTGATATTCCCTTACATATATATATCTATATCCACATGCCCGAAGAGTAGGAAATGATAATGACTGTTAGCTTTCGCTCTTACTACCAATGAGATATAGGATAAAGTGCATAGACAAATACAAGAAATGGGAGTATGGAATCGACATTTTGTAAGAGAAAAAAAAAGAAATAGTCCTGAGACCCGGAATCGAACCAGGATCTGCGGGCTTCGAAAAGTCCCAGGTAAGTGTACTTAAGACACAAGCCTGCCTGTCAGGGCGCCGTGCTGCCATTACATTACCCCAGGTATGTTTGGTAGTAAGTATAGGGACGAGTGAAGACATAGGATAGGAATGGACGAGCAAGTCCTGAGACCCGGGATCTAAAAGCAGTTATAAGCTTGCTTCCTATACTCCAGAGTAGTATGTTATTGTGTAGAAAGCTGGATTAGAGATTGGCAAGTACTTTCAGCTCCCTAATCACTAAGGATTTGCCCTGACAAGTGAGCTTCTAAGTCTCGCTGTAGGCTGGCGGTGATCTCATTTACCTGATCTTAGGTGTGTACAATGGTAAACTTTCGGAAGATTGAGATACTTTATAAATCAGAGTTGAACCTAATCTCCGACGGTACATAGGGTACTAGCTTTTCCTAGATCATGGAATTCCCCGTGGGACTTCATGGATATAGTCCTACGGGGAGGTCAACTTCATGGCATAGGCAAATAGCCCTAGGTAGACTGTGTTACCACTAAACTTAGTAAAAGCGTACCATGGAAATGAACGAAGTCAAACATGATACTAGTACTAGTCAAGATACATACTTTATATCAGGTGATCGACCGCTGTCATATGTTACTCTTGCCCTATATCTTCCAGCATAGAGTTGTCAGATTGTTGACGCCATTCCTACATATGATTTCCCTCCAGCGCGACGAAGCTTGCATTCTCCCTTTCCGTCCACGGATAACATACTTCTCTTGTCTTCACTCTCTCAACTTCCTTACCCCCAACCTAACCCCAGGATGGTGCAATGGTAGCACAGCGCCCTGACGGGTGGGCTTGCATCTTAAGTATACATACCTATGCTTTTCGAAGCTCGTAGATCCTGGTTCGATTCCGGGTCTCAGGACTATTTCTTTTTTTCCCCTGACCTCTTCATTGCTTGTTTTATTCTGTTAATATACTGATATAGGCCATTTTTCTTACCCTTGAAAGCTGGGACTTAACTTGATTTAAGTTATTTGCATCTTTGTATTAGGTGGTACCTTGGAAACTGCTGCATGTTGATATATGGCATCGTCAAAGGGCTATCTATGTGGTGCTTGTATAATCTTATGTTACTGATAGGAAAGGAAACCAGCTGGCTAAGAGAGAGAGAAAGAGAGAGAGAGGGAGAAGAAGGGAGGATCAAAAAATCAGGTCCTATCAACCTAAGGCAGGAACGGTCTCAACAATTACGCTTTTACCCACGCGATCATAAAATTGAGCAGTCCAGCGATTCCATTCATAAAGGTAAAGTAGAAAAATAAAAGACCAAAGCAGGCCTATCGTCTCTATGCGCAAAACGCAAGGAGGAAAGAGAATATAAAGGAAATCCGTAACACGGTGTTGTTACAATCAGTCCGAACAGAACAGTCAATAAAGACAGAGGATACCCGATCCAGTTTCACAGATGTTCAGTAACAAGTTTCACATCACACAGCTATAAATAGTTATAGCATGTAGGGCGAATATTTTAGTAAGCCAGAGCACGGGCGTGCACCTTCTTGTCAGAGACAAGCCACTTCAGGGTCGACCGGATGACCTCGAGGAGCTTCTCGGCGCTCAGGGAGCTGAGGTACGAGGAGTTGGAGGTAGAGGTGGAGCTGGAGGAAGAAGATCCAGAGCTGGTGCTAGAGGTGGAAGTGGTGGCTGCGGCGGTAGGGGCAGCAGTAGCGGTAGCCTCGGCAGTGACGGCGGCAGTGGCGCTAGACTCGAGGACAGCTGCGGAGCTCTGAGCAGACAGACCACCGGCGGTGGTGGTGATGGTGACGCTGTCGGCGGTACTGGCGGTCTGTGTGGCAGGCTCGTCAGTAACCTGAGGAGCAGAGGAAGCGGTGGCAGTCGCATTCTCGATGAGGGTGGAAGGAGCATCAGTGGGCTCGTAATCCGGCCCACTGGGGGCGGAGGTTGAGACAGCAGACGTGGGAGCAGACGAGAAAGTAGGGCTGTACGTAGGACGGGCAGTACGGGTGCGGGTGCGGGTGAGGTGGTGCGAAGAGGAGCTCTGGATAGGAGAGGCACTCACGGTTGAGGCACTGGTAGTAGCCACGGTGGGGGCCGCGGTGGTAGAAACAGTAGCAGACGCGGTAGTGGCTTCGGTAGTGGCTGCGGCGGTGGTCGAGGAGCTCGATGAAGAGCCGGATGAAGCGCCGGTGTACAAAGCGGGGCCGGGGATCACATAGGACTCCAGCGCGCTGTAGATGCTGATCAAAATACCGGGATCGGTGGGCGTGTAGAGTGCTGTGCCGAGGACGCCGTCAGGGGAGTCGCTGCCGCCGCCGGTGACCTTCAGGTTGATACACTGGGGGTAGTTTTGGGCGCCGTTTGCATCGCCGGCGGAGTGCAGGGCAATGATCTCATGACGGAGAACATAGTTGCCAGCGGCGATGGTGCTGGGGATGGTCACAGTGGCGCTGTTGTTGGCAGCAATGAGTTGGTCACTTGCCCATGTACCGGGGACGTTAGTGTCGTCGATCAGACCGGCCTCGGCGATCTTGAAAAACTTGAGGGTTGTCTTGTCGACCACGGAGCAGTCGCCATTGCAGTTAGCCATGTAGGTAATGACCGGGCCGTGGTGGCTCTCAGGCCACGCAGTCCACTGCAGCTCGACAGAGCCACCGGCCTTGACCTCGGCGGAGATCGCACCCGGAGTGGCTTCCTTGTGGCAAATAATGTCGGAGCCAGTGTAGCCAGTGCCGTCGATGTAGCCGAGGTCGGTGGCCTTTTCACTCCATCCAATGTTCGCAGGCACCTCGGTCATGTAATTGTAGGTATTGACGATGAAGCCCCCGTGGTAAGTGCCATCAACAACGGCACCCGACACGAAACCATGACCAGCGACCATGGCGGCCGAGCTAAGCAGGAGACCCGCAATCTTTGAGACAGACATCTTGAAAAAGTTTTAGAATAAAACGCACAGCGTTTAGATCGAAGGATCGAAGTATCAAAGGTGAGCGAAAAAAGAATGAAAAGGGGACTTCAGTCAATGAAGTCAACCCAAAAAGAGAATGAATAAATGGTACTAGACCTTGAAATGAATGGAATGCAAAGGATGGATGAGAAAAAAATCCAGTAGCCCGGATGCCAGGGCCTTATATATGTAGGGTCCTGACATGATAGCTCCCATTCGACAGAAGCGGCATCACTCCGTTGCCAAGAAATCCATATCGCAGCGGATATCATCAAGTTTCTAGCAGGGAACAATGATTCCACTTTGTGGATGTGCCTATAGGTGGAGAATTAGCGACCGAGACATGTACATCTAGGAGGTGCCATATAGATGAAGCATGGACTTTACTCCGTAAACCGCCGGCTGCACTAGCGCATAACCCTTGTTGAGCTATACTCCATTGGGATCATCAAGGAGGGGACGTTTGATATTGTCTCATATCTTTGGTGGCGGTCGATCGTGGGCGGTTGTCTGTGACAGTCCAAGTTTCATCGAACCCCTTAAAGTGATAACATCTCCGCTCTTTCCAGCCTGTAAGGGCTTTTCTCCTGTTTCGGAGAGATAGGCCTTGTTCAATTCCGCTTCAGGGGAAACCCGGAGAATTCAGTATCCCACAATGACTTCCGACAGGTCGATTGTCTATCATAGTGTACGGTGTTGAAACACGGAGTATGTTGGAAAATTTTCCTATATAAATGGCCAACCTCAACGGCTTTTTTGAAAAATCCAAAAGGCTTCATTTGAACCCCTACATATGACCCCTAGACCCCAGCGCTTAGAATTATTCCGAGACGCTCCACATCATGTCCGTCTTCTGCATGATAGGGTCCAGGGGTTCAGGACGGAAATCTCGAATGGTCTATATCCAGCGATTCTGTCAGATCTAAATTGCAAAGGCAAAAATCGTGAAATTGTTCAAGCCACATGGAAATCACATTATTCCGGAGTTGGATCCTCGCAAATTATCAATTAGATTGAGACTTTTGACCAACTCATCTCATTGAAACATCTTTAAATTAGTTCAACGACCGTGAATCCTTAGCAGGATCGATTAGATCTAGCCAGTCTTAGCCGTGTGATTGCTCGCGAGGAACTACTCCGTGGATCTTTGCCTCTAGGGCAGATATCTTTGGCTGATGAAGTCCTTATAATCAAAGCAGTCCGCGTTATTACACGTGGGAGAAAAAGAGATTCTCCACTGTCTATGGAGGCTCTCGTAAGATAATTGTGCCAAGCTCATGAAGTGTCGGTGCTGGATAGCAAATTATAGAGTTGATGTATCTTTTGTATAGCAACTACATACAAAAGGTACCTAATCGTAACATGACCTAGCTCGAGGAAAAATGAAAAGTAAAGCTTTATATTCTAGAATGTGAGTCTGGTTCAATTGATCTACTGCTAGGTTTAATTCTAAATATATGTTTTAGAAGGGTAGAGAGTAGGTAACTGAGATTTCATGTCACACTATATATCTTCCCATGTTGTCTCGAACTACATGTCGTTGGAGGGTTAAGACAAGCGATGCCAGGACTATTTATGTACCTTTTGTTTATAATTACTCTACAAAAAATACATAATCTCTACAATCTGCAGCCCGCCAACCCTAGACGCTGCTGAGCTTGGCACCATTATATTTTGTATGCCAGCACAGCATTGCTCATTGGTCCCTTGGCATGGCGATTCCGCCGATCGTAAGCATAAATGCATCATAGTGTCACCTACATTGCATCTTGATATGATATCCAATAAGCAACACACAGAAAACGATAGCTAGCCCTGCAGGCCACCAAGGTGTGTTACTCTAACAGAGCGAGGGTAGGACACAGCCGATAACTGGGTGCCACAATCTCTACCTTTGCGAGGAATGGCGTCTGTGTGCGCTTGGCATCCCGGTACGTTGTCGTCGTCATGCATGTACACATGTACTTTTTTCGTTCCAATTATTGGGCCCCAGGGTCAGCCCGAGGAATGGGAGAAAGTCGTGTATTACAAAGTGAGAAGAAGTTGTGTTGTCATACAAAGTCTTCCAAGATCTCAAGGACTATTGTCCCGCATGTTGTAGAACCGCTTAGAACACATAGTCAGATCCCCTCGTCCACACCCCTGTCAGACGGGAGAAGTAGGATCGACAGCAAATCAAAGCGATGGAAGATACGGGAAGGGTGGGCGTATGGTGCGTACTGTATTGGTCACCGCTTTGTGAGGCCTGAGGTGTCTATTTTAAGCACAAATGCCATTTAGGGCTTTACTTTGGGCTGGAAAGTATATGGAGAACATAGAATCATTTGTGTCTCAATCAACTGCTATAACCATTTAATTTCTATCATCACGACTATATAAATTCAAGCAGAATCGTTGATTCCATTTGTTGAGATTCTGCCGGCCTGGATCGGCGTTCACAGTTTTCCCGCTCCCCTTTCCTCCAGATAACCCCAAGGCAGTGACTTTCCCCGACCACCTTCGAATCTCTCTCAACAAGGGCCATGGTATCGGAGACCGGTCCTGGTATAAACTCCGACAAGACTTGATTGTCATACTCTTTGGATCTCTACCGTCTCCGAGATTCCTTTTTTAGCGACCGAATCGCCCGTCATATTCAATTGTCGTGAAGGTGGCTGTTGGGCGGTTGAAATCGACTACGATTCACAAGCATCAAGACGGGAAAAAAAACGAAGCATGATATCAGCTCAGGCACCCTTTTCGCCCTCATTCTCCGCCCTGGATCCTATCATCATGGACGACGACATGGACTTTTTGGACCCCACACAACTCGAGATGTCAACTGAGAATGCTGGGGGAGATTTTGACGACCTATTCGCTCGAGCCACAACATCCCGTTCGAATGGCGCCTCGGGGCCTTCAAAGCCATACCAAAACCAAAATCCTCTGAGGCAAGTGCCGAGTCTTGCCGCGGACTCGCCAGCTGAATCGCCAGATGACTCGGGTCGCAGTTCTTCCTCCGAATCGCCACGGAATCATCTACGACAAACATCGGTCGCTTCGACGAACTCCGCAACGCATAGTGAAAATCCTCTAGTCTCTACTAGTTACCCGTCGGAGGACTGGATGCGCCCAGAATTATCGTCAGTCAAGGAGGAATCGCCCTTCAATATTGATCCTTCTTTTCCTATGGATGGTTTCTCCATGGATCCTGATCTGGAAGTCAGTAACAAGGCGATGGATGCAGCCTTCGATTTCGAAAGTGCAGCGAGTAGCCCTAGTCCATTGAAGACGGACAATGGCTCACTCCCGAGGCCCCAAAAGCGCGCGAAATCCCAGCTCTGGAGTCCTTCGAGCAATCACACTGGGCTGCCATCCATTGATGCTGTGCCTTCCGTAAGTCATTCGAACAACATTCTTGTTTGTCGCGTTGCTAACAATCCAGGGTCATGCTCCCGGGTCTCCGTTCTTCGCTTTTGGACTCAACGGCCAATCTCCATACTCGACCTCAATGCCTCACGATATGGATAGAGCCGCTCCGCAATGGGGCGGACAGTCTCCTTCGTCACTTCTGGAAGAAAGCTTCGGAGGCATCAACATGAATCGCCAATCACCTCTCCACGCCTCGTTATCACCCGCCATGAACTTCGCCTCGCCCACATCATACCAATTCCCTGTCAACTTCGCCTCCTCCCCAGCCCAACCTCAAAATAATGCGCACTCCCTACAACCTATTCTCACTGTGCATCCAACTTCCCTCAAATCCCGTGTTGAGACTCAAATTCCAATCCGATTGACCCTCTCCCCGCTACCTACCGGCGTCAAGAAACTCCGTCTTCCCTCGCACACCATCTCAAAACTCAAATTCCTTGCTCCTCCTGCCATCGAACCTACCCGCGATACCCTTCAATTGTTTACAAGTCTCGTATGCACAAGTGCCATGCAAGACACAGAAAAGATCAAGCGGGCATTTGCACGGACAAGGGGTGATCGCTATCAAACAACTTCGGATGACGAACGTCCGTTGGACGGTGGTGATGTCAAAATCTGCAGTGGATGTATACAGCGAGAACGGAAACGTGCGTCACGGAAGAAGCAAAGGAAGCCCGAAGAAGATGAATTGTTTCAAAAAGATGAAGAGAAGCGTGTTATCGTCTTCAACACCAGCGAGATCAAGGAATGGACCGAACCCGCAAAGAATGCCAGCGGTGGCTACGGCGATAGATCATCGGTCCCACCAGGATCAATGCAAGTGGAACTGCCAATGCGTATTGCATGCTATTGCCGACACCAAAACGAGAAGCTCGGATTCCAGGTTATCTTCACTGTGAAGGATCACTTGGACAACGTGGTGGCGCAGGCAATTACAAATTCGATTATGATAACGGACGACCACAAGACGCAGGCCCCATCTGCGCCTGCACTGACTGGCCCTTCGCCATCCCTCCCAGATGGGACGCAAGTACCGGGAGCTGGAGTGTTTCCCTCAGGTCAAACCCCCGAGAACGGGCAAAATACACCTCAGTCGCCAACTGATCTACAGGGTCTTCAACAAAGGTTCAATTCGCAATATCAGCTTACGCCCAGTTCATTTGCGGCTCCGGGCTCAACGAACGGAGGGCACGTGCCTCAGGCGTCTAGAAGTCTGTCTCGAGGAGCATCCCCATCTGAGTTCCAAGGACCACAAAGCAAACGACGCAAACATAGCAGCTCTGGAAGGCTTCCATCAGAACTGACTATGACACGACTCGAGACACCTCAGTCATCCGCAGCGGCCATGAACAACGCTGCGCAACTTGCGGCTGCTCGTGGGTTCGCTTCACCAACTGAACGGCCGTTTGTAAATCCGTCCGCCATGTCAGGTCAATATGGAAATGGCCCCCCCACTCCCAACCAGAACAATGATAACAATCCATTCTTCAACCCGACACCTGCTCAGCGACAAAGTTTGGATACCCTGGTCGGGGGAGCAGTGGCATCAACGCCCAACTCCACCCATCCCAGTCGTCCGGGGACACCAGGTGGCTCGAATCGCAATGGCTTCCACGATTCAAATGTTCCCATGGGACTTGGTGCGAATACCTCAAGCCAACTTTGGCCTCCTCTCAACAATACTCTCAATCGATTGCCATCCGTGATCCACAAGTTGGTGCCAGCCGAGGGCTCCATCACAGGAGGTACTGAGGTTACATTGTTGGGCAGCGGATTTTATCCCGGCATGGAGGTTGTTTTCGGCGACACGTTGGCAACTACAACCACATTCTGGGGTGACAAGTGCCTCAACTGCCTGACCCCACCCGCTCTCCAACCGGGATTGGTGTCTGTGGTATTCAAACATGAGCACCCGACATTTGGCCAAGTCCAACAGTCTCAACCCCTCATGCCCAAACAGCAGCTGTTCTTCCGCTATGTGGATGATCGTGAGCTTCAAATGTATCGCTTGGCACTGAACATTCTTGGTCAGAAATTGGGAAGCCAAGCGGATGCATTCCACACAGCCCAACAAATCATGGGAAGCGATCCAAACGCGTTCTTCAATATGCAGTCAGACATGCAAGGTAACTCATCTGGGGGCCAGCAACGCCAAGTACCGGGCCTTGAAAACCAAGGCAAACTCTCCGATCTCGACTCCAAGATGCTGACCTACTTGGAATTCATCGACTTGGATGACAGTCCCCGGCCACCGCGGTATAACGCTCGTAGCACGACCGGCCAAAGTCTTCTTCACTTCGCAGCATCGTTGGGACTGACAAGATTTGTGGCGGGTCTTTTGGCTCGAGGTGCAAATCCCGATGTGCAAGACAACACAGGCAATGCGCCAATGCATCTGGCCGCACTCAATGGCCATGCTCACATCGTCCACCGGTTGCGTCTGACGGGTGCTAACCCCAACACCCGCAGCGTACGGGGCTTCACTGCCGCGGACCTAGCGACAACGCTTCCCGCGCACCAAGCCGCATTGCTTCCATCTCGTCACTACCGGTCCCGCAGCGTTGGGTCCCTCACATCGCGCCGCCGACAAAGCAGCTCAGCCTCGCTTAGCTCGATGTGGGAGGCGTCTTCCGCCTCCGGATCTCTTGATCATGCTGTTGATGACTCAGAGGATTTCGATGATGAGGAGGAAACTACCGATTCCGACTCGGAGCCTCTTCAATTCAGCTCTTCTCGTCGATCTAGTATGCACCAAGATATTAGTCCGCCAATTATGGATAATAAAGAACAAACTGTCGCATCCGGAAATGCTCAAGGCTACGCCCCACCAGCACCTCTTGTGGCGTGGCGTGACCAGCTGGCTCTTCAAATCAATCAATTCCAGCAGAGCGTGGCTAATGCCTTCCCCAATCTCCCGGCTCTCCCTCCAATGCCTCCGATGCCTGCAATGCCTGCGATACCCGCGATGCCCGCGATGCCCGCCCTCCAAGACTACCAAGGGCAAGGAATGATGCGCCGCATAACCAACCTTGTCCCTCATCGACCTGCTGCTCGGGATGGCTGGTGGGATTACCTGAAGGGCACCTCCGCACCCAATCCCAATCAGCCACCTTCATACGATGAGCTGTTCCCGGACCCCGATGCCACCGATGAGTCCGACATGAAGAAGTCGAGTCTGCTCCGTGCCGCAACAGAGGCAGCTATCGACCAACACTTCGAGGCCCAGAGTAGTGCTGCTGCGGCGGCGGCCACTTCGGCCTCAGCTTCAGCTTCTCTCGCTCAAGTCGAGAATGACGATATCAAAGACATCACAATTGGACGCAATGTGATCTCACGTGAGCAACAAAAGCATCTCCGAGAGCAACAGGCTCGACGAATGAAGGGTCTAGGCAGCGACCGAAACCTATACTTCATCTGGGTAAGTAACTAACATGTCCACCGGTTTCTTTTCTTGAGTAGTACTCAGCTAACACCATTTCTACAGATCCCTCTTCTTATTCTCGTTATTTGCGCCTGGAGCCGAAACTACGTTCCCGGGATTTGGCAAGGCGTCACGGACTGCTTTGAATTTGCGAAAGCTCGCTATACACAGCCGGCTGTGGAAGTGGGCATTTAGGCCATCTTTTTTTTCTTTTTTACTCTGGTCATATATTTCTATGGCGTTGTTCCTGAGCGAGTGAACCTTCCCTATTATATGACGGACTAACTGTCAGGTTTCTGTTTTTTTCTTATTTGTGTTCATAATGACGCGGCACGACTATCTATGTAGAATCCGCACGATTGAGTCTTACTGTCCTTGCTTTTAATACTTTTCCATCTTGAACCTTGTGGCCTTTGTCTCTGAGCTGTTGCAGTTATATCGAAAACCCGCCACTCAGGTATGCAGTGTTATGTCTAATGTGCAATGCATTGTGTTGCACATTCTCGTATAGATTCACATCTAAATACTTCTTTGAACATCTATTTTCTTCATATTTTGAACCCACTGTAGTGATAACACATATACTAAGCCATAACCAAAGATCTATGTCTCTTGCAAAACTCCTCGACGGCTTCAACAAACGCATCGAGAGCGGTGGTGGTCATAGCGATGTTCAAGGTAATTGATCCTCGATTCTGCACCCAGAACCCTGCATTCACCAGTTCCAACCAGAACAGCTGCTTGAGATCCGTAGCCTCAACCCCAACAAAATCATCTCGACAAGTGATCTGCTCCGCGCGAAGTCCTGTATTAGTGACATGAACGCACATAAGAGAACCCCGCCCAGTAACGCAGAACTTAGATCCCGCAAAGACCCGCTGCAAGCGCTCACGCAAGTCATCGCCTTGAGCATTGAGCGATTGAATAACCTCAGCCGTATACACTTCAGAAAGTCCCGCATACCCAGCGTGCAACATCAGAGTGTTATTCTGGAATGTGCCAGAGTGTATCAAAGCCCCGGGCGTGAGAGGGTTGTAAACATCCATAATGTCTCGTCGGCCACCGAAAGCCCCGAATGGCAGCCCTCCACCCAGATACTTGCCCAAAGTGATAAGATCCGGTTTAATCCCGAGCACATCTTTCAGCCCTCCCGGTGCCAGCCGAGATGTCATCACCTCATCCAGAATCATTACCGCGCCCGCCTTCTCGCTCTCCTCGCGGATTGTTCGTAGGAACTCGTCGGATGCAGAAATGTACCCGCTAGACCCCTGAATCCCCTCCAGGAGAACGGCGGCAATGTCATTGTTCTGGGAAAACGCGACCCGGACACCCTCGGGATCATTGTATTGCAGTAGTACCCAATCAGCCTGGTCGATGTCGTTTTCCGGGATACCGTCTCCAAAGAACAGCACGCTACCATGATAGGCACCGCGGAAGACGATGACCTTACGCCGGCCGGTGAATTTCCTAGCGGCAGCGAGACAGTGTATATTCGCTTCTGTTCCGGAGTTTGTGAATCGCATCCGTTCAAGTCCAAACCGCTCACACAGCAACGAGGCATATCGCTGCTCGTAGATATTCGTCGCTCCTAGACTCAACCCGACATTTTGAATGGTATCTGTCAACACCTTTTGCAGCGTCGGGTGAGAGTGTCCATATAGTCCGGCGGATAACTCGCCGACGAAGTCATAATATCTGGGAAATTGGTGTTAGTCTACACATTCTAGAGGCTCAGATCGATGTATTTACTTGTTTCCATCTTCATCCCATAATTCTGAGCCTTCGCCTTTGTGCATGAACACTGGGAATGGTGCTGTGTGCAGCACAGTGCGGGTATTTCCTCCCGGTAAGCTTTCGAGTGAGAGCTTATGCAGGCGTTGCGATTCTGGGTGGCGCTCGATAAATCGAGTCACGGCGTCGTTGAGAGCTGTGTCCATATTTAGGGATTGATAGTCGTTCGGAATTCCCTAGGAAGTTGTGTCGGTTTATATAACTTTGATATGAGCGGAGAAAGTTGATGCCAGGAATTTGCCGTCTTTCAATACATAGAAACTTTGATAAGACAAGTTTCTCTACTAAATCACCAGTCTGGAGATTATAATCTTCAAGAGAGGGGTATACTAGTGAATCCCCTTATCATTCCACTAATACCTGGACAGAGATCGAAACAACATATACCCGGCAGGTATCCATGCATACGGCAAGGCCCTTTGTTTACATTCCGCCCGTATTTATCTCCCCCTCCCCAGATATTTAGTCTTCCATCTATTATTTTTCTCAAACTGTCGTGATTCACCATTTTGCAAGTTATTTGATACCATTTGCCCTATCTCAGACTATGGAAGTCCACGTGAGGGATTCCATCAAGCAAGTAGATGAGAATACATGGCTTATTGGAGACCTGATCCTCCATTCTTCGAGCGGTCCTTCCGATGCCTCTTCTTGGTATGACTCGACCGATAATCTTAGCTATACCCTTGCAAACACGCCCGTCCCTCTACCTCCGACCGTTCCACTACCTACAGATAATCCGAGGATCGTCCTCGTATATGACGTCGCAGAACGTTCTGCAGTCTGGTCGATAGGCAATGATACATTTTGTAAGGTCAAGACGCTTGAAGAAGGCGTAACGTCCGAGGCTACTACATTAGCTTTTGTCTATGGTCAAAAACCTTACTTCGAGATCCCTTATGTTATATACGAGACTAAGGATAATACCCGGTCTTATCTCTTTATAACCAGAGTACCTGGCCGGATACTTGCAGTTGCCTGGCCTACTCTAGATGACGCTTGGAAGTCTCACTATGTGGAGGAAGTAGTGAAAATATGCGAGACCCTTGCAGGCTGGGAAAGCCCTATGTTTGGTGGTGTGGACGGAAAAAAACCTGACCGATCATTATCTCACGGAGCGCCAAGATACGGACTTTCACCCTCAAAAACTTACCGAAACTTGTCAAATGCTGGGTATGGATTGCTCGACATTCGTCTTTTACCATGCCGATCTCGGTCCGGTAAACATCATCGTGGAAGATGTGCCGAAAGCTGGCACTGTTGGGATCATTGATTGGGAGCTTGCTGGTTATGTCCCAAGAGGATGGATACGAACCAAGTTCCGGTTGTCTAGTGGAATGGATCTTCCCAATCCGGGCGCCGGCGAGGTGCCACAGCAGTGGAGGTCGGAGGTTCAGAAATCACTAGGGAGACATGGATTTGTGGACCATTCGAAAGAATGGGCGGCATGGTGGTTTTGAAACACCACTTTAATTACCTATTGGCCGTGTGCTGTTACGTGCCAAGTCTTGCAAAGAGAGAAGAGTGCATCCGATACAAAATAACTAAGATGGGGAGAGAAAGAAGAAGCACGTTGCAAGACAGTTGATATAGCTGACCTTTTGCAAACGTTGCGAACCTCGAACGTCTCGCTTAGCTATCTAGCAAACAATCTATGTAATGCAAACAGTAAGAGAGCAAGCAAACATGAAGCATATGATGGCGATCTATTGTAGATCGTGCCATGTGCTATAACATACTTTGCAGATGCGATCTATACATTAGTGGCGTAGAAAGTCTGTAGTGACGGTATGATACGCCTAAGTTGGCTATATTATTCCAAGTATGAAACAAGATACAAATAGTTATTGAAAAGAGCATCAATTTTACGATCTGAAACAAGATGGATATATTTTGTCGCCTCCGTATTTATCGCTAGCCGTAAAGGGCCCACGCAGCTCAATATTGAGATTCTATGCAGATCCTACGAAGAATAAGAAATGATCGCCCCTTTCTGGAGAAAACCACATCTCTCGCAACATCAACACTCGTTCAAAGGCGTGTCCCCCTTTTGCTTGGGGATAAGCGGGCCATGTCAACCTCTTCCAACATTCTGCAAATTCTCTTTCTCTATGCCGCCCATTGCCTTATACCCGCGGCCCTCCTAATCGCAACACCAAAGCGATCTGCTCTTCGGTATCTGGCGATTCCATGCTCTATCTTCATTGTATATCGAGCTATACCGGTGGCCACAGCGCTAGGTCCGGGATTTGTATGGTGTGAACTCGCTCGCCTATTCGTGACCATCATCTTCCAATGCCTGAACCTACTACTCATCAACCCCAAAGATAGCAATGATTTGTCTTCTGGAGCTGGCCAGGGCTTTGTAGCTCGAATTTACGCCGCAGCTCGGCTCTTCACTGATCCTCGTGGGATCAACACGCCCTGGCAAATAAAAAATGCCCCACCACAGCCAGCGTATTATAAACGACGTGGTATGAACACGCCTCCTCAGGGTTGCTTTTTGGTTCGCCAGATAGCCATTGCTGTTTGGCAATATCTAGCTCTGGATGTCTTTGCTACTCTTGCGTTGCAACAGGCATTGGAGCAAGAGAAAAGTGGAATGTTGCCGCCAGTCCCTCAGTGGGATATATCAACCGAACAATGGATTGAACGCATCATCTCAAACCTCACAGCTGGATTTGTGGTGAGCCGGATTCTTATCGACTTCCACCATCGTGTTTTTTCGATTATTGCCGTAGGACTTGGACTCGACTCGCCTGCGAATTGCCCTCCGTTGTTCGGAAGAGCGCTGGATGCCGATACGGTACGGGGCTTCTGGGGGTAAGCTCATTCACATCGAGTTATATAAAGATAAGGGATATTATACTCACATCGATATTGTAGGAAATTCTGGCACCAGTTGTTGCAAAATCCCCTGACATCTGTCAGCGCCTTCATCACTCGGGACATATTAGGTCTTACCCGAAGGTCGTTGATAGCACGGTATATGAATGTTTTGATTGTTTTCTTCTGTTCGGGCGGCCTGCATCTCGTCCTTGATATTGTCCAAGGAATCCCAGCGCAGGAATCCGGCGCCATGTTATTCTTCATCACGGCCCCTCTAGGTCTCATGATCGAAGATGGCGTCAAAGCACTTTGGAAATATTTTTGTGGACCAAGTCAAAAAATCCCTAAACCGCTGTGGCAAAGGGCTCTTGGCCTAACGTGGTCTATGGCATGGCTGGGTGTCACATCAACTGGGTTCTTTTATCCACAGATGCTGAGGCCACAAAACCAAGCTCTGGTTCCCTTTTCTGTGGCAGATCGTATTGGACTGCCTATACAGGCAGGGATTCTTTTGGTTGGTGGTGCCGTGCTAGCAAAGGTGTTTGAGGTTGAAGTGTGAGGTCGTGTATAGATCCGGGGCCATGGTGGTACGGAGTTTTCTGTTGGATATATGTCACATATAGTATAAAATATAAATTCCTATATTGTGTACATACGTAGAGTTATATATTTCTCTAAATTAACTAAAATATCAAAACAAAGAAAAGCCCAGTTGTGATCCAAATCTAAAAGCAGCACTAAAATGGCGCACTAAAATGGAAAAGAACGAGGCCGTGCGTGGCCGCTGTTGACAGCATGTCTCCCTCACCCCGCGACTTTCCCCTTAACTCCAGACGCATGAAAGCTCCCATGCACCTTGGATATTGAGATGTCCTGAAGTCAATTGGCCACTTCCCGTATCGCGCCCGGGAAATCATGGACCCTTCGCAGGCTTCGAGCAATGTAACGGGTACGACCAAGGTGCTTGAGACGAATGAAGCTTGCGCTTGCGCTGACCATACAACACAGTCGAATACACAGATCCGTCGGGCTTGTTCCCGCTCATTCAGCCCGTGATCGAAGCAAAGCTCCCCCTAAAAAACCTCCACTGGAAATCGCCCACCCGCCCCGTGCGGTCAATCGAGTCGCTCCGCATCGGCTTTGTACCTGCGCAAGAATCAAACGAACGCGAATCATCAAGCGATACTGTCCATGGTACAGTCGCCCATCGCAGACACCAGATCCCCGGTCTACGGCAGACACCATACCTGAAAGTTTACCTCCTCCGATGCGACGACAACGAAACCTACAAGGCGACGGCCCGACGGAACCTTCGCGAATGGATCAAGGCCAACGCGTCTTCCCAGAGCTCGCAGCCCGCAACTACTAGTCAGGAAAAGCACGATGCGTTCGAGTGGCTTATCCTGCACGTGGAACCGGACGGTGATGCCGCGGACAGGGCGGCTACTACCTCTAAATGGGGCCGTGGATCAACTACAGTGCTGGAAAAGGCGAAGGCTGATTTCAATGGGTCGTCCAAGTCTGCCGTGGATCGTGTGGCCCAACTGCGTCTTCCGAAGCCGGGGACCAAATCCCCTGAATTAGCCGAGCAGTTGGAGGATTTGATTGATAAAATGAAGAACGGGATTCTAGCTTCGTTTGATCTACGTGTGGCTCAGTATGAGGAGGATATAAAGGAGAAAGACTCTCAGCGCAGTTTGCCTGGCTGGAACTTCTGCACGTTCTTCATCCTTAAGGAAGGTCTGGCTAGGGGGTTCGAGAATGTGGGCCTGTTTGAAGATGCGTTGGCTGGATACGATGAGCTAGCTGTTGGCTTGGATGCGGCTATTCGAGACCAGCTCGATGGGAGTAATGATCAACACAGTGGCGCACTCTCGGTCACCAGTAAAAGCTGGACTGAGAGGGCCAAAAAGGCATTGGAGACTGAAGCTTCCGATGACAGCGACGGCGTTGAAGATGAAGCGGCTCTCTTTTCAGAGCTTCAGCCGGGGGATTTCCCATTTAACGCCAACAAGATGTCCTACCGAGAAATGATTTTGGCAAGCGATATCTCAATCTTCGATTTCCGTACATACATCTTCTCTCGTCAACTGACTCTACTACTCCGAGCCGCGAGAGCTCCATCACTGGCCGGCAGCGAACCTGCGGCAGGGGGTAACGCAGCGAAATCAGGCAAAAAGCCCGAAAATCTTATTCTGCTAGCTGAGATTTGCGCAAGAGCAACGGAATTAATCAGTTTAGCTGCACGTACCCTCCGCTATGATCTCGAATGCGGTCTGGCGGAGGTAGTTCATGATGACAAGGCAGATATTATCAACAATCTAGTCTCCACGTGGGCATTCTCGGCAGCTTTCCAGATCCTGAGTCAAACCTCTACTCCGACCCTCATGCTCCCCGAATCCTCCCTGCATGCCGTTACACAATCGACCGAAGCCGCTGCTGCCACGGTGGCAGATTCCCGTACCAATGTGCCTCGCCGCTCTAGTTCCCTCATAGGATCACCTGGTGCCCAACCTGGCCGGCCAGTGACCCAGGATATCTCCGATAGTGTGGGTTTGCTTCAGCGGCGGTCGACTATGGAACACCCCAAGACCGTGCCTATTCTCACACTGAAGACTGGTTCTGAACAGCTCTCATCCGGGAGGGCGGAATTGCTTCTTCTGGCTCGGCGATCTCTCGAGGAGATTGCTCGCAGACGGGGCTGGTCTGAAAACTGGAACAACCTCGGTCTTCTCTTTGATGATCGCTATCGTTCTGGGGCAAGTGAACTCGCGGAGATCTCGTTGGATGGCGATGACACTGAAGAGTCACAGACCCCTAAGAAGAAGGAATCGTCGCTTGCGGGCATTCATCTTTCTGGCCTCAAGGCCGCATTAAAGTCGCAAGACGCCTTCCTGTTTCTCTATGAAGAGCTCACAGACCGTTTGATCCGCCATCATATGGCAGCCAACCGTGTCAACTCCGTCGAACAGGCCCTGGCTGAAATCGCTATCATACGATACCGCCGGAAAGACTACGAGTCTGCTGCTTCCTATTTCCATCGGATGGCTCCCTTCTACGGCTCTAAGTATTGGATTATTCTGGAAGGAAGCATGTTAGAACTCCATGCGCGGTGCTTGAAGGAGCTCAAACGGAACGAGGACTACGTTCGGATGATGATACGATTGCTTTCCAAATTTGCTACATATGCGCAGGCGCAATTGTCAGTCAGGCAAAAGTCCGTGGCTGGCACGATTCCATCTACTGAACAAGAGATGTTAGAAGGACATATCCGTGATTTGTTTGAAGCGTCTGGTGCTCTTCAAAAGGACATCCCTGCTTCCTTGACGGACTTCTTTGGCGAACTCCGTGTCGACCCAGCCATTCGACTGTACGACGACAAGGATGGATTCCAGATCCAACTATCTTTGCGATTCCTTTTGGGCCAGCAGATTGAGATTGATAATCTCAAGGTTCGGCTGGTCAGCGCTAACAGCTCTCAGAATTCCGAGCACTGGATCGAGAGCTCAGCCAAGTTCGTGGTGAAATCATCAACAACACAGCTTTTGATTGACTGCTCGGTAAGCACTCGTGGAATAGCTTTCGCGACAAGTAACTAACTTTTAAGCAGACCACACTTCAAGGCAAGTATTTCATTGACCGTCTCGAGATGAGGGCTGGCAACCTTGTCTTTAACTTCAACGGCGGGCAAGACTCCACCCTTCCAGTTGGCTTCCGAGAAACGGAAGATTCAGAGGAGACCGACAACCAGCCTTATATCTATTGTTACCCTCCGGCCGAAGCCCTACGGGCAAAGATCGTGTCACCGCATATCATTAACCTCCAGGCCATGCGGACGTTGGAGCTGGAACTTCACAGCGGACGCAACGATATCAAGAGTGGTACGATCCGTGTCCGGCCGGGTACTGCAGGCCTACGGCTTCGCCTTGCAGAGACGGAGGTTGTGGAGGGCATGCTCGAGGTGGATGCCAACCACGAGTCGGGCATTATCGAATTCGCGGAATTGCCCGCGAAGTCATTCGTTCGACTGCGTATCCCCTACACCGTGGAGGAGGCGTTTTCGACCCTCTCAGCGCGAGCAGAGATTGGTTATGAGACCGAACATGGCCGATTCGCTTCCTCGACGTCATTTAATGTCGTTTCCACGCTGCCTATATCGGTCAACGTGCAGGACATTTTCAAGGACGAAATACTATTCTCACGCTTCACCATTAGCCCGGCCATGCTGATCCCGCTTCGTATCATGAACTGCAGTCTACCTAGCTCAGACATTTACGATGTGGAAAGCAGCATCACCGGCCCCGTTGCCCTTGATGTCTTCCCCAAGCAGCCCGCGTCTCTTCTTTACAAAATCCGCCATAATGAAGGCAACACAATCGCATCAACACCGCGTAGCCTACAACTGAGCGTTGACTTCACATGTGTCGACGATGAGTGTCTCGACGCAGTCGAAAAGCAATTCTCAGCTTCTATCAACTCCAGCCCATTCTGCCGGTACGCATCGCTGCTCACATCGCACATTGTCAACAGTTTCCGCGCACAGCTGTCCACGAATGACATGGAAGCCATTGGGCTGATTAGGGAGGTAAACATGCTGCCCTATCAGACTGTGCGATGGGACGATCTGCTCGGAGCTTTGAAATCACCCGGCGAGGATGTGCGACAGTGGCTCAAGGAATGGCACAAGGTAAGAACCAACCCGAGTGTTTCGAGCTACGTTACTCACATATGAAACAGAACAACTCCACCATCCAGCTCCCCGCACAACCCACGATCCCGACCCGCCGCATCATCATCCCCGTCGACGTCCCCGAGATCCCAGTCGTGCACACAGCCGACCTCCAGCTCCAGCCCAAAGCCACCACCGACCCCGGGCCCTCCGCCCACGCCGCCGTCGGCCAGATGATCACCGCCGAGCTATGTCTCCGCCACACGCGCCGCTGGTGTTCCCCCGCGACCCGCGGCAACGCCGACCCACCCCTCGAATGCTCCTACGAGGTGCACGGCAATCCAGACCTGTGGCAAATAGGCGGCCGCCGCCGGGGAAATTTCCTCGCGCGTGACGGCGAAACCAAACGCTTCACGGTTCTACTCCTCCCTCAGAAACCAGGCCATCTCCTTCTCCCGGCTATTGAGATCCGTACCTTCCTGCCATCCGCTCCGCAGCTCCCGACAGCGGCCGATCCGGCTGGTTCCATGGCGCCGGCTCGTCGCTCGATCCCTTGTGAGATTGACTACCGTAATCACAGCGAGACGGTTCTCGTTCTGCCTGATTTGAAGAAGACGACTGTGAGTCTTAGTGCCGCTGGCGGTAATCACGCTGCTGGTGGGGGATCTTGGCTTGTGGATTCGGAGCGACGGACGGAGGAGGTTCGTTAGGTCTGTGCGGGGTGTGTGGGTAACTATATGTATAATGAGTCGTATATGAGCTAGCTGAGGTACTTGTTTGTATTTAGATCTACGATTCATGAATCCATTATTCTTCTGGGAAATCTTCAATTGTACTCCGTACTTACTCCATTGCTATCCTCGGTAATATATTCTAGTGGCTTGCTTCCGTTGGCCCTTGACCCGATACAGACTAGTATGGCCTAATCTGGATTAGCCTAATCTCTAGCTGAACTCGATGTTCTTTTAGGTCGCTTCTACGGGGTTGCAGGCCCACTTACGGCTTCTTGTACCCTCTTGAGTAAGCTGGCTACCGATTGAAGAGTTATTTTTTTAATAAACTATAAAAATAATTCATACAACAGAAAAAAGGCCGTCACTTCTGGAATATACAAAAGTCCGAGATCGGCGCCGAGGTCCCCGCCCGATCAGATCTTATCTAAGGTGGCAAGGTGGTGTCCACGGGTGATGGCCCCAGGGGCTAAAGAATTAAACATCGGAAAGTAAAAATTAACGTTTGCGTATTTTTCAAAAAGGGGGAGTGGGGCCCCAACAAAACCCGAAGGGTCCCAACAAGAGGCGATTTGTATATAACGGAGTATGTATCGAGGGCGTATTTTGCACTTTACTTTAACGTGGATATGCTTATTTGTAGACACTGTATTTATAGATTTATGATTTATAGTTAGCTTCTTTAGATTAGTATTCTATTCTTCCTTCAAGACTGGATTAACCTGAACAGAACAGACAGATAATGGCCCATCGCCGGATTATACCCGGACACCCGAAAAACCAAAGTGGATCACATGTCCCTTGCGCATGCCACTGCCGAGTCCATCTCCAGCTCTGGGGGGGCTTACTCCGTACATGCGGGCTTACGGAGCACAGAAGAGACAGTCACTCATATCTGTTTTATATTGTAGGGGGTTCAGGGGTTGGATATGGCATATTCAATAATTGCAAAAAGCAAAACCAATTGCTACCCCATATCGAGTACTTCGTGCAATATATCCGTACTCCGTATATGATAGTGCATCTCGGGTTCGGTGGGAGCTCGGATTCGGTGGGAGGTTCCTAAACCAATGTACAGCAAACCCCCAGCAAACCCCCAGCAAACCCCGAGGCACGTTGGTCCAATCTGCCCACATATAGTTGGGGATTTCAACGTATTGCCGGCATGTGAAAGAGGTACAATCATATGGGAAGTCTAGATCACATCAGCGAATAATGAAAGCGTTGGGGCGAACGGGATCTGGTGGAAAGGCGGTGGCTGTGAAGAACACACGGAGTAGAAAGCGCATCGAAGTAAGAAGATGGAGTACAACATACATACATACATAGTACTAATGGAATCGGCATGTGAATAGACAGACAAGACAAGATCAGCCCTATTCTTACTCTTCTGGCCAGTTCGCGTTAAAATTCAGCTGTCGAGGGCGAAGGGAGTGGAGATAGGGTGTATTTTTCAAAACGCAATACGGTTGGATTGCACTTCCACAGAGAGTGGCGGTATGCAAATTACCTCCCCACGGTTCCATGCGCTTTTATTTTTTTCGATTTCTCCCCTTCGCCTTTTCTGTTTCTCTTTGAAAGAGAGAGCTGTCCCTTCTCTCCTCCCGTGTCTTTCTTTTCTTCCCTGCTAGTCAATTGCCTGCTTTCTCGTTGGCTCTCCTTCAAAACGGGGCACTTGCTTGGATCTGCTTCAACCTCTGTCCCTAGTGCGACTACACTCCCCCAAACTCAAAATATCGTGAGTGAACCCCAGCTCAACTTGACGAATCTCAACTAATCCAATCCCAGATCCCTTGTCTTGAAACCCCGGTCCTTTGTTTCATTTCAATAGGGACACATTGGGAGTATACCCCATCGTGACTTCGGAGTTGAACACTGTCAACCTCATCCAACATGTCGTCGACCGCAATCCCCAAGCGCGTTGCGCTCAATCGCAACCCCGCTACAGAGTCCTCAACAACCAGCTCTGTTTCGGCCTCGCCCTTTGACAGCCCTCGCCAGTCCCCCTCCTCTACCTCCCTTTCTTCCATGGCTTCGGAGCAGGAGGTCAGCAAGATGATCGATACCTACGGTAACGAGTTCAAGATCCCAGACTACACCATCAAGCAGATCCGCGATGCCATTCCCGCTCACTGCTTCCACCGCTCCGCCGCCACAAGTTTGTACTATGTCTTCCGGGATCTGGCCATCCTTGCCTCCGTCTTTTATCTCTTCCACAACTATGTCACCCCCGAGACGGTCCCCTTCATGCCAGCCCGCGTGGCCCTCTGGACCTTGTACACCATCGTACAGGGTCTTTTCGGCACCGGCGTGTGGGTTCTGGCTCACGAGTGCGGTCACCAGGCCTTCTCTCCCTCCAAGGTTCTGAACGACACTGTTGGCTGGATCTGCCACTCCCTCCTGCTTGTCCCCTACTTCTCCTGGAAGATCTCCCACGGCAAGCACCACAAGGCCACTGGTAACCTGGCCCGCGACATGGTCTTCGTGCCCAAGACCCGTGAGCAGTACGCCACCCGCGTCGGCAAGACCCTGCACGAGCTCGGTGAGCTTTGCGAGGAGACTCCCATCTTGACTGCCGCCAACCTTCTGGCCCAGCAGCTCTTTGGGTGGCCTCTGTATCTGCTCAACAACGTTACCGGCCACAACAACCACGCCCGTCAGCCCGAGGGCCGCGGTGTGGGCAAGTACAACGGCTGGGGCGGCGGTGTCAACCACTTCAACCCCTCCAGCCCTCTATATGAGGCCAAGGACGCCAAGCTGATTGTCCTGAGTGACTTGGGTCTTGTCCTTACGGGCACTGCCTTGTACTTCATCGGCTCCAAGTTCGGCTGGCTGAACCTGCTAGTCTGGTACGGTCTCCCGTACTTGTGGGTGAACCACTGGCTCGGTAAGTTTCAAATCTCGGTTCTCTCGGATCCTCTTGCTAACAATATTTCTCAGTTGCCATTACATTCCTTCAGCACACCGACCCCACTCTCCCTCACTACCAGCCCGAAGTGTGGAACTTCGCCCGCGGCGCTGCCGCTACCATCGACCGCGACTTCGGCTTCGTCGGCCGCCACATCTTCCACGGTATCATCGAGACCCACGTGCTGCACCACTATGTCAGCAACATCCCCTTCTACAACGCCGACGAGGCCAGCGATGCCATCAAGGGCGTCATGGGCGACCACTACCGCACTGAGGCCCACACCGGCTGGACTGGTTTCTTCAAGGCCATGTGGACCGCCGCCCGTGTCTGCCACTGGGTTGAGCCCACCGAGGGTGCCGTTGGCGAGAGCAAGGGTGTCATGTTCTACCGTAACAGCAACGGCATCGGCATTCCTCCTTCCAAGATGGTGGCCAAGGCTCAATAGATGTTGCCTTGATGCCTTGAATGCTATGTTCGGTTCTGATAATGTTTTCTTTTTCTCCCCTCTTGCATTGTTCTGACTTGATTTGAGCTTTGTTATTTGTATACTGTGTATACTTTCGGATGGATATACACAAGGTCAATACGACTTTTTCTTGAGAAATTGGGCGGAAGTCATAGGTCAAATTTGATGCTTTTCTTTTTTTCTCTTTTTGAGACGCTCATGATTCTTCTCTTGTGATTGTCGTTGTGGTCTCGGGTCTTCACATTATATCTCTTTGCCTTTGATCCTTAGATCCATTATCTTGTTTCTGCGGTCCGGGTTTGAGCATGTCGGAGGATGTTGGGGGGGAAGAAAGAAACCTGAAAAGGGGAGAAAGAGATGTGTTAATTTAGAGAGACGTCCATATATATGATTGTGGTTAATTTGAAGCGTTTTCATCTTTTCATCCTTTTTCTCTCTCTTCTTTGCATACAAAAAAAGCTAGAGCAAATGGTCTAGAAGTGGCATGATTCATGAGAATTAGAAGGTCATCTAGACCGATATTCCTTCAACCCTAGCTCTCTTCTTTACTTGAGAGGTGTACTGCTTATTTTGAGACGAGGACATGCTAGCATAGTATATCAAACTAGTATCTAGTTGGGACTTTCCAAGACGCATTGGAGCTTTGGGCTTTGGACACGGTTATAGTATATGCATCATTCACCGCGACTCGTACTTCTCAGGCCACCTTTCCAGATTTCAAACTCTATCTCGCCACTTCTTCTATTCGGTTGGCCCTTTCTTGGTGTATCTTTCGGCCCTGCCGTCCATGGCGAGAAAACAAGTTTCATGGTCCTCCGTGTGGTGGATTCAGAGCCCGGGTTGGGCTCGTATTTCTGTGAGTTAGGGATTTGGTTCTTGCGATAGGGGGCAGGCATTGCTAATGAGTCCGGGTCTCGAGAGGTATTGCCATTGCCTCCATCTTGGAATTGAGATTCCTGTGTGGATGCATCGTCACCCATAGAAACGCCTACAGCGAAAGACTCTTCCTTTTTCAGTGCGATTCGACAGGCGATCTGCGTTGACCAGACGAGTCCTAGGGCTGGGTTCTTCAGAGGTCCAGTCTCCGGGTATGCGCCGTCTCCCCAGCCAGAGTAGAAGCGTTCCTGGTGAGCGACGTTCAACAAGCTACTGTGTGCTCGAGGAGCAATCAGGTACGAGCCGTCGAAGTGTTTATCATGTGGTGCGTGGTATGGCGATGAGGAAATAGCAGGGGTAGAGGATGGCGGCTGCTGGCTATTTCCAACAGCTAGCTGTTCAGTGCGGGACTTCGGGAAGGGGGAGGCAGGGCCGGATCCACGACCTGCCGTTTGACTCGGTATGGATGGAAACCCTGCGCGTGGGGTTGACTGGCTGCTTTTTATAGGCTCGAAACGGTCGTAGACTTGGTTCGAGAGCACGATAGCGACGTCTTCCTTTACGGCGAGATTGCGCAGTAGATGGCCTAGTTTTGCGAGCTCAGTTGATCGCTTGCCGAGGGCTTGCATGCTGTTCGATTCGTGTTCAGCGCGGTAATTGGATGTTATTGAATCGATGATGACTAGGCCGATGTCATAACGTTCGATCGCGACGGGAAGTTGGAAATTCAAGATATGATCTTGCATCTCCAGGTCCATGGCGTTGACGGACAGTATATTCTGTAGCGAGGGCGCCTGCTGGGCCGGGAGTGCTGAGAGGACAGGATGGCATTCTAGGAGCTGTGAGAGTCGGGGCGTAGATAGTGGATGTTCTGTCGATATGTACATGGCACGCCGTCGTAGCCCCTGTGGTTTGGGTAGCTGGACGGCTAGACAAAGGCTGAGAAGGAACTGGGTCTTGCCGCTTCCACTGGACATCGATCCACATGTCAGATTGACCTGCCTGTCCTGATAAGACATGGATGAGCACCTGCAACATACCTCTCGCCTGTAATTTCTGTGACATACCCCGTTGGAATCCCGCCTCCTAGCAGTGCATCCATCGCGGGGTCAAGGGTGCTTATAGTGTTCCATTGCAACGCGCGCTTCGTCGAGGAGCTGAGTGTCCTCGCTGCATCAGGGTTTATACTAGAGCTAGGCTCATCGCTGGTCCCTGTGTTTATCTGGGGCTTTTCAAAGCCAATATCGGTATGCAATGCCTCGACAATAGAGGAGGAGAGCCGGCGAACATCTGCGGGAGGTACGCGGGCACGTTTCGCGATCTCGAGTGAGTCAAGAGTGATGACGTCGACGGTGGTGACTTTAGCTCGCTCCAGGGGAGGTAGGATATGTGCGAAGTGCTTTGTTTCAAATCCAGGTAAGACTAATAGAAGATCCATAGGAAGCGCAGCCGATATGGGAGTTGATGTTGCGACTCTAGACTGTTAAGGCCTAAGCCAATCACAGCGGGAAATAATAATATTCTACCATTGGTCGATTCGAACCTTCGACGTGGATACTATATACCACGTGACTTCCTAAAAGCGTAGGACCAATTATATGTCATCATAAAGACCCACACCCGTATAACCTCAAAAAGGACCTGTAAAAGAAAAAAAATAGGTAGCTTCTCTTTGATTGAGCGTGTCATCCTTAGTGCAGGGGCCATGCTAATCTTCTCTGTATATTTTCATTTGACCATATGCCCCGAAGGGCGAAGGGACATCCTTAAAGTTCAATATAACCTCACTTTTCGGCAGAATTATACCGCCTGTTGTATGGGCGGACTATGCTGGAGGACTTTTCATGTTGGTGTTAAGAAGTTTTCAGGAGTTGTGATCTAGGGATTGAATGTTGTTGTGTTGGAAAGTCAAGAATAGATCTAGCTTGTGAAACAGTCTACTGAACATCGTATATGTTAAGGACCTTGCGAGCATTGTTAACACACAGTTTGTTTTTGCTTGACTACTTCAAGATGACAATTGGGTTAATCTATGGAATATTGAGTCTCTTTTTGATCTTACTAGCTTTGAATAGGGGCGAGAGAAACTAGACCTCACAAGGAAAACCAAAGACAGAGAGCAGAAGAACCCATAGTTCTCTAAAATAGCAGGCATAACGCTAGGTATGCTAGATAGAGCCTCAGAGCTTTAAGGCAACAAGGCAAACGAGGCCTACATGGATGCTCAACAGCAAGAAAAGGCACATGCAGTAAGATTATTTTTAGGCATACAAAGCAATGCCTTGATTACAATAGTCCTTGAGGCTTAGCAGAGGTTCGAATGATATCACCCCAGCGGACTAACATCCCCATACCTAAGGTAGAACTAGTTGTTGTTCATTTCCGCCTCAATATTCTGATGTCAGCCTCAAAGTTCAAACTAACCCCGTACATATGTAAGGTTTCCCAGCTGATCGCCCCCGAGTATGGAGAACTACAGAATGAGTCAAGAGAGAACTTATGGATGAACTGGATCGCCGAGATTACTTGATTATTTATACACAAAATATATACGATTCATCAAAGTTCCCTCTTGTTACCTAATTAACCAGCCATGACAGCTGAACTGCTACAATATATATAAAATGCAGAATACAAGCTGGTACCTTTGGTGTTCTGCATTAGGCAGGTGGATAAAATGTGGCTTCGGGGAAGTCGGGCCATGAGAGACTACTGCATCAGCTCTAAATAGTCGATCAAAATCCCATCGGCCCACTCGCCAGTAACTACGGAGTATGTTGTAAGTGACAATCAAAACTTAGTTATTCCAAGATAACTATTCCAAGCGATGGTGTAAGTCTAGTATATCATCTAGACCCGGCATATCTCCTTGTGGAGCTGAGGATCGTCCACTCCGTATGTTGTACGTATTTTGTAAGTGATGCGCTCTTGGATTTATTTTATTCCTTATGTTTCTTACAACGTAGTCTATACGTACTGTTGTACATACATACACACTCGGTCCAAGCTTTGTCAAAGCTTCAACCCCACTAAGATATGTTGCAGGGGTTGGGAATTCATAGCTCAATGTGAACAGTCACTCACTGGGCAATAATCTATGATATTGACGATAGTTTCTAATGGGGTAGTTCTAAGAGAAGATGACTTTACGGGGTACTCCGTTTGGAGTACTTTGTACGCAATTGATACATCTGCCTTATCCACCTCCGATCCTTGAATGATTTCAGCCGTTAGTGTGGCTTCCCCCAGCCCCCCGAAGATCATAGGTAACATTGCCATAATTTCGCGCTTTGATATTCTAGAAGGATACACTATTGCGGAAACTTCGTTAGCGCTTGGCATGCTCTTTCTCGGCAGTTGTTCCATACATATTATATTTTATCCTATGTCTGAGAAGAGCGCTGTTACAGATACCGCAGAGAAATAATGGGTTATGTGGACAAGTACAATGATTCTAATATATGATGTAATGACATTTATCTGTATCGGTAAGAGTCTTTCTCGCATGCATATAGATATATGCAAGTGCTCCCCTTTAAGCGAATCATGCTACTCTATACCTCGTACTCCGTACTCCATGCATAAACTCGTAATCTGTCTCGGCTCGGAGCGCCTGTCAAAGCGGCTGTGATAATGGTAGCATTCTGGAATTGTCTCTGCGTTTGGACTATTGTCTTGGTCGGGACGGCACCTGGGCAGGAGGGTTTCATCATGTCAATGTCTGTCATTCGGCACGAATGCATCGGCCCCAATGGGTTTCAAAATACAAGGGCGATCTGCAATTGAATATACTACATCATTACGGAGTACTCCGTACGAGGACTCCATAGTTATCAAGAATCTATTTCGGAATAACCATGTATCATACTCCGTACATTACAACAAGGATAAGTGCATATCAAAAGAGCCGTTAGAACTGGCCCGGTCTGGAATTCCTAGATCCTGTACCACGTAATGAACTAAATCTGCAGGCCCCCAAATGCAGTACGAAGGAGCTTTCTCAATTTTGGGTTTATGAGTTGGGATAAATCACCGAACAGGTCTACAATGTGGCAGACCAGGGAGGGGTGATGGTACGATATTAGGTTCAAACTGACAGGGAATCAGATAACTGTTGACGGAATAATACCGAGGAATAACTCCTCGATTGAGCTGACGTGACTTTCAACATTTGCCTAGGTGGGACATTGTGTTTCGTATGTGTACTCCGTACTCCGTACTTTGGACATTCTCGAGACCATTCCCAAGACCATTCTCCATAAATCTGTAAATCGTGCCTTACAAGACGAAATGGAAAAAAGTATGCATGATTTATCCGCCATAATAAGCAAATCAGAAGATCATCCGAGTTCCCGCAATAGACAGGATGGCCAAGGATTCAGCGAAAACGAGGATTTGCAGATCAAAATTTTATCATAGAACTGTACGCGCATTGGATGAACAGCCGGCAGTTGGGGATTGCTGCCAGAAACCGTCTAGCTGCTCATTCGAGACATTGCTGATTGGCTTAGTGGAGTCAGCCAAGCCAGGTTGTGAGAGGGAATCGGTAGTTCGATGGAGTTCAGCTCGATTGTCTTTTGGCGATTAACAATCAATGTCTAAATTGGTCGATGTTCTCAGGGGGACTAGACCTGTAATGGGAATACGCGGTATTTGAAATCCCTCAGTGCAATCTATTCTCATCAATCAATATTGATCCTGGAACTCTTAAAACCGCCATATTTGTCTGAACAAGCTCATCCATAGAATTATGTAGACTACAATATAAGCATAGGACGTTATGGAGACCAGGGAAAATAAAGAGACTCCGATCCGTTGGACTGGGTTGCGGCCGGAACCTTGGAACGGAATATAGACGCCGGGTAACGTGGAGAGGTCGTTCCATGGAAAATAAATCGAGAAATAAATAGTTTACCAGTCATTTTGCCCTTTTTGGGACCAAATTCGATGATTATTAATTACCTGGAAGTATTATTCAAAGCCCTAAAGACACGACTTTCGTAGATTTGAATGTAACACACCTATATGACATGCTTAGAGTCTATATCTATTTGGTGTCTGTTTTTTCTTCCAAAATAATAGGGATTTGTCGAGAACAATAGAAACTAGAAAAAAAAAATAAGGGAACCATACGGGGTTTACGGGGACCACTGCGGATCGAACAGGTACTTCTGTTGATACTGAGAGGGCCCAGGGCTCGGGGTCTTGTTAGTGTCACCAATTCCCACTCTGCCCCCTCTCTTCTCCTCTACTCTTCCATCACTTGTTTACTTGAAGTGCATTTTCCCGAGTTCATCGGGGACTAGTTTTTGTTCTGTTCCTGTATGTGGGGGGGTTTATCTGCTTGACTGCAACCTCGGAAGTCTTTCCAACAGCTCATGTGAGGCCAGGAACTGGGGGAAGAAAAAGGCGATATCCCACCATAAATCAGCTCGCCCAAGGCCCCATTGATTACGGATTGTATGTTGCGCTCCGTGGAAAAATTGACATAGGACAAACCCCCAACCATGCGATCGACATTTGCTGATATTGCGACCGGCAGAATATCTAGCAATAATAATATCAATCCGCAAAAATGGCCAACAGACCACCCATCATGCCACCTCATAATGAGACGGAGCACTCAGTTACCCGGATCACTCGGGAGGGCAAACAGCTTACATACAAATTGAGCGTGATGCAACAACCAGAGCGGGCAAGAGCATGCGGCGCAGGAGCAAAGTGTCAGTATTTGCCGTTGAGCCTGATCAGGGCCGCGCGTTGACTGACCATCCTAAATAGCATCAGCCGACCGTCGCCCTGTTGACCCACCGCCTGTGGTTGAGCTACGCATCTTCGAGTCCGACCCGGCTAACGATGCGCAAAAGACCGATATCACCTTCGCCTACAATGCCAATTTCTTCCTCTACGCAACCCTTGACACCGCACGTCCTATGGCCCACGGGCGAGTGGGTGGACCACAGTCGTGCCCTGTATTGACTGGTGTGCCAGTCGCCGGGGTCGCATATCTCGACCGCCCCTCACAAGCAGGCTATTTCATCTTCCCAGACCTGTCAGTGCGCCATGAGGGCAGGTACCGCCTAAGCTTCCACCTGTACGAAGAAATCAAGGACCCCAAGGATACCGACAAGGATTCCGCCTTGCCTCTTCCCAACCAAATACCTCTTTCCGCTGCAGCAAAGCCGGGCACCCCGCACGCGTTTCTTCATTTCCGTCTCGAGGTCAAGTCGGTACCATTTACCGTTTATAGCGCTAAGAAGTTCCCCGGCCTAGCGACCAGCACATCTCTGAGCCGTATCATTGCGGAACAGGGTTGCCGTGTTCGCATTCGTCGTGATGTTCGAATGAGGCGCCGGGGCGACAAGCGAGATGAGGACTATGAATTCGGCGAGGAACGCGCAGCGGCGTATGCAAGATCGTCGGATCGTTTCGCGACACCCGACAGATACGCAGCTTCGATAGATCGCCCCAGGTCAAACAGCAATGGCAGCAATATCGAATCGCCCTACGGGTTTGTTCCTCCAGATCGACGACCATCTGCACCCGACTATGGCTTCCAGTGCCCGCAACCCTACCAAAGACCCATGCCACCTGCACCCCCTATGACACACTCTCAAACACCCTCATACCAATCACACCTTTCATTTGGCTCCACGCCTTCGCATTATCCGGCTCCTCACATGCCTCCTACACCCCCACCAGTGGTATCGCAAGGTATCTACTCCCCACAGAACGCATATGCCCAGATAAGACACCCATCCAATGCATCCGAATACGAAGGAACGCCCATTGCGTATCCGGCACCTCAAATACCCTCGGAACGAGGAGCTTACTCCATGTCAGGTATGAATTCCTATGGCATGGAGCCACCGAAAGCGACCTCATACATGGATCCCCGCATGGCTGAACCAGCTTTATACCAATACATGTCCCATATTCCGGTGTCACATCCTCAAACACCGACCTTGGTCCAGGCCACCCCGTCTCTCAAGCCCTTGCCAAATGAATATGCAAACCACATTGTTCCTTCTGTGGAAAGCACTTCACCCGGCGGCAGCGGCGGTGGGTACGACAACGTTAGGGGGAAGCGTATGGTGTACCAAACTGGGCCAACTTACGGCAAAAGGAGCCATGAAGATACTTTCGGCCTTGATGACCGATCAATGCAGAACGGCATGCGGCCTGACACCGAGCCTTATCCGGGTTATCGCGATTTCTCAGGAGAAAGTCGCGCTGCACTTATGGCGGAAATGGGCATTGAGTTGGCGTACAAGCGTGCCAACGGCAAAATGGTCATGAAAGCTCCTCCATCGAGTTAATAAGATCTAAAATGAGTTCAAAATATCTTGCCATATTGGCTGAACACGATATACTTTCCTTGGGCTTGCCTCGACGAGTCTTGAACCCGTCAATGGGTCCGATTGCATTTTTTTTTGTATATAACTTATCTTCTGGTTCCTCATTGAGGCTATTCGAGCCCTAGATTTATTTATGCATTTGGACTCATCTCTTGGGGAACTGGTTTCCTCTTTTATGTTCCACTATTTTGCGAGACATTTGTTTGGCCAAAATTCGGAGTTGCATAGGAAGGGCAGTTGGCTCTTCTTACTCTCAGCGTCAATGATCATTCGCGAATTACCTCACACTATATCATCAAGAGCAACGCGCCTCGTTCCTTTCATCCGATGGGATCGGAACAGGGAATGTCACCCTTTATCTCACTGTAGCTGGGATTTTCTTCAAGATTGCTCTTGGAACATACTCTTTCCGAACAGACAAGGGCTGGTCTCATGGGTTTTATACTTTACACCTGGTGAATCTACTCTTTATACTGGCATTGTAGCATCTCCTTATACCTACATTTAGCATTCCGACGTTCTTTTTACTTCAATCTACGGATTGCACCAATTCATCAGAATGCATGTGTATCCATATTTTAGCAAGTGTTATCTGTCCTAACTATACATATCTCTAAGTGACATATCATATCTACATTCCTATCGAACATACACATGTCTGAGACACGCGGAATTCTACATAGCATCGAGTTTATACAGATATACATATTTGTAGTGTTTGTTTTGGGGATATGGGACATTCTTGAAGTACTGGGTACTTTGTGGATTGCGATAGATTAGGGGTAGACATAGGTACCAGGTACCACAACAAACCTCCCCCTTGGCAAGTGCGGAGTATGTAAACAAACCGGCGCATCACCTTTGCTCGAGTCTCCCGAGGTTTTCATTTCAATCCTCATTTCTTATCTTTATTTCTTCCCTCTCAGCACTCGACTCCATTTCTATGCCAACTTCTGACAGACTTTTGCGACATCTTTCCAAGGGCGTGGGGAAAAAGGATAACGCAAGCTGCAAAGGTAAGGTCCCTTCTCATAATCCAACTTAAAGGAAGCTCAAAGCCCGCATAAGAAAGACCGAATCTAACCTCCCTGCGTCATTTCAGCGCCCGTGACTCCAAAATGGAAATGGAGATAGACACTGATCCAAGCCCCGCACACCAGCGCTCCTCCCGCAAGCACCTACGATCCAGCGACGATGATGACTCAGATTGGAGCTCAGATATCTCTGGACAATTCGACGATGCCGAAGAGGCGCAAGCAGACGCAGACGGTCACCGATCGCCGGCAGCGAAGCTGAGCAAACGACGTCGCTCGAACGACTGGCCGTTGCCCGAAGAAGCCGCTGATTACGGATCCCATGAGCGCCGCACCCAACGCGGTGAAAACGGGAGTCTCAACGTGAGCGCGAATGGCGCAGGCTACAAGGTTTCGCCCCGCGCTTCACCTCGTGGCTCGCTGGCTTCGCTGCGCGCTCGTCATGCCGCGGCATCTGCTTCCGGCCCGCGCCGTCCCAGAGGACGGACATCGCGATTCATCGAAGCGACTATGAGTGATAGTGTCAGCGAAAAGCCGCCCAGTATCTACCTCCAGGAAAACAAACAGGCTGGCATTCAGCACCGCTCATCTGGGATTTTTCGTTTTGGGAAGGCTATTGCCTCGGCATTTAATCCCTTCGGTGGATGGGGCAGAAACTCTGAGGGATCGCCGAATAAGTCGCCGCAGAAGGATGTCATCAGTCAGGCGGAGAAGGCCTATGCGGAATTAAAGGAGGCTGGCTACCAGGGAACCAATAAGGGTCATTACACTGAGGATCTTGGTGTCAACACTGCTCTCGCCGACCAGACTTGGCGGTCGATCCAGCACAAGATGGAATACAGCTCTCCAGTCAAAGACCCGTATCACCACGCAATTGAAGAAAACCGTGGTGCGCCATCACGTTCTGAGTCTTCAGCTTCCAAACGCTCCTCCCTTCATGATCTTCGCCTGACGAAGTCATTCTTCAAATCCCCATCTGCTTCCCCGGCAGTGTATTGCGATAGAACTTCCGATGAATACGAGCCGACTGGACTGCGCAAGCAACCCTCCCGCAGGGAACTCTCGCGCCAAACCAAGCTGCTCAAGAAAGTTAGCAACCTCGAGGAGAAGCTGCAACGTGCCCGGCGGGAGCTTCGTGAACTCACAGGCAACGAGGAGCGGGCCCCAGTACCTACAGCCCAAGCAAATATTCTCAATGCCGAGATGGATCCCGCATTGTTCCCAAGGAAGTTCGTCCCTGGTGCCCTTCCCTCTCTACCGTCTGAAAGGCTTCTGGATCAACAAGCCGCAGAAAACAAGGCGTCTGGATCTGAAGCGGCCAATCTGACGGCCCTGTCATCCATTGAAGACCGTGAAAATTTCTCCTTCGAAGAACCAAGACCCCCTCAAACCCCGGCTAAAGCTCAAAGTCCAAAATGGCGCTCAAAAGGGACACAGCCGGCGTCAATGGGTAAGGACCGCTCCCGTAAACGGAAGTCTTCCATTCCTGAATCTATCGATAGTGGGAGCCCTCCTCAGCCCTGTCCGAAGAAGGGCATCGACGACCCCGATCTCGCCATGCTGATTGACTCCGGTCTACTGAGTCCATCCGGAAAACCGAAATGGCCGAAATCCGAGGCCGGCGAGAGCCCTGGATCGGCCAAGCGCAAGCAAGCCATCAACCACGCAGCCCCCTCAACCGAAACCGAAGAAAGTAATGCAGGAGGAAATACAAGTGCCACGAGCAACATCAAAAGGTCTCCCTACGTTCAACCCCGAAAAGTCCCCGGAACCACCCGCTCACCAAGTTCCAAGCCCACAACCCCTATCCGCATGAAGAAGAGTCAGCCCAGTCTGCGCCCGGTATCTTCGCCTGCCGCTGTCTCGGACGACGATTCCCGCTCCACCATCTGGTCTACACCTCTTCCTGCTCCGCCAAGTGACTCCCACCGCGAAGCCTTCTATCACCACTCACAACGCCAGCTCAACCCTGATCGTAGCCCTCACACCCCGACGCGGTCGAAGACAAGTCCTAGTCGGAGACGATCTGGATATCTCCGTGACGACGATATTCCGCCCGTACCGCCCCTCCCTGAAGCACTTCGCTCGAGTGCTGCCAAAGTCAAAGTCAAAGTGAATAGGCCAGCCAAAAAGAGACCTGTGTCTGCCCCTGTGTTTTCTACGTCACCTTCTACTGTGGATTCTATGATTTCTGGCCTTGAAGATTACCAATGGCCTGACGATATCTTCTAAGGGCTTTGGGTTCCATTTATCTTCTTATGAGGAACGATGCTTATGAGGTTTCTTATGTTGAGTAATTGGTCTTTATAATTGTGGGAGTGTGTGTATCTCATTGGGTTTCTTTCTGGTTGATGATTCTGGTTTCTCGCACTATTGGTCGTCGTGATGTAACGAAGTAATGAATGTTTATACCCTAGTTCCTTGGTTTGTTTAATCTTTCAAAGCTGTCCTGTTCACCCCCGCCGTATACCACGAAGCTCATTATAATCCCCTCAATCTTGATGCAACGCAGTATCCTTAGGCAAGATTAACCAGCTCACACCAGCGGCACCTAGCAACCCAACAAGCATAGGCTGCAGGACCTGGACACCAACCTGTCCCGCGATAATTCCCGTCAAAGCGGGAAAGACCGATCCACCGATTTGACCGAGTACGAAGACGAATGCTTAATGGATTATTAGTAAACCCCCGCGAATAATGGGCAAGGCTGTTAGCTTACCGATTGCCGAAGAGCGGATCTGTGGCGAGAAGATCTTTGAGCCGACCGATATACCCTAAGCTAAATGTTAGGGTGGGATCAGGAAAATACAGTGACAAACACTTACTGTTGCGAAGAAAGGACCAGAGAAGAATCCCAATAGACTGACAGCTACTGCCTCGGTGATGATATTCGGGACGCTGGTAAACAACTAGTATTAGTATAGACAACGCAGGATATATCGGGGCTGGTAGAGATATATCATGGAGGCAGTGTCAAACTCACAGCCAGAATACCAACTGCAAACCCACACACAGCAAAGCGTAAAAAAAGATCATTCGTCGTTCGCCGAGTCTATGCGTAGGTTCAGCGAGGATAAGACGTCCTAGAAAGGCGCCGCCGTAGAAGCCGGCTGGGATATAACCTATCGCTTTGACGTCGCCGTTGCGAACGTTGACAAGGTACTCGACCATCCAGCCTGATACAATTAGTTTTACAGAACGCAGAACACGCAGAGAAGCAAGCAAGAGAAGACAAACCTCCAGCGGTGATAGTAGCCCCAAGAAAGAAAAAAAAAGAACAAACTCAGCAGCCAAACCCCAGGGGTAGAAAGCGTATCCTTGATCTCCTTGAGCGCAGAATTCGAAGCAATTCTACCTCCCCGCTCACTCCTCAAGACAGTCGGCGTAGCCATACGATCCCGGAACGAAACACCCACAAACGCAAGATTCACCACACCCACGCCAAGCGGGAAAAGATAGAACAGATACCACTTCGAATCGACATTCGCGGACGCCACGCCCGTCGCTACGAAAGGGCCAACCAAACACCCGGCCATGTACATAGCGTGGATAAAGCCGAGCCAACGGTGCGCGCCGCTCAACGCCGAGACGAAGGTGTTAGCGTGGGTGTCGTTGTAGGCTTGACCCAAGCTGGCGAGGAAGAATGTTACCACGTACAGTGCGAATGGGGGTTCCCAGATGCGCAGGACTTGGGCCAGGACTTGGATGGCGGCGCCTAGGCTGAGAATTGGGCCTAGGTCTAGGTATTGGGTTATTTTGCCGTTGGTTAGGGCGGCGACTAGCCAGCCGAAGAAGGTTGTGCCGTATCTGGATATGTTAGTGTTGTATTGCAGATGGATATCCTTGGTCTGCGCTTAGTACTTACAGGATGGCTACCATGTTTGTTCCGATATCGTAGGTGCGTATCACGTAGGGAATGATCGATCCTAGACTTCCGTCGTTGACCCCCGCGACGAAGAAGGATAATCCCGCGCTGAGGATTTTGGCATACATCCATTTTGATTCGGGGGATCTTGAGTCTTGGAATGTTTCATTCTCGGCTGGGATTGCTTCGGTGGAAGCTCTTGTCTGTAGCACGATTGTCTCTATTTGCGTCTGGGTGCTCATGGTGGAATGGATAATCTGTTGCCTTGCGAAAGACCGGAAGATGAAATTTCACCTTTGAAGGAAACAAGAAACGACAACCCCGGATTCCGCCGTCTCAAGACCTGCCAGGCCATTAGACCGCCCACTAGCGTCCCCCACAACTCCAAGGCCCGCAAAATCGCGGGATTCAGATCTCAAGACGCCTGATGACTCAAGACTGTTAGAAACCGACTGGGTCAATCTATTTGTTGCTCTTCACTGGAGCAGAGGGGAATATATATAAACTACTACTCCCCGGGGCATTACGCCTTTTCTTCCTCTTTCATCTCCTGTACCCGATCTCTACCCACGAGAAAAGGAAAGGTAGCTAACGGAAGAAAAATGGAATCGAACTGGCTGACTGCACGCAATAAGCACACATACGAAAATGGACGCCGCTATTATGGCTTCAAGAGCGAATTCCCCTTTCCAGACGACGAAAACGCTACCACAGCACACGCGATGATCAGCACCATCTGGCATCTTCTTCTAGACGGCAGAACCTTTATTGCCCCCCTAGATCCGGTCAAGAAAAGCCATAAGTTTCTCGAGTTCGCTACCCGTAGCGGCTCCTAGACGATCATGGCGCTGGACCGGCATCGTCCTGCCCCGCGCTTAACGGGTATGGACCTGACCGATATGTCTCCAGATCTCCCGTATTTTGAACACCACGAGCTTGAGGGCGATTGGCCGTTCACTACAAAACAGGCGTTTCATCTGATCCATGCGCAGTCGCTAGGCGGGGTGATTACCGACTATGATAGGTTCTACGCTAACGCGTTCCGGCATCTTCTCCCCGGGGGTGGTTAGAAGTGTGGGAGAATGACTTGTGCTTCTTTACCGATAACGCACAGGATGAAGCCCGGCTACTGGCACTAAGGGAGTGGGAGGCGCTGATACACGAGGCGGCGGCCAAGTTTGACAAGCGAATCAACGTGGCAGCCGAGCAGAAGGAGCTGATGCACTCAGCTGGCCTTGTGCAAGTCGATGAACAGATATTCAAGGTAGGTGAGCCTAAAATGGAACAAAAATCAAAGATAATCATTGTGTGTATTGTAGCCTAAGCGGCTGACTTTTGAGTGCCTGCCACTAGGTTCCCTTTGGCAAGTGGAGTGACGACCCAATTTTGAAAAGAATTGGGAGTTTCTATGTGTACCAAATGCAGTGCGCGCTGGAGGGATACACGCTACGTCTATTCACCAAGACATTGGGCTGGTCAAAGGAAGACACTGATGCCCTGATTAATCGGGTGCAGGAGGAATTACAACAAAAGGATCTGCGGCTTTATTCATATTTTTATCTTGTCATAGGGCAAAAGCCAGCACAGGCCGCTCGAAAGCAATAGGGGGAGGGTGGAAGTCGGAAAAGGAGGAAGAAAAGAAAGAACAATGTCATGAGGCAAGATTAGGAAATAACCTGCTCCTGTGTGTATGTAGAATGCTGTCCCAGTTATAATCAGTAGTGAAATTAGAGGCCATATATTCTGGCCACTGCTTATGAAAGATTGGCAAGTGACAAACCGTAGAGTGCTAGGGTTCTTTCGTTATGCCCATTATCGTATACTTTAACAAGAACAGTCGGCTGCCTCTGTCGTTGAGGATGACATGATGGTAGTCTTTTTAGTAGTCTTAGGTAGATGATTCATATAAATCTTTTATGTATGACGCTGTACCTGATATGGATGATTATATTCCATACTGTAGAGTTGTCATAGATAGTTCATCTTCAACAGCTGAATAGAGAAACTGGTTCGAAGTAGCATCGCGTTGCATTGACAACCACTAATTAACACCCTCGATACACCGCAAAACCCCTAAAGAATAGCGGTGGCATTCGCATGGGAACCAACTCCACCTATCAACCCGTTAGTTAGCATAGCCCATACACCCAACATAAACCCAGCCGCAAAGCCCACAAGCAAAATACATACCAGGCATATTGGCCGGAGCACTAGTCATAAAAAAAGACCACTTCCCCCTGGCCCGACATTTCTCAGCGAGCAATTCCAAATCCCACATCTCCCCAATAGGACACCCCCATAGCGCCAGCAAGCTCTGATGCAAATAGTCATGTTCAGGAACAGGCCACGACTCAAACGTCGGCGAATCGCCCGCCACGGCCGCAAAATAACAATCATGCAGCCAGTCCCGGATAGCGGACTCGCGCGAGAGTCCCGCAAAGCACAGGTCATCGTGGGAGCGTGTCGCAGCTGCATATCTCTGCTCAGGACTGAGCTCGTAGTACCGCTCCACGAAGCCGGAGCGTACGAGTAGAATGTCTCCGATGCGGATGTCGCCGCCTTCGGACTTCGGGCGTAGATCTAAGCCTTGTGAGCTCGCGCATGCTTGTAGCTCTGATAGGGTGATGCTGTGTGTTGTATAGGGGTCGTAGGGCTTGTTATGTGTTTTCGCGTAGTGGTAGTAGTCTAGGAGGATTCCTCGACCGGCAATTCCGTGCATTGCCCAATGGTGGATGCTGCAGCGGAGGTTTGCAGTGTCGCCTACAAAGTCACTGCTTTTGGCCTGGGTGTTGATGGATTAGTACCCGGAGATGGAAAATCGAGTTTGGTGCATACCCCATTGTAGAAGCACTTGCTGTCAATGTGGGCGAACTATGGACGTATTAGACCAAGGTTTCGTTTGGTGGTTATAATCACTTACATGCCGGAACCCATCCCATTGCGTCCCGCTCTGGGTGTTCATACTATAAGTATCATCATAGGCAATGCCATCAACAAGCGTTTTGATATTATGCTGGAAGACCTCGCGGTCAAAGGCCGGCTTCTCGGGTACTGTGAGAGGAAGGCTTGATATTCATACCTGTAAGCGGAGTTCAATCTTATAGTTCACTCGACTTACTCCAGTCGCACCATCTCTCCAGTATCAATCTCAGCAGCAGATGCCTTGACCCGCTGCGGCGTCAGGAGATTTAATCTGCCCACCTATACATCTGATGGATCAGCGACATAAAAATAGAACATATCGACATAAATGGCAGTATCCACCTCATCATCTTTGCCCCAGACCCAAGCGGCGCCATCAGGTGCATCTGGAAGCTTTGGAAGATCTTTCCGCGAAGGGAACTTGGTACTGTTAGGATCCCAGGGTAACTTGTTGGCAACCTGAGTGGAGAACGACATGGAGTTGTCTTTGATGTGACTTGATATAACAGATCGTCTGGAAAGACTGCGGGACGCCATGGATGATAGATATATGTACTGGGTCTACAACGAAGGAAGAAGAAACCCCGGCTTTGAACAATGACTGCCTGGACAGGAAATCTACGTGTTACACACATGGCGGGGCGAATCTATAATGGAAGCAAGGGACATGGGTAGATAATGTCGGAAGGTTTCCAATTGTTCTTTGAATGGTCGAAATTGGAGCTGTCTCAGTGTGGATGGTGTACTCTTCCAAGGTTGCTCTCTGGGTTAGCAATCTATAAGAAGCGGTCAGTTCAAGGTAAGTGCGATATATGATGTATCAAGTTCGGAGAAGAGAGCTCACAACCAGGATACGTATAAATATGTATAAAATGAGAGATATTTGACAAATTCTGGTGCTCACAGACGTGTGGAAATGTTGATGTATACAACTTACTACCGGATTAAGCTACTTTCTGGGGTCTCAGGCCTTGATGAGATGCGGATTAAACCGCTCTAGAATAGATACACAAGGAAGAAACAGATTGGAAGGCCATTCGGCCTCGTTTTTTGCCTTTTCATTTAGGTCATTGGGGAAATTTCCTCCCAGATGATTTACAAAAAATAACGATCTCTGCTCCATGCGGGCGAGCACGAGATATCATGGTGCATTCGCCACTTTCTGCACAGTGAAAACATAAGAGAAGATTCGACCGGATCCAGGAATTTCAGAAGACGCCGCAGAAAGGGTATGCGTGGCAGATGGAAAAAAAAAAAAAAAAAAAAAAGGAACATAACAATAAAACACAAAGAAACCCATAATTGCTGTTGCAGGATCGCATGGCCAACCCAGTATGCCCCCGGCCCCAGTCTGCCTTGCGCCGAAGAGACTAGAAAAGATTGAAGTGTGATTATTCGTTTCGGTCATAGGTCTTGCCACCCCAAATATGAAAACAAGATAGCAATCATCGCTAGAAAGACATGTAATCAAAAAAATCCCGATCAACCCTGGGATGGGACACCAGTGGACTCAGAGGTGACCCGGCCACCGCGGCCACGGCCGTAGCCACGACTGTAGCCACCTCGACCACGACCATAGCCGCGGCCACGGCCACGACCGCGGTAGTTGGGCCGGTAGCCATCAACACTACCCTGTCCGAAGGTTTCCATATTGCGTTTCTCCTCCTCGCCGCGCCACTCACGACCACCAACACGAGTGGTGTTCTCCTCACGATCGCGAGCCTCACTTGAGATATTGTCGAAAAAGGAAGAACCGCGGTTGTAGCCGTGGGCCGAAGAGCCGCCGCCGTTTGACATAGTTTCCATGGATTCTGCCTCCTCGGCTGCATGGACCTCGGCTTCAGCAACGGGAACTCCAGTGGCAATGGCCTCCTTCACCAAATCCTGCTTGTTGAACTTGGCGTTTGCAGTTTGGAAATCGTAATCCGATTGGGGGACTTCGATTTTCTTGGTCTGCTGCGGAGGACGCGCGCCGCCACGACCACCACGAGGGTGGTGGTGACCACCTCGGGGAGGACGGGTGTTGTCGTAAGGGCGCATGTGATTCATCTGCTGCGTAAGCGCATCCACGGCACCTTCGGCCTGTCCTGGTTGCTTTTGAGCACCAGGCTGAGGCAACTTGGCCATGGCGGCAGCAACGGCAGCGGTGGCGGCCGCGGTGGCATCAGTGATAGACTGGTTATTTCCCCGAGCGGCGATAGGAATGTTGGCGATCGGAGGAGCAGGCCTTGGGGCAGCGATCGGGATAGCTGGCATGACTCGGCCATTCTTCTGAGGGACAGGAGCAGCACTAACAGGAACTTGCAAAGCTTCAGCCACACTAGGCTTCGAGTCGTTTGGAGGAGTGGGGGCGTTCTGAGCGGCTGGGGTTGCGTTACCGCTCGTAGACTTGCTGGGAAGCTTGTCCCCGATCGGGAGTTCAGATGTAGGCTTAGGTGCGGGTGCGGCACCGGGAGGTCCCGGGCGCTGAGAACCATGCTGCTGAGGTCCAAGCTGTGGAGGTCCAGGTTGCTGACCAGGGCCAATGGGCATCGGTGGCTGGAATTGACCAGGACCGGGGGGAATCCATGCCCTGGAGGCGGGTACCATCCGGGCGGAGCACCATACGGGGGGAAACCGGGACCGGGAGGGAACGGAGGAGGTGGTCCAAATCGCTGTCCGTAGGGGGGGGTAGAAACCTTGCTGGAATTGGTGCTGCGGGGGGTAACCGGGAGGGCTTGGGCCAGCTCCCTGAGGCAGCTGGGGAGGGCCCTGGGGAGGAAGATTCTGTGGAGCAAGTCCCGGGTCAGGCCCCTGGGTAGGAACTGGTCGTTTCGCGCCCTATTTGTGCTAGTCAGCACGCTGTATACAAAACGATACAGAAAACAAGTCCATGGGGAATTGATCATCAGAAGGAAGGCAACGGAAATCTCAACATGGTTTTGCGCATTCAGACAGATATGTGTTTACATCCGAGAATTTTTCGTCACTTGATCAATTCGCTGAGACAATGTGCGGTGGGTTGTGGGGGATGACGTTGTAGATCAAGGAAAGAGCTGTGATGACTTACCCCGAGAATGGCAGGGTCATCGGGTACCCGAGGTGCTTCTTGCGGTGCGGGCTCCTTTTGATCCTCCCCAGCAATGCTAATGTCCTTCACATCACTTCCTCGGAAGACGATGTACTCGTAAACACTGGTGGAGGGGGGAACTTCCTCGGCGGGGTTGCCACGGCGCCCTTCTGAACCGAATGACATGACATTCTCAAGAGCTATCGTGGAGGCTTCGGGGTTGATTTCGTGAAGAGTACCGACATAACTAAAAGACAATTAATGGCGGAGAAGACAATTGACAGTCTGATAAACTCACCGAATGTCACTTTTCGAGATCAGGTTGAAACGCTGACTGCCAAATGTTAACTCCCGGCCACCTTGACTCCGAACCGGTTCAGACTGACCCTATGAGATGATTCATTTCCATGGCAGCTGTGCGCGATATCGCGCGGACTAAGTAAACGAGGGATACGGAGAGAAAGAATACGAAAACGGATAGATTTGAAGAGACGAGATAGGTTGGGAAGAGAAGGGAAGGGAGAGGAAACGCAAATTCTGTGGTTTTGTGGAGGATACGGGCTACGGTGGACGACGTAAGCTTGGATAGCAATTTTGAAGTTGGCGGGGGAGAAGTTGATGGGGAAAAATGAGAGCTGCTTTTACGTTTGCCTGGATTTTTGAGAGACTGGAGACACGATGACGACCTCTTCGAACCGGGATCATTTCTTTCAGACATCGTGAGTCAAAGCAATTGTTTGATCTTTCAATCGGAATGTGTTGATTGACGTCCCTCACAGCGCGTCTTTGGATGAGCAGGAGCGGAAAGATGCCAAGTCTCAGAACACCAATGGAAACCCTATTCGACTGCAGGGCAAGATCCTAGCAGTTCATCCAGACCCCTGGCATACTGGCTCGATTTATGTTGCGCAAAGCAGTGGCACTGTGAGAAGGGTCATCCTTGCCGTAAGTGCACCCGTAATCTCAAAACCGTCGCAAATTCTTACATTTCTACAGACAGGCGAAACAGCTAAGGTATTTACAGGTCCCATGGCTCCTGTTACTTGCCTTTGTTTGAGCCCCGATGGCAAGCTCCTATTTGCCGGGTGCTGGGACCAAGCTATCTGGAGCTGGGATACGGCCACGGGCCAGCCACGTCAGAAGTACGAAGGCCATGTCGACTTTGTTCAATCAGTCATCAGTGCAAGGTTACTTGGAAAGGACCTGCTCATCTCCGGTGGTGCTGATGCACAAGTCCTGGTGTTCAATATCACAAGTGGAGAGCGGTTAGAGACCTTCAAGGGCCACTCTCGGAGCATCCAGGACCTTGCCCTTGACCCAGAATCGGATAGCACCAAACCAATCGTATTTAGTGCAGGAAGTGACCGGGAGATTCGCCAATTCAGTATCTTTGGCGGTGGTGATACTACTGACCCTCTCCTTCCACATGAGACCAGTGTCTACAAGCTCTTTTTCGATAACGACGGTGATCTCTGGACTGCTTCGGCTGACAAGACTGCCAAATGCTTGATTCGAGAGGATGGCTGGAAGGCCAATCTGACCCTAGAGCATCCTGACTTTGTCCGTGATGTTGTTGTCTATGAAGCAGGAGGCTGGGTTGTGACTGCCTGTCGGGACGAGGAAGTTAGAGTGTGGAACCGATCGGTAAGGACCTCTTTCCTTCTTGGTCTTTTTATGCGTATATGCTGATTAATATAGACCGGAGCACTGCATCATACTTTCTCTGGCCACTTCGAAGAGGTCACTGGGCTTGTGCTTGTAGGTTCAACCATTGTCAGCGTAGGAATTGATGCGACCATTCGCCAATGGTCCCTTCGACCTGATGAGCTTCAGCAGGCAGTGGAACTCGCAAAGAAGCCCGCAGCAGACAAAGAGGAAGAGGAAAAACCAGCCGAATCCATGCTAACGGCAGAGGAAGAGGCAGAGTTGGCAGAGCTAATGGGAGACGATTAGATGATGTGATACCCAATTATGTTTTGAACATATGTATACTTAGCAGAGACATGTATGGTGCCTTAAATACCACACCAAATACTACACTAAACATGTAGATATGTTGTAGACTATACAACCGGATCACGTGACTTGCTGATGCAGCCATGACGCACGGGGCCGATCTCCCGCGACCGCGACCCTTGCCTCGACTCCCCCGCCTAAATGGCGCGCCCGCACACGACTTTATCCATCAAGACACGCTCCGACCTGCTCTAACCCGCGCCAACCCGACCCATTTCTCACCCCAGTTTAAAAGATACTATTTGTGCCACAAGCCATTATATCCCATCAGGACTCGATCCCGCGTTGGGTAGCTTCTAAACTTGGGTACCTAGGTACTGCCAGAACCCGTTAATAACCACTATTTAGCCCCGGGCTGACGGACGTCTAGTCTCCGATCAGCAGAAGTATTGGAAATCCAGTGACAATGGCTGCCTCGATCAACCACTCACATCCGCGCCATGACATACCTGACACAAGCTCCAAAATGGTCAATCGCTTGCAGCAAAGCAAATCCCCCTATGTGAGAGATGTGTTCCTATGAGATAAATGGCAGCACGCTCATGGAACAACAGGTCCGAGGACATATGAACAACCCGGTAGCATGGCAAGTCTGGGATGCAGAAGCTATGGAGCTTGCCAAGAAGCACAATCGTTTAATCTTTCTCAGTATCGGTTACTCCGCATGTCATTGTAGGTTACAACTATTTCACTGGGCGTACCGGCATCTAATATTGCCTAGGGTGTCATGTCATGGAAAGAGAATCGTTTATGTCATCAGAGGTGGCCTCGATTCTGAACGAATCCTTTGTCCCGATCAAGGTTGATCGCGAAGAGCGACCAGACATCGACGACGTTTACATGAATTATGTCCAGGCCACGACGGGTTCTGGTGGCTGGCCCTTGAATGTGTTTTTGACTCCTAACCTTGAGCCCGTGTTTGGTGGCACTTACTGGCAAGGCCCAAATTCAAACACATTCACGGGCCCCGAGGCAATCGGGTTTGTGGAGATCTTAGAAAAATTGAGAGATGTGTGGCAGACACAACAGCAGCGTTGTCTCGATAGCGCTAAAGAAATCACCAAGCAGTTGAAAGAGTTTGCCGAGGAAGGGACACATGGTGACCGCGATAATGATAATGACGAGGAAATGGATATTGAGCTTCTAGAAGAAGCGTATCAGCATTTCGCCTCTCGATACGACTCGGTCAATGGCGGCTTTGGCCGCGCACCGAAATTTCCTACACCCTCTAACCTCAGCTTCCTAATCCGGCTCGGTGCCTATCCGACCCAGGTCACGGATGTTGTAGGGCATGATGAGTGTGAACAAGCAACCGCGATGGCTGTCACGACGCTAGTGAACATGGCTCGTGGCGGCATTAGGGACCACATCGGCCATGGATTCGCACGGTACAGCGTGACGATGGACTGGGGTCTCCCTCATTTCGAGAAGATGCTTTATGACCAGGCACAGCTGTTGGATGTCTACGTGGATGCTTTCCGGCTTACTCACGACCCCGAACTTTTAGGCGCTGTCTATGATCTGTCCGCTTACTTGACGAGCGCCCCGATACAGTCGCCCACCGGGGGGTTCTTTTCCTCGGAAGATGCCGACAGTTACCCCCATCCAAATGACACCGAAAAGCGAGAGGGTGCCTTTTATGTCTGGTCGCTGAAGGAACTCACCTCAGTCCTCGGCCCTCGGGATGCTCCAGTCTGCGCCAAACACTGGGGTGTTCTCCCTGACGGCAACGTGCCCCCCGAGTATGACCCTCATGATGAGTTCATGAACCAGAACGTGTTGTCCGTCCGCGCCACGCCGAGCAAACTCGCTAGAGACTTCGGTCTTAGCGAGGAAGAAGTAGTGAAGATCATCAAGTCGTCAAAGCTGAAGTTGCACGATTATCGCGAACGAACACGCGGGCGGCCAGACCTGGATGACAAGATTATTGTGGCCTGGAATGGATTGGCGATCGGTGCGCTTGCCAAGTGTAGTGTTCTGTTTGAGGAGATCGAGAGCTCCAAGGCCGTACATTGTCGCGAAGCGGCAGCACGGGCAATCAGTTTCATCAAGGACAAGCTCTTCGATAAAGGCACGGGACAGCTATGGCGCATTTACCGCGATGGAAGTCGTGGAGACACCCCGGGTTTTGCCGACGACTACGCATACTTGGCTAGCGGGTTGCTTGATATGTATGAGGCTACTTACGACGACAGCTATCTTCAATTTGCGGAGCGATTGCAAAGTGAGAATAGCCCCATTTCTATGAACGGGACCTTGTGGCTAACTTGTGATTCTAGGATACCTCAATGAATACTTCTTGGATGAGAGTGGCTCTACAGCTACCGGATACTTCAGTACACCTTCCGTCGTCACCCCTGGCATGCCTGCCCCGATCCTCCGTCTCAAAACTGGCACCGAGTCAGCAACACCTTCGATCAACGGAGTCATCGCACGTAATCTACTGCGCCTATCTGCTCTTCTCGCGGATGAGAGTTACCGGACACTGGCTCGGCAGACGTGCAACACCTTCGCGGTGGAGATCATCCAGCACCCCTTCCTGTTTGTAGGCATGCTGGACGTGATTGTGGGCCTCCAGATTGGCACTCGCACAGTGACGGGTGTTTTCTCCACCCCCGATGTCTCCTCGGTCCCCAAGCCACGTGGCGACAATTTCCTCAGTCGGAACGATGAGCCCGTGTCAGCACTCGACCTGATCCAGCGACGTGTCCGGGCCGAGGCCGGCGTGGCCGTGTCCTCGTCTGTCGTGGTCACTTCGCTTGTCGACATTCGCCCCTCACATCTGAAAGACTTTGTGGGAAACCTGTCCTTCTGGCTCAAATCCCGAAATGCTCTCTTCCAAGATTTGAAGGCCGGCGAGCCAGCCAAGAACTACTTGATGATTTGTGAGACTGGGAAATGCCAAACTAAAAATCTCTAGCGAGCGCTATGAGTTTGGTACTTACATTTTTGAATTACACCAGGAGTGTTGTGTGGCGTTTTTGGACATTTGGTTGGGTATTGCACGTTTTACAATTTACGTTATTTCAGAGCGGATGTTCTGTACTCTAGACTATGGACCTTGGGCTCAATGCCGTGGAGGTGCATGTTCAAGCCTAGAATCTACGGAATATTCTGTACTCTATGTGGTCTACTCCTTACTCCTTACAAGGGCAAATGCGATTGTATGGGTTTGAAAATACGATGTTTTGGAATTTCCCCTTCCTGTATGTATACGCGCCCGGTCCCACAAGGATCCGTGGACGAGGTGTGCCAACGGGCATATCGCTCTGATTGGCTGTCGCATGATCTTCCACTTGTCGCAGATCCAAGGAACGGAGTGCTCCATCGACCTGGAACCTCGGAATATCAAAAGCTACACAGATGCCCTCCAACTTTGACAATATAAGCTCAAAAACAAGGAATTCCCATTTTGCTCCGGAGTGTCTCGGGCGATCCTTTCAATCCCGTCATAAATGAGTGGCTGAAACGAGGTTGATTGCTTTAATCTAAGTCAGATCCGCCCGTGCTCACTGCCGAATTGGCCTCCAAGCCAAGTTTCTTAGTGGGAGAAGCGGGTGTGTCGGTGGGGTTGTTTGTTTCTCAACACGTTCCTCTGATTGGTGGTTAAAGCTCCGGGTGGACACTTGAAACCGTTCCTGGCCAGGGGCTTGCGATATTAAGATCTTGCCCTTATATTTCACGGCTGTAGACTCCGTTCTAGTTTACTTCGGAGATTTTCCATGGAGTGGAAACCCACGGTACTTTTAATTACCTTGTTTCTTAGGGCTTCTTCTGATTAGCAGTACTGACTACGGACTCCATACGGTGGACTTGTTGTAGAGGTGGTCCAGGCCATACTTCCAGGGGACACATCACGCATCGTATATCCCTAATTCTTAATTTTAATTTTTAATATGCTCATATCCTTAATACTTTAAACGAGATTATGTTGTACGGAGAATATCTCTTCAAGGTCTAAATCACCAGCCTCATATCTGTGTGAAATGGTATCTAGGCCGTGGAATGTACTATAGAATGTGCCACATCGAGGCATGTTTGAATCTCAAGAGGTTGGAAAGCCCAAGAAAAGGGAATAAGTATAGGAGAAAGCCATTGACGTTTTCTAGACGATATAATAATTTATAAAATAATTACTGCAAGTTCAATCTCCATCTCCAGGACTTCATTTAAAATTAATATTCGCACGGCCCCCCACCTCCTCATCTCTCATCTCCCCCTTCTACATTATTTACCACTTTAACCTCCTCGCTTCTTCTCTCTTCTCTCCATCCAATCCCTCAAGCCTGCATCTGATCTTTCTTTCACTCTTTGAAGAAAGAAGGTGTTTCTCGGCCTGCCATTCATTTATTTTCTACCTACACACTCCTTTGTCAACAGTCGATCTGCTTGACCCAATCCCGACCCTTTTTTTAACAAACTTCCTGGAGAAGTTTCGTTGTCTGAAATCCTACAATGCGTTCTGCTGTCATCGTTGCCGCCTTGGCGGTCGGCACTTGTGCCAGAGTTATTGAGAAGGAGGTTTACGTGACTGAGTGGACTACCACCACCGTCACCGAAACCATCACCCAGTGGCCCACCAGCACCAGCACCCTCAACACTGCTGTTTTGGTCAAGCAGTCCACCAAGACCGCCAACGCCGCCCATCCCACTGTCGATGTTTCCAGGAAGGAGGTCGAGTCTGCCCCTGCTGCGGCTTCGACTACTACTGCTGCCGGGGTTGAGGCTGTGGAACCCAGTAGCGCGACCAGCTCAACCTCGTCTTCGACCACCTCTTCGATCGTCCCGTCTTCGACTACTGAGGCTGAAATCGTGGCCGTGACCTCCTCGGCTACCTCCGTCGCTACCTCTTCGGAAGCTCCGGCCACCGTCGCCCCGACCACCACCGCCGCTGCTACCACCTCCGTCGCGACCTCTTCGGCAACCTCGACCACCGCCGCTGCTGCCACCTCCAGCTCTACCGACTCCTACCAGGAGTCCATTCTGTACTACCACAACATCCACCGTAGCGAGCACTCTGTAGGCGATCTGACCTGGTCCGATGACCTCGCCGGAGCTGCCAACACCCTCGCCTCTCGTTGCGTGTACGGACACGACACGTAAGTATTCCTCTGTTTTGCTTGAGAAACAATCATCCTAACGTGGCTAGTTCCATCGTGTCCGCCAGCGGAGACTACGGCCAGAACATCGCCTACGGTTACGACGCGGCAGAGGTCGGCGAGAAGATTATCAGCGGAATGATGTACACCGATGAGGCGCCATACTTCGCCAACCTCTACGGTGAGGCCAACCCTGATATGACTAACTTCGAGAAGTGGGGCCACTTCACTCAGATCGTCTGGAAAGCTACCACTCAAGTTGGTTGCGCCACCGTTAGCTGCTCTGACTTGGGCAATGTTGGCAGCGCCGCGCCTTACACTGTCTGCAACTATGGCTCCCCTGGTAACTACGCCGGCGAGTATGCCGACAACGTCTTGAAGCCCACTTCATAAACGTCTCGGAATATATAAAGGTGTTGATTTGAGAATGCCACATCTGATATTCTTATGTGGTGATCTAAATCCATCCTGTTCTTCGGAACAATATGTCTCCTATTCGATTTGTGTTGTGGATTTATCTTCTTGTCTTTACCTTCTTCGTCATTTGCATGTCCTGCCTCGATCGGTGACCCATACTGTATGTATGCAAGCGTGCTTCGTCCTTCTATTTTGGAGGACCCATGGCAATGCAGATATTATTGTTCCATTGTGAATATTTTTGGACTCCTTGTCTTCCGCCACTCCTGTGTCGCGGCTCATCCTGTGGATAACAAAATCTCTGGCGTCATCTTTTTATTTTTCGAGCGTGATGTACTGTGTACAACCCCAGCGTATCATGAAGTTATTTCAACATGCCCACCCACGAAATTGTAAGATTTTCCCAATTTTGTTCTGTATGTCCTTTTGTACGTTCTTGGATGTTCTTTTTAGCCCCATGACGTAGTGTCCACGTGACCCCCACTCCCCCGCATGACCGGTCCCTTCGCCCGAAACGTCATTGGTACATGAAGAAAAGAGCGCTTTCGGTATACTTCAAAAGTCCGAGGAACTGTGGCGGTATAAGTGAACTTCTTCTTGCCGATAATTCATTTTATCTTTATTGAAGGACTATTCACCTTAAACCTCTCACCCTCAACGGCACGCTTTGTACATCTTTAATCCCGAGCCGAGACGCCTGCGCCGACGTGCAGGGTTCGTGATTGACATTAACCTTGGAAGTAAGTTCTTAGCCTGGTCTATCCCGCATCCCACCTATCATTTCCCCTTGAATTCCCCCACGGGGTGAGGGGTATCCTCCCCAAGACAAACCTATCTCACCCGCCATCCTCCATGGAAACGCCTCAAGATGCGATGTCTACATGGGACAAACTCTCAGAGTCTCCCATATAAAGGGACTCTGTAGCACCCATAACCTACTTGTCCACAGTGGTCCTTTTCTTGGCAATAATTTAACATCTGGCGGCATAGCAGAAAACTCATCCGTTTCTCCGGCGCTATCATTCCGCTCTCCCTCCGTATTACCCGGTCACACAAACCCGCATTTCGGTTTCAGACCATTTGCACTATCGTACATTGCTCTGTAAGTACATGGCTCAGTCGGTGTTTCTTTTCCTTTTCCCCTTAGGCCCGAGGTGGATCCACCGTCGAGATGATTCTATAATCCCGCACGCCTATATAAAATTACCAGACTCTCTCCCTCTCTCTCGCCACTTGAATTTCTCCCCCTCTACGTGATCTTCTTCTTGTCCTCTTGTCCCTTGCCCGCATCCATTCTGCGCATGACATAGTTCCAATGCCATCTTACTGCCTCCAAGACTGCCACTACTTCTACCGCACAGCCTTACGCCTCCTGTCAATTCCCACTTTCCTCGCTAGTCGCTACGCCTGATTTTATCTTCCGAGAATCTGAACACATCTAACACTATGTCTTACTCCTCAATGGCAGTCCGATTCTTCACAGCCCCCAAACCGCTTGGTGATTCTTTGGACACCGATCCCAAACCACTTGGTGATTCTACGGACGCCGACCCCAATTCATCCAGTGATTCTATGGACACCGGCAAAAGCAAGAAGTCCGGGCCTGACTCCCAGGGCCAGACAGTCATGAGAGCAAATATCTCTTCTGAACAGCCCTCCGCGGAGATTGCTGAGCCCAAGAGCCAGGGCTTGACTTTTGCAAACCAGGACTCGCTGCCTAAACTTCCTATTCCTAATCTGGAGGATACCTGTCGCAGGTACCTAGAGACTCTGCAGGGCTTGCAAACCCCGCGTGATCATGAAGATACCAAGGCTGCTGTTCGGGACTTTTTAAAGAATGAGGGCCCTATTCTGCAAGAGCGGCTGAAGGCTTATGCTAGCTCAAAGACCAGCTATATTGAGCAATTCTGTAAGTCTTCAGAATAAGTGTTGGATGGGATGTTGGCTGATCCTTTTCTAGGGTATGATTCTTATTTGAATTTCGATAATCGTAAGTTGGATTTCCTGTGAAGAACTTTTTGCAGTCATCTAACATTCGCAGCTGTTGTTTTGAACCTCAATCCATTCTTCCTTTTGGAGGACGACCCAACTCCCGCCAGAAATCACCAGGTGACTCGAGCTGCATCACTGGCCGTCTCATCATTGGCGTTTGTTCGGGCTGTGCGTCGAGAGGAGTTGCCTCCTGATACCGTGCGGGGAACGCCCCTTTGCATGTATCAGTACTCCCGGCTTTTTGGAACCGCACGTCTGCCTACCGAAAATGGCTGCGTAATTAGCCAGGACCCCTCGGCTAAACACATAGTTGTTATGGCTCGGGGCCAGTTCTACTGGTTTGACGTCTTGGACGACAATAGTGATTTGATCATGAGTGAGAAAGATATCTCGCTTAACCTGGAGGTAATCGTTGAGGACGCGACTCAGACTCCTCTTCACGAGGCTGCCAAGGGTGCTGTGGGTGTACTCAGCACCGAGAACCGGAAAGTTTGGTCGGGCCTACGTGATATCATGACCAAAGATCGCAGATCTAACAACGCGGAGTGTTTGAACATTGTCGATACCGCGCTCTTTATCCTATGTCTAGACGCCACGGAGCCAGCCTCCATGGCCGATCTTTGTACTAACATGCTTTGTGGCACATGCGAAGTCGTCAAGGGTGTGCAGGTTGGAACCTGTACCAACCGTTGGTATGACAAGCTGCAAATCATCGTTTGCAAGAACGGCAGTGCCGGTATCAATTTCGAGCATACCGGTGTGGATGGCCACACGGTGCTACGCTTTGCCAGCGACGTGTACACCGACACCATCCTCCGCTTCGCAAAGACCATCAACGGGCAATCCCCAAGCCTATGGGCAACCAGCAGTCCCGACCCTGCGAAGCGCGACCCACACAGTTTCGGAAATGTCAGCACGACACCGCGCAAATTAGAATGGGACATGACACCCGAGCTTAACATTGCGCTCCGCTTCGCCGAATCACATCTATCCGACCTGCTCTGCCAACACGAAATCCAAGTCCTGGACTTCGAATGCTTTGGCAAGAACTTCATCACTTCAATGGGCTTCTCTCCGGATGCATTCATCCAGATGGCCTTCCAAGCCGCCTACTACGGCCTCTACGGCCGAGCTGAGAACACCTACGAACCAGCCATGACAAAGATGTTCCTGCACGGACGCACAGAAGCCATCCGCACCGTAAGTCCCGAATGCATAGACTTTGTCACCGCATTCTGGGGCGAGAATGCCGCCGAACAAAAGGTCGATGCCCTCCGCATCGCATGCCAAAAACACAGCGCCGCCACCAAGGACTGTTCAAAGGGCCAGGGCCCGGACCGTCACCTCTACGCCCTCTACTGCCTCTGGCAGCGCTCCTTCGACGAAGGTCTCTTCCCGGACACCAGCTCAACCGGCGGGTACTCCAGCCCTGGCGAAACACAATCCCAAACCCAAAGCCAGTGTCCCGAATCACCGAAGCTCTCCTCCTCCTCCCCTTCAGACGACGGTTTCTCTTCACAGGGAAGCAGCACACGCGGCTACCGCACAGTAACGGCGCCAACGCCCGCAATCTTCGCCGATGCCGGCTGGGACAAGATCAATACCACTATACTGTCGACCTCAAACTGTGGAAACCCTTGTCTGCGCCACTTCGGCTTCGGCCCTACGTCAGCCGACGGCTTCGGTATTGGCTATATCATCAAGGACGATTCGATCTCGATCTGCGCGAGCTCCAAGCACAGACAGACGTCGCGTCTCATGCACACGCTCGAGACGTATCTGTTTGAGATTCGGAAGTTGCTGCGCGCGACCAATCGCAAGGCGACGAGTCCGCGCACTAGTCGCGCGAGAGAGACTGAGGCGTTTGCGGAGAGCTTGCAGGCGGAGACGAATCGTCGCGGTCGACTTGTAAGAGGTGGGGGTGTTGAGACACCTACTTCTGCTGCTGAGAGTAGCTATATGGAGGATGATGGTATGGGAGGATGTAAGTTTTTGACTCTTTTGCGCCTTTGGTTGCTGGTTCTTATATTGCGACTCTTTGCTAACTTATATCTTACTAGATGGTTTCTTCGATGCTGGTATGCTTCTCCATGCGCTCAAGGGTCTCAGTGCGGAACGGGAACAACGCGGGGAGAAATCTGTTAGGCGGAGATTTGTGGGGAAGAAGCTTCATCTTAATGATTATTGATTGTGCAGAGTTCGAGAAGGAAGTCGTATCTAGGTAGTTCAATCAGACGAAAACGACGTATGAATTTATATTTACCCCATATCCATCTCATGTGCGAAGACGCGAAGTATAAAAAAGCTTGAAAGGGCCAACTTCCTCGGCAAATGTGGGGAAAGCTCCGACACCGGATTATAGCCGACTTGGCTCAGTAGCCTTTCTTGACTTGATTGATTTCGAAGTTGACATTGTATATAATCTTCCTCCGACTATAGAAGCATTGCGCCAATCTGCATGTGTATTCCATGAACGCTATGACTCTGCACGCCGTACATAAACGGGCGCCCCAGTTGCGGGCATCCCTAACAAGGCGCTTTACAACCACCCCCCGCACGGCCAGTTATGCGGACACTTTACCGAATCTCAAGATTGGCGCCCATACCAGGGTATTGTACCAGGGGTTTACAGGTAATTATTCCCGTTTGTTATAATTGAGCCGAGTCCCGCAATGAATGACATGGAATACTAATCTCCGCCGCAGGAAGACAGGCGACTGCCAATGCCAAGGAGTCTCTTGAATGGGGCACTAAGATCGTGGGAGGCGTCAAGCCTGGGGTCGAAGGCGAACATCTAGGTTTACCTGTCTTCCCATCTGTCAGAGCGGTACGAGGGTTGAACTAATTTGTTCTCCCGGGAAGATTGTAATTTGACTAACGAGCAAGCACACTAGGCCCGAGAACAGGCAAAGCCTGACGCATCTGCGATCTATGTCCCAGGAAATCAAACCGCCAAAGCCATCGAAGAAGCCATCGAAGCAGAAATCCCACTCGTCGTGGCTGTAGCTGAGCATGTGCCCATCCACGACATCCTTCGGGTATGACCTACTCACAGTTAATCTTGTTAGGAATCATCGAAGAGCTCTTTCCATTAACCGTATTACATACAGATCCACTCCATGCTACAAACGCAATCCAAGACCCGTCTAGTCGGCGCAAACTGTCCAGGCATTATATCCGCCATCGGCAAATGCCGAATCGGCTTCCAGCCATTGCCATGCTTCGCGCCGGGCAATGTCGGTATCGTGGCTAAATCTGGGACATTAAGCTATGAGACTGTTGCGTCGACGACGCGGGCTGGACTTGGTCAAAGTCTTTGTATTAGTATGGGCGGTGACGTGCTGGCGGGCACGAACTTTGTCGATGCCCTTAATCTCTTTGAGGATGATCCTGATACTCGGGGTATTATCTTGGTTGGGGAGATTGGGGGTACGGCGGAGATGGATGCTGCGGAGTGGATTGAGGATTATCGACGGAGAACTGTGGATCCTAAGTAAGTTGTTGTATCTTGTTTCTGGGTTTTCTGGATGTAATGCTAATTGAGATTGGATAGGCCTATTATGGCTCTTGTTGGTGGGTTGGAAGCACCTCCTGGGCGGGTTATGGGACATGCTGGTGCTTGGGCTGCGCCTGGGGAACCTGATGCAGAAACTAAGTATCGGGCGCTTGAACGTGCTGGCGCGGTCATGGTTAATCATCCTGAGAAGTTCGGCGAAGGAATGAAGACTTTGTTTGCGAACCAGTCTAACCGGCCGGGTATAAGTGTGAGTATGTTTCTTTTCTAATCCGATCTGAGCTATACTAACTACTCATAGCCAATGTCTGGAACTAGCTCACAAAAACGTGGCTTTCATACTATGAGACGAGTTACGCCAATCTCGAGATCGACAGCTGAACACAAGCGTAATCTGTACATCAAGCAGTTCCAGGCATTCGACATCCTCAAGCAGAAATCCGTCCCTGTCAATGAGTCGGCTTCTAGCTCTGATAGTCCTATTTCTGTTTCCATTGCAGTCGACCGAACAGCTTTATCGCCGTGCATTATTGCCTCGGCGACTTCCGACTTTAGCCCGGCTCAGTCGCAGAAATTCCCGTTCCCTTACAATCAGACCAAGTTCGAAACCTCCATTATCGCGGCTGTTGCCGAGCAGTTGGGTCTCCCAGCCTCTGCTCACAAGCAGCTTGAAGGCATTCTGCAAGCCCTTTGGGAAATTTACAAGGAAAAAGAGGCCTTCACGCTAGAGACGCAAATTGGCATCTCCCCCGATGATGTTTTGGAGGTCCAGGGTGCACGTTTTGGCTTCGACGATGCTGCATTCCGTAGCTCGGGCCGACAGGAAGATATCCATAAACTGCGGAATATATCCGAAGAGGTCGCGGAGGAGGTTGAAGCCGAAAAGGACGGAATTGTTTACGTCAAGTATGTAGTAGCACATCCATGACTCCCTAGTTGTCTGTATCTTTGCTGACATACAGCAGATTGGAAGGCGAAGGCAATATTGGCACACTCGGTATGTATTCTAGTCTATTCCTTAGTCGGGAAAGGGTGTTCGCTCACAATATCGCGCAGTCAATGGAGCCGGCCTTGCCATGAACACGGTCGACGCTCTCACTATCCACGGCGGCCACTGCGCGAATTTCCTCGACACCGGTGGCAAAGCTACTTCGGAGACAGTCAAGGCGTCATTCCGCGTAATTTGCTCTGACACGCGCGTCAAAGCCGTCTTTGTCAATATCTTTGGCGGACTGACTCGCTGCGACATGATTGCTGAGGGCATTATCTTGGCTTTCCGGGATTTGAATATGAAGGTTCCAGTGGTTGTGCGACTGCGAGGTACGAATGAGGAACTGGGGCAGAAGATGGTAAGCATTGATCTGAATAGCCGCTACCGTTGGCTAACTTGAGTATTTGTAGATTGCGGAGAGTGGCCTTCCTTTGCATGCATTTGATGGATTCGAGGAGGCTGCAAAGAAGGTTATTGCATTGGCTAAGGGGCAATAGTTGCTTTACATTCGAAGTGTATGTGGCCATACTAGATAGAATATATCGGCTTAGATCTCTGTTTCAATCTAATACAACGATTTATAAATATATATTCTCTGATGTCACTTTCATACTCAGATTCCTCTTGAGAAACAACGTCTACTAAGCCTCTATATCCAGATCCGAAATCATCCTGAAAGCAACTCACTCATTAATATACAACCATCTAGGTAGGCAAAAGACAATGTAAATCCACCAGAATCAAATAAATTCCCGATAGCGTGGTGGCTCTGGCCACAGTGAAATAGAGACCTTCACATCTTTCACTTCCTTCATTTCCTTCACATCCACTTCTTTCACTGATTTAGTGTAATCTCCACGCATTTGCGGGAAGAAATACCCAGGAGGGGTGATACATAGGGCTATCACAGAGACAGAACACATTCTAGGATCCATCAGCTTTCAAATGCTTCCAATTTGTGTTGTCAAAGTTCGACTTACATCGATTCAAGGATAGTAAAATCAAGTTCGTTCTGCATTATGTGATTTTTCCACCCACCAGCCATTTCCGCGATGCTAGACACTCCAATATCAGTACTCAGCAGATATCAAGATAGTATCACGGGTGACTTACCGATACACACAACGGACATAAGTTGTTATGAATGACACAAAGATACCCCAAAAGAATACCCAGAAATTGCGGCTGTTCCAGACTTTTCTGGCCTCAACCGTCAATCCATCTTTCGGGGCGTTCTTTATACGGAGAAGAAAGTGGCCCGACATCACCCCAAATATCGTCAAGGTGACCACTTGCCAAACAATCCCGGCCAGCATGACATTGCTGCCCATATCACTAGCTTTGGTTGTTTTAGCTGCTGCCGCAAGCCCACCGCCAGCGCCTTGGAGAATCAACGAAACGGTATCGCAGGTGACAAAGAGGTAGGGATACCACTTCGCCCTCAGTGCCGAGTGTTGTTGCCCCAGAACGTTCACTGCATGCTTCAGCGTGAGGTATATAGCCGCCGACCAGAAAGCGGGTGCCAGTGTCAAAGTGCAAATCTGCGTCTTGAAGCCGGCAGATGAATATGGGTTCTGGTTCAACAATATACGACCAAAATAGCCTGTTTGTTTATCAGTATTCTCTGGGCAGTCACCAGTCATTCCCATGGAGTTTCAGTATGACTTACCAATAACCTCAGTCGAAGAACCGAGAATCACGGCAATACTAAAAGACCAAAGGCGCCATCTGATCATCTGGCCGAGCTGTATCAGAGAACAAGCACCGAATATCAAACAGAACTCAACGCTGAATACAAGATCAGGTGCGTAGCCGTAGATGGTGCCCTCGACTGGACATTGAGGAGTCACCTCCGTGCATTTGGCTGCAGCGCGGATTTCAACCATGATTCTAGCATAGAGGACAAGTGATATGATCGGAGATACTCCGTATAGAAGTCACGAAGAAAAGCTACCTTCTTTACTCTCTCGATATTACTGTGTGTCAAAGAAAGATATATATAGACATAGATTTACATGCATCATTCTTGCATATATTTTTCTTTGAGAGACCGCTGTTGCCAAAATTTCTCGGCCACAGATCGGCTTTGCATGAAAGCCATGGTCGGTGGCCTTCATTGAATACTTACTAGTCAAATCCCAAAACACGCCGTAGGTTGTTATATTTTCACACTACTTAATTAAAATTCCTATTCAACAGTATATACCTGCCAGAGATGCCAGTTGAGGTATACCCGAACACTACACTACAGAGAGCTTCAACCGAGATCGTGGTAAGACCTGACCAAAGATATATGCTTATCATGATTTTTTTTTCTTTCTTTTAAAGCCTAGCGTCAATGGCATGGGTTGTGCTCAGATCCTCGTCTTAGTCCTACAGTTGTACGTCCCAACCTTCTTTGTTGTTATACCGGGGAGGACTCGGCGACGACCCGATGGTATCGTTGATATGATCTTGGAAAACCCATCTTCTTTTCACCAGACCCAATTCTTCAGCAACGGCCTCACTTGGGTGATTTTTCCCGGGTGTAGTATTTGGAAAAGAACGATGATGGTTGGTACCTGGGAGTAAAGGATCTATAGAATATCGAAGTATCTAAAATGATGCTAATCAGGGTTTCAATGTTTTATTATGCACTTTATTACTCCTACTACCCTATAACTTCTTCTGATGCAGGTTGCAATAGTTTGATGCTCCTAGATGATCTATAAGTCGGTTTCTTTTGCTAGCTTCGATGTTTCCAACGTCAGGGGTTGAATGTTAGCATCATGTACTTGATAAATCCACCGAAGACATTACGAATTCAATATAACTGATCTACTATCCCGGAAATATAAATAGAAAAAAGACTCTATTGATGCCTGACTATCCTGAGGCAGCCGAACCCGAAAGGTCTAGCCCTTCTTTGTTCTCCACGATCGACCAGGGATGCCACCGGCACTGACGCCATTCGTTCTATTTCGAGCCTGCACAAATCATCCTTAAATTGAAGTGTATATTAAATACTCTGGTTGACCATTACCACTACACTCTTTGTATATTTATCGCCCGTTACACCCGAACCCCACGTGCCAATGTCTGATCCAAGCGCCAGCGCCAGCGCCGAACTCGAATCCACACTCCGCAACCTGTCCATAGGCGAAAAGGGCCCAGTGCGAGACATCTCCCGACCAAACGTGAAAAAACTTCCAGCAGCAGCCGTGACCTCAAAGCCCAAGCCCAACCCCAAAATACACCGCAAACCCGTCGCAGACTCCTGGGAAGACGAAGCAGACCTCTCTGCCTCGGAAAGCGAGGAAGCCGAATCCCGCGACGAATACGCTTCCCAGCTGCTCTCTCCAAGCATCAGCGCTGAGGGACCGCTGGGTCCCCCGCCGACACCTATCTCCCCGCAGACCTCCAACCCGTGGACGGCGAGAGCTGCTTCTCCTGCTTCGGCGAAGGGCCCCCCGACCCGTCGACCGGAGAAGCAGACTGCCGTTGCGGAGCGGTTGATTGCCGGTGCGTTGGGGATCCGCGCTCCGAAGCGGACGGAGCAGCAGCGCGCTTATGACCGCTCGATTAAGGAGCAGGAAATCCGGAGGCGGAATCGCGAGCGTGAGGAGAAGGCTAAGGCTAAGGAGGAGGAGGAGAAGATGAAGGCTTCTATTTGGAGCAGTTAGATCGCTTTGGGGTGCATTTCTGGGGTTATTAGGCGATTTGCTCTCTATGCATGTGTATATTTGTTGAATTGGATTGTTTATGTCTTCTCTCTGTGTGACGGATTATCATGGGCGATGAATGGGCGTCTCTTTATTGCTTTGTGTGTGGTTATCTTGCACTTTAATATCCCACGAAGAACACATGTGGTCGATCAACTGATCATGGGGAGACAACTGCGCGGTTCTTTAGCCCTAGATTTGATTGCCTGGTAACCGCGTTACAAGGCGATCACTGGTAATAGCAGGGCCTAGTAAGTGTATGCGCAGTCTAAATTGAGACCCCGCAAACCATCTAAACTAACGGATGAAACAGGCCCCTCCCAGGAGAAAGTCTTCATTAATTTGGCACAAGTCCTGGTTTCTCTCTCCCAGGTTCAAATACAAAGCCTCGGACCAAAATGAGACTACCTATGTCTACGCGATGCGGTCGGTTGACCTCGAGGAAAACATAACATAGCGAAAGCACCCTCAAAGTCTGCAGAGAAGACTGAAGGGCTTTTGATAATCATCATTCATAAGAAAAAAAGCAGTATGAACGCCGCCGCTTCGCCCATGGGCCGTCAATGAGGATCCTCTGTCCACCGCTAGCCAGCAGCCCTAGCGTATCCCCCAACGTATGTCGCTCCAGTAGCCTCGGTTCCGTCGGGAAGTGCGAATCTAGCATACAGGGCTTGTCGTCTAGCAACCTCCTCCGATTTGCTCTTGGTGCACCTCCAAGGTATCACCATCTGCCATATCGAGCTATTTGAAGTTAGTTTCAAATTTTCTAGATACTAATAAATAACGAAAGAAGGGAATGGCCGTACAGTGTCGGGCGAATCTTCGGGGCGAACCCTGGTGCCGTCGAAAAGGAACCGAACAGTGGACATTTGCTTGCCCTGGCGCTCGCAGAAGGCATCCATGAGCTTTTTCAGCTGCGTTGTGCGCTTAATCTTGAAGAACACCTCGTTGTTGTTATCGGTCACCTTGATGTTCAGGTGCTCGGTGGGAGGAGCAGCGCCTTCTTTGTCGGACATGATGAATAACTGTCGGAGTCTGGATTTCGTTCAACGGCTACTTCTTATGAAGCCAGGATGTCAACGAGGAAGAATGCTTACAATGATAGGAGCGAGAGCGAGTTTAGAAACCTCTTTGAGCGGGGCTTTGAATTATGTCTGAAGAGTTCAAAAAGGAGGGTTAGATGCGATTTCAACGCGATTTTAGGGCACAACTGAAGTACGGGGTACTCACCTAGACGACGAAAGCTCAGAAGCGCGATAGTGAAGGTTGTGGAAAGGGTGGTTAGAAAAGAGAGGAAGAAGAGAGATCAGCGGCGACGGCAGAATAGCACACTCGCCCCACGGTCTGAAGGCGGAGAATCTATTTTGCGTTTGGCTCTTCTATCACTTTCGTCACTTCCGAGGAACAGTGTGTCTACAACGCTTTGTACAGAGTACGGTCTTTGATACTTGCATTATGGTATGAAAAGTGTCACTGTGGACATATTGGCTAGATGCTGAGATCCTTTTAGGGTAATTTAAAGCAAGATCTGTCGCACGATCAACCCTGCCATCCGCGTGCTGTATGTGTCCATATCTGAAAGCGTCCATTTAGAGTGCCTGGATGGTGTTGCTAGCTCTTACTGACTCCCTAACAGTGCGCCATTCAAGGTATTTTTCCAATTCAAAGCATGTTGACACAAAGGTCTAACCAAGCTAGATTGCTTGCAGAAAAACTCCTTCAATGAGGACAGATGCCAGGCACAAATTGATGCTTTATATGAGTGCTGCAATGCCTTCTACCAACAGCAAGGTGACCAAGCGTCTACCGTCAGCTGCCCGAAAGCAAACTTGCTGAAGTTGAAGATGAAGCAACGAGCTCAAGCAGCAGGGAAGTAAAGTAGTAAAGCTATTACGTTTGCTTCTTTAAATTTCAATTTCAAGTGACCCATGTTGAAGATGGAGGATGTCACAATTCCTTTGCGGTCTGAGTTTCCATATGGAGGAAACCAGGCTAATTGAAGAACTGCATTTATTATAAGACAATCGTGAGCACGCAAAGAGGCCTCATGGACCTGTACGAAAATTGAGTTTTCATACCGAGACTCTAATGAAAGCCTATAGACATTAGAGAAGAAAAGAAAAGAAGAAGAGAAGTGCGCGGGCGAAAATTCGTTGAAATAGCTTCGGGGGTTGCCGCTAGTCCCGTTCGGGTTAGTCAGTCACGAAAACCAAAAGAGACAAACACAACTTATTCCACAGAGCTCCTCTCTCCTCCCTTCTAACCAAGTCTCCCATCATGGCGCCTTTAACTCGATCGGCCGCCGGGTCATTCACACCGGTGAGTTCGTTATCCTTCATCTTGGCTGTTTGTTTATGTGCTAATCCTTTGTGTAGGTTGCCCAGCGCCAAACTGAGGTCATCACCATTGACGATGATTCGCAACAATCTTTCGATGACGATGAAGAATTGGAGGATGAGGAACAAGAATCGGAAGATCAATCGGAAGATCAGTCGGAAGACCAATCGGAAGACCAAGATGAGGACATGGACGGAGATACAGAGGGCGACACCGTATCGGACACCGGGTCCGATATTTCTGATGAGCCGTCTGTCTTTGGCGTGTCGGGCAAATCTCAAGGTTAGCTCAAGATCTATGTCTAGATCGCATTTACTAAACTCTGTCCCAGACACCCCGCTGTTCACCGCGGCAGGCGCCCAGGAGGCACTGCACCCCCTTCGCCGGACAGCTGACCGCGTCACTCGCCAGATCGAAGCATTCGCCGATAAGCTAGATCAGTTCAAGCGCGCCAATTCAACCGACGATTTCAACAGCGCCCAGGCAGCTTACAAGCTTGTACAGAGCTACCGCGACATTGCGAACAATGCGATCAAGGAAATCCAGACCCAACAAATCGTGGACCGGACAAAGACAGGCTTCCGATCGAGCGGGTCGCAAGAGCACAAAAGCTACGAGGAGATACGGCGATTGCAACTTGAGGCCGACACTTGGCGCCTCCTGCTCAACCTGATCAGCATTGACGACCCCTCTAGCCGGGCTAGTTACAAGGCAGGACGACAGACAGCTTTCCAGAACCTTCACCGCTACTCAACCGATCGCGAGATTTGGGAAGAGTTCCTTAATGCTGACCAATATGGCCTTGAGTGCGTGGTTGCAATGCGATGGTTAGAAGAGACATCTAAGACCGGAAGCCAACAGTTTGACACCCTGATCACGGAAATGGAAGAACAATCGCGAAGGGGCCAAGGATTGTGGACAACCGGTTGGCTTTATACCAAAGAATCGATCAAGGGTCACAAACGTCTGCGCGCTTGGCCACAGCCCCTCGAACCCAATGACCCGGGCATCTCGCGCTCGCTTCTGAGCAAAGGCGATCAAAAACCGCTCGTCACTCAGCTCGATCCCGATGCTCTCACTCGTCAGAAGCACGGTTTAGAGAAGGAGGACGAATTCTTCGAGCGCGCCACCTGGATAACTTGCTGGAAGATGCTCAGACAGGGCGAAAACTGGACTAAGATTCGCGAATGGGCAGAGAGTCGTCTGGAAGGATGGAGGGCCGTCAGCATGTGCGGCTCTAGTGTGGATCCCAAGTCAGCAAGTACTCGATACCCATCTGACGATGGCCACACACGTTTGATGAACAGTCGAGCTCAAGATTCATGGCGCACCGCTTGTTCTGCGCTAACACGCGACCCAAATACCGATGAATTTCAGCGAGCAGTCTACGCCCTGCTTTGTGGCGAAACCGATGCTGCAGCCAGCGTCTGCCGCAGCTGGGACGACTTCCTTTACGTGTACTTCAACCGTGTCGTGCTCTCACGCTACCAGGGATTCTGCAAACAATTCCAGCGGAAACTCAGCCACTCCCCCAATACCCCTGTGGCATTCAAGCCGGAACCAGCTGGGCACGCAGAACTTCAAAAGTTCCTTGTATATCTCAAGGGCAACGACCGGGTTAGCGGCGAAGCGCGTAATCCGTTCCGCAACATCCAGGCCACGATTCTCAGCAAAGGCTACGATACATTCTTCACTGCTCTTGCTCAGGCTGTATCTCAAGTCAGCGCCGATAAATACGGGAATACCTCTGTGATTCCAGAGATCGTGCGCAAGCCAGTAGATGAATCTTTCCTCATAGCTGCCGATGACGAAGAAGCTCTCAGAATCGCAGCTCACGTCTACGTTGTGGCTAGTGAAAGGGGATACGCCCGCGTGGATTCCCATTTCGTTGAAACAGCGTCAGTGATCGTGGCTGGGCATATCGCCAACCTGGAAGACAGGGGTCTATTCCATCTTGTCCCACTTTACGTCTCCCTCCTCCCCGCGCCGATGGGACACGAAGTTCTAGCTAAGATTCTTATTGAAATTGTTGACCCACAAGAGAAGATACAACAAGTTCGACTCGCACGGAAACATCATATTAACATGGAAACTGTTCTTGATGTTCAATGGGCGTGGGTGAAAGAACATGTCCCTGCGATTGAACATTCTAGAGGAGTCACTGGCTATTCGAGGGTGCTGCGACGACCTGACGGTTCCCGGACATTAGTGTCACCCAAGACCGACTTGATTGGGAACTCTGTCGCTCCGGAAGATGACAGGATGATTCGCAGTCTAGAGTGGCTTCGCTACATAGATGGACAGTGGGATAAGATTTGCGATCTTGGATCCTGGCTGTATCGAAAGTTCTTCCGTATGTTGTTGTTCCTCCTAGTGTTTGAATCCAACCGAACTGACTTTACTAGTTGCTGATAAGCTTGCCGCTGCTCGCGAGTTGAGTTTCCGTATTCGGTTGGCTGATATCTCGATTGACAAATTCGGATCCGACATCATTTCCATGCCTCCACAAGAAGGGCTACAGACAGAGGCAACTACACCAACTAGCCCCACTAAATCAAAGAGAAACAGTCTCCACCGGCGAAGTCTTTCCGCAAGTCTTTCCGGCTCCAACAACATTGCACTAGTTTCGGCATACTACAGGGCTCATAGAGTTCTAGATCTGGAGAGTCTGGCTCTTGGGTTTGATGCCGTGGAGCAATTCGCACTGGTGCACGAGCAGATGTCCAAGTGAGTTTTCCCTTCCCTATTCGTCTCATTGCCAAAGCTAATCAATCCAGGACCAAACGTCGACGTGACTCGGGTACCTTGCAGAACATGGGTCAAGACATGAACGAATGCGTCAGTATTCTAGAGGAATGGGTTGGAGCAGTGGTCGCTGAAGACTGGCTGCCCATATCTACCGATGGTATGTATTTGATGTTGCGGCATGGGAATCTCAAGACTAATTGGTTCTATAGCCGAGGAAGAAAAAGACTTCGAACACATTCGGACGACCTACATTCCAGAGCTGATTCTCGATTGGCACAACGCCTTGTACTACGCCAGTCACGCCCTCGAGCGGCACGACCTGTTGACATCCTGCATGATTGTGTCTATCTGGGTTGCAAACTACGAGCACATCACTCGTGCCTTTACAAAGTCCCGACGTATGGCCGAGCTTGTGGACGCGCTCGCTTTATCGAGCAAGGCCTTGGTTATCCGGGACTCCAGCCAACGCAAGTCCCCAATGGACCACAACACCTTCGAAAAGGGCCAGGAATTGAAGATCTGGGATGTGACGATCTCCGAAGAAGAAAAGAAGAGGCTTGGGATCGTGTCGTCCGTAAACCGGGAGCAGTAGATCTAGCGGCGATTTGTTCTGTGTACATTAGCATGGGATTTGAGTGGTTTTAGTATTTTAACGGCGAGGCTTGATATGAAGGAAACTGGATCGAACATGGAAGGGGGACAGGTTACTTCATTTTTTCACAGCTACATGTCAATAGGACATCTACGAATGCATCGACATCGTTTGTCAACAATATATCAGCAAGGAAATTAGCTTTAGAGAAACATCTCGTACAACATACAGAGATTGAAGTTAAAGTCAAAGTTCAAGATAAAGTGAGGTCAATGCTTTGAAACCTAACATAGACATGAAAATATGTAGTGACATACTCACGGATAGTTATAAGCATCAACCTATAAACATCAAGCATTTATATACCGAGATCGGTATTCCGTACTAGCTGCAGCAACCGTCCCACAGCCGTGACATTACAAACCAGAGACAAATCCTAGTATCGAATGACAGCGTCCGCCTTACTCACCCATTCACACAGAGCCATCACCGAACCAGAGCTAGGATGGACTCTGCAAAGACACACAATGCCAACACGCCGCCGAGGTACTCAAACCCAGCCTGGTGGTGATATTGGCCTCCGCGGTCCGAATATCATGCAACAAGCCAGCGAGGAGGAAAGTCTTATCGTGGAAGGCCCGGGATTCAAACGGGAACCGGTGGCGTTTGATTGCGAGCCTGAAATGGAATGCTCGTGAGTAGTATGTCTCTTCGGGTGGTGCGTGCGTGCATGGGCGTTGATGCGTTGTGCTAGTGGGGTTTCTGCGATTGGGGTTGCGGAGACTGGGAATATTAAATGGGGTTGGGTGGGGGGAGGTTGGTGCTGGGTATGTTATGTTGTAAGGGCGGCGGTGAGGCCGTATTTGTTGGTTGGGATGCTCCCAACTTTTGAGGCTTCTGGGTTTGATTGGCTTTTGTCGTTTGGGAGGTGGCAAATGGTTGTTGGCATTGGAATTGGGATTGGGATTGGGATTGTTGGTTTAGTTCGGTTCGGGGGGTTTCAGATTCGGTGTTATCTTTTGCTGAACTATATGTTCTATGTGTTACTTAGAGACGGGAAATTATTGAAGTATATATTGTATAACGTACTCCGTAGCTATATGCCGGATTCGGATTTATAGAGCTACACCTACTTTACGTCCATGCGACAGTTCTGAGCTTTGTATCTGAAGCTAATCTAGTACATCGTACTCCGTACTCCATAGTTCATACTCCATACAGAGACTCCATACAGAGTACAACATAGTCAATTGATATGCCGTACGATGCAAGGATCAGTGGTCTGAGTGTGGCGTATGTGGTGTGAGCTGTAATAGCGGGTTATGTCCGTACTTGGCCAAACCAGTTAGGGAGATCTGGTCCGTCAAGTTCCGGGAATCAGAGTTTGATTTTATATTGTAAAGCAATCAAAACAAAAGAAAACAAGTCTTGGACCTGCTACGTCGGACTCCGTACCGGTACGGAGTCCACGGCGATCATATAAATAGGAGACGTCACCACTTTGGCAAGGGCATATTAAAAGACAACTAGCTCGGACACATAAAGGGATGTTTGGGCTTTAATGTACGATGCTGTTCCTTTTATTCCCATTCGATCTCCAGTTATGCAGATTCTCCAAGTTCGTGCCTTGAATACTTTTCTTTATTTTTCGCCGTCCCCCCTAATTTGCCGAATCGGGATTTCGGGCATGTTTTCATGTCTTGGCAAATGAGGCAGTGCAGACGCTATATAGCTTGGTATTGGTGCATCGCTGCGGTATTTGCTCCTTCATAATCCGATTACCCATGGAAATGTCCTGGAAATATTCTCAATGTCATGGAGAATTCCCCTGCCTTCTTATAAGGGTACAATATCACGTCTAGGTCATATATAAAGTAGGGTACATCACATATCTACATCGCATCTGCAGAATCACAGTAGGGGCTGTGCTAGCGGGTCTTCCCCCAAAGTGGAGAAGACAAGAAAAAAGAAGAAAGCCAATACTCCGTACGGAGTAACGAAAGTAAATCAATTGCATTAGGAAGTTCTCGACCGGAGTGGATAGAGGTTTGACTTGACGTCTGTCCGGGGGCGATTATTACCTGGGCTTGCCTCCTATCTTCCAAGCTTGTTTTTACACTTTCACACTTTTCCCACCCTTACCTCATCTTCAACCCTGGACAGTTTAGGAGTTCAGGAGTTTAGGGAGTTATTATCATTCTCTGGACACTTATTCCTCCTGATCCATATGACCCCATATACAAACCCGGGTGCCAACGCGTGAATCGCGCCTTGAATAGACACTCCCATAATGTCCGACCCACGCTCAAAAGATGAGCCCGGCCAATCGTCAACCCTGCGCAGGGAGCGCGCGCCGACTATTACTATCGACACCTCGGCCGTGAACCCCCCGGATAACGAATACACACCTTTACAAATCCGCTCGGGAGGATCACGGATGTACACCGATAACGCACATGCCCCCGATACAACCGCACTGCTGAGCAATGGCAGTCGCAATGGCAGTGCCTCTTCTACGGATATGCATTCCACAGCCTCAATTCGCTCCAATGCATCCTCCGAAGCTCGGGACCGAGAGAGCCGGCCAACCTCACCTCACAACATCTCATCGCCCAAGACGAAGGCGGCCGAGACACATTCCAACTTCCTCTCCGTCCCTGGAACACGCTCGAGAGGCAATTCGTTGGAGTCGGAGGAGACCAACCAAACATCAAGCACCTACGGCGGCGACACATATGTGCCCTCATCATCTCAGGAATCAGCATCTGATTCGCCTAAAAGCCCCGCCACAAACGGCGTTCACGATGAGGATCCCCTGTCCCCAGACCCCGGCCGCGAAGACGAATTTGAGGTCGAGGATAACAAGTTCGCCTTTTCCCCTGGTCAGCTGAACAAGCTTCTCAACCCGAAGAGCTTTGGCGCCTTCCATGCGTTGGGAGGCCTGCGAGGGCTGGAAAAAGGACTCCGAACTGATATAAAAAGTGGCTTGAGTGTGGATGAGACAAACCTGGACGGAACTGTCAGCTTTGACGAGGTGGTCACACCTACCACACCTGCCTCGGGAAAGAACATGCCCAAGTCTGCCTCTCCGACTAAACCACCGCCACCCGCGACCGAGGGTTCCGTCATAACGCAGCACAACGGAGAAAATTTCGTCGATCGCAGACGTATCTACGGCGATAATACGCTTCCAGAGAGGAAATTGAAGACGATCTGGGAGCTAGCATGGATTGCCTACAACGACAAGGTGTTGATCTTATTGACCATTGCGGCTATAGTTTCACTTGCTGTGGGAATTCCGCAATCGCTCCACCCAGCAAATCCCGATGAACCTGGCGTCGAATGGGTCGAAGGTTTGGCCATTCTCGTGGCCATTATTATCGTGGTGGTGGTCGGTGCAGCGAATGACTGGCAAAAGGAACAACAGTTTGCAAAACTCAACAAAAAGAAAGAGAATCGACTGGTCAAGGTAAAACGATCCGGCCGAACCGAGGAAATTTCCGTCCACGACGTCTTGGTTGGCGATGTGATGCTTTTGGAACCCGGCGATATGGTCCCAGTTGATGGAATCTTGATTGATGGCTACGACCTCAAATGCGACGAATCTTCGGCTACGGGCGAGTCTGATGTTCTCCGCAAAACCCCCGGCGATGAAGTGTACAAAACAATGGAACAGAACGAAGATCTGAAGAAGATGGATCCTTTCATCATTTCTGGTGCCAAGGTCTCCGAGGGCGTCGGCACGTTTGTGGTCACTGCTACCGGTACGCACGCTACCCTCGGCCGGACGATGATGTCCCTCCAAGAGGAGGGCGAGACAACGCCTTTGCAAACGAAGCTCAACAAGTTGGCTGAGTACATTGCCAAGCTCGGCCTCGCTTCTGGTTTGTTGCTGTTTGTGGTTCTCTTCATCAAATTTTTGGTTCGTCTTAAGGACATTGAGGGTGGTCCGGACGCCAAGGGTCAAGCATTCCTGCAGATTTTCATTGTTGCTGTCACAATTGTCGTCGTCGCGGTGCCTGAAGGCTTGCCACTGGCTGTCACGCTCGCTCTCGCCTTTGCTACAACCCGAATGCTCAAAGACAACAACTTGGTTCGCTACCTCAAAGCCTGCGAGACTATGGGTAACGCTACCACGATTTGCTCGGACAAAACTGGAACCTTGACGGAGAATAAAATGACTGCAGTGGCTGCGACGTTGGGTACCACGTCTCGGTTCGGCAAGTATTCTGGTGTCTCGACCGATGATCAGAGTGAAATCACTCCCTCGGATTTTGTCTCCAGCCTATCACCGTCGGTGAAGGATGTCCTACTCAAGTCCATTGTCTACAACTCAACCGCATTCGAAGGCGAGACAGATGGAGTCAAGACGTACGTTGGATCCAAGACAGAGACTGCTCTCTTGACTTTCGCTAGGGATTACCTTGGATTGGGGCCCCTTGGCGAAGCGAGAGCAAATGGCAAGGTCGTCCAGATGTTCCCATTCGATTCTGGCCGCAAATGCATGGCAGTCGTGACGCAGCTGGAGAATGGAAAATACCGAATGCTAGTCAAGGGTGCCGCGGAGATTCTATCCCACAAGTCGACCCGTATCGTCCAAGACCCCACTGACACTCTGTCGGAGACTCCTGTTACCGATGAGAACAGGACTGCACTGGACAGCATTATGACCACTTACGCCACCCGCTCTCTCAGATGCATTGCGCTGGTTTACCGTGACTTCGATCAATGGCCGCCTCGTGGAGCCCCTACTTCCGAAACCGATGATACCCAGGCAGTCTTCGAACCTATCTTCAAGGACATGGCAATGTTGGGAATCTTCGGTATTCAGGATCCTGTCCGAGCCGGTGTTGCCGAGGCAGTGTATACATGCCAACGCGCTGGAGTGTTTGTCAGAATGGTGACTGGTGATAACATTATGACCGCCAAGGCCATTGCCCAGGAGTGTGGTATCTACACACCTGGTGGTATCGCCATTGAGGGACCCAAATTCCGCAAGCTGAGCACACGCCAAATGAACCAAATCATCCCAAGACTCCAGGTCATCGCCCGCTCTAGCCCAGAAGACAAGAAGATCCTGGTCAATCAACTCAAGAAGCTTGGAGAGACTGTTGCTGTCACTGGAGATGGTACTAACGACGCCCCTGCCCTCAAGAATGCCGATGTTGGTTTTGCAATGGGTATCACTGGTACCGAAGTTGCGAAGGAGGCCTCTGACATTATTCTCATGGATGACAACTTCTCATCGATTGTTAAGGCTATGGCATGGGGTCGCACCGTCTGTGACGCCGTGAAGAAGTTCCTTCAGTTCCAAATCACTGTCAACATCACCGCCGTCATTCTGACCTTCGTCTCTGCAGTCGCTAGTGATAGTGAGGACTCAGTTCTTAGCGCAGTGCAGTTGCTGTGGGTCAATTTGATCATGGACACTTTTGCCGCTCTCGCTTTGGCGACAGACCCTCCTACAGCAACAGTGCTTGACCGCAGACCCGAGTCGAAATCCGATCCCCTCATCACTCTGACAATGTGGAAGATGATCATTGGACAGTCCATCTACCAGCTGGTTGTAACTTTCGTTTTGAATTTCGCCGGAGATAAGATTTTCTCTTGGGACAGCGGTCATTTGCAGACCGTGGTCTTCAACACTTTCGTGTTTATGCAGATTTTCAACCAGTACAACTCCCGTCGTATTGACAACAAGCTCAACATTTTGGAAGGTATTTTGAGAAACCGTTGGTTCATTGGTATTCAGATCATCATTATTGGAGGTCAAATCTTGATCATCTTCTTTGGTGGCGCTGCTTTCTCCGTCAAGCGTCTTAACGAAGGCTCGCAGTGGGCCGTCAGTCTTGTACTCGGAGCAATCTCCATACCCATCGCTGTGATCATTCGTCTTATTCCGGATGAATTCATCTCGAGACTTATTCCTCACTTCTGGAATCGCAACAAGGGTCCCGCATTGGTCATTTCAGACGAGGATCGCAATTACGAATGGAACCCTGCCCTGGAAGAGATCCGCGATCAGCTCGCCTTCCTCAAGCGCGTCCGCGGTGGCCGTCTGCGACACCTCCGCCACAAGCTGCAGCACCCTCAGGAATTTCTCCCTCGGTCCCGCAGTGGCTCCCGCTCGCGCGATTCCTCCACGCCACCCACGCCGAATGGCGACAATGACCACGACAACGACAACGGCAGCCCACAGCTGACCACCCCAGAGTCTCGTTCCAGACGCAACACACGGTCGCGCTCGAACTCCACGTTCGGACCCGCCGCTGCCATGGCCGGTATCGTTGCCGGCAGTATTGCCGGATGGTCTCCGATCGAGCGAGGCCACGAGGAGCCCGAAGAAGTCACTTTCCCGACCAACGGTGGCCCTCACAGTGGCCTTGATCGCGAGCCAGGCATTGAGATCCACCCAGACACCGCTGCCGATGATCGTATCCTGAACGAGTACTCCCCTGACTCCAAGACACCCCCGAGTCAGAACCCGGATCTGATTCCGTTCTTCGAGCATGCTCCGCCAGACCGCGCGCCCTCTAGCCGTGGCCGTCGGTCCTTGTCTCAGCGATCGAGATCGAGTCTCAGTCAGTCGCACGTCTGAGCTCATCTCCATCTCGCCTTTCTTATATTCTACTCCTTTCTCTCTCTCCTCCCCGATCGACGGGGACATGTTTAATTCATTATGCCCCTATATCCCCTCGTCTCAACTCTGCTCTATTTTCGGTGTCTGGAAATGGGTGATTCGGCGTAACGCTGTTGAAAATTAAGCATAGACTACTTTTGTACTTTTGGGCTTCATACAATCATTTGCATTTGGGTTTGGCGGCCAGGCTGGCCTTTCTCGTTTTGGATATCTCGGCGCATACAAAGGCTTCGGTGCCATCTAGCATTTTCCCTTTTCTTTTTCTTTTACTATACTTGATTGTAAAATGCTAGATCTGAAGATACCACGTTTTTTCCCTCCATTTCTTTCTTAGTAAATTGGTCTACATGCTCTCTAACTAACTAGTTTGTAGTGCAGTCCCGCTCTTATCATGCTTCCTTGAACGTATTCTCACTCCTTCCTCACTTTGTTGACATACAAACGTGCCTTCCTCAAAAGTTTGCCCAACCCCAAAACCGTAGGCGGTATAATTATGCCCAGAATGCAGGTTATATTGAACTATAAGGATGTCTTTTCGCCCTTCGGGGCATATGGTCAAATGAAAATATACAGAGAAGATTAGCATGGCCCCTGCACTAAGGATGACACGCTCAATCAAAGAGAAGCTACCTATTTTTTTTTCTTTTACATGTCCTTTTTTGAGGTTATACAGGTGTGGGTCTTTTTGATAGCGTGTAATTGGTCCTACGCTATTTGGAAGTCACGTGCAATTACAGCCAGTCATGTCGGGTGTTCGAACCCCACAGTGCGCGAAATGCGGGTCTTCAATTATTGGCCTACCATGGTGGAGTATGTATATCACTAGCACTAGTATGTACTCAAATTTGAGGTTAAGGAGAGATTTTTTTTTAAAGAGATTTGGTGAATAAAAATACACAGGGAAAATATTGAATGGGACAGGGTGAGGTCCATCTGGTGGTTGAGAGATTTGCAAATAGAACCCTCACTTGACAAGATATCCTCTTAGTATACAGGAAGCTTGTACGCATCCAAATCATAAGTAAAGCTATCAATCGACTCCTGGTCATAAACACATTGGAACTTCTTGGCATTTGAAGTCCAAAGCGGGCGAAGAGGCCAACGACACATTGTTTCAATCTCGCCAGATCCAGCGAGTGTCGCCGGCGCCGTGCCATTCTCAACCCATTGAATAAGAGTCTGCAGAGTTGTCTGTGGCCATGGCGCACCGGATTGGTAATCGTTGGTGGCACAGTGTCCCACGCCGGGAATGAGGAACAGTCGATAGAAGTCGTCGACAGCGGCGGCACCTTCCTTGTATGACTTGTTGGGGAACATAACCTCCCTAACAGAATTCCAGTAACGAACTGAAGAAGCGGTCGGGATTGAGTAGTCTTGCTCTCCGTGGACGTGGATAACTTTTCCACCGGCGGCTTGGAAGTCCGATAAGTCTGGGTATGTTGTCTGGAGTATATCCCCGTACTTCTTTTGGGAAAGGACCATCCATTCCTTGAGAGTATCGTAGGTCACGCCGTCCAAGCTGGGAATGTTGGACTCCTGCAAAAGATCGATAAATAAGCCAATCCACATGCCACCGAGACTGCTTATGTCGAGCTTCCAGCTGTCGGTGGTCGAATCATATGCGCTCACAAGATCGTCGAAAGTCGAACCAGGCTGGTAGTTGAAGTAAACCCGCTTGCCGTCGGAGTCGTGCAGACCCTTCCAAAAGGCCTTGACGACCTCGATGGCTTTGGCAGATACATTGCCTGTCTGTGCAGGTGTGGCGCTCACGTAGGCAGAGCCGGTGACAGCATCGCACGAGTAAGAAGCGCCCAGGATGGAATCCCAGCTTAGATTCTTCAAACACAAGTCGGAGCGCGATACAATACCGTCCGTCTTGCCATCCAGGGGATCGCAGCTTGCGACAGTCATGTTCATGATCTTCTCAAGCTCACAGCTGGGCGGGTAGTAGTCAAGGGTTTTCTCGATGACGTTGCCGGTCAAATGGTTGGTTTGCTGCTGTGCCCAGCGGAAGGCTGGTGCACCGGCGACTACGCCATCGAACTGCTCGGGGAACCGTTGGACCTGGCTCCATCCGCCACGGCCTCCCTCGGAACAACCCTGATAGTAGGAGTAAACCTTCTCGCTGGACGGCACGTTGTAAATATTTCGCGTGAGCGCTTTGCCCAATACAGCGAGCTCGTGCTGGGCTTGGTAGCCTGTTTCTTATGTTAGCTGGCCTGTGAGCTGTGAGTTTCGGAAGTATGAAGGTATTACCAAACATGTACGTCGCTTGCCAATTGATAGTTCCATTTGCCAAGAGAGCAACGGAACTAAATGCGGCATCGAAGTTTCCTAATCCTCCATCGGTCAATCCGCCAACACTTTATAATGTGTCAGCCAGATCATTCATGCCAAAAGTATGTGAGGAAATACGTACCCGCCAACGATAACTCCAGTAGGGATCGATTGGGATCCCGAGTTAATATACCAGCCACCTCCACCTGTAGATACATATCTGTTTTTGAACTGTGCTGGAGCTGGAAGCCAGTATTGCACATGAACAATATCCCCGTCAATGCCGTCATGGGAGTAGGCGAAAGTCACATTGCAGTAATCAAAGGTCGTGGTAGGGTAGAATATACTGCTGGCAGTGAAGTTGGTGACAAGACTCGTGGAAATGGAAGAGGGATCAACGGTAACGCCCTGGAGTTCATCCACTGGCAACGCCTTCTTCGCATATGCAGTGGTACAGATGTCACTCAGTGAAGTTGTTGTGGCGGCAGCTGAGGCCAGCACAAGCGTAGAGGCCCATAGAGAATACCGCATGATGTTCGCACTCTCTCAACAATGTCGAGGGAGATATAATAGAATCCCAGACAGAAGGAATGGAATCTTTTTATCTATAGCAGCGACAAGCGGCCTTACAACCGGGGCAACCTCGGGGATTGGCATTGGGCTAAATGCTATGCCGCCTCTCTCCACAGACCTGTGGGGAAGCTGGTTTGGTCTCAACTTTCCACGAATACGAATGATTCTCGGATTCTGCAGGAGGTTTGTTCTAACTTGTTCTATTAGAAGCTTGCTACTCCACAAATCTCCACTCCAGGGGTATCGGGTCGGTGACTCCCGAGGTGTATAGGTCAGTCCACCTGTTGACACATTTACTTGTACTGTCGTATACTCACTAGGTTGTTGTAATAGCACCCAGTGTAGCAGATATAAAGCTCTGCAAATGAGAAATCTGACCTATTACCTATCTCGGGTGCCTATGCTCTTTCATTTGTCCAGGATTTCGCAGGATGATGCAGGGTTTCAGTGGATGGACTAGAAAAAGATCGACCACACCCCACAGTAGTCGTATGCCCTATGATACACTAGTTCATAAACGGAAGATATCCCCGAGGCACAAATTGCATGCATATTCTCCCAGGTTTTCATACCGCGCCCGAACCCGAACCCGAACAATCCGAACAGCCTGGCTATCTTGATCAGGATGGACCAGAAAAATCACTCATCAAAGGCCCCAGCGATACTATGACACAATGACCTAGGTGCCCTTAAGATACTCACAACCAAGTCATGCTCCTAGCTGATCCTCTCAACAACCAATCCACACAACGATGCCATCGCGGATTCTGGGTTGACATATGGACGGTGGGTCGGCAGAGGTCATTGTAAGTTCAGTATGGATGAGGGTATTGTGTAGGTGAAAGGAAGATCAACTGAAGAAAAACCAAATGAGATGAGACACGTTTGACGGAGCATATTGGTAGATCGAGAAGAGAAACAGAGCGAGACAGCGTAAATTCAAGGCTCTCAGTGTCTTGACTGTTCTTTCCCGAGGGAAACACTAGATCAACTCTCATTTCCCTTCTTGTGCTTCCTTTGAAAATCTTTGAATCGAACACTTTACGACCTCAAGGTATATTTTCGTCTTGCACCAAACTCGCTTTTGGCCACAATAAAGAAGCGACATATAATAATCGAGTTTCCTATTGACAGACGATATATATTCATTCCTAGTGTATGAACAAAGCCAGAATATCTAGAGAATAGTAGTCAAACCAGAAAAGTAGCTAACTATAAGCCTTAGCTCTTAAATTTGCTTAGAAACCCCGAATCTAGGCAGCCTCATAATAGCAGCTCGAATTCGAAAGCCCCTAGCAGACAGCTACTAGATATATTATAGCACTTGTATATCGGGTGTAACGCGCCATGTTAGCAGTGAAATCTAATCTCACGGAAAGTCAAGCCCTTTTTGACGAATCAGCATTTCTCTTACACTGTTCGCCAACGCCTGGCAAGCTAGGAGAATTCGCCTTCGCGGATCCGCATCACGGATTCCGGCTTGTGGGTCAGAAGAGACAGGAGGAAAGCTTAGCTGGACTTGTAGAAAATGATCTGAGCTAGAGACTCAAGCTACGTAATATCACATAGTTCGGGATCCCATTCGTACAAGTCTTCTGAGGTGAATACAGAAGACCGTGAGAGATGGCGGGATGTGTAACACCATTCACGCCTTCATAGTAGCCTCTATAGAATGTATCAACTTCAACTTGTGCTCATATGGGCTATGAGAGACACCGAGGACAACCGAATAACCGTAGGAACTCTCTATATATAGTAATGAAGTCAAGTCATGAGTGACTTACTAGGAGTAAACATTAACTAATCAGAGCTATTTAAAAGTATCCCTTCCCTCGGACCTTTTTCTCCTAGGGCTAGAGCGAATCATCGAGATCCCCGGGGAAGTATTCGTCCTGCATCAATCACAAGCTACATTTCTCGCGGAACTTGCTCAACGGAGCTTCGGGCTGATCATCCTCCTCCTCTATTTCGGACCCTCCTCCTGAAATCTGAGCATCGTATAGAATCATGAGCTAATAGATACTCCTTGCATCAACAGCATTCCAGAGCATGCATATTCGGAGCTTTCCAGCATGCCACTTACCCCATACAGGAAATGTATCGCGGATCACAGGGGCCGGCGGGACTTTTATTTCATCGTGTGGCTGTCATGCGCCTATCCCTTCCCTTGATGGTATCATGAGATGGTTACCAATCCACCGAATATGTGTGTTGGTGGGTGTCCTTGTGGATGGTCAATATTGCACAGCACGATGAAGCCCCTTCCACTTTGGGATAAAGCTGGGTAGTTCTTTTCTCTCTACAAGGCGATCGATGATCTACAATCTGCTGGGCGTGTTCCTTCACGACTGTATTGCGGTAATGCAAATCTAGTGCTTATCATTGGACACTTATGCAAGCTGCTCGGTTGGTACCTTGATTGCTAAGGAATGCTTATGTATTTAATTCCCCCTCGGGTCGTTACACCGTTTCACTAGGTAGACAGGGTGATGTCAGTGTTCAACGGCCTTGCTATGGTGCACTGGCTGGATATTTTTTCCCTTATATCTATCATTCCATAGCTCTCCCCCCTCCGTCATATTTCATACGAACTACCGATTTCCCTCCTATTTTATGACCGTTGTACAGCTGTGGATCTACGACATCCTATCTATACGCCAGACTCTTTGGCATTTATTTGTCTAGTGGTGGATTTGAATCGAAGGCTTTTGTTTACGAACAGCTTAATCCTTACAAGCCACTTACACATCGAGATATCCGATAATGAAGCTCGAAGATATCGAAAAAGCCGACAGCTCGAGTACTCTCGAGTGTCCGAGCCAGTCTTACCTCGATAAAACCGCCTCGAATAGCTTCTCTAATGACTCCGTCGAAAAGCCTGACCCCGTGCCACAATCAAGATGGCAACGATGGATTGCAAGCTTGAAAAATGTGGAGAGCAGCGGAATCGAGCCCGTTCCTATCGACAAACGAGAGCCAATAACGCCTTCAACCATACTTCATATGCTGTTAATGTGGTTTAGCATGACATTGGCTACAAATAACATCATTGTTGGATCAATGGGTACGCTCGTCTTAGGCCTCAGCTACAGGGATGCGGCCCTCTGTGCTGTATTTGGGTGTTTAGCCGGCAATTTCACGGTTGGCTTTATAAGTATATGGGGACCGAAGAGCGGAAACAGGACTTTGGTACGTATCGAAATATCGGTGATTTACTGCACAAGGGAAAGAAGGTACTTTATGAGAACGGATGCTCATGCACTTGATAGATCGTGGCCCGATATTTCATGGGTTATTATCCCAGCAAAGTCTGCATTATCCTGAACCTCTTCACCAATATCGGATACAGTATGGTAAACAGCGTCGTCGGTGGCCAGATTTTGTCCGTGGTCTCTGGTGGACATCTTTCCGTGATAGTGGGCATTATCATCATCGCCGTTTCTAGCTGGGTAATGGCTCTGTTTGGGATGAAAATCTTCCAATTATATGAACGGTAAGTGTTGGCACCCAGAATATCTTCAATACATATTCTAATTAATAGCAGAGTTGCCTGGTTGCCACAGCTGCTGGTAATATGCGTGATGGTTGGCTCAGCAGGGCCAAATTTCGACTTCAATATCCAGACACCAATGTCAACAGAGCAACTAATGGCCAAAAGACTTACCTTCTTCTCTCTGGCCTTGTCCATTCCCCTCGCCTGGGCCCCGCTCGCCGCCGATTACTATGTCTATCTCCCGCCGCAGATGAAGAGCTCCCGGATATTCCTGGCTACAGTCTTCGCCGCCACTAGTGCCATGTCGATTGTTTTCCTTATGGGCATTGGACTCGGAACCGTTATCGCCAGCTCAGCACATCTTGCGGCCAAGTACGGCAGCAGTCCCGGAGGCGTGCTGATGACAGCATACGACGGTCTCGGGGGATTCGGGAAATTCTGTGCTGTTATCAATGTCCTCGCCTTGGTTGCCAATAATACTCCCGGGGCGTACTCGATGGGAATGAACCTCCAGATGATTGGCGGGATATTTGGAAAGGTTCACCGACCGGTCTGGACGACTCTCGCTACGGTTATCTATGCTGCATGTGCGATGGGAGGCCGGGACCAGCTGTACGAGGTGTTCAAGTCTTTCCTGCCTCTGATTGGATACTGGGTCATGATGTTCGTTGTGATTGTCTTCGAGGAACACATGATTTTCCGTCGAAATAGAGGCTATGACTGGTCTCAGTGGAACTGTCGTGATAAACTGCCGTTGGGGATTGCAGCAGGAGTTGCTTTCCTTATCGGCTGGGCTGGTGCAATTGTCGGCATGGTAAGACTTTATACTCCGAATCCAGTTGACTGCGTCTTGCTAATACGTCGGTTTAGTCTCAGGCGTATTATATCGGCCCCATCGCGCAGATGGCTGGCGGAGCTGATCTGGGTCTCTGGTTGGGTGCGGGCTTCACTATGTTGTTTTTCCCACCGTTGCGGGCTTTGGAGCTCAAATTGATTGGTCGCTAGTGTGTGTCACTCATTTTATGTGTTGGCATAATGATCTGCCAGTAAGTGTGGGGGCAGAGCATTGTATATCCTCCCAACATAAACCAGAGAGTATAGCGCGATAACATGGGAACTGTAAAGACCTGATGTGAACTTCAATAAAGTTTTAAATAATGCAAAGCGAAGTTATATTAACCTTAAGCTTCTGATCGTCGCCAAAGTGCTTCCGACCCGTGACATGAATGTGCGATGTATACTGTGGCTTAAGCACCTGTAGATAACCTAGGAATGTGTTCGGCCCCACGTTTGAAACTGCCCAATTACAATCTCTACATTAGAAAGTAAATACAACATACATATATTTACTACATGCTTCTCTAGTTAGTTATATATGTTGTGCTGACATACGCGGGGTACGATGATAAGAAAGTACCTAGTACATAAACCTTGTGGGGAACGTAAATGGGCCAGTGCCGTGGAACTCGTCACCACCACTTTCTTATTTAAACCTCGTTAAAACCCCTGTCGTGGTGCCATCCCCAAACCAGCACGTCAATATGAATTACACCGACGCCCTGGCTTCACTACAAGCAGGGGGTATGACAACCCAACTACTCCCCTACGCCGTAGGCCTCCTCATCGCCTGGCCAGTAGTAACAACAAGCCTCCGATTCCAACGCCTGCGCAAGCTCCACAAGCAATATGCCTATCCAACACGGGAGTCGATGTCCAAAATGACCGACGAAGAAGCCTTCCAGATCCAAAAACAAGTCGCGCAGCTCGAATTCCCATTCATATTCATCAAGAGCTTACAATTCGCGTTATTCCGGGTATGAAACAAGACCAGTTACCAACCCGCCCACATGGGCAAACACTCACAATCCGGGTCATGATCTACCGATCCACACATGCATTTTCTAACTATAAAAAAAGACATACGGCATCCCCTCAATATCCCGCCTCCTCGCAAAAACAACCCAATTCTCCAACCCGGATACCTCCCTGAAGCGGTACACAGACACCAGCCTCCTCGTGCAAGAATGGGTCGGCAACAACCCGACTTCCATGCGCGCATGCCTCGGTCTTGCCCGAACGCGCTACCTGCACAGCGGGTACAGGGCCTCTGGTAAGATCCTCGATGATGATATGCTCTTTACGCTGGCGCTGTTCGCGCTGCAGCCGATTCGCTTCATCGATCGCTATGAGTGGCGCAAGCTGAGTGACCTGGAGCGATGCGCTATCGGGACTTTCTGGAAGAGTGCCGGTGATGCGCTGGATATTAGCTATGAGAAACTGCCCTCTGGTAAAGCCGGGTTCCAGGATGGGATTCAGTGGCTCGATGAGTTGGCTGCTTGGGCTGATGAGTATGAGATCAGGTGCATGGTGCCTGATGTTAAGAATCGTGAGACGGCGGATCAGACTACTGCTGTCCTGCTTTATATGCTGCCTAAGGTGTTTCATCCGGCTGGGTTGCAGGCTGTTTCGTTTATGATGGATGACAGGCTTAGGAAGGCGATGTTGTAAGTTTCTTTCTTTCTTGGTTTTGGTTTGCATGTTCAGGTCGCAACTAACCTCTAACTTGACTAAACAGCTACGAACCCCCCTCCGCATTCTACACAGCACTCCTCTCAACCATCCTCACAGCCCGCAGGCTATTCCTCCGCTACCTCTCTCTGCCACGACCGTACTTCATGCGCTTCGCTTCGTCCACCGAGGATCCGGATGAGAACGACCGCTTCTTCCTTACCGAGTGGGAGGCTGCGCCGTACTATGTCAAGCCCACATTCTGGAACCGCTGGGGCCCGATGGCATTGCTGACTCGGGCTCTAGGGCGGGCTGTGCCAGGTGATGAGGGGGACAAGTATTATCCTAATGGATATAGTGTTGCAGATGTTGGACCGAAGTATTTCGAAGGGAAGGGGAGGAAGCAGTTAGAGGAGACTCTAGCGGAGTTCAAGGGGTATCGGACTGGGAAATGTCCTTTCCATTGAGCTGTAGAAAGGCAGGGATTGATTGTGACGAGGTGTAGTTAGCGTTATCCTTTGTGAGATTGCCACGACATAGTCTTTGAAGTTATAAACTCTAGTGTACTGGCCCATATGAACTTCTGCCGCACCAATTCTTCACTACAATTAACATGATTAAAAAAGCTATTGAAAGTCATTTCCACTATGTGCTATTCTGGAGGGGTCGAACAAATCACCCAAGCCAAGTAGGAAAATAGACAAAAAAGGGTGTAAATTAGGAGCGCTCAAACAAATTGGGTTCGCGGCTTACGCCCACAAAGCCGGTCCGAATGGTAGAGAATGTAGGCTTCACAAGGGTATTACTTTGAACAAATCTCAAAGGAGATTTATTTAAACCTCCTCGTCAACAATGTCCTCAGCGAGGCTAAAAATAGGGGGAAATTCGTTAGTCGTTATGTTCGAAAGCCGGATGATGTGGGGAATCCTTACTACTCCTCCTCGCCTTCGGAGACGGAGGCCTCCTGGTACTGCTGGTACTCGGAGACAAGATCGTTCATGTTGCTCTCAGCCTCAGTGAACTCCATCTCGTCCATACCCTCACCAGTGTACCAATGCAAGAAAGCCTTGCGACGGAACATGGCAGTGAACTGGTCGCCGACACGCTTGAAGAGCTCCTGGATGGAGGTAGAGTTACCGACAAAGGTGGAAGACATCTTGAGGCCACGGGGGGGGACGGAGCACAGAGCGGTCTGGACGTTGTTGGGAATCCACTCAACGAAGTAGCTCTGGTTCTTGCTCTGGATGTTGCGCATCTGATCCTCAACCTCCTTCATGGAGATCTTACCGCGGAACAAAGCTGAGCAAGTGAGGTAACGGCCGTTACGGAAGTCGGAAGCAGCCATCATGTTCTTGGGGTCGAACATCTGCTGGGTCAACTCAGGGACGCTGACCTGGCGGTAAGACTGGCCGCCACGGCTGGTCAGGGGAGCGAAGCCGACCATGAAGAAGTGCAGACGAGGGAAGGGAACCATGTTGACGGCGAGCTTGCGGAGATCGGAGTTGAGCTGACCGGGGAAACGGAGGGAGGTGGTCACGCCGGACATGACGGCAGAGACAAGGTGGTTAAGGTCACCGTACGAAGGCTGGGAGAGCTTGAGGGTACGCATGCAGATATCGTAGAGAGCCTAGGATTGTCAGTATTCTCAATTTCAGTGTTTCCCACGCGTTTCATACCTCGTTATCGATACAGAAAGTCTCATCGGAGTGCTCAACAAGCTGGTGAACGGAGAGGGTGGCGTTGTAAGGCTCAACAACGGTGTCGGAGACCTTGGGGGAGGGGACGACGGAGAAAGTGGCCATCATACGGTCGGGGAACTCCTCACGGATCTTGGAGATCAGGAGTGTACCCATACCGGCACCGGTACCACCACCGAGAGAGTGGGTGATCTGGAAACCTTGGAGGCAGTCGCAACCCTCGGCCTCGCGACGGACGACATCGAGAACCTGGTCAACAAGCTCGGCACCCTCAGTGTAGTGACCCTTAGCCCAGTTGTTACCAGCACCGGACTGACCGAAGACGAAGTTATCGGGGCGGAAAAGCTTGCCGAAAGGACCAGAGCGGACGGCGTCCATGGTACCGGGCTCCAAATCGACCAGAACGGCACGGGGAACGTACTTGTCACCACTGGCCTAGATTAAAGAAAAACATCCGATCAGATGGTGCACGCTTAATCAATGCCCAGACGCGGTACTCACATGGTTGAAGTAGACGTTCATACGCTCTAGCTGGAGGTCGGAGGTTCCATTGTACCTAGCAAGATATCAGACGTGTGATCCACCGGAAAGCCCATCATCTGTAGACTTACTGTCCATCGCCATCGAGACCGTGCTCGCCAGAAATGGTTTGCCTGCAATTCGGTTAGTGATTTGTCAATTGATACCCAACGCGAAAAAAAGGCTCGGCACTTACCAGAAAGCGGCACCAATTTGGTTACCCTATAACCCAATTCCAGTTTAGTCCCACGAGCCGAAGAATGTTTCCAGGAATGTTCCATGTCGAACTTACACATTGGCCGGTTTGCAGGTGAACCTAGAGCATGTTAGCAAAGATCTGTCCAGAGTGGGGTCGTGGCTCAGGGGCCATATGAAAACAAAGACGCGTCTGGATGGGGATAACATACGATCTCACGCATTTTGAAGGTATTAGAAAAGAGATGGAAATAAAAAGGATGACCGGTGACAAGTCAGAGAGGATGGGGAAGAAGAGAAAGCAAGAGGGCCAGTTGAGCGGTGTGTGTGGGATCAACAAGTCAACAACTGAACTTCAGGGGGAGGGGGCCCGATTGGGTATAGCCGCATCACGGGACTCGGGGAGGTGCGAACCATATTTGTGTTTCTTTGGCGCGTGATCTTGTACTTCCTATTTCGGTTGCTATGTCTATATACACTAACTTCACTACAACTACAACTACATAAGATAGTACAATAATATTTCAATGGTTTCAATTGGGAAAAATATGATACATGTTGGGTATTCGTTCAATGGGCGCCGCTTTCCCTCCACGTGGAAGTACTCGCGCGCCTCTCAGTAGCTCTCGTCGTTTGGATATCGTTCAGTTGGGCGTGGCTTTCCTTTCACTTGGAAGTATTCGCTTGCCCCTCAGTAGCACTCGTTGTTTGAAATTCGCTCAGTTGGTACAGAGTTCCCACCGTTCTGGGTTCCTTCGGTGGAATTGCTTGCGCTGTTTTCTGTTCAGTTGAGCTAGTTCTTGTCGATTTCCAGGCTCTTGTCAGCCTCGTTCTTCTCAGCCTCGTTCTTCTCAACCTCGTTCTTCTCAACCTCGTTCTTGTCAGCCTTCTCGTTGTTGGTCTCCTGGCTCTTGTCGGTCTCGTCCTTGTCGGCCTTCTCATTTTCGGTTTCCTGGTTCTTGTTTGTCTTGTTTCCACCGCTTTCGAGCCAATCTCCATACCGCTCAAGGCGCTCGTTCTCATCGTCTGAATCCTCGGGTTTTCTGTCGCGTCGGGGACGGTGCTTCTTGAACTTCTCCTCGCCATTCCAGATGTAAGCAACAATAGTTCTCTTTGAGAAGATACGCCCGTCCATGCTCTAAAAGATAGTCAGTATTTGCAATTACATTGATTCGAACCGAGATGCCTACCTGGGCACAGCGACGTGCGTCGGCTGCGGACACAAATCGGACGGTCGCAACACCATCAGCCTCTCCGTCCCAGATCATAACTTTGAGCACCGGTCCGATCTTAGCGCATTCGCTGGTGATGTCCTCGTGAATCTCAATAGTGGCGAGTGGATCCTCCTATAATTACACGTCAGCTGTGTTCCATGTTCGTGCAAAGCAACTTTGGAAGAGGTGTGTCAAACCTCAAGTTCCTCCAGTGTGAACATATGCTTCAAAACCACATGTCTGCGCGCCTCCTCGGCAGCCTGTCTGGCTTTGGCGGCAAGCTCAGCCTCATCATCACCCCAGTCGGAAAGTTTCCTATCACAGTCGAGTCAGTATGAAACACTCTACTGCCATGATCAACAAACATACTTATTCAACCGATCTGCTCGTTCCTTCAGCTTCTTTTTCTCTTTGGTGGTCAGAACCTTGGGCTCCGCTTCCTGTTCACGCTTGTACGAAAAGTCGGCTTCCTGGACGCGCATCAGTCCACATGGGTTGGGGACACCCAGTCGGAAGTCCGTCTCGTCGAGCAGCTGAATCGCGAGCGTGACTGACTCGGGCCGGAAGTACACGACCAAAGCCTCGCCATTGAAATTGCCGTTTTCGTCGTTGTACATTACAATGCGTGGCTTTCCAGTGTCAAGTTCCTCCGCAAGGATGCCATATTTCTTGAACGACTCGTGAATCTCGGAGAAGGTAGCGTCGGTGGGGATATTGGTAACCCACACAGCGGTGTTGACGCGAGGTTTCTTGACCTTGGGCTCATCGGTCTAGCAGACGAAAGAAGTCAGTTTCAATGCGACCAAGCTGCCACAAATGACCAGAACACTTACCGGCTCCTGTGACTGCTTTCGCTTCTTACGATCGCGGGGATGAACGATCTCACTTTCGGGGTCTTCGGGACCGTATCCTTGCTGCTGGCGGATGAGCTTCTCGTCGATCTAGAGTCGCAAGCCAGGTTAGCGGGGATTGTCAGCGGACAGCCCAGCGCAAAGCGCCAGCGTGCCAATACGTGTATCACATACCGATTCTACCCATCTCTTCAGGATGGTATTGAACAAGAACTCGCGACCATCCTTGGTCTCAAGTAGGAAGCTGTTGTCCGGTCTCGAGAACGAGATGCGCGGGTCACTATCAAACTCCGCCACGTCGGTCGGAAAGGACATTTTGATGAAACAATCGATGGGCAAAGTATTCGGAAGATGGGAGAGATGAATAAAAGGAAGAGACAATGTGCCCGGAGGGTTGTGAGGAGCGTGGAGGGTTTGCGATGATTGCCCGCATTCAGTACACGGTCGCCGGTCGCCGTGTTTCTCGGCGCGGCGCTCCGGCAGGTGCACATGGGTGGATCCCGCGTTCTAGCTCTCTACAACATGCGGAGTATACGACGTAAGAGTACATCCATAGCGAAAGTATAGGACTCTCATATTCAATGGCATGCTACTCACGGTTACTTCTTTGTCTGGGGTTGCCTTCAAGATTACTCATGCACTACTATGGATATTGTCACGGTTTGCCTACGCTCTATGGACTTGATTTGCTGCCCGGAATGGTTGAATGGAATTTGATATTTGGGTATCTGAATGCTATCAAAGTGAAAGTTGGTCTCCGGAGAGTATCCCAAATACCTATAATTCGGTAATAGGTATCGAAGACACTCTGCCATCGCCGAAAAAAAAGAAGTATTAACGTGAAAGGAAAGAAAGGAAGAAAGAAGGGAAGGAAGGCAGTTGCCTCATATTAATATTAAAGAAAGAACAGCCGTCAGATCAAGTCTGATCTAAGCCTTGGTGTCAATCTCGCCGGTGGGTGTAGTAGTGCGCTTGGAGGCAGTTTCTGAGCTCTCAACGCCATCGACAACATCACGGCGGATCTCGACATAATCGTACTAGAGAATAAAATGTTAGAAAGCGTTTTGGCCGTTTGAGGAACAATAATACTTACGGCAAACTCGCCAATTTCGGCGTCGTCAATACCCATGATCTCATCTTCCTCGGGTGCGCGCAAGCTAAGACCCGGGATGAGGTTCATAATGAAGAGAATGATACAGGTTCCGAAGAAGGCGTATGCCATTCCGGTGACCGAGTCGGCAAGCTGGTATCCCAGCTGGATATAGTGATGGTTGATCCAGCCGCCATCGATCTCGGTGACACCATCCAGATGCGCAATATAATCACTATAATGGAAGTTAGTTTATGATCAGACTATACTGCAAGGAAGTAGGTTCACTCACGCAGCGAAAATGCCAGTCAGGAGGTTTCCAACCAGACCCCCGACACCGTGGACAGCAAAGATATCGAGAGCGTCATCAACTCCAAGGAGGAACTTGAGCTTAGTAGCGTAGTTGCATGCAATGGCACCAACCACACCGAAGATGAAAGCAGCCCAGGGAGTGACGAATCCAGAGCCGGGGGTGATAGCAACAAGACCAGCAATGACACCAGAGCAGAAGCCGACGGTCGACCACTTGCGCTCCAGTCTGTAGTCCATCAAACACCAGGTCACACCTCCAACGGAGGCAGCCAGGTTAGTGACAACGGCAGCCATAACCGCACGCAGGTTGGCAGAGAGAGCAGAGCCAGCGTTGAATCCGAACCAGCCGACCCACAGGAACACGGTGCCGATGACAACGTGGGTGACATTGTGAGGGCGGTAGTTGAGCTCGTGGGTTCCGTGGCCACGACGCTTGCCGAGCATCAGGGAGTAGGCGAGCGCGGCAGATCCGGAAGCAATGTGTACGGGGGTACCACCAGCAAAGTCAAGACCTCCGAGCTTGAACACCCATCCCGACGAGTTCCATGTCCAGCAGGCGATGGGGTCGTAGATGATAGTGGACCAGACGAACATGAAGATAATGCAGGGGAGCATGCGACCACGCTCAGCGACTGCGCCGACAGCAAGAGCAACACTAAGAAGAAATCGTCAATTGATGTTCCGAGTATCTCCATGATGGATGCATGAGTGACTCACGTAATAGCGGCGAACATGCCCTGGAAGATGGCGAACAGGAGATCGGGAACCTTGTCACTTCCCACAGATGGCGCGGCGAGAACACCCTTGAAGCCGAAGTTATCGAGGTTACCGATGTAGGTACCGGCTGAGTGGGAGAAGGCCAGTGAATAACCCCAGAAGAACCATTGAAATGAAACCACACCGACCGACATGATCGAGAGCCATATCAGCGAGAGTGCTGACTTGCGACGAGCTAGACCGGAGTAGAAGAATCTATAATCGAGTGATGAGTGAAAGCCCTTTGGTGTAGGAAGGGATGGGTCAAGTCATACCCAACTCCAGGAATCATCAGCAACACTAGGGCTGTGGATACAATGACCCATGAGATATCACCAGACTATCCACATTTTAGTTAGCACGCGTCTCAATTGACTCCTATGGGGTATACAACATACACTGTAGTAGATGTTCAAGTCATCATGAAGCGAGTCACCACCAGTGTCGGTGGTGCCATTGTACGCAACCGGATATTCAGCCATAATGAGACCTAGGCGAGGCCAATTTTATTGCAAGTGTGATAGGGGTCGAAAGACAGTCTCAGTGGAACTGGATACAGATCTCCCGCGTTGTGAGAGGTGGAGAAGAAGAAGTAGAAAATACTTTCACGCACCGGGCTGTGAAAGTGAAAGGAGAGAAAAGTGATATGTCTGTCTACCCTGCAAGGACAAACACTGGTAATTAAATAACTGGCAGCGTCCCAGAAAAACTAAGGATGACTCCACCATCCGACGCTAGAAGTCTACCAGACCATCGATCTTAGTGCCGATAGTGGAAGCTGGTCATTCTCATTTATGATATGATTCATTTGATTGACCGATAGCAGGTGGCCAAGCCCGCCCCAATTTCAGCCATGCCGGGTTTATAGCGGGATCTGGTATACACTCCATGGACGCAGACCGGGGAATTACGGGTCCTTGCGTTGGCATCCTTCAGCTATACTCGGACATTGAACTGCGGACGGACTATGGGTATGTGCTTTTGCCATGTTTACACTGCAGTGTAACTACTTGTTTGTTTCTCTACATCTCTGCCTTTTCCCTTGCAAAGAACATCTCAAACGCTATGCATTGACCCTCCGATAAGCAGGGGTCATGCAGGTCTAACTTACGTTGTAGCAAAGTGATAAATAGATTGGAGTCATTTCACTGACAGAAGAGAATACTAGGAATCGAAATTGGACGGGGCCGCAACGACTGGCTGTAGATATGAAGTTGGAGAGCAGCCAATCACAGCCATTTGCTTATCATTCTCGGGCCAGTACATGCTTTTCTGTCGCTTAATCCGTTTGTCGAATGCGTCCAGTTCGTGTCTGAATAGTGACCCATGGAAAGTTGACCCGGTGTGTTGGATATATGAGTTTCCTTTTAATTGGGATATTACTATGTGCAACGTGAAGTGGTTGAACCCTTGGAGGTTTGATCTCTTATCACCGGGGCTCAAGTCTCGTGTTGCGCCAACCAATCATAGCTACGATTTCCCTTATCTCACAATTTTACATCGTATCCATGGATACATACATTCTTTGACATGCGAGGGATTACCTCTAACTGTTTCGTATTGACCAAGGATGGCCCCAGACGGCAAAATATGTAGAGTTCAGAGATCAATCGCTGATAGAAATGATTCTTTGGCAATGTACAGTTTCTTCGTACAACATAGATGTTTCGCATAGCAATCTACCTATACAACATACATAACTATTCAAGATCCGTACTTCTGCTGCTATTCTCTCCGCATCGTCCAGTGGATTCCCCATTCTCCGGGAATGTCACACACCCGGTTCCACACGACAATGCAGAACGCATGGGGCGGGAAAACTAAACTCTTTGCCACAGGGTCTACAACCAGGGAAAGTATCCCGTACATCAAGTCAAGATAAGCACCCACGCTTTCATTGGCGGGAATTCTTAGAGGCTGATTCGGCATCCCGGCATGTGCCGAACTCTCGGGCCAAGAACTCTACTCCGTGCTCAACATCAAATCATCGTAGATCTGTGAATACATGCGGAGCTCCTGCGCTTTGGTCTTCTTGCTCTATTTTTCTTCAGCAACATCAGATGTTCGATGATCGTACGTATCTATGACGTAGGCTCGAGCATATGTCAGTTTTGCCGTGCTGTATGCTCTATTCCGATGCCCAGTGACTTGGGTCTGGTTCGATCAAGGAAAGGGAATATATTGCATCTTAACGCTTTTTAGAGTATTAGACTATGCAGATAATACCTTAAGACCCGCAGCAAAGTGTCAATGATCTTCAATTAAGTATTCTCGAACCCACCGATCCACTGATCGACTCTTCGATGTACCTACATCGATTTATGTACTCCATACCTAGACGCAATGTTGCTCTAATCAGGGGTAAAATCTCCATAGCTCGAGAATAGTGCACTAGCTCCTCAAACCTTGAAGTTCTAGTATGTCCAGTCAAGTCACATGCTCATTTCTCTAACTAGTTCCCCAGATAGTGTCCGATAGTTCAAATGGTTCTACTTTGAGGATAACATCTCATACAATGTACGTCATATGTTCTCTTTCCCCTTTTCAAAGGGTCTTAGCACTATCTGAACGTATACATACCCTACTAAATATCACAAAAATAAATATCACAAAAGGCTCTCGCATGTTGAATCTACCCGCTGTGGTGCCACAACCACTCAACAGTAGGTATGTCATTCTCGGAAGACATTGGCTCTCTAGTCCTCTGAACAGGAATATAATCGAATTGCCCATAACTCCCGTATCTTACCTATAAATTACTACCTGTTCACAGAACGATACCGAAGAAATATACACACTTTTGTATATAATCTCAATCTTACCATTTCTCGCAACTTAATTTGTCTTGTTAACCAATGACTGTACACTAATTTCTACTCACCTTTTTGTTACTTGAGCCCCTTCACGTTCCAGAAGAGACTATGTAGTCTTGGAATTCACATTCTTGAACTACAGTGGTGTTTCAAGAGTATTTGACCTCGGGTACATTGGGATCTGACCGCCCTTCCAGACCGCCTACTACATTCATATGGATGATGTTGTCAAATATGAGGGATGGCATACTAGTAACTATAGGTTTCTGCTTGGCAGTATTAAAAGTGGGTCATAGGCCCAATGTACCCGAGGTCAAATACTCTTGGAACACCACTGTACTAGTTAGTTAACTAGAAGATAGAAAATTTACGAAGCCGATGTTAAAAAAACCATATACTAGTTAGTTAACTAGCCCAATAAAGTCTATATCAGAATATGTTTTACAGAAATATATATTGTTACCAATTTCAAGCGTAAACTACAACAGTGCAGAACGAGATGATAATAGGATTGATAGAGCTTATTTATAGCCTTGATTATGCATTGTATGTGATTTTCACAATCTCGAATGCAAAGCCACGAAAAAGTAAGTATCAGAACAAGGATGGAGCATGTTGTGAGATCACAGATCACACGGAATGAGCAATGGAGCAGCTGACTGAAGATTGGACGCGTATATTCTGTAGTAGGGCTCGGACTTCATACAAATACAGGATCAAGTTTGATGCCACGTAGTTACAACATGAGAATTAAAATAGGAAAGATTCCCAGTAGATCAAACAGTAATGGGTGGAGATACGGGTCATCCGGTTAGCCACAACGCACCGCCACAAGTGTTCGCCTCTCATCACCTTGGTCCAACACCAGATGTGCTCTCTCGGACCCATCACACGGGATAATCATCATGCAGCATCCGGAAATCCCCAGTCCTGATTCGGATGGCTCAGGCTCCTCTTCTGATGAATTCCCCCAGTATCCCGTGAGAGCCAACTCATCATTTGGAGAGACCATGGACGACCAAATCCAAACACCTGCGAGCACCATCACATCTTCCCCTCCGAACATTTCATCCGTTATTACCCCATGGTCTAATCCACCGACAGCACGGCCACGTGGAATTAGCATTGGCGCTACCACTCTCCTTGAGAAGCCTGATGCAATTCCTAACGATTTGCGACCTCAGCGCCCGTCCGCCCCGGCACGAACGCCATCAAATACGTATGCCCCACAGCGGCGCCCACCGCAATACATCAGCCTCCAGGAAGACCGCCAACGATCATCGTCAGTCAAACGAGGAAACCGACGCGATCCGAACGCGCAATATCGTGCCCAAGAGAAAGCCTATGTTCAACGGATTCGAGCGAACCCACAAGCCTGGTATCACCATTCCAAGGACTCACAATCAAACCTCATGTCAGAAGGGGATGGCGACTTGGAGGAACCCTCTCCATCCTCCGAAGTGCCGTTTGAAGATGATTCTTACGACCCTGATACCCAACTTTTCCTCCCGGACGATAATCTACCAAGTACGGAAGAATTGAAACATCCCAAGAACCAGGAGAGGCTTGAGTGGCATTCCATGCTGGCGTCAGTCTTGAAGGGAGATGTCGTGAAACAAGAAAAGCAGCGACTCATAGGATCTGCGGAGTCAAAGCGGTCGGCGGCCCAGAGCTATGCACTCTGGATTGGAGTTCGGGCAAGGACGTGCGGCCGCAGTATTCCTCTGCAGCGAAAGTTGATCGAGGATGCACGGTCACGCCTGGGTCCCGTGATTGAGGATATTATTGGATTCCAGATTAAAGGCGAGACTGAGATCGGAAAACCGCCAAAACAGCAAGTCGAGGATATTGTGGAGAAGGTCGAGCGATGCGAGATTCTCTACTCTTCGCACAAGGAAATGGAACTGGCGAACCCCCGTGCTGCCTCGGAGGAATTCACCTCTAGTCGCGCAGCCATCTTTGCGTGGCACAACATAACGGCCCTCATCAACACCGAGTTGGCTGTGCTGCAGAGCTGGGTAGGGAACGAGGCTCTCGATTTCAGCCAGCCGAGGATGAAGTCTGCGAAGGACGATCTTTCGGATGGTTCGTCCTTCCTTGATCGCATTATGAAGGAAGATGGCTTGAAGACGCTTCAGGACAAGGATGGCATGCTTCTTCGCATTCTCGTCGTCATCCAGAAAGCAAAGAGTACTCTAATTGAAAACTCGGAGGCGTTTGCTGCGCGGCACCTGCCACCATATATCGAAGAACTACTAACATTGATTAACTTCCCCTCTCGGTTGATCCAGGAAATCATTCGAGTCCGTCTGTCCTATGCCAAGAACATGAAAGACCCAGCCCAGCAAGCCCCCATTTTGATCGATCAGATGATTTCCCAATTCCAAATCCTGATGAAAGTGGCGGTCGATATCAAGTTTCGCTATCTTGATGTATCGAGGCCAGAACCCGGCTGGGATTTGCCGCCATGTGTCGATGAGAACTTTGACAATTCGGTATTGGATGCTATGAAATACTATTTCCGGCTCCTCAATTGGAAGCTGAATGCCAACAAAAACACTTTCAAAGAGGCCGAAATTCTAGAACAGGAATGGGGATTCTCCTATGATATCGGTTGCCGGCTTGACGGTGGAGATATTGAGGTGGCCGAACAATTTAGGTATGGTTCCCGTGCTTTGCATCATTTCTAAAACTAACAGAACCACAGTGCTCTCACTGCCAGATCATTGCAGCGTCTCATGATCCATTTTGAACGCGAGCTCGTTCCGCGACCCAAGGAAACTGTACAGGATATGGACAAACGATACAAGAGCATCTTGGATTCAACGCGTATTCGTCAGCGCAAGCTCTATCGATTTTCCAAGTTTCTGTGCCAGTTGTTCGAAAATGCTACCGAGTACAACATCACGAGCTACATCGCTTATGATTTCTTTGAGGCACTCTTAATTTCCGACCATTTCCTTGTCACCTCTACCACATCCGTTGGGCAGAAAGGAGTGTATCTGATTGCACACCATGCATTATGGAACCGCCCCGCTGATATCCAGGGTATCTTATCTACCTCCTTCAAAGAAGATGATCCAACCCAGGATGTCCATGTTCCCTATGTCCTGGCCATCCGACCCGAAAGGCCTCTTGCTTGGGGAGGAAAGGAAATGCAAATGGAGTTCTTGGAACATCCGACGGATGTGAGGCTGGGCAAGCTACGTATTGTTGTTGGAGGCATGCAAGAGCGACTGCAGAATGCACGTGTGGAGCTCGCACGACTCACGGGCATCCAACTTGATATGGTCATTGAACAACGTGCAAACCTTGGACGTGTAAATGTCGAGTTGAATAAGATCAAGAAGATCTCTTTCAAACTGTCCATGACCATTATGGATAGTGTGGCTATCATCAAAGATCAGCTGAATGAGAGAAGCTGGCAGAACAATGATTTGATTCAGGCCTGCTATGCCTTCGCAACAGAGTTTGGCAAACGGTCCTCCAACTATGTCGACGCTAACAGGCGTGCTATGAACAGCGCCCGGCTAGTGGAGTTGTCTCTCGACTGGGTCGCTTTCATCTGTGATGAGTGTGACGCTGCGGACCGAAAGACGTTCAAGTGGGCTGTAGCAGCCTTGGAGTTTGCGATGGCGATCACATCTAGCCGACATCTTTTGTCTATGGACCAAGAACAGTTCAGTGATTTCAGATTGAAAGTGGCGGGATGCATGTCCCTTCTCATTTCTCACTTCGATATCATGGGTGCGCGATCCTCACTTGCGGCGAAGAACGAGAAACGTATGGAAGAACGCAACGGTGCCCGACAGATTGGCGCTGGTCGAATCACTAGTGACGAGGAAGCTTCAAAACTCGTTCGCGACACATGGTACGCACGTGTTGTGGAGATTGAAGATAGGAGAATCGAGGAAGATGCGAAGCGCCAGGCCCTAGGAAAGGTGCTAGAAGGATCTGATGAGGCTGATAGATCACTCACTGTGCTATCCTCGTCGGCTACTAACGTTACTCTGCGTTGGCAGCAAGGCCAGTTCATCGGCGGTGGTACCTTTGGGTCTGTCTATGTAGCTATCAACTTGGACAGCAACTATTTGATGGCTGTCAAGGAAATTCGCCTGCAAGACCCCCAGCTCATTCCCAAGATCGCCCAGCAGATCCGAGATGAAATGGGTGTGCTTGAAGTGCTCGATCATCCCAACATTGTCTCCTATCACGGTATCGAGGTGCACCGTGACAAGGTTTACATCTTCATGGAGTACTGCTCAGGTGGCTCGCTCGCTAGCTTGCTAGAGCACGGGCGTATCGAGGACGAAACAGTCATCATGGTTTATGCTCTGCAACTCCTAGAGGGTCTAGCGTATCTCCACGAAGCACATATCGTGCACCGTGACATCAAGCCCGAGAATATCCTACTCGATCACAACGGTGTCATCAAGTATGTCGATTTTGGTGCAGCCAAGATCATCGCTCGCTCGGGCCGTACAGTTGCCCCATCAGACGGCCCAGCAGCCGGTCTCAAGGAGCCGGTCAAAGATCCCACGAACCAGCGCAAAAACCAGAAGACAACCACGGGAACCCCGATGTATATGTCCCCCGAAGTGATCCGTGGCGACGCAAATCTGGACAACCGCGAAGGTGCAGTGGACATTTGGTCTCTGGGCTGCGTGGTTCTAGAAATGGCAACTGGGCGCCGGCCATGGTCCACGTTGGACAACGAGTGGGCAATTATGTACAACATCGCTCAAGGGAAACAACCCGCGCTCCCATCTCGCGATCAACTCAGCGACCAGGGCGTCGATTTCGTGCGCCGCTGTTTCGAATGCGATCCCGCTCGCCGCGCCACTGCCGCTGAGCTTCTACAGCACGAATGGATTATCTCCATTCGTCAACAAGTTGTCTTGGAGTCTCCTACTCCGAGCGATTATAGCAGCGGCGGTTCCAACTCAAGCTCTCGTCAAAACTCGGCATATATGTGATTTTCTCCTTCTCGCGCCATTCCTTCCTAATCTCTATTTATAAGTTGTCGCCCTCTCTATGTGGACCACATCTGAACATTGACCATGGAATCTAAAAGCGTCCTTTCTATCCAAACTCGCTCGATCTCGCCATTCTTCAACTGACATCGCATGTGATACCCCTGCTCGCCTCTTTTTCTTGCTTTAACGTCTGTTCGCCCAAGCCATACCATAACGTCATCTCATGTTACTGCAACCATCGCTTCATTCACATATGTCCTGAAACTCAGGTCCATGCATTTGTTGGGTTCCTTGATTCTTTATTTTGTTTCGTTTTCACGCGTGAGTTTCATCTATCTGAGGTGCAACGATCTTTTGGCATTTTTCAATATGGCCCTCGGACGTAAACGGATTGGGACCAAGTCTACTTTAGTATCTCGTTTCTCGCATGGTTATTTTTGCTACTTGTATACGTAGTAATCGTATTTGTGCTTTGTTCTAAATTCAAATGTTTCACTTGGTTCATCTGTACATTACGGGAGGAATAGATCGAACAATCAACGATCGACCGTCGTGTCGGATTGATACACACTCAGCCGTTGTTTTATACAGACTTGTTCATCCCAATTATTCTTTAATCGGCAGCTGTGAGCCGACTATAGTCCCTAAGAATGGCCGTTTCTTTCTGCGCTGTGCTCTATTGTATGGATGGACCAGCGAAGGAGCTAATAGCAAAATACCAATACAGCCCTGGAGTCTTAGAGCATATATACGATTACAAAGCACACCTAGTGAGGTTTTTCAATAACTAGGCTGGTCAACCAGCAGCTTGGATGGAAGATAATAACACTAATTTAACAAGATAGGTGAGGAATAAGAAAACAAGAAGTGAAAAAAGGAGAGATTAGGACTCGAAACAGAGGACGAAGGGTAACCAGAACCAGGTCGCCGGAATCGGGGACGGAAACGCCGTTTCGTATATTGCAATATCGTGAAACATGAGGGTCAATCTGAGGATGAGTTGTGTGGATTTAGGCTTTGCCTGAAAATGGATATGGTCTTGGAAATCCTCATGAAATGAGCTGTCGAAATGATGATCAACACTCCAATAGGGGAGAGGAGACTGAGAGCGTAGAGGGTATTTGAGGAAAGGCAAACGGGATAGTGAACTCAATGGAGTTCTGAGAGAACCAAGCTTCTCGTTCTGAATAGTGACCAGGAAGCACTACTTAGCCGTGTAGTATCGGACATAATAACAAAAGAGGATATGAGACACACGAGGACCAAATTAGTCACGTACGAAGTCATGTATGAAATCGTTTTGGCATCAGCAAGCAAGTTCGGCCATATTTAGCGGAACTCGACTGCTGGTGCACATCCACGATCTTCGACGTGCTTAAGTTCAAGTTGTTGAAATCTGTGATGGTGTTAGCATCAAATCGAGCATCTTCAGAAACAAAATATCCATCTACCTTTCGCTCTTTGCGTGGAAGTATACACCGCTCACAGTTCCCTCGATCTGGTTGAAGCAGATATAATAGAACCCTTCGAAGCTGGCACCTGAGATCGTCCGTACTCGATGGTCGGGAACAAGGAAAGATTCCTTCCATCTCATGAATATATGTTCACGCTGGGCGAAGTTGCGGTATGTGAAATCCGCTCTTTTGGCCTGTTTAGCCAGCGGACGCCAGGCGGGAAACCGAGACCAATGGTGCAAGTCTGTCTTTTCCGAGGCGCCCCATTCCTCATTACGAGTCTGGAAAGTGTGTTTGGTGCCGATCACTTCTCCTTCAAAAAAGGTAGTCAGGGTAGGGTGATCTTCTGTCAGGCCTGTGGAGAACAACAAATATTAGTTGAGCAAGGTTCAATGCACGTCCCTGATGCGCACGAATCACAAACCTTGGATTCTAAGGTAGCCACAGAGATAAGACTCGGCCATATCAACATGCTTAATCTCGACATCGACATTGTAGACTTGACGGTCGGATTGCTGAGTTCCAGCGAACTTGCTGCCTGAACGGAGAAACGAGGTGTGGTTCGGGAGGAGCTAATGCGATGGTCAGAAGGTGAGAATATTCGGATATAGCCGACCTCGATACTTACACGAACGTTGGAGAATTCCCAGTTGAGGAGTGAGGATCCCGAGGGCGCTGCTGGTGAATGGCTGCGAAGGCAGGTTGACTCGACAGGTGAAGTAGCCCGGACTGGGCCATCTTCCTCGACGCCCGTCGGCTTTCCTCCTGCCTTCATCGGCTCAGGAGTACCGGCATCATCAGATCGACTCAGCATGGAGGGCGCAATTGGGGTATCAGGTGAAATAGCATCGATAGGATCGCTGTTCGATACACTATCGGGGGAGTCTCGCCAAGCCGAGATCCTTTCGGGCTCCGGTGGACATGTCGTGCGGGCGGCGATCGCCGCGGCGATCGAGTTGTTACTCGGAGTCGGCATTGCAAATCAGGGAAAGAGGGGACGGGACATTGAATCGAAGCAAGACACTCCAGAGCAAAAATTGAGAGAAAAACAGAGAACAAGGGGGATGGATCATTTGAGATCAGCGAACTAAGTCTTTTAAGGCTTGAGGAACGAGCAATGCGGGGACAGTCCAGGTGGGTCAGCTGTTTCTGCGCCTGGCGCGGCGCCACTTTCAATATTGGTTATGTAAGGTGGATGCCTCAGGCCACGTGCCAATCCAGCCAATCAATGGCTTTCATCCACTTTGTATACAATCTTGCACGTTGGAAAGATCAATGGCATGACCAATATTCGGTCCAAATCAGGAGAGGTTGGGCCTTCTTGGGCATTTTTGGGCGAGGACGAGTTGAAGGAAGCGCGATTTGGGACATACTAACCACTAAGTAATTTCAATATTTCCTTATACAAGCCCAACTTGGATGCCCAGGTGAAACCCCAGTCCTGATATGTACTTCCCGATATCGTCAAATATGAACCCGACAATATCCCGGTGACTATTATTGAGGTGATCGAATATGAGGGACTTCCAGGATTGGCCCAAGCTTGAGGAATTAGTGCTGACTTGGCATTGCAGGGAAGTGGATATATATCAAGCGTTGCAGGAATGGATTCGACACACCCAAGGCTAGAAACAAATATTCTCAAGCTACATATCTTCTTCCATGTCTTGCATCTTGCCTTGACATCTTCATACTACAAGCGGCTACAAACACACAGAGCAATTAAATTGCCCAGAAAGGATCGAAGGCAGACATGCCTGAGGGGTATCAATCTCATTGTTTTTGCGCTATAATTGAGTTCGCATCCCAGGTAACCCTCAATGAACGCCTAATGAGTATCATCAAACAAAAAAACCCAGTTATTCTTCAATTTTCTTTTATGCGCTCAATACTTAAATGGGCTTGATCTGTAAAGCAGGGATGGTCAAAAGATGTTGCAAGCGTGGGGGCAAGATTGTCAATACCTTAAAGTGAAGTGAGATCAGCGAGAATACAAGGGCCTTCAGGTCCTGCACAAGATAATAAAAAACGCGAAGTCCTTCGGGGTCGTCGGATTCAGTCACGTCGACTAGCGAGCCGATCTTGGCGGTCTATACGATCCAGTATTAGATGATGGCTGCTTCCGTAAAACACCTGGGTCAATTACCTCGAAGGAAATGTGCTCATTTCCAATCCGAATCTCCAGCTCTTGGCGCCCGTCCTTGTTCTTCTGGGGCCACTTGGAGTCATCCTCCCTAGATGGGGTCAGCGCGGGTGTTCTTCCTGTCGAGTAATCCAGGTGCATACTTAAGGATCTCGCTATCCTTGATAATGCGCTTCACTTCTTCGACCATCGCATCGCTCACGCACACTATTACTATATCAGCCCGTGTTCGTTTCTATTTGGTGTGTATGCTCCTGCTCACTTTCTTTGCGGATGAGGGAATCATTGCGGTAATTCGAGTTGTTCGCATATCGTACGGCGGCACTGCTACCTTCGCCAATGGTGCGGAGATCAAACTCTGCGTGCAAGTTAGCGAATGCGTAGAGGAAAGTGCTTATGACCGGCACGTAGGCTTACCTAGGAACTCATGTCCAAACCGCCCAGAGTGACCTGAGCTGTGAGGACTGTCAGCAGCTGAGGAAACCCGGGCTCACTCATATCATCCTTACTAGTATCGGAGGTAGAAATTCTCATTCGACATCCTGGCGAATCTCAATCGTAGAGGTCGTACGTGAATGAGGAAAGATAGCAATCGACGTCGAAGTGGCAGTTGAAAAGCGGCGGGCTGTGGCTTAGTCATCCACACAGACGGCGCCGGGGGGCCAGATTAAGGGACAAGTTGATGGTCCCTCCCCATTGCGCATCATATAACATCTAATGATTTCAGGGCTGGCGAGGGGTGTTGCTTTACACTAATTGCTTGTTCTTGATATCTGGCGCAAACTCCTATTCCCGGGAGAATTACCTATACTGTATGTGTTTATTTCTACATGCTGATGTGTCCCCAAAACAACCCCGGAACTGACAACTCGCAGCTCTCTTTCGTTCCTATTCCTCCCAATCCACCACCATGGCGTCGTTTCTCGAAAATACCTACAGTTTGCTCCATGTGGACAATACTGCCGACCAGCCGACCGTGCAGGAGCTAAAGCTGCAACTGGAGAAAGGCACCGATGAGACCAAGTTGGAAACAATGCGGACAATTGTCACCATCATGCTGAATGGAGACCCAATGCCGCAAATCCTCATGCACATCATTCGCTTCGTGATGCCGTCGAAAAGCAAGTCATTGAAGAAGTTGCTTTACTTCTTCTATGAAATCTGCCCCAAACACGATTCTACCGGCAAGCTCAAGCAAGAGATGATCCTGGTCTGGTAAGGATCCCCCTGGCCATTGCTATATGATATTTCCTGTCTGACAATTTTTCCTTTCGCAGTAACGGCATTCGCAACGATCTTCAACATCCCAACGAATACATTCGAGGCAATACCCTCCGATTCCTCTCCAAACTCCGCGAACCAGAGCTTATCGAGCCCCTCCTCTCCTCCGCACGTTCGTGTCTGCAACATCGTCACGCCTATGTTCGCAAGAATGCAGTCTGGGCTGTGTCGTCTATTTTCCAGCACTCCGAGTCGCTCATTCCCGATGCGCCGGAGTTGCTTCAGTTGTTCCTCGAATCGGAGACCGACAGCACTTGCAAGCGCAATGCCTTTGCAGCACTCATGTCTATCAGTCACCAGAAGGCGCTCGAGTATCTGCGCACCACATTTGACACAATTCCAAACACAGATGAGTTGCTCCAGCTAGCCGAGTTGGAGTTCCTCCGGAAGGACGCAGTACAGAACACTCAGAATAAGGTGCGTTTATTGGACTCAAATCAAAATGTTAGATCACTAACGAAAAACAGTCGCGATACCTGAAACTCATGCTCGAGCTCCTCGACGCGCCCACTAGCACCGTTGTTTATGAAGCCGCAACATCTCTTACCGCCCTCACAAGCAACCCCGTTGCTGTCAAAGCCGCTGCGAGCAAGCTGATCGAGCTCGCCATTCGGGAGGCCGACAACAACGTCAAGCTCATTTGTTTGGAACGCGTGGACCAGCTCAGAATTCGCAATGAGGGTGTCTTGGACGACTTGACCATGGAGGCCCTGCGGGTTCTCAGCAGCCCCGATATTGATGTCCGGAGAAAGGCCCTCAACCTTGCTATGGAGATGGTCTCGAGCAAGAATGTGGAAGAAATCATCATGCTGCTCAAGAAAGAACTTGCCAAGACTGTCGACGAACAATATGAACAGGTAGGTTGTACGCTCACTCTGCGCAACGCAGCATTACTAACGACATCCACAGAATAGCGAGTATCGCCAAATATTGGTACAGTCAATACACTCCTGCGCTATCAAGTTCTCTGAAATTGCTGCTAGCGTGGTTGATCTCCTGATGGACTTTATTGCCGACTTCAATAATAACTCCGCTGTCGATGTGATCTCGTTCGTCAAAGAGGTCGTGGAGAAATTCCCAGACTTGCGTGGGTCAATCGTTGCCCGCTTGGTTTCAACTTTGAGTGAGGTTCGAGCTGGAAAGGTTTACCGCGGAGTTCTCTGGGTTGTTGGTGAATACTCCCTGGAGGAGAAGGATATTCGGGATGCTTGGAGGACGATCAGAGCCAGCCTTGGTGAAATCCCAATTTTGGCATCCGAACAACGACTCCTGGATGAGGTTCCGGATGACAATGCCCTGCTGATGGAGCAGGCCAATGGCCATTCCAAGGCCGCACCTACTGGATCCCGAAAGGTGCTTGCAGATGGCACCTACGCCACCGAAAGTGCTCTCACCAGCCAATCGGCGGCAGCAGCTCGTCTCGAGGCTGTCAAGGCCGCACAGAAGCCTCCTCTGCGCCAGCTTATTTTGGACGGCGACTACTACCTGGCAACGGTGCTCTCTTCGACTTTGACCAAGTTGGTGATGCGTCATTCCGAGGTGTCGCAGGATACTGCTCGTACCAACGCTCTCCGTGCCGAAGCCATGCTTATCATGATTTCCATCATGCGCGTTGGCCAATCTCACTTCGTTAAGGCTCCTATTGATGAGGATTCTGTGGATCGTATCTTGACCTGTGTGCGATCCCTGGCCGAGTTCTCCGAGAAGAAGGAGCTCGAAGTTACTTTCTTAGAGGACACCCGAAAGGCGTTCCGCGCCATGGTCCAGGTCGAGGATAAGAAGAGGGCTGCCAAAGAGGCAGTGGAGAAGGCCAAGAGTGCCGTGCAGATTGACGATGCCATCCCCATTCGCCAATTCACCAAGAAGAACGCCGTCGAGGGTGGAGAGGAGATCGAAATGGATCTTGCCAAGGCAACTGGTGGCGATTCGACTGTGGAAGACGTATCTTCGAAGCTTAGCCGGGTGGTGCAATTGACTGGTTTCTCCGATTCAGTCTATGCTGAAGCCTATGTGACCGTTCACCAGTTCGACATTGTTCTTGACGTCCTGTTGGTTAACCAAACAACGGAAACTCTGCAAAACCTGTGCGTGGAGTTTGCAACTCTCGGTGACCTCAAGGTCGTTGAGCGGCCATCCACCAACAACCTAGGCCCACGCGACTTCTTGAACGTCCAGGCTACGGTCAAGGTTTCATCAACAGACACTGGTGTTATCTTTGGTAACATTGTCTATGACGGCGCCAGCTCCACCGAGACCCATGTGGTCATCCTCAACGACATCCATGCCGACATCATGGACTACATCCAGCCTGCTCACTGCACCGAGACTCAGTTCCGTACCATGTGGACTGAGTTCGAATGGGAGAACAAGGTTAACATCAATTCGAAGGCCAAGACTCTCCGTGAATTCCTCAAGCAGCTGATGGAAAGCACTAATATGGCCTGCTTGACGCCGGATGCTTCGCTGAAGGGAGATTGCCGCTTCCTGAGCGCGAACCTATATGCACGCAGCGTGTTCGGTATGTTTACAATAATCTACCCCTTTCTATTTGACATGATAACTGACTATGACTAGGCGAGGATGCACTAGCAAACTTGAGCATCGAAAAGGAGGGAGACGATGGGCCAATTACAGGATTTGTGCGGATAAGAAGTCGCTCCCAGGGCCTGGCACTGAGCTTGGGCTCTCTGAAGGGTCTCAAGGCAGCGACTGCATAAGTCAATGTTTTTTCCAGCGGTTTGCGGTCCATATGATGCTTTTTATCCTTTTTCCCCCTCCCTTCTGTCTGTGTTGTTCATTCGAGACGAATTTGTTTTTACTTATATGTCTCTTTATTGTGTAGATGAGATTGATGTCTCGTCCGGCGTAGTGGATAGAGAACAATGTCTTTTGATATTCCCAGGGCATTATAGTAGCCTCTAAAGAGAGATCTATCTATTTATGCACATAAAAATGTCTTACTCTATACTTCATCCTTCGTACATATTTCAGATGCAGGGACCACATGCCCCGGGCCCACCGGAACTCCGCGGCTGCATACGGGCATTTTCATTGTCTATCATTACCTTTCTTCCCCTAGACTATTTTATTCTTATATTCCTCTATTCCTCTGTCCCTCTTTATCTATGATGTCCTGAATCTTCATTCTTATCCAAAATGTCCTCCACAGACAGCTCCTCGCAGGAGCTGCACGGCACAACCCTGACGGTCGACCAATCTGTCTCTTTGACCATCGCCGCCAACTCGCTCCTCATATTAGGTATGGACTACTTACTCCACACTCGGTGTGTGGGAATATGCTTACCTATGCAGATGACCGCTCGCCTCGCAAAGACCGTCGCTGCTGCGGATTACTCCAGTCTAGTAAGTTGGTGCCAGCCCCTTTGGCAATCACCGCGTTATCGCGGGCGCTACTGTCGATGGAAAATGGTCTGACCGGGGTGTACGTGCATTTTAGATCCAGAAACCAACCATGCCATCCCGTTGTACAATATCCTCGGCGCCGAAGTCACCGCTTCTAATCTCGTCATCGCCTACGCACACCCTGCTGCCAAGGACCAAGTTTCCGTAACGACCGCCCAATACCCGATATCCGAAAAAGAAAAAAGGGTCGTCGAGACATGGGTACAGCAACTACTTGATATGGCGTATGGCAAGGCACTGCGTGGCAAACGGCTGAAGGTATTGGTCAATCCTTTTGGTGGGAAGGGCACAGCTGCCAGTTTGTATCAGCGATATGCGGCACCAGTTTTCGCCGCGGCAAAGTGCCAGGTGGATGTACAGAACACGGAACATAGGGGTCATGCAATTGAAATTGCGGAAAATCTCGATGTCGACGCGTACGATGCGGTCGTTTGCTGTTCTGGCGACGGCTTGCCCTACGAGGTGTTCAATGGGCTGGGTAAGCGTCCAGATGCTCGAAAAGCGCTAGCGCAAACCGCCGTTGCACTTCTCCCATGTGGCTCTGGAAATGGGTTGACATGGAATGCCTTCGGGACTGGTAGCGTCTCGATTGCGGCGCTGGCAATCGTCAAGGGGCTGAGAACCCCGCTGGACCTCGTCTCAATTTCCCAGAAAGATTCGCGCACGCTCTCTTTCCTCTCGCAATCTTTTGGTATCGTCGCCGAGTGTGATTTGGGTACTGAGAATATCCGTTGGATGGGCGCTCAGCGGTTTACATACGGTTTCCTGGTCCGTTTGATGCGGCAGACCATATGGCCTTGTGATATAGCCATTAAGGTGGACATTGGCGACAAGGAGGCTATTAAGGAACACTACGCTATGTGGTCTACACGTCCACTAGAGCCGGATGCTGACACCAAACGTTTCGAGATTGCTGCAGAGTCCCCAGGTCTACCAGAGCTCAAGTACGGTACAGTGACGGACGAACTACCCCAGGGGTGGGAGGTAATTTCGGGAGAAACCATGGGCAATTTCTATGCGGGAAATATGGCCATCATGTCGAAAGACACAAATATGTTCCCTGCAACATTGCCGGACGACGGCCTGATAGACGTGATCACTATTGACGGAACAGTCAGCATTGGTACATCGATTAGTATGATGAACGAAATCCCCAGTGGTCGCTTCTTCGATATGCCAGATCTGAATATCCGCAAAGCTTCTGCGTTCCGTCTAAGTCCCCACAAGAAGGAGGGCTACATCAGTATTGATGGTGAACGGGTGCCTTTCGAGGCGTTCCAAGCCGAGGTCCACCAGGGACTGGGCACGATACTCACCAAATCAGGCCGTCTCTATGAGGCGGCAGGTCCTCGCTAATTCGTGCCTTCGGTCCGCCTCTCGGACGAAAGTCGCTGTCCGTTCTATCATCCTTGGGAGTCCGCTTCCTATATATCCATTGCTTGCCGGGTCTTTGCATCCACTCATGATACCCTGGGAATTGGTGCTTTGTCAATAGGTCACATTAGACATTTGATACTCTGTGGTCAGGCCGTACAGTAAAAAAATGAAACAGGTGCCATGTGAATACATTTTATAGTCCATTACACCTGTAGGCCTAGCACCAGCTTCTTTGTAATACAACCCGTGATGCCTTTGATGGACATATCGTTAGCACGCTGTGCAATGAATTTAGTCTGTTTATACAAATCCTCAGTTACTATAACTAAAATTTTCATTCGAAGCCACCCCATTCCTCCTCACTGTCATCTTCATCGTCGGCCTTCCTTGTCCGAACACCCCACTCGATCAACCGCTCATCCTCCAAGGCCTCAGCGGCCCTCGTCCGAACAGGCTTGTAGGCACTTTCAGCGCGCAGCTTCTCCAACGGCCTCAAAATAAGCTCAATGGGCACATCGCCCTTGATCTTCCGCTTCGGAGTCTCCTCCCCGTCCTCACCAGCCACCTCCTCAAACTCAAGAACCTTCTCCAACTCATCGACCCAGATGTCAATAAGATGGTAGCGCAGTCCGTCAGGACCATGCGGCATAGGCACGTAATTCGGGTCTCCCTCATCCGGGGCCTGATCCTCATCATAGTTCAACGGGCACAAAGGACCCTCTTCGATAATGGAGATATAAGCCGCGAGATCGGGGAATTTAGCCTCGAATTTAGCCTCGAGGTCTTCGGCACTGTCCTTCTCCTCCTCGTCTTCGGCGGTCTCAGCCTCAGCCTCGGCCTGCTTCTTCTGCTTCTTGCCGCGACCCTGCTTGGCTGCGTCTTCGCGCTTGCGCTTTTTCCCGTCCGCGCTTTTTGTTGAGCTCTTGTTCTTCACGAGAACTTCGAATGCCACACCGACGTAGAAACGGATCAGCATCAGGTACTTGTCCAGCCGGATGCGGTCTAGTGAGTGGTAGTCCCGGCCGATGGTGATCCAGAAGGCGCGCAGGAAACGGTGGAGAGTTGCGTGGGGGAGGGAGGGGACGAGAGAGTAGGAGAGTGCGCGGGCGAGGGCTTGTTGTGTGAGGGGTCGGTCGGAGTGGTAGAAGCCTGGGAGAAGGTTAGTTTTGCTGCGGTTTATGCCTCGCGAATATAGCGGAGGTGCATACAGTAGAACAGGCCCTTCCACAGTTTGAGGAGATCAACGAGGGTCAGATCGGTGCGAGACTGCACGAATTTGGTTAAAGACTCAAGAGCCTTGTCGCGGACTTTCCGGTCTAAAGATATAGGTTAGCGTTATAGTTTTGCATTAGGAAAAGGAATATGCATACCACTCGAGCCGAGCTCCCTCACAAAAGGAGTTTTTTGGCCGTCCATTGGTACGGTTTATCTCGAGGATTGACAAGACTAGCGATTGAGAAGCCTGGATATCAAGGTGGAGGTGGGCGTTTGATCTTAGAGAAGGTATACAGAGGCTACCCTTGAAAAGGTACGCAATTGAGTTGAGTTCAATCAAAAGTTCGAGATTAACGAACTGCGCTGTCTTGAGATTGCGATAAATTATTTTTTTTTTCTTTGCGATAGAGTTGTTTGCACTGTTTGTCTAGAAGCTCCAGATCGGTGATTAGGTAATGAAATTTCTTGCCTGAGCTATAAGGCTTCACATCATCCGCCGATCCGCCGAAAGACGAAAGAGAAAAGTCACGGAAAGTACATAGTCCTTCCTTGATCATGCATAGGCTACATATTTAAAAGCAGTCAAGCAGTACATCAATCAAATCAAATCTTGCTTGAGAGGCTTGAGCATATTCAAGCCGTCGATTAAGGGCTCAGTGATCTGCATCTGCTTTCGCGTTCATACTTCCAAGGTTAAGAGATGGGCCACTCACTTACCAAGACTATGCTTTTAATCTCTCCAGAACTGCCTATCAGTCCTAGTCGCCCAGTGTCCAGCACCCTATAAGCTGGTATAAGCCAGTCCGAATAACAGGATTTTGATGATCAACTGTTCTAGTAAAAGGGATGCTGAAAATGGCATCAATAGTGTCATTTTCGGCGTCTAATTTACCGCCATTAAGTGTTGTCTGTAGATATAATTACCCCTGAAGCTGTATGGGACGAAATAGACAGAATTTAATAATGAAATCGAATACTGCCATCATTCATCAATCATCATCCATGATATGTGCAGCCCAAATAGCAGCAAGGGTATGAAGAAAGAAACCAAAAACGCCAATGTAAGAAACGATAATTATTAAAGTGACCTTCCACGTCTGGGTGGCAAGCCTGCATCAAGTAAGATAGAGATCGCCATATTTTATTTCGGCAGTTTGGCCTCCCATTCATCAATAAGCCTGGATAACTCCCTAAAAGAAACAGGCTTCATAAGGAAAAGGTCAACTCCTGAGTCCAGGGCCCTGAACTCATCGCGTGTACTGCTGAGTCCGGTCAAAGCGATTATTGTGGCTGGCATACAGTCACCCCGTTCTTTCTCAATTGCACGAATGGCGCGCGTTGCCTCAAATCCGTTCATAACTGGCATAGACATGTCCATGAAAATAAGGTCATATCCCTGCAACATCCTTTCGACTGCATCCACGGCCGCTCTGCCATTTTCGGCTTTATCTAGGACCCTGACTTTTCGTTTGTTCATGAGAGTCATCATAAGATGAAGGTTGATGTTGTTGTCATCTACCACCAAGACCCGAGGCCTGCTTTGGCTCCCAGTTAAGGTAGTGACATGATCTGAGCCTCCAGATGAAGACTGAGTAGATAAAGACCCAGGATTGGTGGAATCAGTACTCCCGGATGTTGTGCAGCCAGAGCTGTCGGTACGCGATGTCGATACAAAAGCGCTACGCCCTGTAAGACCAATGATGCAATTGCCTGACGCCGCCATGGGAATTGGTGGTTTAGCATCTGGTGATCGTAGATTTCCTGGTAATGAGGGATTGGACTGTCTAATTGGCAAAGCCGAGCCTGCAGGATTGGGTCGCTCTGGAAGTACTAAGCCTTGCCTGGGATTCTGCGGTTTCAACGTAGGGGCTGTCGGCTTTGTATTAAGACAGCTCAAGATACCACGGGAAAGTTTCCGTGGACCGCAAGGCCGATGTAGGATTGCCAGAGTGTCAGCAAGATGCGACCATTGTGCCCTAGACTCACCATAATCGCTAGTCTCGCTGCAAAAGACGAGCAGACTTGGCAATTCTGGTGGGAAATTGTGTATTTCTTTTGTAGACAAATCCCTTTCATCCGCAAACAGAATATCTATAGGCTCATTGGTAGACAGAGGAACAAGCTGCAGACCATACCAATCCGTGATATACCGAGCCATGGAAGCCCAGAACTGATTCTCGCCAAGACGAGACGGGTCGATTCCCCAGATAGCAGCACGTTTCCCATTACAGCTGGCACGTCGGGGTTGAGAAGATGCCGTGAGTATATTTTGGTCCGAATTTTCTCTTTCTGACGTTGATCGTGGGCTTTCTTCCCCCACTAGACGTTCAAGAGGAAGCGACACTTTGACAATAGTGCCTTCGCCCTGTCGGCTTCGAATATTAATTTTTCCGTTGAGGGTCTTCACAATGCCGCGAACAATTGATAGGCCGAGACCAGTGCCTACTGACAGCGGATCCTCTTGTGAGAATGGAATGAATAAGTTCTTCTGAAGATATTGCTTCGAGATTCCCTTACCCGTGTCTGAGACGGTCAATGTCACCATATCTTCGAGACCTTGGCGCCGAGAGCGACCTTTTGAGCGCTCAGTAGCCTCGATGCAAACAGAGATCCGACCCTTTTCGGTGTACTTCAGTGCATTGCCAAGGATATTCATAATTAAGCGTCTCAGCGATCCCGGCTGGACTTTGTACATCCAGTCATTGTCAGGAATGTCAACAACGACGTCCACTCCTGAGATGTGACCAACTTCGTTGGTATTTGATGTTGATTTGGAAGGCAGTGTTGACAGGATATCTGTGGCACGATTGGTGGACATGGCTGACTTCTGTATATGGGAATGACCCAAGCACACGCTGTCTATGACATCTTCTGTCAAGAGAGCCACATCTGTCAAAACCAAGGTATCCAGGCGCGGCACAGTGTCCTCGGATGATTTAGGTTTCCATGGATCTTTTCCACGCCTGAAGGTTTTCTTGTGTCTTTCCAATGACATGATTTTGCTGAAGTCTAGAACTTGGTTCATTGTATCCAAGAGAGTTCGACCGCATGCATTTATTGTATCAAGGAGGGTTTCTTGGAACTGGTCCAAGGTAGTACTTCCGAAGAACTCGGCTGCAGCTAGAACACCATGCAACGGGCTGCGTAATTCGTGGGATATGCTGCTTATAAAATCCCCTTTCTGGCGGTCCGCGATGACTGATTCAACACGGCTGTATTCGGTCATAATAGAAGAGCCGAAGGCAAATACTGAACTCAGATCAACAGCAGGACTGAAAACTCGCGTTGGCCGGGGAGTCCAACAAAAGCACCCGGCGAACCACTGGGAATCTGTGGCATTCCACAGTGGGACAAACATGATTTGAGATGCAGCAGGGAAGAACTCATTAAGTTTGCTGGTCTCTGAAGCCTTGGTCTTCTTCCTTTGCTTTCTGGAATCGTCTGTTGACTGATCTTCCGACGTTGAGAACGTCCCATCGCGGTGAAATGACCAGAGTTTCCCTTTAGGATAGCGACGCGTCAACTGTTTCAGGAATCTGTTGTTAAGGTTGACAGCTGGATCCGACAGCGTAGAGCTTGCTTGGTATGAAAACGGATCACCTCTGGTGGACAGCGCAAGAATAGGAGCAGGATCTGTGGATCCAGCAGAGTCACTATGACCGGCTGCGACATATTCGGAGGAGTTGTCACTAGCCTCCAAGAACATGACACCGCCAGCGCCGTCCAAGTCCAGACTTTGTCGCAAGAGGTTCGCAGCACGTTGGAAAAGCCAGTGGTTGCTGCTCGAGGAATCCTCTGAACTACTGTCGTCCTGTTGCGAGCTGCGCAACGATTCCGTTGGACTAGGGGGAGCACACATATAATTATACTTGGAATCCGGGCTCAAAGGTTGTGCATCGCCGTTTCGAGACGCATTTCCTGGTCCAGTCTGTGCTGAGCAAAATTCCAATTCATCGTTTTGGGGGCTTATAGGTTGGCGGGTTCTGAGGTGAGGTGATGCCTGCGGAGACGAACTATGTGCTGAGCTGTTCGATCGAGACGACATGTGAGCGTTGCTGGCAAAACTGGAGTTGCCATCGACGAAAAGATGGAGACCACGTGATAGCCGTGAGGCCCGTCGCCCTTCTGCGGCTTGACGACTAACTAATAAATAGTCCATTACCAACTCCGCCACTTTTCCTAATGTATCCTTCTCGATATCGGATAGCCCTTGACGGGGTTCAGAATCCAACACAAACAGACAGCCCAGGTTGATACCGCTATCACTAGTTAGGGGAGTTCCGGCATAAAACCGAGAGTGTGGCTCGTGTGTCACAAAAGGCAATCCTCTGAATCGTTCTTCCCGCTGAAGATCGTTGACGATTAAAAATGAATACGATCCATCTTTGTTGTCTGAGTCAATCGCAACTGTCTCCTATTCGAAGGAGTAGACGTCAGTATGTAAAATATCGCAGTATTTCAAAGATCGGCCTACCTGGCATATATTCCAAGAATCTGACAATGTCGATGTCCCAGCAAAGAGCCTATCCCCTTCCCCAACGGATGACCTTGAGCTTTTAAGATTGGTGTTTCTTGTGGCTTCAGCCAATATAAACTGAGAGTCGCTGTTCAATACACTTTGCAAAGGGTCAGATCAGAGTCCACGCTAGAGCAGGAGAGTAATGTACGTAATAAAAGCACGCTGCGCGTTCAGGCGTAGAGCGGCCAGTTGTGCAAAAGAAGTCAAAGTTGTATTTGGGCTTGACGGAGAGCTGCCTTCGACAAAACTTCTCTCTGAGGCAGAGGCATCGGGTACAAAAGGGGTTGTGACTCTTGAAAAATCTGCTATTGCGGCCAGATGCTCATCAAATTGGAAAAGTGATGCATTAAGCGCCGCTGGATTTTCCGGTTGGAAATATCGATATACCTCCCGTTTCTGACGGTCTGCCTCGTAGTCCATGGTTTGGCTGTATGGGATGAACATAACCCTAAAGCCCAAAGCCTAACAAAATGTGGGATATTAACACGCGGGGGTGAAAGAGCTACCAGGTGTACGCCAAAGGAGTTATGATAGACATGTACTCCACGTACGTCATGACACGTGATGCCCTGCATGTGTCGATCGTGTGGAGTCGCTAAAACAACTCTGAGAACTTGCGGTGATAGGCCAAATATGGAAGAGCTAGCTTGAAATGCGGGCTCATCGTTGGTGTGGACCTCTATGTACATAGGTAACCAAACTTACATGAGAATATGACACAAAAATCTTGGAAGTGTGGAGACATTAGATGTTAGATCAAGTAATTAAGGGGCGCAAAATTCGACAGCTGGGGACGATGATATCTTGAGAGCCAGTCTGCTTTCACTCGAGTATGGGTATCACCACATGAGATATCATGCTAAGGTAAAGAGAGTATGCCAGGTTGTAGATGGCAAAAAGTAAAAAAAAAGATTGGGGTATTATGCGAAAAGAGATCCGATGACAGAAACGCCAGAACGCTGGAGGTTCAAGTAGAGAGGACGAGAAAAAGAGTGATGTTGGCGGTAGTGGTGGGTCACCGACGATGTGTCAAAAGGGTCTCCTAGGATCGGTGTCCAAGGTTTAGGTCTTTAACAGGGGAAACGAGAGCATTGACAACATGGCCAGTCTTCCACCCTTGGTCAACGAGTGGTTCACGCTCATTCAGCAAGTGACCCAGGTAAGCGATTCGAACGCGCCTATCATCCTCGAGCTAAAGAACAAATTAGCAATATTCTAGAGAACGAAACGAACTGATCAATAAGAACAAAAACCAACCTTGGCTTCCTGATGCACCCTCCTCGCCAAAAATCCCACAGTCTGACCCTTACCAATAGAAAGCAGTATATCCGGACCTCCACGATCACTCAAACGAGCAAGCACACGGATCAAATTCCGTTCACTCGTCTTCCCCTTCTCCTCACGGCGGCGTTCAACATCTTGCGAAATTAACTCGTCCCCGGAAGCATCCGCATCATCATCAGCGAGCTTACTATCTGAGAGCATCCCAGCATCCTGCTCCTCCTCATACCCAGCAGGGCCGCCATCCTCACTAGCCGTCCTCGAAGACGAAGGAACGATGTTCTCCGGATCACTAACAACACATTGTGGAACCCTGTAAAGCACGCCTTGCTCATCGTAGCAGCCCTCACAAAGATCCCCGGTGGGAACAGTAATACCCGCCGCATCTAAAATACCCTGCGCAGTAGCCAAGTCACCGTTGCGAATCAGCGATATCACCGTGGAAACAGCGGCCCATATCTCCGGCCTGCCGGTAACGCGCGTCTCGAAGAACTCGGTGCGCTCGCGGTCCAGCTGCGCACGCGTCCATGTCCGTCGCTTACTGTACCACACATGGTTACGCACTGGCTCATTATAGTGCTCGTTTAGAGGGAGGCTGGCGGTGTGCCGCGTGCGTTGCCTTGGTTGCGTGGTGCGGTCACTGGTATCCCTCGTGGCTGTTGTATGTGAGATGCGTTCTTGGGTGTGGGAGGTTTGGTTGTCGACATTATGCGACAGTACTGACGCGCAGCAGCCCTGTGGAGTTTGTTAGTATGGTTATGGGGCCATTGCGGGTTGGCATGGTATGGAGATGACGGCCGGGGCTTTCGGTCGTGTGACGTTCGATGCCAAGCCTGTCTTATTGATGATAATATAGGCATAGGTATAATTTCTGAGGTTATCATGGTCGGGGTTGAATTCTTACCATCTTACTCGTACTCAAGGATCTCCATATGAGGAGGGGAAATAGTTGGAGAGGGGTTGGCGTGGAGTAGTGGTCAACGCTCTAAGGCGAACTAGATCTGAAGGCTGAGCACAGACCTACTAGGTTAGAACCCTGGGGACGAGGCAAAGGCGTCGAGGAAAAGGAGGCAACCGTTGAAGGAAAAGGAATAGAAATGAAATAGAAAATGAAACAGAAACAAAGAGAAACAAGGCTACATTCCACAATTTCTCCCATTCGCGCATTTAATGCCGCGGGGATGACTCCAATAGTCACACCACCACAACATTGAATGATTTACAGAGCACAATTGCTTAATTCGTACAAGGTACAAGACTGTAACTGAAAAAAAAAATACATGAATTCTCATTGATTTTACAAATAAAACCAATTCTAGTCATCTTCGTCATCACTCCCAAAGATAGCTTTAAAGACAGCATCGCCGGGCCGCTCTGCCTCCAGGGCATCATTGCGCTCAGGTTCAATAACTACCGGTGGTGGCGCCGCACTAACAGGCTGACCAGATGGATCAAGACCATCTGCTGTTGGAAGGTAACCCAACGAGTCTATGAGGAGTTGGTTCATGATATCCTGCGATACCAATTGTTTTGGGCCAGTTTCGGCTTGGAAACCAGCGGACTGGAAGCGCGTGCCAGGTCCGGAACTGGAGGCTCCAGGCCGTTCAGGGTCAAGTTGCACATTCTCCGGTGGTTTGACGTTAAATCGCTTGCATAAAAGACGAGATGGGTAAAAGGGGATTGTGCTTCGGGTCATTGGGCCGAACATGCCAACTTTGGCAGCTGCTACTGCAGGATCGTCCGGCTTTTCAGCGGGTCTACTGAGCCCAGATTCTGTAGAGTCGGGAGCATCCGAGACAACCTTGGGCGCGGTAGACGAGGAGGTAAATCGTGATGCCATAACCCCAGACATGGGTTTGAAGACTTCTGCAGCTCGGCAAAATTCTTGCATCTCTATAACCCAGTCATCGGTGCTAGACCCTTCCGCCCGTTCTGGGAGGGTAGAGCGAGCCCCGGCACTAACTTCGAGAAATATTTGGTAGCGTGCACGCTTTTTCTCATCTTCTTGGTAAGGCAGCCACCCACCACCGGCCCGAGCTAGGGCCTGGGCGGCAGTCTGTTTGTCGAGTTTTGGTACGAGGTCCCAAAGATCCTTGCGCTTCTTTGATTCGGGGAGTTCGTATCCTTTGGGTGCCTTTTCTCCTAAAGCTGGAGGTAAATTGGCGTTGCCAGTAAGTTTGGCAATCTTCTCCCGTGCTTCGGGGGTCATATAATCAAAGATAGACTTCCCAGGCAGTTGATCCTCGCCCAGAAGTGCTGCTCTGGACGTGGGATTAAGCGACGAAGCTTTTGCGGCGTCAGCTGTAGAGACATACTTTGATTTATCTCGTTTTTCTGACGATATTTCCTTGGCTGGTTTCCAGCCCTCGGGTATCACAGGAGGATCGTATTTCTTCTCTGAAATCGACAGTCCCGAGATCCCATCGGCAAGAATGAATCCATCCAGCGGTAGGCGCCCGTCGCGGCACTTCCTGAAACCTCCAATTCCGCGTGATGCCGCCACCTTCTTCGATATGAACACGGGCTTTGAATTCAAGAGTGGGTTGGATGACGCGATTGTTGGTTCTGGTTTGACCTTTTTCTTCTTTTTCTTATCCCCTCCAATGGTCTTGTTATATGAGATCTGTGGACCCAGAGAATAAGGATCCTCGTCGTCCGACCCAGTGTCATTGAGAGGGCCAACTCCGAGTCCTCCCCGCCGTGATTCCTTCGGTTTTGGGAGCTGAGCTTTCCCTTGAATAGCCAATCGCCCCCCAAAGAACGAATCGGATTCCTCGGCATCTGGTATGGACGGCAAAGCATTGTGAGACTCTAGGCGCGATTCGCCTTCAAACCCAAGACCTTTGCGGTCGGTCTTGCGAATAAAGGCAACCATGGGTGGGTTCTCAGGAGCAAAAAGGTATGTTTCCTCCGCATAACCACCCGGAGCAGAGCTTTCGTCCAGATTGGCCTTGCGTCGCACCTTAGGTCCGATCCCTTGACCTTCGCGCCAACCCATCTTTTTCAAGAGCTTCACTCCCATAGTTTCTCCGCTGGTTTTCAATATATCCATGAGTCCCGCTCTGCGTGTAGCATCTAGCTCCGTTGAACCAAAGCCGGCGAATTCATCGGAGGTCTGTAGTTGTCTGGATTCTTCCTGTTCTCGCAGGTCGTCCGCGTCCATGAAATCTTCAGGTCGTTTCTGTTCGGCCTTCTGGGCACGGTTCTGGCGCGATGAGACAAAGGTCGCAGGGGTCCATCCTTCTTTCGAGCCGACGGAGTTGAAGTATCTAACAGACGTCAGTGGTTGTCCTTCCAAGGGTCGTTTGTTTAGAGGCGGCTATTCACCCCGCGCTGAATCCACCGGTGAAAGCGCCATGAAGACGCTTGCTCCCGTTTTCGTCCCGCAGTTCCTGTTTCCATATTGGCACAAAGGACCCATCATCGCGAACTCCGTCGTCGAGTGGTGGTAACGGAGTTCCATAGAAGGCGTATGGTGATTGCTCTGCTTGAAGATCGGCCTCGAGCGCGGCGCGAGTACGTTTTAGAGCCATAATTTTCGAATGGGACAGTCACCCATGAGGAGTAATTGGTCACGTCATCTGCATGGAAGAAATTATGCGCGTCGAAAGAAGTAATGAAGATGTGGGAGTCGCATTGACAGCTCTGAGCTGCGGGTTTGTGCCTGAGGCCTTCGAAGGATCTGGCTTACATAAGAGCCGAGTCAGGAATGTCTCACCGCCGGGCCATGAAGAACCCGTGGGCAATAACCCTAATGTTTAGTCTAATTTGTATGTTGTAGATCAGTCGTGAAATGATCTTTAAAACATTGATTAATTATGAATATATCAGTTCTAAAATATGCGATATATTAGTATCCTACAATATTCACATACACCAAGAGCCGACCGTATCCGAATCAAATTGGACTCGGCCTCTGCTCGGTCATCCCCGCCGAGGGGTTCCTGATTGGGCACGTCCACGGATTGCTCGGCCACGTTCCAGCAAGGTGATCTACATATTCTATACAAGGTTGCCGATAGATATTACCATGTTGTTCTGATAGGCCGCTTATAGGTTGCTTATAGTTCGCTTAGAGGAAACACCACATGTAATTTTAAATAAACCTTGGAAAGACCAGCCAAGAACTCTATTAGTATGATGCTTGTAAAACCCTTGGCGTGGGAGGCTAAGGGGCCTTAGGCGGCACTCTTACTTTTTTCCTTTCCTCTTCTCAACTCCTAGATGTTTGCTACAATTATGTCCTTCTTCACCCCCTTTTCATAGCCTTCGTGCTTTCTTTTCAATAATCCCTGTAAGATTGTCGAGATTTGGTGTGCGGCTAGAACCTACCTGGGTAGCTCCCGACCTTGGGAACCAATTCTCAATGCTCCGCCCGTTCCCTCGGAACCGCAGGGCATTCTACTTGCTACTGGCCTGCGCAGCAACCTCCATATGCTTCATCAACCTCCTGTTCCTCACCCATGCGGTCGACAGTTCCGTGATCCGCCTCCCTAATCTGGGGCTCTTCACCGCAACAACGAACCCCGTGTTCGGAGAGTATGCGCACGATGAACACCCTATTGCCGACCTGATGAAAGAAGCGGACCGGAAATGGCTAGAATATGACCATGGTCGCTCGACAAGTTTCCGCCGAACCGTCGCCAAATACCGCGAGACATATGGACGACACCCACCTCCCGGTTTCAAGGAATGGTACATGTTCGCACGCAAAAAGAATGCGCATAACGTGGACGACTTCGAGCAGATTACGGGCGATCTGCGACCTTTTTGGGCGGTACCTCCAGCGGAAATTCGACAGATGGCAGCCAAGCTACAATTCAGCGACGGGATTGCAGGTGTGCAGATTCGCAATAAGAAGGTTGTTTACTCCCCCATTGAAGGGTGGAGAGTTGAAACACTGAGAAAGTCGATTAAACGCATTGCTCGGTATCTTCCGGACATGGATATTGCGCTTAATATTTTGGATCAACCGCGAGTCATGGTTACATTCGAGGATACCCAGGAATACCTTCGCACAGAGGCCCTCACCAGAAACTTACCCAGCGATGCGCAGGATCAATTCACTCCAGGCATGAAACACCTGTATAATAAAGATTCCACCATCGATGATCGTGTTGACCCGTCTTGGTTCTCGATCGCTGGAAAACTATATATGGATTTCGCCAAAGAGTCCTGTGATCCTGACTCCCCTGCTCGGAATGCCAATCTCACTGTGGAGGATGCCGATAAGCTATACAAATCGCCCTTGGGTGGGTTTATCACTAACTTTACTGCATCCTCTGATCTATGCACTGTCGGTTCCGTTCTCGGGGAGAACCACGGGTTTTTGTTCTCAGCATCCAGCAATATCATCACAAGGAAACTGATCCCAGTCTTCAGCGAGTGCAAGGTTAGCGTGAACAACGACATCCTTTTTCCCGCGAATATGTATTTCATGAATGACAAGCGGTACCTGTACAATTCGCGACACGATTACAAGTGGAAAGACAAAGCGGACACTCTCCTCTGGCGCGGCGTCACCTCCGGGGGTGTTCAAATTGCGGATAATTGGCAGCATATGCATCGCCAACGCTTTGTGCACATTACCAACAGTACTGATATGAGGTCAGAGACGGTCTCCATCCTCTCTGAGACCAGCCCGGGCCGGTATCATACCTATCCCAACTTCTCCCCAAGCAAATTTTCACTGGACCACTTCGATGTCGGCTTCACTGAGGCTTGGGGCTGCATCCCGAACTGCTCTTTCTACGACGATGTTTGGACATACAAAAAGCCCAAGGACTTCAGCGAGCAGTTCAAGGCAAAATACCTCGTCGACATTGACGGCCACAGCTTTTCCGGTCGCTGGCGCGCATTTCAGCTCAGCAAGTCGCTGGGCATCAAGGCAACTATTTTCCGAGAATGGCATGACTCCCGACTCTTCCCCTGGCGTCACTTCGTCCCCATGGACAATCGCTACGATGACCTGTACGGATTAATGACCTACTTCCTCGGTCTCGACCCAGAAGTATCCCCCGTCGATGCATTCTCAGTTGGCGAACCATACATACAGAAGCATGACTTTGAGGCCGAGGTGATCGCATCTCAAAGTCAGGAATGGGCACAGCACGCGCTGCGCAACGCGGATCTTGACATCTATCTCTATCTCCTTCTCCTTGAGTACGGACGCATCATTGATGACAACCGCGATAGCATTGGGTACAGTGGCGACGGAAGTGAGCTGGACCACTTTGACGATCAATATCCTTTTCCTCCGGCGTTACCTAGTATCGTCAACCCTCTTCCCCGGAACACTGACGAACAATGATTTCTCTATATACCATTTCTGTTGCATTTCTGTTGCATCTCTGTTGCATCTCTGTTGCATCTCCGTTTCATTTTTGTTGCATCTCTATTGCATCTCTATTGCATTTCTGTTGCATCTTTTTGCATCTTCTTGATCTTTTTGCTTTCTCTGGTTGGAGTCTGCCTTTTTGCACATTGAAGTGTCTGTTCATATATTAATGTCTTAATGACCAGCTACCTTTTTGTCTGTATAACTATTTATTATCTTGCAGACGTGAGTATTGTCATTGTCATATAGTTGAAATCTATCTCTGATATATACCATGTAGGGTATAATATGTCTTAGCAGTAATAATGCAACCAACATAACCACTAAGAATAATTTATTGGATATGAAGTATACAAGACAAGCAACTTCCAGCATTCATCTTAGTGTCACTCTATTACATTATATTCCAATTGACATCAACGCACTCAGCGACATGGGTGGAGTCCGACATCGCACAAAGGAAGCATTTCCCTCATATAGTCAACACCCGAACTTCACATATCTTTGCGCGAACCTCATTTTTGAAATTGCACCACAACGCCAAGGGCTACAGCCTCCATTTTAATTGCAAGTTAATTATAACTTCCGGCTCCATCTTTTGATACCAATTTCATATTGGTGGCAATTATGGTGGCGCCAGGAAGCCAGTGGCCGCCCCTTTCAGGGGCCCGCGAAAACTCTGCAACCAACACCAACGAGCGCATATTGGATGCCAATTACGACGTGCGCCAGTTGCTGAATCATATCAGCAGTAACAACTCTGTCAAAGTCCCGAAACCAGTATTGGAATACCTCAAATCGATTCAGGAGCTCACTGCAGACCTGATTAAGAACCCAATCGGCCAGGACTGGAAGCAGCAATTTGAACAGCTGCGCCAGGAGACCAGCCAGATTAAACAAGATATCCATGCGGTGAGGATAGCTTCTTCGAATGTCAATGCCAATGGCAATGCCAGCGGATCGAATCGGATTCGTTCGTACGTCGACGCTGTCAAAAATGCCCTGCCGCCGACGCACTTTTTGTCCAGCCATGGCTCCGCGTCAACTAACCCCGCATCGCCTTCCGATCTCCTCCAGGACCGTCAGATCATTGTTAAACTGGGTGATTCCGACGGCATTAAACTGTTCCGTACCCGAACACCAGCCGAGATCACGAAGCTTGCCGAAAAAGCGCGTGTAAAGGGAGCAAAGGCTACGCACAGGGTGACGGTGGTATCGGCTAAGTTTGTCGCGGCGAGACAATTGAAATCGGGGGATATCTCGCTCAGCCTCTATACTACAAAGGAGGCGGAGATAATGCGATGCCACCGTGCTTGCTGGGTAAAGCATTTGTGGAAGGGATCGGAAGTACGCCTGCCGAGCTAGGGGGTTATTATCCACGACGTCAATGTACAGTCGCTCGGAATCAATTCAGCTGCAGGGCTTAGAGACCAGAAGCAGGGTATCATTAAGCAGCTGCTTACTAAGAACTTATTCCACTAGGGAGACGATGCAGAGATCACCCAGATCTCATGGCTAGTCCTTCCAGAGGGCAAAAAGTCAGGTTCAATGATCGTGGAATTCACCTCACCGCACACTGCGAACAAAGCCATTGACACTAGAACACTCTAGGACTCAGAGGTACTTACTACAGTCTTATACGACCGGGCTGCACATATACGCCAATGCCACAACTGCCAAAAATATGGCCACATAGGAAACACCTGTTCCAACAAAACGAAATGTGTCTTTTACACTGAGAAGCATCATTCTCGAGACTGCCAGCGCAAAAAGGATACAACTCTTAGTGAACGTAAGTACGCCAATTGCGGGGGTACACACAACAGATGGTCGAAGCGGTGCCCCGACTTCATCAGAGAGATTGAGAGGGTGTAGGCTCTTACACAGGCGAGAGAGCGGCACCACCGGGTGCCAGCATACCTCTCAATCAGGGAGACCAGGCAGGGGACACCGGCTACCACTATATCCAGAAGTCCAGGGGGTAGCGGCTCCAGGACTTCTACTACACAAAGCTCCACACAGGAGAGCTCTAGAGATAGAGCATAAACCGCCTCATAGGTATCAAATAAAACACCAAGCTCTACCCAAGCAGCGAGCAACGAAGAACCAGCATCGTTAGGTAATACCGAAATACAGGAGGCTCAGGGGCCCCGAGAGGAGGCCCAGGGGGAGGCCCAGGAGGAGGTCTAGGGGGAAGACACTACGATGCTCGGCTTCACAGTAAGCACTACCCAGGCAGGCGCAATTAGGGAATCGATCCGCCAGTCGACACAACTGCCGAAGGGACTCCAAAGGTCAATCTATATACCGGTGACACGCTTAGAGCCCCTAAGGCAAAAAGCACCTAGCCAGGCATCGACGCTATCAACGATAACCAGGAGCAAAGGCCTATTCAGGTCAGTACTAGATACAAATGCAGACAAAGCGCAGAAGTAAGCAAGGGACAACACATATGTCCTCGAGGACCAAGAAGTAGCAATGCTAGATACACCGTCATCGTCAGCACCGGCGGCATCGGCCAGCAAATCCCAGCCGTCAGTTTTATCCCGTACCAGCGGGAACAGACGTATGTCAATAAGCAAGCAGAGAGCCGCCGGCAGGCCAAAGGCCACAGGCAAGGAAAATACCATCTTCACAGCGAAGGGGACTACCATACATATACCAGGCCCCCAGGGCAAGAACAAGCGTACCCTCAACAATCAGGTCAACCTCACAATATCGGCCCTATCAGTGAAATTCACTAGTAGGACAGACATCCAGGAGGAGAGAAGAACCCGCTAATTCACCAAGAAGCACACCAACACACCAGTTATCAATAAATAATACACCTTTCACCATCATCCAATACAACACATACCGGTCGAGAGATATCGTTATAGCGGATTTCCTAGCAAAGACAGAGGTCTCCAAGGCAGACATCATTGTAGTATAAGAACCATGGGAAAACCCATACAATGACACAATATACCATCCATTGAAACAGACGCACGAATTACTCTTTCCATCTAGCACAGAGACAGGGGGGAGAGCAAGGGTATATATTTATATCTCTAAGAAACTGGCAGGGTAGACGCACTATGCACATAGTGAATTTTATCAGGAAGTGAGACTCCAAGCCGGCCTTAGCAAGATCTGCTTCTTTAATATATATAACGAGTGTGGTACCACCGGCACAGTGAACCTTCTCAACGACTTGTTATGTGATAACCAAAGATAACGCAGCCAGAAGCATCTGATGATTGCCGGCAATTTCAATCTCCACCACCCCGCCTAGGGAGGCATCGAGGCCATATAAGATATAGATTCTGACAGACTAATTAAGCTCTATAACAAAGCAGACCTCAATCTATGGCTAGAACCTGGCGCAATCACGAGGGACTAGAACGGGGAGCAGACAACGATTGATCTGTTCTTCGGTACACCGGATCTCACTAAGAGATTAGTAGTGTACGAGCTAGCCCTAGAGTGTCATACAGATTCAGATCACCTACCGATCCATATACTGATCGACATAGACACACCTATAAAGCCGGCAGAGGCGCAGAGACGAAGGCTTTGGAAGGCCATAGATACTAAGAAATTCGACGTGTTCATGGCTAACAACCTCCCAATACCACCACCATTAACAACACCCCGACAAATCGACAACGCAGTTGACCACCTAATCGACATCGTACGACGAGATATTCACAAATCGACACCATAGGCTAGGTCAAGCCCCTACACCAATCCATCGTAGACCAAGGAATATAGAGAGGCTATCAAGCACTCCCGCCGTATGTTTCGTCAGTATCTCGCGATATATAGTGAGGAGGACTAGGAGACATACAGACTAGCCAGGAATCAGAAGGGGAAGGTGATCAAAGCCGCTCTCCGGCATGGCTTTAGGAACTTCATTAAAGAAGCCGTAGACTAAGGCCCCCAGGGTTTATAGAGAGTGGCTAAATAGGCCAGAAATTAGGGCCAGCAGCAGGGGAGTACTATACCAGTACTAAAGACAGCGGAAGGAGGGGTTACAGAGACAGACGAAGATAAGGTAAATCTACTCCGTAAGGTATTCTTCCCACAGCCACCAGAAGCAGATCTCTCCGATATACGACACAACCACGCCAGCTACCGAGAGCAGTACCAGCTTCCACCGGTAAGCGACACCGAAGTAAGAGCTACAATCAAGAAGGCGCCACCCAACAAAGCACCTGGATACGACACACTGCCGAACAAACTATGGCGAGTCCTTACAGAGCCAGGCTCACAATCAGAGAAGCGATTTATATCACTCCTCACTGAGATCTTTAACGCCTATGTCCAGAGCGGCTACAACCCCCAGCACTTCCAAACCTCTGTCACAGTGACACTACAAAAGGCGGGTCCACAAGACTACCAAATTCCAAAGTTATACTAGCCAGTTACATTACTAAATATACTCGGTAAGGTCCTCGAAGCAATCGTTATAACCCAAATTACATGGCTGGTAGAGGAACATAACCTGCTTCCAGATATATACCTAGGGGGAAGGAAAGGGGTATCTGTCGACCATACAATCCAGTTGATCCTTAGGCGAGTCCACCAGGCCTAGGGGGAAGGTAAGATAGCGAGTATGTTACTCTTAGATGTCGCTGGAGCATATGATATGGTCTCCCACAAGAGGCTACTATTCAATATACAATAAATGGGACTCAGTACACTCACTCCGTGGGTACAGTCGTTCCTTACCAGCAGGAGTACACGGATCAAGCTACCTAACAGCCACCTAAGCGAAGAATTTCCTACACCAACCAGCATCCCACAGGGTTCACTAATCTCACCAATCCTATTCCTACTCTTCAATATACCACTAGTTCGCGCCTATACACTACAGGGGCTGCACTACAGGGAGAGCGAGGCATATAGATGGGTCGACGATATATGTATTCTAGCAGTGTTAAACAGCTATAAAGAAAACATCAAATTGCTAGAGAAGGCACTACAGAGAGCGAGCACTTAGGCGAGGAAACATGCCGCCAAGTTCGCACCCGATAAATTTAAGTTGATCCATTTCAACAATCCAAAATCCACTACCAACACCACCAGCAAAACGCCTCCCCGAAACGCTAACATCTAGGAGGTTCCAGATGATCCATCAGGACATAACAGCATGCCGGTGATTATCCCAGGGGATCTAATACCAACAATCCTCAAACCAACCGATATAGCCAAATACCTCAGTATATGGCTCGATAAGTACCTCAATTTCACGACATACCGCAAGAAAATGCTCGCAAAGGGAGCTAGTAGTCTAGAAGCACTCCGCAGAATCTCAGGTTCCACTTAGGGGTCATCATTGATCGCAATGCAGAAGGTATACCAGGCAGTTATTATTCCACAGATACTATAGGGACTATCTGCGTGGTACTACCCAGCTGCAAGAGCGACACCAGGTCTCGACAAGCTCATAAACGAACTCACAAAAATCCAAAAACGTACAGCAATCCTGATTAGCAGTACCTTCCAGGGAACGGCAGGGGCAGCACTAGATACAGAACTATTTATTACCCCAATCAAACTACGACTGTAGCAAATCGTCGAAGAGACAGCCATACGAATCCTTACCAGCCCGCAATAGGCCTACCCATAGATTATCAAAGCAACGAAAACCAGGAAAGCATCGCAAAGGAGTCTCAGTAGATGGTCCCCGACTAAAGCGATCGCGCAGAAGAAACCATTACGCCTACAATTAAGCGAAAAATAGGAGGAAAAACGGGCATTTATTCTTACACCATGGGAAGCCCCAATCCCTTACTTTATTAAGAATCAGGAAGCAGCATTAGAAACCCACAATAGTATTTACAAAGATATTACTTGCGATGACCACAGTCGTACCAGCATGATTTTCACAGACAGAAGCGGGTTTATAGGGCATATTAGCGTATCAACGGCCAGATATTACCCAGAGATAACATCGCAGAGACGTTACCTTGGAACAGACTCTCAGTCCACAGTATACACTGCCAAGCTCAGCGGCATTGAGATGGCACTTGCCAAAACCAAGGAGGGTATAGACTCAAATCTTAATAACAGATAACCGACGGCTCAAGAAGTAATCATTTTCTCTGACAGCCAAGCTGCCATTCAGGCAGTTCAAAACCCATAGCGACCATCTGGCCAGTACATACTGACTGCAATCTATACTTACGTACAGGCCATCCAGACACAAAACCAACCAACCAAAGTCACTATCAGGTGGATCCCTACACACATTAGTGTGGACAGCAATGAATTTACCGACAGAGAAGCAAAAAGCGCAGCGCTTCTTGGTACAGGGATAGGAGTTGCAACCAGGACGGATAATCCGATAATCCGCCTCACCGCAGCTGCTAAGAGAGAGGTCCACCAACGAATCAGAGAGCGATAGGAGAAGCAGTGGGAGCAGGAGACAACCTCCACTCCGACAAAGCGCTTAGTGCAGGCGCCAAATAAGAAGACCCTTCGTTTATATGAAGGACTGTCGAAGCCACAATATGCGATCTTGATTCAGATGCGTACAATGCAGATCAGACTTCGACACTTCTTGTTTAAGATAAAGGCAGCCGAGACTGACCGGTGTAATTGTGATAAGGGCTCACAAACACCAAAGCATATCCTGATACAGTGTCCACGGTATATTATACCGCGCACGAAATTGTAGGAGCAATTATGGGGTATTAGGATCAACGAGATGGATTACAATAAGATCGTGTCGAACCCGCAGGCCACCCGCTACGTGGTCAACTTTATACACCGAACAGGTCTCCTCCAGCAGTTTCAACACATTAGGATCGAGGAGGATGACAACGACGAACCGAGAGGCCTCGCGGCAATGGATCTAGGTATGGAAGACGATGGGTATTAGCCAATGACGACAAATGATGCTATGGAACGAGAAACTCAGCCAGAGTCGACCAACATGCCAATCAACTGGCCAGGACAACGTCACTATCAATTGAAACTGAGGCAGGGGAGGGTTTACAGAGAGAGAAGTGAGAGAAAGTGAGACCGGTGGTGGGGGGTGCACCCCACGATAATCATTATACGGATATTTCTTATGTATGGGTTCGGATGGGTCTGGATTTATGGGACTACGGGGTACGGGAATGGGCTGATTCCACTCTTTACAATTAGCATCTATCTGTATACTCTGGGAGAGATCCCGCTCGGCGTTTGGCTTCGAGTTCTTGCTTCAGTTGGATGAAGCGCCTGCATAGTCATACGCAACTAGTTAGACTGCAACAGGTTAATTGAACTTTGATTGATTGATTGATTGATTGATAGTCAACACCCGAGTCTCCACACATGAACTAGCATCATTGGTCTAGTGGTAGAATTCGTCGTTGCCATCGACGAGGCCCGTGTTCGATTCACGGATGATGCACTACTTTTTTGTCTTTGATAATTTGTGGTATTTGGAATAATCTTCTTCTTTTTTGCTGTAGTTCGACGGACAATGGCTATGCATAGAAACCGTGGGTGAATGCTGTCTTAGTCTTAATTCGCTACGTACTCTGCCCACTTTGGAATCCTAATTCAATGATAATATATCAAAAGTACTGGTAGAGATGTTTTGAACAGAGATGTTTCTATCAAGCAGTCTCAATATTATACATAGGACATCAGTCTTTCAATCAAGGATCCTCTAGAAGATCTTTAGCAGTCGCTCTCTCACTCGGCATCCATGTCAAAGTCCTGCGCATGAATTTCACAAATGCGGGTGTAAGTAGTTGATTGGTGGATCATTGAAGTGGATGATTGAGGTGGAATTTGGGTATGGATATTTGATTGAAGTGGACGATTGAGATAGAGCTTGGATATCGATGATTGTCGAGGTGACCTTTTTTTTTACCACCACAGCAAACGGCCTTGAGAGTCTCCTTTAAATGGGTACACGCTGTAACCTCTTCCTGACGAGAAGTCTCCTTCAGAGACACTCCTGCGGAGACTCTTGTCGTTCAAGACCGTTTCTTTTCATTCCTCCTCTTAAAGGTCGAAGCATTGTAGTAGTTGGATTATTGAAGTGGTTGATTGAAGTGGATGGTTGATTGAAGTGGATGGTTGATTGAAGTGGATGGTTGATTGAATGTAGATAGTTGATCGAATATAGTTCTTGGATGTGGTTCTTGGATATGGTTCTTGGATGTGGTTCTTGGATATGGATGCTTGCTTGTCGAGGCGACCATTTTTTTTTACCACCACAGCAAACGGCCTTGAGAGTCTCCTTTAAATGGGTACACGCTGTAACCTCTTCCCGACGAGAAGTCTCCTTCAGAGACACTCCTGCGGAGACTCTTGTCGTTCAAGACCGTTTCTTTTCATTCCTCCTCTTTAAGGTCGAAGCATTGCAGTAGTCGAATGTCGATGGTTGATTGAAGGTTGGTTGAAGTTGATGCTTGTTTGAATGTCGTTTGAAGTTGATGCTTGAAGGGGATGATTGTTTGAAGGTTGGTTGAAGTTGATGCTTGAAAGGGATGATTGTTTGAAGGTTGATTCTTGAAGTTGATGATGGAAGTGGCTGTTTGAATGTGGTTGATTGATGCTTGAAGTGGATGATTGTATGAAGGTTGAGCTTGAAATGGATGATTGTATGAAGTTGATACTGGAAGTGGATGATTGTTTGTTTGAAGGTTGGTTGAAGTTGATGCTTGAAGGGGATGATTGTTTGAAGTTGATTCTTGAAGTTGATGATGGAAGTGGCTGATTGAATGTGGTTGATTGATGCTTGAAGTGGATGATTGTTTGAAGTTGATGCTTGAAGGGGATGATGAAGTTGATACTGGGAGTGGTTGATTAAAATCGTTCGAGGTGTTTTCTTTTTTTGTTTTTTTTTTGTTTTTTTTTGTTTGTGTTTTTGTGTGTTTGTGTTTGCTGTTGTTATAAGCATGCCGATTGTCTTGAAGCCGGAACCTATCACGGTAAGGCTGGATGTGGTTGAGCGCATGTCTAGTACAGTCAGCCCCATGTCATCGGGTAATACGACGAGGGAAGATGAAGAATAGGTGACAATATAGACAAGAAACAAACCTCATAAAGTAGAAGGTGGAAGGTGGAAGGAGAATGTAGTTGGGTTGTCTGAAGGATGAATGTAAGTATATGAGAAAAAGAGACAGCAAGAACATACAAGTCACTGATGGATGATGGGCACAATAGATGCCAGGCACGTTGAAGGATTCTCGTGATATGGCTGAGTTGTCTGAAGGATGATGAACATGACAGGTGCCATGAATGGATGCTTGTGATGTGGATAGGATGTCCGAAGGATGAATGTAAGTTATGAAAAAAAAGATATAGTAAGAACAGACAAGTCATGTGATGGATGATGGACACGACAGGTGGCAGGCATGTTGGATGGATTGCGCCTGCGATGTGGTTGAGTTGATTAAAAATGATGAAGAGAGAGAGAAAAAGTAAGTGCAGAAGTGGGAATCAGCCTGTTTATATACCTGGCCCTACTGCAAACACTGCAAAAGTCGAACTTCTCGCTTAGCCAAAGTGGTAAACAACCCCAAAAAGGAAAGAACCTTGGAAAGGAAAGAACAAAGGAAAGAGGCAAATAGATAGTTCCATCTGACCGCCCAACGACTCAAGCGAGCCCATCTCAGGAATGGGGAGACAATGTTCTTCCATTTCCCTAGATAATCAAATCAGCAACAAGTCTTGTCAGATACCAAATCTATCAAGCAATCTCACACGTACCATCTTCATCCTAGAAGTGAGCCACCACCTCAGGATTAAGCGCCAGAAATGCAGCAGGCGGCAGACCCAGCACAGCAATCGACCCCGCAAGATGGGCTGCTTCATACAAATCTTCGGCAGTGTGATCAGCACTGAAAAGTCTCTTCAGACGAAGGAGATCACATGCCTATATTGAAACAATCAGGACTTGTGTCAAGAAGAAGCCACGAGAAGCGGAATACGGACCAAACGCACCGCAAGCCCAACACAACAATATCAACCGGATAGCTCACGGCACCTCGAGCATTATCTCCGACGTGCAATATGGCATAGGCACGGCATGGCAAGATAATCATACGGCCCAGGCCCGATCCTAGCCTCACCGAAACCACAAAGCCGGAGCGGTCCCTCCTTCGGAAGGATAGCTCGCGAGAGACAAATGGTTCAGTCATGCGAGATCTGCTTGCATGCGGATGGGGAGGTCATCTTGGAGTCCTCGATACCCTTGAATTCGGCATTCTCGCTGTCGTCGTCGCATACTAATAAATTACCAAAATGAACATCTATACAGGGCAAGGAAATAAACGAGTGCACCCATTTTACCAGTACATTGCTCCCCACATGTCAAGTGTCCATCCAGGGAGAGAGAATATTCGGCAATTCTTCGATTCTTTCACAGTCACTGGTCCATCTGGCAGACATATCGTACTGTTTCAAGAACCCGCATATATCAGCCTCTTCGATCTCAGAGAAAGAATGCCGAGAACAGATTCCCAGAGGAGATGGTCAAATATATCCTGAAGTAGTTACTCCAGGCATGGGATTTCCTGCATACCGAATGCAAGGTTGTACACACTGGTCGGTTATTATCCCATGTCCAAGTGTGCAGCGCTCACGGTGAAATACTAAGCTGTGGATATAGACTTTCAATGCGACATATTTCTTGTCTCTGTGATTATAAGCTATTATTTACTTGAATAAGAAGAAATTGTTTGATCTTGACAAACCTAAGGTTCCTTGCCAACCATGTACTTGGACAACTGCCCCAGCCTAGCTTCGAACATACTTGAGTTTTTCTTCGGCTGGCTAGTCTGCTTCGATAATTGGGAATCCATGCATTGGAAAGGATCGGGGCTTCTCTTTGGTGGTGGTCCAATGTTGATGATGGTCTCAAATTGGAAGGCTGTCGTCGGTGAGGCTCTGCCAGGAATGCGATCGGCGGGATTTATCCCCGGCGGGATTCTGATTATTCTTGCATGCAAGCGAGCGTTGAAGCATCCTCTTAGTAGAGACCTCATTTGTCGCGCTAGTGAAAAGGTTTAAGGCTGGGAAATTGATATCTCAGGTTAGTTGGGTCGGTGTGTCGTCAACATTGACGCGGCTACCCCTGCATCATCCCGTCTTCTGACTCTGCCCCCTTCTAATTCTTGTCTCTGTCTTTTCAATTTCATATGCCTTAACTCAGAAGAAAACAGTATGATTCCATTGTAGCTTCATATATATATGTAGTGTATGTACGGATTCAACGCAGAAGGAAATAAGGATAGCATGTACCAATATCCCTAGACAGTCAGAGCAATCACATGTTATAGTATATAAAAAATTCAGTTTGCACATTTCATGACTTTTAACTGCGTATGTTGTAGATATTGCGAATTATGCTTCTGGGAGAAGATATCTAAAGAATATCCAAGAAAGCATCTAAAAAGACTTCGAAAAAAGACATGCCAGGCCGCACTAAGTGGCCGACAATTCACAAAAGGAATGACTGGAAGGCAACAATAATGCGTATATCAATAGACCAGGTCTCATCACCAAACCACCGAGACCTATTAAATGCTCAACACACCCATCTAAAACTGCATCAAGCCAGCAACGACCGATCCCACAGCCATAGCAAAGATAGAACTATAGTAAGCCGGGGCAGCAGAGACATAACTCATGGAAGAAGCCGCCGCAGAAGCCGACGCCGACGAAGAAGCAATCAACGACGAGCTAGCCTTAGCCGAAGACGAAGTCTTACTGGAAGCGACACTGGAGCTAGAGTTCGACGAGCTCAAGTTGGTAGAGATAGTAGCGTTCGTAGCCTTGATGCTGGTGTAGTCGCCCGTCTTATCGGTGTACCTGTACGCGGAAGCCGGGGTGTAGTTGATGATATTGACCGACTCAACGTAGAACGAGAACGGACCTTCGGTGTAGTCAGTCTCGCCGCCGGCCCACTCGATCGTACCCTCGGAGTTATCTGGGTCGCCGCCGGCCCAGATGCCGATGCGGATGCGCATGGGCGTTTGGGGGTAGTTTGTGCCGTCGACGGCATCGGCGTACTCGAGTGTGCGCACGACGACGCCGTCCAGGAGCCACTCGATGCGCTCGGCGGTCCAGTCGACTGAGTAGGTGTGGAATGTTTCTTCTGGGGTTGAGACTGTTACGGTTGTGCCGCGGTCGTAGGAGGTTGTGTTGCCTTTTCCGAAGTAGTCGGTTTCGGCTTCAGTGTCCCAGGTACTGATTTGTTCCTGTGTATTGCGTTAGTGGTTGCTATTTGAGGGGATTGGAGGCTTGGTGGCGTCTGATGCCGGTGAACTCACCCAGTCGATCTCGTCGAGATCGTCGGACTCGAGGATCCAGGTGCTGACAATACCGGTGCCGTTCGCGGTTCTCATCTTGACGTCGACATGGCCGAAGAAGATGTAGAACTCGCTTTCGATTGTCGGCGCGTCACCCTGTTCGGTGATGGTGAACTTGGCGCCTAGGTCGGTGGTGGTTACGGTGCCGGCGGTGGTGTTCCAGCGACCTAGAGATCCAGCGGTAAAGTCGGTGTTGAGACGGTACTTGTTCAGACCGGTGTCTGCTGGGCAAGTCTCTGAAAACAAACTGTCAGCGCGGGTCCGCAGCGGAGTACATGAGACAGTCCATACTATTCATAGGGTCGCAGCTGGTAGTAGTCTGCGCAGCCGCAGTCGCAGCCAAGGCGAGAGCAACCCACTTGCAGTAAGACGGGAAACCCATATTGAAGTCTGTAGAGCGATAGAGCGAACGACTGAAGTAATAATGCACAGAACGATCGACAAGGATTGAGAAAACAAACGAATCCCCAGGAATTATAAACAGTGGGATTTAGGATTTAGTCTCAGGAACAAGCGAGAGCAAGATATATATGAACTTGGGTCCGCTATTTTTATTCTTAGATGTGCGTCAATAGGTCCAACCTTGGAACATCGCATCGACCACGACGCAAATACATCCAGCCACCACATCGGAGGATAGCGATTGGCTCCGTGCACAAGAACCATAGTGGAGCAGGCTCGGGCGATATGAGATGTATATGTTGTAGAATATCGGCATATATTCGTTGTGGCCGTGCAATTAATTGGCGATCCACCGGAGAAAGCTTGGATGGGAGATGACGGGGCAGCTTGCGTAGTTGGCCCCAGATAGTTAGGAGCTAGCGGGAGGACTACGTACGCCCGAGAGTATTTTCCCCGACTCTAGCATCTTGGGGTTTCAGTCGATATTCTTTTCTGTGCTGCATTATTTATTGCGTGAAATAGGATATATGTTGTTGACACGTCATTTCGATTGCGTCCCGACCAAATCGAAGACGAACGGCCTACGCACATTGACTTGATGTGAAGCACCATACTACTATTCAGACAATTGTGAGTGCCTGATGGTTATTTTCCTCTGTGGGGAATTAGAAATGCCCAAATTGCGCCATGTCTGAGTTTTATCTCAAATTATTGGCAGACATGGCCTATCAAAGATTTGGCCACCAAGATGGTTGGTCCTCATACGATTGACAACGATGTCCTAAATGAAAAGGACTCTCCTGTTCTTTTCCCTCACTATCCTACTACCAAACGCCACTGCAGACCCACAAGCGTAAAACAAGAACCGCCAGCTAGTGCAGGTACCAGGAATGGCAAATTCTGTCAGCGTAGGTGGGGGTCCGCAAAACACACAGATTATTACAATATGGTAATGTATTGACAAAATGAACGAGGAATGACAATGGCGAGCTAGATATACCCTCAACTAAGAAGGTCCATCACGGACCAGCAGGAAAGCCTCGTACTGCTTCCGAGTAATCTTCCGGCACTTCTTGCCCCAGTAGATCATCGGGACAGTCGTCATAATAAAGCAGAAGCTCAAGACGCCAATCGCAATGAAAACCTGCGCAAGACTCTGCGCATCCAACCAATTCTGGGCAGTGAATGTGAAGATACAACCAATAGTGTTGTTAATGACAGAGACACCGACCATACCCTCCAACACCATATCTGGGTACGCATCCATGAGATACGCCATGCTCAGGTCGCCTGCACAACCCCAGCCGAAACCAATGAATCCTAGTCCCAAATACGGCAGATGCCAGTCCCAGCCTTTATCCGAACCGATGCCGAATAGCATGAGGCCAGCAGGACCGATGAACGCAACAGGCAACAGGAGCCAGAGACGCTGCTCAGCCTCAAAGACGCCCTTGTTTCGCTTGGCCATCCACATGACGAAGAAGTCGGAGAACCATCCACCGTAAATGCAGCCGAGAACTGACCCGATCAGGGTCGGCACGTTCATGATGCCCACTGCAGCGTCGCTGTAGTTCCAGGGTGCCTCGTACCAATTGTCTGCTTCAACGGTTAGGTAGAAGGTCAGCCAGGCATCTTGGGCACCCCATTGAAGACCCGAATAGAGGACTGCCGGGAAGGTGAAGACGCCCAGTGTGTGCAACAGGCGATGGCAATACTGCTTGAAGCCGGTCCCGACCAGGGTTGGCGATGGCGTGATCAGGGCAATGCGCTGGAAATACGTCTTTCCTTTCTCCTGGCCGCATTCTTCGTCAAGTTCACCGTCGGAGGGCGCCCGCTGTACGCTGGCAGTTGGTTTATCCTTTTTCTCCAGGGGGAGGTCATTCGACGTGGACTCAGCGTTGATAGAAGGCGCATCATGCCCGCGAATAGGGTTGTTCCGATCGAAGAATGTTTCCTCTAATGTGAAGTAAAAGATAACGATCAAGCCCCCGGATATGATGGCAGCAAACCAACCCACCCATCTCCACCCCAGGTAAGAGTCGGTGATGAAGCTGGACACAATGGGTCCCGTGAATGTACCGATACTCGTGGCAAGAACGTACAATCCCAGGACCAGGCCTCTTTGATGCTGGAAGAACAGATCTGAAAGAGACAGCTGGGCAAGGGCCTCCGCGCAGGATTCGGAGGCGCCCACGAAAAGTTGGCTCCAGATGTTGTCCCCGACATTTTGTGTGCAGGCTAGCCCGATGGAGCCAATGATGGAAAACACCAGACAAATCAGATAGGAGATACGTCTTCCATACAGGAAAGGTGCTGGGCCGAGGAGCAACGTTGTGTATCCAATGCCGACAAACAAGACGCCTGCGGCGATGTTGATCTGGTCCCACGTGATACCTAGATCGGCGTTCATCCCGTTCCCAGCGTTGCCGGCATCGTTGGCGGTTGCCGCGGTCAGGGCAACAAACACAAGGACCAGGAATGAATGCCAGTACCGTCTCCAGATGCTCCAATTGAGTGGGTCATTTGGAGAGTTGGTGGGCGAGGGGATTAATGTGATCTCCCCGCCAACGCAGATGCGCTCGGTGCCATTGAGCTGCAGGTCCTCTTCCATTTCTGAATTTAAAATCGGAATCTGATTAAAACCCGACCTGGCGAGTGATTCATGCTGGAGACATGTTATCGAGAGGAAAAATAGAGCGTATCAGCCTCTATGATGGGGGAAGAAGAAAGAAAAGGGAAAAATGTGAGAGCAAGAATTTTCGATTTGCATGTGGGGCTCCTGCCCGAGATAAGCATGGGCCAAGCATTTCAGGGCTATAAAATTCGATGTAGTTCTCTTCGTTTTGTTGTTTGGTTTATATACATATGTTATGTTCTTTGGAAGGTAGGACCGAGGAGATAACAAGGCCATTTTAGAAAGCTGCCGTGTATTTCGTACCCTGATGGCTTATTGCAGCCCCAGATCTCTCAACTTCTGGTCGTGTGATCAAAACTTCAAGCTTGAATGTCAACTTGTCAACTTAGAATGGTTTTTATTTTTTGAACTTTCTCCTATATAACAGGTCTATGCTATTTGTTACGTGTTCTAGACAAAAGAAGAGCTCTAAAGTTCCTGTATAGAGATCACTTGGTATCTAATTTGCTTTTCTATCGTATCATTCATTTGTCTCTAGTCTTTTCTAAATGAAACCTTAGGACAACATTGGAGTAATATTAAGGCAACCAACCTGTTTAATGTCCTTAAGTAGCACGGTGATATACATATGGCTTTTTCAAAATATCGCTTACGATATGTTGCTATATTACGTCTGCTTTATATGGGTCTATATATATCGCGGCTACGGAGTACTCCGTACAGGTCTCACATTCAAATCATGTTCAATGGAGTGGTACGCATCGCTTTTGAAGCTTTTTTTGTTAATGTTCAGCTTGCTGGTAAAAAGTACAAGTGAACATGATTCTCAAAGGTCTGATATGTAAGACTCTTGTGTAATAATGTAGAATCACCTGGCCAGTTCGTGAAGGCAAACCGGGAATATATTTGTGTAAGCAAGTGCTCGGGGTACGTGACTAATTAGGAAGGCAGTTGGGAAGTCAGCCTTGAGTCACGCGCCCCCTCTCCACATTGGAATGTTGTTTACGGAGCACCTTTCTCTCTTCTTTCGTATTAACAGTTTACTTTTAAACGAACCCTACTTCTCCCAATCTCCAAAACCCTAATCCGGGATCCGTGCGGAAAAGCCGCATTCTCCACGGCAACGTAAATGGTTGAACCCATTCACAGACTTTACCTCCCGAGCTCGTTATCTGCATAGCCGATCTGATTGGAACTCACGTGGGCAATTCCCGCCACGCCTTTGCAGGTCGAATGCGGGTACATGCGGATAAGATGCGGGTCCGGCCAGATTTGGGAAGATCACGAGAAAATCATTTTTTGAAGAAGATGAATATCGAAGAACAATTGCCCCAATTCACCCGGCACTTGCAGGTTTGTTTCCCCTCATAGCTCATTTCAGTGTATATACCACCAGGGGCTTTTATGTCACCGCTCAGATCTCCGCCTTCTCCATAGAATTTGAACTGTCTCTCCCAGCCCCACCTGCGGATGGGGCGGTTCATAATTTTCACCTGCAAAAGTTTAAGTATTCTTTGTATGGTGTGCCCATACAAAAGGTACTTACTTGGGCATGATATTTCGATCATTTGGATTTCTTTCACCCTCGAACTACGGAGTAGCTAAACGGAAAATATCATCTAAAGTATACAAGGTCAACTTTGGTTGATTCAATACTAAATTGAGAGGAATGGATCTTATCAAAAAAATGAGACACCAATGAGCTAAGACGTTTATTGCACATGACGGGTACTGGGAAGACGATTGCTTCGATAGATCAACTGCAGTCATTCATATAGAAACGGAACAGTAAACTGCTTGCTTATACAGCCTTCATACTTGGTGATACGGACTTGAACAATCGTTATCATTACGATTCTACTACGTGATCTTTTTAGTGCTGCTCAATATTCTCTAAAACGTCGTTAGAGATGTCTATAAATGTCTGGTTAGACCTGCAAACTATAAAACTTTCCGTATACAATTCAGAACCATCCATGTAACCAGAAGAGTTTATTCCACTAATCTTTATGCACGCGATAATAACCGTGGAACCTTGAAGTCTGGTAGATAGCCAATAATACTACAGTCTCCAGTGGTCGCTATCCACCACGATAGCACAGCCCAACGCCCCTCAACTTCTTTTCAACATGATCCTTGTTTACTCAATAACTTCATCGAATGTCAACTTGTCAGCTCAGCATGGCTCAATCTTTCCACCTTTCTTCTCCCATCACGGGCATTAATCCCATAAAACCGAGTAATTGTTGCTCCGACCTGGCTGCGCTCGATAAGACTCCGAGGGAGTTGATCGAGGGAACACACGCAGCGAGGTCGGAGCGCAAGAAGGTGATTGTGGTGGGCGCTGGAGTTTCTGGTCTGCATGCCGCGGCTGTTCTGCACCGCCATGGCTGTGAAGTGGTGGTATTAGAAGCACGCGATCGCATTGGTGGAAGAATTTTGACAAGCCGAAAGGGTGACCATGTCCGAGATATTGGTAAGATAATGACACAAACCCGAAATCGAGGTTGAAACAGGGGGGGACTGTGCTGATAGTCAATAGGTGCCGCTTGGATGCATGAAACTTCCCAGAACAGCCTGGTGAAACTCATTCCCCAGCTATCTATCCCATATTATTATGACGATGGCGTTCCTCTATACTTCACCAGAGACGGCCGAACTGGATCCCAGTTCAAAGCTAAGAAAGTTGCAGACGAGTTCGCTGATTATTGCGAGTGGTTCTACGAAACTAACCCGGAGGCTGAGGATCGTCCAGTCCAGGAATTCGCGAGAGAATTCGTTCTCCAGCACCAGCTCATCACCGAAGATGAGCGTGAGTGGGCTCCACAGGCTATCCGCGAGGTAGAATTGTGGATCGGCACTAGTACGGACCAAGCATCGTCCAAACATCTTTCTTACTTCATCACTGAACGCAATGTATATATGAAGGGTGGCTATGATCGGATCGTGAACTGGACTGCGGAGACGCTCCGAAGCGATCGAAACATCATTAGACTCAACCACCACGTCGAGGACGTGGAGTGGAACGAACACGGGACGGCGCCAGCTCGAATCCGGTACAAGGATGCTGCTGGAGAAGTCGGGTTCATCCAGGGCGATGCGGTTGTCATGACTAGCCCACTGGGGGTCTACCACCACAACCTCATCTCGTTCAACCCGCCCTTGCCGAGTGACATCCAAGAGGGCATGTCCAGGTGCAGCTACGGCGCCTTGGGCAAAGTGTTTTTCGAATTCGCCGAAGTCTTCTGGTCAAAGGAGAATGACCAGTTTGTCTTCTACCCATCTCCATCAGAGGAAACGGACACTTCATCCGGGTCATCATCATCCATGGAGTCCAGCCCCAGTATAAACTCCATCGGGGAGAATGATAATATCCTAAATTACGCCACCGTGACAATCAATTTATGGATTATGACGGGCAGCAAAGAGCTGTGCGTACAGATTGCCGAACCTCTGACGCAGCGCATCGAGAACATGCAAGATCCGAAGGAGATATATCTATTTTTTGAACCGCTTTTCAAGATATTCCGTACAGAACCTTACAAGGCTTTGCCTAGCCTGATTAATGTTGAAACTACACATTGGACCCAGGACCCACTGGCTGGGTATGGGACTTACTCCGCCGACAAGGTTGGAGATGAGCCGCAGCTGCTGGTTGATGCGTTGAAAAACCACAAATCCAGTCGCTTGCAGTTCGCCGGTGAGCATTGTACTATTGTTGGTAATGGCTGCGTCCATGGTGCCTATAAGTCGGGTGAAACCGCTGCAACCAATCTGCTCGAGGGCTTTGGCATTCAATATGATGGTCTTGATGCCATCAGTTTGAAACGAGGAGACTCAGGTTGAACAATCTACTTGGTCATATTTCGGTTAATTATTAGACACAGGTTTCATTGAGTGGTTGCACTCGGAAATCTTTGTATATCCAATCCATGTCAAATAAATGAACTCAACAGGAAGTCATTGGAACATATTCCACATCCCTTTTACTGTTTACTGATATATGATGACAGCGTACTGGGAGACGATGTGACTTCCATCTTTAATAAACACACCGCCTGCTAGGTCACATGCTACGCAGGTGTATAGCGGCCAACAGTCGGATGCCTGATTTTAATGGTTTTATGGCCTAATTGGGACTAGCTCCTAGCAGTTTTAGACCGCCTTTGACACCGCTCAATACCATCTTTTGTAAGTACGCATTAAAGTTTCCGATCACCGCCTCCTATCGCAGTTATCGAAAGCGTAACCCGCCTGAGGGCACTTCGCCATACCGGAGCCAGAGGATAAGGAGAGTTTGAAGTTTATACAGCCGGTAGGAATGGGCACTTTGTGTTGAAATCCAGGCTTGGCTTTCCAGACGTTTTGGGCCTTAGTGTCAGTGGCGCCATCAGCTTTTCTCTGAGAAAGTGCGAGATTCATATGGTTGGAGGGCCTCAGCGCCTAAGATCGATCAAAAATACGGAGTTGTATTTGAGGGGGCGTTCTCAAGAACTTTGTAGGAGATCTGTCATGGTAATTCAAATATTCTAATTTCCTGCCGGTTTAAAACTGGTAGGAGCTAGTCCTAATTAGGCCATAAAACCATTAAAATCAGGCACCCGACTGTTGGCCGCTATACACCTTTGTACACATGCTCATGTTTTGACACCCACGCGTGACTAACTCATCTCATAACAAACTACATTCTGATACTAGTATCTGTATCTCTCATGGCAGCTGACATCAGTCCACCAGGGAGTGTCCTTGAACCTCTTATATCGCCACCTACAGCCCTTGTCGAGAAGCGCCCAAAGCGTGATGAATTGTTTACGACTCCATCGTGCAGGCCACCGGCCAGGATCCTGGTGGCAACGTCGACTAAGACCAGACGACTATGCACAAGTTTTAAGTGCGTTGGATGTCGATGAATCCCTTCGAAACTACGTGGAAGATAAAGTAAGGTTAGTACTACTAGCTTTTTGACATCAAAGGCCAAAGGCCGGATGTGCTCAAGTGGAATAATCATAGATACGATTACGACCCCTGTCGCTGCTGCTTGACAATCCGAATGCCAAGTCCTCTCCATGATACGTTTTGCGCAAGAATAGCCGACGAAATATCAAGACAGTTAAGGCAATACCAACAGGGCAACGGACCTCTCTCCGATTTCGCTAAGGAAGTCGAGTATTTTGCCACATCTCGAATTTTAATACCCGAAGATACATATAATGGTGAACAGACTTATTCAAGACGGGAACCAGATGCCTCATTTGGGCACCGCCAAGCACACTATCCCGGTGTAATTGTGGAGGTGTGCTATGCACAAAAAAGCCGGCAGGTTCCCCACTTAGCGGATGAGTATATCTTAAACACTAATGGGAGTGTGAATGCGGTACTTGCCTTCGATATTGATTATAAAGGATCTAAGAGAGCAACTGTTACTATGTGGCGACCGGAGTATACAACGGTAGATGGCGTGGAAGAGTTTCGTGCGGCCACCGTTATAGAAGCACAGGTACACTCCTCTCTAGTGCGGAAAAAGAAAAGAACAAAAAAGACATACAACCGATGATCGGACGTTGACCTACGAGTAGGCCTTCCGGACGGACTCTGGATTCCCAACTGCGGCAACTGCGCTACGACTATCCCTCAGGGACTTCGCGACGGATGAGCTCACACCAGGCCATGTGGATCTCGACCGCGAAGTTCTTATTACGTCAAAGCAGCTTTGCGATTTTCTCTCAAGCGCCGAAGCAAGGCAACAGGCACATACACAACATCAAGGGTCAACCAATCGATTACGGCCGGGCGCTCTAAAGCGTCGTCACTCTCAAACACACTTTCAGCAGCTAACATCGGAAGACGAAGGGTCTGTGGATCTGTGATGGGACGAAGAGAAAGTAAACGGGGGCGCCAAAGTAGCATCTATCGCCCAAGCTCCTGGCCTGGAGGCTCGAGAGTGGGCTTACTTGAAATTATGGATTCCGTATAGCTTGTGTCCACCTTGCCACTTGAATGCTAGGTTAATGCCTGGTTACAGTATGTTGTATGTAATACTAAAAGCTAGATTAATTAACTTGTTGCCGGTGCCCTAACCGCAATATTCCAAGAGCTGTTCCTGCATCACTGAGGCTTGACATGACCATGCTAGACCGCTGAATTGAGATGTAAAATATATCTCTAGCTCATTAACTAGACTGCCCACTCTAACAACCCACACACGTTCTCTTTAATTCTTCAGGAGAAAGACGTTAAGCACGTGATTGCAAGTCGCGTGACCCACTCCGCTCCACATCTGGGCACCCACGGAGTAAATACATGCCCTATTCAAACCCCGCTGAAAAGAGTTTTACTTCTTTCTTTTTTCATTTTACGCGAAAGCCGCGTTGTAAAGGGGAAATCGGCCCTTAGCCAACAACACGATATGTATTGGAAATTGGCCTTTTCCAAGTAGCTGTTATTCTTCAACTGACCATGCCCGGAGCCACAATGTGCGCAATTGCAAGAATTAGTTATGTGTAAAACTATTCATTAGCTGATGTCTTCTCTTCTGCAAAGATTTTGTGACACGCCACGGGGTTTTCAATGTCACACTATAAGACGAACCACGTTCTGAAGGACGACCATGGCATTAACACCCCAATTGCATCTAACCCGAAAGTTCCTCACTACGAAGACGGGGAAATGAAAGAAACTGGCGATATAGAAAATGCCGCAGGCCAGCTCAAGGAGATTCACCAGTTCAGACAGGGTCTTCATGAGCGACACATTCAGATGATTGCCCTCGCCGGCACGGTGGGGACGGGTATTTTCCTCAGTTCGGGCCGTGCCATTGTGGAAGCTGGACCACTGGGTGCGTTCTTGGCGTACACAATTATTGGCGCTACGGTTGCGAGTGTCGTCTTCGGCGTTGGTGAAATGGGAGCCCTGGCACCTCTCAATGGCGGTGTTATTCGATACGCAGAGGTCTTCTGTGACCCCGCGCTCGCGTTCGCCAACGGGTGGAACCAAGTATACTCCTACACTGTGTCAATTCCGTCGGAAATTGTCGCTGCGGCTGTTATTATCGAATTCTGGATCACTGTCAACAACGCAATATGGATTACTGTGCTTGGAGCCCTCATGCTTTCGACCGCGTTTGTCTTTGTTCGCGTGTACGGAGAGCTCGAGTTTGGCTTTTCGATCCTCAAAATTATGCTCATCATAGGCATCAACATCATGGCTTTGGTGATTACGCTCTTCAGGCTGGGAATATGTTTATTTTGCGTGCTAATCCATCTTGACAGGTGATTACCTGTGGAGGAGGCCCGGATAAGACGTCCATCGGATTTGCCTACTGGAAAGCCCCTTATGGCCCCTTCATCCAGTACCTGGGAGTGGGCGGGTCCCTCGGCCGATTTTTAGGATTCTGGAAAACATTCGACAACGCTCTCTTCGCTTACTCTGGTATCGAAAACTTCACCCTCGCTGCAGCCGAGACGCGAAATCCTCGTCAAGCTATCCCTATGGCCGCCAGACGTATCTTCATCCGAATTTTGCTCTTCTACGTGGTGACAATCTTCATGGTCGGTCTAGTTGTTTCGTCTGCCGATCCGAATCTTCTGGGTTCGTCCGGAACAGCCTCGCAGTCCCCTTTCGTTATCGCAGCTCGCCATGCTGGTATCAAGGTTGTTCCCTCGATTATCAACGCAGTTGTTCTCACGTCAGCATGGTCCTCCGGAAACAGCAATATCTTGGGTGGTTCCAGAATCCTATACGGCATGGCGACCCAGGGTCACGCCCCTGCTGTCTTCAAGCGTATCAACCGATTTGGTATCCCTTGGGTTGCAGTCTCACTCTATGGCGTTTTCATGGCACTCGGATATATGAGTCTTTCCAGTTCGGCCAGTACGGTATTCACATGGCTGCAGAACCTTGTCTCGATCTCTACTCTAGTGAACTTGATGTGCATCTGCATTGTTTATCTTAGATTCTACTACGGATGCAAGAAGCAGGGAATCGATCGCTTCAAGGAGCTCCCGTGGGCAGCACCTTTTCAGCCATACATAACATGGGTCTCCTTGATCATATACATTATTTTGTTCTTCACCGGAGGGTTTTCGACATTTATGCGGGGCCATTGGAATACTGCAACCTTTGTTTCGACTTATTTCAACCTGCCGTTCATCGTTATTGTGTATTTTGCCTACAAATTCTGGGCAAAGACGAAGATCATCCCGCTGGCGGAAATTCCCATTCGGCCTTTCATCGAAAGCTGGCACAAAAATCCGGAGCCGATGCCGAAGCCGAAGCGCGGTCTTGCGAAACTCAATATTTTGTGGTCATGATTTGCTTTTTGTTAGGGATTAAATCCTGTGATATGTCCTCCTGTATGATACCCTATTCACCATGAACCTGACGTCAAAATGAGAGCACCTTGGAACGAATACTGCCCGGTTTCAAGCTTCTTTTTTTGCGTTAGGGCGGCTATGAATTCAAAAATGTTACTGAGCTAGAACTGCTCAGAGCCACTGAAGAAAGACACATTCGTCTCCAGTGTAAAATAATTTGGCTGAAAATGCATTGCTTTCCAAAAGAGCAATGATTCTTCTTGTAGAAGCGCTTTGTTCTTCCGCCTCCCTAGTAATCAGCCGGGCCAGCAAGCTCACATTAACCGAAAGTGGTCGCATGTACCGAGTCGAGTGTCTTTGAAAAGAGACCCGGCTCAACGACTGGTGGAACCCATCATCACTGCTTAATTGTGTGAAGATAAGTGACAACCTCAATGCTCAAAATGTTGTCACGGTGAAGTTGATCTGCAGACTCGACAATCCATGTCTGACAATCCCTCTGAATAACTTTCCTACCTGGTTTGGGCTAGGACATCAGAATTAGCCATATCCTAGTGAAGTAAAAAAAGAGCCATGTATATATTCTCGAAAGTGTGCCCAAAGAGAAGACACCCATAGCATGCAGTCTAGGCGCTGGGTTAGGGATGCACTCACCCCATCACTGATCGTGTTCAGACTTTTCCCTGGAGCTTTGACCTCGTAAGCGCTCCTCTCGAAGCGACAGACAGGTGCATTGTCGATTTTGTATTCTCCGTCGTTAAGCATCGCCTCCTCATCAAAGTAATCTGCGTCGACCCATTGCAGCGGGACCCTTGTCGATGGAATGTCGTCGGTTGTTTGCAGGTTTTCACTGCGCTTAATTTCAAACTCGAAGCCACTTCTCACATTGCCGGTCGCGTGTATCTTTACGCCGATATCAGGGTCTGCGTGCGACCGAACAAAGTACGCCCAGTGATTTTTGAAAGGCGACCCGTTGTAGATCAGCAACTCGACCATAAAAGCACCAGAGGGGCCTGTCGGTGATACCGCCGGCTTGGATATGGATATAGAAGTATTCATAGCGGACGGCGGAGTGGAGTAACAGTACCAGATAGGAAATCAAGCCCAATTTGGTTGGACCCAGGTTTTGCATAAATCAGGTCTTGGCGTTCATAAAACTACAAAGTCAGCAGAGTTATGCACATAATTAGCGTGTTTGCGTAGTTTGTAACCCAGAGGCATCGGTTGGATGTTGTTTTATGGCTGTTGCCTTGAGTGTCAGCAATATTTAGTACATACTCCGCGTGAACTTCACATCAGATGGGATGGGATTACGGGTGTTTCGACATTTACCAACATCAGGCACATAACGCCCCATTCATCTTCAACAATATACAGGTACCGAGCCTAGCTTTTTCAAGAGGGACCACGGCATCTACAAAAATGGGTCGAAAATCTTTTGCTGGGTACATGAATTGTTCGGTAAGAGATATCGACAGCAAAGGCAAGGGACCACCCACCATGCAAGGGCGAGCCATGTATGAAGTGATTGCGACCAATGAGATATCAAGTTCATACATGGCACATCATACATGGCCTACATCATCACAACCAGTTTGTGTCGTCATATCTTACTCTTTGCATACTCTGTGGGAATCTACGCTTATAAAGTAGAGATCCAGGCATTGGTTACGTCCACCTCCTGAGTAAGTTCGATGGATTGAGATAGCACAACCTTCCCACGTAAGGGGGGTCATAGCCTCACACATGTTGCAAACCCGGCCGCGAAAACTACGGTCTGAAGCCAGGTCGCACACCCAGAAACCAGAATAATTTCTCTTTCTCCCACTTTAATTCTTGACGGCATATCAGTTTCAGAATGAAGAGCGATAATTTCAGTCACAGCAGGTCTGAGAGTCGTGTATATCCAGCACGACTCAAGAGATCGATAATCTCATGGATCAGACATCAGCCCATATTATCAGGACTCATGATATTTGGCTGCGCAGTTCTCCTGATTCTGAAGTTCTGTCGCTTGGATGCTTATCGCTCAGTCCAAATTGCGGATGGAGCTCTGGACACGAGTACGAAACACTATGAAGCTTGGTATGGCTCCATGCTAATATCAGTAGAACAATCAGAAGAGGCAGAAAGGACCGCGGCGTTAAATGAACTGGTTAAGAAAACCCAAAGCTACAATGCAACCACCACAAAGGTCGCTTTGGTAATGTCAAAGACACGCTCAGATGACTTGAGATGGCTTCGTGATTATCTTCAAACACAGTAAGTAAACAAGTCTCAAGGTTATAAGAAACCACACTAATTGAATGCCCATGGCCAGTATCGACAACACTCCGTTTATTTACACTATGGACAAGAAGCCCGAGACAGAACTACTCGTCGCACACTCTTCTCGCGGCCGGGAAGCCTCGGCCTATCTTTCGTTCATTGTCGACCTATACGACGAGCTCCCCGAGTACTCGATTTTCCTCCATGCCAACCCCGAACAGTGGCACAACGATCTGTTTGGCCCCCACACAAGCAGCGTTTTGCATAGCCTGCGCCGCGAAGCCGTGGATGCGATGGGATATTTGAACCTGCGCTGTACGAATAACCCAGGCTGTCCGACTCATGTCAATCCCAATAATCCCACGCAAGCAGACATTGACAAGAATGATGCACGTGCAAATTTTCCAACTATATATAAAGACATATTTGGGGAAGATGCGCAAGTTCCGGAACACATTGGGGGTATCTGCTGTGCTCAGTTTGCGGTCAGCCGAGCACGCATCTGGCAGCGACCCAAAAGTGATTATATCCGTATGCTAAACTGGGTGAATGAGAAGAGTGTGCCGCTTGTTGATGACTACGGTGTCGGGTGGGTGTTTGAAACTTTGTGGCATGTGGTGTTCGGTATGGAGGGGATTCAGTAAGTGTCTTCTGAGAGACAGTCATTGCTTACTATGGGATACTAACGACTATGTTTTCGTTTTTAGTTGCCCTCTCTACGAGCAATGCCGGTGCGATAACTATGGATGGGTAAGTGGGAATTAACGTGACTTAAACATGATTCAGACTTACCTCTCTAAATAGTGTGGGCCTTTACCATCAGGCAAAACTCTCACGGCAGTTGCGGCAATATAAAAGAAGCAGCTGGATTATTGATTGAGGTAAATTCTCCAACATATGACTCTTTTTACGCTTAAACTCAAATCGTCATTCTTTCTTTGATACAGGCTATTTTTATTCGGAGGTTTACCATCTAGTTTATGGGCTGGGCTTATGGAGTAACTGTAGTTTGGCTTACGGATCTAATTGTGTACACTCGTCATATCAAGCGAAATACGATCAGGGACAGCACGAGCCAGGTCAGACTCGGCTTTACTAGTCCTTATGTCCATTCTCCGACTATCTCCAGGCGGCGGTCCCTTAGTCCGATAACTCCGTGGAGGTCATGAATATATGTATAAATGAGGTCTACGCAGCCTGTCAGACAAGAATTCAGACCATTGTTTAATCATTTCTTTCAACATGTCCACGAAACATATCACAAGAGTTGCCATTGTCGGAGTAGGTCTATTGTCTTACGCCCTGCATTTTGCCGGTCCCACCTCGAGGAACAATTGCTGACAATCACCAGGCCACTGGCCGCATCGGCGGAGCCTTTGCTAGGTCGCTTCTGCAAACAGGGCAGCATACAGTCACAGCTCTCACCCGCGAAGATAGCCAGTCAAAACTCCCTGATGGAGTTCGAGCCGTTCGAGTCAAGTACGACGATGAGGACTCACTTGTCAATGCCTTGAATGGCCAACAATTCCTTGTCATTACCCTGAGCGCCCGAGCCCCCGAAGATCTTCATGCTAGGATTACCGCAGCTGCCGGAAAGGCTGGTGTTCCTTACATCATGCCAAATGCGTACGGATTCCATATCAGCCCCGAGGGCGTGAAAGATGGGGATATATATGGAAAGCGCATTCTTGAACGAATCAGTGATGCTCAAAGTGGTGTGTCGTCCTCAGTGACACTGTCATGTGGGTTCTGGTACGAATGGAGCCTGGCAAGCGGCGAGCAATGGTTCGGCTTCACGATCAAAGACCGAAAGGTCACCTTTTTCGACGAGGGCACTCGCATCATTAGTATCAGCACTTGGGACCAATGTGGTCGCGCGCTGGCTGCCCTCCTCAGCCTACCGGAGTCTGGATCAACCCCTGCGCTTGTCGACTTCAAGAATAATGAAGTCCGGATCAATAGCTTCCGCCTCTCGCAACGCGATATGCTCGACAGTCTGCATCGTGTCTTGGGCACTACAGACTCCGATTGGGAGATTACTCATGAGAGTGTCGCTAAGCGCCTTGCAGACGGCGCCGACGAGTTGTCTAAGGGGATTCTCACGGGGTTCCCTAAGATGCTGTATGGTGGTGTATTTTCGCCAGCCAACAAGGAAGGTGATTTTGCAGGGATAATGGAGTTGGCAAATGATACACTGAGGTTACCTAAAGAGGACTTGGATGAAGCGACTCAGAGGGCGGTCGATATGGTGGCTAGAGGATGGACCCCTTTCGGTGAGAACTAATCTCAGCCATGTTCCTATCCAGATCAGTTCTTGCTGAGATATATAACTAAGCTTGCCACACTGTAGAAATGTGATTTATTATAAATGCTGGTCATAGTACACTCCGTCCCGAACAACCTTGGAAGCTCAATTCAATGACGTCATCATTAGGCTGTTTTCTTATCGATAATCTAATCGTCATCTCCCACGATTCCCAAAACTCATTCTTTTCATCTGATACTAATTCTATAGGAAAGATGTCCGAGAAGATCAAAGATGCAGTGCTTGCTGAGGTCAAGAGCAGTCAAGCAATTGCCCATGACGTGATCACGTCTGGCGCGTACTTGTATCCATTCAAGGTAAGTAACTATGCCTGTCAGCTCTTAAAGGGGCGCTTCCCGACCATCTCTAATTGCAGTAAATATCTTCTCAGGGAATTGTCTACTTCGCAGTCCACAAAGACCTCTGGCGCCCTTTTATCTCGCGCGCTGGCCGAACCATCACACTGGGAGTAGGGGTCACGACCGTCATGTTCCTCTTCACGTACGTGCCGCAGATGGCCATCATGGCCTTCACCAGTGGGCCGCTCGCTGCTATTTCCGCAGCAATTCTCGTTCTCGGCGAAAGTTCCGCCATAACAAGCGTCCTCTCACGCTCATTCCTTATCGAAGATGCCCTGATCGACACCTTCGACGGCACCCTAGTCGCGCGTGACCAGGAGCCACTTGTAGCACAAGGACGCCAGATAAAACCCCGTTCGGGAGGGAGAGATGCGATGGCTAGACTGGGTAAGATTTTCACGCGGCCTCTCGCGCGGCTGAACCCCCGGGCGCTGCTGCGATCATTGCTCTACCTGCCCCTGAACCTCATTCCTGTGGTCGGAACAGTGTTGTATATCTTCATGCAGGGGAAAAGAGCAGGGCCGATACTTCATGCTAGGTATTTTCAGCTCAAAGGCTGGGATTCTACGATGCGAGAGGAATGGGTGAAGAAAAACCAGGGCGCGTACACTGGGTGCGTAAACTCCATCTTTCTTCCCGAGTACCGGCCAGTCAAATGCTGACTGTTCATCAGACTTGGAATTGCGGCGTTTGTTTTGGAAATGGTACCATTTGCCTCGATCGCATTTTCATTCACGAATACTGTTGGCGCGGCTCTCTGGGCTGCGGATTTGGAGAAGGCAACTAAGTAGCCAGTTGACCATATGCAGCAGACTCAACTAACCGTGAAATATGTCAAGCCCAGAAGTGAATTTAGTTGTGGTACTCTTTAATTTAACCTGTAAATGATAAGATCGATTGATTCTATAATTCCAAGGCTGTGAAAGACTTTGTCAAGGCTGAAAAGTTGGTTCCGGGGAGGCGTATCCACGGTTGTACCGAAGCTTGGCATAGCTTCATCTAGAGAGGTATGTATACCCAACCACATACAGGAATCAATATGTAAGAGAGCTTAAGCCGAAAATCTATTTATTTGACATCGTCATTATTGTGGGGGTGGGGTTATGGTGGGGATTGTGGTGGGTCAGATGTGAATAGCTTCAATGACGACTGAAAAACGGTGGCAAGGCGAGTGTATACGTGGCAGAATAATCTCAACAACATCGCTTACTCTCTAAAATGACAATAGTCCGAAAAACACAATCTTGTGGACATAACTGAGTGGGCAGAACAAACAAACAAGACAAACGTTCTTCGCCCGAAAAACAATGAGCTGGTGATTCTGCAGAAAAAGAATCCTGGTCACATCACGTGATCCATTTGTAACATGCATGAAAAAGGAGGAAAGAAAACAAAAGGGCCCCAGAGGTTCTTCACAACAGCTAGCCTAGGGATAGTTTCCTCATTGGCATAAGACGCGCCTCGCTCAGTGTATGAGACATCAGAGAGCCAACTTTTTAGGGTAGGCTCCCTGCCGTCAGCCCGTAACTCACAGTTTTTCAACGCGGGGTTGGGGGTTATAATATCTGCCTTGACCTTTCCATTTATACTCACTTTTTTATCGTTCCTTCCTCAGGGCTCTTGCCTTGGCAGTACCTTCCTGCCTATTTGAGCCCGAGTGGTGCCTTCCAATAGTTGTCCAGTTGCAGGTCATGGCCTACTGCAATCCGCAATTATCTCCACAATCCTCCCAATCCTCCTCGTGGTCCTCTTTGATGCTCAAAGCATCTTCAATAAACTGGACCAAGGATTTCAAAAATACCTTGTCTCGTGGGACATAATGTGCCCCCTCGAAAAAGCACAAAGCTGTATTTGTGCTTGAATCACGCAGTCTCAGCGATTCAGATCCATCGACTATTACGTCCAGGCTAGCAATAGCAAGGAATATCGGCGTCTCAATTTTCGGACTGTAAAAGTCGTTGTAAAGAGGGTCTTTCAATGCAAACCCACAAACCGCAACCACAAACTTCAAAGGGGGGTGGTCCGTCTAAGGGAAAGAAAGTCAGCCATGCTACCACCTGGGCATGTTCCAGGCCAACTATATTTCCCCCGGCTTACATTAAATTGGAAATTGCCGATCGAGTGTCTTTTCTCCAAAAGAGAAGCAATTATAGCACCCGCAGCAGCACCCGAGGAGAATCCCATGACCCCGAGGAATGGGCCATTTTTCTCAAGATAGCGGAAGATATCATCGACAGACTGTTCAAGGCCCCGGATACGGCCAGTCACAGATTCGCCATGTCCCCATGTCCACAGCTCATTGCTCTCCCGGGGTTGATCGAGTTTCATAGGCCACGTGCCTGAAGGATAGTGAAACTCGACCACGTCAACGGGCTTTGAATTTGCATCTTGCTGCAGAGCGTTGAGAACAGCATCTCTTACTTGAGGCTTCAGGAATCTTGTCTTGCATTGGAGCACATGTCCAGACTGGGCGTAGCCTGTGAGAAGAGGTGAATGAGTCAGATTCATACTTCAAAGCTCTATGTGATATTTTGTAGAAACTAGCGGTATGTTACCATGTAGCATTAGGATTTTTGGACATGATGACACAGCCGATTGGGATGTTGGATTCATAATGTTGATAAATCCTTGTATCTTTTCGTGCCTTTTGATATCAGAGCAGTTATCCAACTTATAAACAAATGTAGGCTTGGGACTCTTATGGGGCATTTGGCAGGGGGGTTACACAACATTAGTACATGTAGTTACATGACGTTGAATTTACTTAAACGTACATAAAAATTGAAATTGATCTTCCAACTAGTTGAGCAAGAAACATAGAGGAGATAGCCAACGACAATATGACTTGTTGTAGCCATTATTTTGCCTTCATAGTGTGACAGTACTGCACCCACAGCGAGTGATCTTCTATCATTCGTCATATTGAGATTTGACAGCAATATATAGTACGCAAAAGATGATGTAATTCAGCAGATATGCAATTCTCTACAAACTAGGAAATAATCGGACTGACGACTTTGAGTAATAACAATATGAACCTTTCTGTGGGTTGGTCATCCCGTTGAGCAGGCTTTTGGCCCGGTTTCATCCTCGTATTTCGCCATGTATCCACCTCAGTGTTCGACAAGATTAATTGATGCTAGATTGTAAGTAAGGTCTTGGTCTCATGACATGTCTTTAGGAATGATGGCCCATTTGAGCCTTGCTTGCAGTTAGGTTTAAGCTCAAGTAATTCTAGTTGAGAGCTTGGTGTGTAGAATGCTTAATCTAGTAATGTGTTTTTGTCTGAAGTCATGTAGGAAGCATTTTGGGCTTAAGATAAGCAAGGAAATTTAAAGCCAAGATTCTAGGGTAACACAATATGCAAGCTTGTCTATGTTCGTACTAGCCCCGGCGAATCAAATCTAGGAAGCGCTGGCTATGTATGTACTTGGACAGAAAAGTTCACTTAGTCCACATTTCTCGATCTTCTCTGAGCCGCTCAATCCCACCTATCCTCGATCCACCGGACTTCCCAGCCCCGGGTTAGAATGTGCGCTTGTCCGGTAGGTGCTATTCCAGAACCTTCTCAAATTCAACAAAACAAAGATCATCCGGTAACGCCAAGTTCGCGAACTTCTCACGAGGAAAGGGCGATGTCTCGCCCGTTGTTTTGTATCCACGACGCGAATACCATGAGATAAGTTGCTGGCGATTCGAAAGGGCGTTTAATCCCAGCGTGGTAACACCCCAAGTCCTCTGGGAATAGTCTTCAGCGTAAGCCAAGACCTGTCGCCCAACGCCGCCGCGCTGTTGGCTTGTATCGACGGCAAGCATAAAAAGACGAGCGTGGTTTATGTCGCGTTTGGAAGTCCCGATTGAGCCGACGAGCGTATCTTCATCGTCGGTTGCCATCAAAAAGACACTGTCCAGTTTGGTGATCATGGCCAAAATCTCTTGGACATCCAGGCGAAAGCTCGACGAGAGACCTAGGTCATCCGTCCAGCCTTTTCTGCTGTCCTCGGCGCGGAACGCTGATTCCACCAACTGCTGGAGTTGAGGCGCATCCGCTTCGGTCGCGACGCGGAAATTAAGCTCGTTCATTCTGGGCGAGAGAGATGTCCGAGATGGTCGATCTTCATAATCCGTGAATTGTACCGGGACATTTTGGTATTTATGTACTAGTTGGTTAGTCCGAAATGAAGCGATGTAGCAGGGCGCGACTTTGGCGGAAAATCCCGCATAGGGCGCCCGACTGAGTATATTGTTAACCTCCCGTGTCCTATTGGGTGTTGTGGTCTTTCGTGTAATAATATGTCCATCCCCGCACTTCCTTAAGTGTGCAAAAATATAATTGGTAATTCCTTCATACAAAGATTGGTAGAGTAAGATGCGTCTACAATGGTGTGTATGGTGATGCTGACGTCATCTGTCAGATTGGCCTAGGCGGGGACATACAAACGCTCGGACCACATCATCTTATCTTGGAACGTGTCTCTCTCAAGACAGTGCCACATCAGAAACCTCCACTATGGCAACGGCAGCGGTATTCGGCTGCACGGGAGCAGTAGGGTCTCAGATTCTGGCTACCCTTCTCTCATCGGACGCATTTTCCAAAGTGAAGACCATCTCCAGAAGACTCCCGAATGCGCAGGCCGATAAGCTCGAAGCACTCGAGGAAAGCGATACCTCAAAATGGGGAGGCATGATCTCGTCTCTGTCCCCCAAGCCATCAGTGGTCTTTAACGCGGTCGGAACTACCAAAGCAACAGCAGGCAGCATCCAGAACCAGTGGAAGATCGACCATGATTTATGCGTGGAGAACGCTCGAGCAGCTAAGGAGGCGGGCGTGAAGACGTACGTTTTCATTTCTAGCGGAGGCACGAGAAGCCTTCTCTGGGGCTGGGTCCCATACTCGAAAATGAAGGTTGGCGTCGAGGATGCCATCATGGAGTTTAACTTTGAGAATGCTATCGTTCTGAGACCCGGGATGATTATTGGGAGGGAGAAGTCCAAGTCTTTTCTTTTAGAGAAGTTTGTGGAAGGCCTTCAGAAGCTTGGTCAGGGTATCCAGGACAAAGTTGGTATGGTTATGCTGATCATGCGAATGTTAACGAAGATTCGGAGCTAACTGGCGCGAACAGGTCAAGATCAAACTACTATCGGTAGAGCAGCTGTAGCAGCTGCTCGTGCGGTCGAGGAGGGCAAAGCCCCGTCGAGTTATTGGATTTTGGAACAGGCTGATATTGTTAGGCTCGGCAGAGATGAGTGGAAGGAGTAAGACGTGTTATAGTTCGATTATAGTGCTTTTCTAATGTAAGAATTATCCGTGTGCAAAGAAGAATGTAAGAAGCAAATAAAAAATCATAAATGACAAACATCACCTATTTATGTACATCATCATCAGGTTTCATGTACATCAGGCACTGGCCGAGAAATGAATATTGACATGGTATCAGTAATCATCAACAAGTAAAAACAAACATCACATGAAGGTAGTATATATTAGAGAATAAGAAGGGAGTAAGAGAAAGACCGAAGTCTGAGAAAGCCAATGACGCCGGGATGGAGATATCAAGGCCAGTGCCATGAGGATGAAGCCGAGAAAGCCCAAGGAGTCGGGATGCCTAGGCTGGGGAGCCACGTAAGGACTCAGGCGGGACGATCTTTTTCGATTATGAGAAAAATTCCGATAGTCATGCCCGATGAACCGACTCTGCTGGGGAGGATTTGGGGAGTTGACCGCGGGAGTCGATTTGTACGTATGCGTATGAACAATTTCTCGATGGCCGCAATCACATCTTGAGATCATCGACATAACCGAGGAATTGCCTCTGATCATCGCAAATGCGGGTATACTCCAAGAGAAGTCGGTATGTGTAGATCTCCATGTCCTCCCGGCGCAGGACCTTCTCCCCCCAAGCTTTCCCAGCGAGCGCAATCTTACGGGCAACCTTGTCACGGCCGCCGAGGAAATAAGCCATGATTCCATAAATGTCAAGGTAGGTGGTATCCATGGGGACGAAGTGTACCCAAGGAATCAGTCGCGAGTCGTGCCACTCTTTGTAAATAGTAGCTTTGATAGGGAGGGAAGTGGACAACATGAATCCGCGGTACCGTCCACTGAAGGAGTTCCCGTCAAGATCAGGCAGATACTTGAAGTTGTACATATCCTTCATTGCCATTCCAGGCGCGACCTCGAAGTATGGATCGAGATACGGGCACGTCGGGTCCGATTCATTGTAAGGCGTGCAAACCAGGTGGTTAAAGCCTGTGTCAGTATGCTCCGAGAGAAGCTGCGGGATAAACCCGTCGCCCTTCAACTTGTAATCGGCATAGTTTGGGAGTCTGAAGTTGATGCCGTGGCTTTGGTTCTTCTCGGCCTGAGCCACTGATGTCGCGTTCATCATCGACATGAATCGGTGTCGCTGGAAGCCCGTCCAGTTGGGCTCTCGAGCCCGGCCGCCAGTAGCAGCACCTCGCCACATAGCCTTGTTTGTTTTCGATGCCCAGGGGCCACCGTGCTCCTTCTCCCCGCCGGAATAATGGTCGTTCTGGGCCCAGTACATCGCCGGGGGAAGAAGAATCTCATTGTTCATGGGAAGCTTAGACCCGCCGAACAATGGCATCAGCTTGTGTGAGGTTGAGACAGAGATGGGCTCAAGGAAGGTTCCATGCAATACTTGCATCTCTGGGCGCACACACGGGTCCTTTGTCAATGTGAAGTTTGATACATAACCGTGGTATGACATTCTCTCAAAATTGTCATATTCCCAAGGGGGAGTACTAAAATCAACCTTGGCCAGGGTGCTGGTGCTTGCAGGGCTTCCAGGTGGGCAGCCAACCCGAGCCATCTCCCAGTAACCTCCCTCGCCCGGAATTGCAAATCCAGGATCATAAGGTTCCAGGTCTTCGTTATCCCAATCGGTCAAAGACATGTATTCGGGGATAACACGGCTCGGTTTCGTCATCACGCGATTTGCCTGCTCCTTCTGAATGTACTCATTGATTTCCTCCCAGGGCACAACGAGCCGAGTTTCATCCATGACATTGATCGGCATATCGAGATCGGGTAGTCCGTCCTCCAATTTCGCGACCAGATCATACCACGAGTCCATCCAATTCCTCGGCTCATCGGTTTTCAATATCGCGGTTTTGTTGCGGACAGTGATACGGGTCGGGATGCTTCTAGCTTGTCGACGCAATTCCTTCGGCTCGAGAGCCCAGTACGGAGTCAGATCGTGATATATCTGATCGAAGAATTCTTCAATAATCAATGAATCCTTTGACTTTGCAAACTGGTACCATTCTCCAAATCCAGGAGGCGGATGTCTCCCACGGCGCGCTCGATATTGGTCTGCGGCAGTTTGAAGGTCGTGCGCTTGTGTTCCCAGGAGTTCGTGGAGATCGGTCTTTGCGGTATCGATCAGAGCATCGATGGGGTGACTGCTATTGTATCCATCCCCGGCATAGAAGATTGGCGACACTAAGGGGGCATCATGGCTGGGCAAGAGCCAGATAAGGGCGAGGATAAAGAAGACTGCGAGCACCGCGACTCGGCTTGCGCGCGAATTGAATGTCGTCATCATATGTGGCATCCTAAACGCGGGCATTCTCTCAATAGTCTATGCTTATTTTGTATGAAGTTCGTCCGTGATAATCGCAAGCTGGCAGCTCGATCCGATCATACCGCCCCTAGGATTAATTTCCGGTGGTGGGGTATCTCGTCGTGATGATTAGGGTTTATGATAACGAAAGGGCCGCATGGGTATAGGAAGTTCACCAATTCATATTCAAAAGGGTCATTGATCAGAACGAGGAGAAGACGAGAGAAGCGCAAGACAGGGAGTCAAGAGAAAGCAGATTCAAGCTCGCTATCCGACGGGAAACACAGCCATACTTGTCTAACCGGAATAGGAATCCTCATCAAAGAAAGTCTGAGCGTTGTGGGTCACTTCCAGGGTTGGAGGGATCCATCTGGTCACTTTTAAGATAGAGATCGTCCACTGTGCCCCGTGTCCAGTGGGGACCACGTTCTTTGCAACCCTTATTTGATCTTATTTGGTCTTATTTGATCTTATACCGATATACCATGCAAAAGATATGGCAATATAAAGCACAGCATATTCCCAGCTAGACATGAAATATCAATCTAAATTATAGTACCGAACCAATTGAATTTGCCCGGTGGTTGGACCTACGGCTAGATGACCTCATAGAGTTTATCGGTGCAGATAAACTCGGTTTCCGGTTTTCCATTTTTTTTCTTCTTTGGAAATGCTATGCAGTCGTCATTTATCCCTCCCACGGTTCCATGGCTCATTTAAAGTCAATACACAAGAAGGTTGCACCGACCTAACGGCTCATGGTTCAGTGAGGACCTGTCTGCCTGAGGCAGCATATATTTGCACTAAACTGCTTCGGGTATAGCGCTATTTGATTGACATTTCTCACCACGTTCTATGGTATCCCTATAATTTAGTAAAATTGCGCTATTCGATCAGGTGTTACGATATCATCTTCTCTCCTAGCCGGCATTGCTGCCAACAGCCAATGGGTGTCCACCATATGAATGTTAGATCCATTTCAAGGGGCCAGGTGGCAGATATTTCGAAATCCGAGTTCAAAAACTGCTAGATATTATTGTCGGGGTTTAGCAGCATTCCATGGGTATATAAATTGGTAGCTACTTAGAAAGACATGCTGAATAGTTTATGAGTAACATGTTGATAGCAGCCAGCTGATCTCCTAGGCAAAAATTTTGAATCTCAACCCACATATTTGCGTTACTTTACAGTGGCACATTGGATAACGGGTAACGGGTATTTGATGGTTTGAGCCGGGGCTGAAAATAGGCAGCGGCGGCCCCTGCCTGGAGTCTCTACCTCACCGCCTCTATGTCGCTTCTACGTGAGCGACCAGCTGGACCGCCTGGCCACCCTGGTTGAGCGGGAGGCTCAGATGCGGGCAACACTAGGGTTTGAGTCACAGAAGACGAGCGAGAAAAACATTATTGAAAGCAGGGATGATACAAGAAAAATCAACGTGACAGTCGATAAGCCGCTCAACTTTGAGCACAAGAGGGATGCAGACACTACCTCAAAGAAGCTCCTAGAGAGTATCGATTTCAGTCTTGACAATCCTAGTAAGGCTTTTACAGCCGTTCAAACCATCTTTCAGCGCCGCTTAGGTGACCAAGTCCAGGGGAGCGGAAAGTGGCTTCGAAGTGATCCACGATATATGGCGTGGGCGTCCCCGGAAAGTTTGTCTTTTTCAGTCTTTGGTATCTCTGGAGACGAGGGACATGGCAAATCGTTCCTCTTTGCGAGTATCGTCAAATACCCGCAAGAAGCACAACCTCAGCGTGAAAATGATATGAGGTGCATTTCCACTGCGTATCATATCTTTGACAAAGACGAAAACCGAACATCTTTGGTCCAGGCCCTCAAGGTCCTGGCATGGCAGGTCGCCAACCAAGATATTGTTTACCGCAAAGGTGTAAGCTCCGTGAAAGCAACAGGTATCAATCAGATAGAAAACCTTTGGGACATTCTATTTTCCAAGTCATATAAGAGCGACTCGACCATCTTCCTCCTCCTGGATGGCATTGACCAGATAGAGAAAAGCGAGCTGAAGGAGTTCGTTCAGGTTTTGGAGGGGCTACAGGCTATCTCTGAAACCTGGTCACAATTCAAGCTGCGCATTGTCATCACTGGGCGCAATGAGACAATGAACAAGCTCAAAAGTCAACTCGGAGAAGGAATATTGACAATTGATATGACATCTGAAAACAACGATGACGTAGAAAAGTTCATCACTGACCGCATGGACAAGATGGAGATTCTGGGCGGCTCGTCGGACCAGGTAATTTCTCTTCGGCGTGACATCTTGTATAATCTGAAGACTCAAACCCAAGGCTATTTCGTCAATATCGGCCTTCTGCTGCATGAGATCAGCGGGAAGCAGCGTCCTGGTGAGATTAGGGATATTTTATCCCGCTCTGGAGGTAAACGATCCGGACACTATCGCGAGAAAGATTGAACTCCTGAACGAGACACTCAGCGAGGAAGACATCTCTGACCTGAACGTCCTCTTCACCTGGGTTGTATTTTGCCCTTACCCATTTGATCTGGGAGTGCTAGAAGGAGTCCTCTACCTGAAGGCTGGGGAATCTTCTCTTCGGCCTCTAGCAGAAAGGATAAATGACAAATATTCCTCCCTCCTCCGAATTAAGGGAAAACCCCACCCCAGGACTAAGCTCATTCCAACTACTTCGGAAGTGCTGCTAGTATCCGACTCAATAGAAGAGTTCATACGAAACAAGAATGGCTCTGATAACGCCCCAGACCTAGATTGTACTGGCGATATTAACGCAGTTGAAGTCAGGATTGTTCGTCGATTCTTGGAGTCAGTCTGCGATCCCAACCTGTTCGCCAAATTTGGATTCGAAGAATTCTTCCAGCGGAAACTCAAAGGAAAAACGGCCCTGGTCGGGGTTGACATCGACAACGCTCATTTGAGTATGCTGTCAACATGCTTGGAAGCCACCCATCACCAGAAATCTCCAGAATTAGACTCTGTGCTCATTTACGCGTCTCGTCATTTCGCCGACCATCTTACACAAGCGGACCCTTCACTGACGCAACCACAACACAAGATGGCTCTTGGCCCGCAGCTGGTCAGTCTCTTTACGGACGAAGAAACAATTAGAAAATGGTGGAATCCAGCCGATCCTTGGCAACGATTAGATTGGATCTATTGGGACGAATTTGTTGAAGTCTCGTTGAAGTGGCTTCGAGACTCTGCGGTCACTAAAAACCTCCCTGATGACCAAAGAAAATGGGTGAAAAGTTTGAGTTATATTCTTGCGCACGTTGCTAAGTTTACTGCCCGCCTCTGGTTGCAATCGAATGTTGAGACAGAGTATATCGACAGTGTCTTCGCTGCACTTCATGGATATATCACAAGGGTATGACCTTACTAATGAAGCACAAAATCCGACAAAGACTCGAAGCTAATTGATTCATCAGATTGAGAACCGCAAAAACCCCCAAATCGAAAGGTCAACCTGTGATCCGACAAATGAAACCATTCATGCCTCCCATATCTCCGATGCCGCTGAATGGGCTCGACAGAAACTCGGACTGGATAGTCTGAGATATGAGGAGACCCGGAACCTAGCGCGGACATTCGGAGAGTACAACTTGTGCGATGAGTCCATCGAACTCTTCAAACTTTCGTGCTCCCTCTGGGAGTACAACTGGCTCTCGAAATGGGGACTTGCGACTGTGTATTCCTACCAGAAGGAATACACGCTTGCGATTGAGATGATAGAGGCCGCAAAAAATACAATCAAGTGTGGCGAGACACGCGATAATGATTGCCAGTTGGTAGAACTGGATCGCACTATGGCTAAGTACAACAAAGAGTTGGGTAATAGCGACGAAGCGTTTGCGATATACGAGAAGATTCTGCGGCATGACCCGAGTGATTACGACGCGGCATTGGAGATGGCGATGCACTTTCACAAAAATAAGAACTCAGAGGGCCTGCTCAAATTTCTTGATTCACTCAAGGCCTCCATAGAGGATTCAACCGGTCTGGACAGGCGAACGCAGATGTTCCACCGGCACTTCGCCAACGACCAGTATCACAGGGCAATCCTCGCCCTGGTGTCCGATAATAAGACTTTTGATGCTATCTTTGAAAGCTACCAGATAGCTATTGCTGCCTCTAAAGAGCAGCTTGCCAAGGCGACCAACGAGGGTGACGAAATATTCCATCGGGACTGCCAAGCGCTTCTTATGGATTATATTGCCCATCTTTGCTACAATAATGGCGGGGAAAATGCCTCGCAGAGGGAATTCGCTATCGAGGAGTGGATACGTATCCTACAGATTGACGAAACCTCCATCGAGACGTACGTCGCAACCACCAAAGTCTTCGTCTGTACAAAACTCGCGAATGTCTGTTTCCATGAGGCGATGCAGGACCCAAGCAAAGCAGCTACCTATCTAGACCAGCTAGACCAGCTGGCTACATTCAAACCCACGTATGTTAACAGCGAGCAACGCTCTGTAACCTATCCAACAGAACTTGTCGCACGATACCACGCACTTCAAGGCGACGAGAAAAAGGCTAAAGATGCCCTGCGCACACACACCAAACAAAACATTGATATTCTCTCTGACGATGATCCGTCAAATGATTGGCAGGGATACCAGGGCCTGGCGAGATATCTCATGTTCGCGGGCCAGGACACAGACTGTCTCGCCGCTTGGTCGTTGATTGTTCCATTTGACGACGAGGAGACCAATTCAACATGACCGAAACGCACAGGACCTTTGTGGCAAGAATGTGATGGCTGCGTTACCTCTCTTCCGTACGCAGATAATATCCATATGTGCAGAGAGTGCAACTACACGGAGTTTAACGAGCCCTGTTATATCAAGCTACGTGAAGGAACCCTTGAAAGAAATATTTGTGACAAGGATCACGAAATGTTTCATGTCCCACCCTACGATGTCGCCAAGCATGAGAGAGTTGGTGAGGGTAATGTCCTGGTTGGCGAGGAGATCATGCCGGTTAGCGAGTGGCTCCAGCGCCTCAACGAGAAGTGGGATATCTATTCGTGATTGTAGGCATGCTAGAACCTTGTCAATATTGAGCATGTCTCTAGTAATACATAGCTTTCTGGTTTTTTGAACTTTTCTGCTGCAGGTACGGAACCTCTCTCAGGTGGTCATCTTTAGTGAGTGAAATTGAGCAAAATATAGTGCACTAATTGCGGAGCGAAGCGAAGCAATTATAAATCAGAAGGTTGTACGTACGTACGTGTCACGTGGCCAAGTTTTCTCCTAGAATTATGACAAAAGCAGTCGCTGTGAAGCCAATAAGCCAGTAAGAGGGGTGTTGAGGTGATTCGTCGGCGGTCGCCCGACCGTGACCTCGCTTTCCGCAGTCTAGACAGTTCAACACCAACACAATACTAAATCGAGGCCAGGTGAAAAAATTCATAGTTTCTAGCGACGATATTGTATGCGCTTTTCGGTGAGTCAACGTTGCGGAGCTTATAAACAGGTAAGTCATGACAACTCGTCCAAGTGATTCAAGCCTTGCTAACTCGGATTATTCCTATCATTCGAGTCAAATATCACCATGAATCAGAGAAAACTAAGTTGCAGGGACAAAGACCCCAGCAGCCCAAATATGCCTCACGATCTAAACTCTCATATACCTCTATTATGTAGTAAACATCAAACCGCTAGTTACAACATCATTTCAGCTCATATCCATGACATCGGTCCTAGTAAGCTGATTCACAGGTTGTTGACCAAAACATAACGGTACCGAGCATCACCGTTGTCCATGTCCACAATGGCCTGGTTGGCATCCTTCATAGGGCGTTCCTGGATCCAGGGCTTGACACCCTTAGCAGCAGCAAGTTCCAGCATCTCACGGATCTCATCAGGGCTACCAATGAGCGAACCACCAAGCTTGATACCCTTGCCGATCAAAGCAAAGAAGGGGATCTCAAGACCACCATCCTCTGGGGCGCCAAGCTGAATGAAGGTACCACGGAAACGCAGCAGGCTGCAGTATCCGGTAATGGGCATTTTAGAAGAAGAAGCAGTCGAGATGATCAGGTCGAGAGACTGTCCGTGACGGGTGACCCAATCTTCTTCCTCACTAGTAGCGATAAAGTCATCAGCCCCAAGCTTGAGGGCGTCCGCCTTCTTGTCCGACTTGCGGGAGATAGCAACAACGCGGTCAGCACCAAGGGCCTTGGCGAATAGAATGGCAAAGTGACCTAGGCCACCAATACCGACAACACCAACAGTCTTCCCGGGCCCACAGCCGTTCTGCTTCAAGGGAGAATACGTCGTGATACCACCACACAACATGGGGGCAGCTTCCGCTGAGGAAATAGCGCCAGGGATCTTGATAACGAAGTGGGAGGGTGAGCGGTTGTAAGTGGCATAACCCCCGTAAGACTTTCCTCCATTTGCGTACACTCCATTGTATGTGCCGACCATCTTATTACAGAACTGCTCGAGTGAAGCCGCGCAGGCTTCACAGTCGCCGTCCTTATTCCTACAAGCTCCGCTTTGAGCTCCCACACCTACACGGTCCCCGACTTTGATGCCGTTTTTAACCTGCGTACCTACACGCACGGCTGTGCCAACAACCTCGTGTCCCACACAGCAGGGATATTTGGTCGGCCCCTGTACGATACACGAGAGACGTTAGCCTTCAATTCAACCGAGCAACTGAGACAACAAAGCAATTGAAAGAAAAGAGAAACCGAGTCAACAGAGCGACTGAAAGAAAACATACCCATCCGCTGCGAAGAGTGTGCAGGTCCGAACCGCAAATCCCACAGTGTGTGACCTTGATGTCCACATCTGTCTCCTCCCAGGGCTTAGGCTCGAACTCCTGCCAGACCATCTTGCCCTTGCTAGCCTCAGGGCCGAGGCCACACCAGCCTTCGAACTTGTAATCGGTCATTTTGATGAAATTGAGAATGGATATTGAATTGAATGATTCTACCAGGGTCCCCAGGCCTTCAGCCTAAATCCCCTTTATAGTTACACCGTCATGATCGGCCCGGTTTCAGAAAGTTCTCGCAAAACTCGATTTGTGATGCTTTGTGGACATCGGGTTGGCTAGTACTGAAGAAAAGGTTCCACTTAACATGAAGTGGGTTGTCATCACGGTCTTAGGATTATTTCCGTGAAGAATACCTATGCCGTCGTAATCGGCCCGGTTTCAGAAAGTTCTCACAAAACTCGATTTGTAATGCTTTGTGGACATCGGGTTGGCTACTGATAAAGGTTCCACCATGAAGTGGGTTGTCATCACGGCCTTAGGAATACATATATCCGTGAAGAGATTTCATCCCTTACTCCATGACAAAAGGGGTCGAATTAAGCTCATGCATGTCCGTACTACATAGTATGCTGACATATGACGTCACTCGGATTTAAAAGCGCCGTCTTTTATCACCCGCGTTAGACTTGTTTGAAATTGAAGGGCAACCCCTGAATTTTTAATTGTTGACTCATCCGATACGAGAAATTTTTCTCACTACAACTCTCTCTCTATAGCAGCATAGATCCCATCAAGAAGGTCGTCGTTATTGGGGTGCGTGGAGACAGACCATGAACCATGATGCCAGCACATGTTTAACTAAATAGGTTCTAGCGGCAATTATCCACAGGTAGGAGGTAGTCTCGGGGTTTTCTCGGGGTTGAGATGGTCAAAGGCCTTGGTACGCAGCAATTCCAGGTCTTGCTCGAAAACCCCGGCGGATTTGGCGGCAAGGTTGAAGCCGGGGGCGCCGTGATTTACGATTCGGGAAACGAGCCCTTATCCGCAACCAACTTCTGAACGCTATCGTCGGTGCGACAGGGCGTGCTGCACCTTGCTCCCGCAATGGCCAACAAGTATATTTGCATCAGTTCGGTGGCTACAATGCAGAACGACATATTGGAAATACTGGAAGTGGAAAGCGGGTCTAAATGGAGAATCACCCGTGCCAACACATAAGACATACTCGCGCAAGGTCGTGAGAAGTTTGCTAGGGGCGATTATTACTGTTTCTTGAAATTTTTGGCCGTGCACCTATTCCAGGCTGATGGGACATATTGTGGTCGCTCCCGACGATCCATCTGGAAATAAACTCCTGAGTGTCCCTTGCGAAGGTGTATAGCGGCCAGTGGCCGAATGCCTGATTTTGTGGGATTGATGCCTTAATTTGTCTAATTTGTGCCTGATTTTAGACTGGCAGAAATTAAAATACCTGAATTACCATTATAGAGAGCGTGTAAAATGAAGCTATTCCTACTATATAAATCTCAATATTTGTCTAAGTCTGGGTAGTTTGAAGATATTCTGACCCTAAGAATCTGAAGCTATTCACACTATATAAATCTCTATCTCCCTCTAATTCGAGTATCGATACTCTTCCTCTAACTATATTCTCTATCTTCCTCCGGTTCCTAGCGTTTATACTCTCTGTATCCTCCTCCGCTGGCTCCGGCATAGCGAAGTATCCTAAGACTAAGCCTACGCTCGCTTCTACGCCCTTCCTACTAGTTTAACTGCCGCGGGAAGAGGCGATTTAACTAATACAGGAGGAGTAGGATATCTAGTAATAATTCGGTAGTCCAGCCATATATCAATTATACCTTTATATCGCGCAATAACCATATAAAGCCTTAGGATTTACTTAGGTACCAAAGGCGTCACATTTATTTTATTAAAGGGCTCTGCCACAGTAATTCATAGAAGTACCATATGGCTGAAATTATTCGAAGGTTATGCTTTTTATAGTGGTGAGACTATAACAAATGGTATATGTACTGAAAATGGAGTGCTAAGAGTTACTCTGCCTAATTAGGTTAGAGAGCTGCGGAGTTATTCAATTGTGTTTACAAAACACAGTATAGGCGGTGTCGAAGGCGGTCTAGAATCAAGCATAAACCAGGCACCATTCAGGCATCAACACCGCAAAATCAGGCATTCGGCCACTGGCCGCTATACACCTTCGCAGTCCCTAATTCTGCCAGTCAGTCCTCCACTAGTTCAAGACCGATGATACCGGGCGGTAAGACTACTTCAGGAAGGCGGTAGCAGAAGGGGTGTCTAAATTTTTGCTGTCATTGTATTCTTGGGGGTGTAAGCTGGTGGATTTACAGGCTAGACCCGCCGTAATTTCCTAGGCATCGACCCCACACCAGCTGTATAGCATATCGACCCTGGTACATTCGATCAGGAGGGTCTATTTCTAATTGACGCAATTGTGTCGGGCATTGAACAGAAGATTGTAAGAATGAGGCTAACCACACAGCCCATCAATTTTCACTGGTTTGGAGAATGTTTCGCTATCACTGGTCATTGCCCTTATACTGCAATGTGGTACATAGTGCTTCAAGAGTATGGGGTAAGAGAGGAGATCATTCGACAGAGAAGCTGCAAAGAATTGCAGAACATCTTAACCAAAATAAACCAAAATGCCCCGAAGGTCGGCGCTGCGAGTCATCCTGTTCATTCTTCCCAAAAACGGCTTATGATTCAAAGACTTTTCAGATATTGATTGAACCAAGCTACAGCCTGGAGGAAAGCCTGTTCCTTCGCAAACCGATTGTGCGATTTGGATAGATCACAGCGGACAGCAAAGCCGTGCTCCACGTCTGAAAACAAATTGATTTGGAAGGGAAGATCCAGTTTTTCCAAGATCTTTTCGCTCTCATGGCGTTTCTCCATCGTAAGCATGAAATCCTTGCCTTTTAAACTAACGTCAGATAACCAGACAACAAACCGGGGAAAGCTAACTCACCAGCAGCAGCAATGCTCAATGGACCTCGAACATTCTCGAGTTCAGTCACCTCCACATTGGTCGGGTGGGCCGTGTAGCCGACATCTAGCTTCCCAGGAGAGAGATAGCGACAAACATACTTTCCACCAAAGCAGTAGCCAACACCCCCAATGTTTTGGCAACCTAGGCTTTCGCGCATCTCTTTGAGGATCGTGTCAATGATTGGGTCAGTCTGGGCAGGTTGATGATTCTTGGCCCAATCATGTATGTTGAAACCCTCAGGCCGATTCATGGGAACACTGTCGCCTCCGAAAAGGTCTGGCATGACAACAAAATACCCATTAGCTGCGAACTGATCCGCTATCAGCTGCGCATTGATAAGGGTGTGCCCGATCACATCCGTGAGGATCAAAATCGCGTTTTTGGTGGACTTGTTTCCTGGGTACACCAAATAAGTCGAGACTGCATTGCTCGTCAACAACCTGATTTGCCATGACAGGGACTAAGAGGAACAACTCACTATTGTCAATTTCCTTTATCTCACCTCGAGCTTCGCCCTCATGCAAAGAGCCGACGGTGCAACACTGCGCAAGATTGTGGGACGTCATATTGTAACTCAGTTGCAAGGCAGAGATGCAAGTTGATGAACACATAGCTAGAGTAACATGCTGATATTTATCCTACACCGTACGCTTGGTTGCAGGGTGGACTTAAGATTGTTATCTCCAAAATCCGACAACTCCGCGAGACTAGAGCATCAAAGCCCCGTAATGATTGAGCAATACGTAGATCTTCATCAGAGGTTGGCATTTGATCCTACGAGGTGGGAAGGTTAGGAATGGCGCTAATCCCAAAAGCGGGCATTTGAAGATATTCAAGGCCATCACTAACCCAGATTGCGGAATTGGCACATTCCGAATGCCGATTGGTCCGCGCCTAATTTTAGACCCACTCTGCTGAATAAGGTTGGAATCGAGGCCTGCTTTGTCAGCATATGATGGATGACAAAGCTATCGACCTGACCTCGGGCGGGACCTCGGGCTGCCTGTGAAACAGGTGTGAGAGAAGAGTCGTCCCTGGGAGTATTAGGGTACTAGAGAGAAGAACATCGTGGGGTGACTACTAAGAAGAGAAGTGGAAGATGTCTGCGTTGCTATCTATGCCTCGGGAGTCAGGAGTGCCTTCAGTCATCCTATACTGAGAACCCCCCACGTGGATAATCAAGCCAATATTTCAACTGCCGGCAAGGCGCCGTGAGTTGAGTAACATTGTGTAATCCTAACAGCCTAATTCTGGATTTTTGGTAATCCGTGGGAATCTACTACACAAGCTGATCCCATTAGGCCCCGAGGCATATGAAGGGATATTGCGAAGCCCCAACCCCAAAACCATCGCGAAAGACTTCGCTGTAATTCGACTCCCCTATTATCCGTTGGAGAAAAGAATACCCAATTGCTCGTCCCCTAACTCTGGGAATAATGCTATTGCGTCATAATCAGCCATCGAAATCGAAAGTCTGCTCTAAACATTCCAAGCGTGAAATAGAACTCTGAAAGTCATCCGAACAATCCAAGCCGGCCATCTTCAAAGCGCTGAACCAAGTCTCATCAATACAGTCTTGTTGAAGATTCAACGGCTGAGCTTGAAGGAATTCGTCTATAACTCCCATCTCTTCCAAGTTCTGGCTTCGAGGATAGGTCTGGTCTTCCCCAATAATCGGATGGCTATTTGATTCATTCGAGGAATCATGAGCTTTGCAACATTCTGATGTTTCAGCCAAGTCTTGCTGGAAAGTACCGATTGTCGGATGTTGTGCATTTGAAACCCTGGGATTCCATTGGCTATCACTGAGCACAGTTGATGAATTGAGAGATTTCCTAGGCTTTGTTCCCCACTCAGCGGCGGTAGAGGCTGGCAATGAGCCACCAGGACTTTGTTTTGGAGACAGCGAGAAGGTTTGAGATGCCAGCCGGGAATTGAGTGCATTATCAAAAGGACCTGAACAGCTCGCAAGCCTCTCATTTTGAAGTCCGGGGAGTTCTTGGGTATCCGAGCGAAGAAGCTTTTCTTGGATATGTCGGAGAGTTCCCGGGAGGGTGGAGATCATGATCTTTATTGTACATGTTAGTGAACAGCGACAAAAGGAGCCACAGGCTGATTAATGCTCACCGTCAGCATGACTTTACCTCGATTGGCGAGAAGGCTATGCTCAGCAAGGTGACTTAGAACTCTTCGCCCAGCTATCAAGCTCCCAAGAAGCAAGTCTGTTTTAGGCGAGGCCCGAGAAATCACAACAAAATACAAAATTGTCAGAATAGAGCTTGTCAACATGTGCATCACAGGCCACAAATCACCCTTGAGGAGATCTTGTCCATACATCCCTTCACACAGCGCGATAATACTTTCACTAGCCCGAACCGATGCAGTCGCATAAGTTGACATACCAACTTGCTCGTTGAGAGATCTCAGAGCATAATGCAAGAAGGGCCGATAGAGATAGAGCTGAACATGAGCATATGACATAGCTAGAATAAATTGGGCCCTGGGAGTCATCAGCAAGCTCTCTGGCAAGTGAAGGATGATGTCCAAACTTCCTACCTTATCAATCTGCCTTCGGTGTAACAGGTCCCAAGGCGATAACCCATAGGTATATCATCCACCCAATTGTCAAGGTCACCCTGTATTCCGTGTATCAATGCCAAGCTCACACCATGAATTGGTAAACCGTTCATATCAGACGTAGTCTGGCCTTTGAGAGAGTAAACACAGTGGGTCACCTTGTCCCTAACCATTTGCAGTCGCTTGTATGAATTCGCACCGGATATATAGCATATCGCACCGCGTGGCTGTGGAGAAATCCTCATCTTTTCAATATTTATGTCATTTGTCTCTTTTGGAAGCTCTTGGTCAATTTCATCATCGCTCAGAAGAACAGGCATACCGCATGCGGTGGCAACGTCACTGACAAGAAGCCTCAGCGTCCAAAATATCCTCTTGCTCATTTCCTGGGAAATTAAATCCTGACCCGTTTTGAGAGACCGGTGGAGACCCATGCGTAGCGCAATCGATAATGAGGCACTGAGATATGTGTAGCACGTCGATATTCGGTTGGACGAAAGAAGAAAGAGGTTCAAAAACATGATGGCTTGGAGAGATGTTAAATCTCTGCACTCGGCAAGATTCTGGAGTTGTCGACTCTTTGCGTAGAATTCCAACCTGCTTTATGTGAGAGCCTGAGCAAGAATACGGGAAAACTTTGGAAATCAATACCCTTGAGACACCTTTTTATCACAACCGGGACCGTACGAGCCGGGGTCTATGACCAGGCACCCATACGCAAATATGGCATAGAGAAGCGGTAGAAATTTCTGCTCTTTGGCACTGTAGTTGGCTTCTTCAAGCGAATAGACCAAGTTGAAAGAAACCTCAAAGCTTGGTCGGTGTACAAGGCAGAGTAGTATCTGTGCATCCAAAGCTGCGTCGACCAGCCTGGCTGCGATATCTCTCTCAGGTAAAGTAACTCGAGCGGGAGTTCGACCCTCGACTTCAAAGAATGCTGGCGCTGATATACGAGAGGGGAGCTGTTGCCAAGTCATATCACCGCCAGGCCAGTCACCTAGCTTCGCATTTAGACACTGAATAAAAGATCGATCCGCAGAATATCCTTGAAACTCGATTTCATCCTGTTCAACGGCGTGGTATACTTTATCACGATTCCCAAGCTCTGCGGGCGCGGTGTGTTCGTTTGGTGTAGCCAGAGGAGTCTTATTCGTAGTATTCCCAATTTCCGATGTAACTGGACTAGGAATCATGGGGGAACTCTCCGCGTTCGCTGAGATCGATGATTCCATCGCTTTCAGTCTGGATTCAAGTGACTCTATTCGCTCCAAAGGGAGTTTCCGCCGTCGTTTACGTGAAGATTCGGGGTATATGCAATCTTAAAAGTTTCAGTATCAGTATTTTCCCAGTGCAATGCAATGTTTTGTTTTGGTATGGAAATTGCGTCCTACCGTGAAATGAGGATGTGCATTGGCTGCATGGATTTTCTTTGTCACACTTGATTTTACGTTGTCGGCAGGAGGTACAAGAGACCTTTTTACTGGTTTTTTGGACTGACATGTGCTGGCTATCAGAATTTGTGGGAGATGTGTTAGCCTCGTACCCTCCAGGCCGAGACTGCTTCTGTTGGTGGGTGTTCTCGGAAGAGTTGCTTGACAGAGACGGTCCACTAAGGCCGAAATTTCCACGCAGTTGGAAGCTGTGGGTAGCCATAATTTCAGGGGAAAAAGGGCCGACTATGCGATGGCTGGTAATCGTACTTGGGCATTCGTGAAGCTTAAAAGGCCACCTCCTGCCACCCAAAGGCGTCATTATCTCAGATACCATCACGTGACAACTGGAATATGGCAAGCACGGCACATCCGTTGCATCCCTTTTCTTATGCACACTTCTCATTTACGTCTACGGAAGCCTTAAACTCTGTGTATGAAAACGACTCATTTTGATCTGATACCGGGGGGATAATTCCATCTCAGCAAGGCCTACATACGAGGTCCAATCCGAACGACATAGACTAGACCCCAATCTGCGCCAGATCAGGAAACTGCCTCTCGGAGTTAAGCATGCGGCTTTAGGAAAACAGCCGCCAAGTTCTTCACTCTCGGAGTAAGTAAACCCCGTATTTTGGGTTAGCGTGGCCGATGTATAGACCCACTCCAGTTTTACGAGACTGTCGCGAATCGAATTGGACTTGGTTAGTTATCATGTTTTGGTTCTTAATCGTCAGTTGGCTTTGCAAAACTCATGTTAATGGCGGATATTGCGGATTTACTGGCATTGATATTCCTCCTAATTTAATCCAGAATTGCCTAGGGTGCCTACGGCATGTGTAAATGATTCCGGTTCCATTGAGGCTGAAGTAAGGGGCTATTCAGACCAGGGAACGACCCAAGGACCGATAAACAAGACAAATATGGGAAACTCGCAGCTTGCATTATTTCAGCAAGTCTATCAACTAAGTTGGATAATCTCGTCTCCCGCTAAGAAGAAATTTGATGCAATAGGCTCCCCCAACATATTTTCCTGGGCAAATCTGGATAAGTTAAATCCAAATCTCAAGATAGAGTCGGTCAGGTAAATATCGAGGTCATTCATTGAGAACTCGGCAGGCTGTCTGAATAGGGCTTGGATGTACCTATGTGGAGCTAAGAGTGGTGGTGGCATAGGCGGTAGGTACGGAGCGGCAGCGGGTGCGGGTGACGGAGTAATGAGGGGAACGAATGTGTTGTATTTTCCGGCCATTGACGAGAAGATAAGGTCTTGCTGTACCCAGTGAAGAACCTGAGTGAAGATGGGAAGTGTGGGGTCAGGTGCGTCGGGATCGATCTGAGTTGAGTTAAGTCGAGGAAGTGGATGGGTGTAATAGAAACAGGAAGGCAGTACCATGATGACAATATACGTGCCTGCCAGGGCAGGTGCTGGGAGACCAATACTGGGGGCTGATGTAATGTCTGGAATAAGATCGGCTCTATCAGCTTCGTCTGGTCTTTCTTCTGCCTTGTTACTATTCCATACCACTCAGCCTTAACTTCTCCCCAGGCTTAAATGTGGCATTCCCGTACTGCACTTGTAAAACAGTGTCCGACTGGGGGATCTGAGCTGACACGACAGTCAACATACAGAATGCGACTTCAGTGAAGAAAAAAAGAACATTTTGCATAATGTTTCAGCCTGATTGTCGCTGGAAGTGAGAAACGATCAGATCAGGTGGATCAGATGAATGGAAGGGCTGGTCAGAATAGGTAAAATGATAATGCTCTCCTATCGCGAGGATTCGGATCAAGTCATATACAAGAAGCTGTTCCTCTCAGACATGCGACCGACTCGGCACTAAGCGACTGGATTTCAGGGCACGAGCTCTTCGAAGAATGCCAGAATCCTGAAACCTCTTCCTCGATTGAGTGCGAGCCTTTAAGAATACAGCTAACATAGGTTTTCTGATATCTCAACAAATGTTCTTTTTCGCCATTCGTATTATTACTTTCTTGGCCTATTCAGCGATGGGAAGAGTATCGCCTATTCACAGTCGATGTCTTGCCCAGTTTCCTTTTGGGATAGCGCTAATCCACGGTGTAATTTTGCATTCTTCAATCGGTCCAAGACTTCCCCGGAGTCCGCTTTTTAGGTTAGCCCGTATTTTAAGTCCGATTCCATTTGTTTTCCGAAAATGGTATATTGTTTGAAATGGTAAATTTTTATCTTATATATATGTCACCTATTCAGATACCCCTTTTGTCTACGGAAGATTTGTGAAATCCGGTATCTCGACAGTTGTGAGTCCACGAAATCGCAATCGACAACTGATAGTAATCAGCATGGAGAACGCTAAAGTGAATTTATCTGCTCTATGCAATTTTCTCGTTTATTTTACTAATTGGCTGGTTTGAGTCAGGTGAATCCGACTATCAAGCGGGAGCAGTTCCCCCTAACAAATCTTGAAACCGGCATAGTTGGGTGGGATAGCCAAGATGACCCTCTCAACCCAAGGTACGTCCAATGTACGTTATTCCAAAGCTGTTAAGATCTAATTGGTCATACAGAAATTACCCTGCTTCACGAAAGTGGTTCCTTCTCTCACTCGTCAGCATCATTACATTGATTAGGTATGCAATATTCTTCCAACTTTAATTGAACGTCCATTATCCTGACCACCTACCTCGAAGCCCATTTGCATCATCTGTTTTCGCTTCTGCCGTTGCAGACGCAAGTAAAGAGTTCGGCAATAAGTCTTCGCTTCGTGAGTCATTGGCTGTGACAGGCTATCTATTCGGATATGGAGTAAGTATATTACGGCCCTGGGCGCTCTCTGGATGACATTGATCTAACAAAGAGCGCAGAGCGGACCTTTGCTTTTTTCCCCGCTAAGCGAGATTTACGGACGAAGAATTGTACTCAGCGTCGCAAATTGTTTCTTCGTGATTTTCCAAATTGGCTGTGCCCTTGCCCCGAATCTGTCCGCATTGATTGTCTTCCGGCTCCTCACCGGTATTGGCGGTTCTGCATGCTTGACCATTGGCGGTGGTGTTGTCTCGGATTTATTCGCAGCAGAGCAGCGAGGACTCGCAATGTCAATATTTTCCTTTGGGCCATTGTTCGGGCCAGTGCTTGGTCCAATTTGTGGTGGGTTCATTGCCCACGGCGCCGGATGGCGATGGGTTAGTAGACTTCCTTGGCTACTCAAAAGATGAAAATTAACCAAAATAGGTCTTTTGGGTTCTTTTAATTGTGGGTGGCACAGTGGCAACTCTTGTAGCGATTTTCAATCGCGAAACAAACCCAATTATCATCATGCAGCGCAAGACAGACTCATTGCGATCAGAGCTTCAACGACCTGACCTTTACAGTTGTTATGAAAAAAAGGGGGGCCCTCAAAGAAAGCAAATGGATCGCCTCAGAAATGGGTTAAAAACCCCTCTTCAGCTTCTTTTCCGCTCCCATATCGTGTCGATCATTGCTTTGTATATCGCCACGGTTTACGGCTGCCTCTACCTTCTCTTCACCACAGTGACCAACGTTTTCCAGAATACCTACGGCTGGAGTATTCAAATCAGCGGACTGTCATACATTGGGCTTGGTCTCGGCTTTTTCTGTGGGCAATGCCTCTTTGGTCTGCTGAGTGATAAAATCATTCTGCGACTTAAGAGCCGCAACAATGGCAGTTTTGAACCAGAAATGCGTCTCCCCTTATCGATATTCTTCGCCTTTTTCATTCCAATATCATTTTTTTGGTACGGATGGTCGGTTCAAGAGCACACGCATTGGATTGTTCCTATAATTGGGCTTTTCCCATTCGCATTTGGGATGGTTGGTATTTTTGGGACTTTGCAGACCTACGTCATTGATTCATACCCACGATATGCAGCATCTGCAGTCGCAGCCATTACCGTGAGTCGCTCTTTGTTCGGCGCGTTGCTACCCCTGGCCGGTCCCTACATGTATCAGGCGCTGGGTTATGGGTGGGGAAATTCTTTACTGGGCTTTGTTACTCTGGCTATGATCCCAATGCCCGTGATATTTTACCGGTTCGGTAAATCCATGAGAGGTAAAGCGACGTTGAATTTGGCATAGACTATTAAGGATTTCCGGCTTGTTACGATCTGAAGGATCGTTGGTTCCTTCCTCGTATGGAACAAAGCGAGCGCATTAAGGATTTGCATGGTTTGCAAAAGGGACACACAATAACCTTACAGCCCGGTCCTCTTCCCTTCTTTTTCTTTTCTCTCCCTGTACTTAATAATCTAGTTTGAATGCACTCTTTTGTTGTAAAGATTCAGCAGGTAACATCCGGCTCCCTTGCTGTCCCTGTTGCTGCTTATTCTTTTTATTTTTAGTGACAGAAATGCCAAGTGCGTTATGCTAGGTATTTCTTAAGTTGTGTTACGTTTCGTATTCCTGTGGCTCCACGAACACGAGATGCCAAGAGAAGCAGGGCTGAACCCGAGTCTTGGCTCAAAATATACGACATGGATTGTCCGGGCATATTGGGGCCTTGGACCCTGTCGATCATTTATGCGGGGGTTAGCACCACATCCATAAATAGACCCTGGATCATACTTGAGCTTGAGGAAGAAAAACATCTTCACGATAACGATATTTTCCTAGACATAATATGTTAACATAGTCCTCCTATCAATTGCAGGTCTGTATTGGGCGAGTGGCAGCATGGTATAAAGGTCATCCAAAAATAATCTCTTCTGCTTTGAGTAGATGAGTTTCAAAATGAGAATACGAGAAGCTATAGATGATCTATTCCCCGGTCATTTTTCTAGCCCTAAATAGAGCGATGTTCACTTCTGATCGACATCGCTACCTCACCACCTCCGCCCTATAGACAGTGGACTCCCTAGGTACCTACCAATCACCTGTATCATCCACTGAAGATGGTAATAGTTATCGTATTTGACCTTGGAGATTGGAATCATGGCCCCGTTGACGATGCTGATCTCTCGTGATTTCTATTTCGGCTTCACTGGCAAATGCTCGTATTGTGCCTAGCGCTCGTATTGCATCGATGAAGTTACATCTTTCAATTTATCAATAGAAGACTCGGTACCACCTAGAAAGCTATATAAACAACCACTTGCCCTCACTTATACGCTCCTGACATCCCCTCAGATACAATCAAATCTCCATCTCAATCCTGATACCAAAGATTCAATCCACATCTATTTTCAACTCCCTACTTAAGCCTTTCAACCACTCAAACCCGACCATCAACTTCGAAACAAAATGAAGTTCACCACCACCACTATCGCCGCCATCCTTCCTATGGCCAACGCCTGGATCTTCACCACCTGCAGCGGGCAGTGGGACAGCGAAGACAACAAGGGCTGCACTAAGTCCTCCTGCAAAAGCGGTGACACTATTGACTGGGATAACAACTTGTGGTCCGATTGTGTTCTTCGTGTCTACAGCGACAAGTCTTGCAGCAACCAGATTGGAATTGCATCTGATGACTGGAATGACCACACTTTGAGCAGGAGCATGGGTAGCTTCCGTGTTTCGTCTTGCGATAGCTAGACTGTTCGACTGTGAGAGATGTATGGAGATAAGGGCTCCGCTGGAATTGGCAGTGGGTGTGTTTGTTTGGTCTGATCTTCAGTGTTTGATGTCAAATAGCATGGGTTGGCCTGACCTTGACGGCTGTCTTTTAGCTAGCAATTGAATATCAGAGCCTTTGAAACGAGGTAGGAATTATAATGGTGTGCGTTATATCTGTTAGTATCGTAATTAGACTGTAAATCTAGCCGAGGTTATTTTTAGTCCAAGTCCTCAAGGTCCTCTCTCGCCTGGGATGTCGGCATGTATGATATTTCTATGCGCGATACTCGAGCGCATCATATGAAGGAGTCTCCCCCTTGCATTTTCCTGGCTGTTATCGACAGCTATCTTCGGGATAAGATTGGCAACCCCCTACCTGAAGCATTGCCGATTTTTATAGCAGATAGGAACAACTTTCATGTCAAGTCAATAAATCTTTCTTTTTTTTTGAATTTATGTTCTAGAATTGCACAGCTTCAACTTTCTTTTGCAGCCCTCAATCGAAGTTAAGATCAAGTTAGTATCTCATCCAGCGGTTAGCATGGTAACTAACTAAACAGCTGCATGCATTATTATATAAGCGTTGAAGACATAACTAGTTAATCGCTATGTTCCAATTTTGCCACGCTTCTCTTTGGTAATTTCGCCATGCTAAATAAAGAACCTTGGAAGCGCCTTTAGAGGCAGAACTCAAGAACCCTGGGGGCTGTAATTCCATCTCGTAATAGGAGACTCTTACAGTCTTGGTCTACTCTTCTTCTACATATCATATTTTGCTTCATGATCTCATCTACTGGCTTGTAACCCGTGGACGTATCTTGCAATCCCGATTGGACCAATGACAGTGCATAGCCGAGATAGACTTAAATGTCGGGTTCACCTCTGATTGGCTGTCTTCTGCCAAACATTCCCGTCCCATGTCACCGCTTATCTAATCTATTGGCTAGGCCGAGCCCAATCTCGGAACCCCGAAAGTCTCAGCCGTCTAAGATTGGAAGCTTGCGGGCTGCAAGCTCGTCTGGCCGCCCCGCTCACTTTCTTTCTTTTTCTACTCATTTTCTGAAGTCCGAGAGCCCGGTGCAGTCTTCTTGATGATCCGCCAAGCTATTCCAAGGGCGAAGCATACATTCTGTCTTTAGCATTCTTGCATTCAATATATCAGACCTGCCCCCGGTGCAATGTCACGTCCAATCACATCACCACACGCTCAGAAGTATCAGGTCAAGTTTGGCACATCCAGAGAGCGAGAATTCTATAAGTAATATACCACCTTTGTTTGTAAACGCAACATTGTACTCATGCATCGGCCTTGTGATCTATGTAACACTCGACCGAAGACCCTGTAGGCTAACCATGCACCTTGTTTCCTAGGTATTTACCGCCCTACCATCTCAAACCACACGCCCTCCAACACGTCGGGCCTGCTACACTATCAAAAGAACATGTTGCTCGATCCTCAGATGACCCTGTCCTGACGGCATTCGCCCAATTGGGCACCTTGCGACTAGATGCGCAGCGTGCGTTGATCTCGCTTTTCGGCCGAAACGAGCAACACGTTCTCACCGAAGCCACTCGAACCCTGAGCTTGCAGAATGATGGCGAGCATAATGCGCGAGACGAGCTTTGGGTCGGGTGTTGTACTATGTCTTATGACCGCAGCCTGTGTAAATCGGTTATGCATTCTACGCCAAATCAGTCAAATGCCAGGGACGGAGTCTTGGTTGTGCCCGATCTTACCAAAGATAATGCATTCAAGGATCATCCAGATGTGACTTCATTTCCAAACATTCGGTTCCTCGCATCGAGTCCTATCATCAGTCCGAAAGGTGTGGTGATTGGAGCCTATACGATCTTAGACGATCAACCTCACGAGCCAGAGCCCCTGGGCGGCGAGACACTCCAATTCCTGGTCGATATCGCAGCTACCGTCATGGACTATCTGGGAACTAGTCACTCAAAAGCCCAACGTTTCCGCAGTGAGCGCATGATGGTTGGCCTTGGAAGTTTTTTGGAGGGAAAGGGTAGTCTGCGCAAGTCATGGGTTCTCGACGCTGACGCCTCTCACCCCATGTTTGATGGAATGGACCATGCAGAAGGGCATGTCAATCGTGAACAGCAAGAAAAGCAGGTCTTGAATGATGTCACTCAGACCGTGGCTCAGAATGGCATGCCAAGCCACCTGTCTTCCCGTCCATACAATCTTCATATCCCTAGAAAAAAGACCCCGCAAGGGTATAGGGAGAAATATCATTCATTCAACTCGACTACCAAGAGAGATGACAAGGCTCTACCAAAACTCGAAGAAACTTCCCAAGCGGCTATGACAACCGGCAGCGATCAAAGCCAGACATCACTGAAGGATGATTATACTGCTAAAGTGAATGAAACATTTGGACGTGCAGCCAATCTCGTCCGCGAGAGTATCGAAGTTGAGGCAGTTGTCTTTTTCAACGCCAATTTCCGCTCCCAGGAAGCTTTAGTGGACAATGCGGAGTCTGATACTGAAGGCAGTGGGTTTGAGAGCTGTTCTTCGGGTGATGAGGCCACATTCCGAAGCTCCCCGCAACCTTCATTCGAAGATCAGATCTTTTCTGATCCAGAGCAAGCTGAAAACTCAGGCAAAACTACTTTGAACCCGTGCGAAATACTCGGATTTGCCACTTCGGATGTCTCTAGCATCAATGGTCAGTCGTTGGACGGTAACAAAATCGCATTATCGGAGTCATTCCTCGGGGGCCTTTTGCACCGATATCCCCAAGGGAAGATCTTCAATTTTAGTGAAGATGGGACAATATCATCTGATGATACCAGTGATGGAGTGGTCAACCGATTTTTGCGACGTCCCGGGGGCAATAGGTACAAAAGAACACGAAAGTCACTCGTGCGCCAGGATGCCCAGAGCTTGCTTCGAATTGCCCCAGAATCCCGAAGCATCATCTTCTCACCTTTATGGGATTCGCACAAGGATAGATGGTACTCGGGGGCTCTGGCGTGGACAAAAGAACACCACCGTGTCTTCACTTCGAATGATGAGCTAGCATTCCTCTTGACATTTGGAACTAGCGTCATGGCGGAGGTGCATCGACTCGGCGCTCATTTCGCCGATCGAGCAACATCAGACTTGCTCTCCGGACTGAGTCATGAACTTCGGTCGCCTCTGCATGGGATTTTCGGAACGGCAGAACTCTTAAATGACACCGCCATGGACGCGCTACAACGAGGATTTGTTCATACAATCTCCTCTTGTGCATACACACTACTAGGCTCCATCAATCAACTCCTCGAACATGCTAGTATCAATGATGTTCGACCAAACTCTGTCGCCAAACTCCCCGGTGGTCGTTTTCCTAAAATTTCTGTCAACCCGAAAATTACCGCAGCCCGCCCTCCTTTGCATTCAACAAATGATGTCGACACTTGTGTCGAACTTGATGCTATCTTAGAAGACGCAGTTGAAACGGTCTTCGCTGGTTATTCCTTCTTCAGCTGTTCAAGATCCCCTCTTCGGGGTATTGCCGGCGCTTCTATCTTCGGTAGCAAACATTCCGATACACGGGGTGGAGTCCAGGTGATCTTGGATATTGACCGCACCCACAGTTGGAAATTTTTGACACAAGCTGGGGCCTGGAATGTTATCCTCACCAACATCTTTGGGAATGCCTTGAAATTCACTCACAAGGGGTATATCTACATCTCCATGAAGGCCTCTCCAGTGAATTTTGGAAAAAGCGGCGACGCCACAAGCTCAACAGTCACCGTGACTGTCAAGGACACTGGATCTGGGATTGACCCAGACTTTTTGAAAAATGGACTATTCACTGCTTTCTCACAGGAAGATAGCATGACAACCGGCAATGGTCTTGGATTGAGCATCACACAACGATTACTCGCATCCCTTGGCGGTGACATCCAGGTCAACTCCAAGAAGAATGTTGGCACTGAAGTCGTGGCAACTGTGATTCTTAATCAAGCGTCTGCTTTGGACAATCTTGATAAGTTGAACAATCAGTCTCTCATCACCACAGCGAAAGCTCTTGCATGCGGGAAGACCATTGGAATATTAGGCTTCGGGACTTCTGAATTAGACACAGCTCTATGCACATCGTTACAAAGGCTGTGTGCAGACTGCTTCTCCATGGAAGTTCTTTTAGTTGGGGCTTCACAAACACAATTCGCCCACTGTGACTTATACCTATCTTCTCACGAATATCTGGATATAGGGAATCAGGAGATCAGGGCTATTGCACCTAGTCCAGGTGTTAAAATCCCTTCGCCGGTCATCGTAATATGCCCGTCCCCGAGGGTCGCGCACTCGATGTCAGTCGGAGCTCGAAATCGTGGTGATACAAATGTGCTCGAGTTCATTAGCCAACCATGCGGTCCGCGCAAGTTGGCAAAAGCATTACAATCGTGTATCAACCGCCAGCAGGTGCGGTTTGATTCTCTCCGAGGCGAAGAATGCAGACCGGGTGGCTCAGGGAGCTTCGGAGCCGATATCAGCACCGATGAGCCTGAGATGGACTCGCTTCTTAGCCCGTCGTCAAACGGGGAGGGCAGTGACCAATCCACGACCCAAGTGATAGCAGATCCAAAAACACACCCCCGGGCCAACACAGCAAAGCTCGAATCGTTGAGACTCTGTCGGGAGAATGTTGACGACTATCTTTTTCCATCCGAAGAAGTCGCCACCACGAGCCACGATACACCCATCAAAAAAGAAAATAGCCCCATATCAACCACTCCAACAACCGTTCTTCTTGTGGATGATAATGAGATCAATCTCAGAATTCTTATTGCCTTCATGAAGAAGCTAAATTGCGATTATGTCATTGCGCAAAACGGAGAAGAAGCCCTCGAGGTTTTCAAGGCGAATTCCTCTGCCGTTGGAATGATTTTTATGGGTAGGCCTTTTAAACATTAACGCGGGCATTGTCAATCTAATAATCTTCACAGATATCTCCATGCCAGTCATGGATGGCCTGGAATCTACTAGGCGAATCCGGGAGTATGAGAAAACACTGGAAACCAAACCCCGTGTCACGATTGCTGCCTTGACTGGCGTTGCACAAGCCGACACGCAACGCGACGCGACTGGGTCTGGTATGGATTTGTTCCTCACCAAACCCATACGGATGAACAGTCTAGTGCCAATTATCAAAGGCATAATGCCCCCGACCCATGCACTGTGGCAAGAGCAGTAAGTAATCAAGGATTCAACATCAATCAACATTTTGGATACTTGCGCTCTTGTATGTAAGAACAGCATCTATATATTTAACTAGGGCCAATGTTCATTCACAAACTGCACCCGGTCGTGAGCGCAATATCGGTATGCGTAATTTCAATGATAGGTTCTCTTTTCAGACCAGAGGCACTGGGGGGGGGTACACCTTCCTCTCTTCAGAGAATCCGTGCGAGGCAGCTGTCATCTACCTATAACCATTTGTATCTTGAACAAGGACACCCGAAGAAGTACGGTACTCTTGTCCCTGGTTGTTTGTTGCCGAACTCAAAACCACCTCTGGCCTGGGGACCTTGTACTGCCCATCATCAATAGTAGCTGGGGTAACTTGCTTCAAACGCTGAGTCGAGAATCGGATGGGTCTCTCCATGCTTGAATCAAAAAGGTAAAGGCAGTTAATTAGACGCTTTCACGGGTCATTTTCGCGTGTCAGGACATTTCGCAATATCCTGACAGATATATGAGAGATTGTCTGACTCGGGGGAGTGGCCCACTATATAGTTACCCAATTAGGTCCGCGCGAACTAGTTAGTCAACTAACGAAGAAGGATATCACGAGGGAGAAGAAAGAACGACCAGCAAAGAAGAGCGGCGACGAAATCATTCATCCATCTCAACATCCGTCTCAACATCCATCTCAGGGTCACAGTCGAAGATCAGGTCAGACTCCCATGATCCTTCTTGTGTCCGGCAAGATGTGCGTTTGGAGGTGGCGGGTGACACCGAGGCTGCTTTCCCCATCAGGTAGACTAGCAGGCCAAGCACTTGTTCGAACCCATTTCCAACGACACCGACAATTTTGTACGACCACTGGCAATCATTAGAATCAGGGTTACTGACACGATTTACATATACTTACCCGAGACTCATTGTCGAGCTTCATGAACGTGAAAGTCATGGTATCGGTGGAAATTCCGTAGACAGTTGTGTCTGCCTTGCCAAGTTCTTTGCGCTGCTTGTGGACGCACCCTTTTGACAGGTCAGCCTAAGAGCGCATTATGACGACGATATCGTGATTTACTTACCCATATATGCCAGCGCCTGCGGAATCCCTGCGGTACCACTGGCCAGTTTTTTGGCCTCTATGATGACAACGCTCAAGTCGATGTCTTCCTCCTCTCCGTACCAAATGCCGTAGTCGGGCCGCCCCGACAGTACCCATGTATTCCCCTTCCATTTCACAGGGTTATACGCCCATGTCCGTTCCATCTGAATGTTAACGGATCGAGCAGATTTGCTCAAAAACGACAATACTAGATCGTGAGCACAGACAAGGAGGAGGTTGAGCTTGCAGCGGATGAGGGCTTCATCGCGGCTGGCGCCATGAGCGCGGTCGGACTTTTCCAACCAGAGTTCTAGCTGAGGTTAGCTGATTTCTTTGCATGATTCAGGCTAACATACTGAGATCTGGCGGGATGGGGACAGGCGCAACAAAGTCGAACTCATTATCTACAACCAGGGTGAGACCCAGGATCTTCTGGACATCCTGCAGGGTTAACGAGGCTACTGCAAGCGGCATAGGAGTGTCCAGGATCGTTTCCAAGTCTTTGGTGTCAATCTTGTGTTCAATAAAGCGGCGAATGATATACTTCAAAGCGGAAATAGTAGACATTGCGTAGATGTAGGGAATGCAGGATGTCTTTGATGAAGTGGGAAAGCGAAATAAATACGGCAAGTTCGGGTTGTTTATTGAGAATAATAAACCTAGCTTGTAGACCGCGTCCTTTTCTAGACATATTCAAAGTGCTTAGGGTAAGTAACTAGTACGTGAAGGGTTACGGAGTATAGTTAGTGGACCCCCTTGGCTAATGCGACCCCCCCTGGCTGGTATTCGGACTACCGCCCTCCACACCGCCTTAGTGTCGAACTCAGCAAGACGGTAGATACCTACAATTTGTATAGAAACCGTTAACAAAATTGAGTCACTTTTATCATATAAACCATCCTTCAACAACTACTTCAAAAACTGCTCCAAAAACTACTTCAAGAACTGCTCTATTAAGTCTGGCAGAATTAATTGATGCCTTCTGTGTAAGGCGGAATCAGGCGGAATCAGGCAGAGGGGGGTCCCTATAGTTAACTAGATTAGGCTTAGTTCGTATTCATTCTCTGCCAAATCCGCCGATCACCTTGTTACGATTTTGTCCATGCGAAAAGACCCATCACGTGATACACACAGGAGGCTTCTGATTTAATTGCTTTGCTTTGCTTTGCTTCGCTCCGCAATTACTAGAATACAGGTCCTTAACTGCCGAATCGGGTCAAGACGACGGTGTCTAGACAATTGTGGGTCATAGTGGTACAATCGCCTATCCCAGAAACCGACCTCGATACCTCCTTCCCCCATTATCAGACATTATCTCCCAGGCTTATAGCAAGTGAGATGAATTTCACTTTTCTATCACGCTGATTTTAGACTTGCGTTGCTAACGCGCAACAGGAACGGATTCACAAGTATGGGAAAGAGGTTTGGCTGGCAACGGAGAAGAGAGTAAGTCACTTTTTTTTTTCCCGTGGTTACTGCTAAGGACTCTGACTTATTCATATAGATCGGTACTATCTCCTATACATCTGACCATCCAAGTCCATTCCCGCTGGCTATCGGCATGACCTTGGCCTCATTATGGACGATGATTCACCTCAACTTATCAGCCCACCTGGCTATCCCGCTGTGTCGAAATTGGCGTCATACTCCGCTGCGCTCGCTGGGTCTGATGTCTACGTAATTCGAATGAATACAGCCGTTAAGAGGTAGCTTCTTCTCGAAGGACCCGTCGACCCTAATGTGATTAGAAACGCAACGGTTATAGATAACTACCTAGTACCCATGTGACCGCGCTGCGTATTCACAGAGTACGTCACTTTTATGGAAAACGAAGGAACCGTTCAGCCCTGCAGATGGGTTGTCAGGATCCGTCCTCTATCTTGGACGGCCGACAGATGAGTCGAGCTGGGCGGTTGTATTCCAGAATTTCTAAGTGCTCTGTACCACGCTCGTCGATCCCAAATCCGGTATATCTCAATAAGCAATTGTTAAAAGGGGATTTTGCTCCCTGAATCGATAAGGTCTTCCAAATTGCCATAAGCAATGATGAGCATCGGGAAAGAGCTGCAGGACAGAACGCGCAGGTTTAGACCGTCGGGTATTCTCGGCCCCTTATCAAAATTTGCTCTGGCTTTGGTTTGCTTAACAATCTCCAGAAATTCTTACTGTTTACTATCATTTCAGACTGCCCCAGTGATAATATATTTGTGAGACGCCAGGTCGATCAGAAGAGAAATGGTATATTCAACGAAATAACTCAGATGGAGAAAGAGGAAGCAAGTAATTACAAGAGTGGGAAGCAGCCTTATTATATAGCTGCTAACCATTTTGCAAACGTTGTAAACCTCGAATGTCTCTTAGAAAGGTTCAATTTATATATAGCTTTAGTAAGTCCAAATGTCAGCGACCCCAAACGCCAAGGCACAATAGTTATCCCAATAAAAAGTCTATACATTTAACTCCCGTACAGATGCAATAGGCAAGGTCTCTCCCTTCTCTTTCAAAGTCCACGCCGCACTCTTACCCCATGAACGGGAGAATCTCTCAAGCGCAGCTGTAAGTGCACCCATCTTCGGCTCTATATGCTTCGACCACTGCTGAACAACATAGAGCAAGAACGTAAAAAATACAACCAGAATAAACCCAAGTCGGAATGGGCTCGGCGTTGGAATATAAGACTCCGGGTCCGGTGTTCCATCTGCCCTTAAAGCCGGCTCAAAGCCAATTGCCATGGGAAGATACAGCAGGTAAACCAGAACAGATCGCATTAACGGTCCGTGGATAAGATATAGCGGGAAGCTGATCGACCCAAGCCACAGCAGCACGGGATGGGAGAGCATCCGCCGCATGGAGGGAGAAAGCATCACGCCAAGACATATCATCTGCGCCCCAAGGCTGGCATAGTAGCGGCTGACGTTGGCATCTCGTGGGAAGATGATTTCGGCAAGCGATGCAAGCTGGGAAGACCACCTGGTTTGGTCGGCGTATTGATCTGGGTACGAGCAGATGTACAGGCCTAGGGTGACTAGCCCGTAGGGTAGGAATTTGAAGAGCAGACGTGGCCGGAGGGCCGTCAGGTTGTAGAATGATAGTTCCGCTAGTATCATGCCAGCGAAAATATTTGTACCAACAGTACCTGTAAGAAATGATTAGCGGGGTATTCAGTATCGCGATATTATTCCCAAACATACCATCCAGAGTTACCCAACTATAGGTGTATAGGACCATTTGCGCACAGAGGCGGAACAGTGGTGTAGTATTTACCAGAGCCAACAGGGTCATGAACACATATAGGGAGCCACGGAAAAGGGGTAGCAGTGCCCATTGGGGTTGGTCGTAGGCATTTTCTCCGTACATCCAAGTCCCCACTATCTCTCGCATCAGATCCACGACGGCCGTTTTCAAAGATGGACTTTGTTGGGGGCTTGTCGCTCTGAGCCAGTATGCATCTACCCTTCTACCCAATTGGTAGACACCAAACTGACACAACAGCCAAGCTAAAATTGTCATCAGAGCAGCGGGGAAGACCAGTCTCCACTTGCGCCGGAAGGCGCCTGTCGAGAGTGTAGCAAGAGCATCGCTTGTAGCTCCCCGTCGAGCTAGCTGGAGCGGTTTTAAGGCATTCACGAACCCGAGTAGCACCATGAAGATAGCTACCCAAGCCTGGCCCTGTATGACCAGTCTAAAGAACGGCCGCTGAAACAAAATAGACTTTCCTGTTTCCGCGAAAGACGGCGGGATCAGATATGTCGCAAAGGATAGACAGGTATGGCTCGCGACCACAAAAACTGCGGCAATTCCTCGCAGACCCTATAAAAGCATGTTAGTCCGTGACAGTTCCACAGTGGGGATTTTCAAATAATACTCACATCTGCCCAGCTACTCGGACGGATATAAGATGCTGATTGCTTGTCGACAATAGCCATATTGGGCAAACGGGTTCATTGCTGGTACTGGTCAATAGTATAATGCAGCTGCAGCTCCCTAGGCACATATACATAAGTGCGGTTCGCAAATCATGCCTTCTTCCGGGGAGACATTGCGAGAAATAGACTCTTGAAATTAATACGGAAACGTCAATGTGAGCTCAATTTGAAATAGTTGACAGTTGACATCCGCTATCCGAAGACGGAAGGGTTCGAGCGGGCTAACATTCCACGGCCATACGCAGATGAATTAGGAGTTGTCAAAAGAGGAGTCGAAATATTAATTTGCGATATTTGATTGGTCTGGAATTCAGGGGCTAAGTACTCCGTAGGAAAATAGAACAAGAGTTCAGCTGACTCCGTATGCAGTTTTGTGTGTCTTTTTTTGTGTGTCTTTTTTTGTGTGTCTTTTTTGGTAGTTCTTAGGTCTATTTAGATACCTTCTCGGATCTTTCCCCCTTAATGGTGTTTGAGCTAAGAAATAAGAAGCATATAGTTGGCGTAAGGCGTAAAGTGCTGTATAAAATATACAACATGCGACTATTAAAGCCCAGAGTTCCTGATCGACACATGGATTTCTGACCTATCAAGTTTTATACAAAGATTCCAACAATGCGAATGTTGTAGAATAATCAAATACCATTCTAGAGTACATATCCAACGGTCAATCTACTCTCTATCCTCAATACTTTGTACTTTGTAGTCAATATGCCCCTTTGTCCATATTACGTCACCTGACCCTAAACCTGATCAAGGCTTTGTTGATTTTGTTTCAACTGCGCCTTTTCTCTCTTCTTTTATCCACAGTCCTCTGGCAGGCTGTGTCTCCCGAATTTGGCCTCTCACCTCGTGTCTTTCGTTTCTCCAAATTCCTCATTCATTCTCTAGCGCTTTCGCACTCCCTTTTGTTGAGAATCTCCCTTTTTCCGGTCCGAATGCTTTCTGGTTATCGATCGATAGCTCTCCTTCAGCGATAACAAATGTCCAGCGGGAACTGGGTGCGACATCGTGGCCATGGTCACAGGAAACGTAAACCCTCGCTATCCGCCTCCCTCGGCTGATTTCGACCTTCCCGGCCGGCGCAGAGTTCCTCACCCTCTTCAATTGGAGTCTTTAGTCGACCCACGCCCGCGAACCGCAAATCCGGCTCCGAGATCATCACCTCACTCCCCCCGCTCTGCAATTCGCCATAGATCGCGTTCGCCTCAGCGGCGGCCTCACAATTATCATGACAACCCGTGGCCACTCACTCCGCCTCACTATGGCCCCTCTCACGGGACGAGGGGCGAATGGAAAACCCCTAGAACTGCCGGTCGCACTCGAGCTTACGCCACACCACCTGAAACCTATTCCCCGAACTGGCCCGAGCGAGATGACCTCGAACGGGCAGTGCATCGGAAAGCTATGCCAGCCCGAGGGGGTCTCCGTATATCCATGTCAACTTCTAGGTTGAATAATAGGCGCCCAAGGACGCAGGAATCTATGGAGCGCCGCTTTCAGGACATGAGCCCCCAGGAAATGTCCATGACAGGCTTCACAACAAACGGGCCTACCGAAGAGAATCAGTCCCGACCAAGTGTCAATTCGGAAACCTGGCGCTCGAGCGCCGAACAAGCAAGCGGAACAGAGCGCAGCAGTGTCCTAACCAAGAGCAGCTCGATCACCGATCTTTCACCGGATACCCCCGACACGCCTTATGGGGACGACAATGGGATGAGTGTCGAAGACGCGATTTCCATGTATCTTGATGGCTTCAGCGACGTGACCGAAGAGCCTGGCTCGCCGAAATCCCACGCGGGGAGTAAAGCGCCATCAGCAACGCCCCCGCCGTCACGCGATTCGAACCTACATGAATTACAACCGCTAGAATATCCGTCGCTGAGCGACGTTCCTCCGGCATCCTCGATGCCACATTTTCCCAGTTCTCAAGATGCAAGGCCAGATTCATTGTTTTTGCCAAACATGGCTTATTCCGAACCCAACCCCATACCGCCCATACTTCCAGAATCGCCTCCAGAGTTCACACCATTAGAACCTGCACTCCCAGAACATCCACCTGAACCCGACCCGTCGGACCCTGTTCCGCCAGACTCTCCGCGCGATCTCACCCCCTCCGATATCGCTCCCTCCGATAGCACCCCCCAACATCGCCGGCAGCTGATGTGCATCATACACACCAACGACAGCCCTCGACAAAGGTTTTTATTCCGGGATTAGTGCCGCCGCAACTTTGCTCTGGAGATGGCCCTCGAGACGGTTACGGATTTCGCAAAGCTACCCAATATGTGACCCTGGATGAATACGAGACCTGGAAAGGATCCTACTCCAGCCATGTGACGCAACGGAGAGCCAAATGGTGTGAATTGCTCAAGGAACACGGGCTTCCCATATCAGAGCCCACAATATTTCCGCCGCAGTCTTCGAAAGTCAAGCGATTTGTTCGCAAAGGAATTCCTCCAGAGTTCCGAGGTGCGGCTTGGTTCTATTACGCCGGCGGGTACGAGCATTTGAACCGGAACTTTGGCCAGTATGATGAACTCGTTGCGAAGGCCATGACCTCACCGAGTAACGACGACAAGGAGCACATCGAGCGTGATCTCCACCGCACATTCCCCGACAACCTCCATTTCAAACCGGAGGTGACTCAGGAAGCAGAACAGTCCGGGAGCAGCAATCCGAGTTATTCTAATGTCACTACAGAAACGCAGATGATTCAGTCTCTACGTCGGGTTCTGTATGCTTATGCGCTGCACAACCCGAAAATCGGATATACTCAATCTCTGAATTTCATCACCGGAATGCTCCTTCTCTTCCTCCCTGAGGAAAAAGCATTCTGGATGTTGCATATTATCGCCGCAGACTACTTGCCTGGAACCCATGAAATTAGTCTGGAAGGTGCGAACATTGACCTCTGGATTCTCATGGTCCTGCTCAGGGACACCATGCCGGGCATCTATTCGAAGATCGCTTCCATGGGTGGAACCCCGTCCGGACGGGGCAAAATGCCTCCCTTGACAGTGAATTCTCGGCTGCCGGACATAACCCTGGGACTGACCAATTGGCTTATGTCGGTTTTCATCGGAAGTTTACCTCTTGAAACTACCCTCCGAGTTTGGGATGTCTTCTTCTACGAGGGCTCCAAGACGTTCTTCCGTGTGTCTTTGGCAATCTTCAAAGCATGCGAGAAGGACATACTCGCCGTGACAGATCCCATGGAGGCATTCCAGATCGTCCAAACCATCCCCAAAAAACTGTTGGATGCCAACACGTTGATGGATGAATGTTTCGTACGTAAGCACCGCGTCGGACAAGGTCGTATCGAAGAACTCCGAGCTCAACGCCGTACGGCTGTCCGCCAAGAGAAGTTGCGACGATCAGTAGCTTTCAGCAAAGGTCAGCTTCATTCTGGGACGGATGATTTCGCCGGCCGAAGCAACACACCAACCCCAGGCATCGAGCACCGGGTCGTCGGTTCCTGGCGTCACTTGAAACAACATGCATTTCGATAAGCGAATGGCCATCTCGGCGTCCATGTCTGTTGGGCGTCTTTCTTAGACAATGGCCTGTATTCATAATTGCGAAGTTGACGAGGTTTAGCGAGGGCAGTTATTTGCCTGCATTATAGGCGTCTTGGTTTCGAAAGGCGAACTGGGGGAATCGAGCATTTACGGCATTCATTTTCTTGCATTTGTATCAAATTTCAAACACTTCTAAGTACGACGCTGTATAGCGCTCAAGGTCGTATGCCTGGATTTATTGCCTGATATCTATACTATCATCCATTGAAATGACTTGAGTCGGTCTGGTCCCGGTCTGTTTGTCTAATATCAATTCTTTATAAAATATGTACCTCGGGGCCGGTAGCACTTTTTGTGAAGTGTAATTTTCATTCAGATGCATGAATTATATCGGAAATGTGTAAGGGACTACGAGGACTTGAAGACGCAGACTAATTCCCATCTCCACCTAGGCTACTAGGTCTGAAGATGCTGATCTACTTGCTTCTGATAGAAAGGAAAAATCCGCAAGTGCGTGTTTGTATTCTTGAAAAAAAAACTAAAGGGTCAACCGATGGGAGAATCCATCCGCTTACTCATAATCCCCCCTGATGTGATCGGTCTTCGGCTTCCAAGCAAAAAGGGCAGTAGCTGTTTTGGTATACAATTACATTACATTGCTGTGTCCGCCATTACTGAAAATAAGAAGAGCAGTGATCTCGCCATTGGCTTAACTCATCAATTGTCTGAAGACCAAAAAGGTACCTTGAAGTTCAAAAAGAAAAGAAAAAAGAACCCGATCACTCTCAATACATTCAGCAGAAGAGTCGTTGGAGGTCTTCGTTATAGCACCCTTCTCAAACTATCGTTGCTGACTTAGCATTTTAACGCTTCGTTTCACTTTCCTTCTGACCGTAGAGACAGTCTGGCAAACTGCTGGCCTATCGTGAATGAGCAGAGCCGTGCTTATCGAACCGTTTCAGGTCCCGGAGGCAGTTTTGAAGTCTTTCAAGCTTCTGCATCGCTCTTGTCCTCTCCTCGACTACTTCCTTACCCTCGCTGGCGAGGCCTTGAACGTCGGTGTCTTGCAGGTCGTAGACCGTGTCCGCCATGAAAAGAGTCGGTAATTTCTGGATCAGGCATGCTTCCACGACCAGAGCTCCAACGTTGTCGATCACGTTCTTCAGGGCAACCTAGATATCCAAGAATTATTAACAACAGTCCTTGGCGGTTTGAGAGTATGCGTAGGCATATACTGAAATCACGAAAGGAGCGAGACGGATATATTATAGTCAGAGAGGAAAAGAAAAGTAAAGTCACCTTGTAATATGCCTCCATGTAGTCGACGGCTTGCGAGCTGGCGGCTCGCTCCATATCTTGCTCGGTGTATTGAGCCACGGACCTAGCCAGAGAACGGTAATCAATTGTGCGGAGGCTATATAAATGCGCCGCTTGAATTTCCTCGGAGGTCGTTAAAGCTGCCTCGACTGCGTTGAGATATCGCTGTTCTTGCACCTTCTGGACAGTAGTCGTGAAGTAATGGTTATAGGTGATAGGGTGCCCAGAGTAATGCGGATTGAGGATCTCGGTAACCTTCTCTTGGAGATTCTGCGCCAGGATTTCCATCTTCGGGTTGATGATATCTCGACGTATGCGTTCCGTGGTCTCGCCGACAGAAACCTGCTCGAGGATGTCGTTGATGACTTGATGAACAGCTCGAATGATCCCAGCGATGCATCCACCGACTATATTCTTCCATGGCTGACATTGATCTCTGAACAACTCCGCGATAATCATGGGGTTCCAAGTGCCAGGCAGTTCACGACCGCGGTTGCGTCTCATCAGATTCTTGACTACTTCCACATAGTCAGATCGTGAGATCATAGGCAATATTTCTTGCATTTTTGGCTCGTCCGACTCTTTGTCATCTGATTCTTCATCGACAATGACTAGAGCCTTGCCTTCTTTGCGCATCCGCTCCTCGAAGGAGGTCAAAGTAGCCTGGACAACGGCACGAAGACGCCTATGGTAACTCTCACCAGAGCGGCTGTCTCCGAAGAACGAATAATTCGAATATTCGCCGTTCACGGCAGCTTGCATGAGCATCGAAAAGTCTTGTCCAACCTTGCCAAGGTATCTTCTCTGATCAGACAAGGTGGCCCGCGAGGCTCCAAGCTTGTCAAGGATGGTATTGCAGCCAAGTATGCCTGATTCAACGTCGCCCTGGATAGAAGAAAGATAGAGAATAATATGGTCAACGAGGACATTACTTAGTCGTGGTCCCAGCGTTTTGGCACCAAGCTGATTTGACTCCAGCTCTGTCCAGACACCACTGGACAGGAATTCTTCCTCGGCTTTATCTCTCTCAGCAGAGCTGGCATCGCGCATGGCATAATCCCGATTCTTCAGAACATGCCACCCAAGTCCGAATCTCACGTCATTGTTCTTGGCTAGTTCCACATAGGCGCGCTCGCTGTCTGACCCAACATCCAGTGTGTCCGGCTTGGTTATCAGGCCCATGGTGCGGTCGCCATGGGTATCCAGTTGTCGAGCAAGCTTAGTGACCGACTGCAAAGCGAAGTCGCTCTTAGCGGAGACCACAGCCATAATGATGCTCCTTGGGCGCTTCATATAGCCCATCACCAGCTCTTCCACCAATTCTGCATCTTGGTCAGACTGTTCTTTGTTCCCAGCCCGGAACAGACCCGGCAGGTCCACCAACGTCAGATGTGGTTGGGTCGGGCCGCACAGCTCGATCCGAAGGATGTCGGTGCTGAAGCCCTTATTCGCGCCATCCAGTCCCATCACACTTTCGGCAGTATTCACCACCATTCCAAGATTGAGAGGCTCTTCGAGGTCGAATTTTTGGGAGCGGAGTCGCACCTGTTCCTCTTCAGGGCGAGTCGGGTCCGGAATGAGAGAGACGTCGATGCTTGTCCGGTCTCCCCGTCGAAGGACCAGCTCGGTAGCAAACCGGGTACACAGATTGTCCTTAGTCGGAAAGGACATGCCTGAGATGGCCTCGAGTACTGAGCTCTTCCCGGAAGACTGATCGCCGCAAACGATGATCTCTGGAAGGTCGACCCAACGGGTAATCCCTTGCAATCTGAGTTTGTCGATAATATCAAGTAGGTCGCGATGGTCACTGGATTGGAGATTTTTGGTTGCCATTGTGATGATCCTGTTGTCAGGTAGAAAAAGAAAGGAGAGATGTTGGTTATCAAAGTGAGAGATTGCTGTGACCGTTGTTTTATATGTCCTTCGCCAAGTTAAAACCAGCGGATCCAAGAGGAGTCATGCTCCTCAACAGGAGTCGCAGGCTTCGCCGCTTAGGGTACAACTGTGGCAGGGATAGATGCCGCCCAAACCAACACAGCATTTCAATGAAAGGAAGCGGGGTTAGGCAGCGATGCATCAGTATTTGCGCTTGTAGCAAAAAATATCAGCCGCTAGAATAATATCTTGGTCATTCGACTTTACAATCTGCCAGACTCACCAAGATATCCATATCTTCATTTTCCGTATGGCTACGAGGAAGAAGAAATGCAAGGCTTCACCGTCATTCAAGAGACCTCCATCATCCACGATGGGTGATCTAGACTCTTCGGTATCAAGAGACCAGGAGATTATTCTCGGCCTTATTGCTAGGTAAGAAGTCACCAATTCAGGATGACATTCGTTCTGAAACTAACGCCAAGGTAGCCTCCACCTCAACTCAGACTATAGCGATTTGACTATCATTTGCAAGGATGCAGTCTTCTCTGCTCATAAGCTCCTCGTCTGCTCCAGATCAGAGTATTTTCGTCGGGCTTGTTCTAGCGGGTTCAAGGTAGTCAAAGTTAATCCTGTGGACGATTCTTCGTACCAAGACTGACAAGCGGTGATGACTTTTAGGAAACCTACAACCCGATTCATCTGGACGAACAAGACCCGATCCTAATTGAGAAGATGCTGGAATTCCTATATACGGGAAACTACACCTTCCGATCCCGCACGCCTAAATCCCCACAGACTGTTGACGGTGAAGCTCACGCAGAGGAGCCAACGATGGAGTCGCTCCTGCCAGAGGAACTGGCCATGAATGAATCAGCTCCAATTGACGAAACCCTATCCGAGCAACGGGACACCGTAGAGCTTGTGGCCGATACATTGGCTGACTGTCATCCATGTTACTTCCATGTGCGCATGTATGGCGTGGCGGATTACTTCATGATCGGCGATCTGAAAAGCAAAGCGGAGGGACACTTTAGTGCATCATTCATGGATTGTTCCGAAAGAGAGTCCTTTGCAGAAATGATCCAAGAACTTTATTCGACACAGGCCAACTACCAGAAGCTGAGGCAATTGGCGATTCAAATGATAGTTGACAACCTACCGCGTCTTCGAACAGGGCGCACTCCTGTGATTGATGCCGAACTCATGAAGTCGGTGCCCGATTTTACATACGATTTATGTCAAGCGACTCTCGACAATTATGTGCCACACATTAGGGAAGAATACTACTTCTAGGTCCGTGTGAGGTTTGATCCCTGGATTCCCTCAAGGACAACTGGAAATCTGCCAAATTCGTAATGGTAGAAATTCAGAATATGATGGACAACAAGCTAGCCATAGAATTGAAGATTTCGTATGAATAATAACCAAGTAAACATTCGAGAGCATGCTATAGATTCATTTTCCTAGCTGCTAAGGCTGTTTAGTTAAACCAAGCTTCACCCAGTAATTCTTTGCTGTTGGACGAATGGATTTGCAAAATCTATTCTGTTTTAAAGCTCTCACCTCGCCCCGTCCCTTCCTCATTTTTTTCTTCTTCTAACAAGCCAAGGAGTAGGTCATCATCTTTCCATTTCTTTAAAGCCTTGCTCTTCCATGCTTCCCACTCCTCATCTTCAAATTTGAAGGCCCGCTGGAGTCCTGCGAAGATATGTGAAAGGGTCTGTCTATCTAGAAAAGAGCTCTCAGGACCAAGAGCGAAGAAAAATCTTTGAGCCTTCCTGCCCTCGACGACACAAACGGCAAGATCCTCGCGGCCCTTTTCGCGAAAGATGGCAGCTAGTCTCAATTCGTCCGCGGCTAGCTCATTAGAGCCGTTGTAGAACTCAGCTACCGGCCACATCATACACGGGGAACAGAATGCCTCCGCCTTAGAGACAGTTTGCGTCCATTCCCAGTCGATGATACCTACAATATCGAAACAGTCATCAACCAGAATATGGTCACCCTTATCATCCGGGTGCTTAAGAAAGAATTGGTCGCCTAGTGGGACGTCAAAGAGAGTGCCAACAATATCCTGGCGAAATCGATGGAAGAGGTATGTATCTACCGGATAGCAGGGGTCAATCTCGCCGCTAGCTATCATTGTGAGGTAGGACTCGAGGATAGCCTGAGAGTACTCGGGCGAGGAAGAGAATGGACCGAGTGGCCCCTCTCCTACACGGAATATGGATTGATTTGCGAGACCTTGAAGGCTTATGACATCTCCCGTCGAGGAGATTAGTGATCCCATTACTTCGAAAGGATGCCTATCAATCTCGAGGGAAATGTCAACCAACTGCTGCATGACCTTCTCTTTCTGCTGAGGAGTCGCTGCCTGCCAATCCAGAGGCTTTCCATCTAGCTTTTCCATCAGAATATAGTCAACTCCGATTAGATTTTCTGGATCGGATTCGCATGCCCAATCAAAAATCTTGGGCGTGGGAATGCAAGTATACCGCTGGAGGTAAGTCATAGTGGCAGCTTCGCTTCGAAGTATCCAATCACGGACTTCCCGCGGCGGTGATGAGGTTCTTGCGAGGCGAAAACGTGCGAGCCACTTGACATTATCATCGAAGGTAATCTCGGCATGGCAGTTCTGGTTCCCCATCATGGCAGACAAGCTCTTACGAGACAAGTCAACCGTACACGAGATACCTTCTCTGAGCATCGATGCGCGGAAACATAACTTGGAGCAATCTATTCGAAGGCATAGTTCGTCTATGTGACGAGCCTCTGTAGCTGCATATTGAGCAGAGTATGACTCCCAGTTTTCCTATTAGATGAGCATGGGCATTTGTATTATGGCTATACCACAAACCTCTGGTTTTGGGCATTTGTGCCACGGCTCTCGACGGTGCGTGCGACAGAAGTGTCTATCGCACAGCAAGCAATCTCCTGCTCTCTGCGCAGCTGGTTTCTTACAACTTTCCCATTCGCATGACCAGTGAGGCATTGTGGAAAAGTTGGTCTATCGAGGTGCCCCACTGGAGAGCTCTAGAGTAGCAATGAACGAATCTTGTGATCAAGATAATGACAGCCAGTCCGCGTTTTGTTGATGTTCCTTACAGGCGGTCGGGAAAATGGAAAGTCCGCGAGTTTCACTTCAGCAACGGGAAAGCCCCTCCTGTTTTTTGGAGGGAGAGAAAATATACTCGTTGAATTGTTCACACTGCCAATGTTGCCAGGGCTGCATCAAAGGTGATTACCTAATCCATCTCGTTTTCCAAGGTCCCAAGGTTAACGCGTATGTTAAGGGGCAATATCAAGTCGCTTCAAGTTCCTACTGCCCTACGTAACGAAGTCCTATGCCAAGCAGGTAACCGACTTGGCATTTCTCTAGTTTTAGGCAATCCAGTTACCAATTGGTAGATGTCCTTAGTTAATTAACCACTACTCCTTATAGGGCTGTAATAACAGGACATGACAGAAACAAAGCTGGGCAAACTATAATTCTCGTTGTACCTCTGTTGTAGGTCCTACCTGCTCTCCAATTTCCGGAGGTCCAAATTACATTGTGGATTTCTCGCGAGCCATGGATACTCTTCAGATGAAATCAAAGCTCCGTCAAATCAAACTATGACGAGACGATCGGAAATCTTCAACGATCTAAGAAAAGGGTCCACGGGTCGATTTAGCGCAGATCGGCGATCGCTAGGGCTGAGTTCATTGCCAATCGAGGTCTGCGATTCGATTCATGTCGTCACCAGTCAAATGCAGTCAAACCTAAAAAAAACCCTTGCTGCCCCTTTTGGTTCTTTTTCCTTCTTTCGTTTGTTTTCCCCCTTCTCCCAGTCTCGCAGATATGAGTGGACAGGCTGCTAGCTATTACAATAACGAGGGCTTCCCTCAGGGCCAACCTCAGTATCCGCCCAACTATGGTCATGACCAGCAACATGGGAACTATCAACCGCCGAATAATGCGCCATACCAGCAGCCAACCTATCAGCAACCTCCATCTGAGCCCAAACCACCGCAGGACCACCAAAATGTCCCAGAGTCTGGATACACTTTTGACCAGGCATTCAAGATCGAGAAGCCAAAGTGGAACGACCTGTGGGCAGGTCTTTTGGTGAGTGTGGCCGTGTCGAATTGATAACCTCCTTTAGCTAACCTATTACACAGTTGATCGCAGTCTTCCTCGGGTATGCCGCCGTGTCCGGACTTACCATCCACAAGTATGCCACCAACAAAGGCTTCAACGGAGGTGGCATTTACGACTCGAGCAATGATTTCTCGCTGGACACCAACACCCTCGTCTTATTTATCTTCGTCCTTGTCGTCGCCCTAGTCTTCTCTTGGCTCTATTTCATGGGCGCAAGATACTTCACCAAGACCTTCATCTGGGCGACCGGCATTCTCAACATTGTCTTCGCCTTGGCAACAGGAATCTATTACATCACGCGCAAGCAATATGGAGGTGGTATCGTATTCCTCATCTTCGGCGTCTTCGCAATCGTCTGTTTCATCAGCTGGATCCCGCGAATTCCCTTCACTGCCTTTATGCTGCAGACCGCCATGGATGTGGCCCGAGGCTACGGGCACATCTTCGTAGTAAGCGCGCTGGGCGGAATCGTGACGGTTGCTTTCGCCGCCTGGTTCTCCGTCACGATGGTTTCGATCTACGTCGCCTACGAGCCCGATTCCACTGGCAACAACCCATCCTGCACGAACGGCGGCTGCAGCAGAGCAAAGGTCATCGGCCTCGTCGTCTACGTGACCTTCGCCATGTACTGGGTCAGTGAGTGGATCAAGAACACGGTGCACACCACCGTCGCCGGTGTCTACGGTTCGTGGTATTTCTTCAGCAAGTCCGCCGGCGGCATGCCCAAGGGCTCCACCCGGGGCGCCTTCCGTCGCGCGACTACATACTCCTTTGGCAGTATCAGTTTCGGCAGTCTGATCATCGCGTTCATCAACATGTTGCGGCAGGCGTGCTCGGTCGCGCAGCGACAAGAGGCTGGACAGGGTAACTTGGTCGGTAGTATCTTCGTTTGGATTTTGGGATCTATCATCTCGCTGCTGGACTGGCTTGTTACGCTTTTCAATCGCTACGCGTTCTGTCACATCGCACTGTACGGAAAGGCTTATATCCCCGCAGCCAAGGATACTTGGTCTATGATGCGCGACCGAGGAATTGATGCTCTCGTGCAAGACTGCCTGATGGGTCCCGTGTTGACTATGGGCTCGACTTTCGTCGCCTATGTCTGTGCGCTATTGTCCTATCTCTATCTGCAGTTCACCAACCCCGCGTACAACAGGGATGGTAACTTCACCGCGGTCATCATGGCTTTCGCTTTCTTGATTGGTCTTCAGGTCTGCCAGGTCTTCATGACTCCCATTGGTAGTGGCGTTGAGACTATCTTCGTGGCGATGGCTTGGGATCCTCAGGTCATGATTAATGACCACCCGGATATTTATTACAAGCTGGTGGAGATTTACCCTAGAGTCCAACAGGCAGTTCACGCTTGAGCCCTCCAGACAAATTTACAGCAGGGGCCTTGGACTTGTACTCTAACAGTCCAATCTCTATGTCTATAGGCGGAATCTCTATCCGCTTTTTCGCCATGTATGAATCACCAGCAAAAATCGGTGCACGTTAATTTAAATTGAAGATAATATACGACTAATAACACTGCCAAACATATTTCATGCATCATTACCAAGTCCAAGACCATCTAAACATCAATCTCAAAAAACCCCAAACATGAACTAACTGCTAACCAAGCCATAAAGAAACGAGAAGCACCCTCTCAAACAACCTACAAAGTAACAACGACAGCCATAACAGCCGCAACGCCAAGCACCGCAACACCACCATGCACCGAAGCGCCCGCCGCCGCCGCCCCCTTGAAAGGCGAGAACCGAGTCGGATCAACACCAGAAGGCACAGCCGAAGACGTAGCCTGCGGACCAAAAATCACAGACGACGAAGCCGCACCACCCATCAAGCCATGCAGCCGACTAGCCGGCATCGAAGATGCCACCACCGCCATAGAAGCGGCACTGCTAGCGGGAACATCAACCGGAATCTGCGAGATATGCATCGGTCTCTCGACGGCCGGAGTGCTCTTGCAGCTGCAATCAGTGCGTGTCTCAGTCACGTAGACGACGTGCGGAACAGCAGCTTCGGCTTCGCGCTCAGGTGCGGGCGCGGGTGCGAAGGCCCGCTTCTTCTCGGCGAGCTGCATGGGTCTGCTTGCGTGTCGTGCGGGTGCGGCATCTGTTGTGTTGCTGCAGAGGGAGGTTGTGAGGGATGTTAGGTCGAGGCCGGCGCAGGCTGGGGCCGTGGATGTGGTTAGGGCTTTGATTAGGGATTTGTTGGCGCAGAAGCATTCTTGCGAGGTTTTGGTGCTGCAGGATGTGAAGTTTGAGATGTTTATGTTGCTGAAGGCGGCGCTCTGGGTGGGTTGTTAGGTTTGTTTAGGTACTTGGTTTATTGGGTTGGGGTTCTTACGGCGCACTTGAGGTAGTCTTCGGTTGATTGGGCTAGGGCGCCGGCGATGAGGACTGAGGCGGTGATGAAGGAACGCATTTTGGATATTTCGTGGTTTTTGGAGAAGTGGTTTGCGAGCTTGGAGGTAGTTATACTAGGATGGGGAGTCTAGCATATAACCGAACGAAGCTATGGAGGGAACGGCTGGTTCGTGGAATACTCGGTGCTTTATTTACAATTGGATTCTCCTATCAGTTATTTCCCGAGGAAATATTTGCTTTGACATCACATCCATATCCCTTCATCCCTTAATCGCGGTGTTATGGCGTTTATGACGTCTAGGAATTCTGGGACGATGCTTATCCTAAGAGAGAAGCTTCGGGTGGCATTTTCCAGCCCCACGTACGCTTGGTCTCCTGTTTATCGTGTGTATGTACTGGACTGATGGAAGAATCTACCAGTTGTCATCTCCCTGTGACGTTCCTGGCTTATCCCTAGGTCCTATACTCCGAGGAATGTTGGATTGAAGGATCAAAGGACAGTCTCATTTTTCTGTTTCATGGATCTTATTAAAGAAGGCTGGTAACTGTTCAATTGAGAGGAATCCAAATTCTCTACGTGTGATCGAAGTCGATACCACCTTGGTGCTATGATAGTGCTTACATGTGATATCCAAGGAGTCGAAATATGTCACCTCGAAGTATGGATCTGCCGGCGATAGGTATAGGCTATAGCTTAAGATACTATCAATCAGTTGGCGATGCCAGATGTAATTTTCCCGTGTATATATATGGACATTGAGTACTGTGTGGGAATAACATAATGGGCAATTCTTAGAGTCTAAAGATACCGCGAAGAACTATCAAATTGGGTATAACAGTATAACTAAGATATGATCTAACAACTCACCCCATTGCTTCCGAACAGTTCGATATAAAGAAAACCCAATAGTAACGAACATCGAGAATAAGAAGATCCAAGCCCAGCTCAGAACTTCTCACTAGTCACACACCGCGTCGAATTGACCAATAACCAAGCCAAGATCTTCACAATGAGCGTCAGTCCCTTCACAACTATATCCAAGCCAAAGAAAAGTATACGCAAGATGGTGCGAGTAATTCCAGGCAACTTCTTCCCCTCTCGCGACGAACTATTGCCATATCGACCATACTTCTCTAAGTCAAACTCCTCAACCACAACCTGTTGAGATTTGCTCTTCTTCGAACTTTCCTTCGTCTTGGAAGAGAACCTATTCCAAAATTTGAGAGTACTTTTCTTCCCCGACTCTTTGGACTTTTTCTGCGCAGATTTAATCTGCGATGCCAAGTCCATGCTCTCTGCCGTGTCTTGGCGCTCAGCAACCGTCGTAACCAGTTTACCCTGGAACACGGGCATAGAGTAAGGCCCGGGATTATGGGAGGTCGGTGGTCTAGAAGACTTCGGCGATCCAAGAAGCATGTCTGCAAGGATAGGATTCGTAGCTTCATCTGAGACGGCGACTGCCAGCATTGCAGCAATGAGAGAGTCAATAGCGTACAGGGAGGGAATAGTAGCAACCACAGCAGCCGGCGATATCGAAAATGTCTTCGTAGCGAAGTCCAAGGATGCGAGCGGCTCGTCGAGGTCCGTGACGGGAAGCACGGATGTGCGTGCATTAGCAGCTTGCAGACCGGCTTCCAGTGCCGTTGGAGAGACCGGACCGGTTACGATGATTGTTGGCGGCTGGCGAGGAGAGGCGTCGACTGTGATGTGTACCATTCCTGATGACTGGGATCGCACGGGTGAGAGTGGGATTCCGGCGGCACCGACAAGAGCAGGCGGGTTGTTCCTTGAGAAATAGGGGTGCCGTAGCTCGTATAGTCGTTGATGGCGGTTCCAGGAGAGCCGGCAGGACTCTTGTGCTGCTGCCCGTTTGAGTGCGTCGGTTTCTACTTCCGCTGTCTCGGCGGGCGTCAGGTGGTGTTGCTTGCTGATCTCGTCGGCTTGGTCTATAGCTAACATGGCTGCTAGTCGGGGGAAGAGGAGGGTCACGAGTCCGTCGTTGGGATGCTCGCGACGTATGCGGTCTTCGAGACTCATCATCATGATTGGTACGTCGTGGTTTGGTCTGGAAGGGTCGCATCTGCTTAGAGCGAGTTCATTGGTTGAATATGTTTGTAGTGTGTAGAACGGGTTCTGGGAGTTTCCGAGCGTAAATGTAGCTGGTCCCGTTCTGTAAGATGTTAGTATTGTACATCCATAGGGCATGAAGTCTTACTTTGTCATGCGCAGGTTCAATGTCCCAACAAGATCTCCCGTTCTCTGGCCATTGGCCGTTTCCCATAACATCTTCAGTTCCTCCACAGAGGAGTATGTAACCTCCTCGGACTCCAACGCACCAGTTGGGAAGTTGAGCACACTTGCAGGCACGGTCTTTGGCCCGAGAACATGGTCAATCTCAGTATTTGTCGATAGCGTAAGCTTAGGAGGTTTTCGAGAAGACTTGGCTGGACTTGGCACACTTGGAAGCTGTGGGTGATATACCTGCTGGTTGAGAGGCAGTTTTGGATTGAACTGCGGGAACATTGATTTCATCGGAACTGAGGAAGCAGACGGTTGTGATGACTGCGGAGAGACAGTTGATGGCGTAGTGTGGTGGCTGCTACTGCTGCTGCTTTGACTGCCCTGTGAAGGCAAGGCCTGATGGTTCACTCTCTTGGCTTCACGATTCTGACTGTGCATGGACTGAGGAGATTTTGAATCAGATGCTCCCACCATAGAAGGTGGGGACTTAGATTTCGAACCATTCTCCTTTGGCGGAGGTGGAATACCCTGGGTGTCTTCGATAATCTGAAGCAGCAAGGATTCAGTCTTACCAGGGTCCTTGATTTCCTGAAGAGGGATCGAAGAAGCCGGCTCAGATGTGGCTACTGGCTTTCTCCCGACTTTCCGAAATGGGTTGTTGGACCTATTGACCTCGGGTGATGGAGCAGGAAATAATTGAAATTGATTCATCTTATCACCCATCTTCGCGAATGAATGCTATAAACAAAGACAGAATGCGAAAGCAGGGGGTCTCGGGTGAGATATAACCCATTCTCACCGAATATGCGCATCAGCCCGACAGACCAAGCAGAGTATATGGTTTGTCGAGATGTGTGACAACCCTGCCTATACGAGTGGGCGCTTAACCGTTTAGGGATGTGATTGGCCTCCATCCTGGGATGGGCACATCTCAGCTGCAGTAGCGGCGCTTCGATACAGCGTGGTGATTGGTGCTTGGCTCATGAGGAATCTATATTTATCAGAATCCGGAGATTATATTGGCTGGTTATTTTTGCGTTGAAGAAGTCGGGGAGTTTGACCCTAGTATCTGCATCTTATCGGCTCCGGATATTGTTAAATGGATAATTTCAAGAAACAGTATTGACATCAACACACGGGTCACATAATATATTAAACTCTTCAAAAGCGCCTAACTGATCTTGCTATCACATACGGACGACAATTGTCTAAACCATGTTGAAAACGGAGAGGGGGGGGGGGAAGGATGTGGATTGTAGAGGGGTAACGAGGGTAATGGCTTAGACAGTCAGTTCAGTCATCGGCGAGAGAAAGAACAACTATTTCATGGAGACCGGTATCTGAAAGGCCAAGCTATAATACTGATAGATGAAATTGCGCGGCGAGTAAATGGGAATTGCTCGCCCCGGATTTGGGAAGTATTTTCTATGGTGCAGCAGGAATACTTCACATGTGCTGATAGTGATAATCTTCAGGTCATAAAGCTTGGCTTTTTCTAAGGGTCGATCGTATCAGTGGCACCGCATCTCATCCTTGCTGGTTATTTATTCCCCGTTAAGAACGAGTGGACGGAGAACCGCGCAGATGCACTCCCACCAGCCTAACAGTGTAGACTTATACAGTCATATTTCATGAGTATTTGCACCCGGGTACTTCTATTTTCTGCCGGAAGAATTTTGCATCCACTCACATCTAATCCTGCTATGCGAGTGGGGTCTATACCAGTAGTAATCGAAAGGCGGTATAGCCAGGGCGGTCAACAATGGAAGTATTGGGGTGCAAATACTCATGAAATGCCACTGTAGAAGGAAACGCCCGAGAATGGGGCATGAGCTAAAGGACGCAGCCCACAAGGATGTCTATATTTTGATGATTTATTTACATGATAGTGTACAATTATTCGTTCTTCCCTTAGTCTTGACCTAATGTCTCAGCATGCACATTATGGGTTAGACCCTCCGCCATGGCAATCGCACCTTCCATGTTACCCTTGTTATATAAGAATAGACCTTGGAGAGCAGCCGCGCTGGTGTTAATAGACCGATCAGCCTTGTTGCCTGATTCATCTTCAATCAAGCCAAGCTCCTGGAGCCGATCCAAGAAAAGTTTCCGATAAACCCCGTCGGTATCGATGTCTTCATAGAATCGATCCCACAGGGAGCCGACCTGGTAACGAGTCACTTCGCCCAAACGGACAGTCATATCCACACGCCCAGGACGGACCAACGCCTCATCGAGTCGTTCGACGTGGTTGGTAGTAAGGAAGATGATGCGCTCCTCGGCACTAGCGACTCCATCAAGTGCATTGAGCAGTCCTGAGAAAGTCACATTGGCCCCGCGGTAACCATCTGCGTCGCTTTGCTCGCGTCGGTTCGAGAACGCCGCATCCACATCTTCCAACAGAACCAGCGTTCGATTGGGAACAATTGTGAGCAGGTGGTTTAACCGATCATCGGTCAAGCCGCGCTCGCTCAGGTTCAGAATGGCAATGTCGTAATCCAACTCGCCCGCTAGCGCCTGGATAAAAGAGCTCTTGCCGGTGCCCGGAGGACCGTATAAGAGATATCCTCGTCGGTATGGAATACCACGGTCATTGTACCATGATGAACTTGAAATGAAGTCTTCCACATCTGCCACAATCCGTTCCTTGACTCCCTCATGGAGAACAACCGACTCCAGTGGACGCTTCCGGCGCGGATTTCCGAATGGTTTCCACTCGGTACCCCAACTGTTATATATTGTCGTCTTGCCTTCGTGGCCCCTCGCGGCGTATGCATGAGCTTCGGTGAAGAGGTCCTCGAATATGTGACGTTGAGAATAGAGAGTGGTGAGGGTGATTGTCTCCCATGGCTTTCCAGTCTGAATGTCGCGGGATTTCGACTCGCGCATACGATTAACAAAGACAAACGCATTCTTGTACCGTAAAACGTGTTTTCCAGGGCCCGGAATCAGCGAAAAGCGTGTATCAATTGCTCCGTTCGAATGTTCGACCTTCTGCGTTTGGATGGAGAGATGGCGCATGCCGGGCGTGAGTTTTTGGAGGAATCGGTCCATGTAGGTAGAGGTATTTGCAGCGGCTTTGCTTGCATTGAGTTGTGATTGTTGGTACAGAGTCATCCAGTGTAGGAACCACGGATACGAGTCATCTTTGATGCTGATCTCGACGTCCACCAGCATCCGCCGGCGGAGAAGAGCGGCGCCATGTCGAACACCTTTCTGTGCTAGTGTCAATCCTGCTCCGAGACCTGCAAGGCCAAATCCCTAGCAGAGAACCATATTAGCACATCATCTGGGATCGAAACACTGGCACGGCTCATACCGCGGTAAACAAGGGATTGCTCGTTAGCTGCGAGAGGAGACTTCCGTCGCCGTTTTGCGCCGACTGTAGCGCCTGTGTTTTCTGCTGCAGAATCAGATCGCCCGCAGACGGCGCAGCGCTAGGGACCGCATTTGGCTCCATACCAAATCAACAGTGTCGTGAAGATCGCGAATGTTGAGAAGATCGATAAGCACAGATATCGGAGTTACAACGGGCCGAGCATTTGAGGTACCCACGGGCGTTTCACAGGGCAATCCATGGGAGACCAACGATGAGAAAGTGAACTACAACCTTCCTAGGTTTGAATGTACCTTGAGTGGTCTACAAGTATTCAAGATGGGGACGGATGTGCTGGAACTCCGGTGGTATCGGCGTTCCCAACGCGCGAAGGCCCCATGTCGGAGTTATCGGTATTAAAGTAACTTCCTGCTTCTCGCATTCCTGTCCTTAAGGCGCCAGCGTATTCTGTGTGGCGTTATTTTCTAACGCCTTGGCCTTCGATGCGACCTCTTCTCCGTTATCCGCTCCTTTGGCGGGCTTGGTATCGACGAACTGTTCAACCGGCAATCCGCAACATGAGCACAACACCCACTACTGCAGTGCTATATGCGCTGACTGTAGCGAACTCCCCGGCCAGACCTAGCCCGGAAGATGTTTTGAAGAAAAGTCACCATGCACAGAATGGATTCAGGAACCCGTGGGAGTAAGTGACGCTCCGTGACTGCAATCATTCGTATATACTAACCAGCAACTCTGTATGGCAGATCTTTTCGCGATCTGACTTCAAAAGATATCATGCAAATGATGATGTAGGTATACCCATCGATTATCGCAGGAAGCCAGTCTCTGACACGTGGAACAATAGTACTCGTCGATTCAACGGCAAAGGAAATAATCCCGATACCACCCCTCCAACTGTCACCGTTCGCAAGCCAGAATTTCTCCCCAGCCGAGACACCCCCAAGCTGCGTTCAACGTGGCTTGGCCATGCATGCTATTATGTGGAGTTCCCGAGCGGTCTCCGAGTACTGTTTGACCCAGTATTCGAAGCGCGATGTGGGCCATGCTGCGGACCATATCACCTAGGTCCGAAGCGCTACACTGAGCCTCCATGCCAGATCAAGGATATCCCTGTCATCGATGCTGTGGTCATCTCCCACAACCACTACGACCATCTGTCATACCCAACTATCTCGGAAATCGCGAAAAGGCACCCCAATTGCCACTTCTTTGCACCACTTGGCAACAAGTCTTGGTTCCACAGCTCGGGCATCCAAAATGTAACCGAATTGGATTGGTGGGATGAGCGCGATATTGCAATGTCACCCGAGGAGAGAAAGAATCCCCAGGTTGAACAAGTAGGCGAAGCTTCCGCCACAGCAGATATCAAGGCACGCATCAGTTGTCTGCCTTGTCAGCATATCACTGCCCGCAGTCCTTTCGATAAGTACAAGACACTATGGGCCTCCTGGGCCATTGAATCTGGCGGTAGCAAGGTGTATTTTGCTGGGTATGATCTCCCCCAAACCATCCACGCTATCAGAATGTTGCTTTGCTGACCTCAATCTAGTGATTCCGGCTACAGGGCAGTGGACGAGCTACCGGAAGGGGAGGATGATTGGGACCCCAAGTACAATTTCCCTATTTGCCCTGCCTTCAAGCAGATAGGTGAGTTCCGGGGACCATTTGATCTCGGCTTGATCCCCATTGGGGCCTACGCACCTCGTCATATTTTCAGTGCCGCACATTCTGACCCTCATGATGCTGTTCACATTTTCAAAGATACCAAGTGCAAAAATGCATTGGGCATGCACTGGGGCACTTGGGTGCTTACCGAGGAGGATGTGCTTGAGCCTCCCAAGAAGCTCAAGGAGGCGTTGAAAAAACATGATCTTGCTGAAACTGGTGTTTTCGATGTGTGTGATATTGGCGAGAGCCGGGAATTTTGAACAAAAGTCCGCCTCTTGTACACTACTTTCATAGCTTGCGTTAGCCCGTACTTATCCTTGCTCGTTTTGTGTGATTTTGCATCCAGATATTCCCTTTACGAAACAGCGGAGTTATCCTTCATATTGGTTTGGCTGATTAGAATTTCTATTATCATTGGTGCCGTAGAAAATACGCTAGCAACTTTGCCCAGGGTGTTCGTCATGTCCTTCAAGTTGGGTGATCCAAATGAAGACACAGGTTGGTATGGTAATCGCTTGGCATGCTGAGATCGGATATGGCGGTTTTCCCAGACTACTTTTATTTCTGCAGTGCTATTTGAACATTTATAGCAATACCCAATGAGAAAAGTATTGCGACTATATATTGAACTACAGCTTTGTAGACTTCTAGATAACTAGTTAAGTTGGAGATGTTTGCCTAGTTTGTCAGGGCCCCACGCTAGCCGTATATGGACTAGCCCGAGGGAGCTCCCACTTCGCCTGGAAATTTGATAGAACGCGGGCGAACAGCGTTGAAGTCCGAACTCTTGGATCATCATCTTCGTGCAATATTTTTTTTGATATTCACAAGTGATCAAGACCATTTTATATCCATTTCCCACTCAACTACAATAAATCACCGCCAATATGCAGGCTCCGGTGGTGGTGATGAGTAGGTTACCCCCCATCAAGTTGCTCCCCTTTAAGTGCTAACAAATCATCCAGACACCAATTCTGGCGAGCGCCAGGTTGGTCGGAGAGCACAGATGTCTAACATTACTGCGGCCAAGACGTACGCTACCCCTCGATCCTCAGCTTTTCTCCCCCGCTCGATGCTAATTCAATAAACACCAGTGTTGCGGATATCATTCGGTCATGTCTCGGACCCAAGGCGATGTTGAAGATGCTGCTGGACCCTATGGGTGGTATTGTGTTGACCAACGATGGCCACGCTATTCTGCGAGAGATCGAAGTGTCGCACCCCGCGGCCAAGAGCATGATCGAGCTCAGCCGTACCCAGGACGAGGAGGTCGGAGATGGTACCACGACAGTCATCATCCTAGGTATGGCAAGATTGATTTCGGAGGACTCGATGGTCAATGCTGATATTCCGTAGCCGGTGAAATGCTCGCCCAGGCCGTCCCCCAGCTCGAACGCAACATCCACCCCGTCGTCATTATCCAGGCTTTCAAGCGCGCGCTCGCCGATGCCCTTCAGATCGTGGAGGATGTCTCGACACCCGTCGACATTCATGATGATAAGGCCATGTACAGTCTTATCCAGTCCTCCATCGGAACCAAGTTCGTGTCCCGTTGGTCAGAGCTCATGTGCGGTCTTGCATTGAAGGCTGTGCGAACCGTTTCCTTCGATGTCGGTAGTGGAAAGCAGGAAGTCGATATCAAACGCTATGCCCGTATTGAGAAGGTCCCCGGTGGTCAAATTGAGGACTCTGAGGTGATTGATGGTGTGATGGTCAACAAAGATATCACGCATCCCAAGATGCGTCGCAGAATCGAGAACCCCCGTATTCTTCTCCTGGATTGCCCCCTGGAGTACAAGAAGGGCGAGTCTCAAACCAACATTGAGATTTCCAAGGAGGATGACTGGAACCGTATTCTCCAGATTGAGGAGGAGCAGGTCAAGCACATGTGCGAGGCTGTTCTGGCCTTCAAGCCTGACGTTGTTATTACCGAGAAGGGTGTTTCCGGTAAGCAAGCGACCTGGTTAAGAATGATTGATTGCATGTTCTAACTACCGAGCTTTACTAGATCTTGCACAGCACTTCCTGGTGAAGGCCAACATCACAGCCCTCCGCCGTGTGCGAAAGACCGACAACAACCGTATTGCCCGTGCAACCGGTGCTACCATCGTCAACCGCGTCGATGACATTCAGGAGTCTGATATTGGTACCGGGTGCGGACTGTTCGAGATTGAAAAGATTGGCGATGAGTACTTCACATTCATTCGCAAGTGCAAGACCCCGAAGGCCTGCACAATCCTGCTGCGCGGCCCCTCCAAGGATATTCTGAACGAGATTGAGCGCAACTTGCAGGATGCCATGTCCGTTGCTCGCAACGTTATCTTCCACCCTCGTCTGTCTCCCGGAGGTGGTGCTACTGAGATGGCTGTCTCCGTAAAGCTCAGCCAGCTTGCCCGCTCCGTTGAGGGTGTCCAGCAGTGGCCATACAAGGCCATTGCCGACGCTATGGAGGTCATTCCCCGGACATTGGCCCAGAACGCTGGTGCTAGCCCTATCCGTGTGCTTACCAGTCTCCGTGCCAAGCATGTCGAGGGCCACAATACCTGGGGTCTAAACGGCGAGTCTGGCGAGTTGGTTGATATGCGGGAGTACGGTGTTTGGGAGCCCGAAGCCGTCAAGCTTCAGAGCATCAAGACTGCGGTCGAGGTAAGCTTTTACTGTTTCCTACGCACACTACATTTCACTAACATATTTCTCTTTCTAGTCCGCATGTCTCCTTCTCCGTGTCGACGACATCTGCAGCGCAAAGTCCGCCCAGCAGGTCAGCGGCGGCGGTGGTGGCGGCGACGAATGATTGATAGACGAAAAAGAAAAATGATACTTGGACTCGAGGTCCGTACATAATGTTACACGATTTGCCTCATGGCTGTCTTCCTTCTGTATGAATATCCTAGATTCAAAAAAAACCAAATCCAGATGGGTATCTTCGTATCGTACACAGCCAGCATTTCAACCTGCCTCGCTAGTCCTCATCGTGGAAAATGACACCAGGAACTTCCTGCTGGGCCACCTGACCATCCACATCGCCCCCATTTTGGTCTTCCATAGTGACCATCGAGCCCGGGGCAGCCGAGCTCTCCACAGGAGCAATATCCTTATGATCACCACCGCCCTTCTTCCCACGCGCATTCTTCTTCTTCTCCCTCCTTTTCCGATTCTTCTCCGTCTTCTCGTCATCTTTGCGCTTCTTCTCCTCCCGCTCTTTCTCCCAAGTCTCATTATTCTTCTCATTATCCACCTCGGACTGCATCATCCGCAGTCGTTCATACTCCCGCCGCCGACTGGCCTTGTACACGTGGAATTCGCCCGAGCCCGCACCGGCCGACGATCCCTGCACATTGGTCACGATCTCTGGCGGCGCCGACAGGGACGCGACGGTGCGCGGCTTCAGGACATCCGGTAGTTGCAGGTCTTTGCTCGGGTCTTTGAAGAGTGTCTCGATCTGGTTGGCGACCTCGGAATGCGGTGTCACGGCGCGCCGTTTTGTTGGCCGCTTGCTGCGGGGATCCGCGCTTGTGGGAATCGACTCTGGGCCTGGCTCGGACATTGTGCGGATGTTGGGTTGAGGAGAGGTGATGCGACCGCGTGGAATCGTGGGGTTTGCGCGAGTGAGAGGGGTTCTCGTCTTTGGCTTTGAATTGGTAGTGGAAGAGCCTGCCCTTTGGTTTCTGGGAGATTTCCACTGTGTGCTGTGTGGATTTTGGTTTATTCAAAGCAGCGAGAAAGGCGAGTAGTAAGTAGTAACAAGCTTAAGATGTAGAACCTTGAACCTTTAACGTCGACATACTCTAACCGCCTTCGGTTAGCGGCATACCCTTTCCGAAGATTTTCTTTTGTATAACCAACTATTCTTTAGCTCGGGATACTTACTTCTATGCTGTTTAGCTTGTTGATAATCGGCTGTCTTCTAGATACTGTAGTATACATTGACACGGTGAGCGGGGAGCCATAGGTAAAACGGCCACGGCAACATTTGTGTTTATTCGAACCTCAACATCAATCGACATGTCATCGATTAACCTGCCTCAGCCGCACCTCAATGACTCAATACAGGAAGTTGACAAGAGCTCTTGGTTAATCTCAAATACCCTTCTTCTTACCCATTATTCGTCGCCCCTCCCGGACAATATTCCAGCCAACCAAACATGCTGGAGCGACGGCAATGGAGGGCATTTCGCTCTCTCCACCGCACCCAAGCCTCTTCCGAATTCTAAGCCCCTCCTAGAGAACTCATCTTATATTTCGAGAGTCCACGCAGTTGACAATCAAGCGGCTGTCTGGAGGGCAGGCGAAGCCTTCATCAAAGCGCATCACATGGACTATCCCGATGTAACCAGAGAGCATGTGACTCTACAATTTCTCAAAGATCAAGAACCGCATAATTTTGGATTCCCGAACGTCCTCCATCATTTCGAGACTGACTCGCGATACTTCCTCGTCGTCTCGAGGGTGCCAGGCCAGCTCCTTCATGAGGCTTGGCCCAATATGGACGACGATCTTCGTCAGCATTACATCGGCAAGGTCGCGGATGTTTGCAATCGCTTAGCAGCATGGAAGGGCGATACCATTAGCGGTGTAGATGGACGCCAGCTGTTGGAACGTTATCTCATCAAAGGTAACAGCAAAATGGCTGATGCCCTTGCTCCACAACAGCTCCTAAAGAATTGTACCGAGATATCTATGGATGTCTCTAGACTTGTCTTCTATCACTGCGATCTTGGTCCTACAAACATTCTTGTCGATATCTCGACAGGCTCGCTAGGTATCATCGACTGGGAGCTTGCTGGCTATGTCCCTATCGAATGGGTCAGAACAAAATTCCGAATCTCCGCAGGAATGGATTTTAATTATGGGAATGAATATTCTAAAAAAGATTGGCGCCGCCAGGTCGCACAGCGTCTGGAAAAAATGGGCTACAACGATGTCCTGGACGCATGGTGGAAGTTTCAGGACAGCTTGTAGACAATGATGCTAATGTGAAACTCTTATTCTCTTAGCATTAGGTTCTGTCAGATTCCCATGACGGATGTTTATACAACCTATGCCTATAGAATGGGAAAGTCTACAAAATTGACTAAAAAAATATCATGACAGGTACGATCGACTCGCACCAACATATTCTGAACGTGGGCGAACGCTTCTCGTCACATCATTAAATTTTGCATTCATTATGCTATAAGATGCTATGATACCCTCATTTCTATGACTACAACTTTGCCGCGGATAACTATTGTCTATTTTGAGCTATCTATTGGAGTTCGACAATACTTGGACTACCACTTGAACAATAGATTTCAACCATCTTCTTACCAGCACTTAATACCAGCCCCTTTTAGGTCTAGTAGGTCGGATCTATACAGACTAGTCGAATGTATTAATTATTCTCGAAATAATTCAGAAAAAATCCTAACAAAAAGTACAATGTGATTATGCGCTGAGAAGAACTCTGATTGGCCAGAAAACACAGCTGTCCGAAAGGGGTATGACACGTTCTTTGTCCCAGCCACTTCATATCTCACGAGTACTCACGGTCGACTGAGAACAATGAAAGAACGTGAGTCAATACTCGGTTCAAAGTCAATTGACGCTCATGCATGTGTAACATTCTATTCATTTGACTCTGACAATAACTTCAATTTCGAACTTGCCTGTTTTCGGACTGCGTTTATTGTGCAATCGATTCTCGCTTTCTTTGTTCACTTTCCTTTGTTCGCCAGCGACCTGCTAGTAGAAAACTATATGTACCTACTTCACTTCACAACCATCGTTAACTTCTCTCACACATCTTCTTTTTTTTCCTACTTTTGACTACCACTAGTCAAAATGCCCTACCGTTTCGGTAAGTAGCTTCATCTCATATGTCTATGCCTTCCTACTGCTGTGCTCATGGTCAATGGATGTATATCTGTTGTATCAAGTGAAAATGCCTGGTTTCACAACTGATATTGTCATGTTGTGCCCTAACCTATGGCATTTCTGGCAAAAGCACCCACCTCTCCCAAATCCAAGGCACCATGACAGACTTCAGGACATCACAGCTAACTTCATGATCAGAGGTCGCTGCTCAAGGCCGTGCTGGCTGCAAAGGCTCTGAATGTGCCAAGGAGAAGACAAAGATCGCCAAGGGTGAATTGCGAGTCGGCAGCTGGGTTGACGGCTCGACCTTCCAGAGCTGGTCCTGGCGCCACTGGTGAGTCCAACCTTGTTAAAACATAAGGTCTATCCCTGAGTACTGACATCCATGCAGGGGCTGCTTCACCCCCAAGCAAATCATGAACGTCAAGAAGGCGCTCACTGAGAACAGCGAGGATCCTGATTTCTCTCGCATTGATGGCTTTGATGAGATGAGCAAGGAACTCCAGGCCAAGATTCGCAAGGCCATCGAAGTGGGCCACGTCGAAGACGACGAGTGGAAGGGCGTAAGTTCACCTGTCTTGATGCTCAAAGACTGTAGATCAACTGACTAATACTTCATAGGATGTTGAATGCAACCGCCCTGGACAATCTCGCATGCGTGTCAAGGCTGGCAAGGGCAAGGCCGATGAGGTGAATTCCATGTTCTATCCTCATGATATATGACATGCTAACTTAATTGACAGCCCAAGGACGATGATGAGCAGTCCTCTCCTGCCAAGAAGCATAGCCTGACTGATTCTGAGGATGCTGCCGAGGAGCCCGCCAAGAAGAAGCAAACTCGTGCTACGAAAGCTGACGAGGATGATGCTATCTCTGAGGCCACTGTCATTGAGGCTGAGGCCAAGGAGCCCAAGAAGCGTGGTCGTCCCGCCAAGAAGGCTGCCGAGGAGCAAGTTGCTCCTGCTGAGACCGATGTCAAGGTCGAGCCCAAGAAGCGTGGCCGTCCTGCAAAGAAGGCTAGTCCTGATGCTGACAACGAGGTCAAGGCCGAGCCCAAGAAGCGTGGCCGTCCCGCCAAGAGAGTTTCTGACGAAGGTGCCGATGCTGACACTAAGCTCACCACCGAGTCCGCTGAACCCAAGAAGCATGATCATGATACTCGTGGCAAGAAGATCAGTGCCTCTCCCGATATTGAGCCTAAGGAGGTGTCCACCAAGCGTGCTACTCGTAGCAAGAAAGTCTCTCCCTCTGAGACTACCGTCACCGAGAAGTCCGACGAAGTTGAGCCTGCCGAAGAGGATCAGCCAACCAAGGAGGTGACTGTGACTCGTACCACTCGTTCCACTCGTTCCAGTGCCAAGAAAGATCTCGACAAAGATGTTTCCCCCGTCGACAAGGATATCTCATCTGCCGACAGCGAGACCGCCATTGCCGCCGAGCCTAAGAAGCGTGCAACTCGCGCCAAGAAGGATCCCAAGAACGATGTTTCTCCCAACAAAGAAGTCTCCTCTACCGACAACGAGACTAGCCCTACCAACGGCAAGACCAAGAAGTCTGTCACCCGTGCCAAGGCTGTTAGCGCAAAGACCAACGGCTCGAAGGCTACTAAGGCTACCAAGGAAGCCAAGACCAGCGAATCCGATGCTTCCAAGGATAGCCAAGCCGAGGAGTTGACCGAGAAGCCCCGCACTCGCAGTGCCACCAGCAAGACCAAGGACAACAACAGCGCCCCCGAGAACAAGCCCAAGGCAACTCGCGGCCGCAAGCCTGCAGCCGACAAGGCTAAGCAGGCGTCCACCGACAACGTTGCTGAAACCACCGAGAAGCCCAAGAGAGGTCGCAAGCCAGCTGCCGTCAAGGTCGCCGCTAAGCCCGCTGACCAGGCTGTTGAGGAGTCTTCCGAGGCCTCCCCTGAGACATCTGTCAGTGTTGAGCGCACCATCGTGAAGACCGAGGCTGCTCCCGAGATTACGATTGCTTCCCCCGAAATTTCCGGTGAGCCCATTGTCATCGACGCTACCGAGAAGCCCGCTGAGGGCGCCATTGAGAAGCCCCTCGAGTCTCCCCTCAAGCCAATCAAGGCTGAGGATGTTGAGATGCCCCTTGAGTCTGGGTCTCCTCTGAAGCCAATCAAGGCTGAGAAGACTAACGATGACTACTGAGGTGTCTTTCCCTTCGTGTCGAGCTTCCCACTTCGTGTGGATGAATTGGCAGTCATGCCAATTATGAAAAGAAATACCACCTCCTCCTGTCTTCCGCTCTTTATGTTGTAACTGGTATTTCTTTTCTCTCGGGTAGTTTTTTAACGAATCTTGATTTTCTGCTTTTCTTTCAGTTCTTTTCATTGTTTGTTCTTTCTTTTTCTTCCTCTAGGCGTGAGGTTCGGTTTCCCTTTAGCGATGGCTGGTTTGCACAGGTGCACCGCCATATTTGTATGCACTTTGGGATCGTTCTCACCATTGATTAGCCTACGAGTTGACATAACGAATTCAATTTTTTTAAAAAAATTAGTCCCAGCAGTAGGTATTCAATAGCAAGGTGGTTTGTACATCAAGGTTGCTGGGCGGATACTAGGATCTACTCTTGTCGCTATGGCTTGCAAGATTCAAGCTGCGTGTGGCCTTTGAAATACATAGTACGCTTGAAGGCCTATCTATCTATCACTGCGAGTATTAAAGACGAAATCTGTTGAATAAGAATAATTCCCTGATAAAAGCATAAAAGCTAACTATGGGCTTGCACGGCCTCACTATTTCCACCTCACAGCAACGGAAACAAAAGAAGATAAAACCATTGAGATGTGACTCCTTCTGTTGTGTAAGATCGAAATGACCGGAGCCCCATAATCAGCAAATGCAAGGAAAAAGCACGCAAAAAAGCAAAATGATCAAGAATACAAATGATCCATGATCGAAACCAGTAGAAAGCGAAATATGAACCAAGCAAGCAGAGTTGAGAAATCCAATCTGCTTGATATGCACCTGGGAGACAAGGGGGACACAAGTTCACTGTGTTATCCCCGCTCGATCAGAATGCACATCACAGGTTTCCAAGACCGCGACTGTCGAGGAGCGCACGGGTATTTCCATACAACTCCGGGTTATTGACGTGAGCCAGCGTGCGCAGGTGGAGAACCTTGTCCTGGAGCTTTGGATGGGCACGCAACAACGACCAGAACTGCTCGCTAGCATTGTAGGTGAGCAAATCGGAGGCCTCGGCAATGAAATGAATCAACCACGACTGGAGGTAATCGCAATTGGGCTCCTCGAACTCGGTGTTACCGGTGAAAGCAAGAGAAGCGACCTCAAGCAGGGGCTTGCATTGGTAGAGCTCCGGGTAACAGTTCCAAGCGACTTGGAGCTTGAATGCAATTCGGTAAACCAAATCCATCAGGCCAAAACGACGGGCTTGGAGGTACACTCTTCCAAGGACGATGATGGCGTTTTCCAGATCGAAGCTGTTGCCCACACCGTTCAACTTGAAGTTCTGACCAATGCCCATTTGGTCACCAACCAGGCGGTAGATAGTGGCGCCGTTGGAATCAAAGGCTGGGAATGGAGTGGGGTGGGAGAAGCCAGAGTTCTTGAGTGTAATCAGGCGAGGAGTGAATTCTCCATTGGCCAGGTACTCGCAAATCTGCAGCTGTTCGGGCTGTCTCTCAAGAGCCACGGCACCTATGAAAACATCGATGATCTTGGCGGCTGCATGCTGGTTCAGGAAGACGTGCTTCAGAGCCTGATTGAGGGTCAGGTCGAAGATCGAGACCTCTGGAGCGGGTTTCTCGGATGCCACATCGGCAACAGCACTAGCAGTATCACTGTATATTTAAAACATATTGGTCAGTGAATGTGCGTGGAGAATGGACATTAGAATTTGGCAAACCTAGTATCATTTTCAACCTTGGGCATCACGTTCAGAGTCATGGTGGTCGCCGGCGTAATGAATGGTGATGATGTTGGGCGAGAAGAAGGGGGATGAGGTATCAGAGGGATGAAAGGCTGGAATTTCTTCGTCATCCCTAAGGTAGAGTTCTCTCTGTCTGCAAAGGGGATGGAATCAGATGCAATTGTAGCGGGGGTAGGATCTGGGAAAACCCCCAATGCCTGCCTGAACTGAATGCCCTGTGCAGCGCGCGAGTCAGAAAATGATCTCATGGTTGATTGCCCATTAGATGCGTTGGGTGCAACATCAGTAACAGGCTCGGCGTGATCTAATATAGCTTCTTTATGTTCCTCTTCGGACTCAGATTCCTCATCGCTTTCTCCACAGGAGACAAGGCCTTTGTGGCCACTCGGTAAGATGAGGCGCAGTTCCTTGCCTCGTTTGCCCTTAGCACCTTGCTCCTGGAGAGCCATGTTCTTCCAGAATTCTAGTCCGGGCTCAGTTCGAATGATTTCCACCAGATCATCCCAGATCTTAGCATCTGGTTCTCTCTGCGCACGCCTGAGGACATTGACGGTTTTCTCATTTAGAACAAAGAGGTCCTGCAGCCCGACCCATCTGCTTTATGCATGTTAGCTTCCAATCTGTATAGACAAACAAGCATATGTGCAATCAGAAATGGTGACATATAGATAAACAAACATGCAGAAAAACCAACGGACACACATATACATCAATAAACACACAACGTTAGGTGTCTTTTTTGGGTATTAAAAAGGAGAGCAAACTTACTACATATTCCGTCCCGGAAGATAGATTGAGTAAACCCGGTCTTTAAGGTGCGTCATCCAGACACCCTCAACTGGCTGGGCACCAACAGGGCGGCGATTGACATGTCTGTTTGGTCCGAATTTCTCCGGCAGCACGACGCCAATCCAAACATCAGCTTTGTACTGACGGAGGGAGTTTTTGAACCGGACAACATAGGTCTCACCAGCCTCCAGCGGGCGTGGCTTGCCTAGGTGCCTCAAGTCAGTGGTCAAATAAGTTCTGGGTCCCATCTTGGTTGTAAGGTTGTGCATGGATGATTTAAGAATTTGTTGCTCTTCTGAGAAGATGATTGTTGATCTTTGTCACCGGGAGCTGGCAGTGGTCGTTAGTATCAGTGGAAGATTGTTTTATGCAAGTCAAAATCTTTGAAGTACAAAAGGAAGTGAAGCTGTGATTGATCTTGTAAGCGATCAATCCGAAAGACGATATTGAGTTGCCGGGGATAGAACCAAGAGTATAATGATGGGAAGCTAGACTCCTGTTGTGAAATTGTTGAAAGAATTGCAGCTGGTACTAGATATCATTAATGACCTTTAAAAGAAGAGGAAACAGGCTTCTGAGCGTAGACTGAATGGTCAGAAATCTCGCAGATGTAGTTCGCGTCGCCGGAATCAGCTTGCAATGAGGGCTAGATAACTCACATGGTATTGTCTTTGCTAGCACAGGTAGAGGCTATATAGACTATGAAAGAGAAGAAGTGATATTGAGATGCCCATCAACGTTGAGAACAACGCAAAGCCCGCGGTTTAATAATGCGTCGGTGTAAGCGACGGGTGAGAGCTTCTTGTCGTAGAAAATAAACGTTTTCTTGACTGCAATTGAATCAATACTTTATAAATGTCATCTTGGCGATAACCCCGAGGTTTTCTTTACTGAGGTTGTATATCAGAGTTAAGAAATCATGTCGTTGTGAAGAAGAGACCCCAAATCCTGGATATTGCCTAGGTTGTTTTAGGGTTCCGAGACTCACCTAAGAAACTCGAAGCCAATCTTATTGGCAAGTAATGACTGTAATCAGGGACTTAAAAGCTGCCTATGAGCTTTCAATTGATATACGAGAGAATAATGACCTAGCCTGCAGTTCTGATGTGCTACAGACAGGCTTTTATTGCATAGGAATAAACTTGTCTGTTCCCGCAACATTAAATAACCTTCGATGAACACTATCGGTCATAACAACGCTTGACGAAATGTGCCCAGAGGACTCCGAAGGAGTTTGGGGTCGAGATTTTGTATAAAGGTCCGAGAATGGTTGTGCGAAATGTCTGAAAGCGACTCCGGTGGAAAATAAAACTATCGAAATTAGCAGACATTTATTCACAACACCAATTCGCTTCCTTGAAATGAAGAGGGCGTAGTGAATTTCTGCTTCAAAACCTAAAATCAATCCACGATTCAGTGCATCAATGGGCAAACGCTTGCAATAATCTGAAGACCAAAAATGGTTGGGGATGGGATACAACATCAGCATGCATAGGGCAAATGTTTCTACAACTTGTTTGTTTGAGGTGGCCAAATTTCTTCATTTCTGTTTCTCATCACCAAGTAGGCGCCTTGTCCAAGAGTAAAATAGGCGATAAACGAACGCATCGCCTGATTAGGGACAAAGGCATAATCATTGTCGCAAACAAGAGCAGTAGAATAAGTGCAAATCATCAAAGAATGTGTCGAAAAAACTCAATCTCAAGGAGTGTAGAGTGGTCGAACGCAAGTCAATATACGCCGTGGATCCGATTAAAAGCGAATAAGATCGGTTCTTCAAACCAAAAGGGCGGCCAACCTCGAGAGAAGCGAAGCTCAAGTTGCTGTCAAAGCAAAAATGCAGGCTAGTGCAAGGTCGCTGTCATTCTGGTGCAAAAGATGCATGCCTCTCTTGTTCAATTTCAAAATCTAAGTCGCTCGATCCAGTACATAGGAAATGTTACAACCGTCTAGAAAAACCTCGGCGATCGCTTGGTGCTGGTAGACACGAATGTAAGCACTCAGGGCTCGGGATAGAAAAAGCAGTCAGCAGTAACGGAGGGATATGGTCAGGGAGAAGGAGAAGGAGAAGGAGAAGAAGGAGAAATTGAATCGTACCGCAGCTCTGACAGGTCATCCATGTGGTTGCACATCGCCACAAACAGGTCGAAGAATAACTTGCCTCCTTCCTCCATCTCCATCTGCAAGGTTCCACTGCTCTTAAAAGTCTTGCGACTGCGGATGATGAGAGCCAGGTAATGAGCGCGCAGCCGGGAATCAGACTCGGGTGTGTTGTCATATGCATATCGAGCGGATCGCAAGATCACGTCGGCTGGAATACCACTCTGAAGACCTTGCTTTCGGAGGGCAAGGCGCTTGAGTTCTTCCAAGCCGTACTTCTCGGCAGCACAGTACACTGCTGTGTCTCGGAGAACGAGATCTCCCACTCCGGAGTGGAACATTGTCGGCTCGCTCGATCCACGGCCACCAGTCTGATTGATATCCTGGGCGTTCTCGAGTGACCAAGAGTGTCTTTGCTTTCCACGCAACAAACGCGGGAAGTAGTCGCCCTTGTACAAAAACTCGAGAACACACGACAGAATCTCAGGTTCTCTATCTCAAGTGTAAGTTTTTGCTCAATCGAATAGGCAGGATTGTCTCACTCGTCAGGCAAACTCAGTTGCTTGGCACCGTCTTCGAGAAACTGCTCCTTCAAAGCAGTACTAAAGAACGGCGACACGGATAGGACATCTTCATGGGCGGCGAAGAGACGCTGGTCCCGGCCAACAATCATAGTAATGATAGGGCTGGTAAGGGGGCTATAGGGATACATTTATCAGCACATGAAATAAATGTCGATATTTATGGAGAGCGTAGGTCCGCATTTATATATAAAAAGGAAACACACCTTCCCGTTGAGGGACTTTCCACTTTCTGTTTCATCTTCTCCTTAACCAGCTCGTCGTACTTCTTCTTGGCGACCTTGACGGTTTTACCCGCCCGGTCCTTAGATACGAAAGAGCGCTTGAACATGACGGCGCAAAGTAATCCTATTGCCGATATATGCCCATAGAAGACGGTCAGGAATGACGAAATAATCTTGTAATTATCAGAAGGAGTGATACGAGTTGGTCGAAAGAAATACAGATTGACGCTGCTAGTCATGCACACGAAGCATGTGAGTCTTGGAAGCTCCCCTCAGAAACGGTCCCCCCGTGTCTTAATTAAAAGACGAGGAATACACAGTTCTGGGATGGCTTTGCATTCGAGAATCTGGAATGACTCTCTTAGCGAAAAGTTATCGACTCCAGCAGGCGTGGGAGGAAAGAGAAAAAACAAGGAAGGAAAATGGGAAGAGGGGGTTTTAATGCGGGGGTCAGGTGATATCAAATGTGACTAGGGACGAAGTCACCTGTTATTGAGGCTTAGGCTGAAGTGAGATTCTGTGTGGCTGGTTCTTTGAGAACCCTCCAGGGCTGTGCATATTGGTGTTGAAATCTCACGTCATGCGCTAGATCTGAACCAATGAAAACATACATGGTATCTTTGTTAAGAGCGCCGTTATGACTTACCTCTGTTTTAACAAGCCATAATAGAGTGTGATTGACGTCAAATGATATATATATATTGAGACTGGTCATGTTAGGTTAGTTGACATATTTCTGTCATCCCTCGCCAGCGAGGAAGTAATCATCCAAAATCGCTTTGTCCCCAAAATAAGCGATCTATATCATGTATTGCCCAGTTGTGTCCACTTCTGGTACTCAAAACAGGCCACAACCAGCAGTAAGCATCGTAATGCCAAAGCTCGAGAAGTGACCGATAGTGACAGCGTACATGCCATTGCCAGCAGAGCAGGCCAGGTCTCGTTCCCCTGCGCACTTTACGCAGGTGGCCCCCGAGCCAGCGCTGTAGTATTCCTATGTATGGTCACGGTCGGTAAGCGATTGAATATTAGTATGAAAAGCCCTCGATAGGATCACTCACGGATCCATAGTGCTTGAAGTTGATAAGCCCGCTCACGTACATGTTCTGCTACGGTTAGCCACTTCATTGCATCATCTAAAGTTCAACCATGTCTTACTGGAACACCATCAAGAATGTTATTTCCACGGTTCAAAGTACCGGGCTGCGAACTAGCAAAGTTGGCCCACGCTTCGTTGCCGATGGGAAAAGCAGCAAGTGCGTTGCTGGTGAGTGCCTTCCCCGGGAAGTTCTGAGCCAGTGCAACGTGGGCAATGTATGTGAGGGAACCACCCAAGGAATGTCCGACTGCCTCCAAAGAGTAATCCGGGTACTTCGCGATGAGTGATTTGACTTCGGCAATCACGGTGTCGTGTACAGCTGACCAAGGTCTGTTAATACCTCTCATGATCTTCACGTCGGAAGGGAAGGTCACGCCCGAGAGCGAGGGAGTGACAAGGGTAATGTCAATGTCATTCAAGATGTCGGCGACTGGATTGATTAGCAAGGTGACCTAGTATTAAAATCAATAATTTGTCCATACTGGTAGTCGAGCCCCTCATGATAACCGATATCGTCTTCTTCTCCGTGGAGTATCCAACGAATCCCTATTGGAATTAGTCATTTGCTAGCGTAAAAAGCAAATACCACGCCTACATTGGTGTCGGTCAGGAGGTCATAAATCCTCTTGGTAATAGTGACATCGAAGGCTTTTCCGATACAACCAGTGTAAGCAGCGGAAGAAAGCTGTGCTGCACGGTGCAAATCAGGGAAGGCAGCGCTGGCTTGAGATGAGGTTAGAGCTGCCTAGCTAACAGAGATGGGCTGGTGGATTGACACACCAGCAGTTGCTCTCGACTCCAAAAGAGGTGCAGAAAGGGCTTGAGAAATCAAGGATATCCCTACAAGCAAGGATTGACTGTTGAACAACATGTTGGAACAATATTCAAGTATTTTGTAGAACGTTGTTGAAATATTTAGCAAGGCTGCTTGAGCGCTGTTTTGGATGAAAGAAAAAAGAAAAACTGCCTTGGTTGCTCTTTAAATAATGCTTCAACTACCCCTCAAACCTTTCCCCGTACTCACTGTCACTATATTTTCACACTATAGTTATGCCGCGGAGGAGTTGGAATTGCGCCAGGTGGGTTACATCGGGGATGGTCCCAAATAGGAAATCCAGAGCACGGAGCCAGGAACTCATTACGCATAGTGAAGCGATATTGGTGTATTTCGATTTATAAAATAACTCATATTGCAAACTATGCTGTGGGTATGTATATCCGAATTGGTGCACTAGCTACTAGACCGCTGTACCATAGTGTGGAGTAGTTTAGGGTTCGGGAGTGGGGACCTATATGGTTGGCATTGCGGGGTTTTAGCCAAATTAGAAGATGCAAAATGTCAAATAAATTAAAATATGCAGCGTCAATGCAGAAGCGAAGTTCTGTACGAGGTTTAATCCCGAGGTAGTCACCTCTTGGTGCTGATTGCAGTATACCTTCGCCAATTTTATTTAGTACTACATAAGGTGCACGCTTGCTAGAGTTAGGATGGATATATTCGATCCCGACATATGTGCCTAAGAGCCAGAATATCTATAGAGGATTATCAAATTATAAGGTTGGTGATCCTAGATCAACGAGGGCGGAATCCATGCCGTAGTGCAGAACCACTGCCTCGGTTCCAATCTTCTTCAGGCACCAACGTACCCCGGATGCGTCACATGGGACAGGGTCGGTGTGGGGTGCATGAGATATTGAGCCCCCACCTCGTGGCATCTAGTTTCGGGGTCTCTCCACCTCATCCCCAACGAAAGTAGGAAAAATTGGACAACAGATTCGGCGGTACTTTTCTAGTTCCTATTTTGGCAATCTCTAATCTGGCGGTTAATTTGAATTTGGTGGGACATATTGCACCCACTACACCGAGGATCTGGCATCATGATGTACATACAGGTCTATGTAGGTAGACGAGCCAAGAAAGATCGTCGGGCGACGGAGTTGAAATAGCCAATCGCAGATTCACAAATATCAGAGCATCACCTGGACAGGAACCCCCAGGGCTTGGCTCAGCCTTGGAACTTTAGAACATTGGAACGGTCCCAGTCAGATCCTATTTAGGAAATGTGGCTGCATTATTCCCCGTTTGATTGAAATAGGTATAGTATGTGCTACATGTAGGATGTTGCTGGTAATCTCTTTCCCCTTTTCTCAATTGGACTTTCAACAGTTCATACCTCTTTCTATGGAGAAGACACAATTTCTGGCCATGCTTCATGTCGTGCTCTTTCGCCGCAGACAGGCCTTCGGTCCCGAAGTTGCATCCTATCGGAGAGCTTTTGACTTCACTTTTTTTTGAATAGCTATTGTTCGCTTTGATTGCGTCGTCATGCCCGATGGGCACTTTTCACTTTCCCAAGCCGGTATACTTGATAGCTGTGACATATTTCTAGAGTGATGACTCATAATTGACTAAGGCGCAGTTTGCAATTCTTGAGCTCGTCGCTCTCGTCCATGTCTGGGCGCAATAACACGCTTTTCTGTTCCAGCTGCCGTGCTGTCATTGCTCGCTGCGTGTGGAATCGCGCTCTATCTTATTATGAACGCCGCCCATCTTTTTTCCCGTTGATTTCTACCTATTCCTCATAGCCCTGTCTAGGTCTGCTATGGAAGATATCGTCGCGAGCATCAAGGGTCGAACAGTCTATCAAAATACCTTAGCTCGATCGGCAGCCAATATGACGATTTTCCTCTTCTCCGGTATTGCCCTCTCATTTCGCATTAATTTTCCATATAAGTAGCCTATAAAAATGAAGGTCATCCGCTCCGGTAGTCCGGCAGAGGTTGCGCAGGAGTCTAAGCTATTTACCTCTTTGGGGCACTAGGAAGGCATCTGGTATATCCATAGATGTTCTAATCAGCATGATGTCATAGATTTATTCCAGGACTATCGGCATCACTTATATCCCACACGGTTCCTGGCTAGCATGGATATGTATCATCTTACTCTCCTAAGTCCTTACCGCTTTTTCCTGCATCCATTTCACAGGTCGGAAAAGGACGAGCAGCTAACCGGTAAAACTGCTGGATCATTTATTTAAAGAACTTGCTTTCAATATGCGCACAATCATTATAATACCATAGCTTAGCACGTCCCCATACCCTATGGGAGGTCGTAGATACGGGCTTCGCCCATATCTCGATGGACGTTAGATACAACAAGAAGAATTAGCGATTTTTCCTATCACGTCATTACGCAAATAAGCAAAAAAGAACAACCGATAGGAAAATGAACAGACTACCAATCCCATGGTGTTAAGGGAGTTAGTCTGATCCTTGCAATAAAAACCGCCCTAATTTAGTGGCGGCTACGGGACAGGTCTTATTGGTGTGAACGGCATTGCATCCAACATCTCGCTCTTCTACCTCCTATACGCTAATAAACTCAGTGTAATATGCGATTCATCACGCGCATCATGCATGTCTTAAGTGATTGTGTCTGCATGTCAGCCGTCACTTTTGAGACATACTCTCTGTCTTATCGCGATAATATCATCACTTTTCGATCCACCATGGCACCTGGCGACATAGCCAGGTCTTTCTTTAAATATGCGTCAATACCGGTCGGTGTCGCGGTTGGGTTGTACCTGATCCTCCTAGGGTTACTCACCACATCAACCTTCCAATCACATGTCGTTTATCTCCACGCGATTCAAATGACATGGTTCAAAGACCTCAATGTCCCTGAAAGGTTTGGATTCCTGAAGAACCAGGTCACTCCGTTCTCCATCAGAACGACGGACGGTGAATGGCTATACGCTTGGCATATTCTTCCTGTGGAATTATATCGCAAGCACCAAATGCCTCTTGTCGAAGAGCCAGTAGGCTTTGTGTCCGACATCAAGTCTCGGCTAGGATTTCAATTATTGCGGGATGACCCTGAGGCTCGTTTGATTCTTCATATGCACGGCGCTGGGGGGACCGTCGCCTCGGGTTACCGCGTCCCAAATTATCGTGCGCTGTCAGCGGGCAGTCCCGGGAAAATCCATGTTCTGACGTTTGATTACCGAGGATTTGGCAAGAGTACCGGGTCACCATCTGAAACCGGGCTCATCATCGATGCCCTTGCCGTGGTGGATTGGGCAATGAATGTTGCAGGCATCCCTCCATCTCGAATTTTGATCTTTGCTCAATCGATGGGTACGGCCGTGAGCATCGCTGTGTCCAAACATCTTGCTGTGCAGGATCCACCAATAGTATTCGCAGGCACGGTGCTCGTTGCGCCATTTGTGGACGTCGCGACATTGGTCTCAACCTATCGAGTCGCGGGTACCGTGCCAATCTTGTCGCCAGTTGCGAGGTTCCCTTTCCTCTTCAAATATCTTCAGCGATTCGTTCGAGACAAATGGCCGAGCAAGGATTCCATTGCGCAATATATCCGGGCGAACGAGATCAACGGAGAGAAATACCGAATAACGATAATCCACGCCGAGGATGACTATGACATTCCATGGCACCATTCCCAACTTTTGTTTTGGCACGCGGTGAATGCTGCGATGCCAGCGGAGATCAGTTATGACGACCTTGAGCAAAAGAAACTTGATTCGAAAGCAGATCTGGGAGCTGCCGGGTCTATGATGGAATGGAAAACAGAGAACGGGGTTATTCGCGAGGAAATCTTGAAAACTGGATTGCATGATGTGATCATGGGGTACCCAGTAATCACAATGGCCGTGATGCGTTTTTTTGAGGCGGCAGATCCGTCATTTTCATCTTGACTTCAACACCTAGAATATCAAATGAAGACGTGGATTTTTCTAAGCACGAGCACATAAAAATGAATAGCTCCATCTAAAGTACAATAGCGAGGTGCACCTGAATAAATAAACTCACAACCTTCCACTCAAAATACACATAGTTAAAGAACGCCAGCAAATTAATTCTCTGAGTGGAAGAGAAGAGCTCTTTTAAGGATATTCGAGCCAAGTCCGTAAATGGAGCACGTGTGGCGGTGTTAGTGATGCCGTGGCACATGCGGGGAAGCCACCAGTGATATCATCGCGATGAACAGGCTCGAATGCACAAATAAAAGCTTGGTGTTAGCGTACAACTTGGCTAGCTGCGACATCTCCTGATCATCATATTATTTCATTTGACATATCATGTAGCCACTTGGGAAAGTCGATCTATCACTACAATCTACAGCGCGCGCTTCCCCTTACATTCAGCACGCGCCCGCCTCGTTTCAGCTTGCTTTGTTACCTCTCATCGAGGAACAGGAAATAAAAGCTCGTACTGCCGTCCTTGGTATCTTGATACCCTCCATTATGGCTATGCAGTATTTCAACCAAATAAAACACCGACGGCGTTCGTCACAGATGATCACCGCGCCTAAGCCTGTCCTGACGCCTGAAGATGAAGCCTACCTACGCGAAGTCACCGCCGAGCCTGAATCTGTTCCCCCTTTAACAGAGCAGAATAAACAAACACCAACCGAAAGCCCTACTGGTGCGTCCTTCCAACCCGCGATAAGCGAACCAGCCGAAAACATCCCTCTACCTACCTCGCCTGGGGAGGAGTTTGCAAAGGAGCTTGGCGAGGAAGGTAGGCAAGAACGGAAGAGTTCCCAGCAAACATTGACAAGAACGGAGACACCGAAATCGGAAGTCTCGAAGCCTCCACCTAAGAAGAAACGATGGAGTGCCATGTTTTGGAAGAAAAACACAGAGAAGGTTGGTCATTTATTTAATCGTGTTCATTTTCGGATCCTTGGGGTTTTGGGGCTTGAGTGTGTACTAACATCTGAGTTCGTGCAAATAGGACAAAGACACCGACACCGACGATGCGAACAAATCACAGACCGAAGCCGGGACTCCTCCGACCACATCGGATAAGTCTACAAACGGGAAGAACGCAGATAAAGATAACGACGCCGACGACGTGACAGATATTTTGGACAGATTGAATCTGGCAGCGGATAACAACCGTGTGTTTTCGATCAGTGAGGAGACACAGGAGCTTTTACGCAAGTTCAAGCTCATCTTCAAGGATCTGATCAATGGAGTCCCAACTGCCTATCACGACTTGGAGATGCTGCTGACGAACGGCAATCGCCAACTACAAGACACCTATACGAAGCTGCCTAGTCCCATGCAAAAATTGATCGAGAAACTTCCTGAGCGTTGGACTGAAACCTTGGCTCCAGAGATGCTGGCGGTTGCTGCCGACCGTGCCGTTAAGAGTGGAATCAATGTGGAGAACGTGGGCAAGGCTGCTGCGGTTGCAGAAAAAATGGGAGTGCCAAGTCTAAAAGAACTTGTGTCGAAACCCGCTGCTCTCGTAGGCATGCTGCGATCCATCATGGCGTTTCTGCGAGCTCGGTTCCCGGCGGTTATGGGCATGAATGTGCTCTGGTCTTTAGCATTGTTCAGTAAGTGAAGCATCACACCAAGTGCAATAGTATTTTGGCTGACTAACATTCTCCAGTCCTCCTCTTTGTGCTGTGGTATTGCCATAAACGCGGGCGCGAGGTCCGTTTGGAGAATGAGCGTCTGGTGACGGAGGAAGAGATCATCAAGCTCAACCAAGATACTTCCGAGGGTCTAATCCGCCCTACTGAGACGTTGACGACGACCGCACCACCGGGCGCTTCGTCTGATGAGATACGCAAAGGCGTGATAAAGGTAGAGGAGGCCCGCGCCGCTCCTGTCGAATCCGCTGTTCCCGCGGAAGTGGAGAGCGAAACCCAACAAGATACTCAACAAAGTACGCGGCCAGCAGTTCCAACCCGGTCGAAATCACGTCTGTCTATGTTTGGTCGGGCCAAAACAGAGCGTATGCCTAGTAATGTTACTCCTTATCCCGGCACTTGATCTCCCCTTTTGTCAGCTTTGCCCAACTCTAGGGCTAAGGTTAGTGTTGATCGGAACCATGGTTGTTGATCCCACCAACCAAGGAATCTTGGATTTGAGTGGGCGACCCAAAATCCAGGGATTGCTAAATGAGACCTCCTCGCGGGTTATTCCGTTGACTTTTTATTATTTTAATTTAATCAATATCATTCGGTCTCACTGAGCATACACCTCGCATTTCATGCACTGAACCGCTCAGCTAAGCGCTTTCTTTTGATAGTTGCTCTTGGCAGTCTCCACTTGTTGCCTCTTCTGTCAAACATCCCGCATCACCTTTCTTAGCGCTCACTGTGTTGGTGACCACACCAACACTCATATTCTCTTAATACCGAGTATATATGCGGAGTACTATGGCCGTGGTTGGGTCTCCTACCAAGTGCTGTAGACAATTATCGCCCCCACCTCGTGATTCTACACAGCAACCTCCTCGCCGAACCTGAACCCAACTACCATCTCTTTTCTTTCTCAAGAAACCTTCTACTTACATCATGGTCATGCTTCTCGACCTCCCAGAGGAGGCTCTTTGCCTCATTGCGGAAGAACTGCCTTTCCAGGGTGACCGCTGTTCCCTAATTCGATCATGTCGTCGACTGTACACAGTTCTGCTACCAGCGCTCTACTCTCGGGTTATTCTTGGTAATTGTACCCATCATACTATTGGCCAAGCCAGTCGACTTGTCAATGCAATTGCGCGACGTCCGCAGCTGGCAAATGCAGTACGATCTATACGGCTAGGGTACTGGGACACTGAGGACGCCAATGAAGAAGTCGACGTTGATTTTGAATATGATAGGGAACTCCTTGACGGATTTGTCGCTGGTACCTGTTGGTCTAAGCAACCGCATAAACAACTGCGTCTCGGAAACACCGACGCTTGGTTGGCTTTGCTCCTTCCCCAGCTGAAAGGCTTGAGACGAATCAGCATATGCTACCCGGATATGTCAGAATATGTTACGGAGATGTTCGTGAAGGCTGCACGAGAGGATACCACGGCATTTTCTCGCCTCGTTGAAGCTTTCGGAGAATGGTATGATACGGAAAATTCCATCCATGCAAGCCTCATGGATCCGTTCTTCAAATTCCCCGCCATGCGCAGGGTTGGAGGACACGCTATCGTCGACAACGCTCGCGAAGAGGAAGAAACCCGCATTATTCCCTTCTCAGACGTCACCGATATTGATCTCGATATGACCAACACTGAGTGTGGCTTCCGTGTCTGGATTGAATCTTGCAAGGCTCTCAAGACGTTTCGCTTGAATATTGGCGGAGGAATGATCTCCGATGGGCCTGAGATTGTATCGGCTCCCCTTCAAGAATCTATCTCCCTTCACAAGACAACACTTGAAGGCTTTTGGCTCTGTGGCGAATCATACGAACCCCCGGAAGACGATGAGGGATGGATGGGATCGTTTGCCGACTTCAACATGTTGAAATATCTACATATTTCTATATCAATGCTTGCTAAGCTTGATGAGGACTTTGAGCCCACGCAAGAACTCATGGCGATTTTGCCGCCGTCCCTTGAGACTTTGTATCTGTGCCACTGCCACAACGAGCTACTCGGGTGGGCTGTCGATCAAATCGACCGCTTGATAGATTCAAATTGTCTGCCACGCCTTACTTCCTTGGGGCTTGAAGGTTATGGGCCTTCAGAGGTTCAGCAGAGTTCCTTGGAGACTATGCGCAAACTAGAGGAACTGCACAAAAAATGTGCAGACGCTGGTGTATTCTTTGCTACCTCTATTGGAAGTCACAGAGTGGTTCCGAGTCATTTTGTATCGCTTTGGCCTTGTGTCTATGATTCCTGATGGGTGTTTTTATGCGAACTGGCGCTGTTAGTGATGAGTGATGCGGCTGGGGGTCCGATGGCGTATATAATCTAGCAGATTACTTCAGCTTCTATGATTGGAAATGGGATTTTGTCACATCTTATGGGAAATCAAACACATTTCGAGGGTAGAAATCTAGATTACATGGGGCAATTATGAGTTCGTGGTCCCTCCGCTCAATTGCTTCTTCCGTAGTGTATAACTAGGTTGTCAAGTCACATGTAAACGGCAGGGCGCGAAGGTATAGAGCGGCTGATTTTGTAGAGTTGCCTAAACCGTGTTTTATAAACACAATTGAAGCTATTATTCTAACTTTACAAATCTACATATTTCTTGCGCAACATTGAAGCTATTCCGATATAAAACTCAATCTCCCTTCAATTTGAGCGTTGATACTCTTCTTCCGACCGTAAATATATCTCTATCTCCCTCGAATCCTAGGCGTTAAAACTATTCCCTCCACGAATTGATCTCGTCACTTCACCTAGCGGATGAGGATACGGAGAGCATAAACGCTAGGAATTGGAGGGAGATAGAGATTTGTACGGAGTAAACACGAGGCGGTGTTGAAGGCGGTCTAAAATCAGGCTCGATTTAGGCATCAATCTCTAAAATCATGTACCGAAGAGGGGATTTTTGACCTGAGGGTCTGGTTGAAAAGAATGAGAAGACTTGCTGCGGTGGAAAAGCTTGATGCCAAGAGAAATATCTGATTATGTGAGAGACAGGATACGGTAGGGTTGATAAAACGATAATATTAGAAATCGGATTTAAGAGCTTCTCCTCTTCTTATGCGGGCCTGCCCTCGTTCGTGCTTGCCTTTGGCCGGGATGCCCCCTACTTCGCCTTGACAATATTAATTATGTGTGCACCGAGCTCTTCTCCGCTGTCAATCTTGCCGAGCTTTGATTCAAGAAGCTCCGCATCTCGCAGAAGCCTACGCATTGGTTAGCCAGCAATGACATGTGCTCAAGGAAGATGCTCACCTCGCTTTTCCGGTCTCGGTCCGTATCGCCGCACTTTCGAAAGCCTTACTCCATTGCTCCTTGTAGTTCATAAAAACCCGTCCGATAATTATGCTCACGTTCAATGCGGGCAGGTACTTGCTCAGCACTCGTTGTAGTGTGAGCGCCTCTTTCGTGAGCGTCTCCATATATGGGCTGACGTTCCTTTTCACCTCATCTTCATCGTCCCACTTGATCTTATTCATCTCTCTGATGCAAACGGTCGCGCGAAAACTCATTATATCCACGAGCTTGTCGTGGATAGTAGACTGATGGTCTTGGAATAAGCGCTTTAACCGGTCATATTCTGCCATGCCAGAGCCTGGGACGGACGGTCGACGACGAACACACTCGCGCACGTAGGGTATTAGAGCAATGAAGAAGGACAGCGACTGCGAGGCAAGGGCAAGGTGCTTAGTATTAATATTGGTCAGTCCTGCTGTTATTTTAGCGCCGGCACCGAGAATAAGCTGTTGTGTTCGAGAGTTGAATAGTCTAAGATAGTCGAGTAGGAGCATCGAGATGCCATTGGCCATGCCGGGGACCGATGCTATTAGGATTGTGTATTGTTCTATACCGCGAAGCGCAAATGCCGCGGAGTCAACGAGCGTAAACTTCTCGCCCTCGATGACCGCCAGTGTCGAGTCTTTCTTATTCTGCTTAGCAGCACTCATCGGCTCCGCGGGGGTGTGGGTTCTCTGCAAATTCAGTTCGCCTGCGGTACTGACATCCGTGCAAGCGAGCCATGCCGGCGGATCAGTGGTCATGGACTGGACAATGTGCGCTAGAATCAATGCGTCCTGGGGCTGGAAGTCGATTCGCTCCCACTTCTCAGACTCCATCTTTTGCACCAGCTTTTGCTTTTCTACTTCGTGCAGAAGCGGGATAAAGTCGTGAATTTGATTATTCACGACGCTTTTAAGGGCCTCTCCAGAGTGTCCAGAGACCGCCTCGCATTCATTGACAAACAGGCGATTCAGCGTGAAGTAGCTTAGGAAATCGGTCAATCCAAGGTGAACCGTTTGTTCGGTTCTGACTCGCAGCACCTTTGTGATCTCTGATTGTGCCCTGTCTACTGCCTGTACGAGGAGGCTCGACATGTCAAGTGCTTGAGTTATCTCTTCCTGCGAATTACATCCCATCGAAAGGCTGGGCGAACCGACATCCGGATTGCCCTTGCTTCCCGGGCTTTGGACGGGAGTGGGTACGTTGCTTGAAGTTTTCATGCCGCTTGTGATATCGAGGAGAACCTTGACCTGTACACTAAGTCTCCGTAATGCTTGGCCTATCCCGCAGTAGACCTTGACGAGGAACGCCTCAGCGTCCTCGGGACTGAGAGCACGCAGGTTGCGAGACAGAATGCTCGACATTTGCTGCTGGGTCGGACGTCGACCGCTTGCTCGCGTGGACGCAGACGTGACAGACTCACTATCGTCGTCAGTAGATCTCGGCAAGTGCTGGCGGATAAGAGACTTCATTTCTCGGATGACAGCTTCACGAAACGCGGTGCTTGCTGCAGCTAGATACTGCGACTTGCCAAGGCCCTGCAGGATAGGGATGAGTTCTTCGCGCAGCTTTTCTGCCATCATCATGGATGTCGCTGAGGCATCCGTCGCGCCCCGTGCACGTTTTGTCCAGCGTGCCAAAGTATCTCTGGGCGATGCGTCGGACACATGTCGGCGCAAGTCGCCCAAAAGGACGTTCAGAAATCGGGCTTCATAACCTTTCCCAATCTGCAGGCGAAGCTGATCGATGTCTCGCAGCAGCCCTCCAATAGCGTGCAGTCGGCGTAGATCGATAAGCCTGATGAATGGGTTCGGCAGCAACCAATGCAACTCGCCGCCAATTTTTGGATCCAGCGTTCCGGATACAAGCTGTTCGACGTACGAGATGTGTTGCATTGCCGTCTCTAGCTGCCCAGAGTTTACCAGTTCCTCGCAATGACTGGCGCCGCTGAGTACACATTGAAGCTGTTTGGTAGCCTCACCCAGCTTTGTCAGATTGTCGCGTCTTCGCTTCGAGCTGATGATCTCAAACCCGCGGACTACCATCTCTTTGTCCAAATGCGCGAGGTCCTTCCTCAGCTTCTGGATCTTTGCGACAGGGTCGGCTGCCTCGGCCTGGAGTTCACGAAGGGAGCCGAGCACGGCGAAAAAAGAGGCTGACGCTTGCGAAATCGCAAATAACAAATGAATCTCTACAGTGTCCATGTACCAGGATAGCTTCTCTTGCAAGATGGTGTAGGTAGTAAGCGTCTTCCCAGTAGGCTGCGGGTCACCATTTGTAGCAATATCATCACCGTCTCCGATGGTGGACAGTGGCTGCCTTACAACCTCCGTATGCTCACTGACAACATCGAAAATGCGCGGATTCTCGAGGCGAAAGTTTACGTCGAAATACACAGAGGGAATTGTAGACAGCGGTGTAGGCGCGAGCTGGCCGCGCTTCGAAACGCTCGTCTTCCGCGGTGCAACTTCGTCACCTTCGTCACCTTTGGTAGTGGAGATGTCTTGACAAAACATCTCATTAGGCTCGAGCTTCGTGCGTTGGAAAGTATCAAATAGGCTTTGGACCTCACTGAGGTAGTCTTTAAGGACCGAGGGTTCGCCATGGGGGATAGTGGAGAGGGTGACGGGAGGTATGTCTCGGGAGGTGGGCGGTTTCTGTGAGGATTGGATTGCGGTGTGAGGGAGAAGCCCGGTCTGTAATATCGGCGGTTGCAGGAGTGTAGATATCGCTTCAGAATCGTCAAGATATTTTCATGCATTGTGTCTATGAGCTTGCCCACCATTCTGACCCGACTCTGCTATCCTTCGCCTGTGAGCGACGCTATCCAGCGACCCACCTCGGTGGGTGGGGCTTGTCGAAACCATTCTCGCCGGCAGTTGACGACTTCGCGATGACCATGGAAACGAGGCATCTGCGCTTGGCGACGGCGAACGCGCCGGGGAACGCCCAGGGGGGTTAACATGATCGCGCAGCGCTACGTGGGGTTGGAAATGGTTAAAATGTACGAGCACAAAACGAATGGGGTTGAAACCAACAGTATGGGATTGTGTCGAAATTGTAGGGAGAATGGTTAATTCGATCGATGTCTGGGCTAAGTACGGCAGCCGAAATGGGCCAAATTTGACAATGCGGTTTCTGCCATGCAGAATTGTAGAATCGCCGCCAATGGAACAATATTCGGCCTACTTGGTTTCACTAAAGGCTCAAAAAGCTCACGTAAATGTATACAACGTGAAGAAGCTAACTTACATTCGAGAATTATGATGACGTGGTCGTGAGCCCTAGGACGAAGTGAAATATTCCTCGGGCGACCACCCATACACGCGTGTCTATAAGACGATGCGACAGATATGTGCCAAGCAGCAAAGGATCATAGAAACTGGTAGGACTTCGACTTTGAAGAGCTTTGCCTTCAGTGCTCTCCGACTTGAAGGAAATCTTGGTATTTCGTCAAACATGGGGCCACGAGGACTGGGAGAGAGATTGTCGAAAGGTGTGCAAGATGATAGAACAAAAGTCTTATGAGCATCATGTCCAGCTGATTCTGGCTGCTCTAAAGAGTCACAGCGTGAATTTGAAGGCTATTCAGCTCTTTCGGATATCCCGACAATCCTCCGTCGGAAAACCATTCCAACTCTCTGAAAACTCCTCTCAATGAGCTACTAGGATACGCCCCGAGCTTGCGGCTTGTCGAGAGCGACTTCCCCTTAGTATTATTGTGTCGCGCAAGTCTAGAGAGACCTGAATTGGCATTATGCACAATATACATACATCTGCCCTTTACAGAGAGCTTTCTACAATGCAACGCTAAGCCTTTAGACCCTCTCGGTGTTTACGATGCCACAGTCATTGACCAAGAAAAATACACTTATTTGACACCAGTATCATGTAAATTTTACGTACTGTATATAAAGAATGAATAAGTGGGGGAGGCTGCAACCTACAACATATGTTGTAGCTTATATCGAAGTGGCCAGGTGGAGGATTGACATCCGAACGGCAAATGATCCGCCTCAACTAGAAAGGTGCTAGTGTTGGAATATTGGCCCCGAATGAGTCTGATTGGTGTTGGCGAAGTAGAAATTTTTCCATCGCAGCCACTGCGGGGCAGAGAGATGATCTTGCAGGCTTCCGAACATCAGGTGACGGAGACAAGAATGTACTCAAAAAGAGGGAGAGTCGGAACCCATGCAAATATCCGCAATGTTATGGTAGAACATGCATTGTGTACGTTGCAACTGTAATGGGCTATACAATTGACCCCTCACCGACAAAGATAAGAGAGCAATGGACCTATCTCATGCATGTTAGACGCGCCCAGCCTCGGCCATGCTGTCCTTTTACCGCCTCTGATCATCTTTAGGCCAGTTAGGCATTTACATAGGCCTTTGGGGCGAAAAGAAAAAAAAGAAAAAGGCCTGCAGGTTCCCGGCTTGGAAGACGGGCAAAATGGCCAAGCGGGTCGGAAAAGAGTAGAGCGCTTTGCCACTCAAAACGTAAAAGTGGCCGGATCTCTGGTTCGAACCAATTAGCCCATGGCCTCACAGTGAAAATTTGGGTCATCGTGAAGTCCAAATACGAAACAATATGATTCATCGCGAGATGTGTCATCGATGAAAAGTCTCCTGGTCCGAGGATGAATCATCATGCACGCCATGCCGCACGGGTCAATCGTTGCACCGTGGCTATTCTAGTTTGATGACCGTGCAGACTAGGATTCTGATATGCTGTTTCTGCCAGTGCCGAGTCGAAACTCGAGTCAACCTGTATGGGTTTGTATTTTGCGTTGACTGGAATGGTTCGCCATGGGATTTTTCCGGGGAGAATGCCGAGGAGGTTGAATGACGTGTTAGGTTTGTTTTGTTTGGACTCGACCTGCCGGGATATGTTCCTCCAAGGCCCCAGATAGCAGTGGATGGAAGAGATGCCAGTACTGCACAACATCAGTAGCAATAGGGCCCAATGCCCAATATAATGTCAATGCAACCATCTAATTTTAAGTAAATGGCCTGGTGGAGATCAAATTCATGACTTTCCCGTTGCAACTTTCGGCGGTCGCTGATTGGCGTGAAAGAGTCGGTGAGCGGCGCCAACGAATAGGCGGTCGTATTCTGCAGCCAATCACAAGTGTCCCCCACTTGGGGGAAAAAAACGACCTGCTCTTCTTCTTCCCTTTCCCATAGCACTCGCAACTGATCTACTTCGGACTCTCCTGAACTTATTGAACCCCATCTTAATACACTTACTACATATCCACCACATATCGTCAAGAATCAGCCAAATGGCCTTCGTTGAGCTGTAAATGCCTCGCTGGGGAGCCTGTCCCTGCCGGCTCCCCAGTCCTGCAGCTCCGATCTTCAATTCTACTTGACGATATTTGTTACTCTTTCGACGCCTCGTGTGAAGGCGTTGGAATTGCCCCTCAGCAAACTCCCAGAAGGAGCACTACAGCGTCCGCAACGGACTGCGGGTGCTTTCGTGGCTACGAAAAAAGAAACCCCCCCCCGTGGACTCCTCCCCCTCCACTCCGCTCCGATCTCCTCCACTCCGTCCCACCTCCCTTCGAATCTCTCTTCGACTTATCCCTGCACGGATTACTCTTCTGGAACAAATTGCAACAATCCTCTCAACTAAGGAAGATCTACCCCCTCTTCCTTCATCCTATCACTGGATCCTCCTGAAACGGACCGGACCATTTGAACAACAAAAAACAAGGACCATACAAGTCCACACGAACAAAACAACCCCTCTCCATTCATACGTGTCTATTACAAAATGCGGCAGAGCTCATACTCCTCCAAGCGGGCTCCCAAGAGCTCCGCCAAGAACTCTCACCCCCGCCCCTCAACCCCCAAGTCCAATATCATGCGGAATCTCGATTCGTCGCCGAAGGCCAATCAGCGAAAGGTAGCCAATGCTCAGCCATCCGATAGGAAACGGAGAGCTTCATCATCATCGGTCTCGAGTGTCTCTTCGGTCTCGTCCCTCGAGGACCTGAGCGACGAGGCAGATGATTCAGAAGAAGATGCAGACGATGAACAAGAACCAGCAGTCCGGGCCCCGTCTTATGGTCGTCGTCGCGACAATAAGGCGGGGCGCCAACCCGCAGTCAACAAGAGAAGACGCGTCCTGGACGATGATAGCAGCGACAGCAGTGATGGCAATGATGACATTGACGCCAATGACTCGGATGATAGCTCAGATGATGTCTATGCCGGTGTAGACTACATCACAGATGCCGAAGATGAAGACCAAGACGTCGAGAAGTTGGAAGAAATGATTATTGTGGAGTCTGAGAAAACCAACCGGCCTTTGCCCAGCTCTGGATTTGACGATGGTGGGTGGGCTATCAACTCGTTCGACGACCACATGTTCCTACCTGCTGCTTCATTCTTCGATGAAGAGCACCTCTACAGTGCCATGGACACCTTTGGAGAGCCTGAGGTGACCAGTGAAGCCGTTGAGACGCCAGTCACCCGGCGAGTTCACTTCGAGGAGCGATCCGATTCGTCCTCCGATAGTGATTCCCACAGTGACGACGATATACCCGGCGACTTCTTGCAGCAGGACAGCCTGGACCCACAATTGCGTCGTATGATCGAAAACGACAATGAAAACTACCAGAGAAATACCCGCCGGCAATCGGAAGAGATGTTTGGCGACGCCGATTATGGCCATGGAAGCATCTACCATGTCGAGTCCGACGGATCCTCCGAGGCCAGCTTGAGTGGTTACGAGAGTATGATAATCGGTCATTCGTATTGTGTTTTGCTTTTGCTAACCCCTTTGAAAAGGCGATGATGGTGACACTACAGACGAAGATCTCCCTCCGCCAGCAACCATCACCCACCCTCGATCCCTTCTCCGCCGGGACTCCTCTGACTCTTTGGCTCCTGTGGACGAGAAGAGTGAATGTATTCCCCGCCGCCGCGGGCCCATCATGGGAACCTTCGTAGCAGACCCCCACAAGCCAGTAGCCTTGGTCGATTGCACTGGCAAGCATCTCGTGATTATCCCCGCGTATGCCTCGTCTCGTCACGACTGGCTGGAATCCGCCGCCACCAGCATGCCCGGAACTGCGAACACTAGCCCTCGCCAGACTACACTTCACTTGGTTGATGAGAGCGACACCGATGCACTCGCCTCGCCCAATCAGATGGATTTCAGCCCAATGCTGGCTTCGAGTGCCAACCTCATGATGACCGCTCTCGGCAACGATCTCACCCCGGGAGGCCAGGTCATGGGTCCCCCTGAGGCATTCTACCCTTCTCAGGACTTCACCATCGACAGTTCGTTCGAAGAAGATGAAGAAGATGACCCCGAGTCTGCTCTCAACGTCGACGACTTCATCGACTTTGGTAATGGATCCTCCGATGAAGATGAGGACATGGATAAGCAATTTGATGACGATATCATGTCCCCAATGGCCCCTCCTTTCGGCAAGTCCATGGGTACACCTACTCCCACCCGCCAGTCTGCGTCGCAACCCGCCAATAGCGAAGAGCGCTTCCTCAATCATCTCGACAAGGGTATTGTTACTGCCTTCCGTCGCAACCATAACCGCTACCAGGCGCTCCTCCGCCTTCCCCAGCACCGCGAGTTCATGCCCGCAAACTCTCCCGCTCGTCCTGCCAGTGTCTTCCGGCACGCCAAGAACAACGACCAGCGAACTCCCACCCGCAAGCGCAAATCGAGCAGCATTGCAGGTGGTGAGGCTGTGCGACGCAAGCTGATGGATGCTCAGCAACGTCGCTCTCAGCTCCCCATCCCCGCGCCTCTCTGAGGTATCACGATTGCACGACTCTTGGATTTCCAAGGATCATATGATAACCACGGCCACAATTTATCCTACCTGTTTCTAGTCGCTTGGCAGACTCGACTATTAGTGTCTTGTGCCTTCACCCTCTTGACCTCGCGTTGAGCACACATGTTCTTCGCTCTGGTTGTATTGCATATTGCCACTGACGTGTCGTTGAGACCAGTCTACCTTTCTAATGATTGAGTTCGATTTGCCATGCATATTGAGTTGGCTTGCGAAAGATCGATGTTGGTTCTCAGAACCCAAAAGCGATCCATTTTGATATTTGATTATCTGACCAATCTTTCATTTCCTTTTTTTCATTTCATATGTCATATCTATTGACTGGCCATTTTTCTCCCCCGCCTGTTGCGGGGGCTGGTGATACCTTTGGAGTTAAAAACTTGTGGGTTTGCGCTCTAACGAGTTATGGCTGTTTGAGTTGCTGTTTACATTTATCTTTACCAATATCAAAAACATTCGAAATATTTATCACATTCTCTCGCTGGCCCTCATTAATCAATAGGTCTCCGTCCTCTCATGAAGCTCCGACCTTCATGATGTAGAACCCCCCACAACCCCGGACCCACCTAAACCTTATTCAAGCGATATCTACCAAGGTCCGCAAGTTTTATGAAACCCTACCTTGGGTTATGGATATAAACACTTGACGTGCGTGATATTACCAAAAATCCTTGATTTCGACCCCGACCACTACCTCGACATTACTGACACTGCCACGCCAACCCTCAGCTCTTGCAGCTCAAGCACCAGCCGTGATTCATGAGACTCATGTTCTCCGTAGCCTCAGCTACCATGCGCATACTTTCTTCCCGTTTGTGTTGACATTTCATTCCTTGCCCTGATTGATGTGCGGCCTCGGAGAGTGAAGAATTATAGCTTTTGTCGAAGTGTCCAATCGAAAGCGGAGTTTTTCACAATAAGTTTGTACAGCCAAACAATAGGTATGTCCAGGCAGGCGGACAGACAAATCCCCAGACGGGAATTTCTACAACCAGACCTCAGGAGCCCAGAAAGTTCTTCAGTGGATATAGGGGACCTCGGGAGTCCCGAGGGCTTGACTCATCATTGCTCACATCGGATCATTTCGTTGTGATTGGCTGATATCCTTCTGTGGGAACTTTCGGATCTATAAAAGACAGCACACTGTCAATCAATAATTGTGGCATGCTCGCACTAAACACAACCTCAACTTCTAATTCTACCTTCTTTTCTCCAATGGAACATCTTATTCCGTCCGGGATGCACGCTATCCCCGCTGGGCTTCTCGATCTACGTTCCGACGCCGATATAGACTTTGACCTGTTGCATCCCCAGCCGCTAACCAACGTCAAAAATATATGGTTCTTCTGGCACTCGGGCTACATCAACATGCACCCTTACACACAGCGCAATGTACGCGCATGGCACCGCCGATTCACAAAGCAAGGATGGACAATACGGATCGTTGACCGACAACCCGGTTCAAAAAGCAACATCGCCGAGTTCCTGGATGTTACCGATCCAACACTTTTCCCACGCGCCTTTGCCGACGAGACTCTCACTGGCCCTTACGCACTACAACATACTTCAGACCTTATTCGCTGGCCGTTGCTGTTGCGATATGGAGGTGTCTACGCGGACGTGGGTATGATGCAAATTGGAGATCTGGATACGCTCTGGCACAAGACAATCGCGAACCCCGATTCCCCGTATGAAGTTCTATCTTATACCCCCAGTGGCGAGGATCATTACAGTCTATGTAATTATTTCCTCGCCGCATTGCCCAACAATGCGCTTTTTGCGCGCTGCCATCGTCTACTCCTCGCTCTCTGGGCCGCGGATGGGGGCAAGACGAGCACGGATGGAATGTACGCTAGCCCGCTACTCCAAGGAGTTCCTCTCATGGGCGGCGAGTTTACGATCACTGAAGAGGATGGGACTTTCATTGGCCCCACCGAGGTCAGCCGCCTGTTGACCGACTATATCATTCAAGGTCAAGTGGCGAGTGCGGTAATGGGATTGGTTGATGCCGAAGATGACTGGAATGGCCCCGCATACTGCGTGGCACATTTCTATGCGATCGAGTTCATGGAAGGGTCGCAGCTCATCAACGAGTTGACTGCTTGGAACGGCCAGGAGGCGTTCGATCTGTTGTCGCTATCCATGCCAAAAGAGGGGGAACAAGAGTCTGGCGAGCAACAGAAGACTCGTGAGATTGTTGAGGCTTGTTTGTCGCGCAGCTATGGGTTCAAGCTGGCTCATGGCCTCATCTTGCGCGTCAACAAGGTCACTCTCGGCTCGCTGTGGCGGGATAATCCCGGGTCAGATATTGTGCCCGGAACATATGCCGGTTGGCTTCGGCATGGGATTGCCTACTGGAATCAAAATGATGTGCCGGGTTGCGTGAAACTGCCGTTGTTACCTCCAACCAAGGTCGGGAAGTTACTTGCATGATTAGTCGACGATGAAAACTTCATACTCTGTGCGCTGAGATATTGGAATAGATAAAACTCGAGATAGATGAGGACAATTCTCCGAAAATGAAAATCAAACGCTCCACAAACCTGCATCGCATCGAGAGTCCCGTCATTCTCGTGTTCGATGACGCTAATCGCGTTCACACAACAGGCGCTTTTGGCAACTGACGATTTTTTCGATATACCAAATTCCTCCCTGCTTGTTGCTAATTCGATTTTCTCGTTCAATTTCTCATGAAAAGTTCCCCAGTTAGCCTGTTATTTTAAAGTCGGGGAACTTAGAAGTGAAGTCACATTGTTGTTGTCTGTCGGAATATATTCCGAAATATATCTACGAATTGTACTCCTCAATGGCGTGATATATAAGCAGACATATCACTGGTAGAATATTTGGCCACGACAAGCAATTATTAGCTTTAGCTTAGCACCTGGTTCAAGCAATCTAGACGAGTTAACCGAAATTCTCGACTGAAGCTCCAATCAAAAATCAATATGTGGAGGATTCCAAGGCTTTAAAACAGGCCCTTGGTCATTCCTTGGTCTTTTTTGCAAGGCTCAATCACTCCAGGGCCGTCTTTCAAGATGGCTGACTTCCCATTACCGCAGACAAAAGCCGATACATCGAAAGAGCCGTCTGTCACCGAAGTTCAAGAAAGCGATGAACCCCATCGTGACATTTCTGGCGACATCATCGAGGATGGCCTACGTCGGGGGCTTAAGGGCCGTCAGTTTGTGATAATTGCCCTAGGGAGTATTATTGGACCGGGTTGCTTTTATGGCTTGGGCTATGGGATCTACGAAGCTGGTCCATTGGGTCTCCTGATTGGATTTTCTGTTGTGGGTGAGTTGGTAGCAATGCAAAGCATATTTTCTACAAAGTTGACATAGCCCAGGTGCTTCGATGTGGATTTTGATGCAGAGTGTCGGAGAGGTTGCCACGCTCTTTCCAGTTCACGGCGGGTTTGTAGAGGTAAGAACTATAATCTCAACCGTGCCGATATTGCTGACCTGTTTCATATAGCACTGTGATCGATTCGTAGATCCAGCCCTCAGCTTTGCAGTATCTTGGCTTTACTATTTTATGTGGAGTGTATTTCTTGCATCAGGTGGGTGTCGTCAACAAGCAAGAAATGGCCTGCACTAATCAACTTCAAAGATTGGAACAACGCCACAGTCTTCCTTCGATTCTGGATTCCTGATACCACGATCCCCGTCTGGGCTTGGTATATCTTATTCTTTGTCTTTTTCTCCATCCTAACCACCCTTGGCGTGAACTTCTACGGGGAGACTGAATACTACTTTGGCATGTTTAAGTTCCTGTCACTCATTGTGCTATTTTTCATCTCCATTCTTGCCGATACTGGTGCGTTTGGTAATGGGTATGTCGGATTCAGGTACTGGAAAGAGCCATACGGTGAGTATGCTCGCACACAAATTGGCTCGCAGGTCTGACATTCTGCCAGGTCCAATCCGAAATGGAATCAATGGATTTGGTCAAGTATTTGTTCTGGCCGCCGCATACTATGTTGGAACTGAGATTGTTTCTGTTGCCGCGGGAGAGTCCAAAAACCCTCAACGAGACGTTCCCCGTGTGCGTGCATCCCCTGAATCGGTGACATTTAAAGTGAATCTGATGCTGACTTTGTTTAGGCCACCAATTCTATCCTCTATCGTATCTTGGTCGTGTTTATTGGCATGTCTTTTTTCCAAGGCCTGATCTGTCCGTCAACATCGGATGATCTGGTGCATCCATCGTCCACAACGGCATCATCCCCGTTCACTATTGGTTTTGCACTTGCTGGGTGGAAGTCTTCCGGGCATTTCGTCAATGCGATTATTATAATTGCCTTCATTTCCGCTGCGAATGGAGTGATCTACATCCAATCACGCACACTTTACTCTCTCGCGTTGAAACGCAAAGCTCCCTCGTTCTTTGCAATCACAAACACTAGGGGGGGTAAGACAATGTCCTCTTCTATCCTCTCTCTGATAACAACTAATATTGTGTGCAGTGCCATACCCGGCAATTATTTTCTCAAATATGTGGGGCTTCCTAGGCCTGATGTCCTTGCAAACAACGGCAGGGAGTCTGTTTTCTTACTTCACCTCTTTCGGTGGTACTGCGGCCTACATCGCATGGGCTTCGATCACATTTGTTCATCTGAGAGTTCGTGGCGCCGCGAAGAGGAAAGGGATCGACGCCAAACAATTTCCCTATACAGCGCCGGGCCACATTTCGATCTACTGGGGTAACTTCTTCTTCAATATTTTCCTATTGCTGATCCAAGGTTTCACGGTATTTGAGACGCCGTTCAACTATTCGTTGTTTATCGCGTCGTATATTAGCATTCCGGTGTTTTTCCTCATGTTTTTTGGATATAAATGGTGGTTCAAGACTAAATGGTCAGTCGTTGCCTCATATCAAAGCAAGACTCGATACTTACATTCAACTTTTTTTAGGGTATCATTGGATGACATTAATTTCCCGGATAGGCTCAACTGGGTGATTGAAGATCCGGACAAGACAAAGAAAAGATCCTGGGGCAGAAGGCTCGTGAGAATTTTGAAGGAATAATAGGTCGATAAAGATAAAACAACCTTACAGTTGTTGATATTATGGTTTCCCAATCTTCAATCTCGCTACTATCTTAGTGTTGGATCTAAATTTAGGGAAGCCACAAACAACTCTAAAGAAGCTCTACTTCTAAACTCAAAATATATCTGTACGACATACTCTGACACGGCTTCGGTCCTGGAAGTAAACGCCACTTTTTCGTAGTGAAACCCGCTACTCAGTAGTCCGCAGACATTTACAATGTTGTTCCACCAACCGGATAATGAGCTGATAGTAAGAAGCTAGGGATCTATGGAACGACAAGTAGAGTTGAATATAACTGCAAATAGTACCGAGTCGTCGGTTTTTCGGTTTTCTTGCCCCTGATTAAACGCGGAGTACTCCGTACTGAGTACGGAGTAGCTAGACATAAATAGGATGTCCAGATAAGCCTTGACATTGAACGCACACTGCAACTGCATGGGCACGAAATCACTAAAAATGCAACCCGGGCGCACATGGTCGCCGAATTTGCAAAGTAACCCCGAGGTTAATATATCAATGTTAAGACCTAGACTTGACGTCTAGACTCCGACGATTCCGAGGGAGGCACAGCGTAGCATTCTCCATGCGGCGCTAAAAGTCTCATTCGTGGGTATTTTTAGTTGGCCGTTTCATGTTACCCGGACTTAAGCCAGACAAAGGCATCGTCCGACGCGCCGAGAAACGGGGACGATTTGCATTTCTGTTTCCATTTCAAGAAATTTAAAGAGAAAATAGAAGGCTAATGCGGTAGGGCATGGTTGAAAGAAATACGGAATATCGACACCTATACCCCTCAAAGCCGAGGTACACAATACAATGCCTATTCCTTGCGGAGTCTAGTTCGTTCAAGAAGGAGTACTCCGTAGAGGCTAAGTTAAACCTATCTTGAATACTATGTATTCGGATTTAGATCGGATAATACGAATGGTATCGGTTACATCCAGCCCAGAAGTGAAACGCTTGGAAACAGGAACAGGAACCCCTCGGTTTAGACAACGCCACTAGTATATTCTGACAGGTTTGGCGCTGGGACTTTTTAGTCGGATCCACATAAACCGAGAAGCGAAAGGTGAGACGGAGCGTTCGGGTACCTGGCCGTTCGACCTTCCAGGGGTTTACCCCTGGGAACCGAGATAGAAAAGAAAAGAAAAGTCGATCCGGTAAGACACGAGCAGTACCTGACCCCAGTAATACTCCACATGCATAGACATCCTCTGATTTGTGGACCCTGGCGCTTCGAGATGCAAAGAGCTTGTATACAGAAGATCATGAAGATCAATAATAAGCAAATATGTGGGCAGTCACGCAGAAAGTGGGTGCATGGGCGAGACGCTAAGGTCTTTCTTTTTCTTATCTCGCTTTATTTTTGAATTAAATCTTTAACCTCAACTAGTCGAAAGTAGTGAGTTTCAGTCAAAGAGCCTTGGGGAGATGAAAGCCTCCAAGTGCACGTGGACTGTTTACCCTGAAGACCCCCTGTCAACGCTCGGCCTATGCAAGTTCTCCCTGCCGATCAAGCGCCTATTCAGAACCTATTTTTACTCCGTCATGCTTATTGGTCAATTAATGTCGACTGATCTCACAGGCACATATGGATGAACTGATGCTGAGTGGGATCGGACCCCCCCGGCAAGCGCCCTGACTGGCTCTTCTCCAGCTTCTGCACGTCTATACCAATCGGCGCCAAGCTCTGGATGGATCCCAGGCTCACCCTCCTTTCAGCCACTACAGTTTCATCTGTGCCTCCACGATTCCTGCCGATTGGAGAGATGGGGTTTTTTTCAGACAAAATGTCTTACCAGGGTCCTTGGCGCCAGACTTCGGGTCAACAGAGGAAGGCTCGCTAGCTGCAGCCAGACCCTTTGCCTGCAGAAGTTTATGGAATGGCCTGGTTGGACAATTGTTTAAAGACCGTGACCCTGCCCAGATCCTTGACTTCTTTCATTCTCGTCATTGTTTCATTTTCTTTTGGATTTTTATCCATATTGGTTCGTCTCCAACCAAAGACGCTCGTTCAGGGATACGCATTTCCTTGTCTTTCTTTCGTTTGATATTGACCCAATCTCATTGAGGTTTTTTTTCTTATTGTCACCCATCAACAATACTAATAGGAATTGCCTGGTTTGCTGCCTATACAATTGTGGCTTATATCACGATATCTATTGAGACCTAGCTTTCTATATCGCAGCCTATCCAGTCCACATCAGTCCATCTTTGTTTCTTTCATACGTCTTCTCTCTTCTTTTTTCCTTCCATTCGATCTTTCACGTCCCACTTTCACTCGTTACGGATATCCTCCCACTATGAAGGTCACATCCGCTATTGCGTTTTTATCCCTTCTGGCCTCTGGCCAGGCCACCGGAGCGGTATGCCTCAACTGATATTTGTCGTCTTTGATATCCATCCTAACTCGAAATCCTTTAGTCCTGGGGCTCCGAGAAATGCTACTCTAGCCCGGGTAGATCGCCTAACAAGTGTAACGACTCCCAGCAAAAGGGCTTCAGCTGGACTGATCTCGCTCCTGGCTCTTTCTCCAGCTATGGTGGCTTTTCCTTTTCGGGTTTCACTTGCGGCAATGGCTTCGGTTCTAGCCTTGGCAAGCGTGGCGTGAGTAATGCATGCCTCTCTTTATCTGCACATACTGACGATGCTATAGACCCAGAAATGTATCTCCGGTACCGTCTCCAAAGGTAGCTCCTCTAGCTCCTCCAGCTCCAGTGGCTCCAGTGGCTCCAGCTCCCACAGCTCCAGTGGCTCCGGCTCCTCTAGCTCTTCTAGCTCCTCTTCGTCGGCTCCGTCGTTCTCCTGTGGCTCAGATGAGAGCGGCTTCTCTGTGACCAACTTCCACGTTGCTACCGATAAGGATACCGACTTGCACATCATCTACAGCATGCCCGATGGGTCGACTTGCAAGAACACCGCTTCCTGCAACTCCGCTGGTACCGTGGTCAGCAACGACCAGTGTGGTGGTGCTACGTCCGTTCACTTCGAGCTGCCCGACGATAGTGAGCATGAGAGCTGCGGTTTGGGCATCTACAGCGTTGGCTTCGACTGCACTCCTGGTTCCACAACCACTGCGCCTGTCGTTTCCAGTACTTCTGCTATTACCAGAGTTCCATCTGAACAGACTTCTGTCTCCAGTTCTATCGTCGTGCCTTCGCTCTCTGTCCCAGGCTCTGTCCCAGGCTCTGTCCCAGGCTCTGCTGTCACCAGCTCTACCGCTGTGCCTTCGCTCTCTGTCCCAGGCTCTACCCCAGGCTCTGCTGTGTCTCCAGTCACCACTCCGGCAGTGAGCACACCTGTTCAGATGACTACCTCGACTGTGTTCACCACTAGTTTGATCACTATCACTAGCTGTGCTCCGACTGTCACCAATTGCCCAGCTGGATCTACCGTTGTGGTAACTTCAACTATCGCTCTTTCCACCACGGTCTGCCCCGTTACTGAGACTACTGCTACCGCTACAAGCTCGCTCTCTGTGCCTGCTGTATCTAGCCCGAGCGGCGTTTCCCCCGTCAGCTCATCGGCTGGTATTCCTGGCGTTGCTAGTGGCACATCCGTTCCTGCATCTTCGATCTTGCCTTCTTCTGCTATTTCCTCTACTGCAGGCGAGACCCCTGATGTAACTTCCGCCACTTCGACCCCGGTGATCACCACTCCAGTCCAGATGACTACGTCGACCGTGTATACCACCAGTTTGGTCACTATCACTAGCTGTGCCCCGACTGTTACCAATTGCCCAGCAGACTCGACTACAGTGGTGACTTCGACGATCCCTATTTCAACCACTGTCTGTCCCGTCACCGAGACTACCACAGGTGCCGTCAGCTCCACACCTCTGTCTGCAGTCCCAAGCCCGAGCGGTGTTTCCCCTGTCAGCTCATCGGCTGGTATTCCTGGTGTTCCCAGTGGCACATCCGTCCCTGCATCTTCGATTCCGGCTTCTTCTATTTCATCCGCTCCGGGCGAGACCCCTGTTGGAACTTCAGCCGCTTCAACCCCGGTGATCACCACTCCGGTCCAGATGACTACCTTAACCGTGTATACCACCAGTTTGGTCACTATCACTAGCTGTGCTCCGACTGTTACCAACTGCCCAGCACACTCGACTACAGTGGTGACTTCGACAATCCCTATTTCAACCACTGTCCGTCCCGTCACCGAGACTACCACAGCTGAAGCCGGCTCCACACCTCTGTCTGCAGTCCCAACAGGGGTCTCGCCCGTGAGCTCCTCGGCTGGATCACCTCCCGCCAGTGGAACTTCGGCCGGAACCCCCTCGGCTCCCAGCGTGACCTCCGCTGTCTCGCCCCCTGCTGGTACTCCCCTCGCCCCAGGAGAGGCCACCACTACTGTGGTTACTTGGGAGACTGTGACTACTTGCCCGGTGACTAACACGGTTACCTCTGGTAGCTCCACTTTCGTGACTACCTCAAGCACCATTTCAACCGTTACTATGACTAGTGTCTCTACGATCTGCACCGACTGCTCCGCTACCGCCACCTCCGTTGCTGGTCAGAGCACTGTTTCCCCGTCTGGTACCCCCGGTGTCTCGATCATTGTCGTTTCCAGCACTGGTTCATCTGATACACCTGGAGCTTCGAGCCTGGTCCCATCTGGAACTTCCGAGGGATCAAGTCCTGTCTCTTCTTCGTCTGTAGAGGCCTCCAGTCCCCTCCCCACCGGCTCCGATGTCACTAGCTTGGTTCCCACCGGCGTGAGCGCTGAGACGACACCTGCTATTCCCCAAGGATCGACTGCCACGGTTGTAACTTATGTAACTGAGACCACCTGTCCTGTGACTGCCACTGTCACTTCTGGGTCGTCGACTTTTGTCACCACATCCAGCACGGTTTCAACTGTTACCTTGACCTCGACTTCCAACCTCCCCAGCTCTGTCGCTGCGGGAAGCACCCCGGCTCCCTCTGAGACAGGTGTCGCTGCCACCACTGCTCCCGCTGTCACCAGTGCCAACTCCACACCCACCATTCCCGAGGGTGCCACTACCACCGTTGTGACTTACGTGACCGAGACCACCTGCCCCGTGACCAACACCGTCACCTCGGGCTCCTCCACCTTCGTGACCACATCCAGCACAGTTTCCACAGTGACCCTCACCTCCGTCGCAACCATCGCGACTACCGCCACCGCTGCCACCGAGACTCAATCTACCTCCGTAGTCCCCAGCGGCGTGTCCCCGGTATCGAGCCCCGCTCCCTCCGCTCCCTGCCCCAACACCGTGCCCCAGTGCATCAACACCTGGCTCTCGCTCGCGCCCAAGTGCACATCCAACAGCGACGCCTCCTGCTTCTGCCCCAACAGCGAGTTCACCAGCAAAGTAATCTCCTGCATCCAAGCCTGGGGTGCCTCGAAGTCCGAGATCCAATCCGCCCTCTCCTACTTCACCGGTATCTGCGCCACCTGGGTCCCCCAGAACCCAGGCATCGTGACCGCCATCCCGTCAACAATCACCCTGATCCCGACAGTTGCGCCGTCCGCACCCGCATCCGCAGCCAGCGTCACCGGCGCCACTGTGACCGCCCCCGCCAGCGCCGTCATCCCCATCACCTCCGCCCCCGCCCTCCCCGTCACAACAATCACCTACTCGACCTACACCGTCACCGTCCCGCAGGTCAGCTTCGTCACAAACACCGGCTCCGCCGCCGGCGCCGTGCCAACCATCGGTCTCGTCCCGGCTGCTCCCAGCGGCACTTCCCCGGCAAACACCGGTGTTGTTCCTGCCCCCGCATCCGCGACATGGGCCACTTCGAGCGGGTACGCGTACGCCAGTCGCAGCGCCAGTGGAGTCGTCTCGCCCAGCGCGTCTCCGATCTTCAACGCGGCTTCGAGCGTGTCGGTCGCTTCCAGTCTGCTGTTGGCTTCTCTCGCTGCTTTCTTCGGCTTGATGATGTAGATGCGTTTTGACAGCAGACTACCACACCGCGAGAACCTCGTGGTTTTACTTTCCTTGTCTCTTGTGACTACAAATATGCACAGTACACAGTGTTTTGTGTTTTTCCTTCGTCCTTATTTGTCTTCCCGGCTCTGTAGTGGTTCGGCCTGCTTCGGGTGGACAGGACTTTAGCTGGGAATTGACTTAGATCATCTGTCCTAATGGACTGCTTTGTATTCTATTTATTCGCTCCCTAATTGAACGCGATAAACATCGCCTTTTTCTGAAAGATGTCCTATTTATTTATCTGCTCTAAGCAAGTAGTTTTCTGAAAATCTCTGTTCCACTATGGAAAGTATGGCTACCTGGTTTGTCTTGATGTGTTCAACAGGCTCAATCCAGGCGTGAACTCAACAGGTTGAGTATTTCATTCTTTCGTTCTTGGTCATATCCCTTCCTTTGTCTTGTTAAATAAATCCTCAGGCGATGTTAATAAATATATTTAGCGTACCCAGATATGAAGAGATTTCTGTAAACAGGAACAAATGACGGCCGCGTGCCGTTTCGAAGAATAGAGTGTCCTCAAAGAATAAAAAATAGACCTCCCGAAGGCACTCGAGTGTCATGTTCGGTGCAAGGATTAGCGGAGCAACCCCTCAGGACTTTCAAGCCACTCCAGGTAATCCCGAATCCCTTCTTTGATGCTACGGAAACGCAGCACGGAGCCGGCCCGACGGAGCTTCGAGATATCGGCGCAGGCGTAGCTCGGGAATCTGCCTTTCAATTCGGCTGGGAAGGGAATGAACTTGATGTAGCCCTCCGGGTTGCCGAAGTTGCTGGCGACCTCGTTGGCGACATCGTGGAAGCTGCTGGCCACACCAGTGCCGACATTGTAAATACCACTGATCTCGGGGTGGTCAAGGAACCAACAGTTCAGGCGCGCGACGTCCTGTACGTGGACAAAATCGCGCTTCTGTTGGCCAGCCTCGACCCCGGCGTATTCTCCGAACAGCTCAATTGCCTTGAAAGATTTGCGTTTTTCGTAAAACTGAAAGACAGTGCTGGGGATTGAAGATTGGTACTGTTCTCCGGGTCCGTAGACACTGAAGAGACGGAGCCCCGCGACTTGTGGGGAGCGGATGTCAGTGTTCTTGACGACGTACTGATCGAATAACATCTTTGAGTATCCGTATACATTTAGGGGGGCTTCCTGGAAGTCTCCCTCGGCGAAGGTGGTGTTATTTCCATAAACGGCAGCGGACGAGGCGTAGATGAAGCGGACACCCTGGTCCTTGCACCAATGGAAGAGTTCCTTGGAGTAGGTGAAGTTTGCTTCAAGCATTTTCTTACCGTTGCTACCGTTATTTGACGAGTTTGCACCATAGTGGAAAATAACGCGGGGACGACGATGGAAGGTTTTGGTCCGAATCGCTTCACGGAAGGCAGTCGCATCGATGTAGTCGGCCACTTTGCAGTTGACCAGGTTGCGGAACTTGGATCCATCAGTCATGTCATCGACAACCACGATATTGGTCACGCCACGGCTATTCAGCTCCTTGATGATGTTTGAACCGACAAAGCCGGCACCACCGGTGACAACAATCATGATGGGAGATGACTTGGATTTCAGTGATTGCTTAGAAGATGAGAATTGTGGGAGGAGAGAACAGAGAAGGAGGGGAAAGTTCAGTTGAGAGTGATGGGGGAGATGTCCATGGCGAAATGGGAAGGAGCGATCAGGTGTTTGCCAAAGAAAGAAGGTACGACATTCTGCTTTGATGTTCTCTCGTTGCAGACAGCTAGTTCTCATTCATAGAGACTAAAGCTATATGAGAGTAATAAAAAGAGTAGATTCAAGCATTTACCTAGTGTCCTACCTTCTTTAGTTCAAGTTATCAAGTCATAGAGTCCCTTAATATGTACCATTCTGTGGCATTGAGTTGTCCAGATAGCTCAAGGCTTCTGTTTGACATCAATAAACGTAAGACCAAAAGATTAAAGCATTCTGAGTGCACTTAGTGTCCTTACAGGATATTCACATGTCTGGATGCTCGTAGGTTGCACTTTCCTAATTGGGTTCTCCTTTTAAGACACGATTCTGCCAACAACACTACTCACCGCCTTCATGCAAGTCACAAGTAACAACGCGCTGGAGGGAGGTGTCTATCAACAACTACTCCGTACTTATGTCACATATTCTATTTCTAACGCCGAAATTAGACCTTAAGTACAATCACGGTGTCCTCCGAAATGGCTCTAGGATACCTCTCAATCTCATCAATCTCATCCGGGACCGCCCGCCAATCTGACAGAGTCCTAGCTCACTTCGACACGCAAGCATTCTCGGCTCTTCAGACCTCAACTGTATTTGCAAAAATAATGGGGCTACCCATCCTATTCAGGAACGTGTTTCAGTCTCCACGGCATGTCCACTATCTTCGGTGATCGGCTCAAGTCCTGAATCGACCCGTCGTTCATCAGACTCCCCCTCGTGCAGTTATCCGCGCTAGCCTACGCTGATTACATCCTCGTCCAGAATACCCCGGTCCATGTTGATCCAATCCTTCCCGGCAGTCTGGGTCAGGGCGACGTACAAAATGAGATTGTGGGGCGCCAAACGGCCGGGGCTGCCGGGCTCGTGCTGACTTCGGTTCCTGACGGCAAGTTGAAGATGGCTATCTACGCTTGTGAATGGCATTATTATCGAACGCCACCAATTTCCAGGCTGATTCCGTGCAGGAGGTTCTGACTGAAAGAAACATATGATGTAATCCTCGCGATAGGTGTATCAATGGATCACATTCGAGCTCTCCGCAATGATCGCTCGGATACATAGGGGGGATACATCCGGGGTGCATATTATGGATCAGGTTCCCCTGAACAGTGACAATTATTGAATCTCTCCTTGCGAAGCCGCAGTTGCCCCCCGTAATAGATCTATACCAGCGCATATGACAGTTGCCATGCGATGATCGCTTATCTTATGGTAACCTTGGAACCGCGCAAAGATAAGCCTGGGGCCCTAGATTGGCTGAGCGACGGCTTTACATGGAACAAGTTACATAGTGCATTGGATTGTCTTTAATAATTTGGTCTTTGCATTGAAAAGTCAACTCTAAAACAGACACCATTTGATGCCCCGGGGCTATTGATCGGACATTGCCCATCTCCTTGCAAGATAAGCCCTCCACCAGTAGCCGTCCTTTATTCCGGACACCTTTCTACGGTTGAGGTGGAAACATGTTCTTTGACAGCCGCTTTGTCCAGAGTGACATGGTCCGTTATATTAACAGGGCCTCCCCGTTATGTTGATCGGCAAACGCTTTCTGCAGGGCCAGTATGTCTCAGAATGAAACTTCACTATGGTGGCCCGAGGAGCGCATCAAATCCACCCTCGACAAAAAGTACATCATCAGTCGTCTGCGGCCGGAGAACATCCCACGTCTCTTTGAGCTCCCGGACTGGGGCGAGGGCTTGACCAGCGAGACCTACATGGAATGGATCCTCACCAAAGCCGGCCGTGTTTTTATGATCCTCGACGCTATCGGCATTCCCGATCGCATCTTCGCGCTCGTCGACGAGTCGTGCGACGACGATGATCTACCCATCGCCGAGCATAGTGTCGATTTACTACACCTCTCTCCGGATGGAGACGATGTCGCCTTAGAGACTAGTTTCTTTCATGCACAGTGGCGATTCCTGGTCCGTGGTATAGCGGAGGGAGAACATGTCGTCTATACCGAGAATGAGGGCGTGCCCGTCGAGGCGGTCCGCACCAACACCAGCAGCGGGATACACGGGCGTGATGATACGGTCGACAGAGTAGTTCTCGCCGGCTCTGTCTGTCGAGTCTACATGCGCACCCAAGTGCAGGTCGGCGGCGCACCGCATTTCTTCTCCTCTGACGAGGTTCTCGCGGAGATCCGCAGCTTGAAAAGACTGTCACACGAGCATCTCGTCTCCGTCTACGCTTCATATCTGAAAGACGACAGCGTCTCTGTCCTTTTCACCGGCGCCACGGCAGATCGGAGCCTACACCGATTCCTCACCGACGAGCCCCTGGCCTTCAAACGGCTAGAGAAAGAACAACGTCGCCAGATCTTAATCACCTGGCCACATTGCCTTGCCTCGGCAGTCTGCTGGCTGCACGCACGCGGCTACGCCCACGGCGCAATCCGCCCATCCAACATCTTCGTCGACGCAGACTACCACATCTGCCTCGGCCAGTTCCAAGCCCTCGACTCCCTCCTGACCCCGCCACATGTCAACGACCTCGAGGCATACAACTACTCTGCCCCCGAGCGCTGGACTCGTCCCACAGGCCCGGTGATCCTAAAGCCAGTACAGCCTGCCAAAACCCTCCTTCCCTCAGGAGGACGTACCAAGCGCAGACAAAGGCCAACCCGCCTAACGCTCCCCCCACTGAACGAAAGCCGCGCCGCGTCTCCAAACCACACAAGACCAAACTCCTCCTCCTCAAAAGGAACAGCCATCCGCATCGGCCGCCCAGGCTCCCCCTCCCGCTTCTCCTTCGCCTTCTCCTCCTCCTCCTCATCCTCCGAAGCCTCCTCAGCAGCGTCCTCAACCCACACAGACGCAACCGCCACCTCACCGCAAGCAACCCCCCGCCACCGCATCTCATCCTTCTGGGCGCGCCGAACAAAGAACACCCCCTCAATAATGTCCACCTCAACCTCCTCCTCCTCCAACACCTCATCCCTAACATCCCCAACCTCCCTCCGCCACTCCACATCCACGCCATCCCTCCCACATTCCCACAACCACACCCACCCCCCAAACCCCAACTCCCCAGCCGACATCTTCTCCCTAGCAGCAACAACCCTCGACATCCTAACAATCCTACACAAACGCACCCTCGCCTCCTTCAGCGCCCACCGCAGCGCCCGCAACCGCTCCGCGGGCCGCGGCGGCGGAATAGCAGACGCCTCGTTCCACCTCGAGCGCAACGCCGTGCAGATCCAGTCGTGGATTTCGCGGCTGGAGGGCGACGCGCTGAAACGCTGTCGGCGGGATCGACGCTCCGATCGCGCGTTCTGGGCTGTGCCGCGGATGTTGCTGGTTGTGCGCGCTATGCTTGATCTTGAGGGTGCGAGGAGGCCGTTGGCGGGGAGAGTTCGGAAGGGGTTTGCGGATGCGATTACGAAGAAGGGGGGTGGGAATGGTGATGGGTTGTTGGTTTTGCATTGTGTTAAGGAGAAACGGGAGGAGGGGGGTCATAGGGAGACTCATAGGGACGAGAGTCATAAAGAGGGGAATAATAATCGGAAGTTGGAGGTTGTTCGGGAAGTGGGGGAGAGTGCTTCTGTTGTGTCTTCGGCTCCGGTGGAGTCGGGATCTGTTTCGGTTGCGGAATCGGGTTCGGAATTTGATTTCGGGTTTGGTCATGCTGGGAGTGAGAGTGAGAGTGAAAGTAATTTTGAGGGAGATTTTGTTGATTTTGATACGAAGGAAGATGTTTCTGCCATGCCTGAGCTATATCTGCCAGAGTTGGATATGAACATTACTGGGATAGAAGGTATGTCGTTTAAAGATTAGATGGAGATGTATGATAATGTCTTGATGGTCAATGACCGGTTCTTATTCACTAATAATTTATTTCTTGTGTACACTTCATGCTTCGTGAAAGACAGACTTGAGTTAACATAACCTGTATGCAACACAGCACGACTCGGATATGCAGTCGTCGTCTATCCCAAATATGTGATGCTATCAATACAATGGCTTGGCCACAATCGTCAAAGGTCGGGAAGAACAAATCAAAGCCAGAAAGCAACGGCTCCCAGCAGACCAGACAGCACCAAGGATCCAGCGAGCAAGCGCTCAGTAACTGGCGAGCCGACAGTCACAGAGTGAGCAGCGCCTTCCTTTGTTGCCGATGCAGAGGATGTTCCGCTTGAAGTGGTCTCACTGGCCTTGGTAGTCTTACCGGTCGCTGTGGATTCAGATGAAGATCCCTTCTTGTAGGTCTGTCCCAAGGTAGGAAGCGGCGAGCTTGGGTCAACGGCCCATCCACCCGAGGTCGAGGCAGGGCACTCGATGGCGGCGCTGGATGCGCTCTTTTTGTAGGCGGAAAGGGCAACACCGCTCGGGTTCAGAGTAGCCCACTGCGACTTGAGGTTGTTGAAATCAGGCGACACGGGTGTCGGGGTTCCCTGGCGGGTGAAGCCGTCCTCGATGTTGCTTGCGGTTGCGGTCGCCGGGTCGACAGAAGCGCCATAGCTGATCAAGCCATAGTCGTTGGTCTCCTCGATCCACTCGTAGATGATGGATCCGGACCAGGTGTCAGACATCTTATCGCCGAAGATGGCAGCCTGATCCTCAAAGGTGCGGGGTGAGGGGGTGTTGCAGCCGGTCTCGGAGAAGAAGATAGGGATGGGGTAATCGGTGGCGTTCTTCTGCAGAATATTGTATCCAGACTGTTCATAGCTGGACGAGCCACACCACTCATAGGCGTTCAGCGAGTAAAAGTCCAAGCGCTCGGACGCATTCTTAGAACAGGCCATGTAGTTCTGCAGCATGGGTCGCAGATCGGCAATATCGGCCGCGGAGTAACCAACAGGAATCTCGCGATAGCCCTTCTTATCACGGTAGGCCTTAACGTCGCGAGCAGCTGCCAAGACGTAGGGCGCAGCAGCCGAACCATCGGCCGTGGTGAGGACCTCATTTCCGACCAAGACACCGGCGGTGTTGTCGAACTGTTGGAATTCATCGAGCACGGCCTTGAAGTGATCAAACTGGGTTTCATTCCAGTGAGGTGCGGTCTGCGATCGTTAGCAGATGGTCCACATGAGAATGAGAAAGTAGAGTTACCTGTTCAATCTGGGTAGTAAAGGTGTCCAAGTCGACGAACAAGTGGATTCCTACAACGCATCAGTATGATTTACCGGGGATTGCTCATGTGGACTCGACCTACCAGCATCGGCCAATGCCGACATACAGCCTTTGTGATCAGCGTTGGCATCCACGTGGTACACACGGATAGCATTGGTGCCCAGCTCGGCCATCCGGACGATATCGCGTTTGCATTGGGCAGTATCGACAAGCGGGTCACTTGGGGTAAGCTGATAAGCAATGCCTGTTTGAGTCAGTCAGGCAGGATACCTACAGTGCAGGGTTCCTAAGTACCCTTGATGTAGAACTGGGTTCCGTTCTCGTAGAAGAACTTGGAGCCGACCGCTGAAATGGGGGAGATGGCGCCGACTGCGGTGGCTTGTAGGCCGGCGAGTAGCAATGGCACGGAAAATGCCAGGGAGGACAACATGATTAATTCTGTTCGAGTAACAGTGCAAGATGCGATAAAATAGCAATGGCTAAAGAGTGAAGAGAAGAGAAGGAAAGGCTTTCAGCTCAAATTGACACTACCAACAACGAAGGAACAAGGCAGGTGCAAACGGGAAAAGCGCTCCTCCAACAATTTGAAGGAAAGTCGAGGTGAAACATAAAAGGAGGCAGTTCCTTGATTTGGGACTGTAGCAACGAAATTATCACATTAATTTCAACTAGCGTGCTTCATTCCAGGCCCCGTTCTGGGCATTCCAATTAATTTGTTTTACGAGCTTGAGGGTGTACAATGTGATATAAACGTTGGCACGAAGTACGAAAGGTGTACAAATGAAGTACAAGTGCCATGTTGTGATTGTTCGAGGGTATGTTGTATAGCTGTTGGGGCCGAGCCCTAATTCCCACGCAGTTGGAGATATCTGGAGTAGCTAACTAATATGGAGTAAATCTAGGCGGAGTCCTCCGTGCTCCGTACTTGATATAGATACTTATTGGTAGAGATATGCAGTCTCCAGTAAATATCGAAAGGATTTAAAATTAAGAGTCTCCTAATGTTGCCCCTAACCCGGAATCTACCGAGTTCCACATATACATAGTGACTCTCCCCTATACTATATATAAACACGATATTGAGGTTTGAGACATGTTATGATAACTATTTACGGACCATCATTATCATCACTATCACTGTGCTCCATCCTCGGTACCACCATGTTGGACAGGTATCCCCATCGTAAACCCTGTCAATCACTGCTATTTTGGACTTGGCCCTTATATCCACTCTTGCTAGCATAGGAAAGATAGTCCTAGTCCTGCCTTGAAAACTTGCCTCATCGATCGACATTATTGCATTTATTTATTTGTTATATTCTTTGGCATTGGGCAGAGATCGGGCTAGAAATCAGGGATGATAAGTCTCGTGGACCCCTAATGCATGTAACTTTGAATATCACTAGTCACAACGCCAACGCGATCCTGGAAGTCTTTTTAAATTCCAGACTGCCACGTTACCCCACTGGGCGGTTTTTAGCGGTGACTCGGGCTAGAACGCGGTCATGGCGAGATAAGGAGATTCTTTTCGCTATTGACGATAGAGGTGTAACGAAAGAATGCATTCGTCAATATCGATGTAATCATGTAATAGCCATGTGAGGGACGTTACGTCTCCCGATCTATAGGAGTATACGGAGTCAACATCCCTAACAGCTTGTTGTATGTGCGACCGGCCAGACTCTCCAATCTCCACTCCTCCACTTCATTCCGAGATGTCCACCAATGATCATCGTCGTACGCACAGTGTTCGTCAGCTAGTGGAGTCTTCCATTGGGATCGTCTGGGCTTTCATTTGGACTCCCCAAAAACGGGACAGTTGGCTAATGACGTTTCCGCAAAGGGGGGGGACCATATAATATCCAGGCCCGCATCCGGTCGTGGCCCTGAATTATTTTCTCTGATGGAACTACTTTAACTCAGCCTTGGCCTGTACCTGTCTTTTATCAATTCCCGATATGATTCTATAATATATCATATCCAATCATCTAGAACCATATTCCCCGATATTCGGAGTACCCATCCACAATGGCCTCCCCCTTCCACATCTCTCGACACGAGCAAGTCGAGCTAGAGCGCAATGAAGCCTTCCGAGTAATGCGCGAACAGCTCCGCCGCCAAGAATGCGGCATGGAGCGACCGAGTTTCTGCGCCGGCCATCGCCACTCCTGCACCGCCGCCGAACAGGAAACCTTCCGCCTCCACCGCGATATCATCCACACCCTCCTCGTCCCCCTCTTCCTAATCAACCACCAAGCCGAGCGCATCGCCGCCCGCACCCTCCCCAGCCAGAAAGGCGCCGAGCCCGAACGCGCATTCCGCGGCGAAGCCCGCAGCGCCTTCGCTTGGCTGAACTGCATCCTCACCGAGGAACACGACTGGTACCTCACAGCCCGCTGTCCGGCGTGCATCGTCCAGCACGTGCTGCACTCGGAGCCGACGATCCGCTTCGTCACCGTCGCCTCGCAGCTCGCGGGCACGCGTTCCGGCTTCCAGTGCTGGCTGAACGCCCTCGAGACCGCCGTCTGCGAAGACCCCTTCTGGGGCGATGCCTTCTGGCCGGATATCGAGGAGCGCGCGTCCCGTCTGACGGATGGCGTGCAGCAGCTCGTCCGGCAGTGCTACGAGCTCAGCGCGACCCTCGATAACCCGGCGAGGGTGAACCCGTCGCTGGGCAAGACCCCCATGCCTATCTACGGCAGTCGCTCCACAATCCCCCTGAAGCCGTCTAGTTTCGCGCGGAAACAGGTCCGGCTGACGCGCGAGGAGCAGAGATACCGCGCTTCGCTGCGGAATTGCTCGCAGGAGATGAGACAGCCGCTGGCCGGCTGCACTACTGCGACCCAGTCTCGGCGCCGGTCACTGACTTCATGAGGAGCTCTGTTGGGCTATGGTGACTGCTGCCATATGCATTTTTTCTCTTACTCTCAGCCGGGTTATTTTAGACCGGGGCTGTTTTCCAGATTGACCTTTTGCCGGTTGAACCATTCGGGGTTCTAGAAAGGATCTACGAGATCTTGGCAATCTACGTACAGAGAGCCTATCGGCTATCGGAAATTGGCATCCGAGAATTTCCCCAATCTCTCACACATGGCACTCCCCAGTGTTGCACGCGACCGAGACCAGATTCTCGATATGCAAGGGTCTGCGCGGATCTGGAGTCCGCTGTGGTGATGCAATCGGGACCCGAACCGTGGATAATCGAAGTAACCATCGCCTCGGGGCGATGGAGATATTCCATGGAATACGTCGGTGATCGGTCTCTATGGCCGGGATGATATGATTTGTTGATCATGTCGAGTGAATATAGTGATATGATAATCTAATATTAATCGTCTTATTTCAAGAGCTTATATTATATGCAAGTAATATCGGCTGACGTGTCCTTCTATATATTAAACCCAAAATGTGCCGTCCCAACCACGGATGTCAAATTCTTAAATTGCGAATTCATACCCAGATATGGATGGACATATCAAATTAATAGTGGCAACACTCTAGGTGAGACAGTGGAGTCCGCCGGAGATGGGAACAGGGAAGTGAACCAGATCGAGGCGCACGGTGGAAATTATAAAACGGTCCCAACGTCCAGATCGGACTGGGCTGGATCTGAATCTGAATCTGAATGTATGGGGTTGCCTGTCATGGTGCCACCCCGAATCGAATTCAGGGTCTTCAAAATGCGAACTTGCTGCGAACTAGCGTATATAGAAGCTAGACCTAGACCTATATATATACTTAGGCTTAAATATATATAGCCTTTTATGTATGTGATATGCGTTGGCAAATGAGTGCCGATGCCCAACTCACCGGAAGCGGAATATCGTATGCGTACACTGGCAAAGTCCTCAGTACCTCATCCAGGCCCAGGCTCCACATGCGTTCTATGGTACTGGCGACTTGTGAAACCCAAGGCTTAAACCGCATTAGGGAAGAGATATGTTGAAGCAAGAGAGCCGCTCGAGTCTGGCTCGGGTAATGAGCAATTCATTTGCAGTGTCATCTGGAGTATCAAGTATATTCGGATCCTTTCATTTTCAGGTATTCTGGCCTCGACTTGCACCACCTGAAAATGATCGTCAGCCCCGTGGAGCCAAGACGAAAGCCTAGACTGGCGATATTTTATACTTGTCCTCAACGCTGCATACTCGCTATTGGTCGTTGTATTTTTTTTATAATTTACGTCTATTAGATTAAGGGTATTGAATAGTATCTATATAAATTCAATATCCCTTACAGCAAAAAAAAAACGAACGTAAAAAAGGTGGAAACTGATGACTCCATGACTTGGACGGTCTAGACTGTCCCGACCTGAAGAGTCTGGCCCCAGCCCTTGCCCCAGTCTGTACCCGGTACTTGGTCTAGTGCCTGTTCGCCCATACTATTCTCGTGTACCCGGTACCCACTTTTCCCTTCCCGTCCATTTCCATTCGATTCACGCCCTCTTTTGCTTCTTCTTCTTCTTCTTCTTCTTCTTCTTCTTCTCTTTTATCCCTTCTTTTCCTAACAAGACTCAATCATTTCCCCTCCCTCCTCTCATTAACGTCGATCTCTTCAGTGCCTCAACTTCCAACTTCCACTCCCACCCCCGGACCCGGCCATCATCTTTTGGTCATCCTTCGATCATCCGACGCATGATTCATGACCGCTGCCATCTTCGCCCGGATAACAAAGACTGGATGACACCCTCATGCAATGGACAGTACTGGCCCGGCACTCCCACTCTTGACGATCACACCATGCATGTCCCACCAACAGTGAAACTCGATACCAGAGCACACCTCCCCCAGAACTCAGATATACAGGAAACTTTCAACCCCGGGAGGATCCGTCGACGAGCTTCACAGGGGTCTCTTCGAACAAGACCGTCACCGGTCTCCCGCTTTCTCTCCAAGAGTAGCGTGGCCGTGAACTTCCCATCGTGGGATCAACGGTCCTCGCCTAGTTCACCAGGTTCGCCGTACCGTTTGGATTCTCGCACTCGGTCGGTCGACTCTCGTCTTCGTCTTTCAACCACCGTGTCTCGCGGGCCGAGGCCTTTGGCTCCGTCGCCGTCTTGGAACGCGCATTATCAGGAATACCCCGCTATATTACCCCCCACGCCGCCAGAAGAGGATATCCACGTTGCGTGGAATCCCAAGTCCGAGATGATGTTGTTTGACGCGCACTCCCACCATCCGAGGTCTATGGCTATGATGGATGATAACCAGAGCGTGGACAATTCCTCCGCGACCGGTGCTTCGGACACATTCAGCAGCCCGTCAGATGGGAGATCCTCCAGCTCTGGAGGCAGCCCTGGACCCCACGATGATATGGACTGCCAGCAGGACATTGGTTCATGGCTGGATCATGGAATCAACTTGACTGGTAAGATTCCACACATTCGTGCTGCAAGGAAAATCACTGACTTTTTCAGCTTCATCACTTGCCCTTTGTAAGACAGGCGGCGAGGCCGTCAAAATCGTTTCCCAGACTCTTCCATACCCTAGGACATCTGATCAGGCAGCGTCAGTACCGAAAACCGACAGTGTTTTTACCTCTATGGTCCAGGCTGTTCACAACCACTTGCAACCTGGCCAATCACCCTATATCAACGTCACCCACGCAGTACCCGAGCAATTCAGCCTTTCGAATCTGCCTCACTCTCCTCCTAGCACTCCTCGTTCTCCGACTGCCGCCGAGGAATACTTCAACGCCACGGTTTTCTCCAGTGCAGCAGTTGTGGGTGCTTACCATGATTACAGTGGACCACTCCAACGGCAAATGTCCCACGCCCCGATGCCTATTGTTCCCCCTCGCAGCGTTCACATCTCAGTCCTCGAGCGCTATCTCCCCCCAACCTCTGCCCAAGAGTACCGTGATTTGTTTTGTCGGACTCGTCCATCTTTCCTCGTTGATCGTCTGAGTGAGCTATCACCGAATGGCGGCTCCCTCCTCTTCGTGTACCCGACCAAGAAAGGTGCATCAACCTTCAAGTCCCAATACTTGGGCCCCATCCTCGACCCCCTTCTCCGCCAGCTCGTGGTGGTGAATGAGTTGTCCGCAGACGTGAGCCGCTACCTCGGCAAGCTTTCATCCGTCTCCCAAATGGACGACTTCGCCACCATGAAGGCGAACATCGTGGCGCTCTGTGAATCATTGAGCGATAACGATTCATCTTCCCGGTTTCACGTGACCGATGCAGGCCGCGGAGACACCCACCTCGACCGCAATCTCTGGGCCGAATGGTTCATCCATCAGGAAAAGCCCCGCATGAAGGAACTCCTCAATCTGTACTGGCAAAACGGCCGCCGTGCATCTAAGAGGACAAGCTCTGGATGCTCCATGATGGGCAACAAAGAAGTAACGCCTTCCGGGCTCCTAAGTGAAATCTGCGACGGCATCCGCAAACGACGCTATAACGAGGACAACGAGCCTCGTGATGGTATCGAGCTTGGTGTCTTTGTGATTCGTCGAACGAATTAGATCGCAGCATTGCTAGATCGCTTTTCCTCCTTTTTCCTCGACTCCTATTTCGAATCCCCACCTTCGAATCCTCACCCCTTTCATTTCCACCACCCCTTCTTCCCCAATAGCATATTTTAACACACGGCCTTGACAAAAGATGACATGGGACCCATGGAGGTGTCCCCGGTGTTGGATTTCGATTTTCCGGTGCGAAGTAATTCTTTCGCACCTTGCATTACTCGTTTGGGGGTTCCATTTCCCCGCGTGAACATTTTGAATGAACTATGAATACCCCGGTGTTGGCGATTCGGGTCTTATGAACGTTTTGGACCTTTTTTTTTTCTTGTCTTGATGATGGATATAAATATACACGATTTAGTGGGAATATATCTGCTATTAACAACATTCTTTTCTTCTGTAATCTAGGATATCACTGGAATATATATGTTGTACTCCGTATCTGCAGGGATCATGCTTATGGTTTCGTTAGGCTCCCATTAGGCATCACCGAGATTACATGGTAACTATAGCTCATCTCATAACTTGGTCTATGGCTTTCATTGCGGACAACTACCATTTGTGCCGACGGCGCCGGATCCGGCGCCCCCCTCGATCGGGTTTGGCGTCCGCCCTCATCGGCCCCCGTTCCGGTTTAGCGTGGCCAGATGCAGTTTGGCGCCGCGCTATCCCTAAAATGGCACTAGTCCCCATCACTTCCTCATCCGGTTAGACACATCCTGAACGGGTTTGGCGGCTGCCGCTTTCCCCGAATCGGTTATTGCTAGCCCCACAATTAGAGTCGCCATTGTAGTCCTGCCGGAGGTATGGCGATATGTTCAATGAAGATATAAAAGCCACCGAAGACAAAATGCTCTTAGGGGCACTGGACTAGAGGAAGCGGCATGGGAACCCAGTCCCTATTTATATCTTGACAGAATCCAAAAGGGGGCTCCTGACCTACGAACTAGGCTCAAAATGCGGCTCTGTCCACTGCCACACATACTGATGGGCCTATCAGCTGGAAACAAACCCTAGACGGGCTATCCTCCTAGGTAAATTGCTTAGCCAAGGCAATGAATAGGAGTGCAGGGAGATTCGTAGTGCAATTAATACCCGTATGATAATGAACAATGATATCTCTAGTATCGACGATAACTGCCTCCTATGGGTCATATAGGGGCCCGTGAAGCCCTCTGAGAATACTTTAGCTGATCTGGTTCGAAAGTGTCTGTCTATAGGACACTAAATTGCGATCACTTGTATAATATGTGATTACGAATCGATATTCCGAAGTTTGAAGCCCCCCTATACCAAATCCTTATATATGGCTGGCGAAGTGAAAATCCATTCTACCTATAATACCTTGAGGAAATCATGAAGGAGCACGATATAACCCCCCCGGACTTTCACAACTTCAAGGACTTTAATCGCACTGTACTAGGCTTACAGACTAATCTAGAGCCTAGAGATTCTTTCACTGATCATACTATCAGCTACTATGACATGGAGATCGTATATAGGCAATATCCCTGTGGAAATGAACACGAAGAAACTCCAGGTACATATAGAGGCGGGCTAGCGAATGCGGGAAGGGTGGAGAGATACATATAGCTCTTAACTGAAACTGCACAGAAGTTAAAAGATAAACTTAAGGTACTTTACCCAGGTGCGGATACTGGTCTTTTGTATGGCGATGATAAACTTTATTCCAAGCTTTCACACTGTATACAGCCCATGGATTGGTAGTATGCAGGTTTCGATATGTCGAATACAGTCAGTCCCTTTGATTTTCGAGTATTATCTGCCGGATATTCGCTAGCTTAGTTACCGATAGCAATATTAGAAGGTAGCACCGAAATTAATATCCAAGGTACAATAGCCGTGGTCAATTGCGAGGAACATCAATAGGAACATATCAGAACAAACAACAATAGAAAATGGGAAAATGGATAATATATACCAATCCATTGTATTTACCTATTATATTTCCAATTACTTCTCTTAAATTACGAAATCCCTTTCCTCTCCTTATCTCCTACCTCACTGTCTATTCTCCGGGGCGGCCAAACATTCTGCCGTTCAATTCAACCGTGATCCACCCCTCCCATCTCATCTTCCTTCACCAACTTAATGCAATCTACCACTCTTTCTCGCCCACCTTCGCCACATACAATGTCTTACCCGAACCCTCCGCCCCTCAGCCCTGGCGGCGGGGCTGGCGGCGCACCCTCAAAACGCGACAAGCGACGCACAGCGCTCCAGGAGCGGCTCCAGGAATTGACGAGTCAGTTCAGCAATAACCGGGACATCCAGTTTCGCCAGCAGTTGCACGCCCTCCAGTGTGACATGACTCTGATCAACAATGCTGATCCTTACGTGACGGGACCGCTCCCGGACTCAGCGGAGAGCATTGCTTCGCTCATTGAGGAGACGATTGGTGGCGGCAGCAAGTTTGCGAAAGAGATGGCTGGCCTCGCTGGAACCTGGTATTCCAGGTTTGTGCAGGATGTTAATGAGATCAAGGAGAGGAGGGATGCAGAATTGGTTAAGGCCATGGTGAGTTGCTTATTTTTCTCATCTATAAGGAGTTTTCGCTAATCAGTACTTTTCTTTTTCTTATACAGAATAACTACAACAACACCATGGAACGACAACAGCGGGACCGTGATTTCCGTACTTACTTCGCTCAAGAAGAATTCCGTCATCTGTCTGCTACCCTTCGAGAGCGATTGGTGCAGAATATCTCCGGAAAGCGCGCCCGTCTGATGCGTGAAAAGGAGCAGCTCGACATTGCCGACACGAATGCCCTCCTCCTCCACCCCAACCAGTTCAGCATCACGAACCCTGCCAGCCCTGGTGGTATCCACGGCAACCGCAAGACCACTCGGCACACCCGTCACCGCGTTGACCTCGACGAGTTGGGCAACGGTTTCATGTCGGAGTTGCACAAGCGCAAGCGGAAGGCTCCGGACGAGGACAATGGGTCGCCTGCGCTGGACGCAGGCGATGCTACCCCCGCGAAGCGCAACAAGACCGAGGCCGCAAAGGAGCAGGTGGCACCCGCCTACTCGATTCACTCGCTTTTCACCGACAAGGAACTCAACGCACACGCAAACCAGGCACACCTGGCGGCTGTCCATTTCTTCTCTACATCCAAGCGCCCAGATCACGGAACCGGCGCGGTGACGAATGGCAACAATACCGACGCCGATGAGACCCCCGAGGGCACAGGCCACGAAGATAACGGCACCCCAAGTGCGGCGGATATGATGCGCACGGCTAGTCACAATTTCCATGCTACCCGATCTACCCGCACAACCGCCGCGCACAGTGCTCTGAGCGCCCTGGCTGACCTGGCCGATAAGCCCGCCACCCGCCCGATCCTCCCCTACCACGTCCTCTCCAATCACCACGCGCGACCCAACGGCAACGCGCCCCCATTGACTGCCCTGATGAACGAGGAAGTCGACGACGACTGCGCTCGCATCAGCCGCCTCGCTGCCAAGCCATCCAATTGGATCGACACATCTCTAGTCGAACTCGTGGCGGCACCTCTTCCAACCGCAGAGGAGGTCGATGGTCACCCGTCAGATCCTGCCATCTTCAGCCAGCTGCACCCGGATTTCGCACCCCCAATGGGTGTCGACTGGACTCCTACCGTCTACAACCCGGGCTACGAGATGTTCCAGCCTGCAGCCATGGAACGCGAGCGCAGTCGCAAGCGTACCCGCAATCACTGAGGGATACGCGCATGAAATTTCGGATGTACGTTAAGATGGGATGGATGGTGTTTACCGCAGGTCGCGGTTATGGATTACCCTTTATTGATCATATTAGCTATGCTGTGAGGGATGGACCTCGGAGGTGTTTGGGATTTGATATTTTTCTTTTTCTGTGACTATTTTCTTTTTCTCTTTTTCGGACTGATGTTCGCCACGCCGGGCGTTGGGGAACACACATAGCACTTCGTTTCTAGGTTTCTTGCCCCTATGTTGGGCAGTACAATTTACACGGATACCTTGTTTTTCAAGTCTGTAACTTGGTTTTAGGCGGTTGTCAATCTATATCATAGTCTCGGCCATTCGCGAGGAGGATGTATGCAGCTTATCCCCGGTGTTTCTTCCCCAGATGGCAATTGTGTCGATGACAGGCTTGGGGACAACCCTTTAGGGCTATATTGCCTTCAACCACCTCGGATTCCCTCCATCAAACTAACCTTCAATACCTTCAACTCCGAGTCTCTCCCAAGATATACTGTCCAGGAGTCGAATATTAGGTTCAACTGGGGCATGGACTGGCTGATGTTCTATACTGATATCGACTTAGGGCTAGTATCCACCTCATCATCATGACAAAAACGGAACTCATCACCGACTATTCTAACTATTCTATCAAGCAGATTCTCCAAATATTTCCAAAACTACAGCAAAACAACATCCCAAGCACCAAACCACCCTTCTATCTTATCTTCATGATCCGGCGCGCCCTCGCCATCCACACCCCCATCACAAAACCAATGACAACACGACGAGCAAAAGCCGAAACCGCCAATCCCCTCATAAGCGGCAACATAAGACCAACCTTCCAAGCCTTCAGCCAAGACGCCGCAGCCCCAAACTTCCACAGCCGCATCCTCCCCGCCATAAAACACGACCACCTCGAACTCGAAGCCCACAGCCGCAAACTTCTCACCTCAACAGACCCAGACGAGCAAACCCGCTTCCAAAACCAATTCACCTGGGAGCTAGCCCGCCACCTCGTCGGCGAGGAACTCGTCGTCTACCCGGCGCTGATCGACTCCCTCCCAGACGGCCAAGGCGTCGTCGATAAAAACAGACTCGAGCATCATGGCGTCAAGCACCAGCTGAAAGCGTTCCAGGATATTTCGTCTACGGACCCGCGCTTCGTGCCGACGCTGCAGGGGCTTATGCGCGATTTCGGTATTCATGCGAGACATGAGGAGGATGTGGACCTGCCTAGGCTTGAGGAGTTGCTGAGTAAAGAGGAGAGTGTTGGGTTGACGAAGTCGCTGGATCGGGTTAAGATGTTTGTTCCGTCGAGGGCGCATCCGATGGCGCCTACGGAGCCGTTCTTTGAGAGTGCTGCTGCGCTTTTGGCGGCGCCGGTGGATTTGTTGGCGGATTTGTTTAGGAAGTGGCCTGATGGGAAGGAGAAGAACTCGTAGATTTGTATTGTTGGGGCATTGTGAGAGTATGTCTAGGGAATTCTGATATATTGGATACTGATACTGATATTGATATGATATGAAATTAGACTTAGATATGCCAGTCCATTCTATCCATTCAGCTACTAATTAGAATACTCCAAACTGAACGAACAATACAAATTAACCTCTATCTTTTCAACCCTACACTTAGAAACCATATCGTCATTAAATCATCCCTCCACAGCCAAAACTGTCGATCCCGTCGCGCCCAACCGTTGCCCTGAATAACTATAACGCTGCAAGCGACGTAACCTCCCCACTCGATTCGCAGTCTCGATCGCAGACTGCTGCACCTCATCATCACCTGACGAAGATCGCCGCCGTTTCCACGCCTTACGGAACTGGTGCTGTTCATCGTCCTGCTGTCTGTGCCGCATAGACAGGAACCCATTATGGGCCTCCTTTTCTTCGCTGAGGGCCTGGACCTGAACCGACAAAAATTAGTTCATAGTTCGTTATCTCTCCTGCCGGGACTCAAACTCAGAAATGTGATATCGAACTCGATTGCATGGAACAATACAATAGTAATGTAGAAAAAAAAAAGAAAAAGAAAGCAAAAATAGTCGCCAACATACATAGGTCAACCACACCTCCTGCTCGGAACTCCACGCCTTCTGACACCTCCCCAGCTGTCTCTTCGCATGCACAAGCTCCCTCTCCTGCTCGGCCGTCCACCGGTCCCGACTGCGGATAATACTCGCCCAACTAACGGCGCGATCAAGCTGGGCGCGCGTCGGACGCGCCTGGCTGGAATAGTGCACCCGGCACTCGGAAGCCGGGCCCGACGCCGGTCCCGGGATATTGTCCGGCGTGGATGATAGTGATTGGGGGGTGGGTGTGTGGTGGTGTGCGTGAGTCTTCACCGCTACCTGCACGGGGCCGTGGACGTCACGGTACATGAAGACGGTTCCATTGTTCTGGTCTTCGGCGTGGGGACTGATGTCGGAGTCTGAGGAGCCGGGATTCTTTTCGCTGAGATGGATTTCCAGCTCGGGGGATTTGCCTTTCAGACTTGTTCGGCGCTTCCAGGGGAGTGGCAGCGGTGGTAGGGCTCGATAGACGATTGTGAAGACTGACATGGTTGGGATCTCGACACACATAGACTATATGTATGGGAAAGGAATAGATGAGATGAGCGACGTATAGAGTTACGTTACTTGATATTCGTCTCTGGGAACGGTCTGCTGCCCATATTCGCTGCTACCAACCCTTGCTTTTATAAATGTTCCGGTGTCGCCTCCCATGTGGTACTTCGCGATCTAGCCAGACCGACTCTCAAGGACGAGAACCCGTGCAGGGACACCTCGCAGGAACCTCGCACAGAGGTGGGGACTGCGAGGCTCTCCGGCTTCTGCTTGGCTGCCCACGCGAGAAGTATACGATCGTGCAGGAAGCGCGGGTTGGCGTGGTTGGTCTAGATGGCGGAGGACTGCAGGGTTGGTCGGGACTTCAATGTAGATTGTGTTTGCTTCTGGGACGGTTTGACAGTTTGAGGGTTTGGTTGTACAGTTGTTTCATTAGGATGAGACAAAAGTGGGTTTGGATTGACGCTGACGTTGACTAGCGGATACAATGAGCTGGACTTAGCTCAACTCATGCGATTAATGTGTATATCCCTACTCTGTCAGATACTCGGGGAAATAAGGGATCTCGATGCAGCAGGCCTCCATAGTTGGCTGGATACATATGCTACAGATGCAATATACACATGGTGTTCGCAGTTGAAGTCAAGGATCCCCTTGCGGGATTTGGTACTTTCGCACTTGGTCAAACTTGGAAGTATACAGTCCCACATTCATGTCCAACTGACAAGGCTAGAGAATAGAGAAAGACGCCTAAAGTAATTACGGGCACAATAAACCCTCCAAAACAGCCCAATGCTGCACACAAGCCTAACCAATAACCGTGAGGGAATCATAATCAAAACAAGAACAGACGTATTCAAAACAAAACCATGACGCCAAATGCTCATCGGATATCCAAAAAACGTACATGAGAGAAAAAGAAGTGGGCAAAAGAAATATACATTCATCGCCATGTATCCACAGAAGCACCCCGGTTGGCCTTGGCCTTCCTTTCCTCTCGGATCTGTTCGCCAATAATGATGCTAATGAGTCTCCGATGCAGATCGGCTTCTGTCCAATCGATCTGTCCGCTGCCACCATATTGGATATCAGCCCGAGCAAGCTCCTGAGCAAAGCGATCGATAATGGCAAATTGGATCTCTGTGATGGGCACCCCGTGATGACCATCGGAGGTCCATATCCAATCACCGATGATGGCAGCCCGCCCCGGAGAATCGTGATATTCAAAGTGCTCGGGGTATCGCTTGGCGATTCGGTAGATACGACAAAGCGCGGCGTAATGCTCATCGGAAAAGTATCCGAAGACAGCAAGTGGTCGTGGCCCTGGAGATGCCCCATTCTGGTGGTTCACTGGCTCTACATCTTCGTTCTCCAATGGATCTTGCGAGACACCCCGCCCAGATACCGGCTGCTCTTCTTCTCGGAGGTCCCGAGAAACACTTCTCTCATGCATCGGAACCTCCTCCTCTTCCACTGTAGGATGAGGATCTTGCTGTATCCGGGGAGACTGGGATGGTGATGACTGTCTCCAATTGCTCGCGGGTGATTGGCTCGTTTGCTTTGAGAGCGGCTCATCCTGGAGATGTCCCTCAAGCTCCTTCGCAGATTCAATGCTGGCCATTTCCTCTTCATCTTCGAATTCAGATGCTTCCTCCGGAATAGTACTAACACTTGAGCTTCGGCCACGGGTCGGGGCTTTCAGCCATTGCGGGGTGAAACTGGTTATTTTACTGAACCAGGATGATCCTGGCTCCTCTTTATTGAGCTGAGGAGGTTGTGGGGTGGAGGCAGAATCCACGTTGGCAGATTCCGATTGACCGAGAGCAGCTTTGGAAATGCTGCTGTTGTCATAGTCTTCTTCCAACGGTTCTTGTATAGGCGGGCTTTGTATAGGCTTCGGAGATTTCTTCCCATCAAGTAACGCGATTTGTGGACTGTGGATCCGTGGGTTGGGAGTATCCGGGCTGGACTGGGAGAGAGGTTGTAAACGAATGCGCGCTGGAGTGCGCGATACCGGGTCCTTCATGACAAAATTATTGATTGGTGAATTCTGTGTCCCTGATGGGCGGGCGAGTAAACGAGGCGTACTCGTTCCATTGTAATACCGTGCGCGGTTTGGTGTATCCTCTTCTGCAAGCAAAGCAGACAAATCGACCTTTTGCTCACGGAGCTCGCGAACCTTGGACGGTCCGAAGCGCGCTACATGATTATGCTCTGAAGTAGCGTAAGGGGATGAACTCAGGTAGTCTTTACCTGCGGAAATCGGGGCAATATTGCCTAAAGGACGTGCAAGCGGGTTCGGATGAGACCGAACATCATCATCCTCGACGTGTTGTGAGACATGGCTGTGATCATTCGCTTCGAGTTGCCAAATGTCGTCATAACCATCATCCTCATCTTCCAAGGGCTCGGGCTCGGGCTCGGGTTCAAGGTCTTGGGGCACATATGGCGCTGGTTCTGACGCTGGTTCTGGCACAGGTGCAGATGCAAAATCATTGTGCTCTTCATCAAACTCATTTCCGTTGTCATATTCAAATCGTTGTTCATATTCAGGTTCGATGCCCCGATCCTCTTCCGCCGCATTATCATCGCTATCAATATAAACGACGGATTGTGACTTTGCAGCCGTCTGAGCCTGGCGGCTGACTGCTTCTCGCTCAAGCTGCCATTGAGCCTCCCGCTGTGCCTTCTGGTGGGACACCGGGCTTTGCTGAATGAAGTTGTTGAGACTGGAACGTGAAGGTTGGATGTACCGTTCCTGCTTCTTGATCTCGTCTTCAAAGGGTCGATCCTGATCCTGCTCTTCCGATTCTTCGTCATCGAAGCCATTATATTCACGTTCTTCCTGTTCTTCCTGTTCTCCTTGTTCTTCCTCGAGACGTTCCTCCCCAAGACGAGCAGCCGCATGATCTGCTGCTATAGCCGCAGCCTTATCTTCCTCAGCGAGCATCCGGCGCATAGCAAGCTCCTGTCCTAGCCCCATAGCAGCTCGGAGTTCTCGCTGCGTTTCAGCGTTGAATGTGCTGAAAACACCCTCCAACCGACGTCTTTTGTGACGGGCATTACTCTTACCAGACCACTCGTCTTGTTGAGGCTTAAAGGGACCTTGTAGGGCCAAACTAAGTCGAACAAGTTTAGCCAAACTGTGGAGTGTTCTCTTCTTTGGAACAATTGTTGATTTGGCAGGTGATGATGCGGCAGGGAGCTCAGGATAGGCGATCTCATTCACGTAGTTAACAGATTGACGCTCGGTCGCATGTGCAGTGTACTTCTCCGGAATTTGGGTGCTTGGATTTTCGTGTAGCCCAGAATCTAGGCCCGTAGTGACTGGACTGGATGCCTTCTGAACACGAGAATCACCTTGAAGGTCTTGGATCGTCCCGGGAAGTCTGCGTCTCAACCGTTCTCCGACTTCCTTTGGTTTGGGACCGCTGTTCGTCGTAGCGCTGGAGCCGAATCCGTGCTGCTTGGCTGACGGGAGCGTATCAAGGGAAATCATAGTGAATCCTTCACTTTCCATGATAGTGTCGAATTCGTCGTACTCGTCCGCGGGATCTTCAACGGGATCAGTTTCAGCATGGTCGGTCTCCGTCCTTGTGAAATGATCAGAGTCAGCTTGTCGGGTTTGATTTTCTTCATCGGCCAGCGAAGATGTGGGGGTCGGAGTAGGATATGTGCGCGATTGTGGGCTAGCGGTGTTGGTATTGCGAGAAGCTCTCGATGACAACATAGCTCTCTCGCGTGTCGGTGATGGCATTTTAGAAGGCGTAGAGTGGATATTCTCATCATCCAGAAAGTGATGTTCCGTAGCTCCGATAACAGGTGTCTCCAAACTCGTTCGGCCGTACTCACGGCGAGTATTGTCGAGATTGGGTTCTGTTGGATGAGGAAGCTCTGCATTTGATATCTCCGAGTTCCCCCAAGAGTCGTCATCGGATTCGACATCCCCTACGAGATTCAAGGGACTGGCGTTTGCATTACTCCCAGCAAAAGAATCCGTCGGACTGAACCGTTGTTGGCTTCGGCTAGCGTCACTAGTGAGGGCATCCGTGGGGCTGAATCCTCGGTGGCCCAGACTAGCATCACTAGCTATTGTATCCATCGGACTGTATTCATGCTGGCCTAAGCCAGTTTCATTGGTCGTGGTGTCCATTGGACTGAATTGCTGGTTGTGACGGGCATCACTATTTGGAACGATATCCATCGGACTAAAGTTGTGGTCATATTCGATAGTCGGCGTTGCTTGGTCACCCAGCAACTGGAAATCCTGTGATTTGGGCCTGGGCGTGCCCCGTGGTCGACCTCTTTTGCGTGGTTGAGAGTCACCGGCTTGTGGTCCAGGAGTATGCCCCGGCCCAGGTGTATTCCCCGGCCCAGGTGTATTCCCCGGCCAAGGTGTATGTCCAGGGCGAGGGGTACGCGCAGCAAACGGGGACAAACTAATGTCAGACTTTCGAGGACGCCCTCGCCTCTTGTACTGCGTTTTCTCCTTCAATGGACTCCTCTCATCCTTTAATGGTATCATCGTTGTTATGGTCGAGGGCTTTAATCGTTTGCGCGACGGGCTACCCCGGTTCTCGTCATCTTCGTCTTGTGTCGCTTCCAGCGTGAGTCGGATGCGCCATGGGCTGACATTTCCTTCCTGAAGCTTCTCCGGAGAGAGTGACCTCTGTCGACCGCCATTAAACTTCATTGCTGGCGACCCGGGGAGTATGACATCTTTGAATTGAATCGAATGCGCGCTTTTTGCGGGACTGAGGCTACCGCGCGGTCGCGGTCGCTTGGCCGGAGTCCGTGATTTCGCTACCATAGGAGACATCCAGCTTTGGCGCCCTGCGAATGGTTTGATCGGTGATGAGATCAAGTACTGGGCATCGCCCGGAGGACCTAGGATATCGGGGGAGGAGCTCTGGCTGCGCGACGAGGCCGACATGGCGGACTCATGCGATGGAATCTCGGAAGGCACGCGTGCCACCAAAGGGGTGGAAGAGCGCACGCTAAGGAATGCAACAATGAAAAAGTGCAGTCGTCTCGTAACTATTCACGGGCCTACTTTATGATACATAAATAAGAGAGAAAACGCGGGGCAAGCCATAAACAAGTCTCCCGATGCGGTACGAAAGGGCGGTCCTCGAGGTGGTTAGGTAAGCATCTCCCTAAACAACAGTTCTATTATTGGACACGATCTTCTCTCTTCCCCCTTTGTGTCTTGAAACATAAGTGGAGATGTGACAATAGGAAATATTTCCTCGGCTTGCCATCAACTCAATTCTTTACGGAGTACAAATCGGCATCATCCACACTGGGCATTTAATTCAATGTCACACCGCAAGCTTCAACGACCAGATGCATTTGCACATCTTCCTTGGAGATTCCCAACTACCTTGTTCCTCTGATATGCCAGTAGGACATTCGCCGCACGTCTTGGCCCATGACAACCGGCAAGACTACCATTTGTGTATTCACGTCGTCCAAAACCCGGCGGTCGGACAAGACCAACCCATAGGTGATATCAGCCAACCAAAAGCCAAAGTCTCGATGATATTTAAATAACCTGTATAGGGTACTGGTATTGTACGCATATATTAATGTTGATCAACTCATACCGCGCACATTATTTGCATTGTCACACTGCCAGCCTTCTCGGGTGAAGGAGCATTCCCCATCTTCATCGGACATGAATTTGGTGATGCTGAGGAGTAAGTCTCGGGAACCCGAAAGAGCCATTTCCTTGGCGCTGCGTGCATGAATCGAATCAGCTTCCAGCGTGCAGAGGTGGTCGAATAAGTGTTGGCGTATCAGGTACATGTATAGCTGGCTACAGAAATGTGATTCTGCCGTCATCGTAATCGCTACTAAGTTGTCAGATACCACTTTTCACTGGCGATATTCGAGACTTCGAATTTGGCTCAAATTGTGGCAAAGAGCTGAAGCCAACGCGACTCTATAGTTGATTTGTCGACATTGGATGTATTCATAGTTTGGGTCCAACAAAGTCTATCGCGTATCTTGTCTTAAATTGAATAGTTGTTTGAGATATGAGAGTATAGAAATAATTATAAACTCTGAGGCGATGAAGTGGGCCCCGGGGAGTTGCCGCGGTAGTCTTTTCATATGTCTTTTCAGCTGTCTTTTCTTCCCTCTCATTTTTATAGCTAGAAGATTCAAATGTATGAACTTTTTACCATGCTTTTATTGAGCGCGCCCGGGCTCATTATATTCACGGAGCTATAACTTCCTAATTAGGCTTAGTAGTAGATGCTTTCCAATATTGAAGGCATTTTCATTGCTGGAAGGTGTCACGTGATCCCCATTATGCTGTATGCAGATAGTTTCTTATATTCGTTATTTAGTCAAATGTACTCTTTCTTCTTCAAGAACGACCTGGAATCTCACACTACATACATATCCATCCGCGCATAAATAATCCAATATGTCCATTATGTCCAGGGATGACTGGGCAAGTATTCTGGCTCCTGACGATGCAGTAAGTCTGCAAGCATCAGGGCTGGTCAGCCCTCCTCTGTCTGATGGTACCCGTCGAATCCATAAACGACGCTTGAATCGATCCAGCGACGAAGAAGAACAACATCTCCCACTGACCCCCGCATCAACCGCCTCAAGCTCCGATTCCTTTGTCAGTATCCCGGAGGACCTGATATCTGTTGCCACCCTTGAGCATCTAGGGTACAATTCGGAAACAGCAGCCCGAATTTGGGAGTCTTGGATGAGCTGGCACTCTGGGGAACCCGGGAGAGAGCCCGCTGACAAGTACCATGATGTACCGTTTATCGAGGTCGCTGAAGGTTATGTGGATTACTCCATCGATACCTGCGAAGATAATGATGGCCGATGGTTGCACTGTATGGCCTCTTATGGGGTCAACAGCGAGCTCCAGGAGGCGATTATGGACCCCAAGTTTCGGCACATCCGCCTAACCGAAACTTGTAAGTTCTGGGTTCAAGATACTATTCGGTTACGGTACCGGGGGCTACAGGCGGTACAAGAAACATCTCGTGAGCGTGACATGGCTCGTCAGCGGGAAGCTTCCAGACCTGGACAAAGCAGGTCTATTGGTTCTGGACGACGATCGATCTCGGAATCTTTAAGGATGGTCCCTTGGTTAGCACACGAAACTGCTTTATCTCCCGCTGTAATAAGTGCAGCTGCAAATGCACCGGGGTATACGACTCTATACAAGGGTATTGACCAAGCTCAGATTGATCGCTTATTCGGCAATGATGGTAGCGTTGACTTTGCATGTCTTACCTCCGCGCCACCTACTGATTTCTCGGGACGACATGCAGATATCTACTTCGCTGTTGAGCGAGAAGTGGCCGAATATTATACCTGCTATGCTAAACGCCGCAGCGTGTGTAGCGCGACTGTCATTATTCACATCACCATCCCGAACTCGGTTCTGGAGTCTCTCCCTGCACCCGATATCCAGCGTATTTATTGGCCTAGCGCAGAGTGGAAGTCGCTTATCTTAACTTGTCGACGAAGGGAAAAGGTCCCGTCTAATCTCCGCAAGTATCAACTGGCGAAGCTTGTGATTGGCACCATTTGTGGCAAACCGACCTATGTTTTCGGCAATATGCAATCTCCAGATGAAGTCACGGAGAGGATGGTTCTTAAAACTAAAGATGGACGTAACGCCGTCCAGTTCGTTTTCAAAGGGGACGATGGAGATACTTTGTTGGAGGAGTCCAGCAACGTTGCGGTCTTCCCTCTGACGACACGGGAGTTTGAGAATTGGCGTGACACTGTCTAGTTGCTTGCGCGTGATTCTGATGCTTGTTTCTTTGAGAACTCGATGGTCTTCGTTAATAAATTATCAATTACTGGGTCAACCCCCGGATATTCCTAACTGTTGATGTAGCTAGTAGTGCAAATCTAGTATTTGTAGAATGAGAGGGTAGTCATGTAGCATATCTAATAGAGCCCACATATTTTAGGAGCAGAGTTGCGGTAACTTGACCCTAATTGCCAGGACTCTTATTTTCCAGAGTGCAGTCGATTAGTCTAATACATTTGTAGTCCCTCCTCTCTCTTCCTTCTCCTAGCCTTTCGTAAACAGAGAATCAGAAAAGACAGGCAGTGTGCTTCGAGCGTTTGAACCAAATATCGTGGAGAATAAAGAAATTATCCAATACTACCCAGAAGGAGCGCAATCGAAGAACCAAATTGGCTGCTCTAACGCTTACGAACCGATGGAAGGTGTAAAGATCTTTCCGTAGATTTCAGTGAGAATCTCCATATCAGCTTGTAGGGATGGCGAACCAGACCCCGTATGTTGCAAGAATCGGATCGTCCCCTCAAGAAGGCGTTGGAGTAAATCCCTGTCAACCAACTCTCGTAGGTTCGACATGTAAGTGGCGGATAGAACAAGCATATTTCCAAATTGCCTTTATGCATATGATCAGCAAACAATTGATTCCAACACACCCAATATATTAAAGGCTTACCCATGAGCTGTTCCAAAGATATTGGTAATTATTAAGCGACCTTCGATTCGATCAAACGCCATTGTATTCAAGATAGCCGACTTGATGCATATCTTGCAAGCGTCTAGGAGGGGCTGCGGAAGCCCTTCCTTTGCGCCTGGGGGTGAGTGGAGAGCACGGTATAGCAGAGGTCGATAGATAATGTATTGGGCACCGTAGAACTTGGCACGCATGCGTGCAGTGTTGATTTCTGTCGCAGGTTGCTCGTCGTCCCCCCATTTCATCATATATGGGAGGCTCGCCCGCCAGCGAGCGAGGTTCATGCTTAGTGCTTGTTGCACCGTTAAAGACCACCCTTGCTCTTCATCTGTTGAAAAATGAGTGAATACCAATGAGATCACAATACATTGAAAAGACGTTGTGTAGATGACTACTTACGATCAAATTTGTAGAGCTCTGTATGGACGCGATTCAATATTTTCCGAAGATGAATATGAGCTGAGTAGAACAACATTGTACTTATGAGCGGTGAATCAGGACTGTCAGTAAGGGCGGATTTTTCTGTTGGCAGATCGATTTGGCTCTCAAATCGAGAGAGGCCACTCGGCGGGAGATCTAGCTCAGCTAGTATGTTGCTAAATGAAAATCAGTAGCTACCAAAGCACTACATTTGCCATAATGACGTACCTCTCCAGCTTCAGACAAGTCCAGTAAATGAACCTGCATAAGTCCTTCACGGAGCTATGCAATATCCTGTACCGTTTTGGCCTAATGAGTAATTGGCATACCCAAGAAGCCTGAGAAATCCAGCTATAGCTCTGAAAAGGGTGTGCAAATTGGCCAATATAAATTCCCGCAAGTAAACATGCCTGGGCGTGTTTCAAGTTAGTTCCTCCTTGCGAAGGACCCAAAGTGGAAACTGCAAATCCGTAGAGTGACAGGCCAGCAATCGGGGTGTCAGTGCTAGGAAATGTGAGCGGTGATGGCTGATCACAAAAAGCACCAATAGCCAAGACCAATAGGATAATGGCGTTGTAAATGGTCCCTTCGACGCGCGGTTGTATCTGTGATGAGAAATTTTCGGAGCAGTAATATTGGGTGAAGTCGTCCACCTGCATGCTCAGCTCAGTTTGGTCCAGGAACGGGTGAACTTTGTGGATATTGCTCAAATAGCTCTGGTAGTAGCGTTGAGTTGTGCTGGAATTCGCATTGAACCGGCCAGACAGCTCTATATCTAGTCTTCCGTTTTCTGTAGCAGGAGGGACTAGTACTTGACTGTCGTCAGAAGGATTCCCGACGCCATCCTCATCGTAGGCGGTGATAAGACCACGATTAGCCTCAAGTTCCATCACATACTCCCCGCTTCTCTTCAGTGGATGTATCAGCGATTGGACAGAAGGCCAGCTCAGAAGATTATGCGCTGCAGTGGTGTGCCCAATAGGAATAGCAAGCTCTCCTTCTGAACCATCTTGTATCGGGTCTTCTTGGCCACAGTATGGGGTATTTGTGACCTGGATATCGCTATCAGTCGCGCTAATTGAGGGCTTATTAGGAGACAACCAATCACTGAAAGCTTTCTGTTGTTGCATCAGAGTTCTTTCCAAGGAATCTTGACGGAATAACCAATTTTTCTCCAACTGGTCGACGCGATCCAGTAATCGTTGAGTCGAACGGTCGGGTCTATTGTACAAGGTCAGTACTTCTTTGCAAAGATAGCCTATCGATCAACGGACACAAATTTCTGAATGGCCCCCCTTCTGTAGGCACATTGCAATTGATTATCACTGCAGTGGCTGCAATGTGGTCGTTGTCCGTCGCACTTGACCCTCCTCCTTCGACATGGTTCGCACGCCTAAGCAACATCAGTGGACACTCACTTTTAGGGAAGGGAAATCAAACTTTACCTGTTTGACTCGAGGCAAGCCTGACGGGTGAGTCCGTTGCGTGTCTGGAGATCGCGCTGTGAATCTTGTCGCCGGTGCTAAAGCCAATCTAGGACCGTCTAGGATACCAGTTCGAACATAGTCTTGTGGCAGCGGTGTTATCGAGGAACCAGGCAAATTCCCGAAGCGGGAATCATTCCCAGGACGGGTGACACTGGGTGGGTGTGTAGACTGAGGCAGGCGAGATGGGAAAGGGATAGACCGGCTAGGAGGATGTTCCGAGTGGTTGTTGAAAGTATCACCATGATTGTTTCGTCCAGTATTCATCTTTGTGGGCAACGAAGCAAAAAGTCTGGAATCGGAGATGGTGACCCAAGGGGAGTTGAGCAAGTATGTGTGGCTATGGTCACCCGTCGTTAGAATGACTTTTAGAGCCCTACTCTGGACTAATTATAATGTTTTCACTACGCGTTACCGAGAGCACAGGGAGGACACACTATACCTGTTGCATTAGCGCAATGCCAGCTGAAAATTGCATAAGCACGATTGCCCCGGTACTGCACGTAGATGGGATTACGCTTTAGACCTTTTCTAGCTCCTGCCAGATTCGCTCTGGCCTCCTTAAAAAAGCAAATATATCCAAAAATGACGGACAGGTAATATATACGGGAAGTTAGTACAATTCAGGTGATAAGTATTGACAGCAGTCTCAATACCGCGGTCATTCCACTTCCCTGCTCTATTGCTTCGACGGGGATGCTGTAAAGCGAGAAAATGAAATATTGCATCGGGCATATATTTCAGACTAGCCGTATGATGCCATTATCTAGGATATGAAGCTGGGCTGATCAGGGACAGGAAGCGGCGTGAGCTTCAGACAAGAGCTCGCAAACTACGTTGGAGGCCTCCGTTTGCAGGCCGTATTGCACTACGAGATTCCGTTCAACGGGAGACCTGGCCTGCGGAACCAAGTAGTGTTCGAGCCTCAGGTATTATGACTTGAAATCTTTACTATCTTCCGGTATGATTTCGTCGATTATGCGTAGATGACGACCCTGAGAGTCATACCTGTTGTCGACTGATTATTAGTGAAAGAATTCTAGGATACCTACTATAAGCCCATCTAGACCTTTTGCAGAAATATATCTACTAGAAGGGTTAAGATGTATCGAACGCTGATAGCTCTCTTCTCGTGTAGTGGCTACTAAATTGCCCGTTCAAGTTATGAGTATCCCAACCTTTAGGATCTTCCCATGACGGCTCCCTTGACGCCCTACAGCATCGAAAGAGCCCGAGAATACGAGACCAAATGATACTTGGTATACGTATATTTCGCACAGACTGAGGTATTGAGATAGAAATTTTTATCGAAGGTTCCGCGACGTCGAGAGCGTATAGATATAGAATTGTACCAATGTCCTGTAAACTATAGTATATACAGTACCCCCATTCTCATCATTGGCTTATTATCCTCTAGGGCCAGGCTTATCAGAAAGAATTGCTTCTGTGAAGGGAAATCAAAGCAAAATCCTAGGACAGTATTATTTGATGCATACAGAAGGGTTCAGAAATTATACTACCATCATGACAATCCTTACGGGCTTGTGATCCAGAGATCTTACGTAGATCAGGTTACATGTCTCACGGGTTTAGTTTTAAACAATTGGCCTTGAGGTATCCACTCCCCGTCTTTTTAGACGTTGGCGCTGTCATCCACAATCCAATGCTAACCGTCGGAGGCGCACTGAGGCAAACTTTCTCCTGTGAGGAATGAGTTCAGGCTTACTGGCGATCGCCGATTAAAGTACTCCGTACGGAGTAAGGTGATTCTTGATAGGCCCGCCGTGGGTGTCTGCGCAGCATTGCGGGTTGCCACAGATTTCCGCGGACTTTCGCGGATTTCTACGGGCTTTTAGGGGCTTTAGAGGGTTTTAGCGGCACTTCGAGACGGGGCTACTTGCTATTCACACCGCTTTTTTTTTCGCAGCTTCACATCCCCACAAAATTGCTTAGGATGCGTTACCCTTTCATCGTTTTTCATTTAAGCAAAGACTCACTCTTGAAGCGGGAAGATGGGTTTCAAAATCTCTCACGAGGAGTGTTAGAGACTCTGTTACTCGAATCTCGTCAGGCGGTGACTTTAATAGAAACCGAGCTACAATTACGGGTCCAGCAGCCTGTCCAGCAAAAGGACTTGGACCGTTACTATGAACGTCTTCAGAAAGTGTCCAAGGAGATCTCAATTCGACAACGACTTGAAGACGGAGCAGCTCACTCCGCTCGTGACCTACAGAACGCGCTGGCTAGCGACCTTCATAATCCATCATTAGCCCGCAAGACCAAGGTTTACTATGAGTTCTTGAACGATGTGACTCGTCAATGTGGTTGCGAATCAGCTCTCCTTTGTATTATTGCTCTTGGGAAGCACAGGCTTGAACGTATAAAGAAAGACGACAGGGTGTCTCTTTTGGAGTTCTTAGGTAAATCCAAAGAAAGCTTGGTACCTAGTGAGCTCGTTACGTTCGTGACGGCCTTCGGATTTCCGGAGTCTACTGTTAGGCTATACGATCTCATCAAGTTCAATCCTGTGGCTGCCCATCCTACGGATGAAGCTGGAGCATCGCGAAAACGAACTTGGCACGGTGGTAAGAGCGCTGAAAAATATCACACTTGCCCCCACTGTAGCTAACTCTAGGCAGCGTTTCCTTTTTCTGTTGCAGTGGATGACTACTGTTCGTTCTCGTATACGAGTCGTACTATGATCGAAAATATGCCCGAGCCATTTCGATCGGGAATCGGAACGAGCAACCTCTGGAAAGAAGCGCTACGCAGTAATGGTTTAAATGTAACCAATTGCATGTCTCTGCATATACCAGAAATGGGTGGCGAGGACGCCTACCTTATTGTGAGACTTGGATTTCAATATGGGTATCTCATGGCAAATGTATTTAAATTCGGGAGCCTCTCTTGAGCGAGAAGCGGAAGTTTTTGCTTGATCTTAATTTCATTTTCACCGATTTACTCCTGGCATTTGCTGAATTTCACTTTAGCTTTCAACACGTAGCAACACCATCCCTTTTTCACTTCTCTCGAGACCTTCCCATCATTATACCCTAGTTTGTCGACCACGTTCTTCTCGTCATCAAAAATATTGCATGACCTGCCTTCAAATTCCATGATCATGTCCTCCGGTATATTGAAGTCGAAAATTGAAATCCATTCCTCTTCCCCAGCAAGTGCTTGCGTCCCACGGTCACTCGACATGCTCTTTAATGACCGCTATCCTCAAAGAACCAAAGATTCTGGTTGTCCCGAAAAGGGTACTGTGCGGCAAATGGTTCGAGTGTTTCCGGCTGTTGCGATCATTGAATCGGTCTTGATTGCGAGTTTGTGTCGGTGGAGGAAGAAGAATGGATGGCACCCGTGTACAGCCTGCAGTATAAATATCTGATTGCGTTAGAGTGAAGCCAGGTCGTATGGTGAGCGACATCTTACTTGGGGCAAGTCTGATCGGAATCGGCTGAAGATGAAGCAAGTGCGTGTTTTCGCAACACATCAGAGAGTTGATGCCCGATAGATTTCGCCCAAGTTGTGGGCGGGGCACCCTTCGGTAATCAGGTAACCCCTCCAAGGCTTTCGTGAGAAATGTATAGTCACCTGACCGTTGACGTCAGAAATATTCTGGAACAACAGCGCATCACCCGGGATATCAAAGCGGGATTTCTACTATACAACCAGTACAAATCGACATAGCAACAAACTCGCCGACCCAATGCACTAGCATTCCAAATCTAACGGGAGCTGGTGGGAAGTATCTGAGTGCTTCTAAAACAACACCGCATGTAGACATGGCATGCTGGGAGTTGAATCTCTTTGTACGACGCAAATCTCTCACGAGCCTTATGTTTCAGTTTCTTCATGACTCTGGGGTTCTTGAGCAAAATAAAGGTAATGGCACTGAGCAGCGTTGCGGTAGTCTCAGACCCAGCGTTGAGGAGTGAACGCATTGTTGACAGTTTTCCATCCTTTGCTTCCGCTTTTCGTCAGGATCAATATCATCCAGGCCGTGTCGTGTCTCTGTCTCTTCGCTTCTGGATCCTTCGGCAAAGCGCCGAACCCACCGAACCAACAAGTGTGGGGAGCGGGAAGGTGGGCCTAACCATCTTTAGAGTTTGAGCCTCCCGCTCATCCCCGACAATTCACGTGATCTCCACTTAATCAAATCAAAGCTGATTAGTTACGGAGTATGTACTAACTAATATTTTCGAAGGCGCATAATCATATTCCTTGCCGGGTTAGTTCACCATATCCAGGTCCAAATGTTTTAATTAATGTCACATCACATGTGTAATAACAACAACACTGCCAACCCCCCTCCTTTACCAGAAAAAGTTATCCTCTCATGGCCATCTAGACTCATGTCCTGGCCACTCTCCATTTCATATATAAATCCATTATCTACACCAAGCTTTCCCAACGCAATCCAGACTATTATGCTCGTTTTGTCATCCGGAGCCATACCCCGACTCATGGTTCCAGGGTGTGGCATTTGAGTGATCGATATTGGAAACCATTTTAACAGATGTGATCTCGGGTCAGGAGAAATGTTCCGTTTCAATTTCTTCGCTACTCTTTCGATATTTGACCGGATCTATCGATACTTAGGAATGGGTAACAATAGTATGGTTAGGACTCACTATGAACCACTCCACAACCACGCGTTCAACGTGCCTGTTTGACGGCAAGATTCGGAATGGGCAATATTTTCCTGTCGGATCTAAGCTTTCTGAAACAAGATCTTGTATTGATGATCGAATTGTCCGTTCGGCCTCGTCCGAAATCGTAGAACTGACTGCTTGCTGGATATCTTTCTTCTTTGGCTTTTCCTCGTAGGTTGTGGATTGCGTTTCTATTGCTTGTTGTGTCTCGTGGCTTGGTTCCATCGCTCCTTGAAAGCCAGAGCTTGCCTCTAGAAGGGTATAAAAAGTATTTGATGTGAAGAATGGAAAAGGGGAATATGCGCAGGCGGGGCGAGGCGAGGGGTCTCTAACATCACGTGCTTACGCTTGAAGCGCATTCGATGCATCCTAGGGCCTATAATACGTATCAAGGCTATAAAATAGGCCGAGGATGGATTTCCACGGATAAATTAGAAAAGAAAAGCAATCTCCGTGGTGATCAAGGTTGCCAAGGGCAGAGAAGGTCTGCTATTATCCGAGCTTGAAAACCCATGCTCCTAGTTTTCCTTCTTCCCTTTCAATCAGCAAAGGACATTCGCCGGATATATGGTAGTGCCGTTTCAATTCGACAGGTTTGCTGCCACCTGTCACCTTGCCCGAGATGTAGAATGGAATTATCACCACGTACGGTCGGTCGCCCAACTGTGATCTTTAGTTCAGAAGATTCTTGTTCTTCACTTTGACCACTTGCATCTCGGAGTATAGGTACTGTGCGAGCAATTATGTGTTAGATCAACTTGGATGATATTCCCCGGGGAAATTAGGAGGGGTTATTCGAGCCCAATTAACAACCGCATGCGTATGTAGGCAAGATATCGGGCTCCATGGAACTAGGAATAACCTCCAGAAAATTCGAAGTTCTATACAAGCCCAGGAAATGGCTTGCGATTTGAAGGCCTGACAAACAAGGACATCTAAAAATAGAACGAGTCAGGATGAGTAAGTTTTGTATGTTTTGCTTGAAAATATATCATCCATCGCTTGTTCATTGGAAATGACTAGATCACTTAGATGCTATATCACCTAGGCTACCATGGACTTCTAACAACTCCTAGCAAAGTCTATCACCTGACCATTATCCGACCATACGATACCTATATCTAAACCGTTGAGTAAAAATCATGACTTGACGTTGGATTCCATGATTTTCGTCATGTCCGGCGAGATGAGTGGATCAGTTCCGATCAGTGGCGAACGACGGACTCCCCATTTCTGATGATGATTTAAGCATCAATTATGAAAATGGAAAATATTTTAACTAATAATGGGTCTAGCAATGACGAATCATTCGGTGCTGATTTTAGGGCTGGGGTGGCAGAGTTCGGAGAAATTCCCTAAGCATCGCATTGCCTGACATTCCCAACGGTTCAACACTTTCTTGCTGGGAGAAACGCAACTGACGATTGACCCATTGGCATGAGATAGTTAGACGGTTTTTTATGTTAAATAATGTCTCTGGATCCAGGGTCCGCAAATTTGAAATATTTTCATCTCGCAGCCATCACTTCCATCCCCACAATTTCATAAACACTTGAAAGAGACCTACAGGTCTCGTCTCCACTACTACAATGGCGAAAACCGAGCCAAGTGGTGGAAAGCAGCATATCAGCGAGAAGCCTGTCACACTCGGTAACTGGTACCAGCATGTCAACTGGGTCAACACAACCCTCATCCTGATCGTACCCGTCGGTGGCCTCATCGCTGCATGCTACACACCGCTGAGGGCAGCCACTGCTGCTTGGGCAATTCTCTACTACTTCTGGACCGGACTGGGCATCACTGCCGGCTACCATCGTCTGTGGGCGCACCGATCCTACGAAGCGTAAGCCTGCTACTGCCTCACCCTAGTTGCTTCGGATGAAGTATTGACTAACATCTGATATCTCCAGTGTCCTTCCAGTCAGAATATTCCTCGCATGTGTCGGCGGTGGCGCCGTCCAAGGCTCGATCCGGTGGTGGAGCAGTAAACACAGGGCCCACCACCGATGGACCGACACAGTCAAGGACCCATACAGTGTCATGAAGGGCCTCTGGTATTCGCATTTTATGTGGATGGTTCTGAACCAAAACCCAAAGAACAAAGGCAGGACCGATATCTCCGACTTGAACGAGGATCCCGTCGTCGTCTGGCAGCACAAGCATTATGGATCGGTCATCTTGGTTTTCGGGATGTTGTTCCCTATGCTCGTTGCTGGCCTGGGATGGGGTGATTGGAAGGGTGGTCTTGTATATGCTGGCATTCTTCGGTTCTCGTTTGTGCAGCAAGCCACCTTCTGCGTCAATTCTCTCGCCCATTGGTTGGGTGAGCAGGTTAGTCATTGTCCATATCCTGTTCTTGTCATATTTCCGTTCACTCTGACACGCGTTAGCCATTCGATGACAGGAACTCCCCTCGCGATCACGTCGTTACCGCGCTGATCACTCTCGGCGAAGGTTACCACAACTTCCACCACGAGGTAAGAAAATTCTTCCCTTATATTTACTTTGCATCCACTAAACTCTGACCAGTTCCCCTCCGACTACCGCAATGCCATCCAATGGTGGCAGTACGATCCTACCAAGTGGTCAATCTGGACGTGGAAGCAGCTCGGTCTGGCAACAAACCTCAAGGAGTTCCGAGCCAACGAAATCGAGAAGGGCCGTGTGCAACAACTACAGAAGAAACTCGACCAGAAGCGCGCCAAGCTTGATTGGGGTGTTCCTCTGGATCAGCTGCCTGTTATCGACTGGGACGATTTCATTGCTGAAGCTCAGAGTGGCAAAGCTCTAGTCGCCATTGCCGGTGTTGTTCACGACGTGACCGACTTTATCAAGGAACACCCTGGTGGTAAAACCCTCATTTCATCCGCCATTGGGAAGGATGCTACTGCCATTTTCAACGGCGGTGTCTACACTCACTCCAATGCCGCCCACAATTTGCTTTCTTCCATGCGGGTTGGGGTGATTCGCGGTGGTGGTGAGGTTGAGATTTGGCGTCACCAAAACAACCAAAAGGGTGTTTATGTTTAATCTTTGGGAAGTGATTAGAGATCGGTTTGCCAATTTGTCAAGTTTCAAGTTTCAAGTTTCACGAGAATATGAACATCCGCTTCTACGGCCCCGGCAACTCCGGGGCCGACACCAATTCATAACTTTCCTATTACGAAGTAGATAGAATTGCTTCAACTTGCCTGCTGTATTCAAAGTCCATAATTAATCAATAATACTCTACTATTGTATGCTCCATGGTATTTCTGTGGTGCTGAACTAGTACATTTTCTATTTGAAAACCACAAAAAAGTACAAGAATTAGACGAAGAAGTAGTATAAGACCAGATAAAAAAAAACCATAAAAGACATAAAAAAAGCCGTATATTTAATCTAAGATCAATGGTTGGTTGTGCTATTGCGAATGCATACCACCTATTCTTGGTTGATCGGATCACCTTATAAAGTCACCTGATCTACCACTATGAAGCCATTCAGAGATGTTGAATACCCTGCCATGTTTGTCCTGTTTGATAGGCTTCAGCTCTCTGTTTGTTTGTAGAGATCATTTACCACCATAAGGCTATTCAGATCTCACCAGATCTACGCTTTATCACCCGATCTAGGCTTAAAATAGGGACCCGTGGTGGATGTCGACATTACTTGCGGCTTCATGGGAATCTGAACAATTAAACAGTCTCCCAGTCAGAGCTGTGAAGACACCACAACCAACATGGATCGACGCATTTAGCCTACGACTAGGCGGGTGGTTAGAGACCCTTCAATGACGAGTCTTGAAAAATACCATGAATGGCAATGAAAGTGACTTTCAGACGGCCAATACCAATGCCAATGTCAATGCCAATCGCTTCTTGAATTGAATTATATGATAGAAAGCATACCCCATACAGATCCAGAATAGTGCTTTTGGATTTTAGATTATGTCATATTAAGACGTGAACATGATGCTGATACTTGCTGGAATACGAATTTTATGATGAGCACAAAGTATATCCAAAGCCAACCATAGAATATGGCCCGCGACGAATTTGGCTTCGGCTGCTTTTTTCTCTCTCTTACTTCTTACTTCTTCTTGTCTCTCTATGTGCCCATTTCAACCTCCCCTCTCCTCACGCTATGGATGAAGATTTCAAAGATAGCGTAATCATCGTTATGTCAATTGCGAGCATCATTTCCACTGCACTTGCTACCATTTTCTTCCAACTGTGGATGGCCTATCGCCTCGAATTTCGTCGTTGGTCGGTCCAGAACAAAGCCATCACAGCACACGGACAGTATTGTCCGACTTGCGGTTCATGTTAAAAGCTACAAGGACCGGACACTGGTGATGGTTAAGGCCCTCTCGAGATGGGAACTTAAGACAGAAGTTGCCAATTATAAGGCTTTTCGAAGAGACAGTGTGTCTTATCAATCTAAGTTTGCGGAATGGAGTCAACGTGAGTTGATTTGGTATTCGATCAAGACGACAAATGACTCATGAACTCGTTAGGCAATTAGGGCCCGGTTTCCTTAGAGAGTGATCAAAAAGGGCCCTCTTCTTTAACCTTTTTTAGATGGCTTATTTTAGCTAGAACCACTCATGTATTTCTGTTTCTTTTATCAAACCCATGAAAAGTGATATAAAGATTACAATTTCTGTTTCCTGCTCCTTGGGCAAAAAAGGGCTGCCATATATCCGTTGACAGGTTCCAATGTAGCCAGAAAGAGTTCATCTCGCTTCCAAAATAGCCCAGGTTCGTCGCTGCTCTGGGATCCCTGTCAACAAATCTTAACCCGTTACTTCTCTAGTAAATACTGCGTCAAATATACTTCGTCCTTATTACCTACTAAGCAACCGAAAAGTCTACGTCTTCCCGGTGCAAGTCAATTCGCGCGACTCATTTTAAGCCATCTCCATTGATCGTATTATGATACTTTTTTTTCCAAACATGTACGGGCCTGGCAAACCCCTCCTCGTCCCTCTCAACTTCCAATATGCTCTCAAATCCCAGCGCTTTCAACTCATTCTCAAACGGCGGTCTGATCTGGATCGTCTTATACGTCTCTCTCAATTCTTTATTCTTCTTTGAAGCTCTCGCATAATTGCTCATAGGCTGCGGCTCCACGACGAGATAGCCGCCCTCATTCAGTATGCTTTGTATGTGCGCAAATAGCGTCAACATCCCGGAGTCCCCGTTGTTGAGATGAACCCACTTGGTCACAGAGAGCAGTAGGACAACGTCGAACTTGCCCAGCGCGGTACCCGTGTACGCGGACGCATCCACGAAGTCAAAGTGCTCGAATGTGCACGGCCCGTCCGGGTACGCCGCCTTCGCCTGCTCGACCAGCCACGGGTCGATATCGACGCCGACTGCGGCGGCCGCGCCGCAGTGCGCTATCGCCTCATAGGTCAGTTTGCCCGCGTTGCAGCCTAGGTCTATGACTCGCGCGTCGCGGAGGATATCTGATGGAAGAATAGAAAGGCGCTCGTCTGGAACGGTGGGTGCCCGAAACTTGGCGTAATATTGGTGGTAGTTGCCATGGCGCGCGGCGAGGTGCGTAGCTTTGAAGCGCTCTGCTTTGGAGAGTTCTGTTGCAGGCGGGGGATGGCATGCTTCTGCCATATTTGGGGATAGTGCAAGAGAGCAGAGAGGCACGTGTTGGCAATGATATTGATTATCTCGAAATAAAATGGGTAATGATGGGACTAACGTTAAGTTTTAGCGCACTCGATAGGCCATATATTAGAATCTTGAAATTTTGTGATGCTCCGAGAGATTTGTAGGGTTTGCATATTCTCGGTGCCTGAGGCACTAACTACTTAGCAGGTGGTAGTTTATACGATCTGAGTCTTGGTCTAGCCCATGGAGGCATAACGTGTCCACTGATTAGATCTGTCCAGTCTCAGAAAGGAGCAATATTTCCCCAAGTAGGATGGCGAAAGGTTGTGAAAGGGAATTTTGAGGAATTCGATCCTTTCGGGATATCCACAACATGACGTCAGCTTTGCTTACTGTTTCCTCCGGCGCCTACACTACTTGTGCAACCCTAACATCCATACCGAGGTCGTACTCAACATGCCATTCAGACAGGCCCTTCAGGGCATTATCGATAAGGCAGACAAGGCTTGGGCGGAACTAAGCCATCACGACAACCCTCAGCCGGCACCGTCGTACAACAATCCCCCACCGCCTATTCCGACCGCTAGCAAGCCCCCACTAGCTTATCAGGAACAGCACTCGCAACCCCAGATCTACTGGCAGCCCAATCTACATCCTCAAGTACCGGTATCTTCCAACTTTGCCCACGAACAGGGTCAACATGGATGGGGCAACAATGAATCGCAGAATTATACCGACAGCCCGCATAACTCATTCCATTCAAGCCAGGGCGATGCGGTGATCGTACGCGCTCTGATCAACCACGGGAATCCCGACCCTGCCCAGAAGTTTACCAGCGCCAGACTGTCGAGTCACCAGACCCTCAGCCGACCACGGGGCTGTCTATCGGCCAGGATTACGGCGCCGGTGGCCCGAGGTATCTGGCCTGCCTTTTGGCTGCTGCCTAAAGACCCCTTCAAGTGGCCTGAGGATGGCGAAGTCGACATAATGGAAGCGTGGAACGGCGATGCTGTCAACCACACTTGTCTGCATTGGGGGAACTTCAACGGCGAGGACTGGAATAAGCATCGCGTTCTCGAAACCCCCATCCCCAACATTAGCTCGCCGGTAGGGGTGAGGTACGATTTTATCTGGGATGAGGACGAAACAACGGGCAGCGGGCGCTTGGTCTGGTTGATCGATGGCACGCCCATCATGAGGGCCGAGAAGCCGCCTGGCACGAGGAAGATGAGTGAGTTCAGGATCCTCATCAACATCGCTGTTGGAGGAAATGTCTGTCAGGGAAATATGCCCAGCGATGGATACTACGACACAGTGGTTCGTGAGTTGGCCATGTGGGACGCGCCCCCTGGAGGTTGGAATGAGTTTGACAGGGCTTGGGGATATTCCAAAGATGGCAATACCATGTAACGGAAGGAAGGAAAAAGGAAATTTACACTACAAAGTAAATCAACTATACCCACATCCCCTACTTTCTACAGGTAGTATCTCTGACTAGGCGAGTGAGATGAGTTGCCGCATAGTGATAGACCGAAATTAGTCGTTTAAACAAAATTCGAAGCGATGCATCTTGGCTCGTTTTCTTTTGACCGGAGGGCCAGGTAACTATTGGGCTTACCTGCATGTCTAGTTGGTACGTGTAACCAAGTTCATAGTCCGCCTGGCCATGTACCTAGTCAAGCAAGCCTCTCTCGCCATCACCTAATTTGTCGGACGCTGTTTACCTCTTTACTTAGCGCAGGATCTATACCAGTCAGAGACCTTGTAGATCTAGCGGTCTTCTGGATGCTATACCAAGAATAATATTAGCGTAGCCTGGCAGTATGAGTTGTATGGCTTATCCTTATGGAGCAAAACAAGAATTGGAAGATTACAGCGACTCTCCATCCTTGAAATTCTGATCTAAAGCTAGCAAAGCCCAGACATTGACATCCGTTTCATCAATGCAGAGCCACAGTTCATTCAGTCAGAATCTTGTGAAACAATTGAACGACCAAACCAGAAAACAGACACATTCATATCTCAAGTCACCTAAGCCACCGTCAATCAGTGCCCTGAATCATGTTCTGATAAGACTTAGTATACATAGCAATCAATAATTGATCAGACGTAATAGTACTGACCAGAACACAGACCCAGTAGTAGTAGTGAGTCACTTCTTCCTTGTCGTCTTTGTCGCCTCCACTTTCGCTGTTTTCAACCCGAGTGCCTCAGCACACCGGTTGCAGTACATTTTCGAACCTGAGTAGGCAGAGCACTCCTTGTGCTTGGTACAGCGATTGCACGCCACAATTGCCATTTTGTCTGAATTCTGGGGCCATGCATTAAATCTAATGTATAACGAAGTCTTCAACGAAGTCTTCAACGAAGGGCTATCTTACCTTGTAGATAGAGATGAAAGAACGTGTGTTCTGGGAATGTTTGTAGATTATCAAGTGCTTGAGTGAAATAAATATAGGCATGATTGGAAATCGTGGTGACCTTATTATATTCCTAAACCTAATCGTCATTACATACTTATAGACCCCAAGCGGGGTCTACTTTGCTCTGTTTGGATGGAAACTATACACTGCGGGCCTTTACGAGGACGCCACCGGCATAATACTGAAGCACGAGGTGTAGCGGGCTACACGGCGACTCTATCGGAGCCACTGTGATAATATGCTGGTTGGTGGAATAAGGCTATATTTGTGACTTTCACCCGGGTGAAGATGCCCTTGCACTAGAAAGGAAGTCCCATCGGCATAATACTAGAGCACGAGGTGTGGTGAACTACACAACGACTCCATCGGAGCCACTGTGACAATATCCAGTTGGTGGGATAAGATTATATTTGTAACTTTCACCCGGGTGAAGATGTTCCTGCACTAGAAAGGAAGCCCCCCTGAAGTCGAGGCTGCCACTCATCACCCTCCGACTAGTCATGGCATCCGGTACTCTGCCTCACATGAGTTGATATGGTATACTGATGGTAGTATCTTGTATACTATATTTATTCGAGTCTGACGTTTGATGGCTCTTGGTCTCAATTTCTGTGTTCTTTTCTGTCCCTATAATCAACGGAAAGGGAAGTCCAAGGATGCCAGATAGAATCAAGTACATAGGTGTCTACAAAGTAGCAAACCCAAAGTCGATGGTGAACCCGTTATCATCGATGTCATTAGCGCCAGCATACTGCGTGTGGTCCCACTGCGGATGGCCAATTGTCGGCCCGCAGTGATCAGAACACGTATGCGGCTGATTACGGGCACAGGATGACTATTGGGGTCCAATTTGGGGCCACACGGGCTCTTCAGTCACGAGGCAGCTGGTAGGCGTGGTACTCCGGGTCGGAGGGGGACAGTAATTCTCTACCACGTGCCTCTGACCGCTAAGTTATTTGAGAGAAGCAATATACGCAGAAGGACACACAGAAATAGACACAATACATATTCAACTTGTGACTATACTGCACATACTCTTTCTACCATTAATCACCATGCTTCTGAATCCGTTACTACCATGCGAGGGCTCAGTGGCTCACTAACTTTCCATGGGGAATATCTGCTACGTACCAAAGGCCAGGATATGGCCTCCAGGTTGTGGCGCCGGATACTCCATACGTGGCAGCGGCTGGCCCAAACAAGGTATACTTCATCGACACCCGGTTCGACGCCGAGACTGCAAAGCACATACATCACCATAGACGAGGTTTGGCTACGGCGAAATTGAAAAACAGTGTGACTGGCGAAACGACATTCGTTTTTGACCCCTTCTATGCCAAGGTGCTAGTATTTGCAAAGGGAATGAACAAGCACAACCCGGGGCTCAAATTGTCTGAGCATGAGATGATCTGGACAATATACAACATATCACACTCACGGATTGATTCCTGTCAAAATTTATACCACGAAGGCTGTCGTCGACATACTAAGTGAGATGGACGCCAACTACTTCCCGTGAGTGCGCCCAAGCCTGAGAGCGGAATAACTCTCCTGACATCGATAAATTCCTGACAGGGATGTCTATAAGGCTAAAGTTCCTCCTGGGAGCCAACCTTAGAATAAACTACATATCAAATGGAATTACCCCGTGATTGAACCTTGGAACCTTAGAGGCTCCTTCCACGGTTACCTCGGCAGGAACTAACCCAAGTTGGAAAGGTGGACGGGTAGGACGCTGACTAACAGCCCCGGGCGGTGAACATGCAATTTGAACTCCACCGGAGTTTTGCCGCATGGACTCAGCGAAGCATTTGTTCCGTGCCGTCAGTGGCAGAGCGCCTCTTGAGCTTGACTGGACCCACGGCCCTTAAGTTACATCCCCCAACACCCCGGAATAGGGGCTCAGATCTTCCCCCTCATTATCTGGCGTCCGCTTTGCCCAACAGTCCAATGGTTGACCTGCATATCGATCACACCACCTGCATTCGGATAAATCCTGGTCTCTCTAGAACCTTTACCCCGGTTTCTGTCCATGTCCCCGCCCCCTAGCGTCAAAGCCATGCGGAGGTAGTTTAGCGCAAATTGGGGAATGTTTATTGCGATCCGAACGGAGCTTCTCATAAGATGCCTGCACCCCGCGGTTGGCTACGTTCATCAGTTTGCCGTCCCCGGATTACGTTTCGTTTTCTCCTCCTCTTTATCTTGTTTCTTTCAGTTACAACTCTTTTGGGAATCAAAATGCATTTCAAGTCTTATGTGACAGCCGCCCTGTATGGGCTGCCTGCCTTGGCCAATGCTGCACCGTCGCCGTCTCAGGCTGTTCCCTCGCCTGCTAGTGACTCAAACTCCGATCACTTCAAAAGTTATACGATCAAGGCTGAGAATATCACTGCCAAGCTGATTCCGTATGGTGCGCGTCTCACCTCCTTGCTAGTTCCAGATCGCAACGGCAACGTCCAAGATGTGATCGTTGGCTACGATGACCCCAAGGAATACCTGCATGATAGTGAAACCAATCGCACGTTCTTCGGCGCAGTTGTCGGTCGCTATGCCAACCGTATCAAGAACGGTACCTTCACTATTGATGATAACACGTACCACGTTCCTGAGAATGAAAACGATGGCGTGGACACTCTCCATGGTGGCTTCACCGGATATGATATGCGCAACTGGACGGTCACTTCGCACAGCGATTCCTCTATCACCTTCACCTTGTTCGATCAAGGCTTTGAGAAGTTCCCAGGAGACGTCATTACCCATGCTACTTTCAGCGTGTCTACCGAGAAGACACCGGCCAACCCCAAGGGACTTCCCCAGTTGACTTCAAAGCTGGTGGCTCTCTCTCTTACAGAGAAGACCCCCATCATGCTGTCTAACCACATATACTGGAACCTGAACGCGTTCAAAGAACCCAACGTGTTGAAGGATACCACCTTGCAGCTTCCCCTCTCGCAGCGATTCGTTGGTGGAGACAGCATCTTAATCCCGAACGGCACCATTCACGACGTTGAGAAAGCCTACCAAGGAGCTCTGGACTTCACCAGTCCCAAACTCATTGGCAAGGACATCGAGAAGACCTACGACCTTTGTGGCGCCGGCTGCACAGGCTATGATACGTGCTTCCTCGTCGACCGGCCCTCAACATACGCGTCTAACTCGATCGCCACGGTCCTTAGTGCCTCATCCAGCTCCACTGGTATCAGCCTCGACGTCGCTACCAACCAGGCCGCGCTGCAGATCTACACCTGCAGTGGACAGAACGGTTCCATCGCCACTAAGAAGTCGCAGGCGAAGCGCAACGAGGCTGATGGTGGTGACTCCGGTGCCACCCACGTTAACAAGTATGGATGCTTCGTTATCGAAACCGAGGACTGGATCGATGGTATCAATAACCCTGAGTGGGGTCGTGTTCCCTACCAGATCTTTGGTCCTGATGATGGGCCCGCCGTTAACTGGGCTACCTACCAGTTTGGCACTATTTAGATTCATAGTACGGGGCGCAACCATACTTGCATTGGATCAATATTTATCTCTACGTGGACCCTACGCGTAGCGCTTATTTGGCATTCATTGCCTCAATCTGTGCGAATGAGAGCCACCTGTGGCCAATTCACAACCGAAAACAGACATAACAGAATTGAATTTGGCTATACATGCAAACTCCCTCAATGTGTGCAGCAGATAATAGACATCTAAAACTTCGACAAAAACTACCCCCATTACCACCACTCCCTTTCACAATCTCATCCTCCCAATAATTCAGATTGAAAGTAATCCGTTCCAGCATTCAACCGATGGGTGCGATTAAATGCCGAGATCTTCGTAAACACGGCGATCCTATTTGGGAAGCTTCATATAGAGAAACAGTAGGGAAATAACGGCTCCGGAATCCAATGGGGTATCTATCGTTTTTGAAAAATGTACATAGTTTCATGCCCAGCCTGCAAGCGTCCAACTCGACCGATCACCGCCAGATCTCAAGCCCGATCGACGATCAGGAACAGGATGGTCAATATCTCTTGTAGCTCCAGCGAGTCCGTGCTGTAAGAACTTCTCTCGTTCGATCTCTACCATCCCCCGGATCTTCAGACTGGTTGTCAGGCTTGCGCCTGCCCATGGACCAAGAGATTCAATTTCGCGCAAGACTCCTTGGATAGGCACTGGGATGTCTTTGTTTTGTCGGCGGAGCTTTTGTTCCACGAAATCAATCTCAGGCACTTCTTTCGAGGGGTCGGCGGGTTCGTCATCGCTGGAAGGTGCTTCCACATTGCTCTTAGGAATCTCAGGTTGGTTGGATGCTTTCTGGGCCGAAAGTCTGAGCTCCTCCAATCTCTGTCGCTGTCGCTCTAGTGCTTTGCCTCGAATTGGACTCCATCCGTGACGATCGATCAAGAACGAGACTTCTTTAAGGACCCGCTGCCGTAGCCCAGGAATTCGAGAACCGCCGCCCACAAAGACAATACGGGACATGCATGTTCCTCGTGCATCAGGGTACAGTGAGAGAAGGGTGTTGTAGACAAGCAAAGGCAAGGATTTTTCTTCTTCATCCAATTCATGTTCTGCGACACCTGGTGCGAATAACACCTTCTCGGTAGGTTCAGCGAGACGTGAAAACGGCACGTCCATATATTCTTCCTCGGGATTTGCGGGAGAAGGAATCGACAATTTCAGGTCGGGTTCATCTGAGTTTTCATCTTCTTCTGCCTGCGATTTGCACCAGGCAAACCGACTAACAACTTCCTCACAGTACGCGAATCCAACAGAGATCTTATCCACAGTCTCCGTACCCTGGTTTCCGGAAGCTAACCCGGTAAGAAGAAGCCCCATTTCCTGCATCAAATGCTTCATAGACCGTGTCGTTCTCTTTGTAGTCATCTCCCGGTATTCGTAGATCGCCGTTGCCGTAGTCTCGGCCCAGCCAAGGTCAACCACCAAAGCCGACCGCAATCCCGCAGCCGTGGCCGACATGGTCGCACTAGACAGAAGGGTAGCACTCGGGAAGCGCCATCGACTAAAGAGCGTCGACAGCAATGACGACAGCAATGGGTGTGGCATGAGAGACGGCAGGACAAGAACAAGGCGAGATGTCCCTGCATCCGTCAACAGGAACTGGTTGTATGTCTCCCGAAACGCGCGCTCGATCTTATCCTCAACCAGGCCCAAATCAACTTCTCGAGAATCTGGCCGCCACAATTCATATGTCCGTGTCCACTCTTCTATGTCGACGGGCTGCGCTAGCCGTCCAGCACCGCTGCTGCCCTGAATCCATCCTCGGTAGTCCCCCGCTCTCCGCGAGTCTTCAGGTCCAAAGCCAACCACACACACAGGCGCGCTGCTTCCTTCAAAGCCTGCGCGGAGCCATCGTGCGCCTATCTCAAATATGATCGCATCGTCTTCGCTTCGAAAGGTGGAACCCGGTGATGTGCTGCTGGCGAAGGAGGGGTTTCCCGAATGTGGTTGTGGTGTATGAGGGGAAACAGGTCTCGCTGTCTGGATATTCCGCAGACCAGAAGTTGCTGATGTGCGTTTACTGGCACCCATTGAGGGTGTATCACTCGACATGCTTGGATGAGCTTGGGCGCGTTGCTCCCCTTTCTGGGAGCAACAGGAGTTCGTAGGGTTCGTAGCGACAAATATTCGATTCACCTGCGCACAGGTCGGGGTTTCAATGCCATCGGTTTAAATTCAAAGACAAAGTAAAAATAAGATCTATAAGCTTGCCCAAGTGGTTGGGGGAAGCTCGTTGGTAGGCAACGGATCTACATCGGGCCGTCTTTATTTACTTCACAACTTCCTCTCTCCGCAAAAACCACTGCATATTGTACATCTTCTAACACCACATGGGCACTTAAACTGCTTCCCATTTCTATTGCTTACAGTCGGCATGGGTATTCCTGGGTAAGTCAAGTCATATATTCTATTTGATTTTACATGGTGGAAAACATATATATCGCTATGAGCACCGACTCAAAGCGTTGTTTATCCATCGCATAAGAAGCCGGACTTCGTATCTCCAGATTCCTCAATCCAAATACTAACTTTTTCAAGGCTCATCAATGCAATTGGCCCAGGAGAGCGTATCTCTCTGGCCAAGTTGGCAGTGACGCACCTCGAGCGGACAGCAAGACCGATTCGCATTGCAGTCGACATTTCGATCTGGCTCTTTCAAGTCCAAGCGGGTAGGGGCGGAAGAAACCCAGAGCTACGCACACTATTTTATCGATTATTGAAGTTACTTGCATTGCCAGTTCACCCCCTTTTTGTCTATGATGGACGGCAAAAACCTGCTTTTAAGAGAGGCAAAGCAGTCTCATCTCGCAGTTATGGCAGTGCGCCGATCATCAAGCGTTCCAAGGACCTCATCGAACGATTCAGGTTTCCGTGGCATGAGGCACCCGGCGAGGCAGAAGCCGAATGTGCACGGTTACAGCAGGCAGGTATTGTAGACGCTGTCATGAGCAACGATGTCGACGCATTGATGTTCGGATCGTCTTTAACTATTATGAACTTCTCAAAAGAGAGCGGAAGCGGCAGCTCTTCAGCAACTCATGTTACATGCTATGCAATGGGACAGGATGGACATCCATCCAATATACCCCTTGACCGACCGGGAATGATCCTATTCGCTATGCTCAGTGGAGGGGACTATTTACCATCTGGTGTTCCGAAATGCGGCAGCAAGCTCGCTGCAGAGATTGCCAAGGCTGGATTTGGCGAGGATCTTCTGCAGGAGCTTGCGTCGCAAGCAGACGTGGATGCAGGGTTGAACGAGTGGAGAGAAAGACTCCAATATGAACTTGAGGAGAACGAGAGTGGATACTTTACGAGGAAACACCCAGCAGTTCGAATTCCAGACGCTTTTCCGGACCGACAAATTCTCGAGTACTACGCCCAGCCCAAAGTTTCCGGTGATGAAGAAATGGCACTTCTGAAAACCCGTCTCGTACAGGCTTGGGACAAAGATATCGACCCCCTGGCAATCCGAACATTTGCCGCAGACCATTTTGAATGGAATTATCGATCGGGGGCAAGGAAATTGATCAGACTGCTGGCTGAGCCTCTTGTCTCGTACAGACTCCGTCTCCAGAGACCAGTTCTAGGCGTGTCGCCTGGTTTCTCATTTGTGCCCGATTGCCCACCTGGTCTGCAAAAGGTGTATCGAACCCGATCAAGCTTCGGCACTGATGCAGTGCCAGAACTTCAGCTAGATATGCTACCGGCAGATATTGTTGGGCTGGATCTCCTTGCCGAGGAACCAAACCCGCCGTCCGAAATTAGTGTACAGGAAGCTGAGGAAGAGGACGACCCAGAGGTAGTTGCTGGATCACCACCTCCGACACCATCGAAGTCTCGGATTACAAAACAATTTGATCCGTTCTCCCTCGAAAAGGTCTGGATATTCGAGACTGTCGTAAGACTGGGTGTTCCTGAGGTCGTCAAAAATTGGGAGAGGGAACAGGCTGAAAAAGCCGCGAAAGCCGAAGAAGCTGCGGCGAAAAAAGAAGACCGGTACTCGGCGCACCGGTCCCAAGAAAAAGGGACCAATTGATGCTGGAATGAAACGGGGGAGTATCCTGAAATACGGAACACTCACGAAAGAAAGGTCCGAACTGTCAACAACTAAACAAACACACTTGTTGAAAGCCGCTACATCGGCTCAGAATCCTCTTTCCCGACTTGTGGCCAATTCTGGGTCTTCTTCGCCAACAATTGTGGACCAGGAAGACGATATATTCTCCTCTCCGAGCATGTATATTCAGCAGAGGTCTTCACTGACGATGCACTACGTTTCTCGGGAAGTCGATGGTCTCCTTGATACATTCTCTTCAATGTGTAACCTGTCTCCTTCTGCCAATATCAAGCGTCACCCCATATCGGACCAGTCTCGCATTAGATCAAGGCGCACAGCTTTGGGAACTGGTCAGGTTGATATTGAAGAATCTGACGCACTAGACATGAACACCGATTATTCTCCGTCTCGCCCGACACGACGCATGGGACTCAAAATTAGCTACTCGGTCTCCGACGTTTGTGAATCTGAAACTTTCATGGAGGACTTTCCAGCCAGAGCACTCTTGGAACTGCCTTCTCTGTCCGGGAAGACTTTATCTAAGACCAAGAAGATTCCCAAGGTGCAGTGTGAAGAAAAGGCCAGGGTTGAACACATCGAAAAAGCCATCGAGTCCCTTTCTCTGTCATCGAAAATCGACGAGGAAAACACCGCAACTCGCTCGTTGCGTCAACCGCCAACGAAGAAGGCACCACAAGCACCAAAAGTTCGGACTCGTTCCTCTGAAGTCGAAGATATCAAACCACCCCGATCTTGCAGCCAAGCAAATCCCAAGCCCGAACTCGAGCCCGAGCATACATTACCATTGAACTTGAAGACATGCGAAAACAATGAGATTAACGAGGTAAATCGGTCTCCCAAGAAATCTTCAAAGGGGACGAGCACAACGCCGAAGCATAAGACCATAGGGCACTTGGAAAACATTATATTGCACGACGGCTTTTGGTCGATCGACCCGTCTCGGCATGAACAAGATCCGTGCGAAGGCTCAGCTACCGATAGCCTGAGCACAGCGCGCAGACAGACTCAGCCTGCCAAAAAGAAAAGAATCCCACGCGTCAGTATTCTTGACCTCGTTTGATTAATACCTTTCATATACCCTTCTTCTCGTTTTGGCGGATTGGCGATGGCATCAATTTGAATTTTCCCGGGTCTGGAGTTTTTGCATACAACCATGTGGAGCAACCGCATTTTTTTGTTAACCTACGGCGTTGGATAAACATGTCGAGTACCTCTATCAAGAATCAGGAAAGCTGACTTCTCGAGGATGGATTGCTGGATGCCATGTACATATGTCGCAGAAATTGTAAATAAGAATACCCTATGCATATATCCGAAAACGTACCAAAGCCATGTCCCAGAAAGTAGCTATGCAGAACACACATCCAAAGAATAGAAACGGAAGAGAAGAGGAGTATCAAAATGTGCATGGCTTCCACCAGTGCCTGTCTAGACAAGAATAGAATTCTTGATGCAGCACAATACCAGAACGTAGAGGAGCAAAAGAGAAAAATGTCCGAATACTAACCGTCAAGCACCCAGATATAGCATTAAAAAAAGAGCAGGGAATATTGTGCAAGCGCTGAGAAATAATCAGGAGTGTATCATTTATCCATCTACCCAAAGACCTTAAGGAAACCCCAGAGGCCAACTCCACTCAACACAGGGATCGTCAGGTTATCATCCCAGCCCCAAATATCAATGAACTCGCTGCCAGCGGCAACGACGCCAGAGACGAAACTCATGACGCCCAGAGACAAAGGGCCAGTGATGACCGCCGAATCACTAGGCTCCCAACCCAGAAGGCCGCGAACGCAGTTCGGGAGCAGATTCAAGCGTCCCGTGAACATAAAAGCGTCTTCTGGGTCATTGGGGAAAGCGCCAATGTAAGGCACGAACCAGCCCCAGAAAGCAGCGGCGGTGACAACACCCACCAGCCAGGCCGCCATAGTACCAGCCAAGCTCTTTCCGGGACGCAGACGGGGGGTGTAGCGGCCGTACAAACGACCGAATGTCGAGGCGGCGGTGTCACACCAGCTAAGGAGTAGCACGCTCATGACGCCGACATCCTTGGGGAAGAAGCGGAGAGCGACGTACGCTCCGAGGAGATACCAGATCACGCCGTTGTAGCCGGTGACCTCGGTTTCGCGCATGAGCGCACCCATAAACCGAATATATACCTTGTTGACCCTCTCGAAGCGATGGCGGATCAGGTCTGTTGCGGCAATAGGCACCAGTACGGTAAAGAGCACTGGTGTAATCTGCAGCGTTTGGACGCCTTGGCTGTATAACGACAGAGTCAAGAACCCGATTGACACGTGCAAGAGCTTGCGCGGGATTTCATGGCGATGAATGAAACTGCGGTAGCGTGCGTGCAGGGGGATCAGCCCGAGAGGAGATGGTGATCTTGACAAGTCGCGCAGCGCGTCGGTAATGCTTGGTGGGGATAGATGGGTGTTCGAGTCGGTACCCTTTTCCGAGCGCGGCGGCGAGGCGGGTATCATGGGGTGTGATCGGCGGTTGCGCCGAGCCGAGGGGGATCTTGATTCTCGCGCTGAGCCAGAACTTTCGGCTGAACCATCTGGCTCACGCTGGCGACGGGCTGCAGACCGTGTCATCGGTGCGATGTATCCGTCGGGTGTCTCTGACCGGTCCGATCTGGAGGGGGTCGGTGATAGCACGCGAGGTGCCTCCGGTACGGGTTGTGGCGAGGACATGTCGGGCGCCTTTAATTTAAAAGAAGGAATCGGTGCGACTCGAAGGACACCAGAAGGTGGGCGTACAGATATCTGCGTTGTCGCAAACGAATGAGCCACGAAAATATCAATGGGCTTGCTAACAAAGCAATGATAGGCGGTTCGATGGCACGTGACGATTCTTTATTGTTACTTATGGACGAATAAGCTGGAGACACAAGGCAGGATTCCAGTACATGATGCGATCACCAAGCACTTGTTATACCATGTAAAAGTAAAGTAAACGAAGCAAGGCTAAGTCGAGAGAAAAACAGATTCACGATCTCGGTTTTTCCGACCACAGCCGTAGTCACGTGTCTGGTATCTAATCGATAACGGATATTTTTTTTTCTTTGCGATGGCGGCTCGTGAAGCAATTTGACGACTCGGTGTCTGTTGAGATTAATAAATGCCTCCCAAGTCGTCTTCAAGAGCGTGGGATGCTCTCACGCCCCCGCTGTCAGAATGTTCCCTCGACGCTGTGGCCTCAATGGGCTTCACGCGCATGACTCCAGTCCAAGCCTCGGCCATTCCTCTGTTTATGCAGCATAAAGATGTGGTGGTAGAAGCTGTCACTGGAAGTGGAAAGACACTGTCATTCTTGATTCCAATTGTGGAAAAGCTTCTTCGCCTTGATCAGCCTCTCAAGAAGCATCATGTTGGAGCCATTGTCATTTCTCCTACAAGGTGGGTAATGCGCAAATCCAGGTCTGCAGAGTTCGTTGCTAATATCGGTATACCAGAGAATTGGCCTCGCAGATTCACCAAGTTCTTCTCTCCCTTTTGGAGTTCCACCCAGCGTCGGCCGCAGCCATCAGACCCGCCGAAGATGGTGCTCCTCGTGCGAAGACCTCTTCCTCGACATTGAGGGTCGTCCCACAACTTCTTCTGGGTGGCGGGACATCTCCGGCAGAAGATTTGAAATTATTCCTTAAAAATTCGCCCAATGTATTAGTCTCTACACCCGGACGGTTGTTGGAGCTACTTTCGTCGCCTCACGTTCACTGCCCTCAGGCTTCTTTCGAAATGCTTGTCCTGGACGAGGCCGATCGACTTCTGGATCTTGGGTTCAAGGACGACCTGCAGAAGATCTTAGGCCGGCTACCGAAGCAGCGACGGACAGGATTGTTCAGTGCCAGTATCAGTGAGGCCGTTGATCAGATCGTCCGACTTGGTTTACGAAATCCCGTCAAAATTGCCGTCAAGGTCAGAGGAGCTGGCGTCGAAGAAAAGCGCACTCCAGCGAGGTATGTCCTTTGATTTTTTCCCCCATTCAGAAATGACCGATCTAACCATTGAACAGTCTGCAAATGACCTACTTGACAACACCTCCGCTTCACAAATATGCTATTCTGAAGCACATCCTCTCCAATGTCCAGCCCACGCCTCAAAAAACCATTTTCTTCGTGTCAACATGCTCCAGTGTCGACTACCTCGCCACAATACTACCCATAATCCTAGGAGACGAATACGTGCTAGTCCCACTACACGGGAAACACCAAGCCAACGTCCGCCAAAAGAACTTCAACCGCTTCATTACCTCCACAACCCCCTCCATCCTCCTCACCACCGATGTCGCCGCTCGCGGTCTAGACATTCCCTCCGTCGATCTAGTAGTCCAGATCGACCCACCCTCCGACCCCAAAACATTCATTCACAGATGCGGTCGTGCCGGTCGTGCGGGCCGCCGAGGCCTCAGCATTGTCCTCATCCACCCGGGCCGCGAGGAGGACTACGTCTCATTCCTGGAAATCCGCAAAACGCCCGTGGCGCCATACAACCTACCCGAGTTCACGGACGAACAGGCCACAGCCGCGACAGACAAGGTCCGCAAAGCGGTGTTAAAAGACCGCGCCATGCACGACAAGGGCCAGAAGGCGTTCGTCAGCTGGCTGCGCAGCTACAGCAAACATCAAGCAAGCAGTATCTTCCGAGTTGCAGATCTGGACTGGGAAGCTCTCGGAAAGGCATGGGGACTCCTCAAGCTGCCGAAGATGCCCGAAGCCCGCTCCTTTGAAGGAGACCGGACGCTAGGCATTAAACTTGATTGGTCCAACTACACGTACAAGGACAAGCAGCAAGAAAAGCGCCGCAAAGAGGCTATGGCGGAGGCTGCTAATGGACAAGGCACTGAGCAGGGTCCTAACAAGCGCCGTGCTACGGAGAGTGTGGCTTGGAGTCAGAAGACTGAAGAACGGGATAAAAAGTTCAAGAAGAGGGAGTTCAACAAGGCGCGGAAGGAGAAGGAGAGATGGGAGCAATTGCCAGAGGATCAGAAGCAGAAGGCTCTTGAAACGGAGCGCATGCTGGAGGAGATTCGTGCTAAGAATGAGCAACAGCGGTTGTTGGACCAAGCTAGCAAGGCGGAGGAAGCCAATGGCGATGGTGAGTTCAAGGGCTTTGACTAGGTTAGAAATAGCATAGTAGATATCTATATCAATACCATATCCTGGGTTTAATTCCCCGGTGTCACTCTATACGAGCCTAGTCTTTACAATCTGTTGACTTGTATGGGAAGCTAAGCAATCCTTTCAAATGCTCCTTAACAACGCTAATATTCACTCATTACATGCGCTAAATAGCAAGAAAAACAAAGCGCAAAACGCAAAAGACGAAAAAGACAAAGACGTAGACTCGTAGGCCCATGCATCCAAGGCGGTCCAACGAGTCACAACACCGAAAGAATGTATACAGGATTTCCTCGAAGGCTCGACCCAAGCCCAGTTCAGAGGTCCAAGGCGGGCCAGCGAAAAGCCGGCACCAGCCTGGTTCCATCAGAGACCCAAGGCGGGCCAAGGGAGCCCTAGCCCCAGCCTAGAAAGGCGGGCCAGGGAAACCCGGAGGACTTCCATCTTTTTCTTCCGTTTTTTGATTTTTTTCTTTTTTTTTTTTTTTTGATTTTGATAAGTAGCAGGCCGAGAAGCTTGCTCTTCGGAATCTCGTAGTTGTATTTCGTTCCCTAGGGGGAAACCGGGTGCTCAAGGGAAATGCGACCTCCAGGTATTTCTGAAGGTTCCCTCTCTGGCAAGTCTTTTTTTTTTTTTTTAATTTATTAAGCTGCACGCCGAGCAGCAAGAAGGTCAGCAAACTCCTTGTGGCAAGCATCATAATGTGCCTCCTCGGTGGGAAACAGATCAGTGCGGACGAAAGATCCTCTCTGATATTTCTCAAAGTTAGGATCGTCCCAGTTAAAGGTCTCGATCCAAGTTTCAGTCTCGGGCCACTCGATCTGGCTTAGATCGCTAGTGGGGCATGCCGTAGCCATTGAGGTTTCTCTCATCTTGCGACGTTGGACGGTTTCCACCTCAATAGACGAGTTACAGCTACTCGAGAAGCGATGGGCCGCGCGAAGACGACTGGGGGTCTTCGGCTTGTACTGCTCTGCGGTCTGACGAGCCTCTGCGATCTGACGGGCCTTGCGGAGTTCCTCGGCGGAATACTCGATGGGCTCTGACGTGACCTGGTCGTTGGAGCTTTCCAACTGGATATTGTCAGAGACATGCTCCTCTTCCGGTGCATCGCTGACTGTAGCCTGTTGAGTCGGGGTATCTTGGCGCACACGATTGGAGACATCCTCCTCTTCCGGCACATCGATGACTGTAGCCTGTTGAGTCGGGGTATCTTGGCGGACACGATCGGAGACATCCTCCTCTTCCGGCGCATCGCTGACTGTAGCCTGTCGAGTCGGGGGATCTTGGCGCAAACGTTTGGAGACATGCTCCTCTTCCGGTGCATCGCTGACTGTAGCGTGTTTCGTCGGGGTATCTTGGAGTTCCTGCTCGCCTGTGGGCAAGTCGTCGTCGTAATCATCGTCATCGTAGATGAAGTAATCTGGGTCAAACCCGTAACTACATCCTGGAGGGTGTGGAATGACATCGGGTGACGTTTCTCGCTTACGCTTCTTCGATTCGTTATCGTAAAGCGCACGAACTTGCTCGATTGAAGTTACAGGTTCGAGGTCCGCAGGATCCGACATCCCGGCGCGCATGCGCGCGAGCAGTTCTGGGTCGAACCCTTGTGGGTCCAAATCGTAGGAGTACTTCTTTCTTGTGCCGACTTGTGGAGCGCGTGCCCTGGCTGTCAGACGAGAGTTTGCGGTTTGTGGCTCTGCAACGCGCGAGCTAGGAGTGGGCGATTCGAAATTTCGTGACGCCACAACAGAGGAAGAAGGGGGGCTGAGGAGGGTGTCGCGACGGAGTCATTTCCCGTTGGATGTTCAGGTTCGACCACTAGAATCACCATGTTAGCCACTATAAATATATGCCATGATATGAGGGGCGCCTACCTTGTGGGACCTCTGCAGTTTGAGGCGCATTGCCTCGTCCCCAAATACCAGTCACTGAATTGAATATCCATTGGCGCCAATTAGGTCTGTTCTGATTTTGGTTCTGATTCGGTGGGAGTGCAGAAGGCAATGAGGATAGCGGGACAATGCGATTACCCTGAGGTGCGGTCTCTTCGCTTGCCTGAGAGGCCACGGGGGTCGAACTGCCAGACCTCGCATCCTCTCCCTGCTGAGCCAGGAGTTGGGGGAAACGGTAAATGGTACGATCGATTCGTCCTCCCCTTTCCGCTTCGCGTCGTCGCGCGCGATCCGCATATGTTCTGCGAGAGCTGCCGCGAGGACGGTTTTCGAAGCCGGGTGGAGTTTGGAGGGTCAACTTGTGACGTTTCGAAGGCGAAAGATCATCTTCGGATGATCGGTTCCGTTTCCTAGTGGGTTCTTCCATGGGGGTCAGCTGGGATTCATCCGGGGCATTGACGCCAGGAAATCTGCGAGGAAAGTTCCTCCAGGGGGATGGTGGGGTCCAGGGAAGTGACCAGGGGATTCGGCCAAGTCTATCATAAACTTGGCCAGGCGGCCAGGCATACTCCATCACGGGCGTTTGCGGAGGGGGGGGGGCTCGCTCAGGCTCTCTTTGGAGGAGTGCGCTGGCTCTCCCATAGCGAAAGGCCGACATGACTCGTTCTCTGAACTTGCGCTGGGGAGGAGCCTTGGGAGCCTGGGGAGCCGGGGGGGTCGGGGAGGCCTGGGTGGCCTGGGTGGCCTGGGTGGGACTGGGGGGCAACGTACGGGTGTCTGGTTGCTCCACAGACGGAATGAGCGCAACGGGGTCTTCCTGGGGGTCGGCTTCGGTGCCGGCAGCAGCTTCAGGCTCCGCGGTGGGAGCGGCCTTCTTCTTGCCCTTGGGCGCGGCCTTCTAGGAACATGAGTTAGTAATGAACAATTGTGACATTTTATTTTCTGACTGACCTTCTTCCGGCCAGCTCTCTTGGCTGGCTTCCGCTTTGGAGCGGGCCGTTCTGCAGCAGACTGCTCGGCAAGGTCTGGTGCAGACTGTGCCAGAGGCACAGTCTCTGTCGCGGCCTCCGTCCCAGCCTGTGCCGACGCACTCCGCGTCTGGCGACGGCGGCGTGGGACGTACTCCGAAACTGGCCGAAGAACGTGGTTCGACCGCAGTCTCATCTTGGCGAAATGCGCAAGATGAGGAGGATGGTTGGTGTCGAGGTTGTGGTGTGAGTGGAAAGTGAGGGAAGTCTTATTGAAATAAAATCAGTCAGTCAGAGATATCCAAAGGCTATCTAGGTACAAATGTAAATACTGACTGATTTGGTAGAGTCGATCACAAAAGACTCTGGTGAGAGATATCCAAAGGCAATGCTCTGGATGGTAATGTTGTGGGTGATGGAGAGGAGAAGAGGAGAAGAGGAGAGAGGGGGGAAGAGAGGGGATTAAATAGGTAAACAATGCGGTGGACGCGACCAAAAAATTAGAAGGAAAGAGCGGTTTGTCTCGTAGTCGCCAGCGATTGTCTGGTGGTCGCCAACGCATATAACTTTTTCGGAATTGGAAGGCGCGACCCGGCAGAATATCTGGTCCCTAGGCGGTATGTCCCTCTATAGAGGCTGTCGCAAGGGACTCTATTGTTCCAATTGTTCCAATTATTGACATTATTCTTTGATTTCACGCATTGTTTCAATAGGTTATTGTTAATTCCATTCTATACAATACCCAGGCCTGATGCATTATGTAGCCTTGTCTCTCCTATCACATATGATCTAGCTCTCGGGTTATCAAAAGGTCTCCCAATACAGGCTGTCCGTATGCTGTAGAATCAACCGACCTTTTAGTGGCCCTTTCACTGACCCTCAATCCTCCCAGGTAAAATATATATCTCTAGCCGCGATGTGAAACACTTGATCCGGCTCACACATCATTAGACGTTCTATCTAGACGGCCAAGCCATCACTGCGAAAAAATGTCAAGCAGCTACATTCACGCTGTAGCACAGTACATCGCTTAGAATTTGAACGGATTATTCCACCATAAATCACAACAGTCATCGTCAAACTCTATATGACCTCGCTCACAACAAGATCAAGGTCCACGAGAAAACTTTGGAAACTCGGCTTATGGAAGCTCTCAAGATATTATATGAGCCTGGTGCTGAACACTGGGACCAAAACGTAGACAATTTATCGTTCTGCGACAATGGGGGCTGCGATGATGGCAAAGTTATGGTTGTCGATCTCGAGGATGTCTAGTTCCCCGACAAAATTAGGCAACGGGAAACCAACGTTAACTTAGGTGGCGTGAGTTCTCTAATGAGCGACTTCAGAGACGTTGGAGACCGAAATCGTGAACCATCGCCTGTTAGCTTCTAGATGACAAGACCCGGTGATGAGGTTACATTGGGAACGACTGAACTGAGAGGTTCTACGCAGTTGATGAACAGAGGAAACACAGAGTAGTGGAAGTCTATCGTGCCCTTAGCAGATACAAGGAAAGAGGGTAACATGAGGCAATAACCAAGAGGGCCTCCGAAAGATGAAAGATGAAGGCTTCCAAGAATCTAGGAAATGGGCAAAAAGCTTTCGTCTCTCTCCCTGACCCACTGAATACATCATCTATAGAGGAGGTCCCAATTACGTCTTATATACTTTTAAGCTCGGCAAAAACAAACTTCTCATTCAGGTCCGGCGACTACAGCAGCAGATAGATTAACCTGGTTCCCGCATTGGTATCACGTCCATTAAACCTTACCCTCCGTCCATGCTGAGTAGAGATATATGTAGTTGGGATCGTCACATGCTTGACAATAACACTTCCAGCGCTGCCGCCTTCACGGAAAAAGTAATCCTTACTCGACCATCCAGCCTCATGTCCTGACTGGCTATTTCACGAACAATAAAATTTTCCATACTGAGTTTTCCAAACGCAATTCATTCTGTAACTTTCGTTTCATCTGTAAGACGTTCCCTGAGCTATGGTCTTAAGATGCGATAACTAACTACGCTGTTGAGATCTCTTAGTTACGTATATTCAACGGAGTACGTAAATACTAGTTGCGGAGCGAAGCGAAGCAATTAAATCATAACCTCGTGTGTGTATGTCACGTGGCCAGGTGTTTTTATCCTATTTTTATCCTATGGGCTCCAAAATCATAAGAAGCTATGCGGTGAAAAGTCATCGGCTAACTTTGGCAGAATAAATAGACTAGGCAGAGAATGAACCATAATTATCTTCCCCAGAGCTTCTACAGTCACACTTTACGTAGCATTAGAAGTTAGAATCAGTCGTTTTGCTCTGCAACGACTATCGGGCGGCCGCAGGCCGTCCAGATCCCTCGTAGTTAGAGGTAACTAGTGCTAAGGTCCGGGCCGAGCCACGACCCACTCACGAACTATGTAGTATCCTACAATGTTTAATAAGAAGACAGACTTTGATTTTATATAATTTTAGAAATTGTTTCAATTGTTCCCATCATTTTTTTTGGCATAAAGAAGAGAGTTGGAAAATGCCATCGATATTTGTGTAGGTGATAGATCATGTGATGTAAGAAATCGGCTCTCTAACTACCAGTATATTCAGCCCCCATGATCTGACCTTCAACCATCTCTTCAAACCACGCACGCAAACAATGACAATGATACGCTGCCTAAAAATACCCAAGAAATTAACCCAGCCTTTACTATTACCCACCTCTCGATTCTCAACCCCGCTTCTACAGTTCATTTGGCATCCTCAAAAGCTCAATCCAGGGGGCTTTACGCGGCGCTTCACCATAATGACTGAGAACGATCGCATCGAGTATAACTGGATTCCAAATGTGGAGTATCTTTCAAGATATGCGCCCGGGGGCTATCATCCAATCATGGTCGGTGATGTACTACATGGTCGTTATCACATTGCAGACAAACTTGGCTCTGGGGGCTATTCGACAGTTTGGCTTGCCCGAGATACTCACGCAAACCGATATGTTGCTCTCAAGGTTAATATTGCCGACTCGAATTCTCGCGAGACGGGTATTCTCAAGGCTCTTTCTACACCTCCTTCATCACCTTCATTGGCACATCCTGGGTATGATTTAGTACCTCATCTCTTAGATGAGTTCAAAGTGGACGGCCCTAATGGAACTCATACATGTTACACGGTGGCCCCTGCACAAGGCAATCTTAGGGATATAGGCTTTAGTCGGCTTTTCCCCCTCGACGTTGCTCGAGCGCTATCATATCGTTTGGTACAGGCTGTTGCTTATCTACATTCAAAGGGATATGCCCATGGAGGTTTGTTAACACAATGATGATATCTATCTTAGGTGCTATCAAGCTAATGATTTGATGATCCAATTTAGATATCCATTTGAGCAACATTTTGGTCAGGCTCCCGTCAACCTTCGATGACCTTTCTATCGAAGAATTGTATGAGAAGTACGGGAAACCAGAGACGGTCCCTATTACTCGGTGTGACGGCCAGCCGTTAACACCTAATATACCGTCTGAAGCCGTTGGGGTGCTTTGGCTAGGGAAAAGTGCAAGGGATTTCACATTATCCGACACACACTTGATTCTAAGTGACTTTGGTGAGGCGTTTTCCCCCGCCTTGAAAACCAAATTAGGTCGGCAATGTTGCACGCCGTTTGCATTTCGAGCCCCAGAAGCCACATTTGAACCGCAGGCTCCACTCTCATATCCCTCGGATATCTGGAGCTTAGCTACAGCCATTTGGGACATCGTCGGAATGCAGACCGTTTTCAGTGCTGATTACTTGGAGGAAGATGAGGTATTATCTCAGCATATCGATGTACTAGGGCCAATGCCTTCAGACTGGTGGCAGCGCTGGGAGGGAAAATCGAGATTTTTTGACGAGTCTGGGCATTCAACGAAGTACCACAAGAGAAACAAATGGTATCCACTTGATCAGTCATTCGAGACCCAAGTTCAAAAATGGAGGCGGGAGGATGCAGACGAAATGCAGGAAGACGAGAAAATCGCGTTTCTAAATATGATGCGCCAGATGCTTATGTTCCGACCAGAAGAGCGACTAACTGTCGAACAGGTGCTGGAGTCAGAGTGGATGGTCAAATGGGCATTGCCTGATTACCAGCGGAGCTAAAAGCGCCATTGTATATGACATGCCAGGTCTATTCAATTAAGAAAGAGTGCGATCAATTCAGAATAACTAAAATGAGGAGAGAAAGAAGAAGCAAGTGCAGAAGTAGGAGAGTGCCTGCCCATATAGCTGGCACTTCTGCAAAGGTTGCAAACAACCAATCTCTCGCTGAACTGTAAAACAAGAGAAAGAACAAAGGAAAGAGTAAATAGCAAACATCAAGCAAGCAAGCAAGCACGTAAGCATGTGATAGCGATCCATAGTGGATCGATCCTAACATACAACAAGATTCTGTATACAAATTCGTTATAGTATATAACCTCCATATAAATCAAAATTTACATGACTAGAATTCATATTGCACTGAACGGAAAACAAAACCAAAGAGAAAATGATACACCTCAAAATTGACATCGAATGCGACATTTTCATTGCACCTTCAACACGGAGGCTGTTTAGCATTACGCACATCTGCGCATGTTAGATTTATTTGATGATCAATCTGATTCTGGCAGGTGCGAGTAACCGATTGGATTGTGCTTACATTCGACAAGGTCTGTTTCAGCTGGCCAAACAGTATTTATGGACTTCGGGCCTCTACGGCGAGTGTCATCTGGCTTCGGTGCCGTATGAGTGGCTTCCGTAAGAGCGAAAGAGTTTTGGCCAGTTGTATACCCGTGAGATGCCACATGGTATTGAAGTTCAAGTTGTTCTGTGTTCTTAAAAGCGAGGGTGACATGCCATCCTTTAGGATCTAGGACATGTCGGCCCATATAACTGGTTGTTCGATGTAGGGCAGATCTAGTATATATAGTTAGCATATTGGAGTATTAAATTTGCGGTTGTAAAAAGCCCTAAAAGGGCTATGTATAGAGACATATAGCAAAAAGGGAGAAAAGAAGCTACCCAGACGTCTGGAGCAAGGCTCGAGCGTTCACTAACCGAATCAAGATTGCCTTGGGGGCCAACAGTCGAGTACGCGCTGCTGAATATACCAAAGCAACTATCTGTTCCTTCAACTCGTCGCTAAAGTTGTTATTACGGTAGAAAAAGAACCGAACGTAATTGATGCCTCCTCGAGCAGTAGACATATTTCGAACTAAGGCAGTACGGACAAAGATATATGGATTGAGAGCTTTCAACCCGAGGAAAACCTCTCGATGCTTGGGGTCATGGCAAGAGTTATTCTACACCGACGAAAAGATATTGGCTCTTTATATCTTCCGACCCCTCCCTATTACGAGGATTGGGAACTGGACTGCATATCATTGGGGAGGAGGAGTTTGGCGCTTAACATACGGATTGGGAGGGTTGGCTTATTTTTCAATTCAATTGGTAGTGATGTATGTACGATGTATTCGATCTATTAACATAGAGAAGTGGGACGGACCATGATGAGGCAACATAAGAAGCCTAAACCTCAGTCATAGCTAATCGATCAAAACCCAACAGATTGACAGCAAAGCAAGACCCTGCCTCTTCCAATGGGGTTACATCGGTGCGAGCGACCTTGCAAGGCGCTATCATCTAGCTGCGCAAAAATGTCGGCGGTTCCTCATCGAGAGAACTGTATAGCACTATGTCTAGAATCCACTCTAAGCAGGTAGTATACGAGAGTCCAGACTCTTGAGCCCCATTTGGTTTTACTGATGGTGCCATGACTCGCCAACATGATGTTTCGGCCCAAATTCAAATTGTGCGGAGGAGTCATCGAGTCTTTGAGTCCGCTCCTTATTTGTTGATTAAAGATTGATACTCTTGTTCCTATCTAGAAGCTACGAGTGCTATGGTAGATCGTCTCAGGAAATATGCTTTCTTGGAAATTTCGGAACAAACGTCTTCTCTTGAGAGAGGACTCTTTTTGAAAAATCCGCTCGAGAGGAAACTAGCCCTGTGAGACCCGAGCAGAGAACAGAGGGCAGACAAGAGGAGAAATTATGAGAGACAGTTCTTCGAGTAGTAGACCTACAAAGACAGGTACGGGGGCCTACCAATAGTATTGCTTGGAGGCTGCGGAGGTGGTCCCAATGAGAAGGGATTCCATTGGCCCATTGTGTACATTGCCTGCAGCTAAAGTGGGTCAATCCCGAAATACTACTACATTACTACCGTAGTGGCCTCCTATTCGGTAGTGCTTGGTGTGGCAAGACGGCCTGCGGACACTTGCTGTGGTTGAATGCGCATACCGGGCGGTGTATCATAAGTCCCGGAATATCCTAAATTATATTGACGGAAAAACGGTGGTAAGGCGATTGTATATGTGGCAGAAAAATCTCAATAAATTCTCTAACTTTCTAAAAATGACAATAGTCCTAAAACATGACAATCTTGTGGACAACTTAGTAATCAAAACAAACAAAACAAAATGAAAGGATGTTTTTCGGGCGAAAAACTGTGGGACTGGTTTTTCGGGCGAAAAACCATCTGAGTTGGTTTTTCTGCAGAAATACCAGCCTGGTCAGTCACGTGACCCAACTGTATCAGGAATGAAAAATAACAGTATTCATCCTAGATTCTGACACACCCCCCAGCTTTTGAAGCGATCACAATTTAGAGCTTTAAGAGCTGTCTCAATCAATTAACGTCTGTTTTCATGACTGATCAGATGACCAATCTCAGACATTCCAAGCAATTCCCTAAACCGTTCTTGTTTCTGGCGGGGTAAAGCTTTCGTCAGACCATCAGCGGGCATTTCCGCGGTTGGAATCCAATCCACGTTAACCCGACCGGCGTTGACTTCTTGTTTCAACCAGTATCTATTGATATCCATATGGCGAAGCTTTGTATACATTGACGCTCCTTCCTTTGTCAATAGATCAACGGTCTGTTAGTTATCGCATACAATCGAGAGTGTATGCGACGGTTCAAATCCAAGTACATGGAGGACTCGGCGCCACCATTAGACTGTTTTTCTAGCTTCAGCAAGTACTAGAAGCTCAGCTTCGGTGGTTAAAGTGGTAACCGTCTTTTGTTTAGACGCTTTCCAGTCGATTGGACCGCTATAAAGTTTGCAGATATATCCTTCTGAACTTTTCCGGTCTTTATTATCGCCGAACGATACATCGCTAGCAAAAACCACTGATTTGGCTGCTAGTTGCATTGTTGACGTCTCACTTATTGGGTTATTTCTTCTAATCCCATATTCGATAGCCCAAAACCTAGTCTGATATAGGTATTAGATAACGCGGTTAATAGCGTCAATGTGTTTAGGACCAGGGTTTAGCAAGAATTCGGCCGCTTTTCTAGTCACTTTTACAGCGTCTGGTCTCGAGATGGTGGTTGTATACTGCGCAGATCCAACTTTAGCTTAGTATCTATGAATCTGGCTTAGTGTGGTAACTCTATCAAATGGTTCCAATAGCTCAATACTCATTAGAGAATCAACTTTCCGGCTGGTAATCAGATCATATTTCGACGCCATACTTTTAATATAGCTGTCTTGGCATAGCTAAAGCTTCTTCTGGTCTCTATCTCGCAAAATATAGATATTAAGAAACCAGCTAGCATCTAGCTCACGCAGTTCCCAGTGCTTTTTCATCTATTAATCTAAATACATTGCTTGGTTAGCATACTTCGGGTGGTTAATAATGATAATATTGTCAATATAGAAGAAAACAATAATGCTAATCATCACAAAAATACAGGGATCTTCTGGTACTAGAATCAATCCTAGCTTAACAAGAACACGTATTACTTCTTGCTGCCATAGCCTTAGTACCATTCTTAGACCATATAATGCTTTGTGTAGCATCCAGCACTCATTTAAAATTTCAAATCCTGGCAGGCAACGTATATATACCTCACTTTATAGGATTGAGTTCAAAAATACATTGACCACATCTCTTTGTTTCATATCGAGGTCGAATGCTGCCACAAGTGCAAAGATAGCTCTCGTGGTTTTAACTGCTAGTATAGCAGCTCTTTTCTCGTCTATTGTCATCCATTGAAGATCTCCTCGTACACAGATCCGCGCTTTGAACTTTTCAAGCATACCGTCTGCATCAAATTTGTATATAAAAACCTACTTCAGGGGTAGTATCTATGTGCCTTTTGTGTTTGGTATTAGGACCTGAGAGAAGGTTTCTTTTCTTCGCAGGGTTTCAATCTCAAATTCTACTACTACTTTGAATTCTTTTATATAAGCATGGTTTTTCAATTCCGCCCAATTTCGTGGTGGTGGAGGAAGTTGATCTTTGTGAGGTCTTTCTTTTCTTTCAAACCTCTCGTTCATCCTGGTTAAGAATGCATAAATTAATTCAGGCAGCTCTTCTTCTTCCAGTATCATATATGTCCCATAATCCCTGTTCCTTCTAGATCTAGTCCCAGTGATGATATTGGCAGGGTCGATTCCGTCTGATCTCGGTCTCCTATAATCTGGCTGGGCTAATAAGGATCGAGGTAAAGACGTCTCTTCTTATGGCATCGGGGTCTGTTTAAGCTCGCATTGTAGTTGAAGTTCACTCTCTAAGATAGGATTATTATGATTATTCTCATCTCCCATTTGTACCTCCCCCCTAGATTCGATCGATGGTATCACTGAGATAGGATCTGGTGTTATTAAGATGGCATTTCTTGCCTATCTCTGCGTTTCTAACGACGATAATGATGGAATTGGTCTTGGTAATTGTGATATTAATAGAAACAAAGGTTGGTTTGATGATCTTGATGAATTTGGTGATGAAGCTTGCAAAGGTGGTGATATTGGCAAAGGGATATCTGCTGGGAAGGATCCCGGTATATGCTCTCTTACCTAATCCCTCGGTTTGTTTGATATCGGGGTTGGTAGTAGATCAGATGATTCCTTTTATATAGCAATAGGTATTTGCTGTCTCCTATTTTCTTCTTGCAACTCTCTCTCTCTATTATCTCTCTATTGATCATTATTATGATTATCTTAACGATCATCCTTATCATCAACTTATTAGTTATCCCCATATAGATCAACGCCTTACTAGGTATACTCAGCATCATCGTGGAGAGCTATTCTAGCAACCGATAGTAGCATTTGCATCTGACTTCCTAGCTTAGCTTAAGCTTGGTCCATTGTCAGTACCATAGGCCAGTACATTTTCTCTATGCTATCAGTGATTATGCTAATCGCGTCTTCAAATTCTAGCTTCTCTAACGATTTGTATTATCGAGATTCATCGAACACAGCATCCCTTACGACATCGACTCTTCCATTCTTGCCACCTTTGTATGGGAACCAAATTCTATATAGGTTCTTCGACACATATCCTACTAGATAGCCAATTTCTACATAAGGTGCCATTTTTTCGGATTGGACACATTTGGAATCAACAATTCGTGAGTATACTAAGCATCCATATACCCTAAGGTTTGATAGGTTGATCCTTTGGTGCTTGATCCTATCAGGTACGGCAAGTTTCATGAGTTCTAACCATGGTATGACCCATTGGTTTTCAATCTTTATTGGTACCCTGTTTGTAATATACACTACTGCATATACCGCTTCCGTCCACATGGTTTTTAGAAGATCAGTATCGTTGATAAAGGTTCTTACCATTTTAATAATTACCCCTCCTAATCTCTCTACAGGGCCATTCATTTCTAGTAGGTCTAGTAGTAAGTATTCAATAATATACCCTTCGGCTTTAATCATGTTTTCTACCTCATTGCCTGCGCTCCATTTATTATCATAGTAGAAAACTCTGATCCTGACATTTAGCCAGTTCTTGACTAGAGTAATAAATTTCCTAACCGCCATTTGACAGTCGTTTTTCTTGACATATGTGAATACAAAGTGGCATTTGATTCCATTGAGGTAAAAATGTATCAACCAAACATGTCTATTCCATACTGGCTGATTCTATACTAGATCGAAATATACATATCCTAGTATGCCATAGGTCGTGCCGATTCTTCTCTAAGATATCTGCTTTGGTACATCTGCTAGCTAGCAAGCTTTATATACCTGATTCTCAGGGTTACTTCTAGTAATTATCATACCTTCTGTCATCTCAGAGAGTTTTTTAATTCTCTTTTTTCTAATATAGCCTAGTCGTCTATGCCATGTTTCAAGTGATACTTCGGATTTTAGTTCTTTTTCTGATCTTTTTAATATAGCAAGTGCTAATGAACCATTTTGTATTTTAGGGATTTTAAACCCTGACCGAAAACCCGGAGGTTAAGATAACCATAAGAGATTCTATTCCTTATATATTTTATACAGCGGGATTCCGTTCTTCTCAATCCAGTTCTTTTTAAAATTCAGGAAAGTACCTGTTTTCTTAAACATAAGGTTATGAGTAATAAGGTTTGTATGGAAATTTAGAGAGTACTTGGCATTATATAAAGTCATTTTCTTTATCTAATTAGTGACTGGATCAATGCCATTGATTTCGACTTTTCTAATTCCAGTAACCGTTAAGGCTATGTCACCGACCTTGATTATGCTCTCGGTTTCTTCGAAGGTAACAAAGAGGTTGCGATCGTTGTAAATATAAACTTATACACCTATATCAACCAGCCATCGTTTATTCATTGGCATGGTTTCATGGGTTTAGAAAATAGCGTCTAGAGTTTCTTCTTCTATTGCAAAAAATCCCAGTTCTTCGCTTTATATCGTAGCATTCGCTTACTAACTTCTGTTCTTTTTAGGCGCTATTCCTAGTTCTTCGTATCTTTTATCGATAAATGCTTTCCACACAGGATCCTCTTTCATTACTTTGTCCCAGGCCTTCTTATATTCTAGGTCTTAGGTATACCCTTCTAGAACAAGATCTGGGTAGGCCCCCCAGCATTTCTATACTAGGTGGTTGTATTTGCCACTATATCCATAGGGACATTTTCTTCTGAAGAATAGTATATCGTTTATAGATTTAGCTCGTTTGCTATTTCCAGTTCCGCTATTCTCATTGGTAGATACTGGCTAGGCTTCTTAATATCCTTACTAGGTCGAGAAAACAGCTTTTAACATGCCTTTTTATATAGCTTATCTACCAATAGTACTGTCCCATTAAGTTTTGTAGTAAGATAACAGCTCACTAAACTCGATAGTTCTCTCTTATTATATCTTTTCTTAGGATAGACTTTGCTACACGTCTCTAAGTCTTACAGCAAAGAATTCCGGTGAGATAGTTATGATTGCTTATAGGAATTGCATTACTGCGTCCTTTGCTTCACTGACTTCAGCTGCAATATAACGAGTATACAGAGTTTCCCATTTCAGTAACCATTTTTCGATGTTTATATTCCAGTCTAGACCTCGGTCTAGATTATTCCATTCCACTCTTAAATTCGATCTATACATAGGGTCACACTCAGGAGCATAGCACTATCGCAAATTTCGAAGCAGCGCCCAGGGAGAATCCTGAGTTAGGAATGCCTGATAAGACGGGAGAACGTTCGATTTAATGGCATTTGCCACTATATTGAATCCTTAGAGACCCCTATTATAGGCAGTCTTCTTTTCTTGGTATTCGCTATTCAGAACATTGAAGACGTTATACCAGTCATTTCCATACTCCTTCTTAATATCTTCCCATTTTGGTACAATTAGTGCGACCGGTCGATCTAGTTCCTTTTCCAGTTTAGGGTTGTAATAATCCCAAATGTTATATGTTTGGGCAATGGCCTAAATGGTTGTGAGCCATAGCACCCAATTAGTCGAATCCTTCAAAATTACGCGAGAAGGTATCGCAGAGAGAGGATGATAATCTACCATGATATCTGAATCGCAGTCCTAAACGAATTCCGATTGTGATTGGTTGTTGTTGCTTTCGGGGTCGAGTCTTGTTTTTCAGGGGTATCCCGATACGTGGCCAGGTGTCTCAATGTTGACTAAATGGCGTGTTCAAAATGGGATAAAAGGTTGAAAAATTGTAAGAGTCAAGTTTAAAGCGATTCCGGGCTCATAACTGACGGAAAAACGGTGGTAAGGCGATTGTATATATGGCAGAAAAATCTCAATAAATTCTCTAACTTTCTAAAAATGACAATAGTCCTAAAACATGACAATCTTGTGGACAACTTAGTAATCAAAACAAACAAAACAAAATGAAAGGATGTTTTTCGGGCGAAAAACTGTGGGACTGGTTTTTCGGGCGAAAAACCATCTGAGTTGGTTTTTCTGCAGAAATACCAGCCTGGTCAGTCACGTGACCCAACTGTATCAGGAATGAAAAATAACAGTATTCATCCTAGATTCTGACATATATCAAGACTTATAACTGGACATTTCCTCCGCATTCGCGCGAGGAATCATTAAATTAGCGCACTCTTCTGCCATATTTCAGGTTAGTAGAGAGTAAGAATTATGTAGTATAGCTATCTAGCTAGTCAAGACTTACTCTTAATCCGAATTTAACGTTAGATTAGGAGGGTGCAGCAGAAAGCAGTCAATTTTACATCGGTTTACTATCCACTAATATGCCTAAGGAATTCCCAGATTGTAGGGTAGTATAAATGCTATTTCTGCTTAGGAAACGTGCAGCTCTATTATTAGGGTGAGAATTGGCTTTTCTGGGATGACCCAATACCGTCACCTGGCAAGGTGCAGTTACTCTTAAATAAGCCCAAAATAGCCCGTTCTCTCTCTATTTTGTACAAGTCTTTGCTCGGTCAGAATATTTGCTCCGTATAGCCATCAAAATCTAGCGATAAAGCTTTCATATACTTAAAGTGTCTGTAGCCAATAGCCTACATAATCGAGATATTGCCATCTCATATGAAAATACCACTGATCATTTAGAGGAAACTTCATACATTCTAGAACTTATGCTCCAATAGCAAGTTGGCTACTTCAGATGATTTCAACATAAGAATGGATGTGGGAAAAGAAACAATGCTATTTGTACAGATACTCTGCGGGCGAAACATAGAAATAGAGACATAGACCAACAAGTAGCCCTCGCTAGCTCCTAGATAGATGATACAAGGTAACACGCTGATACTTTTTCAAATCCAGCCAATCACAAAAGAAGAGAATGGTGCAGACACACAAAAGACCTCTTATTAAACAAAGCCCTTCATAGAGCAATTTCTCCCTTCCACGCAGCGTCAGACAATCCCAATGTCCCCATCAGGTTCTGCCACCGGGGACCTCCGCGTTCCTTCTTGCGGACATATTGCAGCAGCTTCTGGCGCTTGTGGACTAGCAGTTGCATGTTACGCTTGTTGTGTTTGTCCTTGTTGGCAGTCTCGAGGTGTCGGGAGAGGTTCATGATTTTCACGGTCAGGATCGCGGCTTGCACCTCTGCAGAGCCAGTATCGGGTCCGACGCGCGGCGCGCGTTCCGGATGCACAGGGGCAGATCCATGGACCACAGCCGAAGGCTTTGGTGGGAGATTTAAGTCTGTGTAGTGTCGCCCGAATGTTTCGATGCACTTTGTAATGTTGAGGCGCACGCGGTCCTTGGTGTTTCCGTTGTTCAAGTTCACAATCCGGTTGATTGCTTCTTGGGCATTCTTATGCTCTTGGTTATGCAAATTCACTGCCTCCTTCTCAACCTGAGGATCGGCTGTGTTGCGATCAGGGTTTTTAAGCGGTGCGGTCAAATCCTTGGAGAAGTCGAGAGCGGCATCCAGCTCATTCGACTTCAAGTAGTAGTTGAGATCCCCAGCCAAAGATGATGGGATGTGAGAGTTGGTTTGGATTGCTGTCATCTCTAGGATAAATGGTGTCGGCTGGCTCTTCACAGGGTCGCCAACCGAGGAGTTCCGTTCCTCTGCAAGGACTTTCTGGCGGGAGACGTTCGCTGCCTTGCGCTGGCGCGCCTGGGCCATCAAGAACGGGTCATGTTTCTTTCGAATTTGAACCTTGCTGGACACAGCTCTGGTAGTAGTGTTGACCGAATTAGACAACGGGCTATATCCGTAGGTTGATCCTAAACAAGTCTTGGTTAGCACCCAGGTAATTGAACGATTGGTATGACGGATTTCAAGTAGCATACCGGTCAATGCCTTCAGAGAGGACTGGACTGAAACGCGCGGGGGCATGGTGGGCGTAGCTGGCGAGTAGATGGCTTTATTGTCACAATCAACTTCTCTTTTCCATTGACCTTTGGTCGGGAAATCTTGCGGCCGGAGGTCTAGTTACGCTAATCCTAGTCAGGACGTCCGCTGACTGAGGCACCTAGTATCACGTGAACGAGGAATCAAGACTAATATTATGTAATCAATTGCCCAGCCCCGGAGCCCTAGCCCTAGCGCACGCAAGCGAAATTCTCCCGAATCGCGAGAGTGCAACAATTTTGCGGCTTGGCTTTGATCTTTTTCCCTCCATCACCACGACAAGAGCCAGACGATTGATCCTCCAACTCATCAATCCATCAATCGCCCAACATGGCCCCTTCCCAGCTTCCCCCGGTTTTCAACCCTACCGCGCAGGACATTGAGATGCTCCTTGCCGCGCAGTGCCACCTTGGTTCCAAGAACCTTCAGGTGCACATGGAGCCTTACCTCTGGAAGCTCCGCGCCGACGGTGTCAACGTCCTGAACATTGGCAAGACCTGGTATGCGCGACAGCCAAGTGACTTCTGACTGTAGTATAGTGTCTAATATATGATTCACTGCAATAGGGAGAAGATCGTCCTGGCCGCCCGTATCATCGCCGCCATTGACAACCCCGCCGATGTCTGTGTCATCTCCGCTCGTCCCTACGGTCAGCGTGCTGTCCTGAAGTTCGCCTCCCACACCGGTGCTACCGCCATTGCCGGTCGTTTCACCCCCGGTAACTTCACCAACTACATCACCCGCTCTTTCAAGGAGCCCCGTCTCATCATCGTGACCGATCCCCGCACTGATTCCCAGGCCATCAAGGAGGCCTCTTACGTCAACATCCCCGTCATTGCCCTTTGCGACACTGACTCCCCCACCGACTTCGTCGATGTTGCCATCCCCACCAACAACAAGGGTCGTCACGCCATCGGTCTCGTCTGGTGGATGCTCGCCCGTGAGGTCCTCCGTCTCCGCGGTACCCTCGCTACCCGCGAGACCGAGTGGGATACCGTTGTCGATCTCTACTTCTACCGCGACCCCGAGGCCGAGGAGAACAAGGAGATCGCCGATGAGGCCAAGGTCCCCGGTGCTGATGAGATCGGTGCTGGTGCCGTCGAGTCCGGCTTCGCTGGTGAGAACTGGGATGCCTCCGCCCCTGGCGCTGGTAACCCCGGCACTGCCTTCGCTGCTGCCTCCGCTGCCACCGCTACTGCTGGTGCCACCAGCTGGGATGCCGAGGGTGGTGACTGGGCTGCCAGCTCCGCTCCCGCTACCACCGAGTGGGCTGAGGCTCAGCCCGCCGCTGGTGAGGCTAAGTGGTAAATTGCTCCGCGGTGACAAGGATAGTCGTTGAGAGGGGGGAAGCTTGATCACAATAAAAAGTTGGGTGATCCGGGATGATTGATGATTTTCTGGGTCCTTCGAGGCACGGGAATCAAGGAAAGGCTCTTGTTTTCTCCTATACACCATCTACTCCATTCACAACAATGGATTACAATCTCCCTCAAATTCCCTTGACATGTCTATCCTAGTCCCTGTGTGCAATTCTCAAAAAAACGAAAAGAAACTGAAAAACAGAAGAAAACGAGCTTTCACCGGGAACCTTTCAATCTTTTGCCTCAGTGGTCTCATCTTACCAGCACTTTTTTTTATTTCCATGTTTTTGCATCGGGGAGGAATTGCCATTGCCAATCATTGACTGGCGCTTATGAGGGAAAGAGATCCAGTTGCTTTTATTTACGAAGCTTCTGGGGGAAAGCCCTGTGCTGTCAATTCACAAGGTGGACTTAATCGTTACCTTGGTTCTTCCCTGTGTGTATTCTAGTAATCTGAAAAGGTTGTGCTCGGTATCATATCCAGTAGGTTTTGTAGTGTATGTGTCTGGCTGTAGACTTCATTGTTCATCTATACTAGCTAGCGCGCAGACGACAGCCGTTCCACCCGCCCAGCCTGGTAGCGGTCTAAGTGCTAGCTAGAAAGGCTTATTGAGAGAAAGGGATCCACTGATATCTGTGCTAGCTGTGCCGGTTGTCTCCATGATATGTTATCTAGAATCTGGTCTGTCGTCTGTAATACCTTAGTGATTCCATGGAGCATACTCTCTAGCTGAAACATAGGCTGTTAAGAATAGAAAAATAAAGTTCAACATTAGAAAGCCGCATATTCGAACATGGACGACGAAATAATCAAAGAATAACGCAAGAAGTGCCCTCAGTCTGGCCACCTTTTGCAGTAGTCGTCATTGCCGCCAATCTAGCAAGATCTTCAAACGTCTCTGCGAGCAGCTCGCCTGTGACAGCCGAACACTCGGCATATCTATCGCAAACAAGTTCCTGCGCAATACGATAGGCCTAGATAACTGTCAATTTTCAAGGCGTGAAACACCAGTTCATAGTTACTCACCTCTTGTGGATAGATGATTCCCTCGCCTTCCCTCCGTAGATCCCTTTTCAGGCCCAGCATCATTACTGGAAGGCGCTCGCCGTGACCGTACTGGAAGTAACGGGTAATATCATTTCGCCACTAAGCAATAGTGTTAAATTTCAGAACAATTTTCAATTACTCCAATTATATATTTGGCTTACCTCCTTTAGTCCAGCAAGTGTGTCTCGATTGGAGATATCATAGGCTAGAACGACCAAGTCAGGACGAAGGCTTGTCCAATGCTGGTTTGGGTTGGATGTGTCGTTAAGTTCTAGAGTAAATGTTTTTTTTGCGAACCGGATGTCGTAAATGAAAGGCTGATCACTATCTCGTAGTAGTTCAATGGTATTTGAGTCATTATTAGAGGGGCCTGATGGGGATGGCCTTCCACTCTTTAGGCGACTGAATCATGTTAGCAGGTTCCCATATAACGTCATATATATAGCCCAGGAGATTAGCTTCTAGGCTGCAGTCCGTCGGACGACTAGGTACTCACGCTAAGAATGTTGATTTCCCACATCCTTCATCTCCGAGTAGAAGTAAAGAGACTGGTTTGTTACCGTCTGGGTGAGGATCTGCCTCAGCCATGCTGGAATGGCTGTTGATTCGATTTATGTGCAACTGTCCAGGTATTGATCAACTTGCACCCTTCGGCCGGTCAATTAACAAGTATATTGCAGAGAATTGTCTCAGTTGTGAATGTAGGACAGTCTATATAAGTAACTTCGCCGCTTGTATTTGATTTCAGAGAATACTTTGGGTGATCAAGTTCGATGCTTGGCGTTCCAACACGGTTGTTGACATATATATATTGATTCGCTAGTCCTAACCTCATGTTATTTATACTTATTGAAACATTAGATTACTTGATTTATGATTCGAAAAGCCCATACGGTAATTTATCTACAGACAAGCTATCATAGTACAGTGATATACATTGAATACATACAGCTATGACCATAAAGTGTATGTAATTACACCTTCGTACAGGGACTCAATACAAAAAATACACCAAACAGCGCCTCCGCGCAACTTTTTCAATTTCGATCCCCGCCGGTTAAACGTCCGCACCAATCCAATCCTTGACTCAGTCGCTGATGTGGTATGTGGAGAGTGTCTGCTAGACTCTTTCCACTGAGTTGCAACATACAGCACGCTCTCAGGCAAGCACGATACCTGTGCCAATCTCGCACTCTCACACCCCAAACCATGGAGGACACTAAAAGCAAGGGCCAACCCGACTACTCGGCCTGGAGTAATTCCAGCCTGATCGCGCGCATAACAGAGTTAGAGCGCCAGCTTTCCTCTAAGACGACAGAGTTCACAGCGCCAACCGAAGAATCGTTGCAGACACCCTGCTCTTCTTCTGCGCCCATCGCTACCGACGTCCATGAGGCTGCGATCCCTCTTACCGAGTCCTTCAATCCTTCTACGAAGCGACCACACTCTCCTCAAGATAGCGACACTACCCCAGTGCTTGCGCCGACGCGGCTTGTCAAAGCCCCGAAACCTCCAAGACCAGAGCGCAGCTTCGACCCCTCCAAATACACAACGCGGTTTATTGCGCTCAAGTTCGCATATCTGGGACAGGCATACAATGGGCTCGAACATACAAACGGCAATACCACGCCTCTGCCTACCGTTGAAGAGATTATGTGGAAGGCATTGCGGCGTACAAAGCTCATCTCCCCCGGCACTACCTCTGATCTTGAGCCGACCGAAAGAGGGGAGCGCGTCCCCATGCGCCCCTACCACCTTTATTGGGATGGATGCGATTACTCCAAGGCAGGTCGTACGGATAAGGGCGTGAGCGCTTTTGGGCAGGTTATTGGACTGCGGGTCCGCAGTCAACGACCCATGCCCAAGACTCCCACCGAAGGCGAAGATGCGATGCGCGTTGACTCGGGATCTACTGAAAAGGAGTGGGATGATGTAGCCGATGAGATGAACTATATCAATGTTCTAAACAGGGTGCTTCCGGAAGACATCCGGGTCCTGGCTTGGTGTCCTAACCCGCCGCCTGGTTTCGATGCCCGCTTCTCCTGCCGTGAACGTCGGTACAAGTACTTCTTCACCAACCCCGCGTTCGCTCCCACCCCTGGGCCCCTTGGGTTCCAGAACCGCGCCGAGAACGGCAATGGCCCGCGTGCTGAGTTCCGTGAGGGCTGGCTCGACATCGAGGCTATGCGCGAGGCAGCTAAGCATTTCGAGGGTATGCATGACTTCCGGAATTTCTGCAAGTTGGACACCAACAAGCAGATTGATAATTTCGAACGCATTATCCTTCACTCTAGTATCGAAGCCGTCAATCCCAAGGTCAACCCCGTGGGGTATGTTGGCCAACCTGGATTCCAGGCCAAAGAGGGTTGTGTGCCCGAACCGGATTTGACGACTCCCAATACGGTTTCTCAAAGTATCCCTCAGGTCTACTCGTTTAACCTCCACGGTTCTGCCTTCTTGTGGCACCAGGTGCGACACATGGTTGCAATTCTGTTCCTAGTCGGACAGGGATTCGAGTCCCCATCTATCGTCCCTGAACTGCTGGACATTACCAAGAATCCACAAAAGCCAATCTATGCAATGGCTGATGATGCTCCGCTGGTGCTTTGGGATTGCATTTTCCCCGATCTAAATTCCGACAGTCGCCAGGATTCCTTGAACTGGGTTTATGCTGGTGACAATGCCGCAAACTGCAAGGGAACCGCCAAGGGTGATAGCAAATTCGGGCTGCGGGGTACCGTTGAAAGTCTGTGGGCCGTTTGGAGAAAGCGAAAGATAGATGAGATTCTAGCGGGTGCTCTGCTAGACTTGACTGTCAGCCAGGGTAATCAGAACGTGGAAAATCTTGACAAACAGTGGCAAAAGGCGGGTTATTCCAAAAGAGGACACAGAGGTGCCAAGGTCTGGTGTGGTGGAAACGATACTGTTGTTGGTGGGAAATACATCCGTGTCGACGAGAAGGGTAAGATGGAGACCGTGGAAGTTCAAAATGCCAAGGGACTTCTCACAAAGCAGCGAAGACTAGCAAGGATGGAGGGTGCACAAGCGGCACCGGAATGAATTTCGCTGTATATAATTGATAAAGCATCGAGCCTCGGGCTTGAGAAAGGTAGGCTTTTGCACGAGCAAAAATTTTGAGGCAGGAGACTGTGGGTATGTCATGACTTCGCATCGTAAAGACACCGTCGAGAACCTCTCCAAACCTGCTCTAAGATCTCTCGCCTGGGCAACATGTGCTAGTCGCAAAATTAGGTCTGAAAGTATAACGCTGAGGATATTACATACCGGGAAGACCACCAGGGCATCAAGCTCGCCTTCAACAATGACCGCCAAATAGAAGCGGACTTCGAAGCCCTTGAAGGCTTCGTGAATCACAATATCCTGGATTTGCGTCGTAGGAATGAACCTCGTTGAGGCAGTAGAAAGATATGTCGAGGAAGATGTCGAGGTCTGGATTCCGAAACCTCGAATAACCAAGAGCGATTCCTCTGTCGAACAATCAGCCATGCACAGCAATAAAGCCAACTCTTCCTTCTCAACCCACCGATATGACCTCTTCTGAAAACACCGTATATCACCAATGCACCAGCCACGGCAATTCCCAGTGGATTGTATGAATCCACCAAGCGACACAGTTTGGATCCAAGCGGGCTCGACCAGAGGGCTGGCCAGCTTATCACCCTCCCATCTGCTTGGAAGAAGAGGTTTCGGACACGCGCGATGCCGACACCAATAACACAGAAAAACAAAACCGTACGCAGAAGTACTTGGAGACCGAATATGATTTTGGCGGGGGAACTTGACTGCTGGGGCGCATTCGATACGGTAAAGGAGACGGTCGTCGGAGAGGGACGCTGAACTTCTAGTCGGCCTCGCATTTTGGGTATGGAGGAGTCAGGTGAAAGAAATAACAGAGCCAGAATCAATTGCTAATTTGCATTATAGCCTGTCTATTCAAGATGCAGATCAAAAGTGCGGAGAAATTCAAACGTACTTTAGACAGGAGAGCTCTTGATGTGAATAAACACGCTAATACAATCTTGGACTAGCGTACTCCACTGGGCAGCTGCGTCTCATCACGTGCCTCATAGCTTCGTTTAGATTACATCTGGGTTGTCAGGCACCCACGCAACTTCCATATTTCCATCCATAGTCATGGCTGACCGATCGCGAAGCAGGTCTCCTGGCCCGCGCGGAAATACTGATAGAGAGCGCCCTAGAAAGACCGGAGGCTTTCGATGGAAGGACACAAGCCGCACTGGCGATTCCCGCGGCGATGATCGCAGATTAGAGCGCGGATACCGAGACCGACCACGATCACCACGACGCGACCGAGAGGGTGACCGACCTGGAGATAGACCGAGAGGTGGTGACCGCGACCGGGGCCAACAACGTGCCGATCGAGATGCGCCGCGCGAAGACGGGGAAAAGAAAGCGAAGAAAGAAAAGAAGAAACCGGTCGCTCCGCAATCCTCAGAACCCATGATCGTGGTCCATGTCAATGATCGCCTGGGAACTAAAGCTGCGATCCCCTGTCTTGCCTCAGATCCGATCAGTATGTCTTCCTTTTACTATTGACCGCCACCAGTGTGCTAATGTTCTACGCAGAGCTATTCAAGGCCCAAGTGGCAGCTCGAATCGGCCGTGAACCCCACGAAATCCTTCTCAAACGCCAGGGCGAACGCCCTTTCAAAGATCAACTTACACTGGAGGATTATGGAGTGAGCAACGGAGTTCAACTTGACTTGTGAGCCTCAAACCCGCTTTCGGATACCGGAACTGTCATACTAATTCTATTGTAGGGAGGTCGGAACGGGCGAATGACGGATTCTCGGAGCAAACTGCACGGTGGGAGACTTATGCCAAGCTCTTTTATGTTTCTCTTTTCTTAGTACATACCATCTCGGGGACCGGAGCATAGGAGTCATGAATATGTTTCTTTTTTCTTGCTTTTTCTTCGAGATTTCCAAAGCGACCGGGGGAACTGAACCAAATCATGTATATCTACGGCCGGGAGCAAATGGAGAATCCGAAGCAGTAAACCTGCTGACCATTTACTGCGTTCCTGTCTGTCCAGAAGCAGGGCCTTTTTCTGCGGGGCCTCGTCACGACATGCGCTTTACCCAATCCGGGTCATTTGCCACCTGAGGCACCAGCCACAGGTCCGCTCCACTCTAAAGAGGCTTTTTTCACATCGCGGGACTCACATGGTCGGTTTTTTTTTTCTTGGTTTCATGTCTCCGTCTCTCGAAGTGTCAATTCTTCCTCCGCCATGAGGTAGCATTTGTTTTCTTCATCTCAAGAATCCCCTATACTTTTGTTTTCTCTTTATTTTTTTACTGCCTTGACTGCTCACCGAGATCGCCCCCCAGATTTTCTTCCCCCTCCCTCCGATCCCTCCAAACTTGATTTCCTTCAGAGCGAGCGCCCTTCTCCTTGATCCCTCTTACTCCAATCCTGGCGATATCCACAAAAGACAACACGATGGTTCGCAATCTTGTCGTCATCGGAGGCAACTCCCACCCTCAGTTGACTCAGAGCATTTGCAATGTTCTCGGCATTCCTCCCGCGGAGGTTCTGCTCTCAAAATTCGCCGTGGGGGAGACTCGGGTTGAAATCCAAGAGTCCGTCCGTGAAAAGGATGTCTATATTATCCAATCCGGCGGCGGTAAAGTCAACGACCACCTGCTAGAGCTTCTCATCACCATTTCCGCCTGCAAGACTGCTTCGGCCCGGCGGGTCACTGCTGTACTTCCTCTTTTCCCTTACTCTCGTCAGAGTGATATTCCTTATGACAAGGCCGGTGCTCCTCTCGTCAAGGCATCCGTGGGGGGAAAACCCAGCAATGGCTACACATTCGAGAGCACCCCTTCGACCCCGGGTCCTGGTGGAAGAACTGAAGGCCTGGGCTTGGTGAATGGAATTGAAAGCCTCCAGAAGGGTCTTGCCAAAGCTCAGATTGAGGACAGCACTGGCAGCCCTGTGAAGCGGCGGGGCAACGGTCTGCCTCGCAGCGATACGACGGATTCCCTTAAGTCTTTGACCAACGGCACCGATGACGCAGCGAGCACCTCCTCCAAGATCACTTCCTTCCAGCCGCGTCCTGGCTACAAACAGTGGGTTGCACAGGCCGGCACACTGGTGGCGGACCTGCTCACCTGCGCCGGCGCCGATCACATCATCACCATGGATTTGCACGACCCGCAGTACCAGGGATTCTTTGATATCCCCGTCGACAACCTATACGGCCGACCTCTTCTGAAGAGCTATATTCAGCACAATATCCCAAATTACAAGCAGGCTGTCATTGTCAGCCCCGATGCTGGAGGTGCTAAGCGCGCTACGGCAATTGCTGACCAAATGGGCATGGAGTTTGCCCTGATCCACAAGGTAGGCCTATAGAGCCCTTCGATTTTCCTGTAATTCTCTAACAATTTCTTAGGAGCGCCGCCCCACCAAAATCACCGACCGCCAAAACGCCACCATGATGTTGGTCGGCGATGTCCGTGATCGGATAACTATTCTGATTGATGACCTGGCGGATACCTCGAATACGATTACTCGTGCTGCCAAGTTGCTCAAGAAAGAAGGCGCATCTCAGGTATATGCCCTTCTCACTCATGGTATCTTGAGCGGCGACGCTATCGAGCGTATCAACGCTAGTGCCCTTGACAAGGTTGTTGTGACCAACAGCGTGGATCAAGTTGAGCACTTGCGCCGTTGCCCAAAGCTGGAGGTTTTGGAAGTCGGCCACGTTTTCGGCGAGGTGAGTTCCATACATCCGGGTATTCCGAACAATTTACTGACGTATACCCAGGCCATCCGCCGTGTGCACCATGGTGAAAGTATCAGTGTTCTCTTCCAGTATGACTGATCGCTGCCTAAACTTTTTTTCCTTTTCTCCGATATCCTAAAATTTCCACGTTTTCTCTACGACCCCCACAACCTCAATTCCCCTTGCCATAGATCCAGGCTCGCAGTAGACTTGGTACACTGGATTTGTTCTGGTATTTCTGTCATTTCTTTTTTTCCTGTCGCGTGCTCTCATCTGGCTTTGGCTGGCTTTTCTTGCTTTTTCGAATTTCCTGTGATACTATCTACCTCTGCCACACCCTTTGCCATCTGCACATATGAACAATGAATGTTGAATCGAAATGGGGAATTTCTTTTTCAGCATGCATGTAATCGCCGGTCTGGGACTAGACTATCAATGTGGCTGGTCTGTATACTTCATGGAGACGTAAGACTTTCCAATATTGAAGCTCATGCATATCGGTCTGTGCTTGATTGATCATTCTCCATCCTTGCATATTACACCGGGTATTGTCTAGCACTCGAACCCTTTCCCTTTCCATTTTGCTACTCACCTATTGCATTCAGAGTACATGATTTCATGGACCCCTAAACATCCGAAGAGTGCAGTCACCCAGTCACTTTCACGAAACATTTGGGAGAGCAACATGGAGTCACTACTACCAGACAGTATTGATATCCGTTCGTGTCATATTGGTCCAAAAGAAAATACTGGACAAAGATACTAACCAACAGTTCCCTTGGCCGCATATGGGACCGTGAGCCGTCATTGGCAGGTTATTATTGCAGGGTGCATATTTCCTACCATCCGTGGACGTGAACACTAACTACAACATACTAAGCGACTAGCGGAGTTTGCGCAGCTAGAATAAATCATACGCGGAAAGTCATATATTCGGAATATTCCTTTGCTCGAGTTCATCATATGATGAGAAAGATGGATGCGTTCTCGTGTCTCATCATAAGTGCTTAGAAAGCCCAATGCACAGTATACCCGTGTATCTCCCATGGCAAAATACTGCGCACCGTGTTCATTACTAGGCAACTGAGAGCTCCTGAACTTCGGTGAAATTCATTGCTCTCACATTCTGAGAGTAGCCGAGCAAGCGAAAGGCCGCTAAGAGAAATGTGCCAGTTGATAAATTGAAATGCATAGCCCTGCTGGATCGCAATCCAGGCTTACAGTCCTTCGGGTGTATGCCATTCGCAACTGCAAATCTTCGATGATCTTCAACACCATCACTTGTACCGCCATGCCTCCTTAGTCCTGTCTTTTCTGTACGTCGATAGATCCTAATGCAGTTGTTCGTTGAGTATAAGACAAAGTCACACGGTATCTATATGTAGTTACGGTTAGCGACGCCTTCTACCCCTTCCTTTTGTAGTTCACTCATTTATTTTCGCAGCTCTGCTTCCATCTCCCTCGTCGGCGGCATGGTGTAGATCATACATAACTTCTACTTCCTTAACTGGTCACAGGTGCCATTCGTAGTATAGACCCTTTCGAATAGTATGCGGAGGCTTGCCATGCATATATAGGATATAACTATATAAGGATGTCTCATTATCACTTTAAGACATGAAATGCCCGTCATGTCAGCAATTCGGCACCGAAACAGGATTGACACAAGAACGACTCACCTGTGCCACATGCAGCACTCCTCAGACAGTGGGTATGACGGTTATCCTTCTCAAAAGTGTCTATCCCAGCGATCAAGTCATCAACCACACCCACAGGCTTGGGGTCCCAATCAAACCCGACGCCTTCATCATCATCGGCGTCTAAGGGAACACCGCACGGCCCCGTTTTATTCAACCAGAAAAACCGATCCCAGGAGAGACAGGAAAGCACCTTCTGTCGATAGCTTATAATACCGGCAGGGATCTAAAGAGGTAGTCGAGATTAGCATGATGCACCACAGAGGTAATGACGAGTCACGGGAGTAGGGGGTCTACCTAATCGATTTTCCTGTTGGTTCTTATAACTTGTGGCATGTCGAGCAGGGTATTACCTAGAAATTGTAAGGTGATAGATGATATATGAGGGGTTGACACTTGAGGATTGAGGTTGATGGAAGATATGTTGATTAAGGAGGTATAGTTGAAGGTAAAACTTGGAAGTAGAGTAGAGAGATGACATTTATATACTGAGGCAGCTCGTTCTAGAAGATTGCAGGTTTGTTTTGCAGTAAAACAATGCTGGAATCCTTGCACAGGTTCTTTATATCCCGCATCCAGTGGCACGAAAGGGAAAGGAATGCCACAGATAGGTCTATAAACTGCATAGGGTTTAGCAAGAAGGTTCGAGTGTTGCAACTTTTGCAGTGGTCAGCTATATCAACTGGCTGCTTCCACTTTACAACTTGCTTCTTCTTTCTGTCTCCATCTTCGTTATTTAGTTGAATCTACTCTTTCTTGTTCAAGATCGATCTGGCGCCTCACAATCAATTCACGATGATTCATTTGATCAGTTTATCTGGTCTGTCAAATATGAAGCTATTTAGAGATTGCCTGATCATTTTATGACGATCTAAGGATATGGAACCCGAAGCACCTGCCATATCTATACCTTCCACTCGTCGAGGAAGTCGCGCGGCGAAGACAACATTGACGATGATAAACCTAGAGTGGCCGATGATCGAGCTAGTTATTTCACCCTCACCTACCAATTTCTCGATATCTACCATGATCTATCTAAGCCCTTTACCGATGAATCCTATCATAGGTTTTAACCTCATTTTCTATGTAGATACTAGAGTAGTAGTGGGTTATATCGATTTGGATCCGCAGCGGATCTCCGGGCCGTACCATGCCCTAATACACATTCACTTCAGCTATCATCCCTGGAGAAAACAATAATCATCAACCTGTTATTGCAAAGAGAGAATATATTCTGCAGAATCTATTGGCTTGAGATAGCCCGTTTAGGAGGCAACTATCTATACGGAGTACAATATGTATCCTATGATATCACAAGGAGAGATCGTCAGTCTTATCTTTTATTCCTCAAGCTAAACTATAACTGTACACCTAAGTCTGTCTAATCTGGACTTGATTGGTCCCGATGTAACTTCAGTCTGTACTTTTCTTTTTAGCGTCATTTTTCGGGGAGCTGTGGGATCTCTCCGAGTCTCTGTTCTTACATGGATATGTATGATCTATGTCTTTCCTTGACATCAAAGGTTGGAAAGAGGTTTTGCTTGTCTTTTTCTTTTCTCTCGCCCTTGCTTCTGCGATTATCCGTTGGAATTCCTCATCTCATCATCCAGATTTCCTCTAGACATGGCACCCATAGAATCGAAAACCACGGTGGCCGTCTCAGATGAGGAGGAATCAGTTGGACAGTTGGATCAAGGACTTCCTGCTTGGACGGTCGTCTTTGGAGCATGGTGCTGTCTGTTTTGCGCTTTTGGCTGGGTGAATGGTGAGTCCTCCCATACCTATTTCTTATGCCGACCGATAACCTGACACACTTCGCTCCAGCCATTGGCATTTTTCAAGAGCACTACCAGAATAATCAATTACAGTCTTATTCAGCGTCCAGCATCTCCTGGATTTTATCTTTGGAGCCATTTGTACTCTTTGCGACTGGAATTGTCATTGGAAGAGTGAGTCTAGCCCCATCATGCCTGGGGGTATACATGTTAACCTTCTTCAGGTATTCGATAATTATGGCCCAAAATGGCTTCTTCTTATTGGAACATGTCTTCACGTCTTTGGTATTATGATGATCTCCATATCGACGGAGTACTACCAATTCTTGCTAGCCTAGGGAATCTGCAGTCCTCTTGGTGCAAGCTTTGTCTTTTTGTCCGCACTCTCCTGTACCGCGACATGGTTCGAGAAACGACGTGCCTTGGCCTTTGGAATAGTTTCCAGCGGCTCATCACTGGGTGGCGTTGTATTCCCAAGCATGTTATCTCGACTCTTGCCTAGTATTGGGTTCGGATGGTCACTGCGTATCTCTGGATTCATCATCCTCACACTCCTGGTCATTGCCAACTTGACCGTCCGATCGAGAATAAGGAATGTTCCACGGCCAGTGAAACTGAATGATTATACGAGTCCGTTTTCCGAGGTACCGTTTGTCTTGCTTGTGCTGGCATCCTGCTGTGGATTCTTCGCCATGTTCGTGCCAATCAGTTACATTGTCGTCGAAGCTCAGGAGGACGGAGTCAACGGCGACCTAGCCGGGTACTTGTCAACTATACTTAATGCTGCCAGGTAAATATTACTACTGTCTATCTTGACTTGATGAGAAGGGCCATGGTTATAACCTAGTCTGCAGTCTCCCTGGTCGAATCCTACCAGGCTACCTAGGAGACAAACTGGGCCGATTCAACGTCATGATTGCCATGTGCTCCTTGTCCGCCATCGTGATCCTAGCCTTATGGCTTCCAGGTACCCTTCTTGCCCCAGGCAGTGCGGCCATCTATATTGTATTTAGCATGCTATATGGATTTGCATCGGGTGCATTTGTCGGCATGGTACCGGCCCTGCTGGGCCAGATCTCGCCCGACGTGACCAAGATTGGTGTTCGTCAGGGCGTTTTATTTACTTGCATCAGTATTGCATCGCTCACAGGAAGTCCCATTGCTGGAGCAATCTTGAGTCGACAAAACGGGACGTATTGGGGGTTACAGGTCTTTTCGGGTGCAATGATGGTGGCAAGTGTATTCTTCTTCATTGCGGCAAGAGCGATACTTGCAGGACTGTCTATCGCAAAAAGGGTTTAATCGGAGACCCTTATACATAGCCATAACGGATCTCTTACTAGCTTAATTAGGGCTTACTGCGCTGGACTGGCAAGTATTATTAGACTTGAGCATCCCATCTATTCAAGTAGGAAGGCCCGCCGTATACCAACAAAATAAATATCTGTATTTTGTTCTTCTATGCTACAAGGATAAGGTCAAGCACATGCCAAACGCCTCATACGAATGAGAAAAAAAAGCAACACAGCCGAAATTAAAGATGACCGGATTCTCCCGATCAAGGAAAAGAGGTCGATGCGCTCACGTTAAAGAACAAACTGGGTACTCGACACAACGAAAAGCGGTTGGCAACCAAAGCAAAATGCCAGCCAGGGAGATGGGTAAGTACAAAGAGGCAGGAAAACAGAAAATCATAGAGTGCCCGAGTCGATTTTAGAAAACGGAGATGAAGTTTCCGATTCTCTCCTTCTGGTTCTGAGCAATGCATTCCGCTATCCAGGTAATGTTGCGAATTTCCTAGGAGATATTAGTTTCATACTCTTAAAATCAGAGAGATTGATTCTAAGAGGCTTACCTGCTCCTTCAGCTTCATCCAGGCGTACACCACAGCTGGGGTGAATTGACGGGTGAAAACCAGCTTAGACATATCCATCTCCTTTTGATAGAAAAGATCTTCTAAACTCTTCCCATCTGCCGGACCTCCGCCCATACCACCGAGACCGCCACCGCCTTGGCTCATGCCCACAGCATCGAAGAATGCTTTGTAATCGGCCACAGCGCTTACAGCCAAGGCCACACCCTCGACATCCTCTGCGCGGGAAAGCATGAGACTGCCCTCCGGGTAGAGCTTGCCGAACTCCGGGTACAATTTCCTCCGCTCGAGCTTGGACAGCTCGGTGCCAAAGGAGTTGAGAGTAATATTGATAGCGCGGCGGTCCGCCTCGAACTGCAGAATCTCCGCCATGACATCCTGTGTTGGCGTCCCGCTGAAGTCTGGGTGGGTATTGATGAAGTTGTAAAAGTCCTCCAAGTAGTTCTTGTAGAGGGTGTTGCGAACGATCTCGATGTTCAGCTCGTCCAAGTCCTGGTGGCTCAGACTACCCTTGAAGTAGGCGGCCAGTGGCGTCTCGATCAGTACCGAGTTGTACAGTTCCTCGATATTTGTCGCAACACACAGCACAGGAAGTGTCTCAAACCATCCTAGTGGGTGGCATCGCTCCAAAAGTTCCCGGGTGTCTCGTTCATGCAGAGTGCCTGTGATCAACAGGGCAATGTTGTCGATCATATATCCGTATGTCATATATTCGAGAAACTTGGCAGATGAGCCTGTCGCTTGTGCGACCAGGTACTTGAATTCAGCCACCAGTTTATCGGTCATGCGGCTCGCCAGATCGGACGTGGAGGGGTTGGGGGAAAGAGAGGCAAGGACGTCGCCATATGAGGGAGCAAGCTGAAGCTTGACATCTATTGGACGAGACTGTCAGAATCAATATGCAGTGGTAGATTCTACGACAGAGTCAGCGGAATCAATGAAGCGTACCGTCAATTGTCTCGCATTGAATGAGGTTGGAATAGTTCTGGCCGGTCAACAGGCTGTTCCGATAGCCGCGAACAATGCCCTCAACGTATCTAAGAGAGTCAACAACGGGCGCTATTCAGACCAAGCAAAGATATAGACCACATACCCGCCGTTAATATTAAAGAATAGGCCCTCCATGGTGAATGTGGAGAAGATGATTGGAGAGACCCAGCTGTAGCTCTATCCGTCCAGGACACGCATATGGCTTAGTCATGCACCTAGCCACACGGCTAAGCCACTCGTGGCACCCGCTTTTCAACTTTTTTTCTTCCGTGCAAATTTAGATTCAATTTCTCCAACGACACCGGTGGCCGACACGCCCTACGCTAATTATTTTTTTCGACATTTCCTCGGCTCGGTTTATCGTTCGCTTTGACTTGTTTATTCTTTTCTGTTCTTTTTCGATTATAAACGCCGTGGCCGCGCACCATGACGCTTTTCATCCTCACTGAGACCAGCGCGGGCTATGCCCTGCTGAAGGCCAAGGACAAGAAGCTCCTCAAGCGTGATGATATCGCCGAGGAGGCCTCTACTGCGGAGGGTGTCTCCAATCTGTACGTCAATTGTGTCTTCCAATCCTACCAAATAAAAAATTTGAGTGGGAATGAACCAACTCTGAAGAGTCGCAAAAATTTTGTTATCGGCGACAATGGCACTAACAAAACCTCTTTAGTCTCAAGCTGAAGAGCTTCCAGAAGTTTGACAGCGCTGCCTCAGCTCTGGAGGAGGCTGCCTCCATCATGGAGGGCAAGGTCACCCCCCGCCTGGCCTCGCTTCTTGACAGCATCAAGGATGAGAAGAAGGTGTCCCTCGCCGTTGCCGATACCAAGCTCGGTAGGTCAATGTTATAAAGTTTCTTCCCACGGGATGTATGCTGACTGTGATCGTGAATAGGAAACTCCATCAGCAAGCTTCCCGGTCTTGACATCCAATTGATTGCTGACTCCACCACCAACGATATCTTCCGTGCCATTCGTGAGCACCTCACAACCCTCATTCCCGGTCTTGCCCCCAGTGATATGTCTACCATGTCCCTTGGTCTGTCCCACTCTCTCGCCCGTCACAAGCTCAAGTTCTCGCCCGACAAGATCGATACTATGATCGTCCAGGCCATTGGTCTTCTCGATGATCTTGACAAGGAGCTGAACACCTACGCTATGCGTGTTAAGGAATGGTACGGATGGCACTTCCCCGAGCTGGCTAAGATCCTCAACGACAACATTGCCTACGCCAAGCTCGTTCTGAAGATGGGTATGCGCTCCAACTGGGACTCCGCTGATCTTGCTGAGATCCTCCCCGAGGAGATCGAGGGTGCCGTCAAGGCTGCTGCCGACCGCTCCATGGGTACCGAGATCAGCCCCGAGGATCTGGAGAACATCCAGGCTCTTGCCGAGCAGGTCGTTGGCTTCTACGAGTACCGCTCCCAACTTGCTAGCTACCTTACTTCCCGCATGAACGCCATCGCACCCAATTTGACTGCCCTTGTCGGTGATCTTGTTGGTGCCCGTCTTATTGCCCACGCTGGTTCCCTTACCAGCTTGTCTAAGAGCCCCGCCAGTACCATCCAGATTCTGGGTGCCGAGAAGGCCCTTTTCCGTGCCCTCAAGACTAAGCACGATACTCCCAAGTACGGTCTGATCTACCACGCTTCTTTGATCGGCCAGGCCACCGGCCGCAACAAGGGAAAGATGGCCCGTATCCTCGCCGCCAAGGCCTCTCTTGGTATCCGTGTCGACTCCCTCACCGAGTGGGCTGACGATGCCACCGAGGAGGAAAAATGTGCTCTCGGTACCGAGGCCCGCTTCAACCTTGAGCGCAAGCTTGCTGGTATGGAGGGCAAGCCCATTAAGCCCCGTGGTGTGGCCATTGCCCCCAACGGTGTTCAGGCCGAGAAGTTCGACTTGAAGGAGGCCCGCAAGTACAATCCTGATGCTGATGCCTTGGCCTCCGAGGAGCCTGCCGCTGTTCAGAAGTCCAAGAAGGAGAAGAAGAAGCTTGTAGAGGAGGTTGAGGATGAGGAGATGGCCGACGCCGACTCTGATAAGGAGGCTGAGGATTCTGATGAGTCCGAGGATGAGGCACCCAAGAAGAAGTCCAAGAAGAGCGACATTGAGGAATTGGCTGCTAAGGCTGGTCTCAGCGTTAAGCGATACGAGCGGAAGCTCGAGCGTGGCGAGATCACTTTCGATAAAGCGGGCAATCCCACTTCAATCAGCAAGAAGGACTTGAAGAAGTCCAAGAAGGATGCCAAGAAGGCTAGCAAGGACGATGGCAAGAAGCGCAAGCGTTCCGAAGACGAGGATGAGAAGAAGAAGAAGAAGTCCAAGGGAGAGTAAGCGTATGTTTTCAAAAGTTTGTGCAATGTGACCGGATGGCTTTCCTGGGATCTGTATGATATCACACTTTTTCATTTCTGTTCTTTTTTTTTGCAATCTTCCTGTTGCTCGCATGTTTTGGAGCATTTTGAGGTTGATCTACCGGTCTTTCACTGGCGCAGAGGGTGCTCGTTAGGAACAAGGCAGTACAGTTTTAGCTGGAATAATCTGTTCATACTTCACAACTGGATCGTAAATTTGTAAACTATGTATCGCAAAATGCAGTCTCAACTAACTCCATATGTATGTTTCCGTCTCATCTCCGTTGCTTTGCCTCGTATACTTCGAGATATGCAGTAGATAAAGACACCGCCCAGTTTCTGCCGGCAGTTCAAACAATTTTCCTTTCTCAGTCCAATCACCCCAGTTGCGCCAGTCTATCTAGCCACATTCAACACACAAAATGAGGGTATGTTCTATTCCACTTGAAGCTCGGGATTTCTCCTAACACAATTATCTAGATCATTGACCCTCAAACCGCCATCCTGACCAATGTCGAGGTCCTGGCCTATCTAACCTCCAATCCACCCCGCCGACCACCGCCAAATTCGGGGAACTGGGCACCAAGTCCAGATCTCAGAGACCATAATACAGTGGTTAAAGAAGTGAGCATCCCTATGCTGTCCTTGTTATCGGTCTACAGGGCTCTATGGCCTAGTTCAACTATACCATGAGCCCCATCATGAAGCGCAGGCGACCGCAAACCAGACACCAAGAGACCAACGATAGAAGAAAAAACGACTGATAAACTCCCAGATTCACAACTATGCAAGCCGTCTTTCCCCCCACCTCCTACGATACCCTCGCTACACACCCCGCCCTTCCTCCTCCCAGTCGAAAACACAGTCGCAAGCCGCAATGACCGGCACGCTGCGAACCTCAAATTCAGCAAACCCAGAGGCGGATACTAATTCTATGCCGCCCCCAATCCCTTCCACGGAAATAACACCCATGGACACAGCCCTCCGAGACTTAGTAGCCCGTCTACAGCCGTACGGACTGACTAAAGCCGAGGTCGTTATGATCCTGAATCTCGGGGTGGGACTGAGCGGTAATCCTGCTACTGAGGAAGCTGGAGAGGAAGGTGCTAATGGAGAGGAAGCAATGGAAGTGGATGGGGAAGGGGAGGGAGAGGCCGAGGAGGATGATTACACTGCGGTGGTGTTGATGGACGGTGTTATTGAAGAGCGGGAGCTCAGACTGTCTGATGAAGATGTCAAGGCTATTCTGGCTATCATTAAGGAAACCCTTACGGCGGATTATGAAAACGTGAAAGGGTGAGAAGTCGGATGTTGTATCATAGATGTTTGATATCAAGAATCAAGAAAGGGACCAGTGTGCTTCTTCAAACCACTGTCTTTTGTTGTACATCCACGATCAACCGAGCATTATATTTGCCTGGAATTACCCTATCCAGGCCTAGATCTTGGTATGCTATATCCCGACCTACAACCATGGAAGACCTATAACAAAATTAGAAACAATAGAGTTATTCTCAATGTCACTATTCTTAAAAGACCTTCTAGTCGTGGATGAGATAATTTAGCTTTCTATTTAAAGCGCCGGGTCAAGCAGTCATTATATGATCATACCTGGGCACATACACCAACCATCACCATATAGTATCAAAATCTTTCATCTACAGAATCACATCCAAAGCCATGTTCATAAATACCTCTCTGCTCGTTGAAAACATCGAGGTCATCTGCAATCTGGAGTACGTTGTCAATGACAATGAGCTCAAGAACGTGCCTCCTGTTCCTATACCTAGCCAACTGACAAGAGAGGTAACATCTCATTTCGCTTACTTGGATTTGTCCAAAGTTGATCGTGAGATTCCTGCGTCTGCAGCCCATCCACATTCTACCTTTACCTCCAGCCTCCTTGTTCTCGCTCGCGATATCGTTCTGTCTGATCTCCCTGAAGCTGCTCGGTTCCTCAGCATCAAGATCAAACACAAATGGAGCTACGGTCCTGTGCTTTTGGATAAAAAGAAGCACACATTGGTTGGAGAACTAGATTATGGGATCTGGTACGGCGATATGGAGGATCTCGCGCTGATTGCTGCTGTGGTTAGAACTAAACCTGGCGAAGTGCAAAAGGGTATAGCCCAAACCCTAGCATCTATGGGTAAGTGTCCTATAATATTTCTGTCATTGCATATTAGGGAGCTAAATCGTTCCAAGGCTGCATTCACAGGCATCGAAATGATTTGAAGAAAAATGATTGCACGATCTACGGGTTAGTGACCGATGATAAAGACTTCTGGTTTTTGAAGATTTCTCATGACTCCAAGGTGAGTACGTTTATCTTATATGTCTGACTGCCTCGTTGACGTTTGACTAGTGGAGCGTTCATCCAGTCATGGCCCGCTGCAGTCGGGACTGTGAGAAGGTTCTAGGAATGCTGGTCTACTTCTTCGAGAAAGCCGTCATGGCTTATCCTCGCTCGAATAAATCTGGACAGATTCACACTCAGGAATCTGAGGCTGTGGAGATCAAGCACTGGGATATGTGTTCTATCGAGTAAACGTTGGCAAATAGCAAATTTATGGATAATACATTGGCAATGACTTCAATTATTTCTATTATACCGTAAGAGAGCACATGTCTACGTTGTATATGTAAGCTCGTTGAGCAAATAAAAATAGGAAAACTTACTGGTAGGCCACTACCTCATCTTTGCTTTCTCTCTTCTCCCTCTTTTCTCTTCTCGCACTTTTTTCTCCTCTCACTTCTCTCTCACTTCTCTCACAGCAGTAAATCACGGTCATTGTCTTACCTCTATCATTCTTAGGACACCATACTTCTGTTTTCCGACATGGCGTCTATAACGACACAAGAGGTACTTCGGTATCCTAAACTTTCAGTCGAAGTCCTCCCATTCCCGGATGTTGAGCGCATCTTCCACCTCACCAGGGCAGAGAACACGGACTGGGCACAGCTTCGGGCTCCATTTGAGCTTGCAGACCACTGCAGTAAGTCCAAATTGAAAGACGCTTGGCAAGATAGCTAATCATGTCTAGAAATCGTCCTGAAAATGGTTGACGCTGCCATTTCTAGATCAAATGGAAGACCTGAAATGGCTGTGAAACTTCGCCTGGGTATTCTACTTGATGCTGTCCATGCTACTCCCCCGAACCCAGAGTCTCCGGATTCAACTCCAATCCCCATCTCATCCAAGTGCCCATTTCTATTCGGCCCGGTTGTCTACAACGAAAAAGTGCATTGTCTCCAAGGGACCCCTGATTGGTTTCTTTGGTATGGTCCGGACGGGGATAAAGGGAAGGAAAACGTGGCCATCAACCTGGTTATCCTCGAAGCAGAGCATGGCCAATCTGCCAACGGCGTGCGCCAGACTCTTGCGTATATGAGCAAGTGATTTCTCGTCATGTCTACCATCGTAACTAACCCTTTATTCAGGCATGATTCATACGCAACGTCGGGCTGAGGGTAAGCTTGACTCTTCAGTTTTTGGTCTTTCTACCGACAATAACCAATTTCATTTTCTTCAACTCAATGGAGAAAGCGAAGTGAGCAGATATCCATCACTTACGATAAGATGCATGCTTATTCTCGCATTCTATTAGTGGTCCCGACTGGACTTGAACTATCAAAATCATCTCCAGGAGATCGTCGGAACACTTGCCTACTTCCATAGGCACGCCTCAATCCTGTCCGCTTCTGATCGTAGCGACGATCCCAAAAAAGCGGATTCCGTATTCCACGTGGAAGACAGCGGAAAGTCTGCGGTACTGGTTGCTATTTCAAGCTGAACACCGATGTAAACCGGAAGACTATGAGCAAGATGGTGTATCTGACAGTGAAGGTCATACTTTAAGTCAAATATCTATTAGGCATATGAGTGGATAATAGACGGGTAGTGTGCCGCTTGCTCTATGGCACCCTCCTAATTTAACGTTAAATTCGGATTTTGAGAGTAAGCTAGATAGCTATACTATGTAATGCTTACCTACTAACCTAAAAAATGGTAGAAGAGTGCGCTAATTTAATAATGATTCTTCGCGTGAATACGAAGGAAGTTATAGGAAGGGTGGCCGTCTTGATATAATATAGGATATTCCGCACCGCAGGCTCACCACTTTGTATGGCGGATCTAAGGCTGTGGGACAGTGATTTGCGCCGTAAATCTAATGATGGAGTTTGCTGGCTAGGTGTTTATTGACTTCGAAACCAGTCAGTTTCACAGGTAAGCCTCATCAGTTCGATCGATCCGGTCTCGAAATGAGAATAACGTGTCTCCAGCTACCCCGCTTATCCTCCTCGCAAACACAATGCCCCTCACTACAATAAACCAAGGTGCTTTTTCGAAGTTGGAGGATCTCTCAGCTTGGGCTTCCGAAACGAACGAATTCAAGAAGGAGCAAGATAACCTTTTAAGGTGCGTGGACGAAGGCCGCCATGTCAAAGTTGCCCCTTTGTTAGGAGAATTAGGATTCAACAGAATAAAGGTATTTGTCTTATCTCAATTTCGGGGCAGGTTTCTAATATTTCTAGGGCTATGGATACTCGATCTGGCGTGTTACCGGGAAAATCGCCTTGAAGGCAACACCCCATTACCAATCACTCTTTTTTCCCCTGTCTATCAGGTCAGGTTCTGAGAATGCAGCGGGAGAGGTCCAAGTCGCGGGCGAAACGCTCACACCAGGAACTTACATCTCATTCGCTAGTCTGATTACTTTCGACAGTCAATTAGATTGTCTAATTGTTTATTTACCTGAGACTGTCGTCCCATCCACAGCTGGGAAGTGACTTATAACGAGGCCATCTCTTGGGATTATGTATCTACATTGTTCTGAATTATATAAGTCGCTGCATTATGTATATATTAACAAACTGTCTAACTTGAGCCATTGGACGGGCATCTGTATATGTTTGGCCCCTAGGAACATCAACAAATGAATCTTCTGCAAATTACCGATTGGTAGTTCTGCGCACAGAAAAATGAGAGTTATCTGCAAGATTACCTCCCAACCCCGAGCGAGGGGGCGCGGCATTGAAAATTGTCATGGTAGTTATAAATAACGAGGTGTAAAATAGTACGGTCCAGACGGCTGACCACGTCTGTGCCATCCCTGAGCGCGTTCGCTACCATTGCGTTTCAATGCACCAGAACTCCCAAAATGCCACTTGAATTTACCAGAAGCTATACACTTTTTTCAGGGCTATTGAAACCATCTGTCTCCTACACCACTATCCGTTCACTGACCATGCCACGTAGTCGAGGGAGATATGTTCCTAGTAGGTTGTTCTTTTTACCACAAAGAGAGATGGCTGACCAAATGATAGATTATGATCCAGAGGAACTTTACAGGTATTCAGCCCAGAAATGGCTGTGGAATGAACCGGCACAACTGCTCAGCAGATACGTCCAATTCAATATGGACGCCCTTATCCATGTTGCGGAAGAAGCTGCAGGACACGGGTCAGTCTGTGTAAATGTATCAAAGCTGCCAGAAGGAAATTCCAACAAAGTGTTCCTTGTCACAATGGAAGATGGGGAACAACTTATCGTCAAAATCCCAAATCCCAATTCGGGGCCTGTCCACTACACCACGGCATCTGAAGTGGCAACCATGCAATTTGTGAGAAATCCATCCACCCTTGCTGTATACATTATTTCTAGTGAGAGAAAAGATACCAGGGTATCCCATACTGATTACATTTCAAGGTCAGAGAGATACTTCATATTCCCGTTCCGAAGGTCCTTAGATATTGCTCGAGGGCTAGCGAAAGCAAGCTCGGCGCGGAATACATTGTGATGGAGAAAGCTCCCGGTATTGAACTTGGTAAAATATGGGAAGATCTCAAGAGTCGCGATAAACTTTCCATCGTGGAACAGATCGCCGCTATCACCTGCACACTCGCTCGATCCCAGTTCCCATACCATGGCGCACTTTACAAAAGACAAGATGTTACCCGATCTGAGAGCTTCGTCCTTGACGATGAGTTTGCTATCGGGCCTACGACTGGGCGAGCATGGTTCGACAGTAGCAGAGCAGAGGTCGAAGTTTCTCGGGGTCCTTGTATGTGTCTTACTTACCTTGAATGTGTCTTGCTTACCTTGATATAAGTACGGCAATTTAATAACCTTGATTATTATTAGGGACCTCAGCAGGAAATGTGATGAAGGCAATAGTGCAGCGAGAAATAGCATGTCTAGAGAAATTCTCATCCTTCCCCCGGCATACTCAGCAAGGCATGTTCGGCGGACCTGGCGGTTACCATCCAACCAAGGAAGCGAAACTATCGGTTCTTCACGATTTCCTCAAAATCTTTCCTTGTCTTCTCCCGACAAACGAGAAGCTCTCTGCAGGTGTACTTTGGCACAACGACCTTCATATGCATAACATATTCGTCGACAGCGAAAACCCATCTCGGATCACGAGCATTATAGATTGGCAAGGCACACCTGTCTACCCCATGTTCCTGATTTGCCATTATCCCTCCTTGATTGAGTACGAGGGACCAAAGTTAGATGGATTTACTCAACCCGTTCTCCCTGAGAATATCAGGACACTTGACCCCGAGGCTAAAAAGGCTGCAAAGGACTTGTTCCTTTCTCAGTCTTTTTGGCTTTCATATGAGATAGATGTGCAGAAAGCTATACCCGAGCTGCTGTATGCATTCCGTTATAGAGAGACATTGCCCGGCCAAATACTAGGAATCATTGGGTCTACATACGATGATGGAGAACCATATGTGCAAAGCTTACTTGCGGATATCACCGAAGAACATGCCTGGAAGCAGCTGGTTGGAGTGGACGAGAATGGCAATCCTAAAGTGTTATGCCCTTTGAGGTATTCAAAGCAAGACATGGCAAGATTCAAGACAGAGTACGCCAAATGGGAAAAGGACATTGAAAGGAAGGCACGGGTAATTGAGCAGATCGGCGCCTATACAGGCTGGAATGGTGCAGTTTCTCCTCATGATTACAACGAGGTAGCGAAGAGACTTGCTGTGGCAAAGCAGGATTTTCTGGCTCGGGAGTCAGCAAATGAAGAAGAGAGAGCGATATGGGAAAAGCTCTGGCCGTTTCAAGATTCTGTGAAATGATCAAGTATCTAAACCGGTGGAGATATTACATGAGTGATTAGTCCAGATGCGAACGACAATACTTTACTTGTTCATTCTGTTGCTTTCTATATACACCAGCATCACCAAACAGCCGGCCCTTTCCAAGGTCCCATCTATGACGGTATCATACAACAGACTCTTGCGTCGCAGTCATGCAAAGCCAGTCGCATTAATGTATAGCTATTCGTGATAACAGTCGAAAGAATCCCAGCTTCGACATAAGAATAAGTCCGAATTCTCCGGTGAATCCGGCCATGTCATCCCGAGGGAGGTCATAAGTAGTGGCTCACCCAATCAGGCGGTCATGCAAAAAGACAAAAACCATCCAAACTCCAAAACTCGACAGAGTCCAGAGCTTGATAAGCTTGAAACTCGACGTGGAGATATAGCGCAGAGCAGGCGGTTTGGTGGGATGGCGAGCTGGACGGGAAGTCTTAACAACCCGCCCATCGATCCATTGAGAATGATGTAGTGAGTAAAAGGGGAGGATAATAACTCAAAGTCCAGCTTTAGTCGAATTATTGTTCCTTCCCAGCAATGAGACTTCCATACTGGTTGTAAACCGGATGATCTGGGTCACCATTTTCCTTACCCCAGGGCCCGAGATCATCGTCAAAGAGATCTCTTTCTTGGCCATTGCACATCTCAGAAAGATTGACCCAGTTCTCATCATCGGTCCAGATCCCACCTCGACCTCCGCGCACCTCCAACCAGTCCTGCCCGCCCAGCAGCGACGACTGTGCCGCGTCGAATCCGTGTGAGTCGCGGACATACTTCCGCAGTAGCGCGCGTCCCCATGGGAAAAACCACATATTCTCCCACCAGGTGTTGCGGAGCTTGGGGTCACCGTTGAGACGGGCGATTACCGGGACCGAGGCGGAGTGGACATTCGTCATTAGCGAAATATTGTGCCAGTTGCGCTCGCGCGGGTTCGGGAGCTTGTCTAGTGTGGCATTCCACACTGGGCGCTGGGTTGATTCTTTTGCGAAGCGGGACTGGATAAATGGGTTCGGGAGCGATGCAATGTCCTGCGGTAGGAGGATACGGTGTTCGCGCGGGACGCCGTGTTCCATCTGCAACGCGGACATCCTGGTAATGTTGCCAAACTTGACCCACTCGACGTCCTTGCGGGACATGATCTGGTTGAAGAAGAGTTGTGACTCGTAGTCGACGCCAATGCCGTACTCGTAACGGTGACCTGTCTCCAGCCGGAGGGTAATCCCGGTGATATTTGCTGCATCGGAGATGCCCACCATCCGGTAAAGCAACTCTTTGAAGTCATTGGCTGTTCGCCGCCGCTCCAGTTCTCTGATCACCTCTTGCCGTCCGTACATCTGTGTCAAGGCCATGTGATCTCCAGATTTGTTCGTGCGCATCTCAACTAGCCGCAGGACCTCATCGTAGATCAGACGCAAGTCCGCAGCCTGACCAATGACCGCTCCGGGATTCAACCACCGGGGTCGGTTCAGAGATCCATCCGGGTAGGCATCGGTCTTCCAGCCATACACATCCGGAGGTAGAGATGAATCGGGCACGGATGCACAGCCGGGGTCGTCCAGCAACCCGGGGTAGCATATCTTGCTTGCACCAAAAATAACGCGCTGGGTGTATTTCTGTACCATCTCAGGCGCAGCCCCAGCATTTTGGCTCTCCACTTTTGCGAACCCAAACTTGTCCCGTAGCTTTCGGTTGTTCGCTCTTATGATAGCCTGGAACCGCTCCACTAGGACCTTCGGCGGCAATTGGAAGAAGCTGTCTGCGCCATCCACTATCAGCACAAAGTCGCGGTCGTGTACGGTCTTGCTGTCTCGGAGGTAATTGCGCGCGCGCGTGATCCGGTCCACCATGCGCTCGGCCTCAGTCGCTCCGGGAGATTGATGGTCGTAACCGATTAATGTCGGCGGTGGGTATCCAAGGATCATAGCCGACGTGAGCGTTCGGCAAAGTCCGCGCGAGCCCTGCGAGGCTGGAACTAGGACATGCAAGCGCGGGTTGGGTTTGTCCAGATCGTGGGGGAGGGTATCGTTAACATTAATATCGGTGCGGGGATTAAGGATGACCTGGGCGTCCTCCGGGCGCTGGGGAAAAGGATGGCGAGAGGGAAACTTTGTCCAAAAGTCCGGTTCGACTCGCTAGGCAGGTCAGCTTCTTTGTCTTAGGCCTGGCAATAGCATGTCCGCCGTGTAGCAGAAAGCAATCCTTACCGTTGGAGAAGACTGGAGCAGAAGAAAGAAGAAGAACAATGCAATTACCGACAAACCAATTGTTTTAAGATTTGCCCGTGACCGACGGTGGAAGACGTGCCACAGCATTGGAGTCAACTTGGTATCTTCAAAGTGTAGTGGCGCGTCCTCCGACGCCATCATGCAAAAATAAGTCGAATCAGATACTGGGTAAAGCAATATGGAACATTGTAAGAGGTCAGGAACCGCATACGCAATCACCTTGGAGAAGAGGGAGAGAGGCTGCGATCGGCGCAACGTTCCCGGTGCCACTCCCGTCACTTGTCAGCTCGTCACCTGGTGGGCCCTTGGACCCTCAGCTAGATGATGATTCATAACCATATTTAGAGCTATGAGAATAATAGTATTGTGTGTCTCCACATGTAAGGAACACATTTACCTAAACTAAACGTTCATGAGTCTTGGATAACTATATATCTTTACATCTACTCTGTATATAGATGTTCCTGAAGGATCTATATAGACTGTAGACTATATTCCCTTTAGTTACGCTCAATCCCATAGTGTAGTTAATAGCCCTAAGTTCATAATAGCGACTGACGTCGCTCCTATTCAAAAGGTCGAGTTTTATGTCTATCGAGGCTGGTCACGACTACGTAATGACCTGCGTCAAGTTTAACTGGGGGGATGTGTCCCGCAAAGAGCAGTGCAAACAGCCCTATGCAGGCCAGGAAGTTATAGAGACCAGAAAATGCAAGATTGTCGTAAAAGATGCAAAATACTATACAGCCAAGTCCAAGTATCAATGTAGAGAACCAGCTCAACTAGGACCATATATGAACATCCCATTCTTTCACTCCAAGTATATTTCCTCCCTCAAACGCTGTAAATTCCGGAACAGCCCACCAGCCGGTGCCCCACTGTCACTATCCCGCCGAGCCTCAAATCTGGACTTGGACTGGCCTCGCTGGTTCTGATCTGCCTGCTGCTGGTCCAAGGTGCGCCGTCGATCCCCCACGATATTTGCCAGGCTATCCACGAACCGATTACGGGCTTTTTCCTCGGCCGATGCATTCCACACAGTCGCCAGCGTCCGTAGGGCTTCAACGCGGCGGTTGGCAGCATCGAGTCCGGCGTATCCTCCGCCCTCACTTTCGAGTAGCTCGGTCACTTCTGCGCGTAGCTTCTTCATCATTTCTTGGCCCTTTTCCTCGCGGTCTTGGCCTTCGGGGCCGAGGTCTGGTCCTGAGACAGAGATGAAGGATGACGAGAATGAGATTTCGGATGGGGGCAGCGGCCAGCTCATTGCGTCGCCGAAGGTCTGTACGACGTCTTCTAGGCGCGATCTCACTTGGTTCAGTGTGCGGAGGTTCGTTATGTATTCTGGGTCTGTTGGGGCGGCGGGTTTGTTCTTGTCCTCTGTTTCTGCCGACTCATCTTCGTTGGTGGGCGCATCCTCTTCTTGTTCGGCCTTGCGCCCGTCTTCTGGTGAGGGCTCCGGGATGAACTTTGTTATGTCGTCGCGTAGGACTTCAGTTAGGGTTTCGGATAGCCCGATTGTCTCGCCTCGTAGGACTTCGACTTCGTAGGCCAGTCGTCCACCGCTTCGAAGGATTTCGTCGGTAAGTTGGGATAACGTGCTCGAGAGACGGATATTTTGGGCGCTAATCTGGGAGAGGAGGGACTGGACCTGCACAGATAACTCTGTCAGGGGAACAGAGCCGGGTGACCGAGAGGCACTAGGTTGTGCTGATGCCACAGTGAGTGGTGATAGGGAGTCATTGAGGAACTCGGCCGAGTCGAAGTTTGGATCGGCGAAGTTGGGGGGAGCGGTGTTTGATGGTTTGAGGCCAGCTCGAGCGGACGAGCTGTATGTTTGCGATGCCATCTGTGTGGAGCTCTGACTTAGGAGCTTTGGCAATTTATGTCCAGGTCAATTCACGCTTGATGAGAGAGCTGGCCTCCGCGGGATCGATATCTCCACGCCCCACCGCCTTCTCTTTTCCTTATTAGGTATAGTGTCATCCCCTTTTAGGTATAGTTCACTGCCGCTTTTGATCTGAGATCTATACAGCGTAAACAAAAGAGATCAAATAGTTATTTCTACATGTCTTACTTTGTTCACTAATTCAATTCCCACCGGGTCACTAGCTCAGCCCTAAAAGCATTAAAGACAAAAACTAGAAATTAAGCAATGGTGATTATAATGTATTAACTCTGTAGCTGAGGTATAGTAGTTACATCCAACGGAGGCATGGATCCCCAAACAAGCCCCATAATGCAGGGAGACCATCCATGTATATGTACTGGCATAATACTCGATAAGCCCAAGCCAAGATTCTCATACCGCCGCTCATCGACTCCAGTATCCAATGGAAATAGCATGCGCATATTCACATAAAACCATTCATGTCCCAGTTCCATAGACTCATGCCAGGGGCCGAGAGCCGAGCGAGAAAGGGGGTATAATTCCGACTTTGCAAATCAAGAAAACAAAAGAAAGAACAAAGGAGAAAAGAAAAGAAAAGCTAAGCACCAAGTTCATGTACGAACTTTGGACCGGGGGGTGCCGCGTATAGTTCAGAAGGAGTAGTGTTCGCGTTCTTGCTAGTTGATCCCGCCGGCTCGCTCCCAAGCTCGCTTGGTGTTACGTATCCTCCGCGTTGGTATGATGGGCTTGTACCGAGACCGTCCACGCCAAGCTCGCTAGGTGCGGTGCGGCTCCCTCCGAATGACGATGGTGCGTCTGCTAGAGTCTTCTGTTGGTTGTTCTGGCGCCGGCGGAAGAGCCAGAATACCAGAGCGACAAGTATAATGAGACCTCCTGCGCCAACACCGACGCCAACACCAATCTTTGCTCCTGTCGACATGCCGCTGGACCCCGTGCTTGGGGCTGTTGAGCTGGTCGGTGTTGATGAAGCGGTTGCGCTGCTGGTCGGAACTGATGAGGTGTCGGATGATGTTGTTGTAGTGGCGGGTGTCGTAGTGGCGGAGACAAATAGGCTTAGGTCCGAAGCTTGCAGCTCGATTTGGATTGCTTGTGCCCACATCGTGATGGGGCCGGTGACTTCTGTGCTCGTCGAGTTCTGGCGGACGGTGACACTGGTACTTGATCCACTAGGGAGACGACTTAGGCATCCGGCGAACGTCTCAGAGCCGCCTCTTGCTTCCTCGTAGTAGGAGAAGGCACTGGAGCCTCGAAGTTAATATCCAAGCTGGGAACCAGGATCTGCTTTTTTTTTCACTTACGAGGGACAGCATATGGCAGCGGTTGTCGAACTTTGAGCCGCTAACGCGGCTGAGGTGTATCCACCTGGACAATAGCCTGGGCTATAGACAAGAGATGCTTGATCTCTTCCATAATTATTGTATCCAGAAGGGAAACACGCCGGATCAGCATTGTCGCTCGCCGCGGCATTTTGCAGTAGGAGACCATTTTGGACACTGTTTGCAGCCTCTGGTTCGAATGTCCACGACTCCGAGCATGAGGCGGGGGCAGTGAAGATACTTGACATGGCCGTCGTCGTGAGATCTGAATCTGCTGTTGCCCTTGCAACTAATCCTGGTATAGTAGACGTCATTTTGAAGTTGTATCTGCTAGGTAGCTCTACAGGGTGTTGCGAAAGAGTAGAATGTATAGCGGGAAAACGAAAATTATCAGCCTCCGAATGGATCGAAAGGGGTTTATTTTGGTTATTTATACCTGCAGTGCCATATCCGAATTGATCTTAGCTCCTCTCGATACATCCTAGTGCTGACTCTATATCCTCCCTCAGCCTCCAGGGTTAGTTGCTCGCTAGAGACCGTCACCCTGCCTCAAACCTGGCCAAACTTTGGATTTATTTTCTATTTCTTTCGGAATTTGAGTCAGTGAATCGCTTGAATAGAGAACAATTGCATTTGTCAATAAAGAAGTAAACTAGAAAAGATCACCCACGGAAAATCCCCAAGTCTGTATCGACAATGTCCACTCACATGCTTAGCGCCTTTACAGCACGTTTCTCTACCCAATCTACAACAGTCTATCTTGGGATTCGCCCATAATATATTTTAGTGCATAGTTAGCGTGGTATTAATCTGGTATTCTTACCGATAAATTTTATTTAATTTTAGAAAAAAACCAGGATTCAACTTCAATTCTCGACTTTCGATTGCAAGTCTTAGTACGGAGTATATGGTAGGAACCCCTTCAGCATACTGCATCCTATACCGCAAGAGTAACTTCACAGAGCTTACTCTACAGCATGTTCTGATCCCTATGTTATATACCGGGATCATCCAGGGCTTACTCTAGCCCTTTATCTAGCGCTAACCCCATTTAATTAGGTTTAAATTACGCGAAAATAAGCTACTCCGTTTGGCGAACAGTCCATCCGAGGACTCAACAGTAAGCATGCCTAGGCGCATTATCTTGCATAACAGTCGGGGTCCTTATTGGTACGAAGACGAAAAAGCCTTCTGTCAGGGGGCAATACTGTCGGCAATAATAATCGAATGTGCTGTCTAGGATCATAGATTTTCTGATACGTAAATTTAGGCGCCCCATGCTGTCGGTTACAACGCTACTACTAGTGGAGCCTCACTAGCCTGGAAAAAAACTCTATTCCTCGTGTTACACAGTACCACATTCTTACAAGTGTAGCGAGGACCCTTCATATAAAAAGTCTTCACTCAATTGTACACTTTATGTTGTACATTTCTGGAGCTTGCTTCTTTCCTGGTTATATGCAGTACCACCTAACATCTTATTTAGGAATTGAACAAGCCGCGATATCAGTCATGATCTTAATTAACTGCTTATGCGGAAGTCGGTGGTTAATCATATTCCGAGTAAATTATCCCGTCCACTTCAACCAGTGTTAATTTCGGCTATCGCCCCGCGTGTTTTCCTGGTACATATAGAAGCGCCTCATCGCTTGTCCACCGGCATTCATACCTATTCCAGAAAATCCGCAATCCTCCGCTAAGCCTCGGGACTATGGACTATCCACACTTGGCAAGGAGCGGCTCTGGATTTTATATCCGGGCTAAGATGGACCAATAGTAGATTATTTTGAGGATCGGGATCGGGATAGGATCAGACTCTGGGGAGGATCCAGGGTTCTTAGTGTTCGGGGTACTACCTAAGTATATAGTTGATCGAATTAGATTGGAAGGTAGAGGGTAGTTGGGAGTAAGAATTCAATATCATACACAAACTAAATCAAACTACATCCGAACAAATCCTATGGATCCCCTCACCGCTGTTCTAGGAATCAGACTGTTGTAATAATAGCAACCCTGGAAGATGCCATGTCTTGGCTGTAACTGAGCCTCATCGGGAACGCCATCTGCGCAAAACATCTGATGGAGTTAGGGGTACGGAATATGTACATAATCGAGAATACTAAGGTTCATAAGTGGATTTCAGTAATTTAAACCCTTTCAGCCATTCTACCAGCAGTTATTTTAAATGATTCAAAGGTGGCGCATCTACTGTCAGATGATGAGACGCGTTTTTATACGTGCCTTATCGCTGCCGACTGACTGGTCCTGGTATATTAGGTGTGATTGAAAGAAAGAAACATAGAGCAAGAATTGCATTGCTGCATTGCATTAGACGAAATAATTATGATAAAGCAGTCATAGGGGCATTAAAGAGACATTAAAACAGCTGCGATAGTAGCGCAAACGAAGGTGGGTATCGTCATGGATCCAGTCACGTCCAGCCATAATACAGAAACAAGAAAATCCAGGGAGCATAGACGAATGAGCTGTCGAGGAACGGCTTCAAATGATCCACCTTCCGGAAAGGGTAAAAGGGTCATGCCTTCACGCAAGAGACTGACCAATTAAATAAAAGGAGAACGAGACGACGCAGGAAAACGCAGGAAAACGCATCAAGATCACATCTAGATGTCCTCGACAACGCGAGCGTTCACTGCATGCTGGAGTCCATTATCATCCTGAGAGATAGTGCCGTACTTGCTAGGACCTTCGCCAAAATTCTCGGCAGTGCTAAGCTGCGCCTGCCCGGGCTGACCAGGGCCGGGAAGGAATATAACCTTGCTATTGGCGGTCTTAGCCATGGCCTGCATCGCCTCGAGGTAGCGGATCTGCATAGCCGGAGCGGAGGACAGGATGTCGGCAGCCTGGCGCATCAACTTGGCGGATTCGACCTCGGCGCGCGCAGCAATGACCTTGCTCTCACCGATACGCTTCGACTGAGCCGCCATCGAGAGAGAGTCTTGCAGGTCGTTGCTGAAGATTATGTCCTTGATCAGCATCGACTCGACCTTCACTCCCCACCCGGCTGCGACCTCCTCGATGATCTCCGAAGTCGACTGAGCGATCTCCTCGCGGCGCTCGATCACGTCTTGCAACACACGCGCGCCGATCACGTGGCGTAGTGTGGTCTGGGTGCGCTCGATCAGGGCCTGTCGCACGTTCGAGATACCGAACGCGGTCTTGTGGGGAGAGACTACTTGATAGTAGATGACGGAGGTCAGGTTGAGGGTCACGTTGTCCTTGGTCATGCAGACTTGGCGCGGCACCTCGACGATTTGAATCTTGACATCGACCGTGGTGATATGTTCGCTAAGCGGGTTGATCTTAACCAGACCAGGATCGACCGATCGCTCGAAGCTAGAATAAATCATTGTCAGCGGGTGATATTCAGAGGCATGGCCGAGAGGGGATCGCTAACCGTCCGAATCGCGAGATCAAACCGACCGCACCCTGGTCGACAGACTTGAAGGGGTTCGGGCAGCAGATGCAGCAGGGAATAGCTCCAAAGAATCCGATACATTCACCCAGGCCGTGGACTAAACAAGGAATACATAGTCAGGAAGAGAGTCGCAGCGCATACAGTATTGGTGTAACTCACTCAAACCGGCGTACCAGCCATGCGCATCGGGGTTATCATCCTCATGGTCGATTTGATGCGCGTATTTGGGCTGCAGATCGCTCATATGAAATGGCTGAACATTGACCAGAGGTTGATGTACTCCATGACCATGATTGGGGGCGGGAGCCTTGCCGGTGTTTGCGCCGTTTGCAGACATGGTTCAAATATTATGGCAGTTTTGCGGACCTTTGTATTTGGATGTTCAAAGGTAGAGATTTGATTTAGAAGGGATGAAGAAGGGGGAAGTCGTAAGGTTTTAAATGTTCGAAAGTCAAAAGGTAAACAACACAACTTCCCTGCGCTTCCCCGCAGTGAGACCATGTCTTCACTTGGGCAATGCCCACAGGACTGGATATGATTGGATAAGCGGTTCTAAGCCTCCCTCTTGCCATGGCTGAGTCTTGTCGGGCGCTGGTCATGAGGGGGCCGAATGAGAGCTAGGATCGTCATGGCTGTTTTCGGCGCGAACTAGTTGATATCCATATTGTAGGGTATCAAGGTGGCAATGGCTATAGCTTCAAATATTGGAAGCCATATATTGTAGCAGTAGATGTAAGGTAATCTTCCATTCCCATTCCTCGAATCCTGCGTCGCATCGCCGACATTGCACATTCTGATCGGGCATGTCTGGGCATGTCTCGGCGTCGTCATAGGGCTCGAACCTCCTCGTGTAGCTAAAACCGACCGCCCGAGTCACAGTCAGAAACTCTGCCGCTTTGAACTTCATACGACCATCCTTCTTGGTGAAAAATGGACTCAACTACCTTTTCAGGCCGTGAATTAATAAGGCCCCTGGTCGAATTGTCGGCGGGCGCCAAGGAGGGAATATTGTTGAATTTCGAATGATATCGTTATCAAATTTGGACAAGTGCTCAGTGAAGACGAGGCTAATCATCAAAGAAAACCTACGAACTCAATGATCATAATATCCCACGTCCCGCGTGTCCATCGTTTCTCCACAGATAAAGTCGGGCGTGGCTATGTATCGTTATGGAATACGTTAAGGCCATGTGAAGGGCCTCTTAATGATCCTCATCTGATAGCAAAAGAGCGCAAGTGCTCGATTACTTTAGCACACTCACTGCAAATCGTCCGGGAAACCTTGGCGGCGGGCTATCTTGAGGATTCTCTGGCCTGAAACCGAAGACTCAATTGAGCTTTGACAATAAAGCTAAGATGGAGTCATGGTTTAACAGCAGATTATCTCCAGGCGAGGGGAAGACCTAGTGCTTTGGCATTGCATATTGCACCAGGAATATTATATGGCAACCAGATGGTAGGATTTATTTGGTAGACTGGGCCTCTGCAGGGTTTCATCCCAGAATATTTGAATCCTGGACCCAATGGAATATCGAAGGGATGGAAAGGTCATTCAACACTCAGCTCCTACAGTCAATGAAGCCGCTTCCACCTCATGAGAGCGTTCAACAATCGCAGAAATGCCGGGCTTGGTATAATACCCAAAAATATATTTCGCCCTTGTTATCTACATGCACTAATCTTTGTTGGCAGTTTGGTAGTTCTAGCTCCGCTGAGAACGACATGACACCCCAGGATTAAAAAAAAGCCACGGTGCCCCCTTTGCCTTTCCTAGATTTCAACTATGGCAATGTCAGGTATGTCGATATTGAGATTACTACAGGTTAATGGTCCAGGGCGCAAGGCGGATCCCACAGCCATGCCGTGAACTTTATATTGCCCACCACACGAGCTGTCAGAACCTTGGAACCCTCCCGAAAGCGAGAGCGAGTACGAAATATTGGAAGCTCAGGCCAAGAGATCTTTGGCCCCATGTGCTTGGCTTGGCCCCAAGACTCAGGAGGCAAGGCTCAACAAGTAGGACCGTCATCACCTACTTGGTACAAAATAGTAGGCCATATTACATGAACTAGCATCATTGGTCTAGTGGTAGAATTCGTCGTTGCCATCGACGAGGCCCGTGTTCGATTCACGGATGATGCACTCATTTTTTGTTTTTTTTGCTTTTAGTTTGACCGTTAAAAGATGTTACAATTATCCTTTTGTATATTTTTTATATGGATAGACTGAATAACAATGGATACGTACTTTGTCTTGTCTTGGGGCTTATATTCTATATAGGAAATAGTATGGATCGAAAATCGACCAAATCGGGTAACGACCAGGTTAAACCAACCCCGGATATAGTTATACCACTGCTCAATTGAGCATCAAGTTCAATATAGAACAACGATTAGGAGGGTCTGAGAATACAATTGACCATTTCACCATGATCAATGCCAAGTATGAATATAGTCCCACCTAAAAAGGGAGCAAGTATAGAAATGAAAGGAAGAGAAATCCCTCATTCCTGATTGGGATAACATCGCGCCATACTTCACTCGGTCGAGAGAAGATAAACGTAGAAAGCACAACATATGTTACGAATTTCAATATCAAATCCGATCCAATCCAATCCATGAGAACCTTGGAATCCCAACCCTTTTAGCAATTTACGTATCACCCCACATTTACATGCTGACGCCATCGGCCTCCAACTGCACGTCTTTTTGCACGTCTCACGACAATGCACCGCGGGGTTGGCAGATACGGAACACGTGCAGGGTCAATAAATATAATCTACCCCTCTAGAGCTGTTGTAGACAATTAATTCAATTCAATTCAATTCAACTCAATCCAATCATCCCAAGTCTTCAACACCACCATCACCATCACCATGTCTTCCGAAAAGAAGCAACTCATCATCAATGCCTTTGCGATGCACTCGCCGAGTCATCTCAACCCAGGTCTATTCCGTCACCCTGCAGACCAAGGTGCAGACTACAAGAACATCAAGCACTGGATTGCCCTAGCCAAGAAGCTCGAAGATGCCAAATTCCACGCCATCTTCTTCGCAGACGTCCTCGGAGGCTACGATGTATACCGAGGCCCCTCCAACCTCACTCCGACAATCCCCGCCGCCGCCCAATTCCCCATCAACGACCCCCTCTACAGCGTGCCCGCCATGGCCGCAGCCACAGAATCAATCAGCTTCGGCGTAACAGCCTCAACAACATACGACTCCCCCTACGCGCTGGCAAGACGCTTCTCAACAGTCGATCACCTCAGCAACGGCCGCATCGGCTGGAACATCGTCACCTCGTACCTCGACTCCGCGGCCCGCAACTTCGGCCTCGACACACAGGTCGAGCACGACGAGCGCTACCGCATCGCAGACGAGTACCTGGACGTCACCTACAAGTTGTGGGAGGCGTCCTGGCGAGACGATGCCGTGACTTGGAAGCAGGGCACCCAGAGCAAGACCCAGGCCTATGCGGACCCCAAGGCTGTCCGTGAGATCAATCACAAGGGAAAGTACTTCCAGGTTCCCGGTCCCCATCTCTGTGAGCCCAGTCCCCAGCGCACGCCGTTTATCTTGCAGGCTGGTACGTCGACCGCGGGTAAGGCGTTTGCCGCTAAGCATGCCGAGGCTGTGTTCTTGCATGCGCAGAAGCCCGAGCTGGTTCGTCCTTCTGTTGATAGTATCCGCCAGCAGGCGGCTGAGCTCGGACGCAACCCGCAGGATATCAAGGTTATTGCCGGTGCCTTGGTGATTGTTGCTGAGACCGACGAGGAGGCGTATGCTAAGTTCGAGGAGCTGAAGACATACGGTGATCGGGAGGGCGCTCTTGCTCTCTTCGGTGGCTGGACTGGTTACGATCTGTCTACCTACTCTGATGACCAGGACTTCCGTTTCGTGGAGCTTCCTGCTGTTCGCAGTATGGTGAACCACTGGGCTAGTACAGTGCCTGGCACTGAGGGCCAGAAGTGGGATAAGAAGACTATTGCTGAGTACTTGGTGCTCGGTGGTAATGGTGTCAAGATCATTGGCAGTGTGAAGACGGTGGCTGATGAGCTAGAGCGATGGGTGACTGTCGGCGATGTTGACGGTTTCAACTTCAGCTATGCTAGTCTCCCTGAGACCTTTGACGATGTTATTCGTCTGCTTCTGCCGGAGTTGCAGCGCCGCGGTCTGTTCTGGTCGGACTATGCTGTCAAGGGTGGAACTTTCCGTGAGAACATGTACGGAAAGAAGGGTCAGTCCAGGCTCCCTGATGCGCACCCTGGCGCGAAATACTTCTGGAAAGCGGGCCAGGAAGTGCCTCCGTACTCATTGGAGGAGTCGAAGTAGAATATCTACATTCACAAAAAAAAATTTGTTGCTAGCCCCTGTTAATAGAATATCATATGGCTTTATCTTCTCGTCGAATCTATACTGAGCATAAATAGTGATAAGAAAGGAAACCACGGGTTGTACTGTGTTAGAGAGAAGAAGGCCAAATAAGGTAGGGAACAGGTCCTATCACCCTAAGACAGGAACGGTTTCAACAAATAGTCAAAAAAAATAGTATTTCCCAGCGCTAATTCATGTATATAGGTATTTCCAAATAGACACTAACACTCTTGCATTGGAATGATCCAGTCTAACGCACTCCATACCAAATCAAACATCCCACCATCCCTCCATGTGAGACTTCAAATCAATCTCCTCCGGCAATCTCAGATGAGGCGTCAGCTCTGCATCAGGAGCCAACTCTTTCGTAGTCCAGCCATTACCAAAGTAAGCAAACCGATTGCCACTTGGATTAACATAGGTATACTCCCAATCCTCCCAGCGCGGATCCCGACGAATATAATTCGAATGCGACGCACTACCGGGGAAGAGACCATGAATACGAGACCCGGGCTTGCCACCGTTGTACCACGAGCTACAGTTCGCAGACCAGACAGTGCGCGGGTAGAACCGGTCGCAGTACTCGACGAAGTCATCGGTCGCCTGGGCGGACGGCACGATGGTCTTAATTCCCTGCGAGCGGATCTTGCGCAGCACCTTCGCGATGTATGTCACTTGGTTCTCGATGGTGTTGGGCACTGTGCCGCTGTGTCCAGAGGCGTATGGCCCGCCGAGCCAGAGGAGGTTCGGGAAACCGGGTGTTGCGAAGCCGAGGTATGAGTACGGGAATCCGAATTTGCCGTCGTGTTTCCAGGCTGTCTTTAGGTCGACTCCGCCGGCGATGATGGAGAACGGGGGTGCGTGGTCGACGTTGGCTCCTGTTGCGCAGATCGTGATGTCCACTTCGCGCTCCACTCCGTCTTCGGTAACAATGCCCTTCTCGGTGAATCGCTTGATGCGTGTCTGGATGTAGTCGACGTTGTCTTGGGATAGGGCCTCTAGATATCCGGGGCCTGGTGTTGGGCGACGGCACGCCGGGGGGAAGTCGGGGATGATTTTATCGGCCAATTCAGGCTTGTTTGCGATGCGCTTCAGCATCAGGGCGGTCCATTTCTCGCGCAGTTCGTTGTTCTCGGGTGTGTCTTTAAAGATTGCTCCAAAGCGCTGGAAATATCCCTTCTCGGTATCCCTGCGGTATTCCAGATACGCCTTGGGATCTTTCCATGTCTCTAGCTGTGTCTCGGAGAAAGAATTTGGCTCCAGTCGACGGATCCCAACGTTTCCGCTGCTGAATGAATCTGCGATCCAAGTGGGATTCCGAGCGTAGTGATCAACGTGGCTGGCAAATGGTTGAATAGACGGTAGAACCTGCAAGCCGGAAGCGCCATTTCCGATAAGAGCAATTCGCTTTCCCTTCAGGTCGGTGGTTGGATCCCAGTTCGAGGAATGGAAGAGCTTTCCCTTGTAATTGTTGATCCCTTCATAGTCGGGTAGCTTCCAGGCATTGAAATGACCGATGGCGTTGATTAAAACGTCTAGCTCTTCCTCATAGATCTGTGCATGGATGTAAGCATAGAACGTCAAGATCAACATCAACCATTTCTTACCTTGGAGCCATCTACATGCTCAATAGTGACCTTCCATTTCCCTTTCTCGGGCAACCATTCGGCCTTCTGCACTTTTTGTCCCGCGCGAAGATACTGGTACACATTGTGCTTCCGTGCAACACCCTGCCAGTATTGTCTGATCTCATCTCCCTGGGCGAATTCTTCCGTCCATTGGGTATTTGGCGAGATGCTGGATTGGTATACATGTGCAGGGATATCGCAGCGAACACCGGGATATGTATTCTCGAACCAAGTGCCTCCCTAAAGAATGTTAGCGTCGAAACAACCCATCAATGAACAATACAATTAACATACCACATCGGCATTCTTATCATAGATTCGAAGATCCAGTCCCGGCAGCTTCGCAGGGAGCAATATGCCCGCGGTAATTCCTGCCAGACCCGCGCCGATAATACCGACCTTGATGGGTCGCACCACATCAACGGGGTGCTCCTCCAGTTCAAATCGGATCTTCTCAAGCTTCTCTGATAATCCGGTGATATCACTATTCACCGTTACAGTGGTGGATCCATTGCGGTCTGAAGAACCCTTGATCGATTCCAAGACAGGTTCGATATTCGAGGAAAGAGCCACGGGCACTTGTACGAGAGTCATGATGGGCTTGTCCATTTATCTTTTCTCCCGAGTGAAACAATCACAGCATAAACATGTAACCGCTGTCGCATCCGAGTTGGATATCCCGGCATTCTTGTAGATTCACCCCCACCTGCACGTCATGCGCAACGTTTTACACGCCACATAATGCGAATTGCAATCCAGCGCATCGAATCTGATAATTGGCTTCATATGGGACGATTGCAGTCGGATATGCGGCTTAATTGTGATGTTCTCGGGACTGATTTGATGTCGCTAACACCATCGCGGTTCCAGATGGCGTGCCGAGGGGGGCTATCGTGAACACCATCCTCTCCACTCCCCACGCCATTGCGGAGTGCCATGGTTGGAGTACAAGTTGGGGTATCGAGGTTGGAAATTGAAATGTCGCCATTTGTCTCGGCCGATTCGAGTTGAATGCCAAGGTATTTAAATGGTGAAGTTCTGGAAGAGACGAATTAATATATTTCCAATGCATATCAAAGGATTGTATGGAGTACTCCGTAGTACAGATCAATATCTACTACAGCAAGGATACAGCACTGTCACAACTACAGTAAATGTCAACTTTGTGAATAGCGACAACATCTCCATTGCAGCCTAACTATGCTCCTATTGGCGGAACTATATAGATAAAAGCTCGGAGTAGCCCTTGACCATTGCGTTTTGGTGTTTATCAGGTTGCTTATCTTTATTAGGCAATCGTGAAGAACCACGTGCTTCAAGTATGCACGACTCCCTGCCCAGGTGTAAAATATACCCGAGTCTCTCGAGTGACTACACCGGCGCTGTTCTTACCTTTACACCACGAACATGGCCGTCATCTTCTTACCAACTTGCTCTTATCAACTTGCGCATTGGCAATCAGTTTCACCTAAGCAACCTCGGAAGATCCTACAGTGATACAGCAGCGATATCCAGATACTTAGAGGCATATCAACCACCGATATCAACTACAAATGAAGAGCTATCGGCCAGCTTTTCATTTCTGGATTTGTCGGAAGGTTGCGATATATTCGTTCTTATCAGACTCATGTATTGCCAAGTGCAGTTTTAGCGCATGACTCACGATAGGACTCACGATAACTACAATCTCTTCGCCTACAACTATACAACGAATTCATCTCAAGATACTATTTCTTGAAGCCCAACTGCGTATAAATTTCCATTTCTCGAACACAACCCAGCATCCAGCATCCAGCATCCAGCATCCAGCACCTCACATTCACCATGTCCTCTACCCCGCCAACAGGTGGACTCCCACCTAAGACATGGACACGAGATACCAACCGCGAATTCTTCATCTCAACCGATCCAAAGTTACTTTCTGTCAAAGCAGTCAATGCCGCACTCAACAGAGACTTCATTTACTGGGTCAACGAGCCCATCCCAGAGGAGGTGCTGTTGCAGATGCTCTACGGCTCCTTGTGCTTCGGCGTGTACAGGTGGACCCAACCTGTGAATGATTCTACCACCCCATCTCCAGAGAACATTGAGCAGATTGGGCTTTCTCATACCATCACAGATGGTTGTACATTTGCTTATCTGTCGGATACCTATGTTCTCCCTGAGTACCAAGGCCAAGGACTCGGGAAATGGCTTATCGGTTGTGTTGCGGAAACCTTTTCCAAGGAAAACATGCCTTATCTACGTCGGATCATGCTGATGACGGATGATGAGCGCACGCAGGCTTTCTACGCGAATATTCTTGGTGTGAAAGTCATTGGGCATGAAGAACGAAAGGACATGGGGAGGGATTTAGTGTTTATGTGTGCGAGACCGGGGGTATCGGATTGAAATGCCTACTCTGAATTTGGTGCCTGGTATAGGTACTTGGGTTTGAGCAAGAAGCAGACTCGTGGCTCTGGTAGCTCATATTCATCATTTCACTCTCTACCACGGAAGCTGCAAAGGAGTCGGCAGGTTCTTCCCAAGAACAACTTCTGCGGTGCCGATATCTCTGTCATGATAGATTAGCCTGGGTTTTTATAATAGGCAATCAAATTTCTTACCCTGGTCCTGCTGGCGCCCAGTATTCACCGGTCTTGCTAAGATCGAAATCTTCGATGAAAGATGCAAGCGTTTTCGCTGCTTGATCTGGTGTCACGGCTGTTTTCCAAGAGATATATGTTAGACCTAACAAGTTCCCGAAGCCTTGTCATAAGGCCTGTAAAAGTAATGCACTGGTCACTCACCTCCACCTGCATCCCAGTACTTATCGAATCCAACGCTCTTCGTCATCTCCGTTCGCATAAATCCAGGATGTACCAGACCAACTGCAATCCCCTTTGGCTTCAAATCCAAACTTAGGAGCTTGCCGACCATATTCAAAGCAGCCTTACTGGCATGGTGGCCAAAGTTACCCCCTCCTTCCTTTTCATGGCGCAATGTGATGCTGCCGCTCTCGCTGCTGACGAGAATAACTTTACTGCCCTGGTCCAACAGCCCAGCTTTGACGAGATTGTGTACCACAAAGACGGGACCAATGGCAGAAGTCGTATACATCTGAACCTCCTTCTCCCAGTCTGGAGAATCGAATGTTTCAAAGCCAAAGTATCCAGCGCTAATGATGACTGTCGAGAGCTTTGTAGATGGAAGCTGCGAAACAAGCTTTTGCCCCACATCTGGCTGGGAGATATCAATTCCGGTCAGCCAGGTGACACCTGAGCTTGGCTCGGGGTTGGAAGATCGCGAGGTTGCAAACACATGGGTTCCTGGCTTTGCAGAGTACAGTGTCCGCAGAGAGGCACCTAGTCCCCGAGTGGCACCTAGAATGAGGATGTTGTCGGCCATTTTGTGAGTTGGAGTGATATGCTTGAGATATGGGGTTAGGGAGGTCTTTATATATATGTCGGGCACGCCATTGACGCAATGACGTATGCCCAGGCCTATATAAACTCGTAAGGATTCTATCGAACCATCTGGGCAGTTTGTTCTGTACGACGCAGCTTGCATAGTCTATATATCAAGCTTGACTACTGTCTATGTCATGTTCATGTCAGACCATTGCCTGCATTCAAGTGGAGCCATGATTCATTCATCTTGCTCCTTGCATGTTTGTTTGGCTACCTTTTGGTCTAGTTGCTCGTATTCGACAGAGCCAAGCTTAACATGCTCTACTAGAAATATCAGCATTTAATTTGCCCTTGGACGCTACAATCACTCCGTAGTCGATCTTTCAATACATTTGATCGGACGGAGTGCCCAGCCCTCGAGAGTGGACCATCGAGGGGCTTAGTCATGTGCTATTTATGGAACCTAGCCTAAGATTGCCCCCTTCAATGAACCTGTTTTATCTCCATGAGCCCCGGTAAAGTGCGCTTCTCGCTGGAGCCAGTCAATTCATGTGCTGCAGGGCCCAAGAATGAGTGGCTTTGCCAAATTCGCCCTCTCCGTTCAGAAAGTACGGGCTGCGATCCACAACAGGAGAAAGGTGGGTGCCAAGGACCATCGTGGATCAACTTTAAGGTGAGATCTTTTGCGACAAGCCGCGACAATTCACTGACTCACCTCGCTATCAGGAAGGATCCTGCAGATCCTCCACTACCCTCGCCATGGGACCTCCCCGTCGAGATTCAAATCCGCATATTCGCGTACTCCGGCATCACAGACTTCCATCCGCTGAGGCTCGTATGCAAGGCTTTTTGCCAACTGCTCACCAGCAACGAGCATGAGATTGTCCGGCAGTATCTCCGATTGCGTCGCCACGGTACCCTTCCATCCCCGATCGTCAATGATCGAATCTATACTCGAAACCCCGGCGACGATGTCGTGCTGTTATCGGATCTATTCCCACCATCCAAAAGCGCCAGGGGCGGCCATCTTTATACCTTCAAATACTTGCATGGGCTGCGACGACGGCAAATGCTCTGCTCAAGGCTCTGCTACTACCTGGCAGACCGGATCCTCGATCGATTCATCCAGACCGAACCGGCCGTCATGAAGGCCTCATTTCCTGCAAAGCGAAACGAGCGCAACGCCCTTGTAAAACGCGGCATAGCTAGCATATGGTTCCACCTTGCACCACTCATGTAAGGACAGCGCGGAATTGCTCCACTCCAGCAAGTCACTGACCTCTTCTCTACCAGGTACTATACACTCTATTTTTTCGAATCATATGCGTCCGCCCGACGCGAGCACACAAACATGCTCGTACAAAAATACGAGGCAGGTCAGCTCCCTGTACCATTACCGCTCGAGATACGCCAGAGGATGTACCGCGAGCTACAAACCCGGATCCTCCAGAGCCCTCCCTTCACCAATACGGCGGCGTTGGTTGCAACACACCATTGCATGCATCTGCTTGTTTCATATATACGCTACGCTATGTCTTTGGATGGACATGACATTGATGACTCGTGGATTAGCTCGTTGCTCACATTGGCGCCGTTTGTGCGCATCGTCGAGTTTTTCTCCGCTGAGATCGGGGACGGTGGGAGCCAGCGAGCGCAACGCAAAGAGTTTATGTACAACTTCTATCAGGACACGACGATGTATGAAAAGGATCCTATGGACTCGGTTGTTTTTGCGCGCGTGTCTGCGCAGAATCTGCATAGTTCTGTGCAAGATATCTGGTTTGCAGCCGCTGAGGCTGAGTTGAAAACCCGGAAAGCGATACCCCATAACGTAGAGCACGTCTGGATCTGGAATGGTATTCCAATTGTTTTTGGGTGTCCGGATTGTCATCCCACGAGAGGATGGCAGGCATGATACATTGAATTTGAGTGTTGGAGGCGCCTGGGGTCTTAATTTTTATACCGGACATATATTGGAGTTGGATAGATGAACATTTCAGCTAATTGCATTTGCATTCCATTTCATCTCTCTTCTCAAATTCAAAGAAACGTACTGGCAGTTAGGGAATTGATAGATGTTTGCTTTGTTTGCAACCGGCACGCGTCGTGTATATCCGCATATCAATCTTCCTCGACGACGATATGTTTCAATTGTAGCATAATAACAAGCCGAGTTTATTGCAAACTCGCGCGTTGGCTGCCATGGAACAAGCAGACAAACGACAGTTGTTCAACACTTCTTGGACCATCCACCGTCTCTCCCCTCTCCATCATGGGAAGGACTATAAAGCCCTCCTAGACAACCAGGTCGCGTTGGAAACATATGCAACGCGTCTACGCGACCATCTCACAGGTGACGTCCTCGCTGGTATTCATACAAGCACTAGCGCAGCAGACGACGACGCGCTTTCCAAAACAGGCGCCCTAAAAAATTGTCTATGGCAGCCAATCTCCTCTCAATCATCGCGCGACGAAGCGCCAAGCAGATCAGAGAGTATCACATTTCCTGGAATTCTAGTAACACTAGAATATGAAAACATCGTCTACAAAGCAGCTTTGCTCGCAGACTCAAAATCACCACCAAAGCAGCGCACGGGATCCACATCCCTCCCTCTCCTCCTAACCCGATTCCCAACTGCGCTCCGGCAGACATTCCTCACCTTCCTATCTACCAATTTCGACACCTACTGCTCGCCACTCCGACTGCCGTCGAGCTTTCTATGCGCGGGTCTGGAGACATACGTCGACACCCTGCGCACTCAACGGACAAGTACAAGCGACCCAGTCGAAGATATTATCAAAGAGTTACAGCTCACACTCTCCTTTTCACCGTCGATCGCACCAGCGCTGAGATCCCTCAATGTTAGCATCACGCGCGCTTCACTAGCGGACTTTCTGCGCGATCAGTCTGGGCAGTCGGCGCCGGAATCACGCAGTCTTCAGCATAAACTGCGCAGTCCTTTCATCGCCAATCTTACTTCGTATCTGGAGACGCATCTTGCTATGAAGCTGGATCTGGATGGGTCGTCTTCGGACCAGGTTGCTAAGCAGCATGTGCGACTATCGAAGGTTGCATGTGCTGCTTTCGTTTTGGGTGGCGAAGGACGTGTGAAGCTGGTTGTGGCTGCTGATAGGGATGCTGGGGATGGGGATGGGGATGGGGATGGGGATGAGGGCGCTCGAGTTCGAGGCGACAAGAATGAACTTGTTTCGGAGGCGGCGGAAACGCTTCTGCTCGAGGTGATCCGGAAGGCTGTTGTGGAGGATCATTCGGCTACGTGAGCCTCTGGGTGTTTTTCTGTGCCAGTGTGAAACTGGGACATATTTCAATATCTTTGGAGCTCTGAAGGAGCGAGTGCAAACCCACCGGTATCCCCTGCCTGGATTCACGGTGCTTATAGCTTTGCTCTTAAAGCTGTTCAATTCAATCCGCTGGACTCGTCGCCGACTCACAACCAAGTGCAAACCGGGACGGCTAAATTGCAGCTGCTAGTCAGGCTTTAACCTAGTGTTTCATCACTCTGGTACGTACTGCGGATGCTGCAATTGAGGCTTTCATTGCCAAGATGGCACAATCAGGTCTCCTGATCATGGTGCATACCAGAGCATGAAGGGTTTATTTCAATTCCCATTGAACTCCAGAAAAGCAAGGCTCGTTATTGGAAAATAAGTAATTGCTCATGGATAGGTGTTGCACTTGACAAAATGTCAAGTAGTATAACAGTTTAATTATATTTTAGATGATCGAGAGCAATATGTCTGTACAATATATCCAAACTGTACCCAAACACATGTCACCAATTCTAGCAAGGTAGACACTATATCTCCTGTGTCTGGTTCTCAGATTCCGCCAACCGCAGCGCCTCATCAACACTAGGGACGAAATGACTCAATCCACCACATGTCTCAACAATCCCACTCAGCTCAAACATGCGGAACACACTCCTATTGGGCAAACGGGAGAAGAACACTCTGACGCGTTGCTCTGTGTACGCTTGTACAATTTCCGAAAGAACCTGTGTACCGGACCCGTCGATACTCGTAACGCCATGAACATCGAAAATGATATTCTTATTGTGTTCCGGAGCACGCATGCGCGGCAGGGAAGGGTGAGCATGAGTAGAGCCGTAGAGTTCCAGACGTCGCAAACGATTCTTGAGATCACCTGTGTTGGCAAAAGTCAGGGGCTCGGGGATCTTGACGATCAGGGCGCCTTCGATTAGCTCCACGTTTTCCGGGTGGAGCTCGGCGTTGTCGAAACGCGCGGTTGTGCCGCCGAGGACCTTGCCCAGGATCTGGATGCGGGGGGCGGTTGCATGTCGAATGAGGATTAGCACTGACAGGCCCATTCCCATCGCCATGCCTAGTTCTAAGGAGTAGAATATTGTTGTTGTGAAGATGAGGAACATGAGAACAAGCTCTGACCAGCCCCGCAGGCGGAAGAAGAAGATTAGGTCATGCGGGCATTCTTCCACAAGAGTGAAGGCTACCACGGAGATCATCGAGCACAGGACTGCTTTCTATTGGGAAATTAGAATGGTCAGCACTTGGGAAAGCACACGTGTGTGGTATATATTCGAGAGGGACGAACCGGGAGGTAGTAGAGATAAGGCAAAAGCACCATGACACATGTGAATGTAATGATACTGAGGAAAACACTAGTCATAGGTGACCGTGCTCCTGTCTGCGAGCTAAGCTTGCTTCGCCCGTATCCGCCAAAAGCAGGCAAAGCCGAGAAACAGCCTCCGATGACATTGGCAGCGCCTAGTGCAACCATCTCACGATTGGCACTTATGTGCATTCCCTTGATACCATCAGAACTGCCTTCGCCCAGGCCCTTGGCCGCAACAGATGACTCAAAGAAGCCAAGGAGCGCGATAATAAAGGATTTGCTCAATGCCGTGCGTACATGCTTCATATATGCAAGCTGGAAAGGCCAAGTGAAAGCGAATAGTCCTCCAGAGCCGACTTCTGTAGGTCCAAGAATTTCGAGCCCTTTAGATTCCCAGTCGAGGTGCCAAGCCAGAACCGCTGACAGGGCAACAACCAGGAAGCGGTCTGGGAAATAAATTACTTGGGGAATACGAGGCACAAGCATCTTTTTCAAAGTTCTGCGGAGGATCAGTATGGTGGATATAAACCCGGGGATACGGTACGCACCTGAACACCATGATGACAGAAAAGCTGACGATCGAAACGATGGCAGTTAGTCCATGGCACTCTCGAGCGTATCGAAAAATGAAAATCAGTTTTTCAACACTGGTGCCATGGCTGACACGGGTTTCTTTGGCAAGCTCGGCCAGACCCAATTCTGGGATAAGCTGGTCCACAAAAATCACAAAGCCGATGGCAGTGATGAACCCCCTCAAGAATGGTCGACTGAGCACATTGTCCAAGAATCCTAGGCGGGTCAGTCCGGCAATGAGTATCATGGCGCCGGACAAGGCAGTGGCCACTCCTACAACAAGAGCGATTTCTGTAGGGTCGTCCTCGCCTGAGCTTCCTTGCATGACACTGGCTTTGACAATAGCACCCGTTAGCAAGGAACCTGCGGCCTCCGGCCCAACTACCAAGAGAGGGCAGCTTCCCAAGATGGCATAAATCAAGGGGTGGATCACGAAAGAGTAGAGGCCGCTGATGGGTGGTGCGTGTGCAAGATTGGAGGCCAAAGAGAGGGCCATCGGGATGTAGATGGATGCCACGGTCAACGCAGCCATGAGATCTCCGCGCAGGAATGACCAATGATATTGTCCAATCCAATTGAAAAAAGGAATATAATAGGATATGTATCTGTCATCGATTCGTCAGTTACCAATCTTGAGGCAGGCTACGAAAGTGCTCGCAGTATAAGAGTAAGATACGACCTACTGTTTATTCGTGTCGTTTATTGGAAAAGTGAACGATGATTTCAACTGTGGAGTCTCTGAATCTGAGACCGACTCGTGGTCTACTATACCTCTAGGGCGACCGGCAGCGCCGTCCGCCAATTCATGTCCGTTATATCCAAATGCGCCCGGCCCCCCGATGTATGAGTCTCTTCCTGTATCTTCTATCCGCGGCGAGAACGTGCCATGGCTGCAGCGCCTTTCGCCGCACGCAGGATCAGGCTGGAGGTATGATTCGAGAAGTCGAGTTCTCACGTCTGGTTCGCTCGGAGCCCCGGTACCAGTTTGGCTATCATGTGCCGTGTTATTGTCATGGCTTGAATTTGTCGAGATCCCAAGACCGGTTGGAGGTGACGAACGGAAAGCGTCGACAATGCGGTCTCGTAGAGTCGGACGTCCGAGTCCGTCAAACTCCCCAGGGAGTAATGAACCTGTCTCAGACATGATCTGGAAAGAGGTGTTTTATATTTAAGAGTTAAGCACGAAGTAGCCCGCCATAAATGCTGGTCATAGAGATCAAAGACTAAGGCAATTCGAAATTGGGACCAGCCCGAACTGTTTGTGTCGGTTAAGGCAAGGGCCAACGGCGCTAAGGAACCGATAAGCGGGGAAAGCAACCCGAGGACTGTTATCGTTAATTCAACGCAGATCCTCGGAGAATGACTGTGCAATGAAGGGAAAAGGCATGGTCAGCATAATCAAAAGAAACTCCCTGATTCGTAGAAATGTCGGATGCCATCGAGTGCCGGACATCGAGTGCCGAATGTGCCCATCTTGCCCTCGATTTCCGTTGACGCAATTGACTGATGTGTCAGCCAAGAGATATGGTCAGGTGATATATTCACTCTATAACTTGTAACGAACTGTATACGGGTTTCTCTTATAACAATTTGACAAAAACTAAGCCTATGCTCCTGCAAGTATATTTATATGTTCTTTACTATGATACCACCTTTCTACCTTATCACATCGCATGTCAGCGTCCTAAATTCCATCTAGACCTCGGAGCCAGTCCAAACTTTACAGCTAGCCAGTCCCCTACCAGAGCTTGATGAATTCAAGTACCGCACTGCAATTTGCAATGAGGATGATACCATTACCACTGGAGCTGGCTGGGCTGGTTAGTTTATGCACGAACTGCCACCTCACCAGTGGTGTCATTTGCATTCATGCAAGCTAAGCCGAAAGCACCACGGGGAAGAGAAAAACTCCGTGTAAACTCTATCATGAACCGTGCAATCGAACAAATTGATCCTGTCGTTTTGAAAGTCGACAGAGGAGATGAAGCGAGGAGCAAGCTGTGACCAGCAGGGAGTACGTTATATAGCCGACGTGTTGAACCGCGAATACAAGCCCGACGTCCAACTGCGGTATATGAACAAGTTCATCAAGATGTACCAAAAGGAAGCCTTCATACAACTCAGTCACTAGTTCCACACCAAGGGCAGGGGAAAGATGAAGACCAAGAAGCGCCCCAAAAAGATTGACGAAGAAAAGAAGCGCAAAATTATGAGCAAGCTAGACAGCAACCAGAAAACCAGCATGAGAACTGCGCACAAGGATCGCTAGGCTGGTCTTGGGCTGATGCTTTTTCTTTTCAATAGCTAAATAGTTACCTAATTTACGATATAAACCGAGCATACACCATACGGAGGACCAAATATTCCAAGTGTGGAAGGCGGTGAAATAATTACATAACCACGTGCCTTTTAGTCCCGTGACCGATCAGGTCAATGTGGGTTTTGAAGTCCGCCACAAAGAGATAGATTGTGCCTCATTCGCGTTACTTCTCTCATCTGCGCTCCTGTATCTCCGACTTTACGATCACGCATATACTGTTGGCCACTAGATCGATCTCTCGATTGTGCCGTCAAATCCGTCTTGTTCGTACCTAAGATTTCCCCGAGGAAAAAAAACAGAACCCCGCCAAGATGTCTTTAACAAATTGTCGGTTCTATGAGGACAAGTACCCGGAGGTGGACAGCTTCGTCATGGTGAATGTCAAGCAGGTATGAATAAACTGAATAATGCCCTAAGAGATCAAAGCGACAGGGACTGACTATTTGTGTGAACGAGCTAGATCGCCGAGATGGGCGCATACGTGAAGCTGCTTGAATACGACAATATCGATGGCATGATCCTCCTCTCAGAACTCTCCCGCAGACGTATTCGCAGTATCCAAAAGCTCATCCGCATTGGGCGCAACGAGGTCGTCATCGTGCTTCGTGTCGACAAGGAGAAAGGCAAGGATACATTATTTGCCTGGAAGAACCTGAGAACTAACTTGTCAACTTAAAGGTTACATTGATCTGTCGAAGCGACGTGTCTCCCCCGAGGATGTTATCAAGTGCGAGGAACGTTACAACAAGAGCAAGGCAGTGCACTCTATCATGCGCCACGTTGCTGAGGCGACCCAGACCCCCCTCGAGACCCTATACGAGAACATCGGGTGGCCTTTGAACCAGAAATACGGACATGCGCACGATGCTTTCAAGATCTCCATTACGTAGGTTTTCGTTCTTTTTGTCTCGTGATATGATCAAATTCCTCTGACAGTTGTTTTCAGGAACCCCAACGTCTGGGATGAGATCACCTTCCCTAGCGATGCCGTCAAGAGCGAGCTGCAGCAATACATCAGCAGCAAGCTGACCCCCCACCCTACCAAGGTCCGTGCCGATATCGAGGTTACCTGCTTCGGCTACGATGGAATCGATGCCGTCAAGGATGCCCTCCGTACCGCTGAGGCCGACAACACCCCCGAGAACCAGATCAAGGTCAGACTGGTGGCTCCTCCTCTTTACGTCCTGGCCAGCCAATGTCTCGACAAGACCCTAGGCGTTAAGTTGCTCGAGGCGGCCATTGTGAAAATCGAAGAGCGTATCAAGGCGAACGGCGGTAGCTGCACCGTGAAGATGGCACCCAAGGCTGTCACTGAGCACGATGATGCGATCCTGCAGGAGCTTATGGAGAAGCGCGAGCGTGAGAACACCCAGGTCAGCGGAGATGAAGACTCTGAAAGTGATGAGGGTGTTCCTGAGTAAGTTATGGGTCATAACTCCGAGTCGAGGGGCATACGGCGGTCATGCGCTGGAATACAAAGCGGAGATCACCGCTAGAGGGGAGTTGGGCGAAAATGGATAGAAAAAAGCTTGCACATATCGGAGAAAGGCTCGATGGCTCAATGTGCTAATGGGCAGGATTACAGTCAGAACTCGCCCTTTAGCCAGTGCAGTCGCCTGAACTTCGGGTCTGGGGATGATTTATCCACGCCTGTGCATGCGCTGCATGCCAATTGCGGTCGAAACCCTCGTGCCCACCGTCTGTCAAAGACGCTGGATTCGCACAGGGTGCAAGTTCTAATGCACATAATGTTTGCGATGCAACCAAGACGTTCAATGCCAGTCATGCTTTTAAATGCAATTCGTACCCCTGTAAAGACTACATATTTACCAACATATAGAGATACATTCGCCTCCTTACGAATTCAGACCCAGTGCCCATTACTTGGCGGGGAGCTGAAGTTTATCTACCGCCGATCATCATTGGTGGCCCCTCAAGCTAGAAACTCGGTGAGCCGAACTCTCCCCTTTCTAGTCTTTGCACTCTTGTTGTGGCCATTTATTTTTGCATATTCTACGCGATATGGGACATTGGAGGAATCTCTTTACCGCCGATCCTGGCAGGACGCGGCATCGCATCCAGGTGGAACGTCGTCGACGTACGTCATTTCTAAACAATCGGCACCGCAATGTGCTAACAAGTCACAGTGCTACCTGCCTATGCTGCTGATGAGCCTCACGCCTCTGGTGCTTCAAAGGAACTTGCCAAAGTTGCTCTTCGGTTGAAATATCAAATTGAGCAGGTTGTCTCATGCGAAGTGAAGGATAAATTCTTGACCGACCCAAATAGCCGCATCATCACGGACGATGTGGTTGCGACAGCCATGAAGGCTGGGGGAGATGAATACAAAGCATGCGTTGTTTATTGTCTTTTAGTTTGTCTGCGATGGTTCAAGATTCAAGCCTCCGTCGAGCTCTGGGATTCCGATCTTCACGAGGTTCGGGCTGTGGCTTGCGAGGTCATCGCCAAGCGCATGTAATATCCCTTTGATATTCTGGGGTTTCTGCTATTTACTCACTACTTTGGACAGAATCGAATCGGAGCCGGACCAAGATTACGTGCTGAAGGATATCTTGCTCAAGCGGTACTCCATCTTCAGTGAAGGAGTAGAGACTGATCCCGCCAATGTCATTGAACGATCGGTAGATCTCCACGCCTTGAAAATCATCAGCTCTGCCCCGTACCAGAGATGTATCCTGTACCTGTGGAGGGGTTGGATCTGTCAGGAAGAGGGCAACCCAACTAACTTTGTCGAATACAGCGAGAAGGCTAACACTAACTATTGGGTTCATTTCCATCCTGACCGGATGCGAACTCCTCTGTATCAGAATGTCTGCCAAATTTTGTTTTCTTTGGTTTACCTTGCGGTTTATACGGCGGTCATCAATACCGTGAACCCAACCGGTGACGTGGATGTGGCTGAGGGCATTCTTTACGGTATGACTGTTGCGTTCATCTGCGACGAAGGGCTCAAGTTTTGGAAGGTTGGATGGAATTACCTCGAATTCTGGAATGCCTTCAACTCAACCCTCTACACTATCCTGATCGTGTCACTTGCCATGCGGTTTATTGCCTTGGCACACTCAACATCTGCCAACGATGAACAAAGGCGGCTATACAACGAGCTCAGCTATAACTTCTTGGCATTTGCGGGCCCTATGTTCTGGATGCGCATGATGCTATACCTTGACTCGGTCCGCTTCTTCGGTGCTATGTTTGTGGTCCTTCGGGTCATGATGAAGGAGAGCTTGATATTCTTTGCTCTTCTATTTGTGGTGATGGCTGGTTTCTTCCAGGCCTTCGTCGGCATGGCCCAAGTGGATGACGACTATCCCCTTCACCGAAACATTCTCCAGGGAATGGTGAACAGTATCATGCAGAGTCCTGAGTTCGACACTTTCCAGGAGTTTGCATTTCCCTTTGGCATCATCCTCTACTATGTTTTCAACTTCATTGTCATGACTGGTAAGTTTGCGTCCGGCTTATTTGGAATTCTGTTGACAATTATCAGTTTTGTTGAATATTCTCATTGCCTTGTACAACAGCGCATATGAAGATATCTCGGGAAATGCCACGGACGAATACATGGCCATCTTTGCGCAGAAAACCATGCAGTTCATCCGCGCCCCAGATGAAAATGTCTTCATCCCGCGTACGTATTTTTTCCACTTCGATGGCACACGTGTGGCTAACTTAATCTGGATACTAGCATTCAATCTCATTGAGATTCTGTTTCTAATAGCCCCATTCGAATGGTGGCTTTCGCGGAACGCATACGCAAAGCTGAATGAATTTGTAATGGGTGTGATCTATTCGCCTCTGCTTATCTTTGCGGCCTGGGTTGAGACCAGTCGGGCACGCCAGATTCAATGGAATCGACGCCATGGCGAAGCAGACGATGAATATGCTCAGGAATGGGAGCATGTGGCCACAGAGGTCAACTTTGATCTTGATGATACTTGGAAAGAGCAGGTCGTGGAGTCCATGCCGGATATCAAGCTTGATAATTGTACATATGAACTCAGGGAGCTGAAAGAGCAGGTTAGAATGTTGACGGAGATGGTGAAGGAGTTGAATCGGGAGGTGATGGACAAGAAGGCGGATGGAGCAAGCTAGAAAGGCCCAAAACGAGTTACATATATCGACATGCTAAAAACGGAAGCAGAGAATGACAGTGGGACATTATGTACTCTATATTAGATTGAGGGTGATCCCTTAATATGTCTTGATACAAGCATATACGTTTTCACAAAGTCTATATTCAGACATCATCTTCCACATCCCTTCTCTTAAAAAAAAGTTCATACGTTGTACTCCCTACATATTAACCAACTAATAACGATGAGCAAAAGAAAAGAGTAAAAAAGAAATCTCAGGTTTGGTTTTAGGAATAGCCGAACGCGGGGGTCGAACCCGCAGCCTTAAGATTAAGAGTCTTACGCTCTACCGATTGAGCTAGCCCGGCCGGGCTGTTGTAGAGAGCAGCGGTAAAGTGCTATATGAGCCTGCGTCGGTCGGGGCAGGCTGACATAATGATAGCGCGTCGAGCGGCGAATCCTCTGGAACCAAAAATTGTAAGGTGGAAGGTGGCTTCATCAACAAATCTGGGCATTTCCTCGATTGGATACTATCATTGCTTTCGGAATTCGTATGAGTCTTTAATTTTCAGCTTGTTAGACTCTGACCGCGGTCACTAGATTGCCACCATGTACGTTACCAGAAGCTCCCCCCGATTCTTTGCGGCTACAGCTAACAGTATACAGGGCAAAGCTCGTGGACGATCCTCAGATCCATACTGCTTCGTTGCATAACCCGATCCCTTGGCAATTACACACATACGTCTGGCCTTTCATAATCATCTGGCCCGTGTTCTTCGCCTTCTACCTCTCCCCCGAGCGCTATGATACATATATTCAGGGACAGGAATGGACCTTCGTGTTCGCGGGGTCTATCATCACAATCCAGTCGCTCTTTTGGTTGATGACCAAGTGGAACATTGATATAAACACTCTATTCACTACCATTCGAGCCAAGTCCATCGATACTGCCCGGCTTATCAAAGTGGTTCCCATCACTAACGCTGGCTCTGCCGAGATCTGCAAATTGATTAATGAGAACACCGGCACGAAGAAGACACTTTCATTCCTCTTCCAGAAGCGCCGCTTTCTCTTTTACCCTGAGACTCGTACCTTCGCACCCTTGTCTTATGTCCTTGACGCCGAACCAAAGCCCGCCCTTGAGACTTTCCAGCTGAGCGAGGGCTTCACGTCGAAGGCCGAGATTGACCGCGTCTACAACCACTATGGCGATAACACCTTTGATATCCCGGTTCCCGGTTTCCTTGAACTCTTCCAGGAGCATGCTGTCGCGCCGTTCTTCGTCTTCCAGATTTTCTGTGTTGGATTGTGGATGTTGGATGAATATTGGTACTACTCGCTCTTCACGCTCTTCATGCTCGTTATGTTTGAGAGTACCGTTGTGTGGCAGCGCCAGAGGACCTTGAGCGAGTTCCGTGGAATGAGCATTAAGCCTTACGATGTCTGGGTGTATCGTGAACGGAAATGGCAAGAGATCACTAGTGATAAGCTTCTTCCCGGTGACCTCATGTCAGTGAACCGCACCAAGGAGGACAGCGGCGTTGCGTGTGATATTCTTCTGGTCGAAGGCAGTGTCATTGTAAACGAGGCTATGCTTTCTGGCGAGAGCACACCTCTGCTGAAAGACTCTGTCCAGCTCCGTCCTGGCGGTGACTTGATTGAGCCGGAAGGATTGGATAAGCTCTCGTTTGTGCATGGAGGTACCAAGGTCCTTCAAGTTACTCACCCTAATCTCACTGCCGACTCGGACTTGAAGAACTTGTCCAACAACGTTACCATGCCCCCAGACAATGGTGCTTTGGGTGTGGTTGTTAAGACTGGTTTCGAAACTAGCCAGGGTAGCCTCGTCCGGACCATGATCTACTCAACTGAACGTGTCTCTGCCAACAATGTTGAAGCTCTGTTGTTCATCCTCTTCCTCCTGATTTTCGCAATTGCCGCTTCGTGGTACGTGTGGCAAGAGGGTGTGATCCAGGACCGCAAACGCTCCAAGCTTCTGCTCGACTGTGTCCTCATCATCACTAGTGTTGTTCCTCCCGAATTGCCTATGGAATTGAGCTTGGCTGTAAACACTAGTCTTGCTGCTTTGAGCAAGTATGCCATTTTCTGCACCGAGCCTTTCCGTATCCCCTTCGCCGGTCGTGTTGACATCGCTTGCTTTGACAAGACCGGAACCCTGACTGGAGAGGACCTTGTCGTTGATGGTATTGCTGGACTCGGTTTAGGTGAGGCTGGTTCGAAGGTTGAAGCTGATGGTGCTCAGACCGAATTGGCCAATCCCTCTGCTGCTGGACCCAACACCACTCTCGTTCTCGCCAGTGCTCACGCATTGGTGAAGCTGGATGAGGGTGAGGTCGTCGGTGACCCTATGGAAAAGGCTACATTGGAATGGCTTGGCTGGACTCTGGGAAATAACGATACTCTGTCTTCCAAGGGCAACACCCCCGTTGTCGCCGGTCGCAACGTCGAATCCGTTCAAATCAAGAGAAGATTCCAGTTCTCCTCGGTTCTGAAACGCCAGAGTACCATCGCGACCATTACTACCAATGACCGCAAGACTTCCAAGAAGATCAAGTCCACATTTGTGGGTGTCAAGGGTGCCCCAGAGACCATCAACACTATGCTGGTCAACACACCTCCCAACTACGAGGAAACCTACAAGCACTTCACCCGCAATGGTGCCCGTGTGCTGGCTCTTGCCTACAAGTATCTTTCATCCGAAACTGAACTTTCTCAGGGCCGCGTGAACAACTACGTCCGCGAAGAGATCGAATCCGAGCTAATTTTTGCCGGTTTCCTTGTCCTGCAGTGCCCCTTGAAGGATGATGCTATCAAATCTGTCCGTATGCTAAATGAGAGCAGCCACCGTGTTGTTATGATCACTGGTGATAACCCATTGACTGCTGTCCATGTCGCACGCAAGGTTGAGATTGTTGATCGTGAAGTTCTCATCCTTGATGCTCCTGAGCATGACAACTCTGGAACCAGGATTGTCTGGCGCACCATTGATGATAAGCTCAATATCGACGTCGACCCCACTAAGCCCCTGGACCCGGAGATCCTGAAGACTAAGGACATCTGTATCACTGGATATGCTCTCGCAAAGTTCAAGGGCCAGCAGGCTCTCCCTGTTCTGCTCCGTCACACTTGGGTTTATGCTCGTGTGTCTCCTAAGCAAAAGGAAGACATTCTTCTTGGTCTTAAGGACGCTGGATACACCACCCTGATGTGCGGTGATGGTACCAACGATGTCGGCGCTCTGAAGCAGGCTCACGTCGGTGTCGCGCTTCTGAACGGCTCGCCAGACGATCTAACCAAGATCGCTGAACACTATCGGACCACTAAGATGAAGGAGCTGTACGAGAAGCAGGTTAGCATGATGCAAAGATTCAACCAACCCGCCCCTCCAGTCCCTGTTCAAATCGCTCACCTGTATCCCCCTGGTCCTTCCAACCCAAACTACGAGAAAGCCATGGAGCGGGAGTCGCAGCGCAAGGGTGCCGCGATCACCGCTGCCGGCGGAACCCCCGAGGCTATCCCAACCATCACATCTCCTGGCGCTCAGGCCTTGCAGCTATCGAACTTGACCCCCCAGCAGCAGAAACAGCAGAAGGCCCAGGCTGCCGCAGCTGGCCTTGCAGACAAGCTTACATCTTCTTTGATGGAACAGGAGCTGGATGAAAGTGAGCCTCCCACTATCAAGTTGGGTGATGCATCAGTCGCTGCTCCCTTCACTAGCAAGTTGGCCAACGTTATTGCTATCCCGAATATTCTTCGTCAAGGTCGTTGCACCCTGGTTGCGACTATTCAGATGTACAAGATTCTTGCTTTGAACTGCTTGATCAGTGCGTACAGTCTGAGTGTCATCTATTTGGAGGGTATTAAGTTCGGTGATGGACAGGTCACCATCAGCGGTATGCTGATGAGTGTCTGCTTCCTTTCTATTTCCCGCGCCAAGGTATGTCGTACTTCTCCGCGTTCACAATTTGCTTTACTAATGTTTTAATGTGAAGTCTGTCGAGGGTCTGTCTAAGGAGCGCCCGCAGCCGAATATCTTTAACGTCTACATCATTGGATCTGTTCTTGGACAGTTTGCCATTCACATCGTGACTCTGATCTACCTCTCCAACTATGTCTATAAGCACGAGCCGTACGTTGAACCTTCCTCTAATTCATCTCACCTCATGGCTAACACAACTGATAGGAGAGATTCCAATATCGATCTCGAGGGCGAGTTTGAGCCTTCCCTCCTGAACAGTGCCATCTACCTTTTGCAGTTGATCCAGCAAATCTCCACTTTCTCGATCAACTACCAAGGCCGTCCTTTCCGCGAGTCAATCCGCGAGAACAAGGGCATGTACTGGGGTCTCATTGCCGCATCGGGTGTTGCATTCTCCTGCGCCACCGAATTCATCCCCGAGCTAAATGAGAAGCTGCGCCTCGTACCCTTCACCAATGAGTTCAAGGTGACTCTGACCGTGCTGATGATCTTCGACTACGGTGGCTGCTGGTTGATTGAGAACGTTCTCAAGCACCTGTTCAGTGATTTCCGTCCTAAGGACATTGCTCTTCGTCGTCCCGACCAGCTTAAGCGCGAGGCGGACCGTAAGTTGCAAGAACAAGTGGAGGCAGAGGCTCAGAAGGAGCTGCAAATAAAGAACTAGTTGGCTGGTTTGAAGATTTGTATCTGCATACATAGAGAGGGGTTGTTGGATTTTAGAAATGTTCATGTAATGCATGACATTTAATACATGTTTTTGCTTTTTATCAAAACATTATAGCAAGTGCAAATGTTCTTTTTGGTTTGAATGGATACTCTACTCCGTACTCCGTAGTCTGTCCAAGAATTTGGATCACCACAATGTTTGAGTCAAGAAAGAATGAACCGCATATTCAGCATAATAGGGTCGAAGAATCTGTACTAGGTAGTCAATCCAATCATTTTGCCACCTCCAGACAGAGAGCTTTGGAAAATTCCCAGTATTCAGGATACCAGCCACTAAACTCCCAATCCACAATCCCACTGACAAATCCATCGTTGACTATGATATTCTGGAGGCGTAGGTCTCCGTGGGTGAATTTGATCTGGTGTTTGTTTTGGCACAGCATACCGGATAGGAAACTCTTGATGTGACATCTTGGTGCTTTGGATTGATAGGCATCGACGATTGCGTTATTAAAAGCTTCTTCGGAGTCAAAGGGTCCTAGACATGTGTATTAGCATACGTATATATATCGGTGTAGTCACTGCTAACCTTTGTCGTGGTAAGTCTCAAAGATCGGATCCATAATGGGACCGGAATCAGCGGAGCCTATGTAGTTGCCGTCGATCTTGCGAAGTTCGCAGAAATATTGCTTGAGCTGGTTGGTAACATGGGCTTTTGTGTTCTCATCATAAGATTCCCAGACTTTATCGAGACTCTGACCTTCCTCGAAAGTCATGAAGATGTAAGTATCAAATAGGCTACCGTAGTCTCCAATATCTCGGTCTATCGGGCCATAAGTGTAGCAAGCGAAGATTTTCGGCACTGGTAGTGTTTCTGCTTTTGTTTCACAAACATCATGTTTTTCGCCTCGGTCAATGTGACATGGGTTCCGAATTTGACGACAATTTCGGGTGATATTCTCGCTATCCTCACGCCGCCCCAGTTAAAGATAATGTTGTCGGGGTTAACCATTCCATCGACCTTGTCCGGGGAAGGCACGGTGAAATCGGGAGCCGAGAAAAGAATGTTCATCTGGGGTTCACATTCTAGAACTTGAGCAGATTCCTCTTCTTCCGGGCTTGACATATTGAAGACAGTGGCAACACGTCAGAAGTCGGACGTCGGGGAAATTGGGAAGTTAACGTGAAGAAAGGGGGGAAGTAGAAGAGCGGGCAGATTATAGGACAGGGATGCTTGTAGACAAATATAGTACTAACCAGAATAGGTAACCTCGTGAATATGATAACTTTACACTACAACTTATGACTGGGATTGGAGATATTGTCGGAGTTAGGGCTAAAAGGACCAGGAATCCGGAGTATATGTCCCTTAGATCTATCTCATGGCCCCGATATAATAACCTCGGTGAGGTGCTGCACAACCCATTGGATGTGATAAACCTGTTCTTTACTATTACAGACTTCTCCGTACTTTTAGAATTTATAACGTCAAGAGAAAACATCCCAAAAATGGCTCTAGAAAGACATCGGTGTTATCTTACATCAATCGTCCCTTATAGTTATAGATAATCCGGTTATTGGAGTCATACGTCATTAGAGATAGGCGGCATATATGGCCGACTACTCTATGATTTCATCGTTCTTCTTCACACAACGTTGAATCGTGTCTTCTGCATATCCAATTCAACAACAATATGGCCAAGCTTACTCTCCAGTCAACGCGTCAACTGCAATCGGGACATGGGATCCCAATCCTAGGATACGGGGTCAGTTACCCCGCAAACAAAGATGAGTCTCAAGAGCAGAGCTGACATTGTATGAATATAGGTCTATATGATGTACGTTTGAACCAATGCTTCCTCTTGAATCTCCTAACCAAACGACAGTCCCTCATCCGAGACCGAGAAGGTTACCCTCGAAGCCCTGAAAGCTGGATTCCGCCATGTACGCTCCCCGGGAAGATCGCAAGAAGACCGTACTAAAGAGATTCCAGGTCGATTCGGCGATCATGTACCACAACGAGGGGCCTTGCGGAAGGGCAATTCTGAATTCGAAACTGGATCGATCGCAGGTCTTCTTCACAACCAAGATCCCGCCGCAATCAATGGGCTACGAGTCTACCAAGCGGGCGATTGATTCGAGTCTAAAAGAAGCAGCACAGGACTACTTTGACCTGTAAGCTCCCACGGGAATCCAGAAACGGATATCCCCCATGGAATTGGAATCTACAGTCTAACCGGTGCATATACAGTATTCTAATCCATGCTCCCTACGGCGGCAAAAAAGCTCGTCTGGGTTCCTGGGATGCACTAGTCGAAGCACAGGGAGCAGGCAAAGTGAGATCTATCGGTGTATCTAACTTCGGTATTCACCACCTCGACGAGCTGGAGGCGCACATCCAGAGTAGCGGGGCTAGCCAGATCGATGTCGGTCAGTATGAGCTGCATCCGTGGTTGGATCATTCGGATATCGTGGAGTGGTTGAAGAAGAGGAATATTGTTGTTGAGGCGTACTCGCCTCTTGCGCATGGGAGTCGCTTGAAGGAGCCTGTGTTGCTGTCTATCGGGAAGAAGTATGGGAAGACGCCGGCGCAGGTTCTGATTCGGTGGAGTTTGCAGATGGTAAGTAGGATTGATTTCCTTAGAGTAAATGGTGTAGAATCAGGATGCTAATAGTTCTGGTGTTAGGGATTTGTGCCTCTGGCCAAGTCTGTTACGCCGAGTCGCATTCGCGAGAATGTCGATGTCTTTGACTTTGAGTTGGAGGCTGAGGATATGAAGTTGCTTGATACGGGAGATTATTCTCCCACGGACTGGGATCCGACGGTTGACAAGGATTGAAGTAATTGCAGATTAGATGGGTGAAGTGTAGAGTAGAGGAACCTTGGAGAACGTTGGATTTGTCAGGCCCGTAGGAGAGAGGGGCTCTCCGCGGGGTGAATTTGCAACTTTCAACTTTCGGACCATCTTCACCCTCCTTCACTTACGATTAGATTTCAATACTTCTATATCTAAGATCTCGCTCATTCGTTCATCATGAATCTGATTTTATCCAGTTCGTAAGTGATGTCATTCGATGCGCCTCGATCAGTCACTCAACCCTCATAGGAATATTATGCAAGCTGGGCGGCAATCCGTCATTCGCCAGCCTCTAACGCAGAAATCAAACGTTGAGCTAATCAATTCGCTTCGATCGAACTTCCTTGCCTCGCAACAGACCGAAACGTCACCGGCCAACGGCACCGACACAAATGGTCAATCCGTGTCGCATCCACGTTCATGGGCGCTACAGACCGAGGACGGCCTCTATATCCCCGAGATCGACTTCTCACAGCCCGGCCTGTCAGAGGACCGTGACCAATATGATATCACAGTGAAACTATTCTACCTACCGGGGATCCCGGTATCAAGGCGGTGCGCACACACCAGAGAGGCAATTGATCTGGTATTGAAGGAGCTACATGTCAAGTCTATCGATCTACTGATCGTCTCATTCCCGGGGATCCTGTTCGACGCAGACGACGACAGCGAAGAAGAAGACAGCGAGCTGAGCAACGGTGAACCGGACGACTTCGACAGTATGGTACAGACATGGCACGTGCTAGAGTCGCTGCACGAGCAGGGCGTGATCGCCCAGCTGGGCGTTGCTGAGTTCGGCAGCGAACGCTTGGCCCGGTTCCTGCCGCACACCAAGGTCAAGCCCTCGGTCGATCAGATCAATCTTAAGGATTGCTGTGTCGTTCCTAAACATTTGATTCTCTATGCGAAACAAGAGCAGATTCAACTCCTCACCCATAACGACTGCCATGATATTCTTCCTGTCGGCACGACGCGGGAACTGCTGGGTCCCACTGAGAAGAGTGGTGCGGGAATCTTGGCTTCCTCCCCCGAGGCCAACGACGGCATCCAGGGCGTTGTCGAGCCGCAGTGGGTGGTTAAGTACACAGCAGTCATCAAAGATCGTGGAGTAGTCGAGAACAAGGGGTATTTCGCGTCGGCTCATGTCGGCACGTGTCTCAAGGACCGGTCATGAAATGCTTTTTCTTTCGTCAATAAAGATATCTGTCGTGACAAGCGTGGCGTTTCTTTTTTTTAAAATCGATCATAGCAGTTGTGGGGAGGTTGCATCCCATCTCTAAAATCAAACAAGAGGCTTAACCAAGCATGCTCCTCTTCCGCCCTCTCAAGCGCACATCCTCAAGCTTCTTCAGCGCGGAAGGAGCCCCCTTGTAGCTATCCCGGTAACCCATGATCAGCGCCTCGAGCAAAGGCTCCGAGCGCGGATGCGTGCTCCCAATAGCCCGCTCCAAAACGTACAAATCCACCGCCCGGTCCTCATCCTGATTGCTATGCGACGCAAGACCAAAATCAATCAGCACGACATCCCCCTCCATAGAGGGCGCTCCAGTGCCCTCAACCGCATCACCTGCGTCCGCAGACGGGCGCAGCATGAGGTTACTTGTCGTCAAGTCTCCGTGCACAATACCAGCCTTGTGCAGGACACCAATGGCCGAGCCCATTTTCCTCAGCAAGCCGCGCACACGCGCCTCTTCGTTTTCAATCTGTGACTCATCCAGCGAGCCCTCGTTGTGCTTCATCCACGCTTCCCACTGCTCGAGAACTACCCGCACCACAGGCCCGTCAATCCACTCCATCATTAGCCAGGCGCCGCCCCACCCGCCTTCGGGGCCGCCGTGTCCCTCCCAGTCCAGGGCTAGGAGCGCTGGGACGCTCACGCCCTCCCGTATGAGTTTCGCAAGGCATCGCGCTTCCGAGATTATCCGTTGGCGGGTAAGTCGACGGTCTAGGATTGGGTGGCGGTAGGGTTTTGATGGGCGGATCTTGAGCGCGGCGGAGATGGAGGGGTCGAGGGAGGTGGTTTTGTAGAGGTGGGCTTCGGCGCCTTGGGTGAGGAGGATTGGTGGTGGGGTGGTATTGTTGAAGGGGGGGGGAGAGCTGGGGGTTTGTATTCTTCCATTTTGAGAGGGTTGGAGAGAGCTGGAGAGGTTGGAAGGTGGAAAGGGATGAAGTGAAGAGGAAAAAGTTGTGGTGGGGCGGATGTCGGAGTATAACAAGTTGTATACAGAACCAGGAGGATTGAATATCTACATAATGTATGTTGATATGATGATATGTTAATATGTCAAATCTATTGAAGCAGAAGCAGTTCGTAATTAGATAATCGAAATCATCAATGCATAGTATCTCATAATTATGTGGACGCATGAGTTCGTTCACAAAGCCCTATATGTATCCCTTTCCCAATATCCAATATCCAATATCCCTTCCATATCAACAATTAAAGCAGATGAAGATCCGGGCGCACATTAGCCAGCCGACAAGTACCCTGATACATCCTCTCAAGAGTCGACGCCATAACCTCTAGATCAGTAGACTCCGACGACCAATGCTTCAGCGTTCGAATCGACAGCCTCACCAAAGCAGTCCAATTCGACGGTAAACGTACCTGCCACGTACTAGGATCCCTCGATGCTTCGAGCTGATATAAGATAGCCCCGAGGATGTGCACAGCACAGGCGAAGCTGGCGCGCACTACATTCCAGATCCACTCGTGGCGGAATTGATACCAGTAGCTTGGTATTAGGGTGACGCAGTTGTCAATGGCCTTTTGGGCCAGATGGAATACTTCTGCCCACATTGCGTTGTTCTTCCTGATAAACGCTGGCATCCCCTGGAAGTGCATCGCGAGGTAGAACGCTGGTCGGTAGATCCTCTCTAGTGCCATGTGGTACCGACCACGGAAGAAGAACCTCAGATCTGGGTTATCTTTTTGGGACTGGATCCCGGATACTGAGATTTGGTACCTTTTGGAAGAGTTAGCAAGGCTAGTAGGGGTCCTTTCATTGTCATGTTCGGGGACTTGGTCGTACCATGACGTTACAACACGCTCCGCGTCCATTGTCTTTCTTAGAAGACCGGGAATATCTTTGGTCCAGCCCTTCTCTCCTTGACGCCACATGTCAGACACTATGTCATTAGTGGTTCGGCGGTTACAGATGGACCCGATGTAGAATTTCCAGCCTTTCTCTTCTTCGGTGCCATCCAGCTCAAAGCCTGGCTTGACTGCAAAATCTTGGTCTTCATCCATTTCGTCATATGAGGAAGAGGATCTGCGAGAGAATTTAGGGAACGGATCTGAATATCCCAGGCTTTCAAGACCACTGCTCCAGAGAGGGAGCTCGCTCTGCATCTCACTGTTGACGATACTTAGTTGATGATCATATAAAAGTCCGGTAAGGAAAAACCCACTGTTCCGCTTGGATACAAGACCAATATAGTCTCGACTCCAGGTTATGGTAATTGTCATCAGCGGTCCACTGTTCTCTACACAGCGACCGCAAACGAACTTCTAATCTGCAAGATGCCTGCTGATAACAGAACCAAGCCTGCAAAGGTCGTATGGCATGTCTGTGGTAGCTTCCAGCAAGAAGAAAACACTGAATATCTGTTGGGGACGTGTGCAAGAAGCCGAATCTCTGCTTTGCCGCGTGGAAATATGTCTCAGCCAAATCGAGATTGGCGTCTGACATGGGTGGTGCTTGGAGTGCATCGAGATTCGCTGGCATATCATCCGCTAGGGGAACAAACTTCGATGACGTGCACGAAGCTAAGGCACACGCTAACAGCTACAGAAATGATTTAGTTCAAGTGGGACTTCCAAAAAAGAGTTGACATACCACTTGACACGAGGGGCCATCCCATCCCAGACCCTGGACGGTGACCTCCTTGGCATAACGGTCTAGACTGTCCAGATCGACTATCGGGTTTCTTCGGTGGCATAGTAGGAAGTATTTCCTGCAAAGTCTAGGGATCTCATCGACAAAGCTTCCAATCCCCACCTGCCGGGGTGCCTGCATACTGCGGGGCTGGTTATCCAGCGAGTCGAGTAAAAAAGATCGGATATGTTTCTCGGCTTCGGTGATGACCTTGTTGAAAATAGGCCATCGGAGCATATTCTCCCCGGAGCTAGCCATGTAAAGGACTCGGGGATCATTATCAGCTCCCCGGTCGTCGATACTAGCGGTGCTAGTGCTAGATGGATTGCTCCCCGGCAATGAATCAGCTACGGGGCTAGTATTCTGCATGGCCAACTCAAAGAATCCTTCCTTGAGTGAGCGAGTCGAGCTGGTGGAGCCTTCGGATTTGATATTCTCTAGCAAACCGGCGATATGATTCAGTCGCTGGAGCACCTCATTGTTCGATGGGTTCCCCGAATCAAATCCAACCCTAAGAATAAGGCTAATGTTTAGTGTGTTGTCCTCTCCACACGATCATGTTATCTTACTGGTTCTGATGTGGCGATGTTTCGGGATAGTTGCACTCCATCCCCTGCACGGCGCAGTAGCTACAGGTCGGCCTGGTATTGTCACATCGAGTCTTCCGCAGCCGACAGGTCTGACAGGCTGTCGGGGCTCGGGTTCGGATCTCGCGCTTCCTAGCGGTTCTTTGGTTGCCAAACTCCATGTTCATCCCAAGTGCGAATCCGCGGGGGGTTTTTCGGGGAGGCCGGGGAGATAGATGAGGGGAGATGCGAAAGATTAAGTGCGACCCACGGATATTCAGTACGGAGTACGCCGTGGTTAGAAAGCAATTCCTCGAGAGACCGTCCACTGCACAGCAAACAAAGAAACATTCAACCCACCGAGTGCTGACGGATGTGGCGTGGCCGGATAAGGCAATGGGTAACAAAGAACTGTCGAGGCGATGTGATGGCCAAAGGTTAACACCCATGGCTGCCTCAGGGGTTTCACGATGCTGATTGGAGGACGATGCACTCCCTGGTCACTCGGGACATGGGTGCTCTCTTGGGTGATTTGATGCCTTCCTTTTATTCCAAATAAACGGCTCCCCGGCCCTTTCTCTGATCCTAAAGGGTTCTCGAATCTCGTATTCCTGGAGTTTCTCTTTTCGGTTGGCTGCAGCCGTTGAAAAAACAAGGAAATCGTTGTGATATCCCCGGAAATATTGGGTATTGGGGTATGGAGTACCGATAGGTTGAGAATCCGAGACATTCCGTTGAGGGATGTTGTGAACTTCTTGTACTTTGTGTAAAAAGGTTGAATATTTGAATATAACCCAAGAAGCTTGTCCCTAGATCTTTCTACAGTCGTATTGGAAATTAGCTTCACGTCTGTACACACCCCGACTTTTGTTTTTTAATATTGTGATAGGTTCGAACCTGGGCGATTGTGGAGGGGGTGGTCATATATAGGAGTACTCCATATTCGGCTTCTTATAGCCCTAATAATTCATCTCACGTAGAGTCAAAGAGGACAAATGAAAACTATTGATCATATCGTCAATGAAATTCATCCGCTCAGGTAAGTACATGTACAAGCCTTGTCCAAAAGGCCAAATTCTTAACGCCGAAATTAATGCACAGTGTCACAGAGTCACAGTCACAGCCACTTCATCGGACCTTCCTCTTGGGTCGCCTTACCAAAGGCGCTTCACAATGTTCGGTCCAAGCATCTTCAAATACCGTCTTTCGTGGGCCAATCTGGCCTTGGTAGAAGTTCAGCTTACGCACAACCTCCATAGCACCTGTACCCAGTGACACTGTCTTGCCCATGATGATACATTCCGACACACCCTCGATGAGATCGGTACGACCGAGACCACCGGCGTCGAAGAGGTGATCGGCAGTCTTCTCGAACGAAGCAAGCTGAAGGACTGAGTCGCGCATCTTGGCCAGACCGAAACGCGTAATACCGAGCACTTCACCCTTGTAGGTCATCACGTCGGCTAGAAGCTGCATGTGACGAGGATCAATGTCCATGTCCTTCATGACTTCGCTAATTTCGACGACGATCGTGCTTCGGGCGGCTTCAATACCCAGAACCTCTCGCGCCTCCATAATGTTGTTGGTCCTGGTGTGGAGACCGTCCACACCCATCGTAGTCATACACTCCCTCAATCCGTAGCCTTCCACGAGCAAAGTGTTCGTGGTCGAGGTTTCGTCCGTGCGAATGATAGCTCGGGTGGCACGTGGGTGACCCAGGATTTGGATGTTAGGAAGGATACGCTTCAAATGCTTCAAGCGGAGGAAGGGATCAACGCTCGTGGCGGCAATCTCCGTCTTAGAAAGAGATGCCTTGCTGGCCGGATCGAGATCCATGTGGACCTTGATTGAGGCTTGCTTGCACGAGAATTTGAGATCGCCTCCCTTGAAGCGCTTGTTGGTTTTGATCGCCTCAACGATCTGTGGCGTCGTGATCTCCAGCGCCAGATCCTCGATCGTTTTCCAGTTCAGAACAACCTTCAAATAGGCATCATCGGGGGACCAAACCTCCGTGATAGAGCGGATGACGTCGCGGAGGAAGGTCTTTTCAATGCGTCCTTTCACAATACGAGCAGCGATAGTGCTTTCTTTGTTGACCAATTCGCAAGCCACGACGGGAGTACTGATCTCCTTTGAGGCGTTGATGATTTCCTTGATACGAGGTACACCCTGCGTGATACTCATTCCGGCGACACCAGCGAAATGGAAAGTTTTCAGGGTCATTTGCGTTCCTGGCTCACCAATGGACTGGGCACCAACGGCACCCACAGCGTGACCGGGCTCGACCTGGGCTCTCTTGTATTTCAACAAGCAAGCAGTGATGAAAGCCCTCAATGTGGTATCTGTCAGCTTGCCTGTGTGATCCAAGCCCTTACGGCTCTGCTGATCGGACGGGTCGATATCGCCACCTTGAGAGATCAATTTGTCGGCCCTCTTTTGCACGTATTCCTGAATCGAGTCAAGGAAGTCACGGGCACTTTCGAACTGATCTATACCATGATCACTGCGATCCATGTATGCCAGGTCATTACCGAGCAAGTCCTTGCGGACTAGCTTCGCACGTTCCTTCGAAAGCATCTGTTCGCAGACTTCCATCATTTCCATCGGTAACAAGCTTCGCTCGTCGTTGTTGTACGTAGTGGATTCTGAGTGAATAAATGTTCGATCGAAGTGGACAGGTTTGGCTTTACCCTCCATATCCACGGGATCCAACTTATCGTCACCATACTGGAACTGAACGATGGCAGCAGACGAGTTACGGACCGTGTCATCATACATCGATGACAAATCCTCGAGGGATTTCATCAGACGACGAGACATGTAACCAGTCTCGGCAGTCTTGACAGCTGTATCGACCAGACCTTCACGACCGGACATAGCGTGGAAAATGAACTCTGGAGGCTCCAGCCCGGAGAAGAAACTGTTGCGAACGAAACCCTTCGACGGGGGCTGTCGTGCATTCTTTGGGAAATGCGGTAGGGTACGATCCTGGAAGCCGTCCTGGACACGTTGACCACCGATAATTTGTTGACCGACAAGAGCAACCATTTGGGACACGTTGATACTAGAACCCTTCGATCCGGAAGTGGCCATGATCAGGGGCGAGTTGTACTTGCTCAACTGCATAATACACTCGTCACCAGCTTGTTGACGGACTTTACTGAGAATACCGGAGATCTGGTTCTCCATGGTTTGCAATTCGTCGCATCCAGGATACTTCTCCAGAGTGCCCGCCTTGTACTTAGCAATGACTTCGTCACACTGCGAGTACGCTGCCTCAACAAGATCGTTTTTCGACTGAACGAGTCCTGCACTAGGGTAGACATCTCCGATACCAATTGAAAAGCCGATGTTGGTGAACCATCGGGCGGACAGTTTAGATAGACGGTTCATACCCTCGGCTGCTGCCGGTGGGCCATAATCTCTGAGCATAATGTAGAAAACATTGTCTTTCTTTCCAGAACCAATTGTAGACTTGTCCATCACACCACACATAACTTCCGAGTTGCGGATGACTAACCAGCCATCATTGGGGTCCAAGTCCTTGGGACGACCATCCTTGGGCATCTTGAACTCACGGCATGCGGCGTCTAAGTTAACCATAACGGGGTCGGATAGGTTGGGGCGCATAAGAATGTTAAAGACTTGTTTGCCAGTCCACATCATCTGGGGCTTCAAAATTGATGGTGGTGGGAGATCGAATCTTGTTTCAGGTCCGAGCATATAGAGACAGATCTGCGTGAAGGAGGCACGATCAAAGAAGTTGTCTTTGCTGCTCAAAACATACGCGGCACTAATGAAATCCTGAATGGCAGAAATGATGGGCTCTCCGTTTTTAGGGGTGACCAAATTGTTCTTCACGCCCATTAGCTCCATCGCTTCTGCTCGGGCCTCTTCGGTCTGCGGCACATGAAGGTTCATCTCATCTCCGTCGAAATCGGCATTATAAGGGTTGCAGACACACTCGTTCAATCGGAAAGTCCTATGGGGTCGGATTTTGGCGAAATGAGATAGAATACTGAGCTTGTGGAGGGAAGGCTGTCGATTGAACAGCACAATGTCGCCGTCTTCAAGATGACGCTCAACCACATCGCCTTCTTGCAGCTGATCAGCCATTCGCTGAGTATTACTATACTTCAACATCTGTCTGAATCCGGTTCCTTTCTTGACGATCAAGTTCGCTCCGGGCCACTTGTTGCTACCATTGCAAATCCGTTGTTGCAGTTTTTCCTTGTTATATCTGGTCACTAGTTCAGGATAAGTCATAACCTTTGCCACCAGCTCCGGAACAGCGACCTCATCAACTCGCAAATTTGGATCAGGTGAAATGACAGTTCGCCCAGAGAAATCAACACGTTTTCCTGACAGGTTTCCACGAAAACGACCTTGCTTTCCCTTCAAGCGTTGGACGAATCCCCGGATTGGTTTTCCAAGATCGGCTTTGTTAAGCCCAGGCACATCACTGTTGATGTAGACAGCAATTTGAAGCTGCATGTAGTCCCAGCACTCCATGATTGTTTGAACTGGAGCGCCCTTGAGTAGAGCATTTTTAAGATTGATATTGCTCTGCACAATGTCACCTAGCTTGGCGGTCAAGTCATCTTCTGTGGATGCGCCATCTTGTCCTACTGAAGGCCGAATGCAAACCGGTGGAGCTGGAATGAATTGCCATAGGAACATTTCCGGGCGAGCCTCCTTTGGATTCATGCCAATCAATTCACAGTCAGAGTCGGACATTTTCTTGAATAGCTTAAGAACGCGAAGGGGGTTCATATCATCCTGCGCCTTTTTGAAGTGTTTTTCGACCTCCGGGTTTGCACCTCTCGCCTCGAGGAAAGAGTTATCAAAGACATCCTTGCTGATCGGCGTTTCTTTTTTGACGGAAACCGAGACGTTGAATGCACGGAACTTGTCGTGGGTAATCTTCAGAGCACTTGTTCCGGTCTTCTTCACGACACCATTGATCGCTCCGCAGTATGTACATTTACGGGTTTTCCGACACCGTTCGTTGATGCGCTTTGCTATCTGCGTCCGGCGTAGATTATCAAGGCCCGGTCGGCGCATATCGCGAAGATAGGTACGGCGCTCTGCCTCGGGGAGCAGAATATTCGAACATTCCTTGCAAATTTCCTGAAGGATCGAAATGACGCGCTTGAAATAACCGACGTGGAAAGATGGCAGGACCAATCTCACATGGCCAAAATGACCATTGCAGTCTTTGAGGTTGTTTCCACATGTCGCGCAAGAATCGGTTTTGTTCGAGATACCCATGCGCTGGTCGAGAGGTCCATTCGCAACGACCGTTCGGGTCTGATCCAAGTCGAAAAACTTTCGGTCGGAAACTTCCACCACTGCTTGGGCAACAATGTCATCGTTGGTTCTGGAGCATAAATATTCATTAGCGATCAAGTCTGCGACAAACGCTTGTGACAAGCACATGTGAATGAACTGCGTACAAGACACCAAACTTCAGTTCCTTGATCACTTTAGGAACGCTGTCAATAACCTGGGCCTTGCCCAGGTCTACCTGCGCACCCTCTGGAGGCTGCATGGCCGTGTCAAGTGCGGAGCATGGCAGGGTGACTCAAAGCGATGCGATCGGCATATGCGGACGTCAGCCGCCAGACCAGATTTCAGGCTCGAAGATAAATTGACTCTGATATTTTGTGGTAGGTATGAAATGAGAAGCCACAGATATCGAGCGAGGTTATTTTGACACAATTAAGTGAAGTGAGAATGAGTAGAGGAAGAAGTTATATGGCGGGGGTCTTGACATGAACTTTTTTTCTGCCGGTAAAGCTCTCACCGCTGTCATGAGTGGCGCATGTTTGTATAAGGTCTTAATACAAGATGAAATATCTCAGAAATAGTGTTATACAATGTATTTAGATGCTAATTTACACGCTTATTTTGCCAAGAATGCCTGGAAAGCTTTGTGCTCGATCACGACATTTCCAACTGCTCGCAACCTCTTGCGGCCTTCTTTCTGCTTCTCGAGCAGCTTTCGTCGCCGACTTACATCACTAGCATGCAATTTTGCCAGCACGTCTTTTCGGTAAGGCTTGATAGTCTCACGAGCGATGATTTTCTTACCGACAGCAGCCTGAATGATGATCTCAAAAAGTTGTCGGTCGACATGCTCCTTGAACTTGGTTACCCAAATTCTGCCCTGTCGGTTCACCTGGCTCGAATGCATAATTCGCGTTACAGCGTCCACTGGCTCCCTGTTGACCAAGAGTTGTAGCCTGACAATGTCACCAGCTCGCCATGCAGATTCTTCATAGTCCAAGCTGGCATAGCCCTTGGTACCTCCTTTCAGTTTTCCAAAGAAATCATCAACCAGATGGGCTAGAGGCACTTCGTACTTCATAATGACCTGAGTCGATGTGAAATACTCAATGCTTTGTTGCTCACCGCGATTGGCTTCGCAGAGCTCAATCACTTTCCCCAAGTACTCTTCTGGGAATGTCAGAGTGCACAAAACATACGGCTCTTGAACCTCGGCAACTTTGAGTCGTACACTATCATCATCGGGGAATTTGGCGGGATTGGTGATAATCTCTTCGGAGCCACTTTTCCACACGACCTTGACTGGGACGGAGGGTGGTGTAATGATGATACTGGCGCCGTGCTCCTGTCGTAGGCGGTCTTCAAACACGGAGCAATGAAGGGTTCCCAAAAATCCCATACGGAAACCGGCACCTAAGGCTTCTGAAGACTCTTTCTGTACTGTGATGCTTCGATCATTCAAAACCAGCTGGTTGATGCTGTCCTCTAGGTGCTCGAAGAGATCCGCATTCACTGGGTATACGGCCACAAAGACCATCGATTTGGGCTCTTCGAATCCAGGCAAAGGCTCGACGATCTTTTCATAACCGACTCTTGTGAAAGTATCGCCAATCTTGGCCTCCTTACTCCGCTTCATGCCGGGGTTGAAGTAGATGTACCCAACCTGGCCTGCACGGAGAACAGTTTGTGCGGTCTCGGTCGGATACATGATCCCGACTTCACCAACAAAATATTTGAGACCGGTAACGAAGGAGATAAGCTGCTGACCTGCACGCACCTCACCGTCGAAAATACGGACCAAGAGGATCACGCCCTTGTAGGAGTCGTACCATGAATCCACGAGGAGCATACGAAGTGGTTTTTTAGAATCACCGATAGGTCTAGCATGAAGTTAGCAAAATAAACAGCACTTCGGGAAGCCACTGGGTAAACCTACGCAGGGATTTTCTCCACCACCGTCGGTAGCACAGCCGGAACATTCAATCCAGTCTTTGCCGAAACCATCACCGCATTTTCTGTATCAATCTCGAATGTGTTCCTTATCTGCTCCAGAGCCCGCTCTGGGTCCGCTGAGGGGAGATCAACCTTGTTCAGAATGGGGATCAATTCGAGGCCTTGCGCAAAGGCCAAATAGAAATTGGCGACTGTCTGCGCCTGAACGCCCTGACTGGCGTCAACGAGGAGGATTGCTCCACCGCAACTGGCATAACTTCGCGACACCTCGGCACGGAAGTCCACATGGCCAGGTGTATCGACCAAGTGTAGCAAATAATCCTCGCCTTTATAGTTGTAGATCATGGTACACGTCTGTGCTTTGACCGTAATTCCTCGCTCTCGTTCGACATCGAGTTTGTCCAAAACTTGCTTGTTCGATCCTGCTTCAATTGTGCCCGTCAATTCGAGTAATCGGTCGGAAAGCGTGCTCTTGCCGTGGTCAACGTGTGCAACGATGCAGAAATTGCGAAAACGTTCGATTGGGATCGCGGCAATTCTCTTCTCGAGGTTTACGTCGAGTTTTATATGCGCAGTTTTCGAACGTCCATAGTAAATCGTGGTAGTAGAGAAACTCCTTTTAAACCTATACAAAGAAAATACAGTTGGTGGTCGGAGGCTCGCGGCCTGGCATCTCGGCGCTGCGCTCAGCCATCGGCCTAACTGCAGACATCCTCGCATTGGGGCTTCTGCGGTGGCATAGGAGGGGCTGATGGTATGCAAGCGTCGAATCGAAGTGTATCCGTGGGGCAATCGATCAGCACTTGAGTGCTGGTTGGACTTGTCACGATTTGCGGAGAAAAAACGGACGCGCGGGCGGTGACCGTTTATTGCTGCGGTGACCATTCGACGTAAACAAGGCTCTATCTTTCTTTCACCTTCAGAGTCCGCAGCTGCCTATCTACAAGTTCGTCATGTCGGAAACCAAGGGAAAATCAAAGGTGCACAAGCTGTCGATTAAAGGTGCATACCTCTCGTCTTCTTATGCAGTTATCGTGGTTGTACAAAGCTTACAAGATAACAGGATCGGCCAAGCTTGTCTCCGAATTCGTGAGTCGTCCTTTAGATTGCTTCAATGATGTCTGAGTACTAACAGGCTCAGTTTGAATACTCGATTAATTCAATCCTGTAAGTTTATAGTCGTTTCCTGTCCAAGACACTGGCTGATCGCATTGGGTGCTCAGCTTCCAACGAGGTGTCTATCCTCCCGAGGATTTCACGACGTAAGTATGCCCTCCATCTTTACCCACTACAATACAGCAAGCTAATTGGAAATAGGATTAAAAAATATGGCCTCAATATGCTCGGTTCGTGAACCGTGTTCTTCTTAGCCGACGTCAGCAGCCCTAACTTCATAGCAGTTTCGGCCGACGACCAGGTCAAAGCCTACATCAAGAAGATCATGTCCCAGTTGAAGGAATGGATGCAGGGAGGAAAGATCTCGAAGCTTGTGGTAGTTATCACGAGCAAGGAGACCGGAGAACATGTGGAGAGATGGCAATTCGACGTATGCATTCGACACTCTCTTATCCAAGCCCGTGGCTAACTATAACGTGACGGAATAGGTCGAAGTCTTCGGCAAAAATTCGAAAAGCAAGATCTCACAGAAAGCTGGCGACAAAGAGAACAGCACATCGGGGTAAGTCTGTTGACTGTGAGGTCATCTTGATCATCCCACTAATCTAACATCTTTATGCTTTGAAGAGATGCAAAATCCCCCGAACCTATCGAAAAGACAGAAAAACAAATTCAGGAGGAGATCCAAGCCATCTTCCGCCAAATCACCGCATCTGTCACCTTTCTCCCCGTCCTTGATGGTGACTGCACCTTCAATGTACTTGTCTATGCCGACGCAGATTCAGACGTGCCGGTGGAATGGGGCGACAGTGATGCCAAGGAAATTAAGAACGCAGAGAAGGTTCAACTAAGGAGCTTCAGCACAAACAATCACCGAGTTGGAACTCTGGTCAGCTACCGGCTGGCGGATTAACCCCCCCCGGGACACATTATGATCAAATACGAAGGATACTACGGATTGGCGTTTCGGGAAAGAATCAAGGACTTCTTCCACTTATCTATGTCAGAGGCATATTTGTTTCGGTCAACATCAAGGTCCCTTGGTTGTATTATGTCTAGTATAAGACCAAGGCAGGCTCTCTCGCTTCGGGAACCACTTATTACAATGATCATCCCCATCATAGCGGATTAGATATGACACCACATTTTCCAGTCCCAGATGAGAGAATATATCGTTTTCCATTCCAGGGGACCAGCCTCGTCTCATCCTCTTTCCTACTAGATCCGGGTTCACTCCGTAAAGATCTTCTCTCCAAAGCCCAATCCCATTCATAGCCTCGCCCCGAGTTAAGGTCTCTGGTGGAGTAACTTCCATTGGTGGATTGATACCTATCACAGCAACTTTGTGCATATAGTCTTTTTGTTCCGGCCCAACAGGAATCAGTCCCACAGCTGGGAAGTGGCACTGCATGAATCGAGCGCGTTTAAACTCGTGAGTCACGACTGTGACTCTCTGTGGATAAATGCCCGTATGCATCCGGAATAGTAATAGAGAGAACAAAAGATTTTGATATGAATCCGTGGCGTTGGTTTCTGCGATGATTCTTGATGGGTCAACTGTGGAGATAGTGGACATGGCTTGGAAGTAATCGTTATCCTTGGCCAAGTTCTGAATGTTGCTATATATGAGCTTTCTGGGTGATCGGTTGTACGGAATTCAGGTTTCTTACCAGGTAGGATTGACCTTCACTGAGCTCTGTTCTAGGCTTCTTGGTAGGCCCTCTGTGCAATGGATTAACGAAAAGAAATCGAAAAGGATATGATGAGAAACCCTTACCCGGAAAAGACAAGCAAGCCATGAGAGTCTTCTGCTAGAGCTTTCAATCCAGCTTTGACATGATCGATGAATGTGGGTGTTTCTCCCTTCTGGAAGGGCTCAATCAGCCTTCGGTGCATTAGATGGTATCTTTCATATAAAAGATCATTTCACACTAACCACTCGCTCTCTGAGGCTCCAAGCTTTGGGCCTCCGGTGTAAATGGCATGGCAGCAGACAATGATAAGGTGGTTGCATATAGCAAAGTCGGCATCTGGATTTGCGGTCATATTGGTGGATCTTGGCTGATCAAGCGAATGGATTCGGGTTTATCACAATGCAAGACATATAGACGATGCTAGTGAATTATGGACAATTATTGAGGATGGCTGAACAACCTCAGCTTCTAAATTCGTGCCCTCGATAGTGAGGCGAAGAGAAGGGCGGTCAACCGCACGCCACCTCAGAAAGAGTTCTCCTTCTTGTCTGCGGACTGAAGCCATCGGAATATTTTCTTTGCCTTTGCCTAAGAACGCCGGAGGCATGTTAAGATAGCCAAAAAAGATGATATGTTGTATATAATGTCTCAAAAATCACAAACCAACTAGATATCCTTACATCGTCAACCTTGGATCATAGAGACCGCAAACCGTCCGACTTGATCCAACGTGTACTATAGAAGTTGAAAGGTAAAATAGTAAAATTCGGTAGAATTGCTAAATCGTTGTCAACTATACATCAAAGCGAGGCTGTGGTCAAAACAACCACCGGTCCACACCATCAGGCACGTTGACCCTCTCCAAGATAGTCGGATCTCTTCACTCTCAACAAACTGCTTCAAAGCCGAATACATACTCCGATAACAACCACTGAAGGGTCTATAACGTCCGTCGCACTCATAACCTGGGCAAGGTAATGCAGGGTACACACCAACGCATTCACATCCTGTATACGGCCAAGTAGAGCAGGCATATGTCCAGTCCAGGTGCCTCGCGGTACCGGCAATATCGAGCAGTTGTTCTACGAAACGGAGTCGAAAACTGCGGTCATGGCCTTTCATGCGGGTTAGACCGGACAGACAGGCCGGTGCCTGTGCCAGTTGGCCAAAGTTGAACGTAGCACCGAGCTCAATCGCCCGAAGCACATCGTCCATATCTTGGTCCCCTCCTCCCTAAAAGGGCGTCCTCGTCCGTGTGTAAGGATAAAACAAATAATCGGGGAGATATCGCAGTAATTCACGACAAAGAAAACAAAATTTGTTTCCATGTACGGAGTATTCCGTACCTTACTCTCACCTTGCAAGCGTGGCTATGCACTTTCTTTGTTTCCTGAGGCATATAGACCCCGGGTTTCCTTTCTCCTTTCTCACGTATTGATAACCTCCGTGGATCTGAAGTATGTCGCCCACAATTCGTGGCGAATCCAGTTGAAAAGCACCTGGTGTATCAAGTGTTTTAAGATCTTCAGTGAAAAACTTCGATATTGCGAATACCTCCGAAGCATTTCCGATCCAGTGCTTTCTGAACAAGGAAGGCACGAAGAAATGCCAACAGTGTGGTTCAGAGGAAAAGCAATTGCCTTCGACCAGTGAGGGAATATGGGGAAACGCCCACGGTTCGGGGTCGCTCCCTCCTAGGAACGCAACCGTTACGGTTGGAATATGTCCAAGCGGACCATTCTAGAGATGGAAGACATTGCGCCGAAGATGGTTCTTGCCTGTGAAGAAAAAAATAAAATTACCTAATTGTACATGTTCGTCATCGCCCTCCATCCATGCGCCATAATATCAGCCCCCAGATCTGGGGACCCCCTCGCTAAATGCATCCGCGAAGCGAGAAACAAAGGCGAAACAAGTGGAAAGAAAAAAAAAGAGAACGCCTGAACTCGTGGGGGGGGGGGGGGGGGCATGCAAAGGATTTTGAAAATCAGAGGACGAATCAATATGTGCTGACATCCCAGACCATGAAACGCAACCGTGCGATGAACGCCAACCAGAGAATTCTAGTCGTAAAATACATTTCCATGACCCAGTAAAAGATAGTAAAGAAACCATGAAGGAACGTAGTAATGCATAGATATGAGAAAAAAAGATTGTGCCAATGTAGAGAACGGCAGTACAAGGGTATCAGTCGAAAAGGATGTGTTGATTTAGAGAGGATCGTGGCGGAAAGTGCAGTTGTCGCCTTTGCGACACTTGCCCTCGGCCCAAAATCTGCAAGCAACTAGTCCCACCTTATACTGTTTCAAAAGAGTTAGCCAATTGCTTATCAAAAAAATGCTGCAGTGTACTTACAGGCTTGGCCTCGTTGGCGCCAAATTTGGTCCGTTTCGAGCGGCTCCACGATTCGGAGTTAGAATTGTCGTCATAATAACCGCCCTCGCGGCCGCGCTTGCGCTCTGGGTCTTCATAGTCATGCCCTTGCTGTCGGAATGGGAGAGCACCGTTTTGGTTCTGCCCACCGAATTGTGCGAACATGGCGCCCAGGTTAGGTGCCATTGCTGATTGCGATTGCTGGGGCTGGGAATATGCAGGCGGCGCCTGCATTTGTTTCATAACATTCAAGATCGCGTTGAAGTCAAGGCCTTGCGGTTGTGGAATGGGTACTGGTGGAGCCGGGAGGACCTGTGATTGAGGTTGTTGTTGACGGAACATACTGATGGTTCTCTCGAGATCCGGCATGCCCCCGGGTTGAGTTGCCTGCGGGGCTGGGATTGGTTGCGCCTGTCCAGGAACACCCTGGATGATCTTGAGCAAATTGGAGATGTCAAATCCACTGTCTCCGGGAGTAGGTCGCTGCGGTTGTTGGGTTGGTTGGGGAGTCGTAGGCTTGGAATTCATGTAGGAGTAGTAACGTTCCTGGCGGACCTGTAGTGTCTTTGTAAGTATTGAATCGTAGTATTATCAGAAGTATAGCATACCTTGACCAGGTCGGGCAGCTCTCCGAAAGGCAATACATCGGTAACAATATCGTCGGGGTCAGGAGCTGGTGGCTCCTTTGGTGTGTCGGGCATGTCAGCAGGAGAGGTATAGAAGACCATAAGGGTAGTAGATTCCCGATGCTCCTGAGCCTCCCTCTCGGGACTCGTGGGCAGCTGGGTGCCGCCGCGCTTGATGAAACTGCCATCATTTGATTCCTCGAAATCGAAATCGACCACTATAATGGTCAGTAAGAATTTAAGATGTATTTGGAAGAATAACTTACTCGAAAGAGTATAACCGTCTTGAAATACGGTCTCACCGAGGTCCTCTTCTTCCAATTCGTCCATATCTTTGTGAAGCTTGAGAACACTACCTTCACCTTTAACGTCTCCTCGTGAGCGCAATGACCCATCGCCGGGACCTAATTCTTCATCCGGGTCGTGGGTAAATAGTCGGACTTCGGTAAGAGCATCATCCGGCTTCCAGGTCACGCGAAGTTTACGGCGCTCTTCTTTACGCAACCTGTTTTTGCGCTCAGCTTCAGTCTCCGGGGGCTGATCTTCGGCGGGCTTGGGGCTTGGTGCCTGCTTGGGTTTGTTCAAGTCGGCCATAATGTCACCAAATGAGAAAGATGGCTTTGGGGCTGGTGTCTTTTCCTTTTCGGAAGCAGCACTATTTGAGAGGTTAGTACAGATGAATATCGGAAACAGTTCCTTCGTGGGTACATACGTTGGCTTTGCTGCGGCGGCGGCGGCAGCCCTATCCGCATTTGTGGTCCCGGGTCTCTTGGACGCCGAACTTAAAGTGCCAAAGAGACTTGTTGGCTTAGGGGCCACGATATTGGCTTTAGGGCGCAGCACTGCAGCGCCGGTTGGCTTACTACTTTGTGCTCCTTTGACCGGTCCATTGCTTGCGGGTGCATGTTTATTCACATCCTTCAAGGGATTGGTAACTGCCATTCGTTTTGTGCCAGGCTGCAGATTGCTATCCGCCTCACGGGGTCGCTTCACTCCAGCCTCTCCTTTAGGCTGATCTGCTAAAACGCTCCTTGGATGTGAGTCTTCCTTGGCGGGCTTTTCACTCTCGTGTTTACGCTTCGTAGAGGCCGCAGCATTATCCAATATCTTCTGTGTGAGGTCCTTAACCTGCTGGCCACCCTTCTTGAGGAACTTTGGCAACAATTTGGAAAGATTGGTCTTTTGCATCAGGTCTTCTGTCAAAGTCGAGAAACGCGAGAAGAGCTTATTCCATGTTAGCCATTGCATTTGACACAAGAAGAGACAAACGTAAAACTTACCGAAAGCAAATTAATAGTCAGAGTCCCAGCAAAGTCTGCTGCTTGGAAACGATCGAGTAAGAACGAATATAAAGCCGCCACAACCATAGGATGTTCTCCCAGCCTACATGAAATTAACGATCAGTCATTTGAGCTCAACTATAACGTTTCAAGAATTTTGGCACACAAAGCTGCAAGTTTGAGCCAATTTCTAGATAGGAGTGATTCCCCTCAAAGAGATTCACAGATAGCTTCCGAAGGGCATATCTGAGAATCCATATGATGGAACCATTTTGTTCCATCTGATACTCTTATATATGTACTTAGGACACGCATGTATAATCAAGCCTTGCCACCGGCGAATAGAGCGATGAGCCTTTATTCTAGCTCGTGGCAGTGCTTTCATATCCAATGCTTCCAAGAATATTTATAGGTTTCTCAAACAGCTTCGGGATTTCTGTGACCATTACAGCCAGATGGAAGGGAGGGAATATATAGGGGTTGGGAGAGGAGAGGGATACATACTTCTCAACAATATTGGGATGACCCATTTCCAGTGTCGTGGTCGCAATTTTATCCATGGTACGACGTTGCGAAATGACTTTCTCCTTAAGTTGTGTTGCTTTCTGGTTGTCATCTTGGTTTTCAGCCAGTTTCATGGCCTGAACTTGTTCCTTCCATGCATCTCTTAATCCTTTGACAAGCTCTTTGTAGGCTACCAGCGCATTCTTGACCTTCTCAGGACCAGGCCATTTGTTTCTCGGTGACCACACGGCTTGGAGGGTATCATATTGTGCTGCAGCCTCGGGCTCAGTCGGGCGGATCGGAGGGATAGGAGAAGGCTCGTCAGGTGCTTCAATCTCAAGATCGGATTCATCCGAACTTTCACTTTCTGACTTAGATAAAGTTCTCATTCGGCCATTTTGAGAAGTCTTCTTCGTTTGCTGCTTATTAGAAGCGCCCTTCTTATTGGGGACTACAACTTGCAGTACTGGTAATCCTAGGAAAGTCAGTATTAAGTCTAACGCAATGGGTTCCAACTGGTCTAGGCATACCTCCAGGTGGAATCACCGGGTTGCCATTTGGTGCCATATGCGACTGGACTGAAAGATCATGCTGGTAGTAATTAAATTGCCTACCCCTTCTAAAAATCAGCAATTGCATTTTAAACAACCATGAAGTAAAGTGATAACTTACTGTTCGCTCCCTTGTTGTTTGAGGTCTGCAGGAATTCCCTGAATAAAGTTGTTTGTCAACGAAGACTGCTGTGGATTGAATGCCTGCGGGATAGAATTTAGGAACTGGGGGTTGATGGTGACATTCGGGTCTGAATCGGAGTAATCGTTGGTCAAATCAATTGTGTTTTGCTGCCTCGAGTTAGAGTCACGGTCACCACGAAGGGCATTTAGGGTCGGCTTACCAGCATTTCCGAGGAGTAGCTTTGAGGTAAAGGGTATGCAGAAATTGACGACTGGGGTTGTTGCTGTGGCCGTGGCTGTATTCTCTGCTGCGCGGGTGCTTCAGGAAATGTGTCTGGCACTGAGATGTGTGTGTTTTGTGGATGGAAATAATTTTGCTGGTAGGGAAATGATGGAAATGACGAAGATTCGGAGGCGCTCAGGGGACGAGAGTCAAAAGATAACCGATCTTGTTGGAAATGAGGAGCTTGGGAATGTATCTGATACTGATGCGAAGCTCCATATCCTCGTTGCGGTGGCTGTTGCAAAGGATTTGCTTGCTGCCAAGGCTGATGCACTGATGAGTAAATGCCATGGTTCGGATCTGGTCGTGAGGCTAGCTCTCTTGGCTGCTGTTGAAAAACAGGATGGTCCCATCCGATCCCAAGAGGTGTTGGTTGCGATGCAGAATCGTGCTGCTGTTGAGGCTGGTGCTGGGGTTGAGATGGCTGCTGAAGCTGCTGCTCGGGATCAGGGTATGCGGGGTCAAGTGTGCTCCAGTAATCAGCAGGTAGTGAATTCCCATGAGATAACCCCTGAATAGGGGTTTGAGCTGATTGCTCCATGGTGAAGCTCAGTCGAAGCTTCTCTAAGTTACTATGAAGCCTCACGTAATCACGTGCATGCACCTGCCTGGACAGGGCTTGGAGTTTATTTTGGCGCTCACCGCCTTTTAATTTTGGATGAAGTGGGTCGGAGGTTCGGAGGGATAAATAATTTTTCCGGTGAGGGAAGTGAGATGATTGGCTGGTTGTCTCACGACGGCAGAACAGGGGCCTGTAGAGCTGCTGGACTGAAGAATTGATAAGGATTAGACAATTCACATGTTTGATACGCCTAAGTGGACTTCAAGAGTTGCAATATGAGTACTGTCGTACCTTATGAAAGAAAACAGAGACTGCTTTTGGTTTTGACTCAGGATTAAAGCGGTGTATGCCTCAGGCACAAACTTTGTTCCGCGAGTTGACGGCGTTACCTTTGGCCTTGCAGCTTAATGACGAAGGCTCCGCAGTTGCAAATACAACGTAGAAGTATTAAGATGGCCCAGCTTTTTCTCCGGCGCCTCTCTCCTTGTGTTCTTGACTTTGTATCTCCTGCTTTCTCTTCTTGGGCTGTTCCTGTTGTCCGGCTTTTCGCTCTCCTTTCTCGGTCTTAAGTTTTGTCCCAAAAGAATGTCCTTGAGGAATCAGAGAAGTAAAAAGCTCTCATACGAAGGGCCAATCTAGCGTCACAGCCATTCGCTTTACGGAAAAAAAGAAGGGGTTGGGGAAAGGTGTTGACGGATGGTTAGAGTAGATGACTTGGTTTGAAGAAGAGAGTAAAAGGGACAAAAGCTGCTGGCAAGGCGGTTAACCGATGATACGATGGCGTACCAAAATTGACCGTAATTGTGGTATTGAAGGTCGTTCATTGGCCCACCGCCGTGTAAGTTACAACCCCTGTGTTACACGGCAGAATCAAACACATGTGATCTTTAATGTTTGCAGTGTTTGTAGTGTTTGCAATATTTATGTCAGCGCAGCTCAGAGCGGGATCCATGCCAGGTGGAGCGATAGCAAGAACCCCGATGTCAACAGTGCAAGGTACAACCTCATCATCATTATAAGAGTTGCGCGCATATTTCAGCTATCTTCCTGCGCAGCTCTGTACCTTTCCAAGCTTTGGTTGAAACCGAGCATTTCTCCCGATCTCACACAGCGCTGCCAACTATTGCCATGGCGCAATCCATGTCCCTCCGGGACCGACAGGTCGGTAAGTGACGCAAGCTAGATTTTTGAAATGAATTGACCTTTACTGATCCCTGGCTTTCAGCATCAATTCAAAAGTTATTGAACTTGAATCATGATCCACAACCTGTTGAAGACAGCACCATCGATCAGTCCGGGTCCGGCGGTCTTATCTCACACTCCACTCCGATTTTGAATGAAGATGGTGATCCGATATGGAAGGTCTTGGTCTTCGATAATATGGGCCGGGATGTCATCAGCAGTGTCCTGAGGGTAAATGACCTCCGGGCATGGGGCATAACTATTCATCTGTATGGTCGCCGCCTTCTCCCCCTAAACTGGGCCAACGCTAACGAAGACCCCAAGAAACCTTCATTCACAAAGATACCCTATTCCAGATGTCCCGGTTGTATATTTCGTGGAACCAACCCCCGATAATATCCAAGCGATCACTCGCGACCTTTCCCACGGGCTCTACTCCCCAGCCTACGTAAACTTCCTATCCTCCGTCCCGCGGCCACTTCTCGAGGATTTCGCTTCTCAAATAGTCACTTCTGGCGCATCTGAGCATATCGCGCAGGTGTTCGATCAATATCTCAACTTTATTGTGGCAGAACCGGACCTCTTCAGTTTAGGGCTTGGAAAGGATGCATACTACAAGATCAACAGCCCAAAAACGACTGATGAAGACCTGGATGGGATTGTTGACAAAGTGGTCAGTGGCTTGTTTAGTGTGAGCGTGACAATGGGTAAGTATTATATCCTACCTTGGATCATCGAACGGAGTTCTGACTGGCTGCGCAGGTAGTATCCCAATCATACGGTGCCCCAAGGGTGGTGCGGCGGAATTGATAGCAACAAAACTGGATCGGAAACTGCGAGACCACATCCTCAATTCCAAAGATAACCTCTTCTCGGGTAATCAGAACGCTTTGCCAGGAGTGCCATCAGCACGGCCGGTACTAATCATCATGGATCGAAACATTGATCTAGTCCCAATGCTCTCTCACTCGTGGACATATCAATCCCTAGTCCAGGATGTTCTTGAAATGCGTTTGAATCGAATCACTGTGGATGCAGGTGCAGGCGATCCAGAAGCTAAGGGCTCCAAAAGGTCTTATGACTTGAGCAGTACCGACTTCTTCTGGCAACGCAATGCCGGAGCCCCATTCCCCCAAGTGGCTGAGGATATCGATGCTGAGCTTACGCGGTACAAGGAAGATGCGAATGAGATTACAAAGAAGACGGGAGCCTCTTCGATTGAAGATCTCCAGAATGATACCAGTGCCTCCGCGCAACATCTCAAGGCCGCCATCACACTGCTCCCTGAGTTGCGGGAACGCAAGGCAGTTCTTGATATGCACATGAACATTGCCACCGCACTGCTCAAGGGTATCAAAGATCGGCAGTTGGACAACTTCTTCGAACTAGAAGAGACCATCACCAAACAATCAAAGTCGCAGATCTTGGAGTTAATCAGTGATCCTTCCAAAGGAAGTGAACCATTGGACAAGCTGCGCTTGTTCGTGATTTGGTTCCTCAGCACTGAAACTGAGCTCAGCCGCTCGGAAATGACTCAGTTCGAAGAGGCCCTGACACGAGCCGGCGTGCCCGACATCTCCTCTCTTGCCTATGTCCGCCAAGTGCGCGAGATCACGCGTATGACCATGATGACAACATCTGCACCAGAACAACAATCGTCCGATCTATTCCGTGGGTTCTCCTCACTTTCAAATCGCCTGACGGATCGCATTACCTCGGGCGCTTTAGGTGCCAACTTCGACTCGCTCATTTCAGGAGTAAAGAATTTCCTACCAGCGAACAAGGATCTTACCGTGACCAAGATTACCGAGTCGATCATGGACCCGGCTGCAGCTTCAAGCTCTGCCATTGCAAAGACCGAAAACTACCTCTACTTTGACCCGAGGAGCGCCAACGCACGTGGCGCCATGCCTCCGGCATCCGCATCGCGAAACCCGCAAATGCCTGGTGGAATTGGTAGCGCAGGCCCTGGCACCGGTGCCAGCTTCGGACAGCGCCGCCAAGCTTTCAGCGAGGCTATTGTCTTTACAGTTGGTGGTGGAAGCATGGAGGAGTACGGCAACTTGCAGGAATGGGTTCGCCGAACAAATGGCCAACCGGGTGCCGAGGGTGCGCCAGCTCAACGTGCAGCACCTGGAAACCGCCGAAGAGTTGTTTATGGAAGCACAGACCTGATGAACGCTACTGAATTCCTGTCGGATTCATTGGTGCCTCTCGGTCGGGATAGCTAAATGTAATTGTGACTAGGTGGGAGTCGACATCAGCATAGAGCCAACCGGAGGGTTGTACACCTAAAACATAGTATAATTGAAGTGCTCTGATATGTCTATGGTGTCTAATGGTGTTCTTTCCTGCTATTGACTTGCCTTAGCGATTTTGTTCTTTGCTAGACATCCAAATCTCACCAATAATTATGTCTATTTGAGGGCACGACTTCATCCTCGAACTCCACCTAATGTGTTGAGCCAACCCCAAGGTCTGCTCGCGGTCTCGATCAACCAATACGATCTTGGTAGAACGAAATAAACAGAACTCACTCGAATCAATTCATGGTATCATATTGGAAATCTACAGAAACTCCTAAATATCTGGCACTTGTGGAGTTCAATAATCATCTGTCAATCCTATGGGATATAGAAGTATACCACCATCGTCATCCGCCTTCTGAGGCAACAGTCTGGAACCAAAGCCGCAGCAAACTCGATCAATCAGAACCTTTTCCAAAGATGTGCGACTTGGAGTTATCTTCTTTGCCCATTCAGCCGCATTGCCTCACTTGTCCATGGTCGCCTGAGTGATGTCAGGGCAGTATCATCGTCCTGGGATCTAGCGCCACGACGAGGGTATAAGAATCAGACTGACCTGGTGCTTTTTACATTCCATAAAACAAAAGATTACACAAATAATATTATTATCACTCTTAACACATCGTCAAGATGACCAACTACGGAGACACCTGGTCCACGACCTACGACACCGCAGGAACAGCCTACAATCCTGCGGGCTCAACCTATGATACCCTGAGTTCAACCTACGACACAAGGGACTACGGCACACGGGACTATGGCACAAGCGACTATGGCGCAGTTGGCTACGGTACAAATGCGACTGCCACAACTTACGATACCAACACCGGCCGCGGCACCACAACTTACGACCCCCAGACTGGTGCCTACGACCAACACCTTGATTACGACACCCCTACTGGCCGACGCCACCACCGCGAGCGAGTGAACGATAGGGGCACCTATCGACACCGCGACGTTGACCGATTTGATGACGGATCCTCTCGTGTCCACAAGGAATACGACAACCCCAACACTGGTACCAGCTACCACCGTGACTATGAGCGGTAAAAGCGCTCAACATTTGAAGAATTCGCGTTGGGTTTGGACCCAGGCTTGTATATAAGACGGCATGAGACCACGAACCTGTATGAACTGAAGCAAAACGCGAAAACAGGAAAAAAGGCAAAAAAAAGATGAAAAGGTTAAAAAAACAAAAACAGCCTGATTTGTTGTCCGTTTTAGCGGCTTTATAGCTGTTGTTTCCGTCTGTCGTTACAGTCTTGTTGTTCCTGTCTGTCGTTACTGCTCGGCTCAACTAGTCTGGTTTCATTGTTGGCGAAGGTATGGCTTCAATTCAAATCAGACAGAATGCAAATGAAACAAATTGGGTATATCTCAAAAACTTTCCTATCTTTTGTAGTTGTATGTTGTATGATGCGCCACGGATGTACGGAGTATACTGCTTGAAGAGGAAATAGACTACTAGATGACCTTGGCTTCGGTGTGGACATTAAAAAGGGATATATAATGCTTTCGTTTCATATAATAGGTCTAAACTAAATGAAATCCATAACAATATACACATCTCCTCCATATCTATGAACATAACGAATATCAAATCTCATTGGGGCTCTTGGCGTAGATGCCTCAGGCGGACCCAGTAGCCACATGCAAGGCTGGCTCCACATAATTGGCATTTCCCTCCGGTCAACTCCAACTTTGTTCTGTACAGCCAACGGATGTTGTGCTGAAACAGCTTCTACTCCAGCTTCTCATGCCCCCATGATCATGTCGCGGAGGACGCTGGGTGGAGGTCGTGTTCTGGGCAACCCAAGCGCTCTCACATCAGCTCCGTCCCCGCAGCCCAAGCCACGGGTGCTCTCGCCGACCGCCAGCAGCGTTTCCCTTAATTCACAATCCGCATCACAGCTCTCGACCGAAACTCAAGACCTCACTTCCCGCATTTCAATAGAGAATGGCGACACTTCGATATCTGCCGCCCCGACTGCTCCGGGGGCTCAGCTCTCCTGTCCGATCTGCAGCGAACAGATGGTATGCTTGTTCCCATGCGCTCTTTGTTTTAAAGATGTATTGGGATGATACTAACTTCTATTTAGATGACTTTGCTGCAGCTGAATAGGTACCGATCCATTGTTCTCCCTGATGACGCTTTAACTATGATTAACGATTTGCCGCAGACATCTCGACGACATCCATCAGAACCTGGAAGAGAGCCACCAAGATGAAGTAAAGGACTGGTTCAAAGTTCAAATGGAAAAGGCAAGGAAGTTCCAGCCTCTCGCAGTCTTAAACCAGAAGTTGAAAGGCCTGGATGTGTTCGAGTCAAACGAGAACCAGGGCGCGCCTCTCCCCATCCGCCCACTAGCAGCCCATGCGGGCATCCCCGAACCTCCGAAACTACTAGACCCCGAGGATCTCATAACCAAAGACCACTGGCAGACAAGTTGTATTTACGATGAGTGTCTAGAACCATCATGTGGGAAACGATTGAACGCCACCAACGGTTGCGTGAACTGTCGGAGTTGCGGGAGACTGTTTTGCGAAGAACACACGATGTACCAAATGAAGCTCTCGCGGGCGGCACATCATGAACCAGTACGAGGAATTTGGGCCCGAGTATGCGAAACCTGCTACAAGTCAAGAGAGGGCTACAATGATCATAATGGTGAGTACATTGTCTTTCAGTTCTGAACCAAGCTAAACAGGCAACAGGAATCGTGAGGGACCGAACGGATGCATTCAAGTCAATAAGAAAACAGACCGTCGATAAGGAGTTTTTGGAAATTTCCCGACTCGAGAAACGACTGACCCGTCTCACTCAGCTATTGGCTAGTCTGCCACCAGATCAAATACACCCCAGTGCAACAAAGCTTTGGTCTCTTGCATGGCAGAATGATCGACGTAAGGAAATAGAGCAAACGATTGTCAGCTGGCAGGATGATGCCAGTGTTTCACGTTGTCCGTTTTGCCAACAGGACTTTTCGGGCTATACTTTTCGCAGACACCACTGCAGAACTTGCGGGCGAATTGTCTGCGGTGATCCGAGTACCGGATGCTCTAGTGAGGTTGGGCTGAGCATTTCTCCTGGTAAGTCCCGAGACGACCCTCACTTGTGACTTTGATCTAATTTCTAATAGGCCCGACAGCCACCTCTGAGAAAACCAATGGCGATAACCTTGTCAATATTGATGTAAGACTGTGCAAGGACTGTAAATCGACACTGTTTGATCGACGCGACTTCAAAGCGGACATGACGCGAAAGCCATCGGAGATCAGGGCGTATGAAAACTTGACCCAGTTTGAGAGAGGCATCCGCCTCCATCTACCTAGATTCCAAAAGCTGTTGACAGCTTTACAGTATGTTCTTCTGTTCTGGTATTCTAGTCACTTACTAACGACATTGTACCAGGGATCCTAGACGACCTCCATCGTCAGCTCAGATTGCAGATGCATCCAAGGTGCGCAAGCGACTGATTGATTCTTTTGCACAGTATAATGTTGCGGCTCGACGTATCCGTGATATGCCGACCAATTCCCCCACGCAACAAAAGCTGCAGCAGGCTATATATCAGCAAGCCAGCAACTTCCTTCATCTTCACATGTTACCTTTGAAATCCCTCCCGAAAATCCTCAAGCATACAACTCCCGCGTCAGAGAGAATACCCAGCCGGACAAGCTCACCCAGTACTCCGGTTAATGGCTCCACGACAGGTCTCCGGCCACCAGAATCTGCTCTTTCGTCCATTAAGTACAACAGCATTGCCGCTAGCGGTAGCAATAGCAGTCTATCCAGCGACACGAGCAGTGCCGTCTCGGCCTTGGAAGCCGAAGAAAAGTCTCTTCGAGACCGGCTGATCGTGCTAGAAGAGCAGAAGTTCTTCGTGTCCGAAATGATCGCCGATGCCAACCGGCGGCGTAAATTCGATGAAGTAAGCAGCCTAGCGATGAATGTCGAGGACTTGAGCCGTGAGATCGATCGCGTTAATGGCATGCTCGCTGGTCTTGATTTTGAGGGTGTTTACACGGGGCATCCGCAGGCAAGTTCTTGACTTGAGTTTTGATTGTTGGGATTATAATATTTTCTTTTCGTTTACACGCGCTGCCTGCACATATATCTCCCTTACTTCTTTTTGGTCCCACCCGTCTACTCTCGTTTACACTTTTCTTTATTTCTAATGTTCTGGAGTTCGAGCACTTTGTTTTACGATGATATGTGCATAGCATCGGGCGTTGGGTCTTTCTAGGATATATACTCCCTACAATCAATGGCTTTGCTATACATATACTTCGGGGATGAATTAATAGGTATTCTAGATGTGAACTTGTATATATCCATGTTGGAGAATTTGACTCGACTAGAAGGTCGCGCAGGAGTCGTGAACCTATGACAAAACAATGGACAATAGAACACACAAAGCCATAACAGAGCAAACATATATCACAAAGTATACCACTTGTCCACACATCCATAGAGAAAAATATTTCTTCACAGCTTTAGTAAAGCCCCGAAATCCTGCCATGGTGAATATTATAGAGGAATTGGTATTGAAATGGTGCCAGAGTAGGATACGAACTAGATCGCGTGGAAAGGAGTTGATGCGAGGAAGAAAATCCAGGATATTGTCGTTTAGTCGAGAAATGATCCACGTAGCAGTTCGTATTGGAGAGTAGGCAAAGAGGAATGACAAGTCCTGGGGTCAATTTATATGCCAACGACAGAGATAACTACTACCTTGTACAACTACCATGAAGCCAATTATATAGGTTATAGTAGCTTCATGGGAACAAAGGAATAAAGGAGCAATGAAAATGAAGATAGAACAAGAAAGAAGATATGACCTGCTCTGACAAGCTACAATGCCAGCAGTTTAACAAATAAAAAAATGCGTAAGATGATTCTATCAAGGTGTTTCGGGACGAATAAATGATAGTCCACCCTCTTGGCGAAAAGTGAGGTTAATCTTAGGGTGACCCCGCCTGGAATTCTAGTACCGCCTTCCTAATTAGGTGCCACTCATTCCGTCATACATATCTCTGCGCCATAACTAGCCGTCTTACCGCCCCTATACCTTGGTGGGATGTTATTCTGTCCACTTCTGGTTTATATAGTGGAAGAAACATGCATTTGATCGGAAAAAATCGTATATTCTACCTGATTATTATAGGATTTGAGATTACATAAAGAATATAACTAACTAACTAACTAGTTAGTTATCCCTTCCGAGGTTATAAACACGATTAGTTACATTTCCAAAAAAAGTGATTATGTAAGCTCAACCTGGAGCCCCCTGGTGACTGGTCTGATTTCTGCCGAGGTCGTAGATCTTATCACTTACCTGCCCCTTGCAACCCCTCGCGACAGGTACTTTCCGCGTGATTCTGCCGAAATGCGTCTCGAGACGTTATCAAACACTTCGAAGTCTATCGTTGACTCCATAAGGGACGAGATCAAATAGGGGAACACGAAGCGTGAGAGCAAAATCGCAAGCGGATGGAGACATGGCGGGGAAGAATTTGTGATCCTTGTGGACTCGCTGAAAAGTGAGATCGAAAAAGACCTTCAACAACACGGCCTACATGTGAATATGTCTCTTTGCCATTTATTTGTTGGCAGTCCACTGATTCTTGGAGGTATTGGCATGTGCTGTGCGACACTTTAACAGAATGGAGAAAATCATCAACCCGCTTTATCCCACAAAACGCTTGATTATACTACCTATCAATGGAGTATTGACAATCCCCCCCGGTGACTTGCTTCCGATCGACACCTATTGCTTTATTGATGGTTTACCGACGCCTTCTGGGGAGAACATTGATTTGGTGGTTGTGGCATATGAGGTAAAATCTCAGAATGCATAGCGACATGAAAGTACCATCAAAGAAAATATATCACATGAGTGGAAGAAACTGAAAGTTATGGCTGTCTGTCTTTCCTTGAAGAAGTATGACTAGCAAGCAGTCTGAGGCTCGGAAGAACTACATTGGGACAAATAGCCTCCTGCCCCGTCGTCCCCAATAATATTGAGGCGACCAGTATCTTGCCCCAAAAGAAACATATCTGGGTTCAATCCTTGCAAAAAAATAAAAATTGAAGTCCACCTCGAACGGCTCATAGCCTGGGAAGTCTGTAAGTAAAAATTTGAATAAATTCTCTCTTATTGATCTGACTTCACCTACCATCGGCTTCATCGCTAACTTGCTTATCAAAACAAGGTTGAGGGTTGATCATTTCGGGATTCTGACCATCGAGCTCTTGGGGAAGAAAATTGAAGTCCACTTGAAACGGGTCATAGCCTGGGAAGTCTGTCAGCCCAGGTTGGGAACCTGCCTTTTCATTATGACAAACCATCAGCCATAGGTTGGTCTATCACCTGGCCTCCCGCGGAATCGTCACCCATTGCATTGGATATTGGAGGGTTTGCGGAGACATTCATGGCGCCCAATCTGTCATCTTCAGGTGCCTCGCTGGGGGTTTCCCATTCTAGTGCCGACGTAGGCATTGGGGTCACACCTGAACGCCTTTTCTGGCTCTGTTCAACGCCCTCAGAATCAAAAGCCCGTTTCTGCCCCTTCTGCTTTCTATAGTTCTCTGTAACAACTAAGCCTTTGAAGCTTGTACACTAGAACAAGAAACGTACTAGTCTTCATTGTAAATCAGCAAGCACTGACGTACCCAGTCAGTCTTTTTTTCTGCGAAATCAGACCACGTCGAGCTTTCACGGATAGAATTCGCTAGTGATTGCAGATGTGGATAATTTATCTGACGAAATGCAAATGACACACCGAAGAGGACCGCAGAGACCCCGCGGCTTCCGTAGATGTGTTCGAATGAGTGATACTTCAATCCGTACTGTATTTCTTTCCTGATGGATTCGTCTTTATCGTGAACGAAGCTCAAAAATTCACTGACATGGCCTTTCCCTCTGTTATCTGCGTCTTCTGCCGTAAGAATCAAGAATTCTTCACGAGGTTTTCTGTACGTTTTTTGCGCCCAGATTAGATATTCATCGGCAAACGAATATCGGGCGAGCCAACCCCGGAATTTCTGAGTCCAAGTACGATTGCGCTTTGTGAGTTCGATGTCAACATAGCGAGGGTCACGCTGTGTCCACTTCTTTTTGGAAAAGACTGCATGGGCTTCTTTCTTATCGGTAAAGGCGTGGATTTTCTTGGACTGACGGTGGATAGTTTCCATCAGCTTACTGACTTTATTATCTTGCTTTTCTTTAAGCGCCAAGAGACTCGGGCGCTCCCGTAGGCACTACATAGTTACCTTCAGCCCAGCCCAAATGATCTTTGAACCGTTCTCAACCAGACACTACTGTAGCGATGAACATTGACATAGGACGTCGTGCACTTTCAGCCTTTCCAAACTTGAGAAACTGTTCATTTCATTGTTTTCAACCACGCACATCTCCCCTCGTTTCAGGACCACCACGGTCACAGTCAACGACCACTACCCTTCCTCCATTTCGCGTCGTTCGCACGGTCACGAGTCTCTCCGAGAAAATGACAACACCAAATCCTGATTACGAAGACTTCTTCCGTTACACGAGTGGACGATGGCTCTGGAATGAAGAACAGCAGCTTAAGGACAGGTATAAGGCCTTCAACGTTACTGAGCTCCAAAGCCTCGCGGCCAAAGCCGTTCAATCAGACAGCTGCATATCCATAACGAAGCTGGCCGAGGGATGATATAACAAAGTTTTCCGTTTGATCATGAATGATGGAAAAATAGTGCTTGCTCGTATACCAAACCCAAATGCCGGCCCAGCGTTCTATTCCACCGCGTCCGAGGTCGCTACCATGGAGCTTGTAAGTTTACCTTGAACCTTAATCGCACGCCGGCTATTCATGCTTAACCTAGACTCGAGATGTCCTTCAAATTCCCGGGCCCCGAATCTTTGATTGGAGTGCCACATCAAATAACGCCGTTGGCTCGGAATACATCATTATGGAAGAAGCATCTGGCACACAGCTTGGAGTCGCCTGGGATCAGCTGGGTCCGGACAAAAAGCTTTCCATTATGAGGGAGCTAGTGACTATCGAGTCAAAGATGCTTGCGGTGTCATTTTCGCAGTACGTCTATTCGCTCATTCACAAGCCCATGCGTAATCTGATTATCTCGTCAGCCTTGGCAGCATATATTTCGCGAGCGATGCAGTGGAAGGCGCAGTTCCAGCCATGCTCACCAGCGGAGCTTCCTCTGAACTCAAAGAGCGAGTATACAAGAAATTCAGTATTGGGCCTACCGTCGACCGAAGCTTTTGGAACAAGGAGCGCTCGTCGATGCAGATCTCGCGGGGTCCTTGTAAGCATTCTCACATACGTCTTTCAATTGTTTTGGTTTTTTTTTTTTTTGCTGATTTTCTTAAGGGCAAACACCCCAAGAATATGCGCTAAGCGTTGGCTGGCGTGAATTGGAATGGATCAAAAAATTTGCAGTTCCGAAACCACCAAGCGAAGCAGCCCTGGTTTCTTCGGCCCAAAACAATCCACAAGCACATATCCAGCTGTTAGAAAGGTATCTCAAAGTGGCTACAGCTCTTATGGACATTGACCCCGTTCTCACTCGTCCTACATTATGGCACGGAGACCTTCATTCATCCAATATCTTTGTGGATGATGGCCATATATCGGCTATCATTGATTGGCAAGGCTCGTGGGCAGGTCCACTCCTTCTTCAATCCCAACCCTCTCCGATCGTGGACTACCGAGGCAGCATTCTACTTCAACGCCCAGACAATTTTGACGATCTAGGCCCTGAGGAGCAAGCTGAGATCAAGCAAAAAATATCCAAATCGACGCTACATCAGCTCTATCTGCTCGAGACCAAAGAGCGCAACCCTCTTCTTGCCGAAGCGTTCCATCTAGATCATGGGAAGACAAGGCGTCTTCCGGTCGAATTTGCCGGAAACACATGGGATGATGACATATTGTGTTTTCGTGAGGCACTCATTAACGTTGAAAGGTAGCTATCTCACTCAGTATCTTCTTCCTTTTCGGACAGTATCTAATTGCCTATTTCAGATATTGGCAAGAACTTGGCATCCAAGGCGAATGTCCGTATCACTTTACGGAGGATGAACTACATAGTCACTCTATTGATAGCGAGGGTTGGAACGACGTCCAGGATTTCTTTGATAGTATAGAAGGTCTTGTGAAACGAGATGGCTGGACAAATCCCGATTCGTTCGACGCTGCTTTTAACTTCTTTTCAGAACTCCGAGAACAGGGCTTGGGGTATATGAAAGGGGAAGAAAGAAAAAAATTTGACAGACTGACTCGTTGGGCCCGAAAAGCCCACGGGGCGTCAGAACAATAGCGAGTCTTTACCACGCTTCACGTTATCCGACCGCTAATTTGACTCCCACAAAATTGTGGTATTAAGCTACTATTCAAATCTAGATCCTATTTACATTTACATTATTGCATATAGCATACAATCTTAACTCCGGTATCGAGCAATTTGAATTGGATTAAAGGTTCTTCCTGAAATAGTCCACTAGCTTGGGGCCCGACTCGGTCGCATTGTCGTACAAAGCAGCATGGTCTCGTCCTTCGATGACGAAAAGCTCCTTCGGTTCCTTCGCGGCCTTGATAGCATCCTCGCTGTAGAACTTCGTGCTAGCGTTAGCGCCAGCAATCATCAAAAGAGGACGAGGCGAAATCAGGTAGTTGAAAGCGTAGGCGTCGAAGTTGGCCAAAAGATCCGCACTTCTGGTTGCAAACAGACCAGGTGCACGTTCGTGCTGACCTCGCGGTGTTTTATAGTATTCTGCCAATTCTTTGACAATGGGTGGGTATTCCGGGGGGACATCCTGCACGGTTGGAGGAAGGGCAGGGTTAACTGGAGCCTGCTGCAGCATCTCGGGACCTCCCATTCCTTCCACAAGGCCTTCTCTTGTCATTCGGCCAGTGCAGACGACTGCCCTTATTCGTTGGTCGGTTTGCGCAGCGAATGGCACATAGCCACCCTAGGCACAGATACCAAGAGCTCCAATTCGTTCTGAGTCGACGTCTTTGCGCAGAGAAAGATATGTAACACCGGCCCTGACATCTTCGGCTCGTTGGGCTGGGTCTTCGAGATACCTTGGCTGGCCCTCGCTTTCGCCTTAGTAGGCGGCGTCAAATGTAAGGCAGATGAACCCGGCAGGTGCCAGGACTTTCGAATAAACATGCGGGGCTTGTTCTTTCACTCCAGTCATAGAATGAGCGATGATAACTGCGGGGTACTTGGTATTGGGGGAGTACCCAGGAGGGAGGAATACATCGCCAACGAGCTTGATTCCTCTGCTGAGGAAATCAACTTTTTGAACAGAGCTCATGGTGGAAATTGAGATTGGTCTTTGATTGAGTGTTAAAGAACGATAAAAAGAGAAGATATAATTGCGATATATATGTGCCTTTTTGCCTAGTATCACGATTTAGTGGGAAGCTCCTCGGGGTAATCCTTAATATGAAGGTCATCCATTGATATTGATGACACGGAACTTACTTAGTGCCCTCTTAACTCCGGGATTGACGTCATAAAGTAATTTTCGGATTCAACGGAATATACTTCACCGAAGTATATCCCTTGAGACAATGCATTTCTTCTATAATCACACAAATCCAAAGATAGCAAACAATTCTTGAGATTAAGAGTCTTGCGCTCTAGGAGAAGCGATACAGAGTCTGATCGAGGTTATTGCGGCAGGTAACAAACAGCACGTATGTACGGAGCACATAGTGCAGTGGGGAAAGCCGGAATCCTCAAGTAGTGGCCTTATCGTTCAGGCAGAGAGAAAACCTCCGGGCCTTCATGTCTACTAGATCCTAGGGTAGAGAAGGTAGTGTGGTCATCACCCCACCGAATGAGAAATGAGTTACAAGATGTTGTCGCATTAGGAGGCAAGGATGTGTACTGTGGTCTATGTGATCTCTATGCTTGCTAGCTGACCGTCCTAGATGGTTGGTGTTGTTGTGTCGCTCTCGTCTTGTCTGCTAGGCCAGACTGCCCATCGTGCATATCCCTCTTCCAAGTCTTTCTCTTAAATGGTTACTTACGAGGTGTATGCACCTCGGCCTTGGTGTCCCACGCTAAAAGCCTTTTGATATACAGTAATCGTGCCAACGCTATTTCTTTCCTAGTACTCCATCGGTATTGGTGCGTCCCAGCAATTATGATTTCCCGCCAGCTCATAACTCATAAAATTAGGTATCGCAGTGGGGGATTCCAGTATAGGATGACTAAGCGGCCACTCCTGAGGCAAAGATAGCAACGCAGACACCTTCAACCACCTTCTCTTCTCAGTAGTCACCCCATGGTGTTCTCCTCTCTAGCACCCTACTACTCCCAGTGACGACTCTGCTCTCACACCTGTTTTGCAGGCAGGGCTGTCGGTGCCCCTGCTGTCCCCGTTGCAGGTCCCCTCTTCAGTATTCAGTATGGACATGCAAAAAATACGGAACGGACAAAAGCCATAACCTTCATTCTTTATGAACCAACCAGACAACCTCACGAACATTTCAAAACAACAATATATCAAACAGACGCACAATAGCACCAATTCTTAAGTTTATAGTTATATAAACCAGCTCAAGCAACCCGCATCTCCAGAACGTTCGGCTATAAAGCCCAAGCCCTATCATCCGCTGCGAGCATACCAATATACCAGATCCCCAACAGCACAGAGATCTGTCCAGGCCCACCACTTCGCCAAGGTACAGGTGAGGCAACTGCCAAATGACCATTCTGATTCAACCGCTTGACAGCAACAAACTCCTTATCTGTCAAAATGAAACCGTGCCGAGCACCATGTTGCTTCATATAGAAATTCACCTGCGCCAAAACCTGTTTGTACTCTGTTTGCTCCGCATGTTGCTGCGATTACCGCATAGAAGAGTGCTATTTCCACGACACTTTCAAGTCACCAGGAGCTCGGTTGGTGTTCGTGAGATAATTGCCGCCAACCACCACAAATGCGGTGTCTGGTTTGAATTGATCGATCAGAGCAGCAGCGGGCCCTCCATCGAAAGTGACTGCAGAGAGTTGCCGTTGGAGAAGTTCAGGTACAAGATGCTCAAAGCCCGCCCGGAGACTGCGTCGAATGCGAGGCAGGACCCAATTCTGCAAATCGTAGGTGCAGTTGTGATTCATCTCTAATTGCCGGTGGTGGAGATAAGAATGTTGGTTCAGACCTGAGTTGTTTGGCATTCAAGGTCGTTCCATATCGTTGGATGATTGTAGCATACTGAAAGTCGGACCACAAGGAAATGCGTTCGATGTCATTTGCGCCATATTTAGGGTTTGTCGTGTTGTGAGAAGGACGGGCTCCCTGAATTGGAATTGCCGGCATTCCCACAGAAAGGTATTGAAGTAGGGATTCGGTTGACATCGGGTAAATCTAATATGCGTAGGTAGGGATACTAGCGAGCCTTGTTCAGATATGGCCAACAGAAGAAACGGGGGGGGAATGAGTTGCTTTAAGAAGACCACTCGTACAGCCCATTGAGGCACCATGTGCAATTATGAAAATAGGCGCCTGGAAAGAGGGGTCGGGCATGCTACTCGGCGCAACTTGATACAAGATGCCACAGGGATGTGAAGGTTTAGATACACCCGAGTTCTAATACCTGATATGCAATAATGTTACAGGTAATCCATAGGACTATTAATATCTCTAAGTATATCTAAGTATATATGTAGTATCCATCTTATACATACAAGTTGGTGCGTGGCGACTAAGATGCCAAATCGAGATTACAGCTGGCCCATGATTATCATGCTTCAGAGGATACTTGACGGTTTTTGATAGTAGTGAAATCAATGATCAGGGCTTGCATTCACGTTGAAACCAGACATGGTGTGCACAAAACAAATGCTCAAAACGAAGCACTGAATACTGGTTTAATAGAATTTCGTATTCGGAGGCAAACCCTGCTTTTGGTCCTCGTGCTAGTAACATGTATCAGTTTCCGCTATAATTATAAAGGGGGCGCGAAGTGGATTGAGGGGAAACCTTACAAGCATTTCTGCAAAGCTAGCAAGCAGCTTAGCTTCATGCTCACACTCTAACTGCCCTTTCTGTCCCATCGAATCTTGTGTCTCGAAGGACATTGCAACATCAAAATCTATCCACACGACCCGCTCCGGTTGAGTAGGTACAATAAGGATGTTTTTTGGATAAACGTCGTAGTGATTGATAAGAGCGCGATGGATTTCCTTCATCCCTTGGGTGGCCAATTTTAGACGCTCTTCGGAATAGTTGACACAGTTCAATTCTTCGGCACCTTCTAGGTACTCGAGTATAATGGCCCTCGGGCGCATTTCATTGGCTAGGAAATGGTCGAGGTGTGGACGAAAGGAGGATGGATCGAGACGATCAATATACCCATAGCAACGTGGGACGAGCCCGCTCTCGCATACATCGAATTTTAGCATGTTGTTGTAGGCGTTATATTCACAACGGAAACGATTCAAATCCCTGCCGTTCTCTGCAAATCCTGGATCTCCATTGTCATGAAACTGCGACCGGTATTAGGCTTGAGTCAAGTCCTAGCGAGAGACAATCTTATAACCCATCAGTTTCATTACACAGTGGTTGCTGCCAAGATCGATCTCAAAAATCGAAGAAGAGTCTGAATGTCTGATGTCTCTTTTGATTGATATCGAATCAATATCTGAGTCAAGAAGCGGCAAATACATTGTTGCTGATCACATAAGGATGTGATAGCATGTGATCGTATGTTGGATAAATCGGCGAGCCAGTTACAGTGCAATAAAACAGTACCTGATTTACCCCCTTGATTGGCCTGGGTTCAAGATGACTAAGCGAATAGCCACTCCTGGGCTAACTACCCTGGAAAATGCAACTTACTAGGTACATACCAGGGACCTACAACCCAATGCCTGTACATCTATGTACGATGTACCATACACTCGCACATTGTATCTGTGATAACGATACACAACGCAAATGGGCGCCACGTATGATATAGATCGATGCGATCCAATTTCCCACCTATTCTAGGAGAGAGGCTCAACGCACGGATCTTTGGCTAGGTGAATTTTGGGCAGGAGTTTGAAGCGCCAGAAAAACGGAGCATGAAAGCCCTCATATGTTGCGTAAAAATAGAAGTGAACCACCAATAGCGTTGTCTATCAAGCCGCCCGTCCTAGCAAGCTGTAACGTAATCCTCCGTGACCGAACCGCCCAACTTTTCTCGCCCGATTTAATAATATATTCTAACTAACTAACTAGCGTCCGCGGGTAACTAGCGAACCCTCTACTCTGTACGTAAAATCATAAATGTGGGGCAGAATTCAAGCATGTTGTTCTAACAGAGACGCCTCAGCTCACCCATTATTGCGGACCTTGAGCCCTTGTAGTGTTTCTAAATAGAGGATTTTGTAGGATATGCAAAGATATATGGTAAATACCTAGAGATTTGTCTTTTGTAGGTATCACTGTTCGGTCTTTATGAAGCTTTTCGGGGTTGATCCTTGACGTGAAGGTATATATATTGTCAAGAATGGGATATGGCCCTTCTAGGCCCTAAACAAGAACCTTGGTTTTTGTTATGGTCTAGTGGTAAATTACGCTGTACGAAATTCGACATATATTATTCCATTAATAGCCCTTTAACTCCGGGGTGATTGACGTCATGGCGTGCATTTCTTCCAATTAGTCACATCACACAACGCATGAAGGAAAAGAGCAAAAAGAGCAAAAAAGAAATCTCAGGTTTGGTTTTAGGAATAGCCGAACGCGGGGGTCGAACCCGCAGCCTTAAGATTAAGAGTCTTACGCTCTACCGATTGAGCTAGCCCGGCCGGGCTGTTGTAGAGAGCAGCGAAAAAGTGCTTGATGAACGGAAACAAGATATTTGGTAGAATATAGACATGCAGGTGGCGGTCTTAGCGCATCCTGCAGCCCGTTGAGAAGCATAACTGTATATGACACTGTCATATAGGGTTGTATAACTACTTGAATGCTATTTTAATTTAATTATACTGTACCTGGTGTTGGTACATTTAATGGCAACGCAAACCTCTTCAATAATCTCTTGTCAGAAAATCATCCGACATATATTATTTCCCTCCCCACACTATCATTCCGGACTCTCTCCTTCCCTTCCTTTCTCTCAACTCTCCTTTCTTTCATCAACCTCCATCTCCGTTGATGAGGACCACGGAAAACCCTATTTAAGTGCCTTCATGGCACGGTGGTTGGAAACCTGGACTTACACCGAGGAAGCACATCTGAATGTAAGTGTTTCTTGGGGTTTTCAGTCGGATCAATACATAGCTACCGGTCATATTGAGCTAATGATTCTTAGACATGACCGTCAACTCTGATCATTCGGAGACGAGACTGCTGGGATTCAGCTAAGGTCCCCAACGATAGCACCGACTGGACCTGGCGAGCGCACTTCACTTCTCTCTCACTTTAATTTTCACCTACTCTTCTGCTCTGAAAAAGAATCCACTTTTTCGTCGTGGCACACTAAATGATACCCGAAACCCTTTGTCGAAGCTTGAGGATGATCGGCGTCGAGAAAGTCGCATGGTCCGCAATATACCTGGCACAGTACACCTCGCATACCTAGAAGTTTCCTAGGATCGGGAGGATATACGAAAGGGGGAGGCCGAAAGCTTGCGAAGACTTGATGAACACAAAGCCTACATACAACTTCACGCTGGCAACCCAAGTTCGCATACCAGGATTGTGCCATATTGTATATATTGCAATGCTCAAATCTGGTTCGTGGGTCATATCAATGGATTGTACGTACAAGACAAACCGGTACGGTCTTCCGTTACTCGCCATTGTTGGCTTTGCAGCCACAGGATCGACTTTCCATATTGGCTTCGCCTTCATGAAGAACGAGAAGCAGGACACATACGAACTCATCCTTGACTGTCTCGCCGAAGCGTACGAATCGCTTGGTCTAGAATACCCCCGTACGATTCTCACAAACAAAGAAGAGGTGTTGATGAAAGCTATTGAGGCTATATTTCCTGACACGAAGAACATGATTTGTATCTGGCATATCAACATATGTCTCTTGTCCTATTTATATCAACAAGACAAAAGACCCCGATGCCCATTGCATTTCGCTGGCTCCCTATTCCAGCGATAACATCCAACGGCAAGCTAGAATGACCACCGAGCATTCTTTCAAAGTTTCGAGAGCAAAGATCCAAAATACATAGCCGCTGTGCTAAAGACATGAACTATATCATATAGATGAGGTTCACTCGAGAGATCTTCACGGTTACGGCCGATGATCCGATCAATCGGCCACTACCTTCATATGAGTTACTGTTGGATGACCGCATGAACCAAATCCCGTTTGTACCTACTAGAGAGATAGCTCTCGCCCTTTTCTCCCTATCTATCAGCACACATCCGAATCAGATCGCAGACTATTTTCTTCATTATATACACTGTAGTTTGATTCCAATTAGGTACTCAATCTAATGTGGCATTTGACTCATACCGCTAGAATCCAAGCAGCCGGTGAGGATGAAGAGGGTTAATCAACAGAGCTATCAGACACTCCGAATGTTCTTTGAGTGATGGCATTGCTGCAGCTTTATCCCATGCCCATGATCCTGAGAATCATAAGAAGACATGAATCAAGTTGAATTTCATTTCCTTGAGGCAAAGAGGCAAACAGACTCAAACGGCTCTCCCAACACGACACTTGTGCGCGCCTCGAGTTTGATCCCGAATTTTCAACCCGGGGAATCATCTGATAATGAAGCGGGGACCGTGTCGGCCTGACCCGAAGACGGCTTATCCACTAAAGACGGCGAGAATATTGCTGCTACAAGCATGAAGAAACCGAGCGATATCGGAGACAAAGACTAGAACTAAAAACTGACCCTGCAACTGGAACGTGCCTACAACTAACTACATGTAGCTAGTAGTTGTTGATTATTGCCATATTCATTAGGTGTTAACGACGCTAATAAGGGTCCAGGTTAGGGCACGGATGAATTAGCTCAGCTCCAGCAACTTCCTACAATATCATACCTAGGCCCACGAAGCCCCTGGGAGCTCACACAATGCCGTGCAATATCGGTATAAGCCTCGAACAACATATAATGGTTGAAATAGTGTCGAATTAGAGACCGTGCTGCGCTTAGCCAAATAATCTAAAAGAAACGAGATATATGTCAAAGATGATGTGATTACCGCCGTTACCGATGACAGTTTCCGTCTGCGCAAAGAGGATACACAGAACAACACTCAGGCTAGAGAACGTCATCCGGCATAGCTAGCTCGTTTCAACTGCTATCGGAGCATGCGCCACTAGCAAGACAGAGTGGGACTGTTACTACAAGCGGGATAGCGTATGCCGGCCTTTCGCCGGCTTTGATCCATACTATGTACTTAATGCTAAGCGTAATGATAACTGACAAAAGCACGTGGATCCCGGTGTGTGAGAATAAAATCTGGGGGCCGGTCGGGGCGGGGCAGTGTACAATACGTTATTATCGTGTACTCCGTACAAGCCGTTGTTCTAAACAAAGAGCAAAAGGCAAAGAGCAAAAAAGGAAACATTAAAGTTTAGATATATTATAGCCTATCTAACTCCGGCACAGCCAGTCATGACTGATCCTCCGAAACATAAAACGTTTTTTGGACATTCACCCCCTGAAAGAAGGTACCGTTTTTCGGATTCAGGTCTTCCTGGCTACTCGTCCGGCTAGTGGCGGACCCATTCGAGGTGTGAATCGTCGTTACCACGGCATGTTGGTCTGGCCGGTCTAGGTCTGGCCGCCAGTATTGCGGGCCCGACAGGGTGGAGCGGCCTCCGTTGATGCTGGAGAGGGGTATGCTGCCGCCGGTGCGCTTGGTTTTGCTCTTGCTTCCTCCTGCCGAGCTGGGATCGCGAAACCAGCGGAATAAGGGTCGGAGGGTTACTAGACTGCCTGCGGCGATTCCGAGGCCGGCTTCGACGTTGGACCAGATCGAGATGTTGGTGGTTGCGTCTGGGGTTGTGGTGTTAGTTGTTGATCATTTCACTTATCGAGTGTGTATAAGAATAGAAACTCACATAGGAAGTCGACATCCTTGTAGTCGTGCAAGAAAGGAATGCGAATGATGACTGCTGCGCTCGCGCTAAATCAATAGGTCAGTACTAAGTCTCATTTTAGGGTTTCCAAGGGTAGACATACATGCATCCCATTCCCAGAATACCCGCCAAGGCAGACTTGGTCCTTATGTTCATCTGCAGGTTCCACACCAGGGCAATCGGCAAAAGACCCAGGGTCAGATCACATATTGTAGCAGTGATACTGTAGACATAGGCCATGGCGATGATATGGTCCAGCTCCATGCAGGTGCCATGAACATTGGCATGAGGGTTCGAGTAAAGGCGAACTCGTTGCCAGAAGAACTCAACCGGTTGGCATTGCAGCGTCAACATGAACCAGAAGATCAGACCAATCGTACAAGTGACGGCAATGACAGCCCATAACACGAGTTTGTGGGGATTAGAGACTGTCAAGCGGAGGAGCGCGAATGCGATGGAGATCTTGGCTAGTGAACAGGTCCACACATAGCTGGTTTGACCGAGCCACCACCACTTTGGGAAGGTTTAGCATGTGATTTTCATCTTGGAATTGAAGGTGGACATACAAACATTGCGGTTTCCATCGTACCCTTCTTCACGAGATCATCGGATCTTTGGCCCATTCCATATAATGCGCCAGTGATACCGCATAGAGCGAACAGGATGTTCAACAGCTGCAATTCGATCAGTCCGGTTTCAATTGCACATGAAACTATCATACATACCATGGCGCATACCATAAAGGTATCATCCCAGCCAAAGGCCTTGACAAGGCGAATGCGCACGAAGCATCGTAGAACCACGGCAATGAATGAAATTCCAAGAAAGACAGTAGTAACGATAAAAATTGACTCGCTGCGGCCTTCGAGGGGCAACATCTTGACCGGGAGAATGAATGTATGGTCACCAATTCATGGCCCGTATAGTTTCCCTACCAAGTATGCAAGGATATCCGAAGGAGCAACAAGAATACGATATATTAGCGAGAGGAAATTACTACCCTAAGGGAAAACCCGCTACGATGCAGATCAAGCCTTACGATCACGAGCATCAGTGGCGAGAACGGGCTACAACATGAGAGGGGGCCATGATACTATCCTAGTTGTTTCGATTTTTCTAAAAAAAAGAAAAGAAAAGGCGAAAAGGGTAAATTAGGTAATTAGGCAAAAAGAAAGTCGTCCCGTTTAAAAGCCTCCACGGAGTCAATATCCCTGGCCAACGGTAATATGCACGTTGGTTAAGATGGGGTTAGACAGCTGAGAACCTTGGGACCGTGAAGGTTTCACGTGTGGGGGAAGCAGGTCGAGAACTCAAAATCAAATCAAAACGGCAATCCCTTCCAATAACACCTCCAACAACCAAAGGTTCTTCATGCAAAGACGGAATCTAGCCTTCAAAGAGAAGGCGCACCGAACTTGTGGAAGCCGGGCGACTGTTCTGAATACGACGTCGGGAAGCCAAAAAACTATGATACCAGCCCATGGACTCCACTGATGTCCGCCAATCACCCATGACCAGCGGAGTCGCTAGAAAAGATCACAGTCCGTGATCCTGTGTACTCCGTACATACCGCGATGCTACCGTGATGCTAGTGTCGGACCATTCTACAACGGGAAGCCCTAACCAAAGTTGCCATCCGTCGTCAGGGGGGAGCACTCCCGCCTATCCTCAACCCAGTGGCAATCCTAGGGTATGGTACGGAATAGACGATCCTTGTCTAGGGTTTGTGACATGCATTGCCAAGGAAACTACTGATTTTTGACGATATTCCCGCACTTGCCCGAGATCTCGAAGCAGATGGACTGATGGACATTGTCATGAACTGATCTGGAGTTTCGATATCGAGATCTGATTGATACGCAAACCGTCTCCTCTTAAGGGGGAGACCTTTAGATGGTCCAGTCACCAGTGTGAGGCGAAACATTCGATCAGCGGGGACCTCGGTAGACGTGGTACGATCTGCAGTATATTGTGTCGGAAATTACCTGACACTAACCTCTGATCCACAACATCCCGGCAATCTTGCTGTCCCTGGACCATTCTCTGACTATGTTGTACCTATATGTCAAGCTACTATTGTATCAGTATGAGCACTACAATACTATTGTATATCTAGCCTATACAGACACCTATCCCACTTATCCTGGTCTTATTGTGACAATATATGATCACCCCGGGATTTACTTATACTCCTAGATCACAATCAAATATGGGTCTTAGCGAACCCGACTCTCAGGCCACCCTTACCATCGGTAAAGAATATCCTTGGCGCACGGGGTCTTCTGGATCAGGCCCTCTAGACTAAGTGCCGAGAGGCTATTCTCTCTAACTTTGGATCGCAGTATGGAGTACGGTAGAAGATGGAACCCTTTCTATTTTGGTAAGGATATGACAGATCAAAGTTAAAATGGCAGATATATAACCGAGTTATCTCCCCCTGACCTCGGCATTTCGGGGAGCACTTACCTGTGGGGCTGAGATAGAGGCTGATCTACCTACTCAAGTGTACGGAGTACTCCGTACCAAGTCAACGGGTCGTGATGCGGCCCTTGCTCGTCGCATATGGAACGAGAGCGAGCAAGCGAACCGAATGCGCGGTATTGGTAGCAGAACTTCAGGCTTACCATGACGTACGCTGCGAGTTGTCTTGCCGTGTCCTATTATAGACCGACTGATCTACTTCTTACAAGGGTCCCGTTCACAAGCTTACGATTTATAAGCGTGACGCTCAGATCTCTACCCCATACGCCATGCTCTACCCAGGTAGGTTTTGACCAAAACAGTGAATTCGCTACATAATACAAACTCGCATGCTGGAATGAACCCAAATCGAATATTTACATATTAAGTTGCACAGTGCACATGTTTAATCCAGTGGTAAGGCCTCCAGGGCAAACTTACTTCCACTGAGCAGGCTTGGTAGCCTGGAAAGCCTTGAGGATGGCGATCACCTTCTCCAAAGCAGCGACCTCCTTGGCCATCGCCACAGCGACCTTTTCCTGATCCTCACCCAGCTTCGCGTAGAAGTCCTTACGGTATGGTGTGGCAGACATGGCCGCGCTGAAGATGGGCTTGACGAAGAAGGAGTGGTAGGGCTTGAGGGTGTTGCCGTAGGCACCGCGGAAGGAGTCTGAGAGTTCCGCGGAGGAGTTGTCGATGTTGTTACGGAGGGCTTGGACGGTGAAGTCGAGGCCTCTGTGAGAAGAACAATGATTAGTCAATGGTTCATGCAGATTGTGCAAATCGAAGAGATGCCATTGCAATTGGCCCCTTCACGATCGAGACATGTGAACATACCGGACCAGCCAGACCAGACCTTCGGTGGCGACGTGCTTGCCGGTCTTCAATTCGTTCAGGACAAGGGCCTGCAGGGTCTCGGACTCTGCAGGAGCGGCCTCTTGGCGCTCACGGACTTTCTGGTGGTGTTTTAGAATGGGTTGACACCGGCGGTATAATGTGGACGAACCTTGATGTTGCCGAGCAGGTCATTCTTGACCGGGGTGAAAGCGGCAGAGCCAAGCACATCTAAATGTTCTATGCATTAGTTTGAGGCAGGTCTATGCAAGGGAACAATACGCACCGAAGAGAGTCACCAGTGACTCGGCGGCCTCGAGGAACTCGGTGGTCGAGATGCCATCGTCCGCACCAATAGGGACATCAGCGAAGGACTTGTTGATGGTATCAAACCATGTTCCGTCAGCGGGGATAGCAGCCATTTTGCAGAATAATTCAAGTAGAAGATAGATAGTGAGAGAAAGAGAAACCTTGGAAGGAGCTTAATCAGGGGACTCTTGGATATTATCGACTTCACCGCTGCTGCCACGCAAGCCAATGGCGGGGCACGGGGGATGTGGAGACCACGGGAGGATGCAAACAGAGTAAACAAGACCAACACGGTGAAGTGTCAACAACTTGTTTGCATCGTTTGCAGCGTTTGACCTGGCAGCGACGTCATCGGACCATATCACATGGCGATCGAAAGTTCTGTGCCTGGGCCATCTGCTTGCTCCTGCATATGTCTGGTGCATGCCATTTGGTCTACCAGGGTGCTGCATAATAGATTGACATGAGCTCTCCACCAGACGGGGCCAATGGCTCACGACCAGAACCCGACTCCCGCCCGTCATACCATGAAGATTATCATGGCTTGCGGACTGGCTCATACACAGACCAGCAATTGGTATGTCACCATCCTTTGAGTTGGGTTGCAGAACTGATCTATTTTTTGACAGCGTCATGCTTCTGCCAAACATCTGCACATGACGAACCGGAGATTTTTCGTCGGTCCAATTCCAGAAGGCTGGCTGCACGGTCATCGCAAGTCTTGGTATAGGTCTCGACTGAAAGTCAGAAACTATACATCGCATGCCGTCACGTTCTCTGCAAGCCCTATTGCGGCCCATTACGAGGAGCATAACGATAGGCCCACCCCAGCGTCACCCGACTTGGATGAGCAGGTCGCCTTGGCGCTTACCAACACAAGCACGGATGATGCTGCTGCGGAGCGATGTGATGATATTGAAGGAGAAACACAAGAGGAAGGATCTGCAGCAGATCCTGTGGGGGAACTGAGGACCCTAACCCACCCTGTAGCTGAGGCCAGCGGTGACGACCTCTTACCGACAGAGGACACCTTACCGGCAGACGACACAGAGACTAGAGAACATAGCGTGGAAGATGACAGAGCAAACACCGGGAATAGCGGAGGAGACAGCGGCGAAGATACAGACAGCACCCCCAAAGCCAGACCAAGGGGGCAATACGACATAGACAGCAATGATGTTGCTTCATCTTCGTTTGTCACCGCCAGGGAAGAGGCCCCCAGCTCTGATACCAGTCGATCAATACCCACCGTACGATCTAGCAGTCTGGAACCGCCTGAGCTGCGACCAAAGTCCCCGGGCTCACATCATACAAATTTGGCCGGTCATTCTTCTCCCAACCCTCTAACCACCAATACATCCATAGTTCCAAGCGAGGCCGATTCGACAACTCAGTTGATTCAAAGCAAGGACACGGACAAGGGGAAGCATAAAAGCAAGTTATCTGGCGTATCTCGTGCATCGCTTCAACGCCACGACCCACAAGATGAAGATGATACTGGCGAAGATGCGCAAATCCAACGGAGACTCCCTGCGAAGGTGGCAAAATACAACCTGGGTGACAACATCAGACATAAGGAGCAAAAGATGCGCCACAAGATTGCAAAGACCCAAGGTACTATGTCTGCCAAGCGACCGCACCGCCGGAAAGTGCAGGACGGAGAGATTGTCAAAGCAGAAAAAATGCTGGTCTGCGTGGAGGAGACTCTGCAGGACAGACTTCCCGCCGATTATACCGAGAATGACAGTCTGCGCATGGAAACGCGGACCGTGGACAAATGGCGAGAGTTCCTCGTCGTATGCCGCAAAAGCTCTATAGAGCATGCGCCATTTGCCATTCAGATGTACCGCACTCGCGTGATTCCTGATGTGCAACGTGCGAACAGCAAAACGCCTCCTTATTACGAAGTAAAGCTCAACCACAAAGATACCCATGTTAACTTCTATTCCCCCTCGACAAGACCATCGTTATTTGGCGTCCCCGCAAGCATGGAACCAAAATATTTATCCTTCGGCCAAAGTCCTCGGCGCACTCTGCGGAATGGTACACTTTCATCCGCCAGGTGCTTGGATGGCGGCGTCCCACCTCCCTCCCTATTCACGTCCCTGATCTGGGGGTTTCCCTCATCTTTCAAAATCCTTTCGATCAGATAGAGGAAGGGCTGAAAGCAGATGATTCTGATACCGAGCACAATCCAACTGTGAACCGGCCAGCCGTCGATGACAAGTTTGCTGCCGCTACCATCATCCGAGGATGCATGGATATGCTCGAAGGCCGTGCCGAGTGGGCCGAGGTCTTGAAAGCTTGGTCCAAGACCGAGAAGATGGGACTTGCTTGGAAGCGGTACGACCGACTCGAGTGGGTATTTGGAGTCAACGAGGAAAAGATGTATGGGACTATTGGGATGCAGTCATCCCACGAGCTTGAGTTACGACCAAGACATCATTACTCTACTACAATCAGGCATCCGGATGTACAGGAGGAACCTGCCCCGATCGAAGGATTCCTAGTCCGTCTCACATCCCAGAAGGGTGTGCATCAGCGGATGAACAAGATGTTCTTCAAACGGCTGTACTTCTTTACCCAAGATCATTATTTGTTGTTCTGTCGGCCAGCCAGGGCATTTCCCCCGTCACCGCCGAAATTTGATCCCCCAGAAGAAGGAAATGTACCAACTGCCCGTGAGATATTGGATCAAATGCCGCTCTCTTGGGATATCGACCCTTATCCCCTTGAAAGTAACAAGATTAAATGGCTCTCCAGCGGCAATCGTGAGTTCGTGAAACGACACGATGAAGAGGCCTATGCGAACGTGCAGAGGAATGTACACAATATCAGCCAGGCAGATGGGTATATCGATATGTGTCGGGTGACAGAAGTCCGCAATGTCTATCGTGGCAGCTGCCCTGCTGATCCCAATATCGGGGAAGGACCTGCTGTGGACTTCAATCCCCAAACCAGAGACTCACGACGGGATGATGGAGCAACGCAAGAGTTTGACGATGGTAGGACATTTGAATTGGTTCTAAACAATGGTCTTGTCGTTCGACTGCAGGCGTACGATGGTGCCACACGGGACGAGTGGGTCAAACGAATCGATGCGCTTGTGAAGTATTGGCACATTCGCTGCGCGGACGATGCCACGGAGCTGCAGGCCGTACGTCAGCGCAATCTCAAGCTGTTGGGTATCGACGAAGCTATGGAATCCGTTTTCGGACAGTTCGCGAAGAAGTGGGAGGTGTCGAAAGCCGAGGCATCTCCACACTTGCACAACATGTGCTCGCTGTCTAGTTGTCGGACTATCAAGGTATGTAGCGTAACATCGGAAATACATGCACCCTACTGACAACATCAACAGATGTCCGGCACCCTCTACCGCAAGCCCCGTCGCCACACCACTTTCTACCAATGCGATGTCATCCTCACAGCAGGCAAGCTGTTAATTTTCCGCAGCACACTGCGCCGGCGAAACGGCACCGTGATCCCACACATCCATCAAGAACTTGAAACATCCATCGAGCTGGAAGATTGCTATATTTATTCTGGTCTAATTACCGAAAACGACTTGCTGTATGCCAACCAGACATTCGACAGCAATAACCCTGGTGTGCATGCTCTGCCACGGGTGTATCTCGATTCAGATGTCTTCACAAGTCACGATGAGGATACTGCTATCACCTTCGTGATCTGGCAACCCTTGAGTAAGAGCTACTTCCGAGCCCAGGAAATAGGGGAAGAAGGCAAAGCCAAACGATCCTTGCGTCATGTGTCCACGCTGGGCAAGCATGGCCGCACCATCGTGTTTAAAACACGTAGTCGTGTGGAAAAGGACCGTTGGGTGATGAGTATTTCCTCGGAGATTGACCGTCTCCAGGAAGAGAAACATGAAGATATACGGCTTGTTTCTCTAGATGGCTGATTCATTTCCTCGGTCATCTGCATTTCTTAGCCATTCAGTTCTTGTTATATAGCGCTTCGTCTTCACTTTTTTTTTTCGTTCTCGCAAACTTACTCTTTTCGCACACGCATAGCACAGCATTTTACTCAAAATAGTAATATAATGATATCTACAAGGCTCCCTAATATATGTACAAGTCCCAGTCAAAATCGCTAGGAAATCCAGCACTATCAACAAATACAAAGGCCAAGATATACGCCAAGCCCCATCTATAACAAATCAATTCAAAAAAGGCTGCTCGAGCTGAACAGCATCCTTCCGAACACGATCCCGCACACTCTGTCTATACGCCGCATCATCCGACGCAGACTCCCCCTTCCCCTTATCAGAGTCCCAATCCGTCCAATTCAGCCACCGCATCCGCGGTCCCAGCACCGCAAATACCTGCCCAGTAATCAGACTCAGACTAACAGGTCCGTACGTATTGCTATCCAGCGTCTTCCGCGGATCCTCCGCATCACCCTCCAACCAGACATGGTTCCAGGGGACAATCTGCGTTTTCCGCAGACACGGCTCGCGAGTCGTGATGCGGTCACCGGGTAGACCGACGATGCGCTTGATCGCGATATGAGACGGGTTTGCAGGGGAGCTATGCGTAATATATCAGTATTGGCTGCACTCGACTCGTAAAAGAACAAGATATAAAACCCAAAATCGAAGTAAAAGCAAAGCAAAGCAATCAACCCACCGGAAAGTAACAATCATCCCCCGCTCCAACTTCCGCTCTTTCTTAAACGGCAGTATAGATCCCCACGGCCACATATTGACCATAACCATATCGCTCTTCGTGTGCGTCTGCTCATACTCCTCGTTCAAGTATGGTGTCATTGACGGCCCGCGAACCCACATCACCTGCATTACGTGTTCTGGAATGAAGAGCGCGATCGGGAGCATCGGTACCGCCCAGCTGAGAGTCCTACATGCTCGTCGGACTGGGTATGGGAGGGCGGAGAGGCGTTGGCGGAGGTTCGTGAAGAAATGGGAGATGAAGGGTGTTCGTTTTTTGGAGAGGGATGGGCCCTCGTATGTTATAGTATCTGGGATTTTGGGCTTTGGCTCTTCGTGGACTTGCACTCGGTACCGTGAATTCGGGGTTGGTATTCCTCTTGGCCGGTGTGGTTTTGACATTTTTTGGTGTTGGGCGGAGGGCGAGGGGTTGGGGGGGTTGCGGGGGGATTGGTTTTGTTGGAGATGGGGTGTTCAGTGAGGGTTGTTGTGTTTCATTATGCGGTTTTGGTTATCGAGAGACTTGCAATTGGAATTGGAGTGAAGTCATCTCGAGCTGGAATCGTGATCGAGGCGCGATCAGATAAATGTTTGCATTGTTTGCATTCACCTGTGGACGATCTCAGGAATGAGCTTACACTAAGATACTTGTCTACGTCGAAATAATACAAAGAGGAAAGAAACTGCTTACAGGACTATCTCAACGATAACATCGCACTTACTGATATGACAGCTCTGTAGTATGGGTACGAACTGGTCAATGTCTCATCTTCGCCTTACGTGCTACCAGTATAGAGAAAGAAACACTGGGACTTACGATTCTTCAAGGATGGTTCAAGGGGTATTTAGCAAATCCGCTTCATAGCTATCGTGATATTACGGACTGGCAAAGATTATGTTTCGTTCAGGTCATGTAGTAGCGGTCGTTAATCGTGTCGGGGCATGTACCAAGCAAGGCGAGCAACATTTTAGCATGGCGACTCAAGCGTCGCTGCTCTGAGCCAGGTCCTCCGGCGTGGGAGGTAAATACTCACTATAGTCATCATCAGTATCTGCTCAAAGGTGAGAAATGAATAAACTCACGGAATGAATTCCTCATAGGCAATCACATCCTTCCGCTCAAAGTTGCAGAAGATGACACGCTCCAGCTTTCCAGCATTAGGCCCGACCAGGAATTTCCACACCTCTTTGATGGCATCTTCAGCGGCGTATCGACTGGGATAGCCGTATATTCCGGTGCTGATGGCGGAAAACGCAATACTCTTCATGTCATTTTCGACTGCCAGTTCCAGGCTGCGCCGATAGCAGGATCGAAGGAGCGTGACAGGGTCTTCTTCCTTTCTGTAGATTGGGCCGACTGTATGGATCACACGCTTGCAGGGCAGATCGTAGGCATCGGTGATCTTCGCATCGCCAGTGTCACATCCATCAAGACCGCGGCATTCTTGAAGTAGCTTGGGACCGGCAGCGCGGTGGATTGCACCATCCACACCGCCACCTCCGAGGAGAGACCGATTAGCAGCATTCACAATGCAGTCCACTTGGAGCTTGGTGATGTCATTGCGGATGATAGAGATGGTATTGTTGAGAGACTGGGATGGCGGAAATCTCGAGGACGAAGGAATGAGCTTTTTTGCACGGTACAGAAGTGTCACAGTAGGAATATCAGCCAGAAGTAGGATTGAAGACATGACGTTAAAAAATCTAGTCGCGACTGGACCTGAAAATAAATTGAAGAGGAAGGTGTGTCCTGCTGGAAGCTCAAAGTGGGGATAGGCCAAGCTCCGTGCACGGGCCGCTCGAGGAGGCATGGTCACGCCGTTGTGTTTATATGAGTTGATGACTTTTACTAGAGATGAAGATGCAAGGGAGGTAGTTGGTATTTTGATGGAGAATGGCTTATATATATGTAATCTGCTTTGTAACAAACAACCTTGGTGGTACGGTGAAACCAGCGATGCATCAGTGCATCAAATTATATATATTCACACATACATAAGACCAAGCACAACATAAGAGGGAATAAGACTAAGATCAAATGTTTCCTTGTCATATTATTGGTAAAATCAATATGAAAATGTGTCCCTGCTCATGAGTCAAACACAATAGCCCTGACAAATAACAGCCTTACTATAACTAGAACCTGATTCGGTCTGATACAATACCCATCTCCATGTACTTGTACTTTCTATCCTGTACCTTGTACTTTGTACTCACTCCGCACGAGATAGTCAGGATCTGTTTCGAGTTATCCCGCTACAATGTACTCCATGCGGCAAGCTGCATTGCATTACCGCCTGCACCTAGCCTAAAGAGACGCTTCTGTGCCGCTCAAGCCTCGGGCCCAGGACTCCTATCATTGGCCCTATAAGATCCGAAACAGAAAAGGTACGGAGTAGGTCGACCCGAGAGCCAGGCCCAGGGAGTTGGCATCGTGGACAGCAGTGGAGGGGCCAGCAGGAAACGAATTGATTGGCGCCAGACTGCGGTGACACATGGATGCCATTTTCCCAGTGGATCAGGCCATCATGCCATACAACACAGATTATCGAAGTTTATGTGAAGTTTCTTCAGAGGTGGAACTCGAGCACGGAGGGTACTATGTATGTACTATTGACGCCCATAAAATAACGCCGAGTTGCTCAAAGGGAGAAGGAGTAGGCGCGTAAATCCATTGCCCACGCTGCCCAGACCGCCGGCGCCCTGACTGCGTTGGGGTTAGGTACAGGCCCCTTCACTCGGTATCGGGGATCAAATTACGGCGTTCATCGGGAATTATTGAAAGTGGAGGCGTGTTTTCTCTGGCCCACCTCTCCCCACCGTGAAGACCCTACCACACCCTGTCAGATCAACCGTGGACCGCCGTTTTCACGGCAGTTCCCCTTTCAACCGATATGACACGGATCTGCGGGGACCCAGCCCATGTGTTTTAGTGTATTCGACGATTCGCCGATCCTTGGGTTATGCTTGTCGATGGCATCTGTTTCCGCTGGGCCCGTTGCCACTAGTCGGCCAGTTATCTTCCCCTTGAAGAGACAAAAATAGCATTGAGATAGGTCATTGGCCCATTGGCAGGGAAATGTACGGGGAAAACATAAAACCGAAAATTTCTGGCCGGCTCCGCTTCCCAAATTGCCATCGTACGAGGGCCACTCAGGGCGAACCCGTTCTTTCTGTTGGCTTCCATTGGGAGATTTCCATAAAAGTACGGAGTACATGGGTGAACAAGGATCGGGTGGATACGTGAGATCAAAGCGGGAGGATTTCGTACTTTTGTCTTTGAAGAAACTGCCGGAGAAAAGATAAAAATACAACTTCGAGGAAGAAATGTGGCATTCTCAGGTTCATGCGAAATTCCAAGTTATCAAATTCCAAATGGCATTCTCTTCAGCGGAACGTCGGAACCGCGCAGCTGTCAGATTCAAAGCTCTCCAATCAGCGGAAGACTTCCTATTTGGCGTGTGGTAGCTCAGATTCAGAAAAACTCTATTGGAGATCACCAGCGGGATCCTATTCGTCCAAAGCGATATGTAACAGGGCTAGGCTTGTTCCTAATGCATACGTCAAAAGTCTTGGGTGCATATCCCACCTGTCAAGGCTCTAATGGGCCATACCTGCAGCTTGGGATGTGCATCTGGACTGGACCCTCGATTCGAGCTTTGAGTTTGGACTGGGACATGAATCTGATTGGCGCGGTTGTATCAACCCTCGCATTCGTATATATATATGTTACTATTGAAATCCCTGATGTTACAAGTCAGGAAGGTGAGAAGTTCATTTGCCACTTGTTTTGAAAAAGATCTACTACGGAGTACTAGTAATACTAGTTGCAAATATCAAGAATAATATCAAGAATAAATATGATAACCTGTTGCCAAGCAACCTCGTTGAAGCTTTGGTCCTAACATCCTTGCTAGTCCTCTGTGTGACAGCGACGGGGAAGGTATCCATTATGATCATCATCCAACCTGTCCAATAGAGAAGCGTTTTGAGCTTCACCGGCATGTGGCGCGAGTCCGTCACTCAATCAGGTCCGGATGGATTCCCGTGCATATGATTTATAACTGCATGTACAACCTTGTTTATAGTGCTTGATTGCCTTGTCTGTTGTACAATAGTCTTACAGCAATCATTCGTAGATACCTTTACAGAAGCACTCATACAAGTTGTGCCGTACCGATATATGGAAGACTCAAAGTGCCCGAGAGATCGCCGAAGGTCAACCATATAATGTATCGCGCCATCCTCTATCCGGTAGCTGGAATGAAATAAACCCAAAAGGCAAAGAAACGGCGATCTGCTTAAAATAGATATGCTTGATACCTCCCAACGGATGCACACTGCAACATTATCAAGCCCAGAAATGACAACCCCCCCCACACGGCAGCAAATCTCAAGACAAATCCAGCAACTGTGCTCCGTCTCGACCCGCAAAAAAAAAATCTAATTTCGCACACATTGGAGTACGTATATCATTGCAACCAGCACAGGCCCAACGGCAGATAACTCCCGAGCTCCGCACCAAAAAGGACTCCGTAAATATAATGAACACAATCTCGGATATTCCAGAAATGGAGCCCCATGGAAAGATGGAAACCTGGAGGGAATAATGTCGCTATCCACTCGGGATCCACCGGCGGATCTTAATTAATCCAAGCCGTTCTTCTCATTTCCTCGTGTGGCTGAGTATAGAGTAGCAGATGGAGTGCAATCTCCCCAATCTCTCAACCTAATCTCCGTTGGCCCTCGGCTCCGGCCTTAGGCTGAGGTGGGTTCGAGATTGAAGAAGGGTTTGTCAGGCATGCTGCTTAGCGGCTGCAATATCCATCGTAGATCGATGAATCGGGTCTGTTTTCCGTAGCAGAATGGGATCGTCGTGAAGACGCTATCAATATACCATTCACGTACTTTGCGTGCTGCTAGTCCGTTCCGATCTTTGCTCGGAGATTTCCCAGGCGATCATGGTTTCTTTCGGGATTTGTGGAGATGCTGGACCTGCCTTCCTATTTCAGGTGTAGATTGAAGTAAAAACGGCCACTAATCGTGTTAAGGAGAACCTTTAGCGTGAGCTAGCCCGTCTTAGGCTAGCTAGAGGAAAAAGAAAAAGAAAAAGAAAAGGCAAAAAGGAACTTCCAAGAGAAACCCGACAAGCCAAAACCCGAAATCCTTCCCGCCGATCGAAGCGGTCTATCTTATGGGCTTGGTGGAGTCTGGGAACGGTCCGGCTGGATTTCCCCGTTTTCCTTGGTGGTGGTGATTTCCCCTTTGTCACCGTGGAGATTCTAAATGTCGGTCTGTCGATTATAATCCACATGGGGAGAAGAAGGAGTAAATCCCTGAGCTGTTGCTTGGACAATTGAAACGTGCAGCTGTCGTTGAACCATAGAGGCCAGTGGGGATTCAAACCATACTCCGTATATGACTTAGGGGAATATCATCATAATCGTATGTTGATTCTATAGAGCGGGCCCTTACCAATAATTTGACCAAGCTAATAAGACATTCCCAACTTTAGGATATCTAGATCTAACACTTCGATGAGGAGTTCGGTCTAATCTGTAACCCAGTAAGACACACTAAGACATCTTGCATCTTGCAGGACATCACCTCCCGTCATATCGCCTATCCCTTTCCGGCCGTGTCAGAACCCTGCTAGTGTAGTCCCCAAACCAAGCCAGTCAACGTTGGTGCCGTTCCTTTGCCGTACGTGCAGATTGGCGTTGCAGATGTGTCCTGATTTCCAAGACCAAACCCCCCATCTTCCCCACCGCGCCGTCTCTCCTTGGTCAATCCCTGGACGGGATCGGACCCTCTCTTTCTTCTCCCTCCCCCCCCTGTCCTTGTCCTTTGGTCAACTTGCAGCTGTCAACTTACTCTTTCGAGTCTACTCCGTCCAGATCGGAGAGATCCCCGGGAACGTCCCCACCGGGCGAATTAAACAAATCTCCTGAGCCGCCACATTTCGGAGTCGCGGGTGATGGCATGATGTGTGACTGGGGCTATTACCGGAGATTTTACTATGTACGGCGGACGTGAACCGTGCTGGCCTTATAATATCCGAGGGGGATATGTCTTTTATTTTCGGGATTGAGATCACCTTATTGATTATTCTTGGCTAATTGATGAATCTGTAATCTTAGATTGGTTTCTCCATAATAGTCTTGGATCATAGATCAGATAGTTTGGGAGGTTACCCCCCTTTTATGGATGATATAGTTCGATAAGTTCAGGATGTCGGAGAAAAGGGATAGTCCTTCCTCGACGCGCACTAAAATTGGGATCGCATCCTAAACTCTTGCCAACTTGAGGAAAATGAGTTGTCGCTCATCTCCTTCCGGTTAGGAGTCTGGGATCGTCTGTTTATCGCGTGTTCTCCACAATTGGTCGGAAACATCATAGCGTGCTACAACATTCCTGGGATTGTTTTTGTCAGACTTGAGGAGGCCAGGAATGTTTGAACGGTCTGGAGTCTGGCTAACGGGCTGTCAACGGTCTGTCAACGGTGTCGATCAACTTACTACGATCATGGCTCCAGTTGTCTCCATTATCTCCAGTGGTCCCCGTTGTCTCCAGTTATTTTGTGAAGTATTTCTGCGAAGGCAATGATTTTCCTACTAGCGGTTGTATCGTAAAGTAAAAGTAAATAAGAGGAAGACGCGCTTGGCCAAGGATAATCTCGTAGAATCATCTCATTGGTTACTACAGATAAATTTCGGCGCATTTGCGGCCATCTCAAATACCTCCAGGCCAAACACGTGAAATTCTGAATATCTTCAATTCCGAAAGCAGAGATTTTCGTCTTCTCCACCAGCTAGCTCAATCGCAAAACCCGTGATATTCACAGTGGAACGCGACCCATAAAAAACCACCGTCACGGTGTCTGTAATCCATCCTGCACTCCCAGTTGCCGTAAAAAGGCAACCAGAAGAATAACTGACATAAAAAACTAGCTCTGTTTTCCCCCGTATTGAAAACAACCATTGCAGGAATTATACTTATGATTCATCATCATCATCATAGCGTCCTGCGACCGGGCTAGTGCGAGTGCGACCAGTTGCGATTCTGATAGTTCAGATCGAGACATCGCGGGGAAATTCGCCCCTGACGGTCGCCCCAGCCACACTTGGCTCGTCGTATGATGTACTTTTCTATATTACTATATCCAAATGTAACCGTCGCAGGATTTCAGCCTCAGATCTCTTGTGATCAGTCTCATCCTCAGATTCAGCATTGGGATTATTCTTGCGCCCCCGTTATCCTGCAGGTGGAGAATCCCCCCAATCGCAGCGCCAGATCCTTACTGCATTCATGCTCGGCAGGTGGAAGTGACCTACCGTGCATGCGCTAAATCTCCAGTGCGCACGGGATGCATCGCAGAGTGGCTGAAATCGTAAGATCCGGCTGGTGCATTGGGCTCTGGAAATGCAGCGACTACTGGGTAACTAACTAACTAGATCGATTCGCGATGATTTGGGACCCGTCAACAAGTCCATTGTGCGATTAGATTAGCGATTATGCGAGTACGCTACTACATTCATTCTTAAACACCGAGGTGCATGAGCTGAGCTGAGCTGAGCCCTGTTCTGACTCAATATATATTGGGGAATATTAGACCGGGCTTTGCTCTTGCTTATGTATGGAAAAGATATCATATATTATTCCTTCAGGCGTCCTCCGTCGATCAACCGCATTGATATTCCGAAGATCTCAGGCGATTGCCTTTCACCCGTTTTGGATCAACATTTAGACCTTGGGCCGACCGTTGGCCCATACGATGTATATCGTACATCATTATGGGTCCCCAGTCTGTGCGCTGTGCGATCACGGAGGCGAATCGGGCTATAACAGTTGTACTTGCCACCGCTGGGGACTGGGACTGATAAACTAGAGAATAGAGAATTTTGATTTGTAGTACTCCGTACCTCCGTAGCCAAGACAAGATTCGTCCACATGCCAGCGCGTGAAGGGCGAATATGACATCCAACGGGGTGGGGCTGTGGCCAACAAACTCAAAGCTCCAGAAAATTGGTTTCCTAACGAGCTTTGATCCTTCGGTGCTTTTGCGAGCTGCACGGAATAGTTAGTTGGTCATGGAGTCAATCGGTGGAATTAGTCATTGGAAGCCCAGAAGTTCCAAACCACTATAGGAAAGCGCTAGGCACTATCGGAGCGGGGTTTGATGCGGGACTTTGCTAGGGTTGTTTTTACTTGCGTATCTGATTCTCACTTTCAAGCGTCCTATAGTTACTATGTTGTAATCAGCTCTACTGTAAATGTCAGGATCTTAAACTGAGATGGAGTGCCCACGCGATCTCGCCAATGAACGTCCCGTGTTCGATCTCGATCTAAAGCTTAAGCAACATGTGTTGCAATACCCTGCGATCCGATCCTTTTGGCGGGTACTCAAGGGGGTAGCGTGTAAGACGGACGAATGAGGTGGTGATTAATTGGGTTTTGTTTTTCGATTGCTTTCGGCGGCGTTTTTTGCTTTTTGTTTTGTGATTTCACCTGCGCCCGATCTTGGCTGGGGACGTTGTGGCTCGGTGACGTGGTATTTGGATACTTAAGGATTGCATATGAACTACAACATATATATTATAGTATATTCCAAGTTATAGTTAGATAGTACGGAGTATGTTAAATAGAACAGGAATGAAACCAAATACTAAATAAATAAACAAATCGATAAAATAATTTAAACTCGAGTGAACCATGGAACGTTGTCATCCGGACCACGTCGGGCACTTTCAGATCGGACTGTGTAACCTCAGCCACGTCTCTGATTCCCCCAGTTGCGATGGAAATAGCTGTGTCTCCATTCCAGAGATCTTGATTATCCTTGTGATCCTTGTGTTCCTTGGCACTTGGGTTGCAGTCTGTATTCTATACAGTAAGTGAATGGATCTAACCATTACTATGTTAATAGTAGATCTGACATCATATCCTTCACTTATAACCTCCCCAGGACTTTAGCTCATAGCCCGAGGCTGACATTTACCCACTTGCATCGGAGATCTCTCTCATGTGACACGGATGCATATCCTCGTCGAGCGATCTTGAAATGACTCGATGATTGCCCTGCGCTATTTGTTATTTAATATAATAATAGATTGATTCCAGAATACAGATTCCAGAATACTGGAACTATCGTCCGCTAGCTTCTTTTCCTGATGGACCACTCTGCCGGTATTCAGCCGTCCCTTAGCACGTTGAGAATCGGCCGTTTATCTCGATCGATCCTAGGTTCCGGGGTAGGCTAATTTGAATTATTTAATGTAATTTAGTTCATTTTCCAGTTCATTTGATTACCTTTGGGTCAACAACATACAACATCAACATAGTAGTAAGTTACATATGTATAGAACATTACCAGATGAGTTCCTGACACATTAAGGAAGTATGTAATGATATTGTACACTAGAATATTGCACCGCCTCTATCCACAGCTCTACCCACAGAGAACTAAAGCCCTAAGATCCCGATGATCCGCAGTCGGTAATTTGCCTTGTAAAACCAGGTTCTGACGATCTGGCAATTTCCCAGGGTAATTTTCCCCCTGTTCGGATCTCGATCTTTTTTTTTTTTATTTATTTTGCCAAAGTTTCTTTTTTAATCTTTTTCTCTTTTGGGCTTTCTTTTCTTTCCTTTAATCTTTTATAGAATTCAAAATCAAAAATCAATTTAACTTCCTGTACTCCGTACTCCTCTCTAAGCTTCCCGTTTCCAATCTAAAGCCCGAAATGAAGTAGCCTCGATCCCCTTTGATTCTGCGCCTTTCCCCTCTCTACGGTGTGTTCTTTTATATTTGTCCCCATTCCACCTCGTGCTTTCATATTTGGATGGACATTCTCATTTTCCACGCTTTATATCCCTTGCATGTGCGATCGGGTTCTTTTTTCTTTTCTTTTTGCATTTCAAGGTAGCTTTGTGATCTTGGATTCCTATCTCTTCTCTTGATTTCCCAAGCTTCATTGATTTGAAAAAAAAAGAAGGGAAAGGAAAAAAAGGAAAAAGAAGAAAAGAAGAAAAGAAGTTAATTACGGTTAACTCGTCGGGTTACTCGGGCTCCATCTAAACGCCACTTTCCAACACTCGCCCCGGGATCTTTGGATTGGATCTTGGATCTGGGCCTCTCTTTTTCTTCGGCACGAACAGGTGGAACGCTTTTCCTGTCGCACCAGAGGCGACCTCCGACTTTGCATTTGCATTCCTTCTTCTTACATCCCAGACCTGTCGCATCAACATTCTCTCCTCTCAACGTGATGGGGTCTTTGGAAGCCGCATCTAGGCACAGGTTGGTCTTGCGACCTCGCAGTCGGTCTCCCATTGCTCACCTTCGTCACAGAGACCCTTTGCCGGCGATGAGTTTCCTAGGGAAAGACGGATCGGGATACACCTCCAGACACCCTTCGAGCGCCACCGCTTCTCCGACTCTGATGAGTCCCAACGTCATGTACGGCCAATCCCTGCCGTACGCCTACGCGAACGCACCGCCGGGGTACATCTCGTCGCCCGAGGCCCGTCGCGCCCTCGAAGACGAGAAGGAAAAACGCACCTCAAGACAGTCCCTCCCATCCATCCACGAGGCCCTCGGCAACGACCCTCTCCCATACCCAGCAGCTACCTCCGCCCCGCCACCGCAATCCTCACACCCTACGCCGCCGCCACATCTCATCGGACGACCGAGCGCAGAGGGACCAGCGGGTCCGCCCAATCCGTTTTCGAATGGCCCGCCGACGGGTTCGCTCATGCGGGAACCCGCGTACCATCAGCAGCTGCAGGATGCATCGCGCTCCAGTCTCGCCTCCATCAACACACAGGATTCGCGCACCTCACTAAACTCCCTCAGCACGGGAAAATCCCCGACCCAGAGCGCCAAAACGGGAATCACCTCGGTGGGATCGCAAAATTCGTCCGGGTATGAGTACAGTGCGCCAACCTCCGCCGGTAGCGTGGCGTCGCCGAATGGGTATGGCCATTTCCCTCCGAACTACTCTTTTCAACCGCAGTCCGGCCACTCGTATCCTCCGGCGCCGGGTCCGTACGATAACCGGGCCTACATGGGTGCGCCGCGGGTGGAAGAAGTCAAGGGTGGATTTGTGAGTCGACTAGCTCCGCACAACGAGTCTAAGCGGCATTTGGACGTCTATGATGTGGAGACGTCTTTGAATGAGGTATGGATTCGCCCTCGAGTCTTATTTTGAACCGATGGACAAAATTAAGAATGACTTGTTAAATGAATTACCTACTGACTGAAATAGCTCGCCGACTTGAGTACGCGAACCCTCGACTTTTCACGGCACTACGCGTCTCGCGCACATCAAACGCAGCGTTCCGGCCCGCTGTTAGGCTCCCTCTCCCTCGCTCAACGAAGTGGAGGACATGCTTCACATGCAACGGCGGAACCAAGATGCCCTGATTCGGATACGCACCGCCGTGGTGAACCAGGAGCAAGCTCTGGCTGAACAGATGGCGCAGCGCAAGGCGTTCAAGACCGAAGACGACCATATGGCGATGTACCAGGAAGACTTCAAAGGCACGGGTGGTTTCGCAGGCGCAGACCCAAAGAAACGGCGCGGAGTAAGTCTAGACTTTCCCCTGTATTGACATCTCGACACTTTTCTAACCCGTTTGCAGAAAGCCGCGCCTCCTGGTCGTTGCCACAGCTGCAACCGAGCCGAAACGCCAGAATGGCGTCGGGGTCCAGATGGTGCCCGGACGTTGTGTAACGCATGCGGCCTACATTACGCCAAATTGACTCGCAAGATGGGCGCTCACAAAGCCGCGAGCCTGGGTTCGAATCTGAAGCCCAAGTCGGTCCTCGACTCCTCCTCGCCAACCAGTCATTAGCTCCTCAGCTTCTCAGTCAGCTTCTCAGTCAGCTTCTCAGTCATTCAGCTTCTTTTTTTGGCGTTGAAAAAGGTGGGAAATAGAAGGCAACGGAGTTCAGTGGCCATTTTTTTTTTCTTTTGGGAGGTTTAACGTCTTCCCTTTGTGATCTTTTCTTATATTTCTTTTGTCTTTTTGGGACTCTTTCCCTACTCGGTGTTCTTATAATACCCCAACAGCTTCCAAGGTTCTGGGAGAAAAACGGCTTTAGCATAGATATCCCCCTTTGATGATTCAATAGCCATCGGCCTGGTCTGAAACTGGTTTCTTTTTTGATTCTTTTTTGATGTTCTGTTTTGTTTTGTTCTGTTCTGCTCTGTTCTTACCTCCATGTTCCCCTCTATCTCTCAATACCCTGCATTTTTTGGTTCTTTCCACTTCTGTTCGAGTATGTCCCTGATATGATATGTGTACGATCGTGTCTCATTCAGCGTTACATCTATTTTATGTTCTGGTCGATATTTTCGACGTTCAAGGTTTATGACACTTTTTTCTTCTGTGGTGGATATGGATATCCCTGGAATTGGTTCGGGATGGCAATACTAATTGAATATCATCAAAATCTCAACTTTGAATTTGTACTACAGATCTTTACTTGATTAATCTGATTTACACCTAACTTTATGGCATGATCTCTTTTCTTTGGGTTGCCCCCATTTCTAATAACCGTAGACATACCAATATGGCATGATCCTCCCTGATTCGCTACCCTATATATTGAACGTGCAGATTAGGCTAATATATGCGATATCAAAATTAGATTGTAATTTAATTTCGCGGGTTCCAGAAAGACCTCCATATATGGAGACAACGAACTAGTTATCATCCCAGCTGATCGTCTAAATTTTCCACATCCAATTTCCCCAATAAAAAGACCAGCTACTCACCAGATCGTCTCAGCTGAGAACTAAGTTTCCGCCGATTGAACTAGCGGGGGGTCGGCGTGCGGTCATTCGCTGCAAGGTATTCGTGTTCAGATAATCAGATCCGATCTCCATTGGGATCGGGATCGGGCATGAGATCTCGAATTAAATTTAGATTCAAATTAGATTACGTCCTGGGTATGGCCAATACATTCTTTGGATTGGATATAAGTCATTACAATATAACTTGCATCTATCTTAGTATGTTGTAGGTGGCCTTATTACAGACCGCCACATTCTTCCGCATGTAAGGAATAATAAGTCCGGTGGATCACAACAAAAACCGCGTCTCGAGATTTGTCATTAAGGTGAGATCCATTTGACAGCTTAGTTCGTGAGTCCAGTCCACATAACGAACCCGACATTTGGAAGTTGAGTGTTGGCCATTCCGGTGGTCTGGAGAGTTTGCATAGTCTGCGGGCTGGACGTAGCTAAGCCCACTTAGGAAGTAGCAACGTACTTTTATCTTTTCTTCGGCTTTGACTTTCAGTTGATGACAATTAATAAAAGTGTTCTTTGTTTGTTTCTTTTGTTTACTTTGGACGGAACATGGAACATCGTTTACCCCGGGAATCCAATAATCCGATCATCATAATCAGCTAGCAGGGTTGGCATCGATCGAGATCGATCCCAGATCAAGATCCCACGTTCATCTATCCCGGTGGGGATCTATGCGATCAGCCGTACCCTATACAAACGTCGGTTGTCTAATTTTGCTGACTATGTATGTTGTATATACCTCTGTCTACGGATTTATATTTCCACGGCGCACAGCCAATCTGGGAAAGAGCCCTCGAATGCAGATTCCGTTTTGGGACACGCTGATTCATCCGATTCGTTCCCCCCCAACTAGGTGGACACCGGCCGCTCTTCAGGTTACATACTCCGTAACCTACTGGAACAATATGGCATGATACGATACTCCTTGCGGGATTGGATTGGATTGGATTCGAAAACAGATTTTTCCTAGTAAATTTCTTTGTCTGGATTCTCCCGAAACACGGCCGAGATCCACCGAGAGCCGCTTATCCCCACGATGGATTAGTTATCTCACTACTAGTTATGTAACTAAGTAAGTATTCAATCTACGGACTTGGTAACTATGGTAAAGGGGTAGTTAGTGGCACCACAACTTTCCTGTGGCGCAGCAGACCCTACGGTTCTCCGTGAAAATCTCCATCTCGTACCGGAGGATCATAAGAAAGAAAAAAGGACTAGCGAACTTTCTCGTGTATCCATCCACCGCGCATGGACAACACAGCACGGGAATACATTCGGCAGTGCGAAAGGCGAAAAGCGGAAAGTGGAAAGTCGGTCCGTATCCAACATACGTATAGGAGTACGGACTACGGAGTACACGCGGAGTACATCCGGAGAAGGAATATCTCCACGAGTTAATAATAATTTGTGGACGTGCTACACCACGCAGTATCCAGTCATGTACAATATACAACATACGTACCTATTAAAAATATGTATGACGCTGCTGATCGTCCCTAGCAGCCTATAAGCCATAAGCCTTGGATCTGGCTGAGAAACTCTACAACATACTTACTGAGATCGTCGACGTATACTCCGTATTGTAGATCGCATATATGAGAATATTTTACAGAATACTTTACTGCGAACTGAGAACAACGTCCGCTGTGGGGACGACGGTTCCTCCCTGCTGTCAGAACTCTGTTTGAAATAAATGTCGGTGTATTCCTGGAGGGCCCACGCGACCTCAGGTTTTGTCAGCTGAAGCGCGCGGTGGCACGCCGTAGATCGGTATTTGAATGCTCTCGGGCCTCTGGCGCCAGGCCTGGTTGGGCGTAGTCGGGTGGAGCGTAAGGTTCTTCTTCTTTGGGTCTTCTTTCTTCTTCGGTCTTGCTTTTGCTGCTTGTGGTATATCGTGGGTTATTGCGGTGGTACAGTATAGAGAAGTATCGGACTTCGCCGTGGAGATGGAATAGTTAACGGACTTGCATTAGGATCTGTACGTGTACGAGTATAATTGATTATTCTGCATTATTGTTGGTCTAAAAAATAAAAGATGCACACATTACAGTACCAACTGCAGCGGATCTATCCGACACGCAAGTTCAAGTTCAACGCCCTACGTACTACGTCTATTGTATATTGTCTATGTATGTTGTAGTTAGGTGTGTTCTATATCAGTGAAGAATAATATCATGATCTTCTTCACCAAACCAAAACCTAAATATCCGCAGATCAACTGACCGCTCCCCTGATTCGCTGGAGCCCAACCCCGGGCCAAATCCCTTCGTTTTCGTTTACCTTTGGATTCCCCAACCGGTCGTTCCCGGGTGCGAACTGGATCTCGCGGCTGACTCCATCTTGACATCGGTGCTGAAAGGTGGGCTGACCTATTGAAACCGAGTGATCTGGCTGGGACCAATAGTAGGCGATCGTGGGGCGATGGGTGGAGACGCATCGAATTCCCGGCCGGTTGGATCCGACTATTGGTTCCAGTCTTGGCTTAGGGGCTTTGGTTGCTGATCTGTATTTGTGTATGTGTAATACGGAGGATACATACGTACAATACTTTGTAGACAGGGGGGATATATCTATATCAGTATACAACATACTGCAATGTAAGGCGTTGTAAGGTGTTAGGTGCGCAAGTCTCAATAATAAATCTGCATACATTTCGAGATCGAACTGTATCTGTATCTCTATCTGCCCGAAACCCCGGATCGAGCGAGATCTTCCAGATGGCTTGCAGGAAGATGCATACCTATGTTGTACACTCCTTGGAAAAGGAGGCAACCATCCTAAAAAAGCTAGCCCTGCATGAAAGTTTCAAATCGTAGAATTTCAGCCCCGCCCCGATCTTGCTGATGCAGACCCCGGGTGCAGGAGATCCTTACTCAATGCAGCATCTCCCGCTGCGATCTGAGATTGGCTCTGGCTCCCAGGCCGGCGCTGGGGTTGTGGCGGTGAGCTTGGGAATGTAGGTACATGCTATGTATTCCAATTTCCGTAGAACCGGTACCCATAGTTAGTTAAACAGAGGCTGGCTGGTATCGTATCGGCATGTGAGATCCTATATCCATGGATAGCTGGAGTGGATTTATAATTCTAAGCTCGGCCACGTCACGGGTCAGATGTCTGGTCTATTCTGAGATGTCTGTTCTCCTGTCCGTAACTGGTAACTAGTTCACGTAGTTCGGTAGTTAGTTAGTTAGTTGAATAGCTGCAGTGGAGACATTAGTTCATCCAACTTGGACTTGCTTTGGGATCCGCGCGATAGGCGTCTATAGTGCGTATCCAATATAGGTAGCTGTAAAGGGATGCTTAGCGACCCACTATATCAAGTCCTAGTATCTACAACTTATGACTCTTGATTTTCAGGATGGACATGTATCGTGGGTCTGAAAAAGCAAAAATGCATTATTGGATCTTCCGGACGATCCGGGAGATGCAACCATGGTTCGGGATACGAGTTGACTGCAAATCGTGTCTAGTGAGCCGTGGAATTGGATCGCGATGTCGATCTACAGCTCTAGTGAGCCTAACGGGGCGTCTATAGATTACACGCGGCCTCGGATAGACTAGAGCTGAGACTGTTGACGCACTCTTTTTTCGGCTATGAGATATATGTTGTAGATTGTCTGTCTTAACTTTGGATATTGAACAGGAAGTACTCCGTATATACATACTAGTACTAGTACATATTTATTTGTGTTTGGCATAATTTGGATCCGATCCACTCGGCACCTGAGCAGTGATGCAATACCCGCGTGTTGAGTGGATATGAAAAGAGAAAACCATGGTTCAACGACTTTAATAATTCGGCCCTGACCCCCGGATCCGATTCGACCTCGGGATTCATTTGTAAGCCCAATCTAGGCCATCTGCAATTTCTTCTATAATCACAGTGTAACCCCCCTCTACCGCCAGAAAGCCCGCGCAACCGAGTTGATATAATCAATCCCGTCTTTGCGCCATGTATCCGCCTCCATATGACTGGTCTTATTAGCATCGAGACAGAGATCAACAGGTCCGTCCCTAGAATAAGAATCCCAGTACACAGCGGGTTTCACAACGCCCTGGTTCGGGTTTGGATCGAGGTCGCGGATGAAAGACGCCCACATGCCCGCCATTGCAGAGCTGAGGTCGATGTACGACTGCGGCACCCCGGCAAACGGTTTGCCGTAGTGATACCCCAGTCCGGCAATGTTGTGGAACACAAACGCTACCTCCTCGAAATGGGTCACGCCTGAAAGGAGTGGCGTGTCTGCTGAGTGCACGTTAAACCGGTAGCAGTATGCGGGCGTTGATGTCTCCGCCCATGCTTCGCATTGGCGTCGACGGTTGGCGTGCATGAACCAGTCGCCGGCGAAGGCCGAGGTGCGTCGCCATTCGTACCCTTTGGAGGGTACGCGCTGGTCGCCTAGGTATGCGGGAATGCCTTGCGAGGGGTCGTCGGGGTAGAGGTCGAGGATGCGCTTGGCTACGGAGGGGGTGTTTGGAAGTTCAATCCGCCGTCTGGAGGGTTAGCTGCTGTGGCAGTGTAGAAGATTTGGTTAGGTACCTGTTAAGTATTGATACCATTGCTCTGTGGTGTTAATCCCCGTAGGTCCGAATGCTGTTCCTTCGTCCGTATTGGTGCCGGCAATGATAGGGACTTTCACGAATGCATGCTTGTTTAGTTGAATGCTACCCCATGTCTGAATCAAGTCCCCGTCCACAACGGGCCAGAAATTGTAGTCAGAGTTGCCCCCCGTGCCGTTGAGAACAGCGTTGAGTCTCTCGAATGGTACTTCACGAAGACACTGCAGTGAATCCACGACGTCGAGGCAGCCCACCTTGGAGGCCAATGTGTTGTAGTTCGATTGGAACGTCGTGTAATTTCCCGGATTCGCGGATATCGATCCCCCAGACTGCATGATGCCAGCCCGGAATAGCTTGTCGTCTCGTCCGTTGTATGCTGTAAGATGGTATCCCACTGACATGGCACCTGCCGACTCGCCCCATATGGTGACTTTCGTGGGGTCGCCGCCAAAGGCGCCGATGTTTTCCTGGATCCATTGAAGCGCCAGCCTCTGATCTCGCAATCCGAGATTGGTGTTTCCGCTGCCGGAAACTTGACTGGAGCTTATAAAGCCCCATGCGGACAGTCTATAGTTCAGCGTGACGGCGATGAACGGTTTGCCTGAATCGTGGTTAGACCAGGCTTCAAGTATCCAAGAGAGAGGGAGATACCAATTTGATACGACTTTTCCACAATTGCAGACATATTGTAACGCTCATCAGCGCCAGATCCTTCATAAAATCCACCGCCATGAATCCACACCCCAACAGGGAGTTTCGACTCTGTGTTGACAGATGAACTCCGGATTACGTTCAGAGTAAGACATGCTTCTGACTGAGGGTACCAAATCGAGTCCGTCTATTTCCTATTGGTAAGAATCAACTTTGGAAAGCAACCGAAAGAATCATACTCACACCATATCCAACACAAATATCCGAATACTGTGTCGCATCGCGTGTACCATCCCAGCTGGCATTTAACGACTGCGGCACCGTAAAGCGCAAATCCCCCACCGGCTGCTGGGCATACGGTATACCCAGGAAGAAGTCCTGGTTGTAGGTTGAGCTTCGCACTCCAGCATACGTTCCATTGCGCACTGCCACTGTGGGAGATGATTTTTTAGGGACAGCATGGACTACTGTCCATAGTAGAAAGGCGGCTGCAAATCCAATCATGATGATATAAATGGACACGCCCTTGCCCGCTCTAGCCCTCCCAATGTGTGGCATTTCATGTTTCATTTATATACTCCGGGGTATACATAGGATCATTACTGGAAGGTCTGAAGACGTTAGTGATGCGGGGAAGCCCCACAATCACCTGAATCGTCTATGATCAACAGCCGGGAGATGTGGACGGCTGATATTTGCTCTGGTCGTAGCAAGACAAGATACATAGCAGGTTGGAATGATGGGCCGTTGGAGTAGGATCTGCATTATGGGGAAGTGGAGAGGGAGAGGTGGGATGCTCTAAGCCTATTCATCCACCAATACACCTTCAGGATGTTCTGGGGTATTTGGCTTCATGGCCAGTTTCTCAAAAGTTTGACGGACGATTGCCTGCTTTCATAGGCCATGCTGATCAGTCCGATGATTAACCGAAGCTTTTGCGCTGGCCGAGGTAAGTGAGTAAAGATCTCAAGGATACCTTTGCACTCGGCCCGGGGATTTGCATAGGAAAAGGAGATAAATTGACCCGTAGCTAGAGTCACCACATACCCCTGATAGTAGCACGAACACCAAATTCAACCAAAAGCGGACGTAAACATTGTAAGATGAAACCCGGACCAAGCACCAAAGTCGATGTGTGACACGAAGCACTTATCCTTGTATGACAGCAAGATCGCAGGGTTCCTGAAATCCGTGAAATTGAACAAAGTTAGACAAAGTGTAACATACCGAAACAACAGACCGACACTGTAACGGTAACAGCTGTGGCCTAAATAATAGTGGTATCCATATGTAGGTACACGTATTATCGAGATGTTTGCTCCTGGAAACCGAAGATAGAAAATATAACAAGACGACCTCCTATTATAACGATGTTGACGCTTTCTCCCATCTAAATCATGCCATCAATGTGCTGGTCATTACCGAACCGCTCTCGCACCGGGGCAGCAATCCAACTACAATCCGAGGAAACAGCCGCCATTATCGCCGTCACGCAAGGTTTCCTCGCAGCACTGAGCAGCAAGTCGCGCACCGATTTCGAGAAACACTGCGTCCGAGCAGGAGGGATGACACTCTCGCCTCCGTCTCCGACTTCTCTGCGTTTTTGTACGATTGGTTCGTTCGTTGAACATGTCGCTGGGCTCAAAGACGATATCGATGAGCGCATCTGGGATCCTGAGGTGAAGGTGCACGAGACAGGAAGCCTGAACCTGGCCGCTGTGTGGGCACCATTCCGGGCGAAGATCAACGGCGTGGTGGATCATGTTGGTGTTGAGCTTTTTGTTTTGCATAAACTCAACGGCGAATGGAAGGTGACTGGGCTGGCGGACTCGTGTCGGTTGCCGACCGAGGAGGAAATGCGGCTGGAATGAGTACTGTTGGAGACACTGGGAAATGAGAAATTAAGATTCATCAGACGCTGTGACAAGGAGGCTGTCCCCGATTGTCATGAATATATGCAAATTGTTCAAGTTTCCGCCATACATGCTCACACTCTGGATATCTATTTGTGGGGGTATGTAGATGCTCTAGTCTAGACCTTTTTGCCTCGAAGAAGTTCCCATCCGACTGATCCGTTTTTGCCTTCTTTGGCAGTCATCTCCTCAACCGCCTTCACTAGATCGTAGGTGATCTCCTCGGACACAACACTGTCGTGCTTGTAGCTAGGATGCTTAGCTACAAACTCACGCATCCAACGAGCCCCAGTCCAAAGAGTGCCATTCGCCCGCTTCCGGATCAAATCCAGATAGCTGGCCAGGAAACATCTTGTCTCGACGTCAACATTCACGCTGTTGAGGTAGGACTCCACAAGCGGGATGAGGCCCGGGAATGATCCATCTGTGCATCCATTTACGATGTCATCGATGGTCATGAGATCAAACTCTGTCTCAACAGGGCCAAGAGGAGGCGATGGAGGCGGAGTGTTAATAGCCGACGATGTCGTAGATGAGAAGGTGCTGCCGTTCGCCGAGTGCTGTGCGCTTCTGGGCACCCTGCGAGGGAAGGGATCCTTGCGGAACCAGAACTTCCGATCAAGAACAGCATTGCGAGCGTGCGCCGTCTCCATATTCTCTGTAGTACGCTGGATCGGGATGTAGAAGTTGAGATCGAAGCTCAGGATGGCACGAGTGATGAGCACGATGAAAATGCTAAATGCGGCGTTTTCGAAATCTGTGATTTGGATCTCCATGGACCGGAACTCGACTCTCCAGCCGATATCATCCTTATCAGGTGGCGGCGGCTTGAAACGCATGTGCTGCCAATTAGTAGACTGTAAATTCTCAAAGTGGTCACTCTTGTTAAGATCCAGTTCTTCAAGATCCTCAGAGAAAATGACCAAGGGATCACGGATAAACAAGTGTGCAAAATGCGTCGCGAGTAGATCATCCATTCCCCCGTCCATAAGGCGCTTCTTAATATCCTCATCAACAACTAGATCAGGATCGAAATATTCTTTCCGGAGACGAGGATCCTGGGATATGTAAGTCGAATTAGAGGCATATCGCGACTTGGGAATTCTCCACCGGTCGTTCTTGAGAGGCTGCGAGAGGTCAGTTCTGAGCTAAGGGTATCATTCTGGAAAACTTACAGCTTCGCCAAGTTCTTCGGGCGTCCTATCATCGACTGCATTGCCAATTTGGTTCCATCGTACATCTGTGTCCACTAGGAAACCCTTATAGATGGGTGTAGCGGCGGTCAGGGCTAGAAGAATAGGCCCCAAAGGACTCAGTTGATCATAAAGTCTTCTGCCCTCTGTCATATTCTTTGCCTGGAAGGTGATCTGCAAGCAACAGCTGCCCATTCCAAATGCCATGGCGTCCATGTAGACATGGTCATCTTTGGCTGCGCCGTTGCGGACGTCATCATCCTCGGGCCAATTATGAAGGTCGTAGTTAACTGTTGGATCCTTGAATGGCCTGGGCGTATTTGCGTCATGGAAAACCGGTACATTCAGTTCAACCTTGCGACCTCTTCGGGATCGAATGTTGGCAGCCAGAGTAGGGAATCGAATATGGGGATTGGCAATCTCATCAGGAACAAACTGCGAGCGAAGAGCTGGCCCAGATGGGGGATAATATGGCTGGATGTAGTCATCATTGGTTCCTAGCCGAGGGAAAGTTGTGAGGGTGATGGGGACTTCATTCGGAGCCATGTGTGCTTTCGCAACTTCTCGTCTTGGGGTCTATTAGCATGTTTCAGGTCAAGTTGTATTGCTAAAGAGCTCACCTCCACTTCATATTGGACTCCACCTTGAGGAGGTCTTTAAACCCGATTCCCCAAGGCTGTCCAGGAGTAGCCTCCAACATGAACCTTCCAAATTCGGGGTGGAAATGAGGCGGCTCCTCTCCTTCACTGGTTGGTGTCAGACATGCTAGTTCCTGTTGGACATCAATCACACTCACTGGTCTCCAGTTGCACTGCGCTTGCCGGAGCCAGACTTCCACAACTCCTCGTCTCTTGCAAGTGATATCAGGATCTCAGCCTGGGCTAGAGATAGCCGTGCCTTCTTCGCCGCGTCGTCCAGAGCTACCACGAGGTATTCAATCTATCATAGAGGGCATGGATTAGCGATTGCGACCGGGAAATACGCGGGCCAGAACAACATACCTCGTCGCCCCACAGAAGAGCATCGCGTTCTTTGCCTCGTGCCCTGCGCCAATTGGCAAGTAATTGCTAATCAAGTCAGACACCTTGAGGTTGTTTCATTGCGACCTAGACGAATCGAACACAAGCGGCATACCTCGATACCCCACTGGCGTACTTGGCCCGCCTTTTTCTTGGCTTCCGGCCATTCCAGCGCTGTTCCAAGTGCTCTGCTTTATATTAGAGGGATCCCAAATAGCAAATCAAGCATCTCAAGACACATACAGAAGTCCCATTGTGTCGAGACGTAGTTCTCAAGCTGGCAACAGCACAAGTATAGGATAAAAGAATCAAGACAATCCCAGAGTGAACAGGAGAGCCGAAGATTGAAGGACCGAGAGTAATCAAAGAGACATAGACCTGCGCATAGTCCCCTTTCTAATTGATTCGCTGTAATTCCTGGCAAGTCGCAATGAGGGGGTCAAGTTTTCGGCCGATTTTCTAGCGGGGGCGGCGATAACGGCGGGAGTTTTATTTCCACCTGCCAAATCTTCGACTTGTATTATTAATCATGATTTGTCACGGTGAAGCTCTAGAGACTTCCAAGGTTGTCCTATCAAGGTCCTCACCTGATTCAATTTGGGAGATATTGAACATGGAGTGTCCTGGTATAGAGAGCTTGGAGATGGTGAGATAGAAATGGTGAGATAAGACCCTGCACTTGCGTCTTCGAGGATCACCATAAGGCGTCTATTATAGGCATAAGCGTTGTATACAAAGGGAATGAAAATAGATCCAGATATGATAGCCAGTAGTTAATACCAAGATAGACTTGAATGATGTTCGATACCCACATTCAGCTAAACTGTGGGGATGCTATTACCTATAGGATAGGTAGAAGTCAATGCCAAATATGACATAGAACATGGCACAAGTAGTATAAGGGAAATTGATTGATATGATTCAATGACTAGTACCGCATGAAAGCTGCATGAAAGCTGCAAGAAAGCAAGTGTCAAATAAGCAGGTATCACATTATAATGCGATGTTATATGAGATATTCATATGAGAGAAATCATCTGGGTGGCTCTTCATCAAGAGCTATATACGAAAGACTGTAGTTTTTGGTCTTATTCAACGTAACCAGCTATTTCAATTATCATATTTCATACCTACTACAATTAGCATAATATCGTGCAACCAATCGGCCGCAATACAGCCAATAGAACTTGCGGCTTAAGCTTATAAAGCCGCAAACGGTCATTGGACGCAGGACTAGATGGGGTTAATTAGACAACATGCGATGATCATAGCCCAAGATAGCTCAAGATGTTTAATATAGGGCGAGATCTATAGAATACATAGGTAAACATCCTAAATGAGCTTACAGGCTTTACATCAGTAGGTCGTAACAGCCTTGGAAGGCATAATTGCCTAGAGTAAAGCAGTGCGGCTAATTTCACCAAAAGAACTATAAAATCCTAGCGTCTTGATCACCGAGGAACTCCAATGAATTGATTATTCAAAGCCCCTAGAGTCCCCTAGAGTTATAGCCCACCATGCCCACCATGCCATCTGCTTACATGGGCTCGAGCTATGCCAAAAGACGAGTTGTCCATAGACACTGCTTGGCCCAAGAAAAAGGCCGACCCGAGAGGCATGGGTACCAACCTAGCCAATATTAAACAGAGCATCAAGTTGCCGATGCAATTGTTGTTCAGATAGGCGAAGAAAAGGTGGCCGATTTTGATGAAAGGTCCCAACGCCAAAAGGCAATCCATAAGCAGTTTCGGTGTATCTATTATTTACATATCCTGCTGCTTTAACAGCAGCACCGACTGCGCATACCAACAGTCCCACAATTCAGTTTCTCCGGGTGTAGTCCTTAGCGGCACGCAGCTCGTCCATTTTGGCCACGCGCTTCTTGAACTCTTCGTACTGGCATTTCTCATATGAGTGTCGTTCATCCTAAAAGAAAGAAAAGAATAACATTAGCTGACTAGCTCTGGAAGCGCTCTGGTCGAATCGCGTTGTGTAGGAACATCAAAACGAGGGATCTCGTACCTCGCACTTCCAGGGAAGGTAGTACTCTGCTTGCCGGCATCGGTTCAACGGGATCAGCAGGTGTGCGCATGAATCTCTGTACTGCATGGGAAGACGGGCTTCCGACATTTCCTGGCGGGTTGCTGGAATTTGGTTAACCTTCCTGCTAGAGCTTATGATTGTTGATCAATGGCCTTAGAATCATACCGGATGTCTCCGAAAGGCCAACGGCGCTCTTAACCGTTTCAATGACAGTCATTTTGTCGAGAATTAAGGGGTGGAGAGGCAAGGAGCGGGGAAACAGAGGCAGAACGGCGTGGTTGGCGATTCCCGTTCGTCTGAGGTTCCTGCTGGGCCGATATTGGTCACATGACACAAAATCACATGACAGACAGTCTTCCGAAACAGGACTAGTGCGCACTTTACGCGTCCAGCGCGTATCTGATGCCCCCAGCTCCACCGAATTGTATCTCTGTGTTCTTAGTCCGGATTTTCATTGCATGCAATGCATCTAGTTCTGAAGAATTCTTAAACCGATCAACTTGTGGGTCTTCTAGGGGTCACGTTTTGGCTCCAACGCGCGCGGTTACATCGCTCTTCGGGAACCTACTGAATTGTAGCGGCCAACGCGCGACGCACATTATGGCGGGGAGAGACACCATCTACTCTGCTACCTATAGCAGTGTAAGTATACTTTAATTAGATATTTTCACTGCGCTGGCCTGGAATTGTTCTCCGTGTTGAATGCGAGCACAGCTGACGTTCTCACTCCCAGGTCCCCGTGTATGAGTTCAAGCTCGACACTGAAAGTGTGATGAGAAGGAGAGGGGATGATTGGGTCAATGCAACACACATCCTCAAAGCCGCAGGGTTTGATAAGCCTGCACGAACGCGCATTCTTGAACGAGAGGTCCAGAAGGGAGTTCATGAAAAAGTTCAGGGAGGCTATGGCAAATATCAAGGTATGTCCTAGGATCTATGAAGCCCGTAGAAAATTTAGCTTACTGACAGCTAATGCTCACAGGAACATGGATCCCACTTCCGGAAGGCCGCCAGCTTGCGGAACGCAACAACATCCTCACAAAACTAGCTCCGATTTTCGATTATGTTGCTGGAGACCACAGTCCCCCACCAGCGCCAAAGCACACATCAGCTCCATCCAAACCTAGAGCACCAAGGAAATCGGCCGCCGCAAACCGTGCTGCCGCTGCGGCCGCGGCCGCGGCTGCGGTAGCAGCTTCCGAAAGCCTGAAAGTTGTTCAGCCTCAGCGCAGCATGGGTCCCCCAACAATTCCACAAGATCACTATGAAATGAATGCAGCGTTTGACGACAACGAGTCAATCGGGCACGCTACAATTGAATCATCATCAATGGTCGCAGACGAGGATATGCTTCAAATGTCACATGGCGGACGGAAGCGGAAGCGTGGAGTGGAGGAGGCGACCCCTATGTCCATCAGCGAGCAAGAACACATAATCTACGGCGACCAACTTTTAGACTATTTCATGACCGTGGGTGATGCACCAGAGGCAACACGCATTCCCCCTCCCGAACCCCCTGCTCATTTCCAGGTCGATCGAGCCATTGATGATTCTGGGAACACAGCACTCCACTGGGCATGTGCGATGGGTGACCTGGGCATTGTGCAAGATCTTTTGCACAGAGGGGCCAATGTCAAGGCACTTTCGGATCATGAAGAGACCCCACTCGTCCGAGCTGTTCTGTTTACCAATAATTACGAAAAGAGAACGTTTTCGAATCTCTTAGACATGCTTCTGGATACTGTCTCTTTCCGAGATTGGTTCGGTGCTACTATCTTCCATCACATTGCAGAGAATACTCGAAGCAAGGGAAAATGGAAGAGCTCACGTTATTACTGCGAAATACTCCTCGATAAGTTATGCAAAACATGCTCGCAAGATGAAGTACAAATGTTGTTGTCATGTCAAGATCAGAATGGAGACACCGCTATCTTGGTCGCTGCTCGCAACGGCGCGTTCCGTCTGGTGAATATCCTTCTTGTGCATTGTCATCGCGCTGGCGATCTGGTGAATAATAAAGGGGAAACCGCTAGCAGTATCGTACAGCGTTCTCAACATCACGACCATGACATCCCGCCGGCCCCATCCTCCGTCACCATGGCTAATGAACATATGGATGTTGAAGCAGCTGGTCTTGTGGGCACAGACCGACAGTCCGTTGCTCCAATTCCGGATGCCCCTGCGACCACTGAACTCCTCTCCAGGATTGGAACAATCATGGCCGAGGCTAATAAAAAGCTTGCCGTGACCTATGGAAACTCGAAAATCAACCAGCAGGATTCCAATGATGTCGCCAATCCCGAAGCGTTACACGAGCAATTGGAATCCGACCGCCAGAAGACTCAGAAGCAAATATCTGCATTGGCGGCCAAGGAGGCCGATCATGAGCGCAACGACGACCAAGCTGGTCGATATGAAAAATTGCGGGCAAGCTATGAGTCCCTTCTTGAGCAAATCCAGCATGCTCGGTTGGCTGAACAGTTTGCTATTACGGAGGTACCTAAACCTACGCCAGAGTCCCTTGAGCAAGGTGAATTAATGGCTCGGTATCGACTCGCTCAAGAGCTTTGCTCTGCGCAGAAGATACGCCGCAATGCTATTAAGGATCTAGCCCAACAAACAGCGGATGCGGGTGTGAGCACCAAGTTCGATATGCACCGTAAGCTGGTGGCTTTGGCGACCGGACTTAAAGAAGAAGATCTAGACCCTATGGCTGCGGAGTTGGCCGAGACGTTGGAATTTGACCGAATGAACGGCAAGGGCACTACTCCGGAGCTAGGTCATCGACGATTACCATCCCAGAATGAGTCGGCCACTCACCATGGACCCGGTGTCTCGGTGGATGCTTAACTACCGCGAGGTTGCACGCGTGAACTTTTATGTTTGATTATATTTCATGACTCATTGATTTTTCTTCCTCTGGCACACTACCCAGCCAGCAGATACCCCTCATCTTCTCTTTCTTCTTCGTATCCATTGGTTTATCTTTTCTTCATGTTCTCATGGCTCATTAACAACTCATCTAGTTGTGGTTCTGGGTCCATTCTCCATTTGACTGGCATTCTGACAATGCGCGCACAGGCAGTCTAACTCTTTTCGTGTGTCTGTACAGACCATCAAAGTGCTTGTACATTGTACATACAACGTGGGAGACAGCGGCTCCGGAACGGGCGAGATGCGAAATACGAAGCCAGGAGGGGCTGAGACGTATCTTATCCATGTATGGTTCATTTAGGGCGACAAAATGCGTGGTTTACACCTGCGTTTACATGAATTTATCCAGTTGACAATCCATATCTTCATGGCCATTGTAGATGATAATCACGCTAACTCCTATGTCACGATCTCACTTAACAGTTCCCTAGTCTATGCAGTCTCTTATTACATTGTTCTATATATGGCTCCAAAATGCAACGGTGCACGTCCATATTATTTGTTGCTGGACTTGCACGCCCGTCTGGGCAGCCATGAAGCCAATTTTTAATTTCCGGAACTTCCTGCTGAAGAAGACGTCGGCTTTTCGTTGGGGCAGCAACAAGCGACAAGTCCTGCTGGTTTCATGATTCAGGGGAATGCGGTCTTTCCTACAATAATATACATCGCATCATTTGGTGATTATGTGCAATGTATCATGAGAAAGCATCCAACCATGAATGCGATGAGAATTGTAGTCTACTTAGATTCTACTCTGTATCGAAATAGCAGACAATGTTCTGCAAGCCCGATACCTTTCTTGGTTTTTCCTGATTTTTGTTGCCTTCTAGAAATCAAAAGCCGCCTAAAATCACTTGCAGTTCGTGGCAAAATACTACACTCCTGATTTCCTGACCATAACGAGATCCGATTGAGTTACGAGCTAGAAGCAAACAAGTTCAGGTAAACCCATTGGTTGGCGCCGACAGCTTGGCATTTGCGACGAGCGGCTCCAGGGGCATCGTCAGGCGTAGATTGGATGGCAGCCACGTCGCGCCGCTAGTGGATAACAGCCAATGATTTGGCTGGGGATGTGATGGGATCGCTTCAGGCCTGGGTGTGTTGCTTATTGGTCAATAGGATGAGCCAGTCAGATCTCCTCAATGGGTCTTCTATGATAATGCTGTCAGTTGTGATCAGGCAGTCGGTAGGAGAATACGATATTGCCTAAAGTATAGGTAAAGCTGAAAAAGCTTGAATTACCCCAATGTTTCCAAACATGATGAAAAGAAGATATCAAAGTGAACCTCCGTTGATATTCCGTTGATATTGCCTCTCGTGCCTGAGAAAAGACGCTAGTACGCTTTTGGACTATTGTGCTCGGTTGCTGCCTGAGGGATTAGGCGACAATCCCCGCGGCCATCCACCATCTTTAATCGCTCACTTCTTCTTCTTCTCTTACATCCAACCCTCCATCTAATCTTCGATTCTTTCTTTTCCTTTCCCTTCCCCTCTGCATTCCTTCTTTCTCTGCAGCTCTTCTCGTTTCATGGAAAACACCCAAAAAAAGCATCTATCCACTTTGCAAATAGTCCCGATCAGTTCCGCCCCCCTGAGGAAAAACGTTGTGTTTGGCCAAGGACCGAATTCACTACATTTTTGATTGTCTTCACAAATCCATCTCTTCGGATCCTTGAACCTGTTTTCACCTCGGTTATTCGCACAGCACTGGGTTGTTTGGTCGCCACCTTAAGTGTTTCAGCCTCCAAGTCTTCGATCTTCGGCATCGCGTGAACTACTCTCTTTTCTTATTCGGCTAGGATTTGCAGAGCATTTCCCCGGACATTTTATCTTTTCTTCGTGGTCTAGCTTCTCGCGTGGCTTCTCTTCCTAAAAATATCCTCTTAATTTCTTTCTTTTTTTCTTTCGAGGTGTCTGTCAACACATCTCAAACTCCTCGGCTTCCTCGAGACCTATTCCTTGGGTTCGCAACTTTCAAACCCAGCAAGTCCTTGTACAGCTCGGTTCTTCTCTCATCTATCATCTTTATCGCTAGCCATTCGCTCGCTTTATTTTCAAATCTTCACCTGTGATTGGTACGTGTGATTGCCTTGTGCTCCATCCGTTGGATCTCACTGACCAGTTTCCGGATACAGAAAACCCGACTCTCGCGTCCACGTTTCATTTCCCGGTCGTTGAATCTCGATATTGCAGACTTATTTCAGCACTTGTTCTCGCATAGACACCATAATTCCTTAATCGCCGAGAAGTGAGTTTAGCTTTGTGGTTGACCCCAAACGCTCACGTCGAATCCGAACGTCAAAAGATACCGCTTGTCTCGCTTGCATTCTATTGCACATACCTAAATTCACCTCTACCGAACGAATATGAGTATGGACGCTGGCGGTCTTGCTCAAATGTCTTACAATTCGTCCTTCAATAATGGCAATTCCCTGGGCGTGCCGGGCTCTGGCTTCGCCTCGCGCGGCAAGGGCTCTCACATCAAGCGCTTGAGCATGCCTCCCCAGGTTTCGACCATCGATGAGTCCCAGACATCAGCATCTGTCTCCACTCCGCGTACCAGCCGCTCTCATCTTTTAGCTGGACTGCGCACTGCTCCCAAGTCTGCGACGATCCCCTCTGAGCATCAACAGCGGAGTGGAATGGAAGGTGCACGATTCATTGGTTATTCCAACCGAGGATCCGACCGGGTCCCACAGACTGCGACCGGAACTGGATTCCCACAGCACAACTACACCCAAAATCAAAACGCGAACTCGTACCGCAACAACTCGCACCACAACCGCATGATGTACACTATGCCGGAGCAGGTCCTTGCACCTCCGACGCTTGAAATGGCGGGTGGTGATATTCCAATCGATGAGAACATGTACGCAGAGTTGATGTCAACCAACCTGTTCCTTGCTGCGCAGCAGCAACGCCTGCAACAGCAGTTGATCAGTGTCACTGCTGCAGCTCAGCAATTCCAAGGCCTCAACCTTGGGATGTCCCTTCCTCGGCAGCAACATGCTCCTTCGCTCTCCATCCCTGGCATGGGATTATATCAACAGCAGCTCCAGCAAGGTGTTCAGCCCATTGTGCAGCCGGTCCCTGGTCAACCTGGAATGTTCTGCGTCTACAATCCTCTGACTGGCCAACAAAGCTATATCATGGATAACTCCCAGGAAGATCGCCAGCAACAGTTCTATCAAGATACTCGGTCCCATATTGGCCAGCAAGTTCCCCAGTTCCGCGCAGAAATTTCTCCTCCTGCGGACTCCACGTACTCTACCATGCAATTCCCTCAGCCAATTTCCCCTCCGGTTAGCAGCCCCTCTCCGCCCCACGACTCGTCTGTGAATGCTCTGCGCCGAGGCCACCGCAAGAACCTTTCGTTCAACCCAAGTATCAAGACGAACATTGATACTGTCAAGGCCAATGTGGGACCCGGCCCTAGGTCTGCTGCACTGCCGCCGACACCGGCCACTGGAACATTTGGACCCGGTCAAAGTCGTGCTGGTGAGCATCCGATGCGACAGCCCCGTGGCCCCCCTTCGCTTGAGGATCTCGTGGCCAAGCCCACCTCCAAGCACGAAGGTAGCAAGAACTTTGCGACTCGCCAGCGGCGTCGTGCCGTTCACAATCTTGTTCGTGCAGGAATCGAGCGTCGTGGCGACACACGCAGTTTTGGATACCACAGCAGCGGAGGCACTAACACCCCTGCGAGTGAGAAAGAGTTTACTTTTTCGGATGGCGATGATGCCACCGTGCGCAGCGGCGGAAGTCTCTCCAGCAAGCCCAGTCTAGGCAGCCTGCGAGCAGTTGCTAATGGTGCCATTGGGTCCGAGAGAAGGGAAAAATCTAGCCGGGATCGCAAGTCCCCGGACAGCCCCTTCCACAGCGCCACGCCGACTAGCGAAGACGGCGGCTACTTTTACTCCAAGCTTGTTGATGCTCGCGGGGATTATGCCCACTCACCTAGTGCCAGTGGTACCTCGTCGCCCTCAGTGGCAGATGTCGTTGCTGGCCAGGGGCCGGTAGCCCAGGCACCAGAACGGCGCAAGACGCCGATGCTGGTGTTGTCCAGCGCTGAAAAACGCAAGACACCCATCATGTAATGCCGAACATCACGTGACAGCGACGTATGACCTTCCTTTATGTTTTTCTCTCGCCAAACGGGTCAGCTTTCGTCTTTCCTTGCCCAGCGAGTCCTGATTAAAAGGACTCGACAGCGGTTGACCCTCCCCCATTCTTTTTCTCGTTACCACTCTATTGCTGGCAACTCATGCCAAGGTTCATGTTTTTTTGTGACGAAAGACCTTTATCGGTCTGAGATGACTTTATTCCTATTTTTTCTTTTTTGCTTCTCTTCATCTTTCTCCACTATGTTTTATCTTTGTCACCTTGCTTCATAACTGAGGCTGGGCGGACCGGATCTATTTACTCGGAAATGACAGGATGAGCTTGAGACAGGAAGAGGAGCTTGCGATGGCAAGCTGTCTTCCCTTCGCTTCTCAATTTGGCTTCTGATGTACATCTGGTTATGTACAGACAGCTCTTCCCAGTGCACTTTGAGCTCAGATCACCCTGGTGAATACATATCTTAGCAAATATCTGATCTTATTTTTTGTTTTGGCTATGTTGATCATGCTCCATGAACGTATTTAGTATCTAAGTAGTTTTTTTGGTTGAACAATTCAACGACTTATTCGGATTATGCAGACATGCTTCTTAGATCCTATGATACTCATGGTGTTGTCCTACAATGACCCACGTGGAACACCTGGTTACTATTGCCATAGGAAAGACGTTTTCTATCATTAAGCTTGATGTTTGAACCCGTAGAAAGTAGCAAAGGCATAAGCCAGGGTAGGGTCAAAGGGTTACAAGGTACTCTATAGAACGGCCACCAGAGGTCACCATGACTTGAGGCAGCGTCAATCTCACTAGACCACATTGAACGGTCTGTGGCCTTGATGCACCATGTAATGTACCTCACGCTTAGTGTCATGGTTACAGAGCCGGGTTGTATGCTGATGCTTATGGAGGGTGGTCCCGAGCTTGGGGTAGCTGCATAACTATTTCGGTTCCAGCTTACGCTTTTGTCAAAAGGCGAAATGAGAACCGATTGTTATAAATCCACTGAGATGAACTCGTATCTCGAACGGCCGCCGTCAGTGAGAAAAGTAATGAGTTGGCCCAAAACGAGGAATTCAGTGACAGTAAAGGATGTGATAAATGCTACTAAGTGCTTAGTGTTTCTTGGCTTCTTATAATAGTTAAATGTAGCTTAATTTCCGTCTACACGGTGAATAGGGAAATAATCCGTTGGGCCGCAGAGTGAAGCCCAATATACGGTATTCCGCGTGGGTGCAGATGGCACCTAGTTTTGATATATTTGGCTGCTTGTCATGCCGACATCCAAATCTTGATATTCTGGGAGTTGAGATTGAACATACGAGCTATTATGCATTCACCTAAATAGTTATGCCTGTACGTGGGATCCCGGTTGTATATCAAGAACCATGGTACGACCACAGCCTAAAACCTTGACACAAACTCTAAGTTGACATTATTTCTACATTGTACAAGCCACTCAACAACGGTGACAATCTTGGAATATATCATCATGAAAAAGGAAGTTGAAACATACGCAATGCAAGACATTTACCATTAACAAAACCTATATATAGTAGTCGAGGGCTAAAGTTTAGGAATGTGAACGGAATCTTCGTTCTCTAAAGTGTAATGCCACAATGCATAATTGTAGAAGACGAAACATTTATTTACTCCTGGGCCACGTAAGAATACTGGGATTAAAGCAGCTTTATCTGTGTCTACCCGAGGATAGAGCAGCCGGAACTCCGTGGCACATGTGTTTCACATAAACAGTATAGTACTGCCGTCCAAGCTTGAGTATTGGTCCCTGCTTTCTTGAAGGTCACACCATTATATTCTTCGGTACAGCTGGTGGGGAAGAAGACAGTGTGACGGACAGGGAGGGTGAGGGTGACACTGATGGTTGTGCGGTCGCATTGTTGCATAAAATAATGAGATAGAGGTGAAGCAAGACATATTCAATCAAGCCTCTACAGTTCTTGATAGCGTAAGATATTGACCTAGTCCAAGAAGAGAAACAAATGGGAGAAAGCACTTCCCCAAGCCACGAATGACCCAATGTAGTAAGCAGCGCACCAAACTCTATCAGAATGTTCAATATACTATAATTGACATTCGATAACGAGCCCCTCGAAAGAGACAATCCTGGCCCTATCTGATACCATCTCAGAGATTTAGGAGTCACCTTGCACAGTGCCCAATTGAATGTACCATTCGTTGCCACTCGAGAAATGATTTGGGCCCTGGCTGTCTCCCCCTGACTGATAGCCATGACTAGTACAGACCCAGAACTAGTCAGCAGCCACATCTGTAAGCTTAAATCACCCAAGCTCCCTGGAAGTAGGGTTTTAGGCAGCATAGGTAGGGTAATGATCATTGCCTAGATAAGCATCTCACATCTTGAAGTGGCACAATGACGAGCGAGGAGATCATCTGTGGGATATTGGTTGAACATGAAGAGGGCGTTTCGAGCCCACTGAGGAGTGCATGTGTGCTTGTCGGACTTCCCTATGGGCGGTAGAAGTGATTGCAGCACTGGGACAAGCAGAGAGAGTAAACAGTTTCCCCGGATATTAGTGCAACCTTTTCATCGTGGTACCCTGTACATTGCCGGGACAGATCAAAAACCTTCAACATCCCCTCTGAGGATCAACACCGAGTCGGGTCTCGGAGGTCTTCCGGGTGTCGACCTGCGGTATGAGTACTCATTTGCTTCTCGGTAAGATCTCGGTCGGAAAGTAGAGAGATGGCCATCAATACCGATGAGATTCTTCCCGATGGTGTGATAGGTATCTTCAGACCCATATTGATGTAGAATTATAGTATGTAGGTGGGTAATCAAATAGTGTTGGAATCCTATGTAGTTCTCGACTGGTCGAATCAATCAGAAACTAGTGAAAAGCAGGTATCTTGCAGGTATCTTGCATGACAGAGATGTTTCGCCTGTCGGATGATTTCCCATGATGTCAAAGACACACAAGGGATGGTTTGAACTGGTTCGTAATCGCATTTCATACGTCAATGTGGACGAAAGTAGAAATAGAAGGGGAGATAAGACCAGATATTGCTTCTTAGTCAACATGGAAAGGTAGATAGATCAACGCTAAAAAAAAAAAGTTGCTCCACTGATCTTCTTCAAACCTCTGATCCTGAAGATCCCTCTTCAGCCAATCTCTCGATACCCACACACACACCCCTTTGACCTGACGCGTCCATCAGATTCTCTTTTGACTCTACAGATTTTGTGGGACCTCATGGGCTTGTGAAACCCCTAGTCTCTTTGACAAGGAGCTCGGTCCCCTTATCTCTATCCCCTTTGGGAGATCTTCTGCTAGGCCCAACGGTCGAGGTTCGGCGAGGTTCAATGATATACGATCCGGAACGTCGGCTGTGATGAAAATCCAATCCTTTTCAGGTCAAAGAACCGGGTCTCGCGCAACTAATGTGCCAATCTCCCGCAATACCCGCTAAGGGGCAATGTACCGTTTCTATTCACAATTCTGGCTGTCAGTTCCATACCTCGGCTTGTCCTCTACTCCTGGAACTTTTCAGCTGATTGACCATCGTGGCAAAATGGCAAAACCTGTGAGAACCTGGCATGGGGATGGCGCCTCTACGGCTACACGGGGTCATCATGTCCCAAAAGAAATCCCCTTCAATGCAGTCTCATTGGGCCTCTGACTCTTCTTGATATGGCCCGTGTGCTGCCCAGCAAGCCGGAAAAGTCTTTTTTCTCTTTTTGTTTTAGTCCTGCCTTTAACAGAGAGCATCCTCGTAAATAGAGGAACTCCTGCATCCCAAACTTCGCGTCTACTGTCTCTTTTATATTGATTTCGCCTTGCCTGATTTCTTTCCTCCTGCCCCTTCATCCGAGGTTGCAGATGTCCTTATTTTCCGACACAATATTCTTCGTCTAATTATGTACATGACATAGTTGGCATTCCTGGTAGGACTTCCTCCGATCTCAACCCCCCTTCCCAAGGAGCTCTAGACCTGGCGTGGTAGTGTCGTGCCAGTTCTTTTTCGCGTCGGCATCAGTATCTCTTCCTATTTTTTTTATGCTTCTGCCTTAAATGAGGTGAGCTCACTATCCGTGTTGTCGAAGCTCACAAATTCCCGGAAACAAGAGCTCTCCCATGTTATATCACATAGCTGACTGTTGCTGGGTTACAGTTGATCACTTGGGCACATGAACCGCCATACCCGTGCTTTTATCTAAGAGGTCGGTAACCCAGGGGGTCTGTGAGCTCTACTGAGTAACCAAGAAGTAGATGCCAATTTAAGAGGAAGGATTACACCAAATGGCGGGAGGTTATTTTGACCTTCCGATCTCCCGCAGCGCCTCTGAGGAAGGATCGTCCAGTCTATCAAGGTCGCGTTCTTTTACATCATCACTGCCCATTGATAGCTTCCAAGGCCAGCCAGTGTCTCAGGTGCGGAGCTTCAGTGACGCTAGCGCACAGGACAAGTATCGGAATGCCGGCATTCTGAAAAACACAAATCGCGTCAAGCTTACGGACAGCGAATCCGATTCGAGAGAACAACCCACTGGGCCCATGGTCGAATTCCGACTGGATCAAAGGGGCACCGAGCTGCCGCAAAGACCATTACCCACTGCCAACATTCCGGGCTTTCAGGAGAAAGTATCCTCAAGCTCCCCACTGGCACCACAGGTGGAAGATGATCACTTTAGCGCGTCAGCGGGTGTTACCGGTTTGACGATCAGCACCAGGACTAGCTCACCAGGAACTTCAGGAGAGTATGAGCTTGGTCAGGGTACGAACGACAAGGGGCGGGCCATCTGCTTTGCACATGAAAGGGCCCACAGGCTCACATCCCTTCTCAATTGCCCGCATAATTGTCCGAAGCAAAGCCCCCAGTGCAATCTAGTGTCTGAGATTGGATCCACCCCCGCCGAAGTGGTGTGCCAGACTGCAGATGGAGATAAATTTCCTGTGATAAGCTTCCCCGAGAAACAACAACTCTTCGACAACCTAATAGATGAACATGAGGCGGACTTCTTAGACGGGCGATCAACACCGTGCAACTCTGGAGCACATTATCTAGTGCATCAAATGTCACCTCGAGACCTGAACTTTCTGACTCGCCTTCGCCCTCAGTCTCCCGGGTTGCACTCCAGTGACCAAGACACCGTCAGCGAGGACAGGAACTCATACGAGTCTGCTGAACGAACGACAAGTTACCACGGAGGAATTCTTTCATCGCTGCTCAAGCTCTACGACAAGCCTCGTTATAACCATAACCAAGGTCGAGGACGGTATGGGCGCTCTCGACAGGGGAGCTCTTCCGAGTTCAGTGGACGTGGCCTGTCTCCAGACTCTGTTTGGAAACCGCAAAGGAAGTGGTACGATAAATCAACCGCTCGTTCTAGCATTTCCATGGCCGGCTCCTCCCGCCGCTCTGGCTCTCCCTTTGCCATGCTCACGCGGTCCCGCAGCAGTGGTGCTGCCGTTCCAAACCTAAGCCGCTCACGTCCCAAGGCTCAGCTTGAGGATGAAATCCATATCACTGTTCATATTGCCGAGCTTCTGTCTCGACAACGGTACTTGATCCGGCTTTGTCGCGCTTTGATGAAGTATGGAGCTCCAACTCATCGATTGGAGGAATATATGCGCATGACAGCTCGTGTCATCCAAATCGATGGCCAGTTTTTGTACATACCTGGCTGCATGATCATCTCCTTTGACGACGCCTCCACACACACAACAGAGGTCAAAGTCGTTCGATCTAGTCAAGGCATTGACCTGGGTAAGCTGGCCGATGTGCATGAGATTTATAAGGAAGTGATTCACGATGTTATTGGGGTTGAAGAGGCAATACAGCGGCTCGATGAGGTCATGAAGAAGCAGAGCAAATTCCACATTATGTTCCTCATCTTCGCCCACGGCTGTGCTAGCGCATCAGTCGGGCCCTTTGCCTTCAACGCCCGACCGGTGGATATCCCCGTGGCGTTTCTGCTGGGTTGTCTCCTCGGAGTATTACAATTGATCCTGTCAACCAAATCGAGCTTATATTCGAACGTGTTTGAGATCTCCGCCGCAGTCCTGACGTCTTTCCTTGCCCGTGCCTTTGGAAGCATCAGGTTCAATGGGGAACCTCTGTTCTGCTTTTCTGCCCTCGCACAGTCGGCCATCGCCCTCATCCTGCCAGGATACACTGTATTATGTGCTAGTCTGGAGCTCCAGTCACGCAGTATAGTTGCAGGTTCTGTTCGCATGGTCTATGCTATCATATACTCGCTGTTCCTCGGATTTGGAATTACCATTGGTACTGCCGTTTACGGGCTCCTTGACTCTCAAGCCTCAACGGCTTATACATGTCCCGCCAGCCCCATTCACAACGAGTACCTGCAACGGTTTCCGTTCGTCATCCTATTCACTGTGTGTCTGGCGATCGTCAACCGCGCCAAGTGGAAGCAAATGCCGATTATGATAGTGATCTCCCTGGCTGGCTACGTGACCAACTACTTCAGCGCCAAGCGCTTCTATTCCAACACCCAGGTGTCTAATGCCCTGGGCGCCTTTGTCATTGGTGTGATGGGCAATTTCTACAGCCGCTTACGGCATGGGCTCGCCGCTGCGGCAATGCTGCCGGCGATCTTTGTCCTCGTTCCCTCCGGTCTTGCCGCTAGTGGGTCTCTGATATCTGGTATTACTTCTGCGGAGGAAATGACCCGGTCTCCATATGCGGTTGTGAACAATGGGACACAAGGATTTGTCGACGCGGCAAAGAAGCTATCAGCCGACGAGGCGAGAAACCAAAGCTACGGGGTTGTTTTCGATATCGGATATGGCATGGTTCAAGTTGCTATTGGAACGACAGTTGGTCTCTTTCTAGCCGCTTTGGTGGTTTATCCGCTAGGCAAGAAGCGAAGTGGATTGTTCAGTTTCTAGGCCATGGAGTTTCTCATCACCTCTTCCTCAATCATCTATTGCATAATGCATTTATCTCTTTTGCTGCATGCATTGCTTTGTTGTCATGCTCGGCTACCGAGTCTCTTGGACATTTCACATACGTGAACCCCGAATCTGAGGAACGGGAGTTCACTTGCTGTATTCTAATTTTTTTCTGTTTTATGAGACTGACGAATGCAAAGGCTATTATTAGCCTCTTTGCTGCGTCATCTCTGTCTTTTTTCCTCTATTGTCCTCGCCGATCAAGTCTATATCGACTCACTATCCCGACCTTCTCCGTCTGGACATATATAGAAGCTACGATTCTCACGAGTCACGACTAAAATCATCGAGGCTCTCCTTTCGCGTGTGCCTGTCCTTTTATTTTCTTAATCCTTCATCTGGGGTGTCACATTTGAATATCGAGATGGGAAGAACAAAACTGTTTTGTTTGAGCTTTGTCGTTGTCTTAGCGAAACATTGATATTTTCAATTGACGGAGTAGCAATGTGATATTTTTGCCATTGTATGCAATTTGCTTTTCCTACTTTGTAAGAAATTCATCCCATGCTCAATAGTTCCATCTGTACTATTTCAATAAATCGGAGTCGAATATTTTTCCCTGGCATCTAGTAAACAGCTATAAGTCAAACCAGCAGTCGCCTAACAATTCTTGAGCGGACGGCCGATCTCTCGGGTCAAGCTTCATGATCCTGAGAACAAAGTCCTTGTCTTCTTTGCAAATTTCCCGAGATGTCGTGAGACTAAATGGTCGCATGGACTCCACGGGGCTGTTTTGCATAACCCAGATCAGAACAGCTATCCGCTCCTTGTCCGCTATCTCATTGTACGAGATTGGAAACGGCCCAAAACAAAAATGATACTTCATAAGGATCTTTAGGTCGTACTCATCGTGGTCCAAGGAACATCCGGCTTGAATATATGAAAGCTGCCGCCATAAATGAGGCTTATCAGCTGTAAGGCCATTAGCTTCTTACCAACACAGGTCATTGCTCGGAAGACGTTTCAAGTACTTGCCATTGCACCAAATGACCATACATCAGTAGCAGTGCCCCAGCTCATCTGGAGATGTGCCTCTGGGCTTCTGAAAATAGCGGTCCCGATTGAATCCCCATCGCGGGCATAGGAAGAATCAACATGCACTGTGCTTCCAAAGTCGGCGAGTTGGATTTTTTTGAACCGAGATTCGCCATTTCCGTAATTCACTAGTACATTGGTGGGTTCGACGTCTGTCGATGCAATAGTAAGAGAAAAGAATCACTGTTTCCCCAGAAATGGAGTAGAATAACCTGTATGTACAAACCCTTCTGCGTGAAGCATAGACAAGGCCTGCAAGACATTCCGAGCAACTGATTTCACTTCTGAGCGGGTGAGGCGTTGGCTATTGGATGCTTCTAACAGATCGTCATCTAAATATCGAAGGACAATAGCCGGGGGTGAAGCAGGGTGCTCGATCTCGTCTAGCAAGGGTCGAAGATAAGGGGCTTTGCTTTGAAGCCGTAGAAGCACATCTCTTTCATTGTGTATACGAAAGTGATTGACACTTTTCACAATGACCTTTTCTTTCCTCGAATTGCTATGGTGTTAATGGTCATGAGAGACAGCCCTCTTCTGTACTTAAGGCCAGGAAGCGCTCACATTGCAAGCCAGACGCTGTCATAAAGCTGTTTGATGATAGTGTACTGACCCCTTCGACCTCTGATCACCTGGGTCAGGTTCATTGGTAACTCTCCTTCCTCTCTTTCCATCCCTAAAGACTGTAGGATTGTGTCAGAAGGAGGTCTTATTCTGGGAGGCGCACGCTGCACTTGCTCTAGGTAAGTATATGTACCTTTCCTATCCTTGCCTGCCGCCGCTTTAATAAGGGCGCTCAGAGATGCCTAAAAGGGCAATGCCAGGCTCGCTGAGTCCAGCTGTTTATTTGTGAATTATTTTCTGAAAACGAGGGCAAATTTTAACATCGTCACCAATCATCCGCAATACACTCCCGGGCAAAAATCATCAATTTTCTCCCAAGTCGAGGACATCCCTGACTAAGCTCATTAAGGAAAGCGCCTGGGCCCGTAAGATCGAGCTTGCATATTGCCTAGAATCCATGAGCTCGAAACTAAAACTATAAATATCAAGGACAGTAAAGCAGAGATGGGATCGAATAAGTATCTCAATTCTGGCCTTTTACCATATTGGTTGATGGCATGCATTAGGTACTTGACTACCTATTCACTTCATCTTGAATCTCTGCACCTTGCGGAGCATCAGAAATCTCAGAATTGCAAATCCAAACCCCAAAGTCCGAGCTTATCAAACAATTGAAATGCCATTGTAAATGCGCCTTTCCCCATCCCATGGTGTTGGGCTGGGGTTTCGTCAAGATCATCGCTATCAATCAATTCATTCATGGTGAATCCCCGAAGGGAACAGAAAAAAGGAAGAGAAGAAAAGGAATGCCGAATCGCTAGAAAACAGATTATTGGGAATATACGTAGGAGAAACCTCCCGAAAAGCGAATGAACAGTATTTTCTATCGTCTCTCCACCCGACTAAGAGCTCCCAGAATGAGACCCAAATCTTCCTTAATTCTCGTTGGTGGTGGATGTTCATCATCGTTGCCTTCTATTGCGAGGCGACGTTGTGTGTTCTGCGCATCGCGCTCTTCCAGTCGCTGTGCACAGATGCGTAATATTCGGGATGAAACGGTATCCGCGGAGGCGCGGTATAGTTCGATGTCATGTACACCGGCCGCGAAGGCATCGAGTGTCGGTGCCAGCCCAGATGTGATGCGTGATAATTGAGCAGAGACGGCAGATGGTGTGATAGGTGGTCGGATTGAGGATGGGGTAGAGGATTCTCCCTCTGGCTGATTCGGGGGATTGAGGAATTCCAGTATGGCTTGTTGTGAGGGATCGAGGAGAGAGGGGTCGACTTCTTCGCGTTGTGATTTACGTGAAGCTTGCTTATCTTTGTGTAGGTCGTCAGATTGAGGTTTAGCCTTAACGGTTGGGATCGCTGGCTGTCGAAGAAGCGCATTGAGAGATTGTCTTTCTTTGTGTAATCTGGAAGTTCGTTAGTTCTATACACTCGTGACAGCTCTTGGTGATACACATACTTCTGTATATGCTCCTCCAATTCCTTAATCTTGTCTGTATTTTGCAGGTTTCGCGGGTTCGGTTTTTTGACCACCACGGCTGGAGGGTTCAAATCTTCGCGACCAAGCCAGTTGGAAAGCTCCGAGTTGGTTGAAAAATCCTGAAGAAGCTCCTCTTGAATCACACGCGCTAGAAATGGTCAGATAAAAAATCCCTCTAGGTAAGTAAACGGTTCCACGTACCTGCTAAGCGCGCACTTTGATCGTCCGAGTTAGAGCCTCCTGAGGGCTTTTCCCCTAGTGCACGAGTCGCACACCAAATCAATAGTTGTCGCATCCTTCGCGGTTCAGGGATTCCGTCATCGGCGATGTGCTTGTAAAAATCCGCTGTGCCAACTTCTCTATGGGGTAACGCTGTACAAGAAAAGAGACAAAATCAGCATTCGACCATTTATAGCCCATGCAGACCGAGAAACTTACCATTTGATGTCCCTGAGTCGATCAAAAAACTGGCCCTTCGTCCTCGCATACCCAAGCTGCTTCGCCGTCGCCCTTTATCGTTTTTATCACCCTTTCCGCCTCTGAACTCTTTATTGCGCTGAATCACCGGAGTATCGGCCACCGGCAGTGCCACCTTTGTACCCTCTGGCGGTTGCACTGGAGAATTATATCCATTTGACTCAGACACTTGCACTTGTTTTTTGGCTTTTGGTGGTCGTCCTGCTTTTTTCGGCTTTTTTGCCTCCGGCTGGTGCTCTGGGCTGTCGCGAGTTCGTGATGGGCGGATCGTGTTTGTTGGTTGAGATTCAGATTCTGTGTGTGTAGTCTTCGCAGTTCCTCTCGTAGGTCTCCTACTTGGAAGCTCAATGCTTTTCCCCTTTGCTGGCACCGTGCTTGAAGTGGTCTCGTCGCCCGTTGGCTTTTTCCGTGGGCGTCCTCTTTTCGGCGTGGACTTGGGAGGCGCATTTTCCACGTCTGAATGGGGCATTTCCGGGACCGCTTCGATTAATGGCCTGGGCTTCTTTAATGGTAGTAGAGAGAACTGGAACCCTTCTGCATCCTCCTCATATGCCACTAGAGACGAATTAGAATATTCTTTCAACACCGCTCAACAACTTCCACCCCCGGCACATTACTCACCAGCTGGCCGCTTCCCTAGCTTGTTTGTGCTCTGCTCGAGATCTTGTTTACTTGCGCTGAGTCGCGTAGTCCTCTGTTCCTTGGCCTTCACGGTTCCACTGGACGCAGTTGCAGAGCGCGATTGTGTCTTCGGACCGGCCATTGGAATCGTCCCCAGCGGTTGGCGACGCTTTGTCTTGGTCGTTGTGGTCGCCAGGACCGCGACTGTCATGTCAGGAGGGGTTCACGCGGGGTTATCGTGCTCGGGAATAAACCTAGGGGTGGCAAAGCAAACACCCCCGTTCCGGTGTCGACTAGTCGCTTCGTGACGTCCTGTTCTCCAGTCAAATACCCCTGGTTGAAGAGGCTTCCTGGAGGAACAACAAGCGCGATTCCCGTGTGCGTATGAATGCTGGACTCGAGTTAACCCCCCTAAACGGCTGATCGATCTCGACACGGTCTTGCCGAATCAGACCGTTTGTTGATCAATGGGTACCTAATGTGTGTATAGGGTTGTGGCACGGTTGAATTGAGGTCGGGGCAGTCGGCTCGCGGAATGTTAGGCGCGGGTCGCGTCCCAATTCAGAACTGCAGCTGCGGAGCAGCAGACTAGGCGACTTATTCAATTCAATCGCGAAAAAGACACGCAAGGGAGCGGCAGATTGGGGTGTGAGTGGTGGGTTGGATTCTTGCACGCGGTTGTTTTGGTCGGGCGCGTGGGGACCGCGCTAGTCTAGTTTAGGACTATCGACCGTTATACTTCAACGTTGCTCTACTACTTTGACCACTCTAACTACTGCTTTTACCTATATGATCCCAAATATTAAGCGTTATTAATGAATGACTGGCTCTAAAATGCAACACCCTGATTTCTTCTACCCCCAATCCTCGCAATGCGCAGATGCTGCTAGATAAACGCTATGATGTTTTCACCGGAAAACAAAGAACACCCCGACACCGATGTTGAAAAACAATATGTTCAGTGAGAAAGAGCGGTGGGAGTTGAGCCCTGTCCACTCCAAGGAAAAAGAAAGACAGATTATAGGATCATTGGAATGACTTGAGTAGGGTGGAGGGCTTGCTTGGTGCAAGGCTGCCCTCGATGCGGCGCTTGGCTTCTTGCATCTCCTCGGCAGTGACGTTCTCCGACTGCTTGGGCATATCAGGTTCATACTGAGGAATATCAGGGCTGTGTCCGACCGACATGCCAACTCGGATCTATAAGACAGGAGTGTTAGTATGCAATTGATCAAGTATGAAAAAAATAAATCGGTTCGGCTCTTACCAAAGTTTCCAGTGCACACTTGGAGTTTTCCGCTAGGTCCTTGTCGAAATTGACCTTGCCATTTTCAAAGAGCACTAGAAGGGTGCTGCCACCAAATTTGAAGTAGCCCAGCTCTTCAGCTCGTGAAACCTTCTCGCCGGCTGTCCGGGTGATGACCGTACTGCCGACCATCATGGCACCAACGCAGACAACCATTACTCGGCCATGCGCGACAGAGTCAATAGGGACGAGAATGCGGACATTTTCGCCGTATACATCCAAGGCGGATCGGATCGCCATGGGATTCACCGTATAATACTCGCCCTCGATGGTCTTGGGTTCACCCATTATTCCATCTACGGGGATGTGGAAGCGGTGGTAGTCTTGAGGTGCCAGACGGAACACTCCGACAGCACCGTTTCGGTATCGAGCAGCATCGTCCGGGTAAGCATTGCCTAACAACCTTTCAATCGAGAACTCACGGCCCTTGACCCAGATGCTAGTTGCATCGCTCAAGCGATCAAATACCACCGAGCGACAGTCGGCGGGAGACACAACGATCTTAGGTTCGTCGGGAGCGGAGCACGGACGGGCATCAGGCTTGAGGGCACGGTAGAAGAATTCATTGAAATTGCGGAAGTTCTCTAGGGGCATCAGGACTTCGGACATGTCCAGCTGGTGGAAGTTGATAAAGTCCTTGATCTGCGATGCCGAGGCTGGGTCATCGTATTTGCGACCCTGCTTGACACTCAAAGAGCGCAATACACGGCGAACTAATAGAATTTGTTAGCAAACAGATCTTTTCGTCAACAGATACACTTGAGCTCAAGGGTTACGTACTTCGCTTCTTTTCCATATCACGACTTTTGATGCCCTTATATAGCAGCCGGATCCCGAGTCGCACATATACACTCATGCGTTCCTCGTTTATCTGACCGGTGATTCGGTCTTGTACAAGGATATTGGCCGAGTTCGCTCCGAGTTTGTACCCGCCGTATGAGATCTTTGTAATGACTTTGGAGTACCACTTGCGCTGTGCCTGGCTGGAAGTCACAAAGCCACCCATAACTAAGTTGTCAACCTGGCGCCAATCTTGACTTGCGCACGTGGCAATGTGCGTGATGATATCCGCATCAGAGCGTTTCCCAAGACGTGGCTGGTGGCAGAGTGGGCACTCGCGAATTTCGACGACGTGCTCCTCGCCCCCATCGTCCGCGAGATCATCGGGCTGGAGGTACTCATCAGCGGAACTAGATTGTTCCTCATTGGACAGGGTTGGAATAGATGTGTTGTGCGGATCGGCATTAAGAGCAGCAATGGTGTTGGTTTCCAAAGTGTGCTCGTCGCTGCTAGATGGCTCACTATCTTGGCTTCCGGCGTTTGACAGAGGAAGCGAAAGCGCTCTGGGAGCAGCCATTGAATTTCTCTTCTGCAGGGTTTGAAGCGTGTCCTCGAGACAAATAACTGCCTGGTCGAATGTCAAATCATCGTTTTCATTAGACTTATTGTCCGCGCTGAAGCGTTTGAAGAAACTGTCAATTGTCGACTCCTTTAGCGTCGAACCGAGAGTGTCAAGCATTGTCGTCATCTCCACCTTGTCAATGCGACCACTCTCGTCGGCGTCATATTGCTTGAGCATCAACCTCCAGAAATGCTGCCGGAGAGCACTGTATGGTAGATACTTCGTCTTGACATGCAGCTCTGGCGAATGTTTGTCTTCCCACCGTTCTCTATTCTTGAGCATGAGGGGAATAGTATATGATCTGAAGCCGTTCTCGTCAATCGGGGCTGACTCGCCATCATACATGTTCAGGGTGGCCAATGAATTAGTACTATCCATCTCTGAAATTCCCTCTTCTGGGAGGGAAGAAGGTGTAAGGAGACTGGGCGTTGGCGCTTCGAGCATTGATTGGCTTGAGACTGATGTGGCGGAGTGGCGCGTCTTTATTATAGGCCGAGCCAGTTTGGAGAGACTTGACGAAGAATGCGAGGGTCTAACTCCAGGTCGCTGAGCTATCTTGGTACCTGTAGTGTGATCAGGTTCCTCCAGGTCCTCTACAAAGTGATATAATCCTGTCTCGGGGTCTGCTTCTGGGCCGGACTGGATGAGATTCCGCAGAGAAAAACCCGCAGAGGCGACAAAGTCATTCCCGGAGAACTTGTCTCGATCTATCACACTGAAGCTGATGGTATAAGACTGTTCGTGCCGCATCACCTGGAACACCATTTTCTCATGATACTCTGGGTTCAGGTTATGGCGGATGACAGGAGTTCTTAAGGTTTTCCTTCCTAGAGAGGTCACGACAAAAGGATCCATATCGAACGATGTCCGCGTTACTAGAACGTCAATTAGCATCTAGCGTTCTGCGTGCAGGAGAATGATTCATACCATTTCGTTCAGGAGGCAGATCGGTCACGCGAACAATTTCCATGAAAACGATACCTTGCACTCCAGTGCCCGAGCCTGAGAATTGGTATGCACGAGCTGCCAGGGACTTGCGTCTCAAGCGAGCCAATCGAAGTCGCCGGCGCTTTTCTCCCCTTCTGGGCCACCTTCTGGGCCACCTGCCGCGTCATCAGGCTCATCGGAGCTATCCTCGTCCCGGTCCAAGTCGTCAAGATCGGCGGGAGGGATCTGAGAGTTCTGATCATCCTCATCACCCGAGTATACCAATTTCTTGAACTTGGAGTATATTTCCGCCGGCGTGGCAGCGGGGTTCGCAGAATCGGCGAGCGAGAACTGCAGCAGAATCTCGCCCGACACAGTGCTATCCTTCTTTTTAGACGCCTTCCGCTTGGAATTCAAAGTATACCATTTAGGCTATGGATCAAGTCAGCCCGAGTCCCCAATTGTCCGAGCAACGTGTCCCTTCACCTACCTGTTGGTCCACCTGGCCATCAGCGAATATGTCCTCCAATGCGGTATCAAATTCGCCCAGGTAATCCTTGCCGAATCGATCATGATCCCAACATAGAGCTTCCAACAGCGGCACGCCCATCACGGGCATGTCGAAGGAGACGTTCCATTCCGGGTTCAGGGTCTTGAATATGGTCGGCGTCGACTGCCTCGCATCTCCTAATGTAATCACCAAATACTGTACAACATGTAAGCGGTCTCGATTCGATTGTCTTTGATGGCAGGGTGCTTACTGGGTCGCTCGTGCCACCTCGATCTTTGGCTGCGAGGTTACGTCCCTAATCAAACCATTGGAATCAGCCAGGGAGCCCACCAACATAAAAATGGTCCACAATTCTTCAGCACTTACTCGAATTACTGAAACCTTCAGCAGCAGAGGTTTGAGTTCCGGTGATCGTAACGGACTGGTGCTTCTGCTCCGTCCGGGAGTCGACGGCGCGCTCTTCGCCGAAAGGTGCGAGCTCAACCGTTGGGGGAGAGCCAACCGGACCATTGCGGATGTACACAAATGGGAAAAAAATAAGAAGGGAAAAGAAAGTAGGGGGAATAGAAAGGGTTGGGGCGGGTGGCTTGCTCCCTGGTCGAGACGATTGACGTTCAAGAGCCCCCCCCAGAGCTGATCGCCGATCCGCTGGTTGTGTCCCGGGTCGATCACAGGCCAAGAAACGGATTTACCCACTGTAATTTCCAGGTTCTCTCCGTTATTTCCAAAAACAGGGATTGGTTGAATATGATCGGCCGATCTCAACGGAATTGCAGAGAAACTTGAGGGGGAAAAGTGGGAGAAACACTGCCAATTGCGGTCAAGACTCAACGGGGGTCAACGGGGGTCGACATAAAAGAAATCTCCACACCACAGGTTATTATACGATCATAAGGTGGCAATTGGAAAAATGGATGCCTATTGTGTACTTGGCGATGCCATTTCTAAAAAAAAACTTGTACAACTTATGCAATGTACTCCGGCCCTGCAGTAACCCCGCATCCTATACAAATATTGAGTGCTACTATGTATTTTATAGCCGAGGAACAACCTGGAAATCATAGTGCTATAAAAGTTCTAGAATAGGACTCATCTGGAGTCAGTCTTGTCGTCGGTCGGCTCGTCCCCAAACCTCGTCGGCATTAGATCTGCCCTTGGTTTCCGGCACATATCGATAGATGAAGACACCGAACAACCCAGCCATAGCTGCAAACACCCAGTATACCTGTCCACGGCCACCAAGGGCATCATCGAGCACTGGGAAGAATTGTGCCACCACAAAGGTTGCGATCCAGTTGACACCAAGCGCCCAGCTCTGTGCCGCGCCGACAGCTTCGGGCCCTACAAGCTCGGAGGCCAGGATAAAGGGGACCGGGCCTAGTCCGACCGCAAAACTTGCCACAAAAAGTAAGGCAGCGATCGCCGTCAAAATCTTAGCGCTCATGAAGATACTTATCGCGAGAAGTATAGAACTGCAGCCCATACCGCAGATGCTCAGCATCAGGCACAATTTTCGGCCAATGCGATCGGGCAGGGGAGAGCACGCCAGCGTGATCACGAGATTAACCGCAGATATAATTACTGTGAGTAACGCAGCCGTCGTTGGTAGGATGCTTTGTAGTAAGGACACGCTGTACATAACAATGCTGTTCATCCCGGTGAGTTGCTGGGCGACCATCACGCCAACCACAGCAATAATAGCCGGGCGGTAATAGGGATCTTTGACAACCTGCATGAACGTGACTGCAGCCTTCCTAGACGGCCTGTCGCCGGAAGAGTTAGAGAGCAAGGACTCTTCCTCGCCAGATGCAGGGGCATCCGAGGTGCTCCAACTCGCAATCTCCGCTTCAATGTCGGCATCTCGACCGCGGATCCGCTGCAGGACGCGGCGGGCCTGACTAATCTTCTGGTGTTCTGCGAGCCACGAAGGACTTTCTGGTACCAAGAACAATCCCAAGAGCTCCAGAGCCCCGATGATTCCGGCCACAGCCAGTATGAGTCTCCAGAGGCTTGCTTCGCTCCAGAAGTATCCCAGGGATTGTGTCAACAAAATGCCGACATTGGTCATGACCTGGGTGAAGGCACCGAAGAGGCCTCGAGCACTGGGAGGAGCAATTTCCGAAATGTAGATAGGACCGACCACAATTGCAGCACCAGAGCCAATTCCAGAGAGGAATCTACCAAGACTCAAGAGGGAAATTGCTGGTGCAAGTGTCTCCGCCACAGGCCCCAGAATAAAGAATATCGTGGTGACTCGTAATGCAAGTAGACGTCCATATTTGGTTGCGATGGGTCCTGCCAGCAGGGCTCCAAGTAAGCCACCGAGCGTGTAGATCGAAGAGACGAGGCCAAATTGCGATGGGGTCATAGGAAAGCATTGTGGAAGACTCGTGATTCCCGAAGAATGAATTCCTTGACGTTCGCATGTTATCACAGATTTAGGGGCATTGAGCTCTGCCTAAGTAATGAACGTATTAGTGATGTTCAGTAGACATAGAGGGGGTGCTATCGTACCAGGTGGAAGCCAAATTGAAGCGGACCAAGCGTGACAATAAATACGAGATAGATCAAGTACGGTGTAACCCTCGACTGTGTTGATGTGCCCAAAACCATTGTGAGATAAATTTAGGCCAATCGACGCCCTGGGACAGGTTGAAGGTACGTTAAGGAGGACCGGAGCCTAGGATGACGTTTTTTGCTGATTGTAGAGATACGATGATCTGAGGTCAAGTTGGTCAGATGAGAAGGTCTGCCTAGGTAGGCAAATGTAACATTAAATTTGGCACATAGAGTCCTTCACAATTCAGGGACTTGAACTAGTTGACTTGAACATGTGAAGCTCAAGAAGTTGAAGCTGGATGGATCCGACATGTGATCTGACTAAGCGTTGACTCCGCTGAACTCATCGCATTGTACAACATACGGAGTACAATTCAGACGATACAGGCAATACATTAGAATATCTCTCCAATCCTTCGAATCCTTCTTTGTATTCAAACTGGAAATCGCGGAGAAGATATCTCCCCGCCAATGGAGTGACAACATCGCCGGCCCTTCTGATCCACAAATGAGTCTGACAAACCCGCCCTCTTCCTCTGGCTCTCTCTCGCGAACCAGAGTCGGTAACTTGAAACGGAGTCACCAGGCTACTGTCGATGGTAATTATATATCTTCTTTGAATCTGATTACTCGTGGCTTCTTGGTGTAACGGCTTGTCTCTTTCTATCTTTCCATCATGTTTGGAAAGGGTTTCCCTTTCTTGAATTCTGGAGGATTCTATTCTCGTGGTAACTCTTTCCCTTTGATTCTCTGTGATGATATTGTCTTTGTGATGCGAGCGTGCAAATTGGAAGGGATTCTCGCCTGGCATTCCATTCTCAATCCGGCAATCGGAATATGCTAACTAGGAGTTTATACAGATGCCATTGAATCAAGAAGACCCGGTGGGTATACCAGCAAAGTCCGGGTCCGAGATCGGTATAACATAGTAGGCTTCATCAGCAGTGGCACCTATGGCCGGGTGTACAAGGCCGTTGGGAAAAATGGCAAGAAAGGGGAGTTTGCAATCAAGAAGTAAAAACCCTCCAACATTTGATTTTTTCTTCATTCTAACCTCATCCAGATTCAAGCCCGACAAGGAAGGCGAAACGATCCAGTACACAGGTCTGTCGCAGTCGGCTATCCGTGAAATGGCATTGTGCACTGAACTCTCACATGCCAATGTTGTCCAACTAGAAGAGATCATTCTGGAGGACAAATGCATCTTCATGGTATTTGAATATACAGAGCATGATTTGCTCCAGATCATTCATCATCACACCCAGCCTCAGCGACATGCCATTCCGGCGACTATGGTCCGGTCTATCATGTTCCAGTTGTTGAATGGACTGCTCTATCTTCACACCAACTGGGTCCTACATCGTGATTTGAAACCAGCCAATATCCTCGTCACCTCAAGTGGCGCTATTCGCATCGGCGACTTGGGGCTAGCACGCCTGTTCTATAAGCCACTCAACTCCCTGTTCTCGGGAGACAAGGTCGTCGTCACAATCTGGTACCGTGCACCCGAGCTGCTCATGGGGAGCCGGCACTATACTCCTGCCGTCGATATGTGGGCAATAGGATGTATCTTCGCCGAACTACTCTCGCTGCGACCAATCTTCAAAGGCGAAGAAGCCAAAATGGACAGCAAGAAAACAGTCCCTTTCCAACGTAACCAGATGATGAAGATTGTCGAGATCCTTGGTCTTCCCCGCAAAGAGTCCTGGCCAGGTCTAGCCTCCATGCCTGAATATTCCCAACTCCAGACCCTAGTGCTCCACCGCCAACCTTCACATTTCCATCGCGGCTCCAATCTTGAAGGCTGGTATCAGAGCTGTTTGAAAAACGGTGGATACACGTCCACCTCCAGTGCTGGCACTCCTGGTGCCGATGGATTCGATCTTCTGTCGCGTATGCTTGAATATGACCCAGCGAAGCGACTCACTGCCGAGCAAGCGCTTGAGCACCCATACTTTACCAATGGTGGCCCTATCAGTGGTAACTGCTTCGAGGGTATCGAGGGCAAATACCCACACCGTCGGGTCACCCAAGATGACAATGATATTCGCACCGGTAGTCTTCCTGGCACCAAACGGAGTGGACTCCCAGATGAAGCATTGATGAGGGCTTCCAAGCGCCTCAAGGAGTAATCTTTTCATTCTTGCTGCATATCTGTGTTGATCATATTTTGCGGTGCGTGGACAGGCTGGCCATGATATCCACCCACATCATATATTTAATTCGGTATTGGCGTTATAACTCGGGGGTTGCATCATGGCCATTTAGCCCGGAGGCTATGAGACCACTGTATTTTGTACCATGAAGGTGGGTTGATTCCCAATTGAAGGAGTCATTCGAGTTCTGCTAGATAGTAATCATTTCAATTGCATACGATGCGCCGTTCGTACTCATACCTCCCACCATTGCCCAATTTCCCAATCCCATATTCGCTAAATATCGTACATGTTGACCCACCCCCGAAGACCCCCATATAGCATCCGATGATGATAACGCCGAAAGAATAAAAAGATTGCGAGAAAAAAAGATAATCAGTACCTTGCGACCAAAGCGAAGAGTCAGTTTCGGAAAATCAGACAAGAAATTGACAGTCAGTCATATGCCATGCTGTTCGTGTCACTTGTCTCCGTGGGTATCATCCTTGCCGTCACCATCGGCAGTAGAAGCGTGATGAGCGGCATCTTTGATACCCTGCTCATCACCACGTAGCGCCTCGAAGTATCCCTTGATATCTTCCGCGCTGACAGCCTGTCCACTCTCGGCGAAGGGTTGCAGAAAGACCTTGAGTTTGTCACGCAGATGGTTGTATGCCATTGCGCCTTCGATGGCGCGCACTCGATCCATGTTGTTCAGTGCTGCTTCGCCGCGATCGTAGATACTGCCAGTACCGACACTCGCGGTACCATCAGCCAGGCCGTCGTCGGACATAGGAGGCTCATAGGTATCTTCTTCTTCGCGAAGCTGGGGGTAGGGAATAAGTTTAGGGAAGCACTCTGCACAGCGACACAGCTGACCATGGAAATCATCCAAGGCAAAAAGAGAGAATGATTCCATTGGAGTGGACTTCGGGAGCTCGGTGTGCTTGGGGGCGGATGGCTTTGTAGGATTATCGTTTTCCTCCTTGGTAGGCTCCTCTTCCTTTGTGACATTCGATGGTTGTTCCTCGACGTGAGCTTCTTCCTCTTTAATCCGCTTGGTGATAGGCTCTCCTTCGGTCGGACCCTCGTCGTCTGCCTTGCGCTTGTTTGAGTGTTCGATCTTCTCCTGATCCTTAGGTTCGGTCTCCTTGCGTTCAGTCTCCTTGAGCTCAGTGGCGGGTACGGAGGGGTTTCGCTCAGTCAAATTTAGCTCAGCCGCATTTGAGGCCTTTTTTAGTCCACCTTTTCGGAAAACTGGCGGCAAGAACCCAGGAGTGCCCGCATATGGTTTGATCCAGGGGTTAGAGTCGACACATTTGAAGCAAATCAGATGGTCGAAATCATCCTCTGCGGGAAAGCCAGGTGGGGGCAGATCTTCTTCGTCCTCGGCTGAAGTGTCATTGGTGGCATCACCACCGCCGAGTCCGTTGGCCTTGAGGGCAGCCTTGTTCCAACCACGCGACAAGCCGATCAGACACTCCGGGTGCCACCAGTCCTCGCCACAGCCTCCAGTCTCGACGGTGCCAAGTCCCAGGCACTGGTACATTGTCCCCTTTTCTGAATCCGCATCGTACTGTTCGCCGCAGCCACAGAACTGATTGCGAAAGTTATGGTTATATTTGTTGCCTGCTGCGGCCTCTTGGGAATGCACGCCCTTTTTGCCAGTTGTGGGATCTTCACGGAGCGTGCAACAAGAAGATGATTGTAAACGGGTGGTTCCACAGTCGCAGACGAAGTTGCGCTTGTTGAAGAGCTCGACTAGGGTATGCTCGCCGTGACAAGCGATCGAGCACGAGTAACAGACGGCAGCGGCAGTGTAGGGTTCGTTGGGGCTGACAGGAGGAGGATTGCAGGTGAGACATGCAAAGAGTACCTGTCGTAATGGTCCGAGGTCATATGTGCAAGAGTCAAAGGCCTAAAGTCAATAAGTCAGCTGTGGAACAAGTCAAACGCCGCACCACCTGCTTTCTTGAGAGACTGACATAAGGGAGAGCCTCGCGCGCATCTGCCTCTAGTTGGAGCTGGGATTCAATAAACCTAAAATCAATTAGTATATCACTTTCCTAATGTGGAGGAGAGTATTGGGGAGACATACTCTTTCGCGGTCTGGGAATTCTGGGAGCCCATGCTCTCACTACGAGCATCTTCGGTGAGTTGAGCGACAACCGAGTGCGGGGCGTCCATTGTTGGGAATTGTATCAGCGTCCTTATCGTAGAAATCGGCAAATAACGAAAGGCCTAAGTCCTAAGTGTCGAGGCGATATGTTGGATCACGACGCGACGTGATGGGTCGCGACGCAACTTAAAGTTTCTGCCGGCATTTTCCAACAAGAGCAGGGCGTTACCGCCTTACACCGCCCGCGATGCTTATGTTTCCTCTAAAGTGGAATAAGCACGCTAGACTAGACAGACATACAGGTGCCGGTTTTAGCTGAGAATTTGTATACCGCCTTTGTATCAAACTGCATATGATAGTAGTCAAGACAGCAGGTACCTGTGATGTGCCAGATCTTTCAAAGGAAGCAGAGTGCATTCTATTCAAAATAACCAAGATGAGGAGAGAAAGAAGAGGCAAGTTGCACTACTCTTCTCATTGTCTCTCAGCGCAGAAATCTTACCTTGCTTTCGCTTTCTCGTCAAAGGGAGCCCGGAGCCCTAGAGAGTAAGGTTGATTAACACTCATTTCTGCGGATAACAAATCGAGCCTCTTATTATCATTGTTCTCAATCTTGAAACGCCACACACGCAGCCAAAATGTCCATTGCAGCTCTCCCCGTGGAATTAATCTCAAAGATATGTAACCAGTTGGATTTCCAGCAATTGGTCGCTCTGAGATTATCATGCCACGCTTTGTACAAAAATTCACTGGAGAATTTCGCAGAGACCTTTTACCGAAAAATCCGTTTCATTGTGACAAGCGAAAGTCTCTATGAACTAGAAGAACTATCTAAGTTAAATGGTCTCCGCGAGCACGTCTAAGAGCTATGGATGATACTAACTGTATTCAATGGTACTGAAAAGCCCCTCGGCATGGTATCTATATTATCGAAAAGCTGCCGATAAGTCAATGGCGATGAGCTAGAAAGTTAGTATACTATCATTAAAGCCATGCTTGCGGATAATTCTAATCTACTGGAATCAGAAGCGTTCAGTATTTAACTTCGGGAATATATGGATCGATTTTAGAACCTCCAAACAATAGGACTTGCATATTACAGAACGGAACTTTTGCTTAATCTACGGCAGCAGACAGTTCCATTCCTAGGAAGGCAAGAGATAATAAGCCGGATTAATTTTCGATTCGATGTTTACAGCCTGCGAGCGTTTACCTATACCGGTCAGCATAGCTAGATAAGAAAACTGAACTCCTTGGTATTATCGAAGCTTATTCTTACGTTATATAGCTCAAGCTGCAGACCCCGAAAGCTGTATACCTGCGATTCCGATTTCTGTGGTAATATCGACCCTAGAATTGCCCTCTCCGAAGAACAATTTAACTCTCTACTCTCTACTTTGAAAGGCCTAGAGGATCTTCACTTATATATTGATCTCAATTAGGCGGCTTGGCTGAAATTTTTCACGAAGCTTGCACCTCAACTGGAAGGACTGGTTTTGTCGCAAGATCATATGCCTGCCTATCAGGCAAAAAGCTACATTGGAAACATGTCAGGGAAAATTTACTTTGCATTTATCTCAATAGCTTTGCAATAATTGTGCTTGCTTGTTAGATTGGATAGGCACAGAGACGGGTGGAGCGGAGGGGCGGTGGAACAGGCGGGATATCCCGCCCTGGGTATCCCGCAAATCTCACTTTGCCCTTGATTGGTCAGCCATGGAGCAAGCCATAAGTCACTTACAAGACGAGAACCTTTGTACAGGATGTCTTGAATGAACATGGGCCTTCATGACATCTTGAGGAAGGCCCGGTCCCAGGAATGCTTGAGTCTGAGACATATACTAGACCAGTTATCAGACCGGTGGGAGGGGAATCTAGTATACTAGTATGCAGATCTTGACTTAAATCCTATACACATTACAGGGGACTCCGTAACTCCATGCGTATTGGATTTGTCAGGATATTCCATCTGTACTTGGTTTATAATGCTATCACTCACCTTGACACATAGCTCTACCCCAATCTTCCTATAGAAAACTAAGACTATATCTTCTTTAACCCCTTCAAATTTGCCCTATCTAAAGATAAGAGTGCAGATATATTGAATTCTAAACCCGCTAGCTGATGGTGACATACAAAGACAGGGATCATCCATGGATTTCTAATCCATCCAGTTTTTGTGCTCTGAGATCTCCACCCTTTTTTTTCCCCATGCATCTATATCATTTGGGTTAATCTGCTCTTCTTGAGGGTGCTTTTTTCTTCTAAGAGCGAAATATGACAGCCTACGAGTCTTCCGGAGCAATTGCGAGCGGGGAAGAGAAAGGGAACAATACCCAGACAGCTGATGCGCCCGTGAGAGATACGTCAAATGCACCACTGCCATCACCTCCAGACGGCGGATTTCATGCCTGGGCTCAGGTCGTTGCGGGACACTTGGTCGTAGCCCTGACTTGGGGCTACGCATCCAGCTTCGGGGTGTTCCAAAACTATTATGAGTCTACGCTACCACAAGCCCCCTCCGATATTTCGTGGATCGGTGGATTCCAAGTCTTCTGTCTTTTGTTCATCTCAACGCTCTCCGGCCGCGCAACAGATGCTGGATTGGCAAGGCCGGTGGTAGCCCTAGGTGGGCTGTTGTTGGTTATCGGGACCTTTATGACGAGTCTGGCCACAGATTACTGGCAGATCTTTCTGGCTCAGGGACTTTGTATTGGCATCGGCCAGGGTCTCATGTGGCTGCCTACTGTGACATTGATCTCGACATACTTTGTACACTATCGAGTCTTTGCCGTCACAGCTGCTGCCACGGGAACGAGTACGGGGGGCATGATTTTCCCCGCAATGATCCAGTATCTTACCCCGAGGATCGGTAAGTCTATTTCAGCCGCACTGATTTTCATAGCTAATCGGATAAATAAATAATCAGGGTTTCCATGGGCTGTCAGGTGCAATGGGAGTCGTTGTCCTCGTCATGGTCATAATCACCTTGACACTTTTGCGTCCTCGGCTACCACCACGCAAAGCGGGACCACTGATTGAATGGAGCGCTTTCAAGGAACCGGCCTACATGCTTTTTACCATGGGGGTATTCCTTCTATACTGGACCCTTTATTTTGCCTTTTTCTACGTACGCTGCCAAATCCAATATCATAATTCATTGGGCTGACCGTTTTCTAGGTGCAAGTCTATGCGACTGAAAAGCTCGGGTTGTCCCAAGAAGCCGGAGTGAATTTAATTATCGTCACCAACGCCCTTGGAATACCCATTCGCGCCCCTTGTGGCTATCTAGCCGATCGTTATATCGGCCCGCTCAATTTACTGATTCCTTGGGTAGCGCTGTGCGGCATTCTGATGTTCTGCTGGGCCGCCGTTCATACTGTGGCCGAGCTATATATCTTTGCTGTGTTTTATGGACCGGCATCGGCGGCCGCTATGGGCTTGTTCGCTGGCACTATTCCTTCATTGACCAAAGACCTGGACAAGATCGGCACTCGAGTTGGCATGTCGCTCTCCATGATAAGCTTCGGACCCTTGACCGGCCCATCCGTGGCGGGGGCGTTGATCGCGCGCACGGGAGGTGGCTATCTGGCTGGGCAAATATGGGCAGGATCAGCCTTACTCGTAGGAGTATTGGCTCTTGGGGGAGCACAGGTCATAATATCCGGGCCACATCTCCGAGCAAAACTATGAGCTTTATATAACATTAGAAAAAGGAAAGACATTTAGAAATGAGATCAAGAAAGACATGAAAAAGCAAATGGAGAAAAGCCATCAGAAAGGATATTAGAAAGGACTAGGACTAACACCAAGCTGAATCCCATTAATACCTAGAGGGTAAGTCGGGTCCTTCCTGTTATGTAAGGCGTCTTGCTCCCTGGTAATCACCAGTACCTGACCTAGCCCAGTCTGTTCTGTACTTATCTCAAGTTATCCTCACTTCGCCTGGCCCAAGTTTTTCTTCCTTTATCTCTCCCAGGTTCTACTCTAAGCAAGACATACTACCTTCGTCATGACAGAATCGAATGAGTCGTCGGGGAATCGTTTCGACCGCCTCGATGCCACAGCCAAGGTGGTTACTTCTGCCCTTACTCACAACAACTGTCGTCATGGATTCATCGGTGGATACGCAGTATCTCTTGTTGGCGGCTTGAGAATTACCGATGTACGCCTTCTCAATATCTTTTCTACCCTTGACACAAGTCCTCGGCTAATTTGAACTAGGATGTTGATCTTCTCGTCGATGCAGACCCTGCAAATATCCGAGAACTGCTACTCCAAGTGTCCGGATTCCAGTTGACCCGTGCCAATAACCTGGTTTTCATGCGCGGTAAAGACGTGGTCAAAGTTGAGATTCTTCGTGGAGGCAATACTCGACAGATGAAGCTTCCTGATGCCAATACCGTTCCTCTTCACTATTCTTCATTGAGAAACGTGCATGACAGCGATACCGGAAGTAAGTTTCCTTTTACCTCTGCACGTCATATTATATAGACTTTGATGAGCATTCTCTAACCATTTGACTACAGTCCCCATCGTACACCCGTCTGTCCTCGTGCTCACGAAGCTGAAGAGGTGGGCTCCCATCGCTGAATCCACTCGTCCGAAAAGTGTCATAAAGGCTCGTGGTGACTTCGAGGACATTACGGCAATCCTGGACTGGCTTGTTGGAAACAATCTTCGTATTGATTTTACAGCCTACCCAGAAAAACCAAAGGAGGAGCTACTGCCATATTTTCGGAAGTTGTATGAAATACATTCCGAATCTCGCTCCCTGCTCCAGGCCACGATGAAGGCGCCTCATCCGCAACTAGATAGCTGGGAAATAGTACGACAGTCGCGGACGACACATTCAGCAATAGTTAGATACTTCTCCGCCATTGAGCCCCAATCCCACGATTTCATACCCTGAACTGCTTCTTCCACCCTTCTCTGGAAATCTTCTTCGCTCTCTTCATCTTCTATGCCATTCTTGGTATTCAAGGGTGTCTCGTGCAAAAGATAAGAGGATATAAAACCCAGAAGGTCATCGTGCACATGATATCTGCTGCTATCACCAATAGGGCGGTTGAGAAGATGTCGTATTAGTGACAGCATGTAAATCCGAGGCTTAGGTGTCAAGATCTTCAGCGTGTGGTCAAAAGTAGATGTGACTTCGACGGTGTCTTGGAGGGTCAGGTTGAAAAGCGACAATGGGTACAGAAATATTTGGTGCGAACGAGCTGGATCTAGACTGTGAATAAAGCCTGCTCGTTCCCATTGTCCATATATCGCAGTAACCTCTGCAGCTGGAGGAACACAAGGAATGCCATGGTCTGATAGAGTCTGGGATGCGAGCGATAGCAGCGCATCGGGCACCGCCCATTCAACAAGCTAGGATTAGGAAGTCAGTAGAGTCCCACGATAATTACTGGATAGGATATTTCATCTTTTACTCTAAGAACCAAAGGGTATCCACATCTGAACCGTATCTGCGACCCCCACTCCACAAGAGGAATGTTTTTATCAACTAGAGCTCTTGCAGCTTTCTCCGTAATACCTGCATGGATTTGTTGCGACGGTGTTTTTTCCTGGGGAAGTGGGTCCATGTTTTGATCAAGAACTTGTTGCGGAGGGAAGCGAAGCAATTGAAATCATAACCTCGTGTGCATGTCACGTGAACTTTCTTTTCTCCTATGGGCTCCATTAGTTTCAATACGGTGAAGAAGTAATCGGCTAACTTTAGCAGAATAATCCAACCGGCAGAATAAATATAGACTAGGCCTAATCTGGCTAGACGATAATTTCTATTACGTGCTATAGGCTAGTCACTAAAGCAGTTACTAGAGCAGTTGCTCAAGCGGTCATTAAGGGATTGCTTAGTTAAGTGGTTAGTTAACTAGTTAGTTAGTTAGTTCCAAGGTTAGTTACTTAGTTAGTTAACTAAACAGTTACTTAAGCGGTTGCTTAAGCAGTTTCTCAAGCAGTTTCTCAAACGGTTGCTAAAGTAATTGACGATAAAGCAGTTGATTAAGCAGTTAATAATGATATGATAAAGGGACTTAATTTCATTAGTAGTTTACATATAAATTGTAAGTATCTGCTGTCTTACTACTACCATAGCGGGAAATATGCCTGATTGTGAAGGCGGTACTGAAATTACAGGCATGGGGGAGAATAAGCCAGTAAGAGGGGGGCTTTGCGTAGCATTAGAAGTTGGAATAAGTCGCTTCGCTCTGCAACGACTATCTAGAGGCATTAGGCCGTCGAGATCCCTAGTAAATCAGAAGGTCGTATGTACGTGTCACGTGGCCAATTTTTCTCCTATGGGGCTGAATTATGACAAAAGCAGGAATTGAATCTAGCCGAGGGGTCGCTGTGAAGCCAATAAGCCAGTAAGAGGTAGCATTAGAAGTTAGAATCAGTCGCTTTGCTCTGCAACAACTATCTCGACGGCCTACGGGCCGGCGAGATCACTCGTATGGTATAAATCGATGTATAAACTGGATGAAGGGCAGACCACATTCGTTTGCATACTAGAAACTTGGAAGGTTTGTGTGCGGTTGAATGCTCAAAGGGTAGGCGCCCGTCTGGAATCGAAAGGAACTAGTTATGGAACGAATCACACTTGTGACACAATGTTCACCCCAACGACCGACTGGCCAAGTGGTTAAGGCGTCTGTCTTACATTTCATATGTTGGAGTTCACAGAAGGTCGCAGGTTCGATCCCTGCGTCGGTCATTAAATTTTTGCAATTTCCAATTTTATGATTTCTCTCTTTATTTTTCTTTCTTTCCTTCTCTCTTTCTTTTGTTCTTATTAGTTATAGCGCTGTAAATTATGCCGTTGTGCAAATAGGGAACGTGGAAGGCCCACCTTCCTAATCGGGGCTTAATTGAAACGCGTCGCGTGTTGGACGCGACTCTCTGCACAACTCGACTTTGCCGCCCCTTCTCCCTCCCTTCATTCTATCAACCACGCTATCACATACTCGAGTGAAAAAAAACCTCCGAAACATACATATACTTATCCGTACTCATAATTTCCTGCCTTTCCTCTTTTTTCTTTGAATTTTGCCAGTTGAAATAACCACACAATGGAGTGAGTGTGCCTCCTGAATTTTCTGCGCCCAAAAGCTAATGCACTACAGTCCGCTCCGAGCCAGCGATTCGGCCGCCAACCGTGGCCGAGGGGCCAACACTCGTAAGAGAGACAGAGAGGATGACATGTCCTCCCCGGCGCCATTGCCTCCTTCCAGTCGTATGTGTGCTTCTTTGTCCGGGCTGCGTCAATTTGAGACTGACAATGTTCATGTGCAGCCACTGCTTTGGGCTCATCCCCTCCCCCGATCCCCTTTGACATGGGAGATGAAGATGAGGATGAGGATAGAGGTCTGGTGCCAGATATTGATGACATTGACGAATTGGCTGAAGACGAGGACGGCATTGACCTGTTCGGTGACAACTTCGAGCGGGATTATCGAGATGCAGCGCAAGATCGCTATGAAAACGACGGATACATCGACGATGATGAAGACCATGATGAAATCGATGCCGCAACTCGTCGGCAGCTAGATGCCCGCCTAAACCAGAGAGACCGAGAACTGGCACGTCGGCGCCGCATGCCTGCCGCCTTTTTACAAGATGAGGACGATATGGAAATGGACCTGTCGCGCCAACCCCGACGACGCAGACACCATTATGATGAGGATCGTGAAGATATTGACATGGCTGATGAGGGCATGGAAGAGCTGTCATTGGAGGAACTGGCAGATGTGAAGGCAGCCAACATTACAGACTGGGTGACACAGCCCCAAGTCCTTCGCTCCATCTATCGTGAATTCAAGGCCTTCCTGACAGAGTTCATCGACGCCGCCGGCCAGTCTGTTTACGGTAACCGAATCAAGACACTGGGTGAGGTGAACTCCGCTTCACTCGAAGTGTCGTACGCCCACCTCAGCGAGACCAAGGCAGCTTTGTCATACTTCCTCGCCAACGAACCCACCGAAGTCTTGAAGGTATTTGATCAGGTTGCACTCGACGTTACGCTATTCCACTACCCACAATATCACGATATTCACAACGAAATCCACGTCCGCATCACTGATGTGCCGATCATTTACACCCTACGCCAGCTGCGCCAGTCGCATCTCAACTGCCTGATCCGTGTCAGTGGTGTTGTTACCCGTCGAACTGGTGTCTTCCCGCAATTGAAGTACGTCATGTTCCTCTGCAAGAAGTGCGGTATCACCTTGGGTCCGTTCCAGCAGGAAGCCAGTGCGGAGGTGAAGATCTCGTTCTGTCAGAACTGCCAGTCGCGTGGTCCGTTCACTGTCAATTCTGAAAAGACAGTCTACCGCAACTACCAGAAGTTGACCTTGCAGGAGTCGCCCGGCTCGGTTCCCGCAGGTCGTCTGCCGCGGCAGCGTGAGGTCGTTTTGCTTGCCGATCTAATCGACAGCGCCAAACCCGGTGATGAGATTGAGATTACCGGCGTCTACCGTAACAGCTACGATGCCCAACTGAATAACAAAAACGGCTTCCCGGTTTTCGCCACCGTAATTGAGGCCAACCATGTGGTCAAGGCACACGACCAGCTGGCTGGTTTCAATCTGACAGAAGAGGATGAGCGCGCAATCCGAGCCCTCTCCCGTGACCCCGATATTGTGGACAAGATTATTCGCTCTATGGCGCCCAGTATTTACGGCCACCAGGATGTCAAGACTGCTGTTGCACTTTCGCTCTTTGGTGGTGTTAGTAAAGAGGCCCAGGGCAAGATGCACATTCGTGGTGATATCAACGTTCTTCTTCTGGGTGACCCTGGTACCGCAAAGTCTCAGGTGCTCAAGTTCGTCGAGAAGACCGCCCACCGTGCCGTGTTTGCCACTGGTCAGGGTGCTAGTGCCGTTGGTCTCACGGCCAGTGTTCGCCGCGATCCTCTCACGAGCGAATGGACGTTGGAAGGTGGTGCGCTGGTGTTGGCTGATCGTGGTACTTGTCTTATCGATGAGTTTGACAAAATGAACGACCAGGATCGGACATCTATTCACGAAGCTATGGAACAGCAAACCATCTCTATCTCCAAGGCCGGTATTGTGACAACATTGCAGGCTCGCTGTGCTGTTGTGTCCGCGGCTAACCCCAAGGGTGGTCGGTACAACAGCTCGATCCCATTCTCCGAGAATGTCGACTTGACAGACCCTATCCTGTCTCGTTTCGATATTCTCTGTGTGGTGCGTGATTTGGTTGACCCTGCCGAGGATGAGCGCTTGGCGAACTTCGTGATTGAGTCGCACCACCGTTCCAACCCGGCTCGTCCCCTCCGGAACGAAAAGGGCGAGTTAGTTGATACCGACGGCAATCTTATTGACAACGAGGGTTACCGCATCAACCGAGATGGTCAGAGACTGCCTCCATCACAGGAGGAGATCGCCAAACGCGCAGCAGAGAAGCAAAGAGACGAAGAGGAGAAAGAGGGCGAGATCCCGCAGGAGCTCCTGCGGAAGTATATTATGTATGCCCGAGAGCGTTGCCACCCCAAGCTTTATCAGATCGACCAGGACAAGGTTGCCCGTCTCTTCGCAGACATGCGCCGCGAGTCCCTTGCCACCGGAGCGTACCCTATTACAGTAAGTCATCTTCCTGCCTTATGTACAGTGACAATTTTCTTACTCTAATCTTCTAGGTCCGTCACCTTGAAGCGATCATGCGTATCGCAGAATCTTTCTGCAAGATGCGCCTATCAGAGTACTGCTCCTCGCTGGATATTGACCGTGCGATCGCTGTTACTGTGGATTCGTTCATCGGCAGTCAAAAGGTCAGCTGCAAGAAGGCACTCTCTCGTGCATTTGCCAAGTATGTTTCTTTCGATCTTTGAATCTATTGGAATCTTGTACTAATATCTACTCTCAGATATACACTCTCCAGACCCAAGCCCCAGTCCAAGCGCCGTGCGGGCATCCCCGTCTCCAACCCTCACCTGCCGCGGGCTCAATCCATCGCCCAGTGAACGGCCTTCTAGAAGGTGGATTGGGGGCTTCCCCAGTTGCATGGTTTCTTTTGTGTTTTATACCATCTTGTTTGCATCTTATGTGTGGCGTTTATGAAAGGGGACCCTTCCTCGAATTGGGCCATGACACGGTAATGAATAGAAAATCAATGAATGATATTTCGAGTTTATATTTTGAGGTGGTAGCAGGCTGCGTACACCCAGAGCTTACTCTACTTTATTGTGGATGAATGAACCGTAGCGCATTGTACGGAAATAGGACTGCTATGACACATAGCAGTAAATACAACATGGTATTCCGATAACACAGGCAGGTTCAGATCTGACGTGGCCACATCCACCTTGAGATATCGCATTAAGGCGGCTAGGGTTGACTGATTCACTATTCAATCCGAACAAAACAGGTAGCTTCTACCTAATTCGTCTGCGTATGCAAGTCCAATGATATCTTAATTCAAGTTATGACCTCATCTTAGATCGCATTCCAAGCCGAGGAATGTTCGATATCTATGGAGTACCGAGTCCCGAATACTTCTCCGCATACTAGATGTCGGCTAAACTGTCTGGAGAGGCTGGCATTATATTCGAAATGCAAGGTGTTATATGCAGATACAGCGAACTATCGTTTGAATCGGTCATATTCAGCCACCGCTCATTGGCCATAACTGATATCCCAACCTTTTTAGTGGTATCCACGGGGACTGGAACTGAAGTTGCGTCCTTCTCCCTCGGCAGATGAGCTCATCACTTTGGATCTTTCTAGACTGCACGAGATCTAGAGATGCGGAAAATAACAGAAGATATCATGTTGCATACACATTCCAGGAACAGAAGATGATATCAAGGTGGAATGGCAACGTCATTCCCCGGGGTGGGCTATTTTTGGTAGCCGAGGAATCTCCATCCCTTTATGTACAATGTACAAAGTACGTGCCTGATTAGCTGGGATGTCCCCAGATGTCCAGTCGAAGTCAATGTACAGAGTACATAGCAGTCAGTTCCTGAACTGTCACAACATGTCAAACTGGAACCTTGGCGATGATTTGGTATTAGCCCCTACGGCTATAACGCCAGTCTGGGGATTCGGCAGAGCGAGAAAAAGTTAACACAAGCCCGAACGGCATAGCATAAAAACATGAACACATATAATGTAAAGAAAGAAATAGAAAGATCGACAGGGCCAAGTGAAAGAGGATGATTTCCCCAAGGAGACGATCACTGGGCAATTTACGTATGCTCGCCTCTCCCGTGTTCCCTAATCCCCTTGGCCCCCTCCTTTCTCCCTTAGACTTCTTTTTCTTTCTTTCACTTTGATTCTGTTATACCCTCTCGCTTATTGAATATTGAACTTGACCTGTGGTAGTCCATACTATCTTACCCCTGATTATCACTGTTTCAGCACTACCTCCTGCCACTTTCTTCCGCATTCGTGCGACACCTAACGCGGCATCTCATTGCACGCAAACGGCCTCTCCACCCACACCTTGTTTCAGAGGCGAAATATCCTTCACAATGAATGCCACTCCAGCGTTTGGATATGCGCCTGGCGTGTCGCTGGCCCCGCAGGGTACGTAACCAGAAGCTTGACTCCCCTAAATCATAGGATTTCAGACGTTACCGCTGCGAGTAGTTTGAACCCCCCTCCCCTGATCCATAAATGACACCTTCCCTTGACTTTCTGGTCTTCTATCTTTTTCAGACCTGTGACTGATTCAAAACGTCTCTGCGACCAACAGAATACCAAGATTCTCCAACAGCGGCCAGTTTTGGCTCCAATAACCCCTTCCGGAACCGCGCTCTTTCGCCTGGGTCCATTTCATCGATCAACCGTCCGGAACGCCCACGCTCTACAAACCCATTCTTAGACGACGCTGAGGGTATACCTCTGCAGCCAACCCCTGGCGTGTCGACTGGTGCCAATATGTTCTCTCCAATTGAGAAGAATGATATGTCGTCCAACACTCGGGAGCTCTTTGTATGTTTCGGAATCTTGAACCTACATACTCAAATCTGGTCTAACCTCTTAATAGGAATCCCTCTCTCTCAAGCCTGCTCCCCAGATAAATCTTCCTCGGCCTGCGGCGTCTGACGCCACCCAACGCACTCCCTCGAATCGCACCAAACCCTCAAGGGAGCGCCCGGAGCGTCCAGCAGGACGACCGGCGGTGTCAAAACAGAAAGATCTGCTCGACATATTCGCCGACCCCCCTGCTTTGTCCCAAACCTCCAAGGACAAGGCGCCCCGTCGTGTTCGGCGGAACTCGGAGTCTTCGGTGATGGATCGAGGTTCGCTATTGGACCTTGATGACGACGACGACAAGCGCCGACGTGAACGGCGTCGCGAGCGTGAGAGTCGCAGCAAAGATGGCAAATCGCGCTCGGGCCGCAAGGATCGACGACTTGATATCATTGATAAGTTGGATGTGACGAGTATCTACGGTACCGGAAGTAAGTATCACGGTTTTTTTTTTTTTTTTTTTTCAGTATACGGCTCATGCTAACTGCAATAATAGTGTTCCACCACGATGGTCCGTTTGATGCCTGCAACCCTCATCGCAATCGCCGCGGCGTGCGTACCGCGCCAATGCAAGCTTTCCCCAAGGGTTCCAGCAACATGGCTCTGGGCGGCGCAGGGCCCAACAACTCTAACATCGATCTTGACCTTTTCCATGGCAGGATGGAGGAAGGACACACTGACTTCTCGACCGCTGCGAGCCGCAACGCTGAGACGGCCGTCATGGATCCCACTGCCCGAGTAGACCCGATTCATGGGCCGCAGAGTATGGGACTGGGAACCAGCACCTTCCTCGATGGAGCTCCGGCTAGTCGGTCTGCCATTTCACGCCATCAGACTGAGAATGAAAACGGTATGGGACCGAATGGTGGCCTTGCACGGAAGAAGAGTTTGGCTCAGCGACTACGTGGACGAGGTGCTCCTGGTCGCATTGCTTATCCAAACGACAACTACCCCCCTGCGCCACAGGTGAGCTCCAGCCATTCTGGAACCTCCCGGGGTTATGAAAGAAACCCCTACTTCCAAGAAGACGAATATGAGGAAGAGTGGGACAAGAAGGGATCGAGTATCGAAGCTCGCCTCGAGGGCGGCCGAGTTCGATCGTCCAGCAGTCCTAAGCAAATGGAGCACAAGATCATCAGCGAGCGACCTTACGAAGAGTCGAGGCTTAACACTGGTGGTGGTGGTGGGTTCTTGAACCGGATGAAGAGTCTGCGCAAACCCAAGCCGGAAAGACGGACTAGCGACTAGGTCACCTAGCAGTCACATATTGAGCCTGTCCCGGAAATATACGATGTAGCAAGCGGGCCTTTCTCACTCGGGTGCACCTCCGGGATGTGTCAAATCCATGATTCCCTCACTATCTCACCATCCAACTCCTCAATGGGGAGGGATGGTTCCACACGTTAATACCCAGCATCAAGCACCGATGAACACACGGCGCCTAACATGGCGTTCGTATCTTTCGGAAGAGAGTGCTTCCAAGTGCTTCTGATTCTAGACCGCCATGAAACACAATGCCCTGATCTTAAGATAAGACCATGGCTATGATCGGAGTTTTTTCCAAGGTTTTTTTTTCTTGTATCTCAGCTTCAGCCTTGCTTTCAGAGACATGTATTTTTTTACCGATTGCTGTTTTCCATGTCAGTTTGAAAAGGATATGATAATTGAACTCGTTGGTTCCAACATGGTTTCATCCCTGATCTCTATCTGTAGAAGTACTAGACTGAACATGTCATTAATGACTCTGCCACGCCTTCGTTAGACTTTACAAGTACAGTGACACAGCAAATGTTTTAGCTGGCTAGAGTTTACTGGATTTTATACTCCGTATTCCGTATGTTGGATGGCAACGAATATTCAGTCTTGGAGTTTCCTTGGACGCACTGACCGTCAAGCTAAGCGCCGTGCATATATGTTTCGTGAGATATAGCTTTTGCCCTCGATTCTCTCGTTTCCTTATTAGAAGACAATACATTGTTCTCTATGGATATCATCTCAAACGGGGCCTCGTTTCAACACAAGGCCTCATGACCACTTGGATCGCTAACGATAGAAACCGATGATAATGTAACTTCGACTTTGTATATCCAAGACATATATCAGCTTAGAGTAATGATGATTCTAAAGATATTTAAGAAGTATCGTTTGCCATGTAAATCTGTCTCTATCATCTCCAAGTCTCTCCATCATTGAACTCTCCATCCTTCCAAAATCGCACGCATATACCACCATGGGCCAATCTTCATCGAGATACCTCAACGTATACATTGTATACACCCTATGCACTCCTTCCGGGCACCCGACCCGCTCAGCCCTCTTCGTTAGTGAGGAGGGATCTTCTACTGGCGACCACTACTACCTCGCCGACGATGCCGTCTGGGGGTATTGCTACAAGCGTGAACGAGTGACATACTCGACCCAACACCCGAAATTCAAGGGTACCGAGTTGGTGTTCACGGGCACCACACGTCTTCGAAGATATCCTAAGAGCTGGGACTCTCTGCTGCGCAACTTGCCTGCTGAGCGACTGAGCGGGAAACAAATGGTGGCTATGTCTCGTGAGAAGGTGGGAGGATTTGCTTTGCCATGAGGCTTTGACTTTGTTGAGAATAAATGTATCTTGATGTGCCTCTTCACACCATTGATATAGTGGCCTGGTTTGGTTGGGTGGACTAGTGAAACTGGTCTGTTGGTTCTGTTGGTTCCATTGGTCCTGGCGTTCTGTTGTTCTGTTGTTCTGTTGTTCCGTTATCTATATAGTCCGTGTTATTGAATCTATTGGTATTTATAGGCTTACATATTGGCTTCTATAGATAGAGTAATATTGAAGCCATAGTATAGGCTTGGGGGACTGAAACAGACCTCAAACAATGGAGAGGCGCCTTTGTGATTTCTTTGAAAAAGAGAAACAGAAATAGAAATAAGAATAAAACAGACAAAGGGTATTTAAGAGTGAGCGTTCGCCGTGTAAACGTGCCTCCATATCATCCCCAAGTCTACTCCTCGAGCTCTCTATATCTTTCTACAAAGACAAACCCTCGAAGCAACTCTTTCTACTATGAACAATACCACGAAGAGCATCACCGACACCATGATCAACGTCACTTTGACGGAGCCCCAGAGACACAAAGTCTACATTGTCAAATACAACTTCGCCTCCTCTCCCCCAGAAGGCGACTCGGCCATCTTTGTCAAGACCAACGAAGAGGTCGGCCACATTCACTTCATTGCCTCTAAAGATGCCGGCGCCCACTTATACCACGACCGTGTGAGCGTCAGGGCGCATGAAGTCACGGAAATAGGAGAAAGCCTGATGCTAATAGGCACCACTCTCACCAAGAACTACCCCGGTAGTTGGGATGAGGCGCTGCGGGTAGTCGAGGAGAACCAGCAGTATGCGACACCTGCAACTTCCTCGGCTTTGTCGGGCTCTGCTCAAGCTAGGATGAGGCGTTTGAGGGTCTCTCGCTGGACTCAGGAGTGTGCTAGGCCAGCGTTGGAGAAGGCTGGGCTTTTGGAGAAGTTGAAATGAGCTCGAAGGGGATTGAGGAGGTGGGAAGAAGAAGAGTATATGGTTGAGGATATGGACCAAGAGGAGACGAGGAAATAGTGCAGTTGATATAGGATTTCTATGAGAGCTAAAGTTGGAAATGTACCGAGTAGTACTTCGATGTTTGTATAATTTTTACTTAAATGGACGCTATCGTTTCCCGTAACACCCTCACTTTGAAGCTCTCGCCAGCTTCTGCCATTTCAATCCACCGAGGTTCTCTACATCAGATTCACCATGGAGGATCGACCAAACCTGACCAACCCGCGCTTTACTCTCGAACTTGAATTTGTCTCGTCTCTCGCCAACCCTTACTATCTGTCACACTTGGCTGTCACTTATCCCAATCTCCTGGGTATCGCTCGTGCTGACGATGACGATGACTCTCCCTCGCCGGACGCCCAGGCATTTGCAGCCTACCTAGCCTACCTCTACTCCTACTGGAAGACACCAGTGTACTCTCAGTTCCTCACCCACCCTGGTCCCACACTGCGAGCGCTTCGACTGCTCCAGGAGGACAACTTCCGCCGTGACATTATTCTACCCCAGGTCATTGAAGGTCTGGCAGGGGTCAGTGTCCCTGAACCAGCCCAGGCCGAAACCGACACGGCAGATGAAAAGCAGGAAGATGCCCAAAATGGGAAGACATGATGCGTTTGAATTCCGATCCTACGCTCGATGCGACCGAGATGTCATACGAACACACCGCGCCCTGACATATTTAAGTCGAACAAGAAATTAAAACTCTGGTGATTTCATTTCCACCGAGCCCCCCTTTGGCGGAGTTGAGCATGGGAGTTTGGTGAACGTGCTGTGCGACCGAGGATTCTCAGGCCCCCGAGGTTTCAGAGTTGTCAATCGAACTCCCAGTGAACTCCGATTTTTCAAGGGCCCCATTTGCTCTGACGACAGTGGCAGAGAATTGCGGGGGAAAAGACTAAGCGGCGTTGGAGATGACCGACAATATATCTCCGAGCTGAAGACGCTATGTCATTTTGGGGTTATCGCCACACTCTCCTATATAATGAAGGGGATAGCAATTGGAATTGACAATATTATCTCGATGCGCAATTCTTCCGAAATACGAAAAGAATATAAAAAAGATAAACCCTAGGACCTTCTATGTATACTTAAGACTAGACAGGAGTGGACGAACAGGTAGAATATAGAATACGCCCGATGATCCCGGAGCCCAATCTTGTTTTAATTTTTTCTTCTATCGTCTCCCCTTTCCAACTTCCATTCCTTTCAAATCAGTACATTTTGAAGATTTCTGTGCCTTTTCAGACTCGTTACGACAGAGCCCCGCCCCCTGGTAATCGGCCCTGAACTATTCCGTGCACAAGTACCTCATCAACCCCGTTGTCATCTACATACTCCGTACGTTGCGCCGGTTCGAACATTCCAACGTCTCTCCCATGGACCCTTAACTAATACTCTCTCAAGCACTCTCGCTTGTCTCTAATTCATCTTCCACCTCGAATACTACCAAGTTCCCCTCTTTCGTGGAACCCCCGCCTGGAACTGCATGTGACACTGCGTTTCCAATGGAATCTGTTCGCCAGTCTTGCCGGCCAAAGCACCAGGTCTTGACCTTGAAATGTTATCCTAAATACCAGAAGGGAGTGTCGGAGGTTCGGCCGAACTCCAGCGAACTCTCATACCTGCTATACTATACGAGCACGCGCCGCAGCAAGTTGACCAAGGTCTGCGGTTTTCTGGAGAAGAGGGTTGCCCGAGATGTCTGGAGACGCAGAATAGGGTGAGCGCAGACTCTGACCGCCCGATTAATTGGACTCGGACAAGACGAATAACTGACCGATTTCGTTGCAGAAATGTTCAGGTGGCGCTGCATATCCTAGCTGCGATCATCGAAAAAGTTCCTCGCGACCTTCCTATCTACGCCCGATCCGTCATGACAGTAATCGATACCATTCTGCGATCCAACGATATAAATATGGTGGAGGAATCGATTGTGACCTTCGAAATGTTCTGCCGATATCAGGACATTGCGGCCATCGCGGCTGACCAGAGCCTTGCACATCAATACCGAGAAGTTGTGCGAACTTACACCGGCCTTGCTGACCCGGGATTTACATCAAATGCGAACGCAGATTTCAGCCCGCAGGTGGCTATCCGGTGGAGAAATGCGGGACTGCGCGCTATTAGAGCGGTGGTCAGCTCAGAGACCTTGACCGCCGATGGAGGAACATTGCTGAAGCTCTGTTTGCCGGTTATACTGAAGAACCTCTATTCTGAAGATGAGAATCTTCTTACAACACTGAAAGAAAAGCTATCCGAAACCGAGGCAAATGAACGCGAGCCGCCCAAACCCCGCCGAATGAGTGTCAACACGGTGCACACAGTGGACGTGGCAGAAGGTGACCCCGAGCTGGCAGCGCAGTCGGCCGCTGAGGCGGATCGAAAGGCGGAAATGGATGCACGGGTCTTGGCCCTGCGCTGTCTCGAGCAGACTATCGCCTCGGGGAGTAACCGGGGCCAGATCCGTATTGTAGTAACGGTCATTCTACAGTTCATCTCAAAAAAGGGCTTCCCGCAGAGCGAAAAGTGCGGCGAGATTACCGAGGGCAAACGTGGCAACTGGGCAACATCTCTGATCGACCTCATTGCGAACTGGTGCCCGGTGCAAGTTCGTTTTATCATCTTGATCACAGCTATGGAGATTCTCCATGATACAACCCCAAGGGAGGATGCTTTAGAGTCCTCATTCACCATTCTCTCTGTGGTGGATTCGCTTCTCAAATCTTCTGTTAACATGATTGGACTTAGTGTTATGGATGTCCTCTATGGACTTATGCACTACGCTTCTGAGATACTGTCACCGTCAGAGCGTACTGGCTCTGCAGATGGAGAGAAGAAAAATCGACAAGCTGAAATCGTGGTTCAGATCTCTCCCCAACGACAGGATCTTCTTACGCTACTGGAGCAGTCTATTGGAGATCTTGCAACACACATATACTACGGAGACCAAGTCGAAGACATGATGCGGGCCATTCTCAGGCGCTTTAAGCCTCATCTCCACCATGATAGTTCCTCGCCATCCACATTGGCAACCGTTCAGGAATCCGGAGTGACACATGAGGCGACAAATGACGAACCCGAGACAAATGGAGACAAAGCAAGCACAGAAACCTTCTCGCATGCTGCCGCTAAACTGACTGCTCTCAGAGCCGTCAAGGCTATCTTGGTTGTGGCTAATTCAAAAACGCTAGCAACCATGTCTGGTGTAGAATCTAGACATTCAGTCGGGATCCATGTGTGGGAAGGAACCCAAGTACTTCTTCGTGATGTGGATCGTGATGTTCGCTATGCCTATTCCGATGCATTCCTATCATGGCTGCAGATTGAGACCAACGGGAACGACCTCAAGGTGCGATTAGATTCACCCAAGTACATCAAGACTCCCAAGAAAGACACCGAGCAGATGGATAGGCCGACTCGACGAGGTTCGTCGGTCCCTGCTACCCAGAGGGACAAAGTGGTGCTGGTGGCACAGTCGAACTTCCTCCGCCTTCTGCACCTGGCTATCTACGATGCTGCAATCGAGGCAGCGACCGAGGAAGCCGAGATCCTCCTGCTGCACCTACTTCTTGCAAATCTTGTCGAGAACCTCGGGGTGAATGCCGCTCAATTCGGTGTCCCTATGGTCCTTAAATTGCAAGACGACTTGTTTACATCTATGGATCTGAGTTCCTTCGCAGCTCGCGTTAACATTGGAAGCTTGGTACACGGATACCTTCTTGCGCTGTCTGAGCATTTCGACATCCAGTCCTTCCCCGTGGGCCAGGAGATAAGTAATGTGATTCAGCAGCGACAGGCCAAGGGATACTGGCTTTCTAAAATCCGCCTACCCCCAGTCGATCTTCATGCCATTGTTTTTGACAGCGAGAAGAGGTCTGACAATGACTCCACCTCCCCACCTCCATTGACACCATTCCGCAACGTCGAAGGACTTGTCTATATGATTGAGGAGTCTTATTGCAAATCGGTATCTTCTCCTCCAGAAAGTCCCTCCTCGGCTTCTTCCCCAGCACGAGGATTCACGTTCCCGGTACTTGGCTCCACAGCAACAGTCAAATCCCAGGTTGAGAGCCACCTCCCGTCCGTCGTGAAGGAACAGATGTTGTCTTCGTGGTCTCGCGAGGCATGTTTGGCAGCTGTCGATAAGGAAAGCACTGGAACACCATCGGTATCTGGCTCTCGGGCTACTACAAATCCCCGCTACAACCAAACCAACATGGCTACAAATGGCTCACCCGCCGACTCCCAATATAACCGCCGCATGAGCATTCCAGAAATATCAGGCTCGTCATCCAACAGTTCGAGCAGGAGCTCGCCTGTTCGCGTCAATGAGCTTCGACGCGTGCTTTCGGTTACTAGCGACTCCCATGATCGACGCCTCAGTCCGCTACGTGGACGACTTGACGCATCGAATGACAGTTCCGTTTCTTCCGGGAGCGAAAGCATGATGAGCGGCAACTTCTCTGTTTCCGAGATAGATGGAGATGCTACCTCAATCCGACCAGAGAGCCAACGAACACCAGATGACGATGGACTGGAGACACCCCGCGCCACGCCTGCGGCATTTTTCCTATCAGGCGATAAAGCCGAAGACATCCCTCCCGTGCCACCGGTCCCAACTGGCTTGTCCATCCCAGGTGGTTTCCCGAATGACTCACAGCGCTCGCTGGCCTCATATGATCGCCCATTTACCGCACCAGCTCCATCGGGACCTCCAGCGAGAGACAGGGCTGATGCCAATGCCTTAAACTACAAGCCTCTAAACCGCAACAAGAGCCGGTCCAACCACAGCCTTGCCACATCTGGGATTCCCGAACTCTTAACCGACTATGAGACCAATGACCCAAATGGCAACCACCAAGATCAACTACGGAAGCTCTTGGATGGGTTCCTCTCGCCAAACGAGAATAAGCTGACGAATGGATCCCGCCCGGCAACTGCCATATCTGCCTCCAAGGCTCTGCCGAGCAGATCTAGCAGCAAACGACGCAGTGGAGGCCTTGGTCGGCCACCCTATTGATTTTCTTTGTTTGATTCATACCTCATCATTCTGCGGGCATCTCCACAGCCGTTTCCATTCCATGGCCCTTCATATGTCTATATAATTTTCATTCTGTTAGAGGCTCTTTTTTCTCACCCGCCTGCCTCGCCTTCCATTGTTTTTCATGTTTTGATTTGCCGGTCGCGGTTTCACAGCGGTTTGCGATACGCATGTCCTTTCTGTTTTGCCGGTTCGGTTATTTTACTTCGGCTCGGTGTCTATCATTGTCTTTTTCTTTTTCTTCTTCACTTGCATATTTTTTTGAACGCTTGGACTCTGTTTCTTGTCTGTCGGCACGCACATTTTCTTTTCCTTTGTTAGCTTGCGATGAGTAGTCGCAGCGTTGTGTAACTAGCTACATTGTCAATAGACATAAAATAGACGGTGCTAGAACGAACATGGCAAGAAATGGTAGTTCTATAAATGTAACCAACCAGCCATACGGCGTTGGATTGGACTTCGAATTTGAGGCTAGTATCCAAAATATGAAGCACACGCAGTTGGGATATCGTACAATAAAAGCAAACGCCCAAAAGAGAATGATCAGAACACGGGCTGCACAACTAGACCCGGCGAAGGACGCGACTTCTCCAGCGGACCAAAGTACTGAGTAAAAGCCTTGCGCAGCGTCTTTTCAGACAGATCCATATGCTCTCCAGGGGCAGTATTGAAGTCCAGCTTCCCCTGCTCATCCAGCTGCTTCAGCCCGACCCAATCCTCCTTATAGATCGGCCTCTCGCGCAGAGCCGTCACCTCACCAGTAGTAGTATTAACCTCCGAGAACAAAGCACTCTCCTTCGGAACAGCCACCGTATCCTCCTCAAACATAAACATGGCAAACCGATTCAGCGCCGCCAGATTCTTCTTATACGTCTCGTTCTTGACCGCCCGCTCGTTGTTGATATCCGCCAGAAAATTGCTGTGCTCGAGGTACGAATCCAGGTCTTCCGGGTCGCGGAAGTACTGAGCCGGCACGACGCGCGACTGCGCAAAGCTCGTCCACCGTCCCGACCGCAGGAGCTGCTCCGCGCCCTTGCAGAACCAGTTATCGTAGGCGCACGACTCAAACGCCGAGATGCCGTTGTGCTGGCTGCCGAATGTGACGAGGTTGTGCACGGGCGGCGTGTTGCACCGCTCGATGTACCCGCGGAGGAATTGGCCGCCCTGTGAGAAACCTAGTGCGTTGATGGCGGGCGCTGTGCTGAGGATTGGGTCCGCGGCGAGCTGTTCGCAGACTAGCGCGATTTGCTCTGTTACATTGCCGAAAAAGGTTGCGGAGCGGTCGCCGCTGCCGTCGTTGGCTAGGCGGATGAGGTGCACGTAGGTGCCGGGGTTGGTGGCTTCGGCTAGTTTGGCAACTTCGGCCAGCCCTTCGCGTTCGAAGTCATCGCCTAGACCGTGCCAGATCACGAGCGGGAGTTGGGTTCCGCTGGTTGTATCTGGGGCGGATTGCCACGGGAGCGCGATTGAGAGTGTGTTGGTGGCCAGTGCGGCCAACAGTGTGATAGAACGCATTATTGAACGATGGAACTGGTAATCTTGGGATCTTCGCGCCGTTGATAATTGGAGATGGTTGTGGAGACGGAAATGACGTTGCTTCGGGAGGCAGCTACCAATCATGTGATGACCGAATACGGCAATTTAGACCTATAGGAACAGAAAACCGGTGCAACTTACGATGTACAGGAGCATGGGCATTTACGGCGTGCATGTAGAATGGCCTAGGCAGTGGATTTGGTTGGGTCAAGGATCTTAGTGGTCTATTCATTTGTTGGTTGGTTGGTTGGTATGGAACTATGTAATCGTTTTTTCCCTTCTAAATCAGGCGATGTTGCTGACCTCGGAAAATCCAACGGCACTACCATGATACTGTTGGCTTACGGCGTGACTAGCAGGCCGCCCCCGGGAAGACGGGGTTCACAAGGAGCGAGAAGCATGTGCTTCCCCGACACCTATCTGATATATCCGAGAACATGTGTCATTCATCTGACTTGCATGAAAATGAGCATCGACGTTATAGCCTGCTCGGCATAGCCCCGCGCCGAGGGAATTGCGAACGGGGATAGAGATTGGTAATCCAGGTAGCTGTCAGATTCTCTTTGCCCATGTTCTGTTCCGTAATGGGAGATTCTTCATGGTCAAGGAGCATTGACTGGGACGACATGCTGTTCATGACCACCCCCGAGCTGGCGTTGGATTGCGCCACTGGCCGTCCGTCAATCTCAAACTGGATGTCTTCTTCAATGGTATCGATCACCGAGGATGGATTTCTGCCTCTTCGTTGGGATCTGGGCCGTTCAATAAAGGCAGACCCGTTGTTGTTAGGTGCTACCAGTCGATTTCTGTTCTTGTCGTTTAGCTTTCGTCGCTTCCCAAAGCGCTCGACATCCCTGACAGATGTAAATGCAAGGTCGAGTGGACGTGCAGCAGACACGGCTGCCACATCAGGTTCTTTCAGCAGTTGGCGCTTGACCCCGGTCAAGCCACTATCACTATGAGAGGTTTGACCAGTCAAATGTGAGTCCGACTCTTCCGGAACTCTAGAATCAGCACGATCACATGTTAGCACGAGTACGCCCACACGGATTGACGGAAGCAAAGCCAAAGCAACCAACAGTTCTTGACTGACTGATTTTCATTTGTCTCTGCCCCCTCATCCTCCCTAGTGCTCGAGCCCTTGAATTCATCAGGGAAGTTTCGAAATGGCGAAGGCGGGGAAATGACCGTGCCCTTTTGGAGTCTCGACCTAGCGAAATTCTGCTTCTGAGCTTTGGTCAATAGGCCTGAGCGAGTGTGATGACGCTGCAGCTGGCCGCCTGTCCAATTCATTATGCCAAGGAATGGAGTGTGGAGAGTGGATAAGGCCTCCGTTGTCAGATGGGGATGTGGGTGTTTGTTCCAAATCGAGACAAACAGTGTAAACAATACAAATGTACACGTGTCACGTGATCTGGCCAACTACAAAAAATCTTTTCCTCTTTTCTTTTTCCTTTTCTCCGTCAATCACAGTCCAGACTGCCCTCACGGCCCTCGACGACTTGTGATGACTTGGTTTTTCATGCCAACTCATCCTTCTTCCGACAATTCCCGCTAACAGGTAAGCCTATTATTATTTTTTGATTTCTTTTGCTGCTTCCCAAGGGCGTTTGCCTTTCGTGATGAACAACCAATATTAAAGCATAGTTCACCTGAGATCTTCGGATTGCTGAACGAAAACATATTCCATTTTTACTTTTCTGATCCTGTCAACCCTGTCTATCTTTTTCTCACACTTCTTTTGAACTTGGCTGACTGAACAAAGACCCGAAAATAGGAGAAAAGTGACTGCATTGCTGCCCAACGTGGGTCTGGTAGACTGGCTCGCCCCGTGCCGTCGTCCAGTAATCTTAGTTTTATTGATTGGAATAATTTACATTTACCATTTATTTCTTGCTTCACTGCTCCGTATACCCCGTATACTCCGTGCGTATGTTGTACTATTTCGAGTCGCAACCGCTGTACAAGCATGCTGCAGGTATACTTCCCGTGGCCCTCTGACGTGGGATCCTCTCCTCCATACGATCCCCCTGAAGTGAAACAGGAGTTGGACATCTCATCGAACACGCGAGCGAACCTGCCGATCCCTCAACTCGGACTTCGTCTTACACCGTCATCCTTCGGCCGTCACCAATCATACTTCTCGCCAAGCACTAAGACGCCGAGCCCGTCTCACCGCTAGTAGATATCCCTCCACTCAGTTAACCGAGCCACCCCCCTATCTGCACATGCCATCACCGCCAGTCGACAGCACTGGCCTTGACGGTGCCAACAGCGCACTCGTCTCCTGCATGATGCGAGACTGGCACACGCCATGTTTTATGGCCCACAGACCCTCTCAAGTCCGAGCTTTCATTTTTTTGTGTGCTAAAAACCCGCTGATCCCCTCCTCCATTCTGTTTCTTCTTCTTTCTTCCTTAACTCTGAGTACCCCTTTCTACCACCACCACCACCACCACCACCTTGACTACCTTGATTACCTTGTGTGTCACTCTTATATATACTCCTCTTCAACAACTCAGTCCCTGGACCAAGGACAACTTCTTTCTTAACCTAAGACTCCCTGGTTTTTGATCCAATCACTGCCACAAGGATTTTTCTCTCTGCCACATACTTCCCGGACAGGATTTGTTTTCTTGTTATCTCCCAGGCTTCTCTTTAGTCTGCCACTTCTCGACAAACACAATAGGTAGCTCCCGTCACTTTTTCTTTTCAATTGGTTCTCCTATGCGTTGTTTTTTTCCTGCTTTGTCTGGACCTGTACCTGTCAGCTGCGCTTGCCAAAGGATGTCGACAACCTATTGCCCAGGACCCAAGGACCTTAGACCTACCACACCCGGACTTGTTTTTTTGCCAATTTTGGCGACCATTGAGGAACCACTGCCCAGGATACTTGCCTACTTGCCTTCAGCACCTGCTGAGTGAATCTCTTTGAGATGTGTTTAATGTTGCACTCTCAAATCGCCTGATTTCCACTACCACCGGACTACTGCCAATGGATGTTTCTGCTTTTCACATTGCCTCTGCTCTAAGACCGGAGTTTGAGTGCGGATTTTGATATACCCTGGACCCCACTGCCTCTGGAAACAACACTGGAATGAACCACTTAATGACTTGATGTCTCTTTGCCTGGATATCCGATACTACTATGGCCACCGTCTCTCAACAATAATGGAACCACTTTGACCCCAAGGAATCAACCAAGGAATCTTTCAAGCTAATGTGCTTGCTCCCTGACACTTATGGTCTTTCGAAGCATCCGCTTTAGAATTCTGCTTAGGCCGTTGCTCTATGGAACCTGGCCGTTGTGTACCTACCTGACCTGGCCAAAAATGAACGACTTTTCTTTTGCTTACCTGGACTCACCTGGATGATGATGCTTCAACCAAATAGTAACACCGGCCATGAAAATGTTTCTCGCCCTGGGACCACATAGCCTTCCCTTGGATTGACAACAGACCTGGACCCGAACATAGACACGATACATTGACCAGGACCTTACGATAATCCCTGGTCGGCCAAGGAAATCTCAATCCCATATAAACGACTTCGGTGCGTATAATTAAGTCGTGACGCGGCCTAGTCTCTTTACTGACTCTCACTAGGTATCCCGTCGCTTCTGGACCATGGAGCTCTTGTTTTTGTTCATTTTTGTTCTGTTTTCTTTTGCTTTTTATTTCATTGTTCGATGAGGAGTAGTAGATACTAACTCTTGGTTTACAGTGTTTTTTCCTCACAACCACACACACAATGTCTCCAAGGAACACCAGCGACTCTGATCGTGTCTCTATCTCACAGTCCATGCATACCTCCATGGTTTCAGGAATCTCAAATATGGCCTCGAGATCAATCCAGGATGATGAAATTTCGAGCCATGACAGCTCCTCGTTGTGCTCAAGTATCCGTACAGCCCATGGAAATCCACAGGACATGAAAGACTGGACACTAAACCGCCAAGACTCCCTTGACCAGGCCATGTCAAAATCAGACTCATCCGAGGTTCACATGCTTTCTTTCTCTCTGTCACAGCAGCTGATGACCCCCACGGTCGGACCAAATGATATTATGTACCCAGGCATGGACTTCCCAGCAGTCCCTGACATGGACCATGAAATGACCCGGGATCTTTATAACTCCTTCCTGGATTTCTCTTCTGTTGAAAATGATGTCTGTGTCGGAAACGGCACCCCAGATGATGCTCTTTCTATCGGGCACAGCTCTCACAGTACCGAGGACGGCCACTATATCACAGGCCCAGAGTGGACCCCAATGATGCATGATACCCATTACCCAGGAACCACCATGGAATACGCGTCAGGTCTTTACCAGACCGCCCCGGTCTCCCCACCACTGACCGACGCTAGCAATGATATTTCTTGCTCACACGCGGGATACTCTTCATTCATGGCCCCCGATGATGCACTCCTCGGAGACTTCACCACATCGCCCATTGGAACGACCCATGGACTCAACCCGGCGGAGCCCTTGTTCCCCAGCTCTTCTATCAACGACAGAGATCCCCGCAGGTGAGTGTCAGAAAGAGGTACACCCAGAATACAAAACATGTGATCGGAAACCTAACCACAATATCGTAGGACCATCAGACCCTCAAAGCCATCCCGACGTTCGGCGTTGTCATCTGTTTCCCAGCAACAAATCAAGACTGAGCCCGATTTCTTCCCAACCCTCCCAGTGAGAGAGCCAGCCCGCCCAAGATCCAAGGAAGGTGTTGAGGCTCGCAACCCGCGAGAGCACCAGTATTATTCCATGTCCACCCACAGCGATGGAAAATACTACTGCCCATTTGCCACTGGAGAGAAACCCTGCAGCCACCCACCCACCACGCAAAAATGCGCTTACCAGCAAGTCCTCCCGTGATGAAATCTTTGGTGCAATGAACCCAGCTAACCAATATCAACTAACAGCAAGTACTTGGATTCCCATCTCAAGCCATACCGCTGCAAGGTCCCCGCCTGCATTGATGCCCAGCTGCGCTTCTCTTCCAACGCCTGTCTGTTCCGCCACGAGCGCGAGGCTCACGGATTACATGGCCATGGAGATAACCCCCACCTCTGCCTGTGGGAGGGCTGTGAACGCGCCGTTCCAGGAAATGGATTCCCACGGAGATGGAACCTGTACGACCACATGCGTCGCGTGCACGACTATGCCACCTCCGAGCGCCACAGCTCGCCCGAGACCTCGCCCGGTGCTGGTCAGATCAAGAAGAAGGAACCCACTGGCCGCAAGAGAAGAGTCACCGGTGCCACCCCGGCTCCCACCATGAAGCGCACTCGTTCCGTCAACTCCCAGGCCAGCTCCATCAAGGCCAGCCAGGCTTCCGCTAGTCTTAGCCAGCACCTCCAGAACGCCGAGCAGAACTTCTTCAAGTGCCGCTCGCGTCTGCTCGAGGAGCTGAGTACCATTTCCCCCAAGGATACTATCATGCACGAGAAGGTCAATGCCGGTTTCCAGGAACTGTTCACCTTGGGTTTGAACTACCGCCAGATTGAGGCCAGCCAGGCTGTTTCCCACATGCCCAATGGATTGCCTTGAAGGGTTAAGGAGCTGTAGGCCCTCCGTCCTGGAGGAGAACAGCGGTTTTCTTTGAACGACACGAACAAACTTCACGGAGGATTTTTTTCTTGATTTCCTTTTTTACTCCGGCTAGACTGTGCTTGCTGGCTAGGCACTTTTACATGGAGAACCCGGTGCGATCGCTCGCGAGTACACAATGGACTTCGGCCGAAGGATTGTCCCGTTTGATCCCATCATCGCACAAGGACAATCCGATTCCAGATATGGATATAACGGCCAGGAACTGGATAGGACCAGCGTGGTACCCCACCCCACGCTCGAGAGCTTGTTGATCCGCTCCGGATCGCAGGCTGCTCACATGGGGATCTGGATTCGTACCAAGGGCTTCTGAGCTTTTTGGCCTGAATTCCAGATCCATGGACAAAACCATCCCCAATGACACAAAGACCCGAAACTTATGCGGAGGAAACAGCAAAGCGGGATACTGTGTCTCAAGGGGAAGAAGAATGACAGTAAAGAGAGATATAGCTATATATTGTCCAACAATTGGTTGGATTCTGATTTATGCATGTTGATAGATAGTCTTGCGTTCTTGTATCTTCTTTCAAATGACTTTTTACTTTGCAATCCTTTTAAACCACGTACAGCTGTAGATCTGAAGGGTATCCAAGTCGTAACCTCGTTTTCTCATAAACACCAACTGACTTTTTATAATGAACAAGACCGCACAAACATCTATTCCTCTGCAGCCTCCGTAACCGCACCCGAGAACTCAGCATTGAGAAACCGCACAAATGCATCTCCAATCTGATCCGCCGCCAATGAACCATGACCCCGCCCAACATACGATCTATGCAAGCTAATCCACTGCCTCCGCAGCCTCTGCAGCCGCGGCAACGCCAAAATCCCCCCAGCAGCAGCGAGCTCATCCGTCGTTCCCGCCATGGCAACATGAGCCGGAATAAGTATGGGAATAGTCTCGGGCACGTCAATGGCGATTGTATCTCTGCGACTGCTCTGCGCAAGAGCTACCTGCGCCGACGAGTATGTCTGCGTGAAATTGCGGATCGCAGTCACGACCGCCGACGTCCGCTTCTCCATTGCGTACATTGCGTTCGAGTCCGTTGCCGCTGCCTGCACGGTGGCTTGGTGCGGGATGATCCGGGCGCGTGTGGAGATTCCGCTGCGGCCGCCGCCTCGCGTGCCGGTTGCTGTGCTGGCGACGTCGGAGATGGTGGTGGATTTGAGGGCGTCGATTAGGCTTGCGGTGGGGGTTTCGGTGGGTGCTTCCGTCGAGGGGAGGACGACGCCGGTCAGGGCTTCGAAGATGTCTGATACCGGGGGTTCGGGGTCCGCCCAGGGGACTGTGAAGAGCGGCTTATCCCAGCGGCTGTGCGTGCTTGGTTCCTCGTAGCGGAAGATGAGGTTGTTGAGGAGTTCGGGTGGGTAGGCTTCCTCGTTGTCCTCGGTGGACTCTGAGTCGGGTGCGGGGGTATCTTGGGATTCGGAGGTCTGCGCATCCGATGTGTTGGGGTTTGTTTCCTTGGTGGCGTCTCGGCGTAATCGGGCGTCATTGTTGGCGACGCACTGGTCGACGGGTGTCCCGACGTGAACCTGGAACAGACTTGTCAGCCATTGAATGTCGCAATCTAATTTGTATGTTCCGATATCGTACCACGCAGCATGTCGTTTGCGCCGCTTTCGCCTCGCACCACAGCTGGTATCTCCATCCTTTGATATAATTCATTCCATCGAGGATGACAATGCTGTCCCGCTTGAGCACGCGTTTGGTTCGCGCGTAGGCGACGCCGCGTGCCTCCTTCTCGGTGCGGGCATGGTCGTAGACAATCCGTGGATGGGAGGAATCGTGTGAAGCGACCACGTGCACCTTGTATCGGGACTTCAAGGAGACCTGCGCGCCTGCTTCGGCTGCTGCGAATACTTCATCTTGGTGTTTCTCGATCAGAGATGCGAGTTGATTGGCACGGTAGGTGAGACCGGAGCACGGGTACCCCGTTAAAATAACGAGCTGAGTGTGTAGATGTTAGATTTGATTGTAGAATATATAAGGTTTGTCGACATACCGGCATCGTTGACTTGTGCGTTTGTTCAAACAACTTTTTTTTATCATTGCGGGGGTTGTGGCATGTGACCCGCATCTATATCCACGACCTTCCACCCTTGAAGAACTTGCATTTGCATTATCATGCAGAATATTATTGGCAGGCTATTGTAAATTGCAAATTTCTGAGCACTCTAGTACGGACACGATGCAAAGCTACATATACACCGAATTAGGCCGCGAGATGGCTTTCTCACTGAGAATCACCTGATTATTACATAAGCTCGAGGGCTTGCTCACTTACGGCGATGACCCCATGAACATGAAGCTTTTGGCGCAAATTTAGAGATGGTAAATATCTTCTAGAACATATCTCTATCCCAATGTATACAAATCTATCGAACTTTTGTCATGTAATCATGTCATCGTTCCAAAAAGGCCGAAGTATCAAACCAACGACTCAAACAGCTTTGGATGAATCCTCCAGTTGATCCTGCGCCCATCGGATCTCATATCCGAACACGGTTTTTCGGAGCCTTTCATCCTGTGAAGAGTCAGTACACGGTCATAATCCAAAGGAGAATCCTCAAAATGACTTACGCCAGGGTCTTTCTCAAAAAGCACCGTATCCATCACCTTCTCAAAGACCTTGGTGACAGTGAAACCGCTCGCCTCGGCCAACGGGAAGAATTGCTCAGTCTTGGGCAACAGCCAGGGCTGGTAGGGGGTGAAGATAACCAGAGCAACAGATTTCGGGTCCTTCTTCAAGGTCTGCTGCATAGTCTTGATCAGATTCGGGTGCTCGCGGTGGCTGTATACCACATCCGCCATGATCAAGACGTCAAACAACGACGGAGAGCCATCGGCAGCAGGAGGCAGATACGCTCGCAGCGGGCTCACATCGCTGCCCCATTTGTAGCCATCGACATGGAGGCGGGGCTTTCCGTCTTCCCTCGCGGGAATGGCACTGGCCGCCAACTCTGCGTTGTGCTTCATGTTTTGAACTAGATCTGGATCCGGGTAGTCGGTCAATACCACGGTGCGGGCGCCCTGAATGGCGCTCACGATGCTGGGAACGCCGGCCGCGGCACCGATTTCGAGGACATCCTTGTTTCGGATGAGATCCTCGGTGTGCTCCTCAATGTAATGGGAGCTGGTTCGTCCAGCGTTCCATAGCAGATTTCCCTGTCAAGGTCTGTAAGTAGGCACCTCAGCTGGTCGTGTCAATTGATATCATACATAGAGGGGGTGGCTGCCCACGAGACGGACGCGCACTTTCTGGCCTGATAGCATGGTGTGCTCGGCGAATGTGGGCGGCTCCTCTTCGGGATAGTACCCTTCCGGGTCCTGGAATAGGTTCCCCGAATCAAAGTCGTCGGCCATGGTAGTATATGGCTTAGTGCTTGGAGAGGAAAAAATATCAGTATCAGTTATCAATTTCTTATCGTAGACCTCGGTACGGAGTGTTGCCTCAGGCACTATCTGTATTCCAAGGTTTAGTGGGCTGATTACGGGGTCTCTCAGGCTCGGGATTCGATATTCGGGCCTTTTCATATGTGTATGTGCATTGTTCTTTGGATTGTCTGATGTTCTAACATACTCTACAACTCTAGAGAGAACTGTAGTAGTTACCCTGTTCCAATTAAACGTCACGTGTATATTCCCACGTGATGGTATCGTAATATTGTGTGGAGAAAAGCGTGGAGATACCGTCACAATACGGTACAATACCCCACCTCGGACAAATCTCGGGATTAAAGGAAAAACTGCAGTTGGCCTTCACAAGGTCATATGCACCCCTGAGGGATTCTGTGTAAATCTCTGTCTTGCAAGGTTTAGACAGCAAGTCTTTCTCTTCCATCACTTCTCTCTCTATCATTCGGCCATTCGTCCATCGTCTGCCTAGTGGAAATTGCCCCCGCCATCTAAATTCGTCTTAGCTTCCTGCAATTTGCATCCTCGAAGCGGCTTCAATTTCCTTGCCACTCTGCTCCCTTTTCCATTCTTAATCTCCCATCGCATCTTTGTCCATAGCAACAAACCCTCTCCCCGTTCTATCAATATACCCAAGTCCACGTTCAGTGCGGCCTATTCTTCCTGCACTTGCAAGATCGGACCGTTTTAGTCACGTCATGGACTCGACTATGCGAACAGTCTACAACCCTCAAGAAACTCAACCTACCTCAACACTCAACCATTCAACCGGCCAGTCCACCATGGCAGGCCAGTCTCAAAATCAAAATACCCTAGAAGTCGCATCGAATGCAACCAGGCAGATGTTTTCTTCATCCTCGCTCCAATCTGCCTGTTCCCCGCAAACCTCCGCCCCTCCCATGCAACCCTTGTCACAGGCATTCGGCAACACATCCAACTCGAGTACCCTGCCCATCGCCCCCGCAGCCAACACCCATGCATATGCAGCCCCCACTTCGGCGTCCACATCCGATGCCTACCCCCATCAGATACACGGTCTCGGGGGCCCAACTGCCACAGCGCCCTTCCTGCAGGATTTCAGTCTTGTCGCTGAGGCAGCCAAGCGCGCTCAGATGGGTATTGTCATGCGTGATCTTGAGAGCGTGACTCTGTGATTGAGGTTTATAGATAGGGCAGGACCCGAGTCGGAGATGGGGATGCCGTGCCGCACGTGCGTCTCCGAGCTGCATGGACTGGCTCCATGTTCTAGACACGTCGGGTTGGGATTATTATAGCGTATTATACGTGGATTTGGTTTATTTTGAATTTTTGCGGACGCCCCTTCTTGTTCAGAAGCTTGTTGCGTTCAAGTTTGCATTCCGTCGGATGCTTTGCAGGTTGATTCTGGTGTTGTTTTCAGACGGTGTTTCCTGGTGCTTCAATTTCTCATCTGGCTTATGGCCCCTATACCATCTCACGAGGCATGCAATATCATCTGTTCAAAAATACGTGCCATGGACATCAGGGATTAGGAGCGGAGGCGGAGACCTACAGAAGGTCTGCGTACACAAAAAGTGGTTCCACTATACACTATCTATGTATACCTCTTTCAGTCGACTTGATCTGCATATTACGTGCTTTTCCTAGGATTGTACCTCATTAGTCCATAAAAGGCACTTATAGCAGACGATATTCCTCCAATGCCGAAATGACATAACCCCCCAGTCGATCAGTGACGTAAGAATCTTTCCTTGAATCCGAACGAATCTAATCTACTAGATGCGGTATAAATCCCAGACGATCAGGTCCCACGGGATACCCTTTTGGGTTAACGGCCTTATTCCAGCGGAAGTTCTCCCCGCATTTTCCCCCGGACTTCGGGGCGGACCCGAGATCATTCCCCGGATCTCTTTGTAAACACATCCCTTGCATACATTCAAGACATACATAATTAATTCGAGACTAGTATATAAAGGATGAAGTTCCACTTCTACGTAGGCACGGTATGGAGATTCCATTCCTTTGATTCTTTATAGTTAGTTACGATATGACTACCGTCGCGCAGAAGAAAAAGCCCTACTTCGGGTTAACAGGGGGATGGCTGACCTTCTGGATTACGGTATGACTAGAGGTAACTGTAGTGTTTGATCGGAATCAATTTGACTTGTTTTGTCTTAGGTGGCATGCGCAACCGATATGACCTTGTTCGGTTACGACCAAGGAGTCTTCAGTGAGTGCTCTGGAGACTATGCAATCTTGAATTAACCTCTGATTTCAATACATGCGGCGTTGTGATCACACAGGATTTCCTTGAAGTCCACGACCTGGTCGGGCCTACGAAGACAACGATGCTATCCACGGTGACGGCGATATATGATATCGGGTGTTTCTTCGGGGCGCTTGTCGCATTCACTATTGGTGAGCATCTGGGCCGGAAGAAAGCTATCCTGCTGGGGACTACGATCATGGCAGTGGGAGGTATTCTTCAGGCGAGTTCGTTCAGTCTGGCGCAGATGTTCGTTGGCCGGATCGTGTTAGGGTAAGCCTTCTCTTCAAACCACTTTACTATCTTCTAACATCCCTTATAGTCTTGGAAACGGTAATAAGAACACCAGACTCAACCGAGATACAATATCCTAACGAGCATAGGAATAAACACCGCCACAGCCCCAATCTGGCAGACCGAAACCTCCCAAACGAAATGGCGCGGAAAGCTAGTAATCCTAGATATGATGATGAACATCGCCGGCTTCTGCCTCGTCAACTGGATCAACTACGGGCTATCATTTGCCGGCGGCTCCGTAGCCTGGCGATTCCCCCTCGCCTTCCAGTTCTTCTTCTTCTTCATTCTATGGGGTACAACGCCCTGGCTACCAGAGTCTCCTCGGTAAGCATACCCACAAATCCTTCATTGACAATCCCTAACAACAAACCCAAAGCTGGCTCCTCGCGCACGGCAAAGAAGAAGAAGCAATCTCAGTCCTCAGCTGCCTCGAAGCAAAACCCACCAACGACCCAGCCGTCATAACCCAACGCAACGAAATCGCCTTCAGCATCCAATACGAGCGACAGAACGCCATGCGCTGGCGCGACCTCCTCAAGAAAGACAAGAAAAACGACACCAAGACCCTGCGCCGACTCCTCCTCGGCGTGGGCTCCCAGTTCATGCAGCAGTTCGGCGGTATCAACATCATGTCGTATTACATGCCGACTGTACTGACGAAATCGGTTGGGCTGCCGGAGGAAATGGCGCGATTGTTGTCTGCTTGCAACGCCGTCTCGTATCTGATTTTCGCGGGGATCGCTGTGCTTTTGATTGAGCGGATGGGGCGTCGTGGGTTGATGCTGCTGTCGACTTTTGGGCAGTTCGTGTGCTTCCTTGTTATTACGGTTCTGCTGAGGTATTCTGAGACTAGTGAGGACGGGAGTGTGTATGGTAATGCCTCGGTCGCGTTTTTCTTTCTTTATTATGGCGCTTTCGGGATTGGGATGCTGGGCGTGCCTTGGTTGTATCCTACTGAGATTAACTCCCTGCCGATGCGGACGAAGGGGGCGGCGGCGGCTACTGCTACGGACTGGTAAGTATCTGGGTGGTGTGGTTACATCGTTGGCTGTGTTTTGACAAATATAGGATTACGAACTTCATCGTTGTGGAGATCACCCCGATCGGGATTCAGAATATTGGGTGGAAGTTTTGGATTGTCTGGATGGTGTCTAATGCTGTTTTCCTGCCTATCCTCTACTTCTTCTACCCGGAGACTGGTACGTTCAGAGCTATCGCATGTTATCCTCTTACTCACTGTTATTGTAGCCAACCGGAGTCTTGAGGATCTTGATGCCTATTACCGCACCAACCCATCGTTGATTGTGACTGGAGATCCGGATACCATTTGTCGAAAACGCCCGCAGAAATACATTGACCGTGAAGACGAGGAGTTCGAGAGAACGGCTGTTAGTAAGGGGGTTATGCCTGTCGAGACAGCAGAGCACGAGCACGTGGAATGGATCGAGGGAGAGGGGCAGTGAGTATTCGACAGTTGATGATAGGCATTGAGTAGTATAGTGGAGAGGATGTATGGAATAATAGCAGCTAGTTGTTTCAGAAATCAATGCACACCCAAAGGACACAGTATCGAAAGTAAATAGCGACGAACCCACCCCAGACGCAGCGATCTACTTACTCCTTAATTTTGATCCCAGTCTATTCCTGCATCCCTGTCCAACGCTAGTTGTCATTAGGGCCATTCTTCTTTTAGCCCCAAACGATAATGCAGGACCATTCCAAACCTAGCAGCCAATCTACCATGCATCGCCCAGGTCATTCTTCCCATCTTGGCATCGCATCGCATCTGCGGTATTCTCCACAGCCTGCAGAAAACCCGGGTACGTACGTTATGCGATGCGAGTGCGAGTTCGAGGCGTTTGTTTCAGATCCAGAGAGCGGTCGAATTTAAAATACGTCATCTCGGACTTTTTCCAGCCTTTATTTTTAGGCATTGACTAACGGGCTGACGTTAGCCTACCGACAATTGCTTAGCTTGGAGGGAAATGCATGGTGGCGCAATTAGCGTTATATTTATTGAACTCGAGGGCAAGGTTAGTTTTCAAGGGGTTCTGTATATGATACTCAGTATATTATTCTGATATGTCAAGGGGAGGGGGAAATGCGAATCGATATTCCAAATAGTCCAAAAATCAAAATCCCAAACACCGAGCTATGCGCAAAGTCAAGCAGAGGGAAGTAGAAACAACACATAACCTCAACACATGAACTAGCGATATTAATAAAATGAAAATGATCGCTGTCCACCGCAGAAATTGACGCAGAAAAAAAAAAAAAGAAACAAAAAGTGCAAAAACGAAGAATGAGTATACCGGAACACCCCTTGCGCATGTATGTATGAATAGCCGTGCAATGCACGACAGCTCGAGCGTCGACTCCATGATCACCGATGGGGACTGACAATGCTCTCTTTTGTGATGATCATATATGATAATTTCCGATTATTCGTACTGAGTCGAAGAACCGATCAGATCTGGCGAAGATATGCTAGCTTCCTTGGAACGGTTGAGCTTGTTCCGAGAAGAGAAGACCGAGAACCGGCGGGACAGCCGGCTCATTCTCCTAGTCGGCGAGGACCAGTTGTCGAAGGAGATGATGGACATTGGCCGCGACCGCGGGGGCCCGTGGGATGTCATCGGGCCCTCTGGGCGAGTCGGGGGAGCACTGAGACCGTGTCCGTCGTGGTTGATGGTTGAGTACCGCTTGAGCTTCTCCGAGGTTTGGTGAGCGTCTATCACGAGGTCTTCGCGGATGTCGTCTAGGACGTGCGAGACTCGACTGAGCAGTTTGGGGGATCCCCTGTGGATGGAGGGTTCTCGCTGCTCCAGGCCGTAGATTTGTACCGGGGTGGCGTCGGTTTCTTGGTCCATGGGGGACGAGTAGAAGCGAGGGTACTTCACAGTCATTGGGGTTCGGCGGGAGTTCAATGAAAAAGTGGATGTCGGCGGATGTTGGTATGGAGAGAGATGCGGCTCGGAGGAGACGCTGGAAGTATAGGAACTGTTTGTAGACGGTAACAACATGGCTGCAGAAGGCTGTGATGTTGCAGGAAGAGGGAAATAAGAGGAAGAGGGAAAATGCGAGCAAAAAGGGTATTCAGATGGAATTCTGAAAAAGACCGAAAGTGGATCAGAGAGACATCAACATTTTAGTTCGGTAACACTTAGATGACTTGTAATTTTTGTTTTGTTTTTATATTATTAGGCTGAATATGAGTTTTGAGTAAGTCTTGACTAGGTTTTAACTAGGCCGTGCCTAGGAGTAGTATTTTCTCATACAACTATATGAAGTATACTGTGTTGTATACTGTGTTGTATAAACAGTACAATAGGTTGTCCATCCATGTGGGAAAAAACCGCCGTGGGGTGATCAGATCATGTCTCAAAGATCTGGCAACACGTTGTCTTCGATCCCAATCTGACGCGGCTGACCAAAGCCACGATATTCGTAAGACTGTGTGCAACGGACATTCTTCAGGTCGTTGCGTGAAGTATCCCATTCCAACACGTCGCTCATACGCAACAAAAGCGAAAAATAGCGAGTTGCGACATTTCCCAAGGGGCAGAGCCAGTGCGTCCGCGGTTCCCACCGGGAACTGGGGATTGCGGGCTTGTGATTGGTCCGATCCCCGCTCAGGGATGGCGCCATGGTTCTATACTTTTTTATAGAAACGCTTGAACCTTGACGTGAGACACATCAGGCATCAGACATTGGGATAGGTCATTTACTGTTAGATATAGGGAAGGGTTGGGAAGAATAGTTACAATATATATTCTATAGGCATGTTATTCGGTTGTGAAAAGAAAAATACTTTCCCATTGAGTTTGCAGATCCACCGAGCTGAGGCACAGGAGAGAGAACCACAGCCACAAACGAGCCCACACGTTTGGGAGATGTGGGCGCACCGTATTCCGTGCTATTATTGCACTATATTATACTCCGTACAATACATCTAGTATATATTTTCCATTCTTTTCTACGCTATCAGGTAGTACATATTATCTACAATACTACACAATATTCCAAGGTTACAGGCTCTTCCCCGCACCGGAACTCGGGAGTCGGAAGTCTCAGCTGATTCATTTGCTACATGTCGATCATGTCTGTCATAACAGCTCGGATGAAAAATCCCCGGTTACATCACAAATCGAAGGTTGGGGTCTGTCGATCTCCAGTCAGCCAGGGGCGCGGGTCACACCGCTGAAAAATAACTTACCAAGGGGATGGCTGCAGCTGAGTTGCGGCTTCTGCGAGTATTTTCCCTCGAGCTCATTTCGAATCGTGTTCAGCAGCTGCAGGTAACTCTGCTGTGGCCACTGCTCTAGTGATTTTATAAACGCCCAACTCAATGCACCACGCGCCTGTCCGTCCTGGAATGTATCGGCCCTGTTTCGAGGTTAGTTTGGATTCTTATCTGCCTTAATTTTAATTTTAAAACGCCACCTACGAGGTCTGTGTGTCCTTGGACCCTGAAAACATCACAACGTCGGCTGGAGAGGTCTTGGTCGTGATGGTGCGCTCACGGGCCGATTCGCCGATGACTGCCTTTTTGATGAACCCGATGGCGGTGGAGGCGACGCCGGAGAAATCGCCCTGTCCATACGAAGTGAATGCACTGAACAAGTCCTGGGCGGCCTCCTTGGCCAGATTGGGCTCCTTGAGAACACCCTGCGTCGAGTAGACGTACGGCAGATCCAATGCAGTGCCCGAGTGGCATGAATCGAAGATCGCCGTCAATCGCACACCAGGCCGCAGTGGACGCACCATAATGGCATGCATGTCATCGTCCACAATGTGGCCAGCGACGCGGTAGTCCAGTGGGTAGATGACATCGTCGAATCCATCGTCCTCATCTCCGTCCAGATCGGGAGTACGACCTCCGTGGCCCGAGAAGTGGATGAACAATGAATCGTTAGGCTGGGCGTCCTTGACGAGCCACTGCATGGCGCGTATCATGTTCGCCTTGGTGGGGATGCTCATCGGATTCCGCTGGTCGTCGGTGAGAATGACCATGTCCTCACGCTTGTACCCGTACCTCCGAGTCAGGAAGTTGGACATGTTAGCGACATCGTTGATACAGCCTTTTAAGGCATTGGGCTGCCCTGCATAGTTGATTCCGATCAACAAAGCCCGGCGGCGACCGGTACAATCCGAGTACTGGAACCTGTAGTTTGAGGGAGCACCTCCACCGAATTGCTGAGAATTATGGGGTGGGGTTGGGGGCAGATTCGGAGAGTGTGGACGAGGATATCCTGTCAACGGTTAGTGATGCCGCCAAGGGTTCTTGGCATAGAAGTTTACCATTCTGCGGGGCACTCAGAGTGTGCTGGTGTGAGGGAGGACGAGGAGGTGGGGTGGGGCCGTATGGCGGGGATTGAGGAGGGTACTGGGGATACTGAGGATATTGAGGCTGAGGATACTGAGGCTGCGGATACTGAGGTTGAGATTGAGGATAAGCTGATGGGTAGGGGGAATGACCAGGACCCGAATAAGACGATTGGGGTCGATGACCGTAGGGCTGAGGAGGATACGGCCGAGGCGGAAGCTGCTGCCATTGGGGAGGTTGTTGATATCCTCCCCATGGGGGAGGCCCTTGTCCTCGAGGTGGACCCCTCGGTGGATAATTCATCTCTTCAAAGATGCGACCTATAATCTCCTGATGGAAGAGAGGAAAAGAAAGACGAAGAAGTTGAACAGTTTAAAAGCAATTCGGCTGGCCGGGTGGGTCACGCACACGCAGATGGGACCTTTCACTTTCCCATTGGGACAAGTGTTGGTGCCCCGGGCAATTCATGTACGGACTATACAAAGGACACTCCTTGGAGATTGGTAGATATGGGATCCACCGGTAGGGCTGCAGGTAAATGACTTTAATTCGCTTGGATGACTCCAGTAATGGCCCTCCTCGCTAGTAATGCGTACCATGCGTTGTAATCTAATATGTAATCATGAAACAAAGCTTGTGCACAAGCCTCAGGCTGTAAGTTAGGCAGCGACTTTTCGGCCATCATGTGACTATGCATGTCGTCACCTGATTCCGACATCAATAAGAAACCTTAGGAGTAGAAGTAGTTGGAAGTAGTAAGAGATATGGGGTAGAGGCCCAAGAATAGACCGGGGCAACTTAGCATGCATAATGCGTACGTGAGACTAGTTTTGCCCCCAAGTGGCTTGCGAGAGACGTCTTCAATGGGGCGCTGTACAATTACATAACTAGATGATGCAGAATGCGCCAAGTTACAGTACCTTGAAACACTTACGGAGTATACGGAGTCCATCCATGGATATTACCAGGGCGCTTTATTCACGGGGGTCACATGTACCGGAGATCCGATAGGACCAAGGACTGAAGATTCTTGGCTACCTGCGAGCCCCACCTAACCCGTGTTACGAGAGATCCGGCACATGTTTAGTCCTAATGGAGACGGATGAGCCGCATTCTTTCGGAGATGTTAGTCGTAATCCGAAAACAAAAACAGAGCCTCAAGGATCCGATCCCCTGCCAAATTACGTGCTCCGTGATCCGGGGATGTCTGCTTTTGCTTTCTTACTGTAAAAGCCATGGCGATAAGTTTTTCGAGGAAGGCTCCAAGGTTACAATTGGTTTGTCAATCCATTTTTGGTCTAGTTGAGGCTCTTTCAGCTTCCAAGGTTTTGTACGAAGGGGTTCCATGGTTTTCATGTGGGCCTGTTCTTTCCTGTTTAGGACATTCACGACTTGAGCCTCTCACCTCCTCTTTCCTCCTATCTTCTTTCTCTCTAACATAAATCTCGTTCTTTCCTTATGACCTTCGATATGGACTTTGTTTTATTTTTCCTTTCCTATGGCAGCCGCCCTTCTGTCTGAGACACTCCCTTGAGACTATTTAAATCAACAGACTATTTAGCTAACTTATAGCCATGAGTCTGGACACTCTTTCATATGATGTGTTCTACCAGATCGCAACGTTGCTGGACGACTGTGATTTTATAAATCTCAGTCGCACCAGCCGTGCCCTATATTATCTGTCGCGAAGTGAACAGATCGCCCGCAAAACCGTCGAAGTAAGCAAAGCCAGCCCCTCGCTTGAATTACAAGGCTGATCCCGGCTTACAGAATGTTTTCCGCTACAGCAAAGAAGGTCAGGCTGCCCTCGCGGCCCAGTCCGGTTTTCGCCAGGCTGTTGGGCATCGGCTTGCGATCCACGAGGCTGTGGCCACGGCAAATCCGTACTCGGTCGTCTGTGTAGGCTATGGGTCCGAGTTTCTCTACAACCAAGGCCACTTATGTTACCGTTCTGACCATTGGATTCGTCTGCTGTATGTACATGGTACGGTATTCAGGGAGCGTGTCATGGACCTCCGTGATGCGATCCCTCGGCTGCTAGAAACCGGTCCCGTGGAGCCGGGTGCAGAAGACCGGGTTACGCTATTGAGCTACAGCGATGACATTCTCATTTTCCGAGTGGCCGATGCGAGCGCGACCGAGGACGCATTGCTCGTGGTCAACATGGCGTGGCGCGAATACCACCAGGGACGGAGCCGGTTCCTACTCCATGAGCCAATCCCAGCATCCGCACCTGTTTTTGTGCGACACTGCGGAACCTACATCTGGTATGGCATATTTATGGCCGGGGATGATTCCGCGGATGGTGCATGGTCTATCACTGGTGTGGATCTCGAATCGTATGAAGGTATCAACTTCGAACTCGACCGAGTGGTCGCTGGCGATCTTGGCCAAACACTGTGTTTTGAGATGCATGGTGAATATCTTTATGCAGTTTCGACGCAGGATGCCGCAGACGATGATGTGCACTCCTCTTTCTACTATTGGTTCTGCCAAGCCCCTCGCGATGAATACCGCAGATGGAAAGGTCGCCTGTGGCGCCGAGAGCATCAAGAAGGCCCGATCAATGAGATGTGGACTGATCTTTCAATCCGTACGGATGAGAGGACTGGCCGCCCAGTCATACTTGAATGTCGCCGTGAGTGGCGTGATGGCAAGAGTGAAAACCACCGTACATACTACACACAGCCACTTCCCACACCAGAAGAAGCTCTAGCGCCTCTTGTGGAAGGCGCCACGCAAAGTCCATGCTGGGTATCTATGGATGCAGAGCACCCCTACGATGACCGACCTGCGAAGAGGTTGCGGCGGCATTACCATGCCGAGTATGAGTCTGGCTCTACCAAGCGGCAGGAGTTCATCGCAGCTCGCACCAAACACAAGAGTTACCATCTCGGTGCATCCAGCTTTGTGGACATTGTTAATGACCCTGTCGGTGGTAATCTGCGGTCTCGAGATCGGATCCGGTTGCGTACGGTGTCGCGCAAGCGCAAATGTCCTATTGACGAGGAGGGAATTGAGGGACCTCGCAACCAACTGTTCCAGCCCACCCAGGTGGACCAAGATGGCTGTCCTGTTGAAGGTTCCGAGGAACGCTTTGAATGCCGTGGCGTGTACATGTGGCCTCCAGAAGACGCCCCGCCTGCATTACAGCAATTGCTTTGTCCAGGCCCGCGTACTGGATCTGTGAAAAGTATTGCAGACGACCGCTCGATTATATACTCGATTGACGCCCCGGGTCTTCCCCCTAATCAACAAGCTCTTGTCCTCATTAGCTTTGATCCTAACTTTCAACTTCCTATTACTACGCCTCTTCCTACTGCTACCTCTCCCGCAGATCACTGGGCTCCCCGAGAACTGTTCCCACAGACGCTGAGGCCACCGCCTCCATATTTTCCGTCGCGCAATTTGGTGGAAGAGGCACCACCGTTCTTCCTGGGTATCAGACGCGGGTACTACCTACGTGGGATAAGGGATCAATATTGGAAGGGGCTTGTTCCATAATTCAACCGGTCAGGTATGATTATCTGTACAAGACGATAGGTCATTACCCACAGTCAATATTAACACAAAATCAAGTTAAAATTCAAATCAGCACAGAGTAAACTTAGTATACGAGGTGGTCAGCACTGAACAAGACGATAACTCGGTCAACTCGGGTATCCAGGACGCCTTGGGCAGCAAATATCGTTTATGATTTATCATCGAACATGACTGACAGTCAATTGGGCCCTGGGTCCGGAAACACGGCCATAGATGCATATGTGCTCCATTCTATAAGATTTCCAGAACTGGACTCTCGTCTGAGGTTGACGTCCATTACTCAAATATCCATTCAATCCAGCAACTCAAAGACATGCAGCTGTTGGGATAAGTCAACTGGCCACTTGCTAAGTGCTTTTGTCAAGCTGACGGCCCATTGCAGTGAAGCAATATGCAAGTTACAAACCACACAAGGACCAGATCTATTTATATCGTCATTTGATTTATAATATATGTATTATCATCTGCACCGACCCGAGCCCCGACAGGCAGCCATGTATACAGAAAATACACTAGACCGATGCACTGCCACAGGAATGGAGTCGACAGGTAAAACAAGATCATTAAGACCCATCTTTATGTCTCAAGATAGAAAGACAACAACACACTCCCACAACGCCATCCGAAAAGAGAGACCACTGCCACAACCCAAAGGGGAATCAAGTATCATATAGGCATCAGCAAACAACGCGCAATCGTGTATGTTGTACACAGAACTCAGAACAGGAGACGGAGACCCTTTCGACAAAAAAACGGAAATTAAATACCGAAAAGAGAAATAAAGAAAAAATAGGAAAAATTCAAATGAAATAGGATCGGCATCTCACAGCTTCTTGTACATCCCAGCCAGCGAGTTGATGATTAGATCCCGTTTAACCGGGTGTGCGTTACGGAACATATCGCGCACAGCAACGCTCGTCTTCATCTTAGAGGCGAGCTCGGAGATATCGCTGTCACCATTGCTGCTCGTGAGGTTGCCCAGCAAGTTACTTGTGTCGCCCGCTGAGCTGAGAATGTCGGTGAGGCTTTCATTGCCGCTAAGCAGATTCTGAACAGTATTCTTAACAAGATCGGCGATTGGCACGTTGGCCGTCAGCGTTAGCTGCTTCATCACATTGGTGTAATATGGCACCAGCGTGCCGTTCCAGGTGACGGTTCGGGTTACTGTATCCAAGGATAAGTTTCCGGTTGTTAGGGCTTTTGTCTGCGACGCGAGTATCTCTCCGAGGTGCTCGATCATTGTGTGTATGTCGAGGATTCCGGTTAGAGGGAAGACGTTGTCGCCTGGTTTGATAGTAACGTCTTTGACGGTGGCGTTTCCAATGACGAGGTCGCCGCTTTTCACGTCGAGGACGAGCGTGCCAATATCGAGAGTCAATACGGACGGGTTGGGGAGTGAGACATTCCCGATTAGGTTTGTGCCGTCTTCGCGGGCTGGAACGAGTCCACTGTTGGAGATACTGAATCCCTTGAATTGGTCCAGCACTAATGAAGTTAGTTTCACTTCTAGGATGATTTGTTTTTCTTCGCTTACCTGGCGACATGATATTCTTGTCCATAGTGACCTTGGACTTGAGCACACCCAAGTATGAATTGGTTACGCCCCTGACTGACAGCGCAGTCTCTTTCTCAAACACGACATTGTGCACGTACTCCTCCCAGGTGGTCAAGTTGGTCAGTGGCGTCTGGACCTTGGTCACGCCTAGCGTGGTGTTGCCTTTGACGACTTTGCCGTCGATATCAGCCTGGCCCCAGGCATTCTCTGCGCCGGTATCACGCACGAACAGCTCTAACGTGATCGGGTCAATGCGCACTGGCAGTGCAATTTTGAGGTCCAATGCCGACAACAGCGTCAATTGGATCTTGTCCGGTCGTGGGTTTAACACTGCGGCATTGACCAATACTAGGTCGGACTTGTTGACGATCATTTGTGAGATGGCTGGAATGGCAACCAGGAAGCTGGTTGCAATTAGTATTTGTTTGCAGTTCGGAGGACATACGACTCACAAGACAGGCAGGAAAATCGCCAGGAAGATGACAGTCACTAAAAGATGCAGACACCAGAATCGCTTCCAATGGCGTTGGAACTTCTCAGTGCGCTTCAGCTTCCTCGTCTCTAATGACAGACCCCCGGCCGACTCGACATGTGCGAGCTGGGTGCCTTCATCGCCCTTGGATATCAACGGGCCACGATGAATACCCAGAGTGTATTTGGCATCATCTAAAGTCAGATATGCTGGTGTATCTGTATTTTTACCCATGATTGCACAATTTCAATTGACCTTGGAAGGGGAGGATTCCGCGTATATGTATTTTAGCGCAAAGCACCCCCGGACTTCTTCTTCTCTCCATGCACCGGTGGGACCCCGTGGGTAAGAAAAAAAAAAACAAAAGACAAAAAGGAACAAAGCGGGCTTCTCGTCGGAGCAGGATTGCTTTCTTTGGTGAATAACGCAGAAGAGGGGAGGGATCAGCGCTTCAGGAGATGGCGATCTGCTGCCAGCCGCGGCTTATTCTAAGAAAGACGACACTATTCACATGGGCCGAGATGATCAACGCTTTAGTCGCTGGTGCGTTTTCGGGGTTTTGCGGGGGATTTCTGGGGAAGCATTGGAAGATTTCGATATTAATGGGATCATATACTCACAGATAGCTTCATTGACAACTGTCGACAACTCTCTAACCATGTCTTTCCCTACACCTCCCGTCTCCCTAGTGGATGAGAAACCCCAAGACCACCCACGTGGCTCCGATGCGACCGCAAGCAATACTACCAACATCTCAGCCCGTCTCCAAGCCCTGGAACAGCTAGAAGTCCTCCCAAAAATGCTGCAGGAGGGCATCCTCTTCGCGGGATCCGGTGCGACGCTACTACTACAAGCTGCCATGCCGGGCATCCGCGACGCAGGCGCCAACCACGGCGACCACAAAGAGCTAGCCACAGAGCTCATTGACGCTCTCCAAGCCAATATCAGCTACATCTCCTGTCTGGTCTTCGGCACCCGCGACGAGCGCAAAGTCCTCATCGACCTCCTGCAGGATGGTAAGCCGCCCCTGCTAGGCGGCCACTCGAATCGATTCGCTGAGCACCCGCCGCTGCAGCTGTGGATGGCGGCGACGCTGTACGCGACTGCGACCGATTTCTACCAGCGTGTCTACGGCCGCGTGGACTACGCCAGTGCCCAGCGCGCATATGGCGAGTATACCTTGCTCATGGACTGTCTGGGTGTTCCCTCCGGTACGTGGCCGGAATCCCGGCAGGAGTTCTGGTCTTACTGGGATGATCAGGTCCATCGGTTGACTGTCTCGTCGGATGCGGCTCAGTTTGCTAAGGATCTTCGTGAGAGTCATGATATGCCGCGCTGGGTGCAGTCTTTGAAGCCTTTTTTGCATGTCATTACTGTTGAGATGCTGCCTCCGAGTCTGCGTGATGCCTACGGTCTGCGCTCGACGGTTAAGACTCGGGCTCTTTATCGTACTTGGATGGGATTCTCGGTCGCTCTTTATCCGGCCATGCCTGATAAATGGCGGGCATACCCTTTGAGATTCTACCAGGATCGGCTCAAGGAGAAAATGAATAGGAAGGAGGGTTGAGTGTGATTCTGTGTTTTAGTCTAATATTTTTCTGTATATACCCGATCGTTATGAAAGACATGATTGTTTTGTGTATTTTGAAGGTTTCAATTGAATTTCCATTTACATACACCCATTCAAGAGATGCTATAACTGCAATAAAAAGATAACTAAAGTGATTATCATGATTCATTCCTTTTATCAACCCTCACAGTGATCCTAGCACACCACCCAGAAGCTTAGAAATATCCTCAACCAGCTATAGTGCGTTAGTACACAGCAAAAATCAAAAGCAAAAAACAGCAGTGCATACCGGTGTAGCATCCCCGATGAGTGTAGTTGTGTTATCGACAAAGCTCTTGGTCAACAAGCTGTGGGCGTTCGTCAAGATATCCTGCAAGATATCGATATTATCGGCAGCGAGCAACTTGGCCGCACCATCGAGGATGGTATCCAGCTTGTTGATGTTATCGGTGCTCAGCAGGCTCTGGGCGCCGCTCAGAAGCTCAGGCAGCTCCTCTAGTAGACCACCAGTGGCGGCCGGGGCTGGCGCAGCGACAGGGTTGGGACGAGGCTCGGGGGCAGCTAGAGCCAAGGGGGCCAAGGCCAAAGGGAACAGGATCCGAGAGAAACGCATTTTGTTATTATATTGAAGTGAGGATTGAGCAGAGAAGAAGAGGCAAATACATCCAGTGTCTTATAGGAGGCTGGTCTGTTTTCTGTAGATGTAACTCTCATTAGCGTAATTTGTGGAAATTGTCCGAGGCCGCTAATAGTGACATGATCTAGATGTTAAATGAGGCCGAGGGATAAGCAATGCCATGTGAGAGACATGGAGGGAATGGCGAATGGAGAAGAAGAGAATCCAATACGAGCATTTCCCCGCAAGTCTCTTCTCCCCTCAGGATGTCGCCTTTTAGTGGAAGATCGTCGAGTTGATCCCTTTTTTGCCCTTTTTTGGGGTTAGCGACATTTGCTTGTCTCACAATGCCTGCCCTGAACCTCGGAGGAGAGGTTCGGTTTAGTAGTGATCGGCAAAGGCTGTCTCTTTGGGCTACAAAAGAACCCTGCATATACTTTATACCATGATGCCATTTGCATACTTCTATATTAAATTCAATCTATAAGAAAAGGGACGGCATGTGCTTAATGTAACGATCTTGAGCTCCACCATACGTGCATTGTATAGAAAAGATAAGCGAAAAGGAAATAATTATACTCGAATTCACGTGTAAACGGAACCAATCTTTTGAATTTCGGAAAACATCTCTCATCACAATCGTATTTACTCCGTAAAAAGTACGCAATTCGTGTAGATCCTTCCATCACAGAGCTAGTGCCAGTCCAAACACACCCAGCGCCCCCAACGCCGACACGGTCAGGCCCGTGGGCTGTGCAGCGGCACCCTTCGACGAAGTCGAGCTTGCCAATCCTCCAGTAGTGGCACCGGTCGCAGAGGCTGTTGCTGTAACAGTCGCTGCAGTCCCTGTATTTGCCACAGCGTTGATTTCAGACGTTGTGGCTGTCAATGCCCCCGCCGAGATCTGCGACTTGACCACCGACATGTAGCTTTGCACATCCGATGGGAGAGCGCTGTACCAGGCTGGGGTAGTGCCGGCCTTGAATTGGCTGGCGAGGGAACTGCGCTCTGCTGGGTTGATGAGTTCCCAGATGACGGATACGGGCACGACTGATAGGATCTCGGGGATGAGCGACTTGGGCGGCGGCGAGATGTTGGCGAAATTCGCGCTGGCTGTTTGATTGGCCATTAGATTCTCACTGTGGGATTGTTAGTGGGTTGAAAGATATTCAGGGAAAGAGTCACATACAGTGCGCTCGTGATTGCACTAAGGTTGATGCCGTTATTTGTGGTATCTCGTCGGTGGTGGTGTTGAGCACCCCAGGCTGTTGCGGCAAAGAGGAAAGCTGTCGTGAATTTCATTTTGTCAAGTGCAGAGAAGAAAGAGACAAAAGGTATACAGTCTAGGTACTCAGATGGGGCAGAGTCTGTATATCAAATGCTTAACCTGCTTGGCTAAGATCTCTCCGCATTAGTCTACAGTGGCATGCAATATACAATTAGTCCCCAAATAGCTTGCCAATTTAATTTGTAAAATTCCGAGTTTCTAGATCTTCTCCAACCTCGGAATCAGATGCCACTCGGGAAATTATTTCTTTGCGGGGAAATGCAGGGGATGTCGATGTAGCATTGCATAGAGGGGCTGGATGATCTGCGGTCGATCCATGTAGAATTCACATGTATCGAGACCTGTGCCTTAATTACCATAGCTCAAATAGAGAAAGAGGAAGAGTTCTAAGGTAAAGCGTGCTGTAGTTAGGTGATGGCGTTATAAAACTTGACTCACTGCATATGTATCATACACTGTTACAAGCAGAGAAGTAAAATAAAAACATGGCATCAATTGGATATCATATCGTAGAAATCGTGATAATAAAACAGGCCTGACCAAAGAAAGATAATGAAACAAGCGACCAAAGAAAAACCCAAACTCAAGATCTCATCTCAAGTCAAGCCTAAGCAGCATTCTTCTTAATCATATCAGCCTCAGCACTGAGCTGATGGGCCTTTCCCTCGTCATGCAAGTCACGGTACTTATCCTCCTCGGAGCGGTTACCAGTGACAGCAGCACCAATGGATCCAATAGCACCCTGAGCGCGGTTCTCAATGCCCTCGCCCCAGTTCTGGAGCTGGCTCTTGGCTTCCTGCTCCTTTCCGGCGGCGTTCTGCTCGGCTCCGGTGCGGCGCAGGGTCTGGTTGCCGATCAGGTTGCCGACGGACTCCTTGGCGGAGCCGATGGTCTGGTCCCAGGATCCGTTGTCACGCTTGGCTTCGTGCTTGTGTTCGTCGGTCTGAGGTGGGGTTAGTTGTTGTAGACCGTGGGATGATGTTGGGATTAAAGTGGGTTGCTTACCTGAGTGGAGGTGTTGGTGCCAGTCACGGTTCCGATGGCGCGCTGCGCAAGATCGGAGGCTTGCTCAAGGTACGACTCATTGGTCGAGGCGTTGCCAGTGTTGTTAGTCATGATGATGGTTGGTAGTAGTGGTAGTGGTAGTGAAGATATGAGAGATGTTTGAGGATTGAAGTGGTTGATGAATTAGTTACTGAGAGTCGTGGCAGGAAGGCCACTTATATACACAAGGCACTTTGTTATCAAGCCACATGTTCCAGGGCATTCTCCAATGGGCCAATGTGGTCTTCCAAGATTGAAGTTCTACAAAGTCCACCATTATCGTGATGAACTACGTCATTGGATGATGTCACGTCACGTGAATATCAGGTATACGCGCGTGCATGACGAGTTTTGTTCAGGCCAGGGACAAGCGTCATTACATCAATGTTGATGAATGTTGATGATTAGTACAGGGGTATCGAAAGATAATTTCTATAGTGTGGTCTATGGGTACAAGTATATAGTCCATACAAAAAATGCATTAATCTTCTCACATCTAGGTGGAGTATTTCGTATAGCATAGTAATAACTATAAGTTCATGCAAGTTCCCAAACACCAGTCGCCGCGTACGGCATAAATCCCATGCAATGCCACGCTCGAAGGAAGACTAAACGCAAACGTGAAACTAGTTATACGACTACCAGTGACAAATTCCACCCTCGTTTTCCTCAGCTGTCCATGTGCCACAGAGACCGACAACCTCCAGATGACCATCCGCATGCTCGCCAACCTTGCTCAGCGCAGCAAATTTCTTATCGGCAGGGCCATTGCTTAGCAATCGTCGTGCCCAGGCATCAATGGCAGGCTCTCCAGTCTCGTCTCGAGCCTGCTTGAGGAACGGAATGAGCGCCGTGCCACCAGTACCGCGCAGCTTCCTCTTGTCGGTCGGAGCCGCGCTTGCAAGATTCGTCGCTGCTGGGTGGTTTGAGTTTGCAGGCTGACGTGAGCTGCGGGACTGCAGGATGATATAGCGTGACACCATGGTGATATGTTTATCACGTAGCACGCGCAACATGGCTAGACAGGCATCGTAGGCAATGCACAGCGCCGAGTCTCCGCGTCGCGCCTCGACAAAGGAGCGGATGTTCGCTACCGAGTCGACATGCTCAAGGAAGCGCCGGTGGGGGCCAGGCATGTAGGTGCGCATGTCGTGGATGAAGCTGTTTCGGGATTTGGTGCTGGCTTCGGTGTTTTGCTCACTGTCGCTACGACTTGTACCGGTGGGTCGGTGTTCCACTCCGAGGACAATGTCGAAGAATTGGATGAGCGAGCTTTGGGCGTTGCTGCCTCCTCCGTATTGCCGGTACTGGGGATTGTGGCCGTCGTCGTACAGCAGCCCATTTGGCAATCCGGCATCACACATGTTTTTACTTCCGGCTAGGTAAGGACGAATGCGGTTGTAGAAGACATATGGATCGCAGTTCTCGTACATCCTCTGCAACAGTGTGTTGGTCTCATCGATGGTTTCCGCTAGTATCTGCAGGCACTCGGTTACAGTCTGGGTGTTTCCTGTGCGGGCCGCCGTGATGGCCCGAATCATCAGGGGAATAGAAGGGCCCCCACGTGCTTCTATGGCGACTGACACTAGGTAGAACCATTGCTCATCTAGAGATCCGGTGAAGGTTTGTAGACATGCTAGGTTATCCAGGCTGGTGGCTGGCTCATCGGAGAATATCGGCTTGTAGTTCCAAAGGCAGACTCCAGCATATGTTGCAACGGGGGGTAATTCGAGTCGTTCACAGACTTCAAATAAGGGCACTGTAAGTTGAGGTGGAATCCTCTTTTAAAGAATCAGTACATCTACTTTTTAAACCAATAGGATGGGCCGGTACCTCTGTGGGTGAATCGCCACCCCAGACATAGCCGTGCAGAATGAACGCCAGTATCACATATGCACGACGCCACTCAGCCTCCGTCTGCAGGTGTGTAGCCGAAAGTATAGGCAGAGTGTCCACGACCGAATGCAGCCGTTTGCTCAATATCAATGGGTGGAGATTCCCAATTATCATCTCCCATTCGGCGTAATAAGGATCGGGGAGCACCTCTAAAGGAAGTTCTGCGGAAAGGAAACCATAATCGGCAGTGATTCCATAATCGGCAGGATTTGGCACCGGAGACAACATAGTCTCACGAATTACCACAGATATTCAAGGATTCAAGGATTTCAAGGTATATAATTGTAATAAATGCAAGAATAGGAGTTGAGAGATTGAGAAGTTGAAAACGGAACAAAAGGATTATATGGGGTTATACCAGAAAATCAGACCAGAGAGACCGGGAATAATCCGGAGCCAAATGTATGACTTGGTTTCCCCAGGTTGGATGTCTGCGGATGATGACGGAAGAGAAGGAGAATAATATTTGGATTGTACCAACGTCGCATGAATAAAATGGCACGATCTGGGCTAAATAGTCAGAGTTTTCGCGGGCAGTTCAGCACGTAATTTCACCGGGGATCCCTGGATGGGTAAGACCGTAAGACCATTTCTAATCATTCCGTTAACTAGTCGTTAACTAAGAGCAATAGGATAAAAGGGACGAGAATAATAAAGTTGCAAAGGCTCCGACATAGGAGGGAAAGTGACTCTTTTTAGAGGACCTCGGGGAAGTTTTAGAGGAGTCGAGCAGGGCGATCCGGTCGATCAGGGAGAGAGACCAGGTACATTTTATATGGCTATACAATCAAATGATAGCACGCCAAGAGGGACTGGGTGCATCCGCGAGACCCAAGTGGAGTGCAAATTAAGCGAAGGCGAAACTGAGTGCCAGGCAAAGGGCCTAAACCGGCCAAGACACGGCCGACAGGGCCATTTGGGGTATTTTCGCCCTTTTCGCTTATTTTGGCTTCGAATTCGCTTCACTCAGGATCGCCAACCTTGATCTGAAGGATGCATAGCCGGGGATTTAGATCGAACCTCATGCTACTTTTGTATTTGGGCATATTTGATCCTTCTTTTTCTTTTCTTTCCTACCCATAATAAATGTCCATATTCATAAATAAACGGAATATATGCCTGATGCATAAGGCATCACTGATTAATAATAAGTCTGGCCGAGGTCCGAGGTATACATCATAGGCCTCAAGGTACGTACGTATACGGGGTAGACTCATATCCATGCAAGGCTCGGTAAATATCATGGAACACATTTCAAACGAGTCTGGAAATATTTAGCTCTCCCATTGTAGCACAATATAACTCCGCCAAACTTACAGCTCAGATCGAGCGACTTCACAAGAGGTATCCCAGGAACTCCCAGTAAATACTGCCTGAACAGTGTTATCCAGAGCGAGGCTGATCAAGGTTGGCTCTATCCCATGATCAGCTTCAAATCGCAAACAAGAGAACATCAATCTACCATCAAAGCTGAACTCTGGCCGTCCATATTTGCTCAGTCCCGTACGAGGATCCTTGGCAAATGCAACCCAAGCCCCTAGAAATTCGTCAATCCACGCAATGCCTGACACTAACCTTGTAATGGATTACCTTGCATGGTTTGGCTGACTTCAACTTCCCTGGCCGACGAAGGAATCATAGACATGTTATAGTTCCCAAAAACCAAAGGTATCTCAGCTGTCATCATGCTGTTAATCAAACCAGCAAGCAAATAGCTGCTTTCTTCTTACCCCCGTGATATGCTCCAAGCCATGGAGTTGGGCTGAGATTGGTAAAATATCCATGGTATAGATACCTCCAAGTGGGCACCTGCCGATTCACTCGAATCCTCACAGATTCCCGGAGGGGACAGTTAAAACTCATTTGACCAAGCATGTAGATTACTCTCTCATCAACTGCTGTTTGACTTAACGGTACTAGGGCTGTATATTCACGCTCGGTAATCCCTGCCAATGTTGGCTAGGATTCCAAATATGGTTAACCCAGGAAAATACACATATACATACCAATCGCGCTAATTTGCCCACCTTAGCTCTAGCGGCATAGTCGGAAAAGACGAGAATATTATCTTCAATGGGATAAAATTTATAGCTTCCCCGGGCTCTTGTTCGATGATCTCCATAGTTGGGACCTTTCTCATACATTGGAAAGATTCGACTCCTATGCCGCATCCAACCGCAGTAGACGGTTCATTCCAGTTTCGATGATCAGGGGCCGAAACCAGTAACGGAGCGGTACCGGAATGAAGAGCAAGTGCACTAACGAGCGGATTTTCAGGGTACTATCAGAGGTTATTCATATATGAAAACACCAATATAGAAACGACGTGCTCACTGCATATGAATGGATATCAACCGAAGCAGCCCCAGCAGACTGACCAAACAGAAGAATCCTATCTAGATCACCACCGAATTCGGCTATATTTTCATAAACCCACTCAATTGCCAATCGCTAAGTACATGGTCAGTTCATTCATACTCTCTTAACCATACATTTTCAAGATCAAGATCTACCTGGTCCAGAAGTCCAAGGTTCTGTTCGGAAGGGTCGATGCCTGGTGCATTCGGAAACCCAAAAACATTGAGTCGATAACTAGCCAGAGTTTAGTAAATCTAATAGCCAAAACCCAGCATCTCCTTACTTAAAAGTAACAACAATCAGATCGTCGTGATTCCGTACCAAATTCGTGCCATCGTAGTAGGCAACCGAACTAGCACCAGTATCACAGCTCCCTCCATGAATGAATATCATGACTGCAGCTTTTTGAAGTCCCCTGTAGCCTCGATGCTTGACAGAAGGTGCCCAGATATTCATATACAAACAGTCTTCAGACATATCGCCAGAGTTCCATATCTTATACGGAAGAACGCTCCAAATAGACTCATTGGAGTACGTATGCACCTGTAGACAGGGACTGCCGAAGGAGGATGCATCGATGGGGCTTGGGGGTGGTGGTGCCCATCGCAGTTCTTGGATTGGGGGTTCGGCATATGGAATTCCGAGAAACGCCCGTACTTTGTGTGCGGAATCGTTATATATCCCGTTCAAAGAGCCGGAAGAGGTCGCCACTTGAAGCTCGGGGGATCGCTGACGAGCCACAGCGGCTACATTACTCCCAAATGTGCAAAGGATGAGGAATAGATGCATTGCGTGTGTAGCTCTTTCCTGTCTAAATTGTGTATTTTCTCACGGCTATCTTGAAAGGAAGCAATCAAGTGCAACCTATGAATTGACTCTCGGTAGATAAATTTAACTTCTTTGCCAAAGAGTAGACAGCCTTCAGACTACGGTGGGTTTTGGGCCGAGAGAAAATTTGAAATTAACTAAACGCTGTTTAGCTTAAAGACTGATCATACAAGGCATAGGTCTTACTCGAGTGATATCCATGACCTCGGGGAAAAGCCCTGGAGGCAATGCAGGTGACGTACAAGGCAGGGGCTTAGAGGGAAGGTAGAGAGTAGTTAATTGCGTGGTGATTATTTCCAGTCTGTACAAATCCGATGTTGTTACACTTCAACGCCGTCCCTAATGGGCTTTTGCTCTCAAAATAAAATTAATATGATCAATGCTGGCTCCACTCGATCGTGTTCAAATCAACTCCCTCCTGAACCAACTCCCAAAGCGGGCTCAGTTCACGCAAGAAAGATACACGAGCCTGGACAGCCTTGAGAACGTAGTCAATCTCCTCGTCCGAGGTGAATCGACCAATACCGAAACGGATACTGCTGTGCGCACTCTCGTCACTGCTACCCAAAGCGCGCAGCACGTAGCTGGGTTCCAGAGAGGCGGAGGTACAGGCACTGCCCGATGACAGCGCAATGTCGTTCAGCGCCATCAGTAGGGATTCACCCTCAACGTAGGCGAATGAGATGTTCACACAGCCAGGGTAGTGGTGCTCGGGGTCACCGTTCAGTGTGGTGTGTTCCATTGCGAGGAGGCCCTCGCTCAGACGCTTCGACAGGCGATCGATGTGTTTAGTGTCGTACTATTAACCAGTCAGTTAGCATGCTGTTTTCCGACGGGAAAATTAGAGTTCATCTGTCTGCCAGCATTATGCCCGCAACTGACGTCATTGGAGCTGAGTACCGATTACTCAGGGTCACCAACAGGTTTATCACAGTGCGTAATAATGGCGGCAATGATGGAAATGGGAATGGGAAATCAAACAAAATGGGAAAGAGCTTACCTCCATATCTTGGGCAGCAATTCGGCATGCCTCGCCAAAGCCCACGACCAGGGAAGGAGCCAAGGTGCCACTACGTAGACCTCTTTCCTGTCCACCACCAGTGATGAGAGGATCGAGACGGACACGCGGGCGACGGCGCACAAAGCAGGCACCAATACCCTTAGGACCGTAGATCTTGTGGCTGGAAATCGACATCAGATCGATGTTTAGCTTGTTCACATCCAACGGAATCTTTCCAACGGCCTGGGCAGCGTCGGTGTGGAAGAACACCTTCTTGGACCGACAGAGACGGCCAATCTCCTCCATCGGCTGGATCACACCGATCTCATTGTTGACAGCCATGACACTGACAATGCAAGTCTCGGGACGCATGGCCTCTTCAAGATCCGACATGCGGATCAAACCGTTGCTCTGCACTGGCAGGTATGTCACCTCGAACCCTTCATCTTGCAAGTGTCGGCAACTGTCGAGCACACACTTGTGTTCAGTCTGGGTAGTGATGATGTGATTTTTCTTTCCCGAGCGACCAAAGAACCGTGCCACGCCCTTCAAACTCATATTGTTACTCTCCGTCGCACCACTTGTAAAGATAATCTCCTTGGGGTCGGCCCCAATCAGCTTGGCGATATGCTCGCGAGCCTCCTCAACTCCCTTCTCTGACTCCCAACCGTAGGCGTGTGTGCGCGAGTGCGGGTTACCGTAAATACCGGTGAGGTAAGGAAGCATAGCATCCAGAACGCGAGGGTCCAGAGGTGTAGTGGCCTGCATATCGAGGTAGATGGGCCGGGTGCCCTGGTCCATAACGGTGGCTTGCTTCAGAATGCCGGCCGAAGGGCTCAACGCGGCGTCACCGGAGGTTGCCGAGCCAGGCAGCTTGACGCTCTGGGGCGCCATGTGGGACTGGTTCATGAATGCCTTTTGTTCCTCCTTGATGGCAGTCTCGATGTTGATCTGGGCTTGGCCAACTTTTGTTTCGGATACGTAAGAACGAGCACCGCGCAGCCCGGTGGCGAGGACTCGAGGAGCTCGGGAACCATAAGTTGAAAGACGCCTGGAGAAGGCAGAGGCCTGTCTCCAAGCAGTGGGAACAGCACTTGTCATTATGGAGATGATTTGTGCCGATATCCTTGAAGGTGGGATGAAAAGGAAACGCTACGACTTTTTGTTAGTTATCACTTGCATCTCCTCCCAATGACTAAAGATCTCGGGATTTTCCCAATTGAGTTTATCCGTGGTGCCTGAGGCATGACGGAGTTATGAGCTTTCCCCTTTCGGGTATAAGTGTCCAGGGCGTCCATGACTATATCAGATCTTCATTTCTCTGTTTTATAACAGTCTTGAGGATTCTAATTTTATTAGTTTAAAGCCCTCTTTCTTCCGACTTCTTGTATTCACCCATTTCATCTCATTGCCAAGTCACCCCCCGCACGTCCCAAGGGAGAATGGCCCAATGATGACGAACGGACTGGGGTCCTTAATTTGATCTTAGGACATTCTCGGGTAAGGCTGCCGGGGAAAGAGAAACAGTTCTTGAGGTCGTCGAGAGTAGAGATGTAACCACTGTAACCATTCGAGGTGTTTAGGGCTAAAATATGTACGGAGTACTCCGTAACTATACACTATAGAACATGGATAGGAGTTGAAGTACTACTGTATGTAGTATGTAGTATGTAGGTCGTAATCCAGGTGCCTAACCTTAGAAGAAGATATGCGCCACATGATCATAGGGCAGAACAGTAGCGTATAAAATAGTACAAAATAGCGTGGAATAGTATAAAAAGGAAATGGGTACAGCCACACTGGACATCAGCTCCGTACAACGCTGGCCGAGTCTTATGTCATTGAAAAGGTTTGGGTTCCTTCTTCTTCTTCCCCCCACCTTGGCACTTTCTCTTCTTCACTTCTCTCCTTAATATACTCCACATCATGAGTTTTAAAGGCTTCCAGAAGAGTATTGCGCGTGCGCCACAGCAGTTCAAGGTCAAGTTCAACATCGGTGAGCATTCCAAGGATGCTGTCTATACCGATGCCGAACGCCGCTTTGATGAGCTCGAGCGAGAGACCAAGAAGCTCCACGATGAGTCCAAGAAATACTTTTCTGCCATTAATGGTAACTCTTTGATCTCTCCACTCTGTACCTCTCCCTACTGATCGCGTGCGCAGGCATGTTGAGCCACCAAATCGAATTCTCCAAAGCAGTCGCCGAAATCTACAAACCCATCTCCGGTCGCGCCTCTGATCCCACCTCCTACCAATTCGAAGGAAATGCCGAGGGCATCCAGGCCTGTGAGGAATATGAAGTCATCGTCCAGGAACTCCAAGAGGCCCTAGCCCCCGAGCTGGAGATGATCAACAGCCGCATTATCAGCCCGGCCGACCAGCTGCTCGAGGTGATCAAGGTGATCCGGAAGGTCGCGGTTAAGCGTGATCACAAGAAGCTGGACTTTGATCGTCGCAACGCCACACTGAAAAAGCTCGAAGAGAAAAAGGACAAATCGCTCAAAGACGAGAAAGCACTATACAAAGCCGAGAACGATGTTGAGGTGGCAACCCAGGAGTTTAACTATTACAACGATTTACTAAAGGACGAACTGCCCAAGCTGTTCGCCCTCGAAGCCGAGTTCATCCGCCCGCTCTTCCAGTCCTTCTACTATATGCAACTCAACGTCTTCTACACCCTCCACGAACGAATGCAGGGTATGAACATCGCCTATTTCAATCTTGAACTCGACGTGGAAGAGGCCTTTGAGCAGAAGCGCGGCAATATCCAGGAACAAGCCGAAGCCCTTACCATCGTGCACTTTAAAACCCAAGGTGTCCGCCGCTCTGGATCCAAACTAGGCCCTCCGGGCAAGGCAGGCGATATCAAGAGATCCGATAGCAAGAGATCCGATACCAAAGGCTCCATCGGCCGAGGCCGTTCCGCCTCCACCGCCACCGATGACAACCCTCCACCACCTTATTCGTCTGCCGGCGCTAGCCCGACAGGCAGCTTCTCTTCCGCCGCCAAGAGCAAGGCCGCCCCGCCTCCTCCAAAGGCGAAGCCGTCCCATCTCAGTAAGCCGGTTGAGACTGTCACCGCTCTTTATGACTACGAGGCTCAGGCACACGGTGATCTGGGATTCTCAGCTGGTGATGTTATTGAGATTACCCAGCGCTCTGAAAATACCAATGAATGGTGGTCTGGGCGAATTGGAGGTCGGGAGGGCCAGTTTCCGGGTAAGTGTTTCAAGTCTTTCTTGTTGAATTTATTGCATTTTCTAACATTCCTAGCCAACTATGTGGAACTGAATTAGCACCGGATACCATTAATTTTCTAGCTCCTTTTTGTCCTTTGGCTCTGGCGCACATGTGGTTCTGAACATAGAGCGTTTCACCTGTAAATATTTGTGGCTTTTTTTTATGTATTGTTAATTCACTTGGTTCTGCTCATCGCAATTTGTTGCATTCAGTAGATTGGCTGTATTTGTTGCACAAGCTTCATACATATATGTATTCTAATCCCACCCTTTGAGACTACATTTGAACTTCAGAGCAGAACTCGTCCTCAATATAGACACTTATTAATGAGAAAGAGCACGGGAAACAGTCAAGTTCATCCACTCGTAGATCTACAATGCAGTCAAACGTCATGTAACGCAACTACGGCACTCGAAAGCAAGGAGTGAAAAATAATGAATATGACTTGGTATTAAAAATACATTTACACTTTGCAGATTGAGCCAAACGGAATGGTGAACCTGTATAGAACCTAATCGAAGAGAAAAAGAAAGAAAAAAAGAATGTACGCGTAAAGTCGATGTCTGGCCAAGATCCTGTACATCGAAATGAAAGGGAAGGGTATCTCTGAATTGCGGAGCGTTGCGCTCATCACACGATCTCATTGTTCCTTTGAACTCGATTGATCGTAATATCGTGTTCAACCGATATTCCATAGAAAGCATCGTTGTCGCGCGAGTTGTATGAGCCCTTGCTCATGGTATGGTCCGAGTAGCACAGAGTCTGCGCAGCAGTCATAGCAGTCAGGCTCGTTGGACTGTCCTTTGTGGGAGACAGTAAACTTTCGGCACCGCCAGCAAGGACCCGCCATAAGTTGCGTCGGCGTTGAGGATCTTGGCTTCCGGTGCGTCGGGAGTGCTCGAGGGCGGCACCGGCCCAGATTGACGAGAGTGGGAGTGAGATGACGACCAATGTCACCACGTTGGAGGCCAGTTCTGGCACAGTGATGTAGTACTGGACGATGGAGAAGATGGCGGGGACAACCATGGTCTGGCAGCCCATGACGAAGATGACTTTCATCGGGCCGAATTCGCGCACGCCGAGTCGGCGGCGCTGTTTGATGGCGAACCCGAGCTTGGTGACGAAGATGACGCAGAAGAAGCAGATGCTGATGGTGACGCAGATGTTGGTTGCGCTTTCTATCCACCATATATCAGACATGTAGTTGAGTGTGATGATGGCATTGCAGTTCACAACCATCCACGCACATCGGAATCCGATCGGCACCAGGGCGACCAGAACAGATAGCACTAGGAGAGGATGTCGGTATCGACGACGTAGAGTAGAGCAAACAACGTGCACTTGAATCACAAGTGATGCTTCGATGCAGACGACGACTAGGGTGGTGAGAACGACAGCCACGATGGAAATGGCGTATGCGCTCCACGGCACGGATGAATAGTCGCCGGAGACGAATGGATATACCGTTTCGAATCCAGTGGAGAAATGGATGACTTGAAAAAGCAGACGCCCGCTGTTGAGGAACAACGCCAGGGCGTTCAGGATAAAAACCGCCGAACGGCGCTTGTCGGAATGGGTCAAAAGCAGAAGAATAACCAGCAACGTGAGCGATGCCCCAAACTGGCAACCGTAGTTGATGCATACCCGGACATTGTACATGACGAAGATGTCCAGTGCTTGTACTGAGACGGGTAACTCAGTGCCATCTCGTAGATGGAAGATGACGGTCTGGGTGGATGGATCGAATCCAGGACTTGGAGATGGTGTCGCCGCCATGACTTTGGAATTGAAGTTCAATTGAAGGAATTAAAGGAGCGTTCACATAGATAGTTCTGAAGATAGGTCAAAGTATGCATGTTAGAAGATGAGGTCTGTTTTAAAAGCCCTTGTAGGACTTGTAAATATAAATCAGCAATATCATCAGGAGAATCAGGGTGAATAGCCAGCGTCATAGAAGCCGAGACAGACAATGGCGAAGGCAATGTATAATAATCAGTGGAGGTCCAGATCATTATGCCCTTCAATGTGAGTAAAAGAACAATACTAAGGGAATGGGAAGAACAATATTAGATGAAACAAAGGAGCCCATCAATTTCTAGGCACCGGGTGATAATGGCTGCATGAGATCTTCAGAATACTCAGGCTTTCTTGTGAATATCACTGGCTTGCGAAGCTCAAGCTTGGTTTTCTTTGTTCCGGGTTTCCAGGGATGCAAACCCCGACTCAAGGATTTCAAGGATTTTAACGATGTCAATGAATTCCAGGGATTCGAGGATCTCAAGGATGTGTCTTGTTGATAGAGTCCTGGAGAGACCTGGACGTGTCATATAAGACAGAGGTCTTGATTCAGACCATTGGCCTATCATTTAGCGAATCTGTCTCGCTCCTCGAGACTTCAGCAGCAAAAGGAGTGCTATTATTTATTCAGACTCGAACCTGTGTCTTCTCGTGTACGAAGGGACGAAAGCAAGACAAGATGATTTCAATGATGAAATGGTGAGGTGAGGTGTAAGGTGTACGGAGATGTAGTTAAGGCGCAGTGGAGGTGTCACCAAGTTGCTTAGTAGTTATGCTCCGTACACTGGAACTAGTCACCTATACCTAGATCATAGAGACTAAGACTACTAAAAAATAGTATCTCCTATCAAAATATATCTTCTAATACAACATTTTGAAAAGACCACAAGGTCCATACTTCGCCAAGAAACTCTGCGGGGAAGAGGAAACCGTCGCGACTCCAACCCTTTTCCATCCATTCCTCTCGCTATGGCGGTCCCTCAGAGGACACTGAATTGGCTGTATAGTGTCCTGTCTAAAGTTGGTCTCTCCGAAAACTTCATGTTATCCGACCTACTAAACCCCTCCAGGATCACTATGATCCACAACAGACCTACCGCGACCCAAACCGGACCTACCACGATGTTGCCAATGCGCTCTCCCAGTACCCCTCTCTCTCCCCTCGAACAGATGTCTACAGTGAGTGTCCATATTGTCTATTATGCGATTCTTATTTTCTAATGCCCAGCAGCCTACGAGACAGGGTTCTCGGCCCTCCTCCTTCACCTTGTGGGCACGTTGCCTGTCACCTTCCGAGGAACAACATATCGATTTCCCATTGCGCTTTGGATTCCAAATACATACCCACGCGACCCTCCAATTGCCTACGTGACGCCGACACAGGAAATGGCTGTCCGAGTTGGGCAACATGTGACGCTGGAGGGACAGGTGTACCACCACTATCTAGCACACTGGGCTGAAGCCTGGGAGGTTAGTGCTCGCAAGATATGAGTTGACAGACCGCTGACCCTTATATTCACAGAGATCCAACATCACCGATCTTCTTTCTATTCTACAGGATATATTTGCCAAGGAGCCACCTGTCCGATACAGACAACAAGTGCCACATCCTCAGCTGGAAGCTGCGCAAACACCCCCGCCATTACCTCCCCTTCCACCCGGTGTCGGATCTTCAAGACAAGCTCAGTCTCTGTCTCCGCCTACAAGCCAAGGCCAGCATCAGAGCCAGATTCCACCCCCGCCTCCGCCGAAGCCAGGCGCGGCTGGCGAGCATCTGCAGCAGCAACAACAACGACACCCGGCCGATCAATATCAATCTTCCCCGCCGCTACCTCCACCAAAAGAGCAAGGCTCTCGTCAACCATATGTATCCGCACAATTGGCTAGCCCAAGAATCCACTCATACCAGAATTACGCGCCTCCGGCCCAAACTGGAGGGCCGATAAGCAGCCCTCGTCCCTTGTCACACCCACCAACCCATCAGCCAGCGGGGCAGCCCCAGTCGGCGCAGGGTCAAGCACCGTATTATAGAAACAGTGGTGCGCCGCCCCATCATGCGACTGGGTCTTTAAGCCAACTCCCTCTTCAAGCTCAACCTACGGGGGCTCACTTGCCTATGGAGCCGCAATTCCCCCATCAACCACACCAGCAACCGCTTGGTCCCCCATATCCTCAGCATTCTCCATACCCATCCAATTATCCCCGCCCACCCCCAGCAGCTCCCATCAAGGCCGACACACCCGACCTTCTAACCTCACCATTTGAAGTCGAGCTACCCTCAATCGCGCCAGCAGGACCAGCGCCTCCCATCCCGCCAAACCCAGAGAAAGATGCACTCCTTCATGTCGTGTCCCAGACCCTGGCGGAAACTCTCCGTGCTAATGCTGCTCAATCCGACACGGCAGCGCAGTCTCTTGTCTCACAATCACAGTCCCTGCATGGCGCTATGACCACGCTGCAGGGGGAACTCTCGGCGCTCAATACTCTCCATGCGACCCTCCAATCCAACACCGCTGTCCTACAGCAATCTATCCATCGCGCCGACGCTACCATTGCAGACGCGCAGGCCCGCTCTGTCTCCGCTTCTGGTGTTGCTTCAAGCTCCGCTACTCCAGATACTCCGGCCGGCCAGCCCCCAATCGATGACGTCCTAGTCGCCCCCACCGTGGTAGGCAAACAGCTATATGATTTGGTCGCCGAGGAGCAAGGTATACAGCAAGCGCTCTATGCGTTGCAGGCTGCGCTGGTCCGCGGTGTCATTGGTGTCGATTCCTGGTCGCGGCATACACGGAGTCTTGCACGTGAAGCTCTTCTCAAGCGGGCATTGATTCGTAAAATCGGACGTGGAATGGGGTTGGATGAGAGTGTGGCTTGAATTACTGGGTGCTGAGCATTGTTGACTAGATATTCTGGTTATATATACCCTTGATTTTCCCCCATGTCATGAAATAGCTAGACGTGAGGATCTGTCTTTCTTCTAGCGACTCACGATTCTTTCCCTTTCTACTTCAATAGATGTGACGCTATTCGTACCTATGCAAATCCTGGAATTCCCTTATCTCTTGGGTTTGAAGCCTTCCCACTGTATAATTGACCACCTATCTTCGACTGCCTGCCATATTGATTAGAATGATTGAGGTATGTATAAGAAGAATAGGGGGTTCTGACAGGGACTCCCCTTGCTCATTTGACCCCCTCCCCTGGATAGTACCTACAATTTGTATATAAACCACTAACAAAATTAAGTCACTTTTATCACATCAACTACTTCATCGTCAACAACTGCTTCAACAACTATTTTAACGACTGCTCTATCATCATCAAGGGATTGAAACAATAGGCGTGCGATCAAATACACGTTTTTATCTGATCAAAATGTAGGGTTTTTCTGACTACTCTGTATATCAAGTAGGATTCAAAAGTATAGAATTAAGTCCGGCAGAATTGAATTAATTTTTCTTCGAACACCAGTAATGTCATTATATAGTGGAAAATTAGGGATTTGTATATAATAAGAATAGCTTTAACGAGAAAACGCTATATTAACGCAAAAGAACGATTCAAGAAGATGCGAGCCAATGTTGATTCAACCGCAAACAATCGGGCGGATGACAGAACCACAATAAGGAGCTGTATCAAGATAGGCTCTTCAATCCCCGGCCAGCGATAGTCCAGAACCGGAACGCAACACAAGAACATGCAGACAAGGAGTCCGCTAATATTCGGCGACAGAGCACATGATATGTTGAATGCAAACACAGACTCAGCGAGACAATGTATACAGGTCCTTGATCAATTATGTCGGGTAAAGGAGACCAAAGCAGAGGCGTGACGAATCCACAGACGATGATAGAGCAAGTGAATGTAGTGACCTCGAGCGAGACGTTGTAGTTTTCCCAAATGAAGCTCGATCCCTCGAGTCGAAGTCGGTGGCGGTAGACGAGGAATATGCAATGTAGACAATCACAGATGATGCAACCAGAGAGACAGCATGATGATTCTCATTGTCGTCGAGGAGAAGGTCACTAGCGCTTTCCTGACTCTCTCGAGTCTTCCCGTGAGGCCTTGTGCTGGCTCGCCTCGGAGCGTACCTGCTTCAGTGCTGATTCGGGGACGAGGCCAGTTTTCGTCTCGATGGTGTACTCCTCGGGGAATTCAGGGTTTTCTGCACGACCAACTTCTGGATAGTTGACGTCCAATGGTGGAGACTTGTCTGATATACCCAAATCCTCCAGGGACTCTTTGGTCTCTGTCCTCTGCAGCCCGAGAGCCGCCGAACCGTCTTTTTGTTCTTTCTCGGACATTTCTTTAGTCAAATGATGACTTCCGCAACCGTACAACTGTGCTAGAAAAGATTGGCAAGAATTGAGAAACCGCGATGGAGGGGATGGCGAGGGAAGATATGAGGGGGGATTTGGCCGACATATTTCCGAGATATCCATACCTCAGGCCATTTCGGCGCATTACATCATAATGAAGCAATAATGACTCACCATCCCGTGAACCTTCCACGATCGGACGGCCCAGGTCGCCCGAAGTTCAGGAGATAACCGGATTCTCTCGCGTGACGTCAGTAACGTGAGGGTCGCCCTCTATGTCTACCACGGTACCATTGATCTATACAAAGTAGCCTATATTATCCGCATTCCTACCTGGAATGATTCTAGACTTATCCACATCCACGGTTATAGTATCTAAACCCTAAAACATTATGCCTGAACGCGAAGAAGACAAAGAGTCGATTTCGGAGCCTCTCCCTGAAGACCTTCAAAAGATCGTGGACAAAGAAGAGTCAGATAGGCAAATCCGGGCAGACTACGAGAATTCATTTACATCGTGAGTGAAGCAATAGACAATTCATGTTATATGTCTGACATGTTCCCCAGTACTTCTCCAAAACATTCTCTGAAGGAGCTTGTTACCGAACGATTGGATGAGAACCCCGACGTACCTCACAATTCGTCAGAAAAGACGCAAGAAAAATCTCAGGGATGAGTGGAATATTCATATAGTAAGGAAGCTGTCGGGCTGTTATAGATTCTATTAGGATCGGACTTGGATTTGAACGCAGTTTGGCTTACTTCGGGGAATATATTTTAGTGGTATGGGCCAATAACCACTCTAGTTAGTGTTAATCTATATTAATCATCCAACCAAGCAACCGGAAGGCGTGCAGAAGCTTGTATATATGCGTAAGAAATCTGTCAAATAGTGTTAAAAGAATGTACATCTTATAGAGTGTGACGGTCAAAATCAGGTCTTGTCGATATGCCCTTGTCACTCTCAGCCAAGGCCCTATTTCCTAGTTTGAGCAAAAGCTGGCTTACTCTCTCTATCTTCTCCAATGCTAAGAGCTTATTTGCCTCTACTTCAAGCATCGTATTTAATGAGAATTTAATAAATTGATAGATTCGACGAATATGTACAACATCGTGGTTGTTCTAGAACACGGCCCGGCCCTTATAGTACCCACCTTCCCGATTAGTAGGTGCCACTTCGAATACGGAGTAGTTGTGTTATGGATCTCTTCTTTCATAATATTATTCGTCGTTGTCAAAGAGGAACATTGTAAAACTATGGATCGGAGTACTGTTCCTCGATCCGCCTACGATATAGGTCTGGAAGTCGTTGGGACCTGGAAGCGGGGTACTGATGTATACAAAGGGGCACAACAGAACGAGAAGACAAGATTCAATTCTATGATCTGATCATCATTTCATTGACCTTGTATCAATTTACCTGACCAATAAGCAGGTCTTGAACAAACGTTAATGATAAATCTATGTATTTGACCGATTCCCTTCCTATGGCAGTCTCCAACCGCCAGTACGCCATGAAACGTAATATTGCACCAGATTCCTTCACATCGCGCAACCAGCCCAATATAACCAACTTCTCCAATGAAAGCCTTGGAGTATTTTGCTAAGGCTCCAAAGGATAGCTAGGTGAGAGGTTAGAAATGCCGCCCGAAGCTCGGTTTGCCGTCGTTGCTAGCACAGGCGCTTTCGACTTTATGCCAGCCTTCGAGGACGCCATTCTCTGCATCGTCCCTTCGGCTCTCTTTCTGGTTGTGTCCCTACAGCGTCTCTTCTGGCTCGCGAGACAGCCTCGCAAGGTCGCCAAAAGCCACCGGCCAATCGTGAAAGTGGCACGTGATAACCTCCGCCCTAGTTTTTCTCTGGCCCAAGAAAAAACAACTACTGACTGGTTCAGTAACTGCAGGGATTGATCGGCGTCTACACGGCTCTACAACTTGCAGTCTTGGTGTACTGGGCTCTGAATGCAGAGAAGTGGCCTTTCTCTCGGTTGCGGACGTCCGCCGCCGTGCTCGCCTTCGTCGATGGATTTCTGCTCTTGTTCCTGTCCCACGCTGAGCACGCGCGCTCGGTGCGACCATCGACCATCATCAACGTTTATCTACTCTTTACTTTGCTATTTGACAGTGTCATCGCGAGAACCCTGTGGCTTTCCGACCATGACTCCATAATCTCGGGCCTCTTCACCTCAACTGTCGCGATCAAACTCTTTGTCTTGACCTCGGAGGCTTGGGAAAAGAGACCGATACTCCTGTCCCAGTACCAGGATCTCTCCCCAGAGGCAACCAGTGGCATACTGGCCCGGAGTGTCTTCTGGTGGCTGAATTCATTGATGCGAACCGGGTTCGCTCGCTCCCTCACCGATCATGATCTGTTCCCCATTCATGACAGCCTAGCGGCACGAACACTACTCCCCAAAGCACGAAGCTCGTTTGGTGCATCAAACCAGTCCAGCCGCCATGCCTTGGCCTTCTCCACGTTGTGGGCCACCAAGTATATCTTTCTGGCTGGCGTGGCACCCCGGCTTGCATTGGCAGCGTTCAAGTACACGCTGCCCTTTCTCATCACCAGGACGACTTCCTGGACAGCCGATCCGTCGCAGCCGGATTCAATTGGATGGAGACTGACGGGCGCATGGCTGCTGGTCTTCCTTGGGCAAGCAATTTCGAACTGCTTTTATTACCAGATGACATATCGATTTGTCACTTCGATTCGCGGCAGCCTCTGCAGTTTGATCTACACCAAGACGTTGGATCTCCGCAGCACGGCTCTCGACGGGTCCGTGGCGGTATCGCTCATGTCCACGGACACCGAGAGTATCTGCCAAAGCGCCGCAACCTTGCACGAGCTTTGGGCCTCGCCAATCGAGTCTGCAGTTGCCATATTTCTCCTGTACAGGCAGCTTGGCCTTGCTGCGCTGGCCCCGGTCGTTGTAGCAATCATTGCCACTGCTGGCATGTTTCAGCTTGCCCGGTTCATTGGCATGGCCAAGAAGAGATGGAAGAGGGGCATCCAAACGCGGGTCGATGTAACGGCTTCCGTCCTCACATCCATGAAGGTTAGGATCCAGCGGGAACGGCTGATAATACCTATTCTCGATGACAAGCTACAGCACTAATCGGTTTGCTGCAGGAAGTCAAAATGCTTGGCTTATCAGATATTGTCGCGAACATGATACAGAACCTCCGCGTCACAGAGCTAGACTTGTCCAAGCAGTATCGCAGACTGTTGGCCATACAGACTTTCATTGGTAAGTACCTGAGTTATAAACCCTTGCTCTGCCGCGTTCTCAACGTGTCGTCACGACGCTGCTGACTCCTTTGGCCGAGCAGCTATGAACACGGCGACCATCGCCCCTTTGGCGACCTTTGCAACCTTTGTGGTTGTTTCCAAGAGCACTGGTCAGCCATTGAACACGGGGTCTGCTTATACCTCGCTCTCGTTGATATACCTCTTGTCGGACCCCATGGTTGTCGTGTTTCGTACCATCCCATTCGTCAGTGCCGCCCTCGCGTGCTTTTCTCGCATTCAAACCTACTTGTTGTCGGAAAGCTGTACCGATTACAAACTGCCCTTGAGCGAGCGGGATCATCATCCAAGCCAAGACAATGAGAAAGGAGACACGCTTGTAGCGATATCAGGAGCCAGTCTTGGCTGGGTTCCCGGAAAGCCAGACATCCTCAACGACATCACCGTCGACATCCGCAGGTCTTGCTTCACCTTCGTCGTCGGACCCGTGGGCTCAGGCAAGAGTATCCTCATACGAGCCCTTTTGGGAGAAGTCCCACTCCGAGCGGGTTCCATCCATGCCGATCCCGGCAATATCGCGTTTGTTAGTCAGGAGCCCTGGATCCAGAACCTGACGATACGCCATAATATCCTAGGCAGTGCCAGCTACGACGCGGAATGGTACGACAAAGTTGTCTACGCGTGCGGGCTGGAGCAAGATATCAACGAACTTCCCGACGGAGATGCGACAAGAGCGGGCAGCGCGGGGTTTTCGTTAAGCGGCGGCCAAAAGCAGCGGCTCGCCTTGGCCCGAGCCGTCTACTCCAGAGAAAAGACAGTCTTATTGGATGATGTCTTTGCAGGGCAGGATGCGGCGACCGAGGAGCACACCTTCCAGAATCTTTTTGCCGAGACGGGTCTCTTCCGGCAGATGAGCATAACTATGGTCTGTGTCACGAATGCCATCCATAGACTCGCCTATGCAGATCATGTCGTCGCTCTGTGGATAAGCGGCCATATCGTGCACCAAGGCTCATTCGCCCAACTTCAATCCGATACGGATTATCTGCATGGGCTGGCAGTCGAGCAGAACGGCGCGATTGACACGCAGGACGCAGCTTGCGCATGGTGCAGCATCGCCACGAGACTGTTCCTCGGGGCCGATATGAACAAGATGCTGAACAGGACAGCGACGACTCTGAATCGCCCGGACGAGTCCTCGGCGAGTTTGTCACATATGCGTATTACTTTGGCTCCGTCCCTGTATGACCATACTGTTCGCTGTCCTCACCATTCTGTACGCGGGAAGTTATCGGATGACGGCACTCGTACTCAGCTTCTGGACAGACACTGCAGAAGGATCCGGCCAAGCCACCAATGACTACTACCTCGGTCTCTTCGCAATGCTCACTGGTCTCGCCGTCTTGGGCATCACAGGGGCTGCCTATTTCTTCCTGGTCGTCATGGTGGCTTCGAGCTCCGAGGTTCTCCACGCCCGTCTTCTCTAATCCGTCATGAATGCCCCAGTGGCCTTCTTCTCGCGTACCGACGTCGGAGTCACCACGAATCGCTTCAGCCAGGACATGTCGGTCATCCTGATGTGTGTCTTTTCTGGGTATTTTGCAGCCGCACTTGTTCCTTTCGTCGCTTTCTGCTGGTGTGAGTTTTTAACAGCGCCCCCAAGCCCCTTAATGTGACACAAAAAATCACGGCACTAACCTCTTACAGTGCTGCAAAAGTTCTACGTGCGGACGTCTCGGCAGATCCGTCTGTTTGACCTCGAAGCCAAATCCCCCCTCTTCACGCAGTTCCTCGACCTCCTCCAGGGCCTGTCCACGGTACGGGCGTTCGCATGGGGTCCACGCTTCATCGATCAGTACCTAGAGCTTCTCGACGCCTCACAAAGACCCTTTTACCTACTCTTCTGCATCCAGCGCTGGCTAGGCCTCGTACTCGACCTACTGACCGCCGTCCTCGTGACAGTCATGATGGTCCTGGTCGTGAAGCTGCGAGCGCAGCTGTCAGCGCAGTACGTAGCCCTAGCCTTCGTGCAGGTGATGTCGTTCGGCCAGTCGCTGGCGCACGTCATCCAGGACTGGACGCGGCGTCAAGACATTCTGCACCGACACCGAGTCGGAGAACCGACCCACTGAGACGGGTACCGTGCCCTGGAACTGGCCTCCCCACGGCCGCGTCACCATCAAGGATCTGGTGGCCTCGTACGATGGCGGCGAGCCCGTCCTGCGCGGTGTGAGCCTCGATATCCCCGCCGGTGCCAAGGTCGGCATCTGTGGCCGCAGTGGGAGCGGCAAGAGCTCGCTCTTGGGCTGTATCCTGCGCCTCCTGGAAGTCGGTCCCGGCTCGCACATTACCATCGACGGCGTCGACATCACGACGCTGCCTCGGCAGGTTGTGCGCGCTGCAGTGGCCGTTGTCCGCAGCACCCTTTTTTTCTAAAAGCATACAAGCCTCCGCGACAACCTTATCGTCCTTCGTCGACAGCAGAGCAGACAGGAGCAGCAAATCGACGACGACGGTCCGAGCGGCTCATCCGGGATGTGATGCGCGAGCAATTTGCTAGCTGTACCGTCATTGCTGTTGCACATCGCCTCGGTGCCGTCGTTGATTTCGATCGTGTTGCTGTTATGGGTGGTGGTCGGCTCCTAGAATGGGATAATCCTCGTGCTCTTCTAAAGCGAGATAGCGAGTTTAAGAGGTTTTGGGATCTTGGGGCGGGTTAGAGGAGCTGGTAGATTTATATGTTGTAGGTCTTGCATGTTTGGCGTTGTTCAAGCTGGAAAATATATAACAAACAAGGTTGGAGGGGAAAAGAAAAACAACACAAACAAATGCGAAAAAGACGTAATCAGGTGCTGAGAGTAAATTCCTATAGTTAGTCTCAAGTATATTAATGAAAGTATGGTGATATTATTTCCATATAAAGACTTCACAAGCCCGTCTGCGAGCTAGTGGCCAAGAGTGTGACTCTAGAAGTGCACTGCGAAGGGTCTCATTTTAATTCTGCGACTACTTTAAACGTTTTATCTGTTTCAGCTTCTAGAAATTCGCGATCGAGATATGGTAGTCTAACGAAAGAAGCCCGTAGGACAGTGTGACACGGATTCTCATGGCAGTACGAATGTGAAGGTATGATACTCCAAAATGAAAATGAATGAGAGTAAAGATTCGATCGACAATCCCATCTCAGTGTGCCAACACTCGCTGTACAAGGCACCCGAAGGAAGGACATATCTAAAAGGTACAAAAAGCCATGGTAGGCTCCATACATACAGAGAAAGCAGAGTGGGAAATCACAAAATAGAAAAACCGTTGCGCCCAGTTGGTCCCAGACCAGCTCATTTCACCTCATTGGCATCCGAGAATGGACTTTCTACCCGTGCGGGTGGCGTCCGAGGGGAGTTACGTCCGTCACTCAAGCCGGAAGCGCGACGTGCGTCGCGAATCGAAGAATCGGCAGCTTCATCTTCGACCGATGAGAACGGACTGGACTGGTTGCTGTTTGTGGTTGATACTGTCGGGCTGGTGTTATTGCTTTTACTATTCCCGGACAGCTCTTCGACTCGGTTGGCAGCGGGCGCGTTGTTGGCTTGCTTGTTCTTCACCGAAGGGCCACGCACCATCACTGGCTTGGCGGTCACACTGCGAGCAATACATGAACTGTTGCCCTTGACAGCCTCCGCCCGAGCGAGTTGCGCCGGGGTAATGGCCGGGACCGCGGGTGCGTCTGCAGGGGTAATCGTGACAGTAACAGGGGAGTCGTCTCCAGGGGCATTTGCCGACCCAGGTCCTCCGTTGTGGATACTCACGACGGCTGCCCGAGTCCGCTGGATCTGCTGCGCAGGAACGGCACTGACAATGGCATCGTTGCGGTAGATAGTGGTGGCCACACTGCTGCGCAAAGTGGGGGAGATGCTCTGGTGGCCGGTAGTGGTTGTCCATGACGAGTCGCGCAGGTCACCGGGCATGAAGAAGTGTTGATCGGGTGTCGCACCAGGAAGCGGTGGAATAGGAGGCATAAGGGTGGATGGGGTCTGCGGTGGAGAGCGGTTGGTGACACCAGGAATGTAAGCGATTTGGATTACATTGGAGGCACGGGTTAGGACTGTAGAGGCGATGGACTGGCGTTCGCTGCGAGCCGCTGCGAATGAACCGTTCTTCTCCGCCTCCTGGCGCTCCAGGCGCTTCTTTCGGATGATGAACCACCATATCAAGAATACAACGATGGCGATGGCAGCCACGCCTCCGACAACACCACCAGCAATAGCGCCAGTGTCGGTGCCCCCGGAGTTCGAGGGCGCGGCGCCCGTTGAAACGCACTTGGTGGTGGCGCATTCATCACAGCTCGGGGCGGTCATGGTACATATTGATCCATCGGGACAGGCGGGACAGGCGGGGGATGTGGTTTCACACTGCTTGCAGCGCTTGAAGACGGAGCGGGCGGGGGAGAAGGCGGAATCCATGGGTTCGAAAGACATGATAGGCGAGGAAGATCGAGATGAAACAGAGAAAGATATCGATAAAGCCGGTCAACGGCAAAGAATGTGCAAGATAAAATAAGAAAAAAGGAGTGTAAGGTGCTCAATCGGCGTCAAGTCGTGAGCGTAAACAGTAGATCATCAAAGCCGAGCCGTTAGGCGTGGCAGGAAACGAGTGTCGTGTGTGAAATCAAGATCGAGATGCGATTTAAGTGATGGTCATGGTCCTCGGAATGGTCCAGACACTTGACAGGGATTGTATATGTCAAAGACGGTCGGGATAGGGGGGGCTTGATTTGTTGACGTTGGCCCGACGCGCGTATCAGAGAAAATCGACTCACAAACCACACGCGATCGCAAGATCAGTGTGGGGAGAATAGATGAATGGATGAGAGAGAGACAGGGAGATAGAGAGTATGACAAGTCAAAAGAGAGACGGGGGGATAATTGGGGGGGCCTTTGGTCACGGGCCCGTGAGGTTCCACGGGTAATATACGGGGTAGTCAGGTACACAACGGTTTGTGGTGTATATTTTATAGTAGTACCTAGGTCTGGTGTAGAGAGGATATAAGGCGAAAAAAATGCAGGGGAAATTGAAGCAAAATCGAGATCCTACAGCCTTTAATATTAAATATGCTATCAGATTGTTTCATCCCATGTTCACCTTACATGGATGCGAGGAACAGAAGTGGACATCTTACTGTGCCTGCAAGTGGTCCGCGGGTCTGGACTCTCGGATCATCGATTTTCCAAGATTGCGAGAAATAGAGTTTTTCGTTGGCTGTTTGTCTGATTTGGTTTGTTTGTGGTTTGTTTGGCTTGTTTGTTTGGTTTGTCTGCTGATCTTGTTGTCCGGGTGTTGTTTCTGGTGTATTTTCCCAATCAGGTTAGCGGCAATTAATCTCTAACTGCCGTGGACCAGACAAATAGGGTCACTGAAATCTTATTATCTTGGCGAATTGGGGAAACGGGGAAAAAAGGGAAATCAGGGACATTAAGGGAAATTAAGGGAAATTAAGATTCGAAATTTTCAACCCATGGTAATCATCGTATACCACGGGGCGCAGTGACATAGCCACCGCATATGAAATGAACTAACTACGAGGCTGAACATCAGCACAACTCAGCCCAAGGTTAATGTTAACCTTGGAATATAATAGGCTAATCGACTTGGCACAGCACAATATACATACGCTAAATGCTTCGGGCCCACAGTGAGGTCTAAAATTATCAGAGTCAGGTGACCTCAGAGTATACTTCATGCTAGAGTACTTGGTAGAATGATAGAATAACTATACACAAAGAATTACAGAATAAGCTCAGCCCTGCAATTGAGGAATTAAAACGGGACGCTATAGCCGAGGGCTTTGAACACATTTATGTGCTGGCATTCAAACACCTATAGTGGAGTCGGGCATACCGCCCCAAGTGTCAAGCCTTTTCCAATGGTATTGTTGTTCTCTCAAGAATGTGGAATGAATTCTCTATATCTACCTAGGTGAACCAAACTGAACTCTTATATGAGAGGTCTATTCACCAAGTGTTTCACCAGTGGAGCAAGTTTATTAGGTTCGGGTGTTCTAGTCCACTCAGTACCACGTATAAAAGATCTGGAGTATGTATGTTGTATGTAGTTCCAAGGCTGCTCCCTACCCAAAGCATCATAGAATCAATAGAAGGCCACGAATCAGAACGAAAAGGAGACTAGAGTAAATGTAAGAATTCCTATCATCTCAACTTTCGTCTCCTAACCAGTTAGGGTCCTCCATAGTGCCTCGGGGGGCCATCGGGCTATTGTTCTCCAGGGATGGACATGGAGTATGTATGCGATTTACGACTAAGTAAAGGATATCCATGGCTAGTATAGAATAGTCAAAAATAAATACTCCGTACATATTTAAAGATACAAATAATTCCAATAAACTAGTCAAATGAAAAAAACGCCCAAAATAAAGGGGAAACTAAACCAGGACGGGGTTAGAGACGGTCTATTTTTGACCCTTCTAGTCTGACTGTCTCCCTTTTTTTTTACCCTTTCCCCCCCTTCTCTTCCTTTCTTTTCTTTGACCCTTGATTCAAAACATTTGCAATATTCCAAGATTCTCGGGAAAAACAGATTTCACTTTCTCCCTTCCCCTAGCCCCGTTGCTTCGATAATTGTTCATAAATGCGCCCTGCTTGAACAGATACCCCTCTCCTGTCAGCTTTGAAACACATCCCTTTCTGATTTTTCAACCTTTGCGACACCATGGCCTACCACGGCTCTGGCTCGCACTCCCCGGGCTACGATGACGGTGTTCATCTGCAGGATGTGCCATCTTCGCAGGTATGTGTGTGGAGAGGCGGTGAACTAGTTGCTAGAACTGACCTCGGTGTTTTTTTCTTTAGTATCGCGAGGATGAGGATGCAGCCCGCGGATTATTGTCCCAACAGCAAGGTCCATTCGCGACGCCCTTTGATGACCCCCACTCGCGCGGCGTTTCTCCCCAGCGCCCAGCTTCGGGGTACAGCTTGACGGAGACCTATGCAGCGGACACCGCCCCTTCGTACCACGACCCATATAATACTGGCAACGTCTACTCCGGCCAGGATGAGACCACCGCGGCAGCCTTTGGGGTCCCCGGCCGAGTTGCATCGCCCTACGCCCGCAGCGAAACCTCATCCACAGAGGCTTGGCGCCAGCGACAGGCCCCTGGGGGCGGTGGTGTCGGTGGTGGTGCTGGCGGCGGCTTGCGCAGATATGCTACCAGGAAGGTCAAGCTAGTGCAGGGTTCCGTTCTGAGTGTCGACTACCCCGTGCCCAGTGCCATCCAGAATGCCATCCAAGCCAAATACCGCAACGACGTGGAAGGTGGAAGCGAGGAGTTTACCCACATGCGATGTACGTGTGGACCGAACATATGGCTCTAAGAGAAAAACTAACGAGCCTTCACTTCATAGACACCGCAGCCACTTGTGATCCTAACGAATTCACTCTCCACAATGGTTACAATCTGCGCCCCGCGATGTACAACCGTCATACGGAGCTGCTCATCGCGATTACCTACTACAACGAGGATAAGAATCTAACGGCCCGTACCTTGCACGGTGTGATGCAGAACATTCGCGACATTGTCAACCTGAAGAAATCCGAGTTCTGGAACAAGGGTGGACCCGCGTGGCAGAAGATTGTCGTGGCGCTGGTCTTTGACGGTATTGACCCTTGCGACAAGGATACTCTTGACGTTCTTGCAACCGTCGGTATCTACCAGGATGGTGTCATGAAGCGCGACGTTGACGGCAAGGAGACTTTGGCGCATATTGTAAGTGGACGGATATGGCTCCAAATGAAATAGCGCTAACAGAATATCCAGTTCGAATATACGACTCAGCTTTCGGTCACGCCAAGTCAGCAGCTCATTCGGCCTACGGACGATGGCCCGAGCACACTCCCACCAGTGCAAATGATGTTCTGTTTGAAACAAAAGAACAGTAAGAAGATCAATTCGCATCGTTGGCTCTTTAACGCCTTCGGCCGCATTCTGAACCCCGAGATCTGTATCCTTCTGGATGCCGGTACGAAGCCTGGCCCTAAGTCGTTGTTGTACCTCTGGGAGGCATTCTATAACGACAAGGATCTCGGCGGTGCTTGTGGTGAAATTCACGCTATGTTGGGTAAGGGATGGAAGAACTTGATCAACCCTCTCGTGGCTGCTCAGAACTTCGAGTACAAGATCAGTAACATCTTGGATAAGCCTCTGGAGAGTTCGTTTGGTTACGTTAGTGTCTTGCCCGGTGCATTCTCGGCCTATCGATTCCGTGCAATCATGGGTCGCCCCCTCGAACAATATTTCCACGGTGATCACACGCTATCTAAGCAGCTCGGAAAGAAGGGTATTGAGGGTATGAACATTTTCAAGAAGAACATGTTCTTGGCCGAGGATCGAATTCTCTGTTTCGAGTTGGTCGCCAAGGCAGGCTCTAAGTGGCACTTGTCCTACGTCAAAGCCTCTAAGGGTGAAACTGATGTGCCCGAAGGTGCTGCCGAGTTTATCTCCCAGCGTCGCCGTTGGCTCAACGGTTCTTTTGCAGCCGGTATTTACTCGCTGATGCACTTTGGACGTATGTACAAGAGTGGTCACAACATCGTGCGCATGTTCTTCCTCCACATTCAGATGTTGTATAACATCTTCAACACTATCCTCACCTGGTTCTCCCTGGCATCATACTGGCTGACCACCACTGTCATCATTGACCTTGTCGGTACTCCCAGCGCCAACAACAAACAAACCGCTTTCCCCTTCGGCAAGACGGCCACGCCCATTATCAACACAATTGTCAAGTACGGATACCTCGCTTTCCTATTGCTGCAGTTCATTCTCGCACTCGGTAACAGACCCAAGGGTTCCAAGTTCTCCTACCTCGCCTCATTCGTGGTCTTCGGTCTCATTCAGGTCTACATTGTGGTCGATTCGATCTACCTGGTCGTTCGTGCGTTCACCGGCGGCGCGCCCATGGACTTTGTTACCGACAAAGGCGTAAAGGCCTTCCTCGACTCGTTCTTCGGTTCGACGGGTGCTGGTATCATTATCATTGCCTTGGCAGCCACATTCGGTCTTTACTTCGTTGCCTCCTTCATGTACGCCGACCCATGGCACATGTTCACCTCCTTCCCTGCCTATATGGTTGTCCAGTCGTCCTATATCAACATCTTGAACGTCTATGCCTTCAGCAATTGGCACGATGTCTCCTGGGGTACGAAGGGTTCCGACAAGGCCGATGCATTGCCGTCAGCCACGACCACAAAGGACGAGGGCAGCAAGGAAGCGGTAATAGAAGAAATTGACAAGCCGCAAGCGGATATCGACAGTCAGTTCGAGGCAACTGTGAAGCGTGCGCTCACCCCATTCGTTGCCCCCGTGGAAAACGACGAAAAGACCCTCGAGGACTCCTACAAGAGTTTCCGTACCCGACTTGTCACCTTTTGGATCTTCAGTAATGCACTCATGGCCGTCTGTATCACCAGCGAGGCCGTCGACAAGTTCGGCTTCACAGTGAGTTTCCGCCCCTTCTCTTAACCTTGTTATTAGACCACCAGCTAATATGATCATAGAATACCGCCACCGCCCGTACAGCCCGTTTCTTCCAGGCCCTCTTGTGGTCCAACGCCATTGTGGCATTGTTCCGCTTCATTGGATGCTGTTGGTTCCTGGGTCGCACTGGTATCAAATGCTGCTTTGCACGCCGGTAGTTGAATTCCAGCGAGCAAAAAATGCCCCTTTTTCATGACCCCCTGACCCATATTTCCTGTTCGTTCTCCTTTTTCTTTCCCATACCGTGATCTGTATTCTACCTAAAGATGCCCAATTCTGTTCTCTTTTCATTTTGCAATGCCAGCCAGTATGTATTCGCGCGGTTTTACCTTGACGGTTACTGTGATCTTTTTTTGTCGGATCAGCCATGCACCGGGATCGCATTCGGAGCGCTATGATTATGTACTTCATATTCAATTAATTTTTTTCTCCTCGAGATTTCAATACTTAGTAGAGATATATATCCCATAGACTGTGTATAGTACGGAGTTCCCGAGGTCGAATATGTCAATGGAAGGCGGAGAGGCGATAAAGGACGATTGCTGATCTGAGACCCCGCAAGCACAAGGCTATCCTTTACTCTCATCATTGTCACCGTTGTCACCCGTTGATCTCGCTTTTTATAGCTCTGCATCTGGCTTCTGTCTCTCCTTTACTCTCTGACATCCCCAGAGTGGTTATCTCGCCATAAACTTTCTACTTCGCTCTCCCGGAAACCCGTCCGTTCCACCAGGTGGGGTGGTCACTCCCAACCAAAATGTTGAAAATCTGGTCGATGGTAGGGCTTTATTTGGCGCTTCTATAAAATCAAACTATTCCTAACCGTCTGTACAGAAGCAAAAGCAGCAGGAGGCTGAAAATGCCGAGGGTGCTGGAGGCAAGAAGAAGAAGAAGGTCACCGCGGCGCAATTACGCGTGCAACGAGGTGAGTGACTCTCCCGCAGCGGACATTATTACTCTCGCTGCTTGATTAATGGCTTATTGTTATATATCTCTAACCTCTTGTTTTTCTTTAGACCTTCAAGAACTCACCCTCGGCAGCACGATGAAAATGTCTTTCCCGAACCCAGACGACATCCTTAACTTCACCTTGACTATCGAACCGGACGAGGGCATGTATAAGGGTGGCGTCTTCAACTTTAGCTTTGCCGTCAATCAGAACTTCCCCCATGATCCCCCCAAGGTCAAATGCACGCAGAAGATCTACCACCCCAATATCGACTTGGAGGGCAACGTCTGCTTAAATATTCTACGAGAGGACTGGAAGCCCGTGTTGAATTTGAATGCTGTCATTGTGGGCATGCAGGTCCGTTGATGTCTTCCTTTTAACCGGTCGTTACTTGAGCTAACCCGTATTCTACTGCAGTTCCTTTTCCTTGAGCCAAACGCCTCCGACCCTCTCAATAAGGACGCCGCGGAAGATCTTCGCGCCACTCGTGAGAACTTCAAGAAAAACGTGCGCACCTCCATGGCCGGCGGGACCGTCCGAGGCATATCATTTGATCGAGTGCTACGGTGAACGCCTGTTAGGGCTTCATACTTGCCGTTTTTCCATCGGTTCCATACGAGACACTCGCCCATACCCCACGGGGATGACCAGATACGGGATGATGGTTATGGCTTTACACATGGCGGAGACATGGTTCGGCAATCCCGCGAAGGGTGCGCTGGTGTTTCCACGTACATATATCCGGCGTAATTAGCGTTTGAACACAATAGATCCAATTCGCTCATTTTGGTTGGTCAGGCGTAGGGGTCAAGTATATCGCTCTGTGCGTTCGGGCGCTACTACGTAGAATGGTCTGCGATGGCCATGGCCAATCGGTAATCTATTTCAAGAGTCAAGTCCAAAAATCAAAACGGTCGGTTGTCCACAGGCGTATATGTACAATCAATCTCAAATCTAACCACCCACTCGTACACACCCGTCGATCCAACCAGACCCGATGGTGACGTGGAGGCATATGCCCCCACCACTGGGCGATTTCTAGATAACGCTTTGACAAAGAAAAGAACTGGCGCCGAACGGGCGGGAGGGAGACGATCGAGAGGTGATCAGGGTTGATCGATTTAACCCCGCTGGGCAGCACGCTCAACCTCGAGGCGGGCGTAGTAGGTATCACGCTCACGCACGCGGGGAAGGTGGTATCCTGTAGGATAAACACATGTCAGATTTCGAATCATCGATCGCGTGGTGGCGCAGCCGGGGATAAATCTACTTACCGTACCACCAGAGGTAGCCGAAGGTAGTACCGAAGCCTAGTGGATGAGATAACCCTAGTCAGCAACTATTTCACTTGTTGATCTCATCCCAGCCGTCTTCATGGTGTTTGTATTTCATGTGGTTGCTCCCGCGAGATCGCGAGGTTCAACTTGTCGGCTTGAATCATGCCACTCGATCCGGAATCACGACTTACCGAAAGCGGTGCTCAGGTCCAGGACAAGACCACGGCGGAGCATCTGTGAGAGGCATAGAATGTCAGTAAATCATTCCGAACACCTCAATTGACCTGGTAACCCGAGCGGGTTAACCCGGCCTTCAACGGAAGGGGCACGTACGCCGGTAATGGGGGGAATGGCGGCGGGCATTGCGACGAATAAGTTGCGTCAATCGATGCTTGAGCAAAAGCAATATGGGTTGTGGACAGCTTGAATCCTGCCTCGGACGTTGGTGGGGAGAGGAGAGGGGGGTAGGGAAGAAGGCTGATTTGTGAAGTGAAGTTGAAGCTTCGGAGCGGACTAAGCGAGCCGCCGGATTGGTCGGTCTAACTATGAGAGCCAACTACAATTTATGGCATGTTCACTACTCCCTTACCATTCCGCGGCTGCGAAATAACGATCAAAGATTATTTTCTTGTAGATTTATATATAATGAATCACTTGCATCAATGGAATAGCTTTTTGCCATTTAGCACTACCTATGTCAATACCAAAAGCAAGACCACGAGGAAGCCTTCGAGATGGAGGATATGTAGGACGAACGAAGCCTTGTTGGTCGAATTATTTACCGTCACATAATGAATGTCCTACCCAAGCAATTTATCTACTCGAGCCCAAACTAAGCCATTCATTGACATTGCTTCCTCCCCCGAAGGTCTATGACATCGATCTACTTACCGCCTTAGCACGTGACCGTGACCCAACTCGATAACATTGCCTAGTCTGGACGACCACTTCTTGAATTAGACCAACACAATCGCCATGGCGACATCGGGCGCCCATATTAAAAGACCTGCTTCATCATTCGATCAGAACCATGCGAAGCGGATAAAGCGTCATTACCATCACCACCATCGTTTACAAGAGCCCGTGATTCTCCCATCCATGTCCGAGCCAGTCGTGCAAGATGACACCCAACTGGACCAATTAATGAATCGGGCAGTCGGCCAGACTTTGAAGGATTCGGGGTTTGAGTTAGCCGATCCAGCTGCGCTGTCAAGTCTCTGTAGTGCTACTGAAGAGTGTACGTGACCTGGTATCGTATTCATTTTGGAGCTTGAATTGACGGTTTGCGCCTGAAATCTCCAGATATGCTCCGACTCTCTACATTCATCCGTCAGTCCATGCTATCTGCGCGACGTATCCAACCAATTCCGCACGATTTCGACCACGCTCTGAAGCGTATCCGCCTCAATCCCGATGATCTTCTCCCTCATCTCAAAACGCCCTTAGACCAACCCAAGCCGACATTACTACCATCTCCCCCACCAGAGAATGAAATATCCAAATCTCTCCCATTCCTCACGTCTCTAAGCAGTGAAGACGACCGCGCAAGTCGTCCCTATATCCCCAAACACTTCCCGAGCTTCCCTAGCAAACACACCTACTCTGCCACCGCAGTTTTCATCGGACGAGACAACGACCCGCGCAAAATTAGGGAACGCGCTGCAGAGGATGGACGGCATGGCGAGGAAGCTTTGCGCAAATTAGCGGGCGCGGCATTCCGCGACAACCAGACGGGTTCGACTGGCCGCGATAAGAAACTCTGGGGTCGGAGAATGGACAGCATGGAAAGCATGTTCGAAAAGACGATCAAGGGACTATCCAAAAAGCACAGCAAGGACTCCCACGGCACAATCACCAGCTCAACTATGGATATTGCCTCGGGACACCCGGCGGATGCCGACACCAAGCCCCGGCTCAACATCTCAGAGCTGGGCCCCATTGTCAACTGTGAGCGAGATCTCTGGCGCCAGACAAGCTCGAATACACAGCGAAGAGAGGATAAGACTCCAAAGCCTCTAGCAAGTGTCGAGCCGGCGGATCTCATGATTGACCTGTAAATTACAAAGGCATAAGGCTTACCGGCGTTCTTTTCTTTTCTTTTCTCCCCCGATTATGGGCTGGCGCTTGTGTTTTATTCAGGAGCATGACCTGAGGAGATACCCCATGGCAGTCACAAGCATTATTCGAATGCAACTTTTATTCTTGAAACTTGCAAATAGTCGTAATCCCATATAGCCAACTCCGCCCAATGCGCATTCGTAATGCAAAGTAGTCCGTCTCATTTTTTTGTACTTGCTGCTTGCTTCGCTTCCTCTGCAATCCTAATTGGCTCCCATGATGTTGTTTCAACCATTAACCCACCGGCACAGCTACAAGATCAGCTTGCCATTTGACTTGAACGCGGAGCTTAAGACTCACCGTCGGAACAATCGCACCACAGGCTCACACACCACAACCCCTGGTTCGGGAACTCCATTTTGTGGTGGATTGCAAGAGAATTGTGTCATTTCAAGTAATGGGCACTCCTTGAGGTTGACTGGTTCGCCTTTGCGGCGTTTGTCTATGAAGTTGCGGCGAATGGTATTGACATGATCGGGGAGGGATTCGGCGGAGAATACGGGGACGAGAGGAGCCATTGTGATTTGCGATTATGAATATGAGATAATCCAACTAGAGTGAGATTATGGAGGTTTGGTGTTGTCAAGGGAAAAGTTTGGAAGTTGGGAAGTTCCGAAGCTCCGTCAGCCGCGCTATTCGATTCCGCTCGCATCACCACTCGTATGTTGTACACTTCACTTCTACACTTCTACTACTGTGGTCGCATCTATTCACTGCGCTTTAAACGCCTTGGTCAAAATCAAGTGATGCAAGATCCATGACGCAGTCCAGTGCTTACCCATGGCAGCCAATCTCGGGGAGAGATCGCTAGCCGATGTACATGAAGAGGGATTGGACGAGGTATTGCAGCTTGCCTATTTCGTTGAATGCATTGAGTTGACTAGTTCTAGATACTCTCTGTATTGGCCCGTGTGTTTCCTAGTCACTCAAGCCATGACCCGCATTCATTGGGCGTGCCCATTCTGGACACTTTGCTTGAAGTCTTTGCGCCGAAAGCACTTCCTGTGTCAGGTGCTATGAACGATGGACAGCTTCAACCTTCAAGTGAGCATGTAGAACAGCAGATTCTTGAAGATGAGGAAATGCTGCGGCACAGTGAATTCCCGGCTGGTCAGGGTTCTAGGCCGGATGAAATACACGCAGCGCAAGACATTGAGCCACTTGCCAATGTGTTGCCCTCTGACCCAGCCGGTAGCAAGAAACAGCAGGTTCCTGTCTTGGAGATTTCAAGCAGCCTGTCGGCTTCAGGGAAGTCGCAGCTATTGTACTATCTCACGGCTCTCGCTATCTTACCACGAAGATATGGAGACATCTCAGTCAGTGGCAAAGAGGCAGCCGTGGTGTTTATAGATACCGACCACCGATTCGATGCCGAAAGACTAAGGACTGTGGCTCGAGATATCGTACTGAAGCAGCGTGGAATATCTGAGTCAGGTCCCGGGGCTCAATCAGGAGGAATGCCAGATCATCATCTTGAATCATTGCTCGTTTCTTCACTGCAGCATGTCCATGTATTTCGCCCGCAATCTTCATCTGCTCTTTTGGCGACAATCCGCACGCTAGAATCGTACCTTTTCGATCTCTCACGACATCGTTCCGCATCACGTCCCTTGCAAATGATCGCCATCGACAGTGCCACCGCTTTCATCAAACAAGACCGGCTGCGTGACGAGGTCGCTCGGACAGAAGAAATCGGGCGTCCTCAGGCAGAAATTGACGCCGAGCGCGAGCAAAAGAAGAGTTTCCATTTGTCTGACCTCTATACCGAGCTGGTGAGGGAGCTGAGGGGTGTGCAGAGTCAGTTTCAGTGTGCAGTTGTGTATACTACAACGGTATCAGGGGGTCGAGCCTCTGGCACTGGTTACTACGACCAGCCCCAGGTTTGTACTCCACCGCTGAGACCTGCTCTCCCTGCACCCTGGGGCACTTTTTCAACACTGCGTCTGATTGTCCACCGGTCTTCCGTTCGTCCATTCCCACCCGGCATGGCCGCTCATGCAGCCGTGAAAGACGCCCCTTCACGGCAGAGCGTGGTTCAGCAAGGGAAGATATCGGCATGGGTCAATTCATGGGGACGCAATGAATGGCCTCGTCGCATCGTGGAAGCAATAGAGGCGAACAATGGTGGGAGCTTTTCATTTTACATTCGTGACTCTGGGGTTGAGATGACTGATCCTCATCATTGATTGAACGGTTCTATTCACGGTGTATATTCATCTCTGCCAATGCTTTATATTCAATTTCGTAGGCTCAAATTTCGTAGATTCATGTAAACAGCTTGGCAATTGCCTCGACGGTTGTGTTGCCGCCGCTGAACACAATGCCAACATCCCATCCCTCCTTGCCACCCTCTTGCTCGACTCGTCGCCTGAAGTTTTCATCAAACAGACACACGGCCAGTCCAACCACTGCACTCGGCTCAACAACAAGTTTCATGCGCTCTATAACCAACCGCATGGCCGACTTGATCTGCTCTTCAGTGACAGCGAACACCCCTTCCACCTTCTTCGGATTAGAGATGACCTCCCAATTGAGTAATCCCACTGGAGTGCGTAGCCCATCTGCGATAGTGAGGGTGCGAACGGCTTCCACACGCAGTCCAACCTGCAGTCCGCGCCGACAATCATCTGCGCCTTCAAAGCTGGGCTCTGCGCCGAACACGCGTGTCTTCTTATCCGAGAACCACGTCGCCACGCCGGAGTTGAGTCCACCTCCACCAATAGGAGTGATAACGGCATCTAGGGGTCGGGACCCAGCTTGTTCGGCATGCTGTGCCTCCAGCTCCAAAGCCGTTGTACCCTGCCCACAAATGACATTGAAATCATCGTATGGTGGCACGAGAATGGCGTTTGTCTTCGCCTGTATCTCTGCCACCACAGCTTCCCGTTCTACACTTGTCGAGCCGCTGAAAATTACCTCCGCGCCGTGGGACTGCGTACCCGCAATCTTCGATGGCGTGCTGATGCGGGGCATCACAATATAGGCGGGAATACCCAGGGTCGAGGCAGCGAGGGCGAGGGCTTGTGCATGGTTCCCTGAAAGACAGAAGATTCAGCATGTATAATTCTGATTTGTGTGGTAGAAGATCGGAAAATACCAGAGCTATGTGTAACCACCCCGCGCCGTTTGACTTCCTCCCCGCGCTCCTCCAATAGTCGCAGCAATGCGTGGAATGCACCACGTGCTTTAAAGGCACCAATTCGCTGAAGGTTCTCGCACTTGAAAAAGAATCGAATTTGTGGGTGAGCGGGAGTTTGGCCTTCAAATGGCGTTCCGACCAAGGCTTCGGGGGATTGCGGTGTTGAGGCGATTGTGTCGAGTGTTTTACATGTCAGCAGTGGCGTCCGGTGCACGTAAGGCTGGATGAGCCTATACGCCGCTTCAACTGCGGCCGGAGTAAGCGATTGAACTGCAACATCAGGTGTCATTGTGGGTTGGAGAAGAGGCCGAAGAAGAGGTTTAGGAGGAGAAACAGACGAGACGTAGAATGACTCTTATCTTACCCCGGATTCTTCTCCGGGCTTCGGCGTCTATTGATCTACAGCTGCAGGTGTGAGCCGCAAGAAACAATCTAGAAGCTACGGAATGGAAAAGAAAGTAACTGGGGAATGGCCGGTAAAGCCTCAAAATAATATTTTCGACCTGAAACCCAAAAAACACAGTTCATAGTACATCATCATTTTTTGCACCCCCACGGGTATCAAGGTATTATTTATTTCTGGTTCTCGGGGCGGAGAGAGCGGACGGCCTTGCCGGCGCGCCAGATCTCGAGATCGCGGATCTCCTGCATCTCCTTCTCGTACTTCTCGCGGTAGTCAGGCTGCGAGTTGTAGTCGAGCGAGCGCTGGGTCTCAGTGCCGTTGTGGACGCTGTCGTAGAGGTCGTTGAAGACGGGCTTCAGGGTGTCCTTGAAGCGGCTGGACCAGTCAATGGCACCGCGACGGGCGGTGGTGGAGCAGGCAGCGTACATCCAGTCCATACCGTTACCACCGATGAGGGGGTACAGGGACTGGGTGGCCTCCTCAACGGTCTCGTTGAAGGCCTCGGAGGGGCTGTGGCCACGCTCGCGGAGAACCTCGTACTGGGCGAGGAACATACCGTGGATACCGCCCATAAGGCAGCCACGCTCTCCGTAGAGGTCAGAGTAGACCTCCTTTTCAAAGGTGGTCTCGTAAAGGTAGCCGGAACCGACGGCAACACCCATGGCGATGGCACGCTCCTTGGCGTGGCCGGTGACGTCCTGGAAGACGGCGATGGAGGAGTTGATACCACGGCCCTCACGGAAGAGAGTGCGAACGGTACGGCCGGAACCCTTGGGGGCAACGAGGATGACATCGATGTCCTTGGGAACCTCGACCTTGGTGAGGTCCTTGAAGACGGGGGAGAAACCGTGGGAGAAGTAGAGAGTCTTGCCCTTGGTGAGGAGGGGCTTGATAGTGGGCCAGGTCTCGGACTGGGCGGCATCGGAGAGCAGGTTCATGATAATGGTACCCTTCTCAATGGCGGTGGTCATATCGAACAGGTTCTTGCCGGGGACCCAGCCGTCCTGGATGGCCTCCTTCCATGAGGCACCATCCTTGCGGACACCGACGATAACGTTGAGACCCTGGTCACGGAGGTTCAGACCTTGGCCGTGACCCTGGGAGCCGTAACCGATGAGGGCAAGGGTGTCGTTCTTGAAGTACTCCTGGAGCTTCTCCTGGGGCCAATCGGCACGCTCGTAGACGTCCTCCTTGACACCGGCGAAGTCAATGGTCTTGATACCACGGACGGAGGTGACGGCCGAGGAGACACGGGGGATAGCGGCAGCGGCAGCGATGACAGGGCGAGGGAGGGCTGCGGTGATGACCGAGCGAGGAGCGGCCACGCGGGCGAGGCGGAGGGCACGGGGAAGACCACGAGAAGCCATTGTGAAGATATGGAGGAGAGGAGAGTGTGGAAAAGAAGAAGTTGGATGGGGAAGCTTGGGAATTTAAATAATGGGCAAATATGCTGGGCGATTCGAGTCACCGTAGAAAATTGCCGGAGAGCAGACCTTGCTCCCCGGAGATCCACACCGACACCGGCGGGTGTCCTGATTGGAGGATAGGAATTTATTATGTCATGAATTGCGTTTCCCAGTGCGACCAGCGCATACTCGGTACTCCGTAGATAGGCTCATTGTCTTAGATTGTTTTACGGTTCGTCTCATGGGCTGGCCGATATCTCCCCCGGAGTAGGCGTGATCTCCGGAAATAGCAGAATATCAACGTGAGGCCGTGAGGGTCCAGACTTTCTATGTTTTTTATATTCGTACACGTGATCGTACCTGCCTCGACTATTTTCGACGATCGTTCCTTCCAAAGTACCATTTCTGCCTCAGGCCTCCAGGCTCTCCGCCCCTCCCCTCTCTCTGCATATCCTCATATCCGCTGGTATTGTTTGGTCTGTCCAATTAGTCCTGGGCGTACCATGTCTATACGATGAGTGTCTTCTCATTCGGGGATCTGCCCACCATCCAGACCCGAAAGGCCTTGTTACTACTTGACTTTCAAAATGACTTTGTCCGTCCGTCCGGGGCTTTACATGTCCCCAATATACCAGATATCCTCGAGACCCTTCCACAGCTGGCATCTGCATTCCGTCGAGTCGGCGATGTAGTTTGGGTGCGCTCACGATATGAATCCCCTCAGACTATCGTCGACTGGAACTTTGGTGATCGCATTGTGCTAGACAGAGAGCCACCCCGCAGAAAGGAGATGCCCACCTCGGATGTAATTGAAGTTGCGTCGGACCATGATTCGCCAGAACCTGTTGACCAGGAAGCTTTTCTCTCCGCCGACTCTTCGCTATGCTGTGATCCGCATACCCCGGGATATCAGTTCCCCGCACCGATTCTGGCCGCCATCAACGCCCAGCATGACATTGTAGTCGACAAAACAGGTTACTCCGCCCTGGAGTCCCCCGGCCTTGTGCTATCCTTCAGGACACACTTTGTGACCGAGTTGTATCTTTGTGGCTCGTTGTCCAATGTCTCTGTGTTTGCGACCGCTTTGGATGCTGTCCGCAACGGGTTTTCAGTAACTCTTGTGGAGGATTGCTTGGGTTTCCGCGATTTTCAGCGGCATCAAGAAGCAATGCGACGTATGGCAGATATCTTGGGAGCGACTGGTATCACCGCTCGGGAGCTCATCCAGGAGCTAGATTGGGATGAGACTGAGACAATTGCCCGCCAAGGCGCACCGCAGTCTAAGAGGTCAGCCGCTACGGCTGGCCTCGAGAGAGTCATGGATGGTCTGGAATTCTGGAATACTGCGGACACCTCTCCCACAGATGGCCCCGAACCTGCTCGTTCGTCTCGCGTACAGCGCGCTACTGCTGCGCAGGCGCGGGGTCCAGTAGAAGACCAAAAGAAGGTCCGCGTGCGTGCCCGTCGTCCGAAGCGCCGGGAAGGTCCAAAAGAACCTTCAGCCAGACCTCGGGCTGACCCCGATGGGACGATAACACCTTCAAAATCCGCGGAAATACCAACCACATCCCAAAATACCATCGGGGAGGGCGACTCGCGCCTCGTGAACAATCTCAACTTGGCCGCAGACTCCTTTGAGCGTATACATGCGGAGGTAGATTGGCAGAAGATGTACCATCTGTCGGGTCAGGTTCCCCGGTTGGTCGCAGTCCAGGGTCAACCTCGACCCGATGGAGCCATACCCATATACCGTCATCCGGCAGACGAGTCTCCACCCTTCAAGCCATTTACCTCCGCGGTTGATGAAGTCCGCATAGCTGTCGAGCGAATACTAGGCCACCCCTTAAATCATGTGCTTATTCAGCTTTACCGTGATGGACAGGATCGTATATCAGAGCACTCAGATAAGACGCTGGATATTGTGCGAGGGTCTTTCATCTGCAACGTCAGTCTAGGCGCCGAGCGCGTGATGGTTCTCCGTACCAAGACTTCGGCATCTGAGCCTGATGGAGAAATTGAACCATGTCGGACAACGCAGCGCGTGCCTCTTCCTCACGGTTCACTTTTCGTGCTCGGCCCAAGGACAAACATGCGATGGCTTCATGGAATCCGGGCCGACAAACGGCCCAATCCAACTAAATCTGCCGAGGAGCAAGCCTACGGCGGCCAGCGCATTTCCCTTACTTTCCGTCATATTGGCACTTTCATCGACCCTGTGGCCAACACAATCTGGGGACAAGGGGCTGTCAGTAAGAAATTGGATCACACCCGCGCTGTGGTCCACGGGGATCCTGCTGCAACTGCACGTCTCATTGGTGCTTTTGGCCAGGAAAATCGTGCCACCGAATTCGATTGGGATGCCGTCTACGGTGAAGGCTTTGACGTGGTCAACTTTGTGACTACAGCAACAGGCCAACTATTACTTGGCTGTGATCTTGTGGCCAATTTGCGTGTTCGTCTCTGTCTGGGGGAAAACGGCGTCCGGGATCAATTGATCACCAACCATGAGCAACTGGGAGCTAGAGATAGTGATCCAACGACACTGCCAATATATGAAACGGGTGATGGAGAAATAATCGCGGGCGACTCCTTTATCCTAGCGCACATGGCTAACCGATCTACTGAGACCTTACGGCCAGGCGTGGATTCGTTACGTGGGGGCAGTTTCTTGCCAAGGATCGACCAGTTTCTGGCACGCTGGCGTCGGCACTGTGCTACCAATCCAGCCAGTGGGTTTGAATACGGGATTGAGGATTGGGAGTGTACTCTGCAGGGAAAACATTACCTAGGAGGCTCCGTGTTTACCATTGACGATTGCTCTCTATGGCCAGTTCTGCGCGAGATTGTACAGACCCAGGGTGCATTTGATGCTCGTTTCGTGAACGTGAATCAATATTATCACCGAGTCGAAAACCGGGGCATCGTTCGGTCTATTCTGGAGGAATGAAATTGAACCTACTGGGATTCCCAATGAGAGCTTTACATCTCAGTGTTCCTGCCTTGTTGCGAAACCTTACGGATTTACCTGCTCGTGAGCCAGATTGGGCTGGAACCCAATCTACAATTTCTCTTGGATATAGTTGTCCAGCCGAAGCCACGCAATCTTCTGTTATCTCTCTCTACAGGCAGCACAACCATAGTCACAAAATAAGCTCAGATTGCACGGGTCCGTACTTGCTACTCTGCTGTTCGTTTAGAGACACGAACCAGGGAAAGAGGTGGTGCTCAGGGAACTCTTCAGCGCAACATCACCACAAACCACAGCCTTGAAAAAGGCCTGGGCCACTACCGATGCACCGGTAGGACTGGTGTGCGTGTGGTCCAAGGGGAAGTACGCATCGACAGCAGTCAGGCCCAGCGTCTGGAACTGGTCGGCCACATAGGCCCCGTGGTCAACATAGGGCACTCCGGCGGCTGCAGCTGCCACCTGCGCATAGCCCACAAACCGCGAGGGGGCATAGGTGAAGGTTCCAGTTTCCCAGGGGTTGTTGGGTGTTTGGCTCGAGATGATCACATTCGCGCCCTTGGCCTTGAACACCTTGGTGGCATTCTCGACATATGCCGGGAACGTCAACACTGTCTCGGCGACCCCGTCGTAGGTTGTGCTACAAGTCTCGCTTCCTGTGCCAGAACAATCGGTGCGCCCGTTGTCGGTGGGAGTCAAAGAGCCACCGTCGTTGTGGCCGAACTCGATGATCACCCAATCTCCTGATTGAACCACTGCTGCAATTGCATCGAACCGACCTTCACGCGTGTATGACCGTGCGCTGCGGCCGGCGACAGCTTGATTGGACACGGTGAGTGAGGTATAGGGCGTAACATATTCACCCCAACCTAGGAGTATTAGCATGATGCTATCCGGAAGCTTCAAGGAAAACACGTACCCGCTGTGCCAGATCCAGTCCCACCCTTTGCCATAGTTGAGTCACCAGCGAGGTAGATGGTCGCACCTAGCGCACTGGGGATGACCGCGGAGAGAAGAATAGCAGATTTCATGGCGAGAGGAATAGGGCGAATTTTTTAGTGAAAAGGAAAGTCAGACTGAATTTTCCCTATAGAATTGGCAGTTTCTTCGAAATTATACATTTTGCCATGTTCAGCAATGGCTTGGATACGTGGAAAAAGTGACATCCTCAGTGGGCTCTCGAGTTTTACTTCGGAGAAAAGGGGAGGGCTGGAATGCGGAGACCCGTTGATCGACCAGTTGATCGATGCTTCTGATTCATGGAAACTCAGACACGGACTTGAAATAACAAGGCTTTTGGATAAAATGCCGGAAATTTACCCTGAAACAGTTTCATGTGTACGGGATAACTCCGTATGTGTCACGTCAAATGTGATGATATTGGCATTCCTTGGCAAACGCACGGGGGTTTTGAGTTTCTGTAAAAAATGATGACATTCAATATTAGCAGACTAGATGTTTTGACCTTATATACAGTGGGCATGGGTGAATTTGTCACTACAACTTCTCGAATGTCGGAGTACGCTTTTGCAACCCAGACAGCAAAGCTACCGAGACATCCTGCGTCTGCAAAGCAGCGCTATTCCACACACTCGTATAGCGTAGTCCATCCTGCACAGAGTGGTCGCGCGAGTAGTTCAAGATCTCCTTAGTACCCTGCACAGCCACGGGGCTCTTGCTAGCCATGAGGGATGCGAGCTTCAACGCAGCCACAATAGTAGCTTCACGGGTATCATACACCGCATTAACGAAACCCACCCGGAGCGCCTCCTCAGCGCCGAACTCGCGCGCCGTCAGCGCCACCTCCTTGACCCATCCGTAATTCCCGACCACCTTGGGCAGACGGCTGAGAGTACCGATGTCTGCCGCAAGCCCGATATCGACTTCTTTGACGCCGAACCGGGTATCCTGAGCGCAGAGACGCACGTCGGTCGCCGTTGACAGGTCAATGCCGAGTCCCAATGAGAACCCGTGGAGAGCAACCACGACGGGCTTTTCACAGCGCTCTACTGCCGTGATGCAGTCTTGGAAGGCGCTGATGTGGCGACGGAACGCGACTGCCTTTCGGGCTGGGTCGGTCTTGGTGTCGTCTGATGATAGGAGACCCTCCGAGGCTGCTTTGACGTCCAGCCCTGTGGTGAATGCCTTCGCTCCAGCGCCGCTGAGAACGACTGCGCGCACGTGAGGGTCTGAGGAAAGTTTATTGAAGATCTTGGCCATGTTTTCCCACATACTGATTTTGATTTGTTAAAAATATGTACAGTAAGTCTGGGGGAACTAGCGCTTACACTTCGATGAAGGCGTTCAACCTTTCCGGACGGTTGATTTCCACGTGGGCCACATATTGATGGTCGGTGGGAAATTTAACGGTGAAATATTCGAAAGAGTAGTTTTCAGCCATGTTTCGAGGGAGAAAGATGAATGTTTTTTGGAATTTGAGAGAGAAAAAGAGAGAGTGAGGGTAGTTAACTATAAAAGGGCTGTGATTATACAGCGGGGGACCTCGGCAAAACGTGAGAAACGTGACAACGTCCAACATGGGCGACGGGCATTTTCCTTCATGGCATTTTCTCGACCTGATCTATCGTATCCCAAATAAGTTCTGCTAAATCTTCTAATAGCTTCTGGGATGTCAACACGAAATCCCCCTCGCCTTCTCCTGGCGTGTCCAATAGGACATCGCGGAATGGTAGAGTTATACCCTTTCCTTCAACTGTAGGACCAGCGCCATCTCTCCCTCTCTTGAAAAAAACCCTCTGAGCCACTCGAGGTGGAGGAGGATCATTGGTGCCTCCGTCGACCACACGGCGACCGCTTGCTGTGGTGTAGTTCGAGTGGGGTGGCGGCTCAAAAGCTGTCCAGGATTTGATCTCAATGGAGTCCGAATCTTGGATGTCAATGGTGATTCCGATTCTCACGTCACCATTTGACCCGTTGATCCACCACGCAATATCATTTTCTAGTTTTGCTGTTGGCCCCGGAAAGCCAACTTCGAGGGCCACCGTTGGGAATCGTCTCGGTGGCCCTCTTGGTCCCCACCCGTTGTCTGCCATTTTTCGTCTGTCAGGGGTATCGACTCTGGTGGATCCCCAAGACCTGAGCTGTCTGCGGACGCTCATGTCTTGAGCGAGTGCCATAATCATGTAGTTAAAATTGTTGGCCGCGTCTTCATGCGGTCCACTGGGCATTTTGATGATGAGAATCTGAAATAATCGCGAATAATCGCAAACCCGCGGTAATTCTTCGTGCTGAGAGAATACGTCTGGTGGGAAATTTTTCACAACGATGAAGCGATCCTCAACTGAACTTGGAGGGAAGAGACTCTCTATAGAGCACTGTCGATTGTAACTGTAGACTGGCGTATCTAAGGGAAGGTGCTCGAGAAACGGATTTGCACCTTCCTCCGCCACAACACCCTCGCTTTGATACGCATACATTCTCAGTGAAGATATAGCCGATAGGTCTAGATTGGATGAATGGAAAATTTGGACGAATGGATATTCTGAGTGTTATGATGATGTCACTGTAACGTCTGCTTTATAAAGTTAAGACTTACTTGTCTCAGATCTTGTTCACTTCTAAATGTAATCTCAGAGATAGTTTGATCTTGATATTGCGTTTTGCGTATCATAGGTCTGCATGTGCCGAGGCCGGGGAGCATAAGATATGTTCAAAAAAAAAAACAGGAGAACAATATGAATTTGAATTAGGATAGACTAATACAAGGAAAGTAGGAAATATACCCAAGAACAACAAGTCCAATTCCCATGCAATACGATTGCCAAAATAGTATTTCTGGCTCGTGGGAGGACTGTTCACTCAATGGTGATCTTCTTGGAAGTGGCAGCAGTGGCCTTGGGCACGTTGATGGAAAGGATGCCGTTCTTCAGAACGGCCTTGACATGGTGCTGGTCGACAGGAGTCGGGAAGGAGAAGACGCGCTGGAACGAGCCGACTGAGCGCTCGCTGGCCCAGAACCGGTGAGTGGACTTGGTTTCGTCGGTATCCTTTTCCTCGGTTGGCGGCTCGGATTCTTCGTAGTCGCGTTCAGTGCGGCCCTTGACAACCAGAGTCTGGGGGTCGGAGAACTCGATATCGATGTCCTTTTGAGCGATGCCAGGCAGTTCACCGTCGAAGTGGTATGCACCTTCACTTTCACGGATGTCAAAGCGAGGAGTGAATGAGCGAACTGCAGCCTGGCTGCGGGCAGAGCGGTGGTCATCGTAGTCGTCTAGAAGACGGAAGAGGGGGGCGAAGTCGCCAGAGCCGGGGAAGTTGGTACGGAGAACAGACATGTTGTGAGTTGGAAGTTGGGTGACTTGAAAGACGTGATTTTATATTGAAGCTGAGATTTGCGGGTTATGTCTCATGAGAGGGAAGCTGGATGTCCCGGGCGTTCATAAGGGACTTATATAGCCATGATGCACTCGAAACCAGGTGCCCTTACACAGAAAAGGAACACAAAGACGCTGTCTCTAGCATTGCCGTGTAACCGGTGTTGACATCAGTCGACGGTCGCGACTGTTGTCTTATGCAATAAGACGTAATTGACTGATTACAGTGTATGTGCCAATGTGCCAATGAGTGTGTAGCAGAATGTGGCACTAGATAGTGACATCTACACTATATACGTGGTCCATGGTTATGCCTGTCGGAGTAAGGGTTTCTCCGATGGTTTGGATGATGTGCTTCGCTAACATTCGATCACGCCACACGCCTCCATTCATTGCAAGAGTATTACTAGCCAGCACGGCCCGGAGCTGGGATGTACAGCACCGTGAAGTATGACAAGCCTCGATGAGTTGCACATTCTCCGACCTCCCTTCCGCTGTCTGAGAGCAGCCCCCACACTATCATTGAGAGTGGCCCAAGTACTCATCGGTCAGAGGAGGGGCGGATGATTGAGAGAGGTGGTCGGGCTGCATTCAACCATTGTTCAACCATTGTAAACGAGTGAAGTCATGATGCGATCTTTCGTAACAAGCGGTGGGAGATGGTGTTTGGCGGGTGCGTTATGGACTTGGATATGGTGACCGGTTGCCTCTGCATCGCGTGTGTAGACCTCGTCTTCATTGAGAAATACCTGGTGACAGCCCTATTCGGATTCGGATTCATCCAGCTGCATGATCTTTTCGTCAAGGTCCTGGCAAGTCTATGAGTAACAGTCCTCGGATAGCCCGGCAATAGCTAGGGTGCAGTAGGTACCTGATCTAGGCGAACCTTGAGGTTCTGCAACTGGCTCTCTTTGATGACCAGGTGGTTCTCGTCATCCAAATCCTCCACTATGTAGTCATGTCGCTCTTCGTCGTACTTCAGGATCATGGACTTGATCGAGGGATCGCATTCGATCAGCAGACCTACCAAGGACACAAAATGTTAGCAAGAGATCTTAAAAGCAGAAAACAAAAGGAGCTGACCTCGGACGGCGCGTGGCATCTTGGATAAGAGGAGGTGTGGAGAGAAGAAGAGATGTGGAGAGAAATGGGAATTGGAGATCCGCCAAGACATTTGGGCATTGGCCCCTTTGATCACGATCTTGAATGAACTTCCAAGGTTCTCCTTATATTTCCCTCATTTGTGACAGAATATATATTCTCTCAAGGTCTTGAATTTACAGCCACTGAGAGTCTCACTCTTGCTCAATATCCCGATCCCCATTCCTCTCACCAATCTCCGGAGGTCATCTAATCCCAGCCTATGTACGGAGTAGTAGATTTCCTCTACCACTTCTTGGCTTTCCCTTTCCGTTTTAGTGCTCAGTCCTTGCCGCTTTTTGCTCACTCCTGAGCATTACATAATCATCAAACACGTCCACTTCACTGAGCATCACCTGACCATTATGTAACCTCGATGGGTCGCTTAACATCATTATTTGGGGTTCGAAAGAGCATCCAAACATGAGGGCTCAATGATATATGAACTGGCCATTTGGGAATTGAGAAACATCATTTGAAGCTAATTAATGAGTGTCGTGGCACGTCGAAGTCGATAGAAAGATCGAGAAAAAAGAAAACAACAGTGTCAGGCTCCAGCCACCGCACTGACCATTCAGCTCAACATTGAGCCTAAAATCACTGACGAGGTTGTTTACGCCTTGACACTTGCACTTCTCCACTTTCATTTTCCGACTCCTCCCGCGACCCCCAGAACCAACTCGATAGGCCTGCTCGACGCCTGGCAGTGGGTGGACCTAATAGGGGCCCTCCAAGGCGGTTACGTTGTACACGACATCCCTGCAACCACGTCATCACGTGACACCTCAACTCATCCGGCGCTTAGCCCCTTCTCTGCGACATAAACAAACCGTACCCCAAGGATGTCGCCTGAATCAGAATCAGACATCATGGAGAAGAAAACCACACCAACTGGGAGTTTTGTGAATACTCCCCCTACACCCCCGCCCTCAGAAGAGAAGAAGTTGTCGACTAGTGCTCAAAGCGTGCTGAACTATTTCAAACTCCACCGTAAAGGTCGACGGCCACAATCTTGGTGGCAACACCGGCTTACTCCGGACCAATATACGGAGGTTTTATGTGTACTGGATGGTGACGAATCTCTTCGAGGTTACGTAGAAGACAAAATACGGTAAGTACTGTCAATCTTCAGGCGCATTGAAGGCATGTTTGTTGAGTTGTATTATAGGCTCGATTACGACCCCAGACGGTCCCGTCTTACTATCCGAATGCCGAGTCCTCTATATGATTTGTTTTGTGCCGAGGTAGTCTCTAAAATTTTGAATCGATTGACAGAGTTGCAAAAGAGTGATGAAGCCTTCGGTGATTTTGCGAGAAAGATCAAACATTTATCGACATCCAGAATCCGGCTGCCGAATGATATAAATGATACAGAGCAGACTTATTCCGAACGATGCCCAGATGCATCATTTATACACGAATATGCCAAATATCCCGGTGTCATCATAGAAGTGTGCTATTCACAAAAAGTTCGAGCTGCTGCGGACTTAGCAGATGATTACATCCTCGATACTAATGCGAGCGTGAACGCTGTGATTGCCCTCAATATTGAATATAGAGGGTCTAAAAAGGCGACTATATCCATTTGGCGACCGCACAAAATAACCGTGGATGGGGTGAAGGAACTCGAAGCAAAGGCTGTGATCGATATGATGGTACGTTCCTTTTCAGCCGCAGTCCCAAGAAATTTTAGCATTGACCGACGATTTGCAGCCTTTTCGAACAGAGTCTGGACTTCCAGTCGATGATTCTAAACAACCGGCGCTCCAGCTTTCACTCAGGGACTTTGCCCCCAAGAGCATCTCACAGAAATACCCCAATCTCGATCAAGATATCCATATCTCATCGAGGGAGCTCTGTGACTTTCTTTCGTCTGCCGAAGCAGAACATGAGAAACAGCTACTAGACCAAGGCGTCGATGAGCCATTGTCACCAGGTACGCGAAAGCGTCGTCGAGCTCAGACCCCCCCTGAACAGCTTAGTTCAGAAGAAGAATCCCCCGAAAAACGCAATGAAACGCGGGCGCCTTACGCGAGATTCTTCTGGACTCTTCGCCCGCGGATCTGAAAGCTAAGCTGAGGTGTTAACAAAAAACCACATGACAAGTCACCGTGTGGTAGGGCTCTAGCGTTATAACCCGTCATTTCAATACATCTTCTCTCAAGTTTTGACCAACTCAGACCGCCATGGTTATATGGAGCTGTGATATCGAGAATGAGCGATTCATACATCCTATTTGGGAACATTGTGCGCTGATGGGCGGTTGATGGGCGGCCTACGGGCGGGCTGAACCATTGACCTGCCCGCGCATGGGCTACGTGGGCCGTGGCGAGGTCTAATCTATCACGAAGAAGTTATCCAGCCGCCGCGCGTTCATCTCGGCGTAGATACGCCGGTATATCGGAAGATTTATTAATCCTACCAATGCTGTAATATTCCTTATGTAATCATGGTAGTATAAATTGCCAGAATAGTGCAATACAGAGAGTTGAATACCATTGATTAGACCCATACATTACACAATACGGAACACCGACAGTTCATAGCGGCCTTGAATATCAGACAGCAATCGATGCCGCAAATGTCAGACAGAAACAATCGCTCCGCCACAGAATAACTATCCATTACTATGGAGCGATATTTTTGGTTGGCTGGCTGTCGAATTTTCACGTTCGTCTAAAATTGAGGCTTTGTGGTGCATGGGTGATATTCAATCGGCAATGAAAGGGCCATGTATTTTGTTCTAACCATCTCCGCTATGATTGACTCAACGTTAAATCACTGTACAGTGCCTGAAGTTTCATCCCTAGCAATGAAGAACCATTCTTTACAGTATTTCCCGGCTCGCTTTAGTGTTGGTTGTATTGAGCTTGAAGTGAAAAGCATCAGGTCATGGTCGCGCGCGTTTGCCGACTCGCGACCCTTGTTGGAGTTTAGTTAGCTGTACACTAACCAAATATTTGATATAGCTATCCATTTGCAAACAGTGCAAACATCAAATATCTTGCTTAGCAATTCAGCAAGCAATCTATCTAATGTAAACAATGCACACAGTAAGCGAGTAAATTGAGCAAGTAAGCCAGATCAGGTGATCTCTGAAAAGCTTCATGGTGATACCATAGTTAGTTAACTAGCTAAAGAAGGGTCCCAGCTGATTAAGCTCGGCTCGGAGCATGACAACTGGAAGGCGATATTGGAGAAGGAAGATTGATGCTAGGCCCTGTAGTGTGGATAATGATATGGGCCCAGCATGTTGGGAACGCACGTGTGTGGTACAAATTTGTCATCACAGCAAGGTGGAGACGAGGTAAACAGTTAACCAACCATGTAGCAAAACTAACAGGTGTTAAAATAGGATACTGGTGATGTCCCGAAAGTCTTGAGGATCGAGGACAACATCAACTTCCCCACGTCCGGGGTCTCGGTCATACAACGCAGCAAACGGGAGAATCATAGGAGCCCCCTCAATCCCAGTGGGGGTTACCTCAACTTCGTGTGCAGAGTATGCTTGCTGGATCGTTGCTGGCTGCTGGAAGAGAGGGGGTATGTGGGGGCCTTGAAGGCGTAGGGTATCGATGTACGCCCGGGTGAGAGGGCGCGGAGCATTCGATGGAGCCAATTGCCATTTTTCAAAGTAGACGCTGGTCCTCTTGATACTGATAACGAGTACGATCCGCACATCCCCACTCGAAGCGGCGAGCCACCACTTCGCGTCTTCCCGGAGTCGAGGGAGGGACTCGGACATGCCAGTCTCGATAACAAAGGTGGGCCAGCCCGCAGGTCGCTCGGGGGAAGAACACCGAGATGGTGGAATAAAAGCTTGATCGCCCTGCTTACCTTCGGTGGGGGTGGGTTTGTAGGTGGAAGTTGCAGCCCACTTCCTATCAGTGGAACGGATTCTCATTGCAGAAAGTCTGTCGTCGATGGACCTGGTGACCTGATCTGTGGTCATGTCGTGGGTGTGGGATGGGACCACCTTGATGAGGCCTGTAGATCCTTCCCACTGGAAGCGGTATTCCACGCCTCCCAGACTACTGTGGTCGTCGTCCAATTTTCGGATTGTTGATGTCGACAGACCGAGGACAACGAGCCACTGGTTTCCATCTTTATTTTCTTGGAGCAACTGTAGGATCCTCCCCGCGTCGGCTTGGAGTCGCTCGAGTTGGGAAAAAACCCGCACAGCGTATCCAGCGGGGAGACCCTGCATCAGGGAAGGACGAGCAGGGACAACCGCGCCGCTTTGGGACATTCTGCGGAGCCCAAATATCAGTAAACAGGGATGTCGTGGCTGTGGGCAACAAGTGATTTGCGGTCTTTGAACGAGGGAGTTGGAGGAATGAAGTGGGCAAGGAAAGGGCACAGCTCACGACAAAATCTTAGGGGAAGGTACCTGCCTCGGTGGTGAGCGTCAACGACGATAATTATGAAATGTGATTCTGCACGAGTTTTAGTGAAAGCTACAGTTGAACAGTATACTGTGAGAAACAGGAATGTTTTTGATAGCGACGATCTGCGTGGTGATCAAAGCCAGAATAATTGCCTTGATCTGTCGTCAACGACTCCAACCATCAATTACTATACCCACTTGAGGTACAGTGACGCAGCAAAAGTCTGAACACCCCTTCTGCTACCGCCTTCTTAATTGAATAGACCGCCTTCTGATTTTGTGATACCGCTCGTTCTGCCTCATTTCTGATTGGTGGGTATTTGACCGGCAGAATTTGGGGTGCTAAGACTTTTGCTGTGTCACTGTAGCTAGCCAAGATAGGAAAGCCCCACCCGGCAGAGGAAAAACACTACGTAGAGTTACCTAGGTAGGCATATGCAAATGCAATCATCTCGAGACATATCATAGATATTATATCAGCAATCAGCTAAGGAAATCCTTCTGACCCTTCAATGCTTTCGCCAAGACTTCCGGATACCATCGCTGCCCAACATCTTGGTGACTGGTCACCCGAGCAATGAAGGTTCCCTCGCCAATGCACCCACGGAATATTTCGTTAAAAGTTGCCTCTGCATCTGATTTGACCTTGTCATTTTCCACCAAAGCACGGATATGAGCTGGAATATCCAAAGAGATCTTCTCGGCGGAAAGATCGAGACTCACTCCCTGGAAAACCGGGAAGGAAAACCTAGACCCTAGATTGCCCCCATTGTCTTGGAAGTTCTCTGGCCGTAAGCTTACCCGATGAGTCGTTGCCGTGCAGATACCCCCAGTCAGCGCCTCTAGGGAGCGGCCAATGTTAATAACCAATGTTCCCGGGAGTGGCGGCGCGGGGATCCATGTCCCAGCTTTATTTTGGACCTCGAGGCCATGGTGAGGTGTACCCTGTAAAAGGAATGTGAGGAATCCGGAATCTTTGTGAGGACCAACACCTTGAAATCCGGAATCCTCATTGCTAGCTGCAGGTGGGGGAGGGTATTTGATCAACTTCAGTTTGTGTTGCTGGGGAGTATCAAAGACCTGATCGAATGCAGTTGATGGAAGGTCTAAGGCCTCTGCAATCAATCCTGGGAACAACTCCGCTAGGTTGCTCACTTCAGACAGATATGTGTCGAGAGATTCCCGAAATCCGGGGATTGCCGTTTCATCCGGCCACTGGCAGAATTCTTTATGAGCATTGACGGACACAAAGACCAAATATAAGATCTTACCTGGTTAGGACCAACGACATTCCTGTATAAAGGCTCGTCTGGACCAGGTGCAGGGAGTTCGGTTGCGAACTGACAAAAGTGTTAATAGATATCCGAAGAAACAATACAGCCCAAGCTTACATCGAATTGTTCACGATAATCAGGTTTCAAAGCCGTAATTTCTGCACCAAGCCTTGAGTAGCCCAAAAAGTGCGGACTATTGACCATTTCGATTTCAAGCTTTTTCTCTAGTGGTAGTTCAAAAAGACCTAGGGCCTTTTCTATAAACCGATCTTGGGTTTGGTCCGAAATCGGAGCATTTCGAAGATAGAAAAAGCCAACATTCACTAGGGCGTCGCGAAGGCTTGCTAGGAAGGCGGGTTTAGATGGGGATAGCGCTTGAGAGAAATCTAGAATAGGGATTGAAGTGAAAGATGATGAACCCGACTTGCAAAATCAGCCTAATTCAAAGGATCACACGGTGGGATATAGATCATACCATTTTGAAATGAGAAGAGGAAGTTGAAGATGAAGTGTAGTGATTTCGGAGTGGAAAACGAAGAGGAAACAATCCAAGGTCTCTTTTGATTGGACTGTGATGGCGAATGTGGACGGTTCTAATCGAAGGATGCCAACCCCGCTCTTCGGACGTTAAAAGGAGCCCTATATCTACTTTTATATACTTATGTGTGCTTTATAGTTGAAATTGCCAATCCATTATATGTCTTCCATGTCTTTTTAGAGTGTGTAAGAACAAACCCCAAATACGGGATCATAGAATATACCGGAACCCAACAGCCCGGGTTTCTAGATCGTTTGTATTGGACGAAATAATATCTCCTGATGACTCAGTCTCATCCAGCCTTTTGTTCATGCGAATATGCACCAGGCGAATGATTAGAGCGACCAACGCCACAAAGAGTGCTATCGCAGCGGTCGCGCTTCCTCCTGGAATGTATCGAGGTCCCGAAGATGATGGCCACATGTAACTACCATAGATAGAAGCGGTATTTCCAATCATATTTGCAATAGCGATTGCCGCAGAGCGTTTAACCAGCGGCCGGGGGAAGGAATTGGCAACCCAGGCGATGATGATTTGATATGCAGACACAGCTCCCATGGGCATCCTGATTACTGTTAGACATGCGAAAAATAACGGAACCATAGGACTTACAGGAACATGGCGAAGAATTTGGCGCCAAGGTTAGTGGTAGCAGTGGCAATCACACCTCCTACCATGCTGACCATCATCAAGCAGATGATATGTAGGCTGCGATCGTTGGTTTTACCAGATGACCATGTCACCAGCAGCGAGACAAAGAACGTAGCAATCCATACAGGCGCGGTGATCAGAAGGGTTTCGACTTTCCCATATCCGAGGGTCTGCACAATAGTCGGGAAGAAGTATTGGAAGTTTTGCGACAGGAGCGAGACATGCTGAAGCAAGATGAAAAGGTAAATACGCTTGTCCGCAAATACCAGACCTAGGGCATCTTTGATACTAGTTGAGCTGACCTCGTCAGCTTCTCCTGCATCATGCATTAGGCGCCACTGCGCATATGCTTGTTCTTGTTCGTCTAACCAGGGAGTCGAAGCTGGATAATTTGGAAGAAAGATACTGCTGAGAGTCAGTCTGGAGACATAATAATGTACGTATCAAGCACAGAAAAGACTCACGCCGCGAGCAGGGATATTCCCACTGTGATACATCCCTCGATGATGAATAGCCATCTCCATCCGGCGATGCCATGCGCGCCATCAAGATTACCTAGCACACCTGCCCCGATAAGACCACCGAAAGCATTGGCTAACGAGCTGCCAGCATAGAACCATGCAATACGATGACTCAACTAGGCGAGTAAGTTCGATTTTATGCTTCGTCACTTTAAAGGGCGTATTGAATTACCTCCTGTCGTGTATACCAGCTCGACCTATACAAAGTAAATGTCAGCACCTCCTTAAACACACTTCTTTTAAATCTATAGAAACTCACATTAACATGACAGCACCTGGGAAAAAAGGCGCCTCGACAAATCCAAGGAAGAACCGCGTCGCAATGAGTCCGGAAAATGACTGAACGGCTGCCTGGCAAGCGGATATCACACCCCTGTGAAATAAATTAAGCATTCTAGCGCTTGTCGGTCTCATTGAAATATGTCATACCAGATAGCCATTGCAATACCCAGAAACAGCGAAGGCCGAACACGGGTTAGGAGTAGATTGGATGGTAGTTGCATCAGTAGATAGCCGATGAATAAGATACTTGTGGCGAGATTGTAATCGGTGCCTTCCATGTCGAGGTCTTCTTCAAGTGTACCTAGGCGAGCCTGTGATAAATTGCTAAAAGAAGCTATTAGGATTCGTGATCATGTATAGCTCCCGTGAACAGGGTCACCTACTTTCTGTCCAGAAAGTTTAACAAATACATGAGAATAAGGAAGGGTAAAAGGTGCCAGTCAACCTTGTGAAGTAGACGCTTGGTCATATCTCGATGCCATTCTGGGCTTTTAGAAGCATAAGCATGGTAAAGAGCATTTTGTTCGAAGGCAAGGCCCTTGCTATCGGGTTTCTCCCATTCCTCTGCTGGATTTCCCATTTCTTTTTTTCTTGTAAGACCGGGTATATATTGAACACGAGAAACGCTACACTCCCTGGGGTTTAGAGGAGGCTATAGGTTATAAAGAAATCGGATCGCGCGCGTCGTACTTGGCTAATTCGGCGCATCGGCACATCTCCGAGAGTTTGACCACGAACCTCCGGGGTAAGAAAGCAAATAGACATATTCAAGTGGAGCGCTGTCAATAGCTACTTGGAAAAATTGCCTGACGTCTGACGTTTGGGTTGTCTCATTGGCTGCTGTATAGTATGGGGGTTTGTTTTGACTTTGATCAAACGCGGGGAAGCAATTTGGTTCGGGGTAGCTCGCACCGAGTGTGTTGCCCACAGCTGAATATTCAATATCTCCATGATGCTTTTGATGAAATTGTTGTCAGTCTGGTTGATAGATTGCAGAGCCATATATGTTTTTGCGTGAGCTTATCGTTGTAACAAATATACAAGAAGGGTGTAAAAAGAATACCGCACAAGGTTGAACAAGAATATTGATAGCCGGTTGTATAACTGAGAGATCGGAGAAGCGCCGTGAAAGCAAGGGCTCCTCGGTATATTGTTGTAGCTATTGGTGCCTGGATGCCTGAGTGCCTCATAATGAGGGTGTCAACTAATGCCTGAGACAAGTAACTATAATCTGATAGTTGCTCGCTGACGTCACAATATGCAATATCGCCGTTAGACAACGGACTAGATCTACCATGGCAAGATCGAGATCATCAACATGACCTCAGATTTGAGCCTATCTGGAAGCGGTATGCCAATAAAGATGCCTAGGTACTGAGCCCTGCGGGGGCAAATTCACATTTAAGAGTGCGGCAATGACGATAGCGTTCTATGCCAAAGCGAATCATTATCATAGACAGAGTTAAGCATAATACGAAATGCGGAGTGCATAGTAATAGACTCTATAGATTCCTATAAAGGGTCGTTCATTATCCAGAGTTGCTTTTTACCCCTTTACAGTAACCCGTTACATTTTTTAACCACAATCATCACTCTTTCACAATGGACAAAGTCTCTGGTATCGCTAACAAGCTCGGAGGCAATAAGGGCCAAGAATACATTGATAAGGGTGAGCTTCGATGTTTATATTCTCGCGCCTTAAGACTTGAAGTTAACAACAATAGGTATTCACACCACGGAGAAGAAGATCGGTGCTGACAAGTTTGACCCTGCGAAGAAGCTCAGCAATGCCGGCCATGAGCATTTGGATAAGGCTAGGTATGGTTTCCATGCGGATTATAACGGAGGGAATCAGTACTGATTCCATATACAGAAAGAGCATCCCCAACAAGTTGACACATTAAACGCCTCATGATGATCGGCTGATCCACTCAGCGTGTATAAAATTCGAAAGGCAAATGATATCCCTTCGCGGATCATGAACATACTTAGATGTACCACAATGAATACGACTGAATAATGACAAAGATCCCATTGAATTCATAAAGCGAAGTTGTATATCCAGGTATAATAATCATAAAACCCCGTCAGTATCGCTGCAAGCTGGACAAAAACCCTCCTAGTCCTGATCCTAGGCCCCGACGGGTGTACATGGTGTTCGCCCGGCACAGTTGAAGCCGAGTGTTGACGCGCTCGGTCATTGCTGAGTCGGCCCCGCGAATATTCGCCACGAGGCGCTCATAGTAATTCTGGGCGGGTTCGTACTCTCTAGCGTTGAAATGTAGACTGGCCAGAAGCTCCAAAGTGGCTTGCGCTTCGGGGTTGTTTTTGCCTTTGCGCTGTTCAACCCAGTTCAAATATCGTATCAGCCAGGGGAAGGCTTCAGCAGCGGGACTGTTGCTGAGTAAACCTTGAGCATAGCTATTTTGCGCAGCGTACATAATGCCAATGTTGCCCACGATTTCTAATGTCAGCGGATGATCGGGTCCTAACGTTTCTTCGGCACTGGCCAAAGCCCGGCGCAGTGTCTCTGAGGCCTCTATACTCTGCTGCATAAAGTTTTGTGCTCGGCCGTGGAGACAGAGAGCGCGAATGGTAGCCGGGTGTCCATGACCCAAGGCATTACGAAGCTCTTGGTAGACCTGTAACGATATCCCCACTGCTTGTTGTACATCGGGTTGAAAACGCATCACAATTAGGGCATTTTCGTTCCCAGAATGGTTGCTCACGATGTATTCCAAAGCATCCAACGCAATGACAAATACACGAATGTGGGTTTCTCCAAGCAGACGCTTTAGGGTGTCTGTCAGCTTCTCCGCAGTCATAACGGCATTTTCCCGGCGACCTAGTCCATTGTAGGTCATTCCCAATCGGCGCCGAGTGTCACAGGTGTCTAGGTGATCTTCGCCGATAGTCATTTGCTGACGGGCTAACACGTTGGCGCAGACCGACTCGGCCTCTTGGTACTTGCCTTGTTGACACAAGACCTCTGCAGTCAAACTTTCCGTCTTCATTGCCAGGGGATGTTTTGTCCCAAAGACGCGTTGGGCATTTTCGGACACCCAATGGCACCATTCATTTGCTTTATCTAAGTAGCTGGACTCCATTTCCACCTCAGCTAAATTGTATGCCACTGATAGTGTACTGAAATGATCCGGACCAAGGCTGCGCAAATGCTCCTGGAAAATCCCATATTCGACGGTTCGGGCTTCGTCCCATCGAGCCCGATTTTTGAGTTCTGCGGAGCGAACAGACCGTGGGTCATTATCCAGAGCGTTGAAAATCATTCCTGTCACCCTTTGTGTCGAAGGAGATGGGCGACTCTGCCCATGGTATGGCGTGCTACTATTTGAATGAAGGCGTGGTGGGACTGGCGGTGGGGATGACGCGGTACTTGAAGGTATCGATGGTGGAATAAAGCCTTGCTCCGACAGAAGCGCCTGATCGACCAGTTGTTTGATATTGCCTTTTATCAAACGGTACATCGGACCCCGAGAGCCCACCTTGCACATCTGCGAGTGATCTGCGTCGAGCTTGAGTTGGGTTTCGCGTAAACCAGACAGCCCAAGAACCGCAGACTCTTCATCAACCACAAGCTTTTTAATATCAGTCACTCTTCCAGGACAAAAGTATGCGGGGACTGGGGGAGATGATAATTAGTGAAGGAAAATCTGCTTACATGGCTGATAGATGCTGGTCCAACTCCCCCTATCTGCACCTCCTTCCCTTCGATAAAGCTAACAACACGATAATCTTCCAGTTGATGTCGGAACCGATCGGTCATCTGTCGAGTAAAAAGGGAATTGAATTCCAGGCAGTTTAGAAGGTCATTGCTAGCATGGCCTTTGGAGACAAAGCGAGCAACCCGGGCTGCAATTTTCCCTAGTTCCACAGCCTTCGCTCCACGATGAGGTGTACCGAAGAAGACGAGACCAGAAGTTGCCGAACGAATAGAGGTATATTTTGGATCTTCTTTAGCATTGAGCAGTGCCTATACCGTTGAATCATAGACTGTCAGGAAGATGCCATAGCAAAAAGGTCATGGGATATATATATCTGACCTGTTTGATCACTAACCCCCCCAAACTATGTCCGATGAATATCACTTTCGGTGGAACAGATCCCTATGATACGTTAATTGACCATTCAAATGAAGCCTTTCGGGTCCTATGCTTTACCATCTGAGGGCCGCGTTCCATATCCAATAAATTCAACAGCGTATTCGCATGGTCCTTGATGCTAGCCGTAGACATGGTCTGTGGATGGGTGATGCTTGAATTGTATCCGTAAACGAAGACGCGCGCATAGGGTATGTCCTCGGCCAGGAAGTCCCTCGGCCAAAACTTGCCATTGCTATGCGTCCATGTCTGGAAAGGATGGTCATTGCGACCGCTTGGGTTCAGGCCATGAACGAAGACAAAACTAAAGAACAGGTCTTAGAAATAATTTCCGTATAAAATATAGGGCCTTAGTATTCATACTCGATCTTGTGCGATTCACGAGGAGAGAAGACCTCCTGCAAGAAGGGAAACTCGTACTCCCCCGTATCCTAGTCTTGATTTAGAGTTGTGCTTGGCCATAGATCTGTATAGATAGAACCCAAGCCTTACCATTCTCAATACTCAAGCGCTACCGTGAAAGAGTTATTTGAATAGCAAAGAGTCAAGAAAACGGCCTCCGGTATCACAAAAGACCATAATCCAAGAAGAGAGAGTGGAAAAAGCGAACAACACGAAGCTGACGGGCTGAACATGTGACTACTCGCCTGATAGGTAGTGCTTGGCATGGATGAATACATCGTACCCCGTAAACATTTGGGGGTAATCAAGGTAATCACCCTAGGTCCGACCAATGAATCGGGATATCGAGTTCGGCAAAAATTGCCTAAGCTATACGGAGTACTTCTAGGCTTCCCCTTCACTGGCCGCGACAGCAGGTACAGAAGACCCCGTCAGCGGGGTTCTCCGGCGCGATACATTACATCTGGGGATCAGACCTGGGCATACGCATTGTTCTATTGGTGGAGTGTTTGGAGGCTTGGTAATGAGAGACTTCACCAATGTTTTCGTCTTACGCCCGATGCCGATCTTCATCTCGCTCAGCCCCCTTTTCCTTTATTGCCAGGTTTTGTAGGCATGGAGCATAAAATAGGGTTCCGCGCCATGCTCCGTGTACAGTTCGCGATGCAACTAACACCCACAATAGCAACACTGCGCTACTGAGGATCTTCAGATAAAAAGTTAGTACCTATCATTTATTTGGAGAGCAGAAAATGAAAAAAAAAACAGGATGGACATACGGTACCGAGAACTTTGAAGAACATGATGTCCATTTCAAGGCCCAACTCTATAGTGTTTGCGGAATACACCCCAAGTGGGAACGTAAATCCCCACCAACCCATGTTGAAAGGAAACGGAGAGCTGTATAGAACGGTAGCTAGGGCAAACACGAGCCAAATCAAGCCGAAGCTCCACATGAGGAGGGATATGAAGACACCCAAGACATATGCAATGTGGCCTGCGATAGGGTCGAGGAACTGGGAATCCTGCGACAATACCCGTGCTACCTTCCCAATGTAAATGATGCTGACAGCGTATTAGCCCAGAGTCTTAGGGCGCCCAAGGGAAATCTGCAAGACACTTACCCGAACCCACCAAAGCCAAGAGGGCCCAGCGGTAGAAAACAGCTCACAATCAGTTCCCTCGGTGGAAGCTTATGCACTGCTAATCGCTGATAATATATTACCAATACCACAATGGCCATCGGAGTGCCCATACCCCAGAGAATGAATGAGGCGAGGAGTGTTCCCATCGCATGGTGTTTGTCTGCTAAGATAAGAGCAACCTCGGCGCCAGTACCCGCTGCCACAATAGTCGCTGCGATTGGCAATAATTGGACCGCAGTGAACCGATCTAGCGAGGTGATATAGCGCTGAGACATTCTGATCGGATGTCAGTATCTTAAAAATTGGCATGTCGAGGACTGTAGACCTACAAAATAAAGGTCAGGGACGAAGTTACAGAAGCTGCAGCTACCACGTCGATCATCCATAAAGTCCATGCAAATGTTTTGGCCCATTCACCCCAGATTGGCACGCAAACTAACACCCACATCTCAATGAGTGTAGCGAAGCCCATCGGGATTGTCCCCAGGAAGAGCGAATTGGTTGGGTCTTGAATCATCACCTGCCATATTTCAGGATATAAGGTGTATCGGAGGACAGAAGTAATAAAAGCCAGAGTAAATAACACCGCATTGAGTAGGAAGAAGACGATCGACAGGTAATAGAGCACTGGAGTATCGAAAGGGATCGATACCATCAACACCGAAACAATGCCAGTGCCCATAGTCACCGCGAACCATCTATATATTTTTGTCAGCACAAACCGGCAACGTTTTTGAAGGAGGAGAGACCATACGACGGACTGAAATTTCGCACGATGCGTCTCCATCCCGCGTTATACTTCACCTGGGTTTTGGCGCAGGGTAGTTTAGATGACTTTTCCATAGCAAATGAAATTCATGAAGTTCGCAAAATACCTCGAATAATCTTGAGGAGAAGAAATTCAGACTCATTTTGTTGGCAACCCCTTGGGGCAGAACCAGTCGGCCGAGTGCGAAAATCGCCGGGATGTGTCATACTGTAAGCCTTTTTTGAATTAGAAACCTCAGGTTTAGAACGATTTATCCCAAATTGAGAAATCCATGATAGCATACACCCTATGTGATAAACAGATACCCGTTGTTCGCTATGGTTTAGCGGTAGAATGCTGTACTACATACATCAATCGCATTTGGTTGCAAATATACCAAACCAAGCAAAGCTACTTTACCCACGAAAGAAAGCAAGAAGCCCAGTCAACCTATCGATCGTATTCCAAGCTAATAGAGGACTGGAGGAGAAAGAACAAAGAGAGGAAGAGGAAGGAAGGGGGAAAAACAGCATCTGGCCTGAAAACCCAGGCACCAACACACTTAAACCACTGGCCATCCACTTGAGAAATCGATCTGATTCCACCCAAAGAGTTTCTGACTATCGGCGTAGCCAACAGTAGTATCAACGTAGTGGTAGTAAAGCACTGGGCCGAGGCTAGGATCGGTGAATACGCCCCTGGAGAAAGGTTAGGTCAATATTCGAGTTTGGAATACGATCGAAATCGAAAACTTACTGTCCACCAGGACCATAGACTGTCCCGTGACTTTCTAGAACAACTGTGCCTCCCCCGCTTGTGCAAGCAGTGCCCGATGCATCAACCTTGGATAGGAAAAGAGTTAGGGCGAGTGTCTAAAGCGGGAAATTGGGTAACATACAAATCCGCTAGTAGGCGAGGTCGATCGGCAGACCTTGATCTTGTATTCTGCTCCGCTGGCAGGGCGAGATGTGTCGTAGCCACAACAGATGCCGGCAGAGTAAAAGAGATAGTAGTAGCTTCCATACTTATACATGTAGGACCCCTCCACAGCGTGTGTTCCAGAGGAGTCATAAGCCAGATTGTAGGACGAAGACGCGACTTTAGTGGCATCCGAGTTCATTGGAGCCTGGTAGATATCGTGCCAAAAGGAGCCGAAATTCATATAGTAAGTACCACCAGCATTGAACAAATTGCCATCAATAGCATTATATGCCTTGGCAGATGACGAAGCAATACCAGTTGCTCCATGGTCAGTCCAGGAGCCCAAATCCATGGTTGCAGATGTGGCTAGTCCAAGGGCTGAATTCTGTGAACCAAACGTCGACACAGAGTAATAAACATAGTAAAGACCATTCACAAGCTGTGCATCGGGAGCCTAGCATGGAAGTCAGTACCCAATATGTTGTTACTTGCGGACAAGCTTTGTGGAAAGGGTAATGCTTACCCACAGGTCATCATTTCCGGCGAGATCAATAGAAGACCCACTAGGCAAGATGGACCCAATCGTAGTCCATGGGCCGTTGATAGATGAGGCGCTGGCATAAGAAATCTTGTTGCCAGTGGAAAATCGGAAATAGCGACTGTCCGATGATCTTTGTATCAACGACGGGTCGTGCACATTGCACGCCCCTGAACAGCTGCCAGGGTTTGCATATCCGTGCACGAGGGCTGCGAAAAGCACTGGCTTGATGATATTACCAAAATGCATCGAGGGAGATGATTTGTATGTTGAACGAAGAGCAATGAAGCTTCATTAATGGGTTTGCCTGGACATATTTGTATACATTATTTGGCGAGGGCACGCATCATTCGTGGAAATCCGAGGTTTTCCCCCACCGGCACGGGTGAGATCTTCTTCTGCAGCGAGCATATCCGATAGTCTGGATACAACGCACACGAGAGGGGAAATATACTAGGCTCCTGAGGGTAAGAGTCTAAAGCGGAAAGAAGCAAATCCTTCAGCAAATTAACTAGTCGTGGGAATTAGAGCACCGACTGGTGGAATTGCCGAAAACTATAGGCAAAAGCACGCCAAGTTCCAGGGAATCCCAATTCGAAACAACAGTCATTTCGTCACGGATAAACGGAAGTGCAAATACCCGAGGAATGTTTCATAATTTCGAGTATAGCAATGTATTTAACCGAACCGAAGTCGGTCATCGTTGAAGTCATAGCTTAATTTATTGAATCGTTATGCATAACAAGGTCCACAATGTTCACAGCAAACCAGCCATGACTCTCATCAATGCTTCATCCTCGTCATGAAAGGCGTTCAGCGCATTGGGCGAACGCGTGTCATCTGGAGGGGCCAACCCCACATCTGCCCCAGCGGCAATATTCGATCCGGGTTGAGGGTCAAAGTAGAATCCACCGGCTATTTCAAAAAAGCTGCTGAGGTCTTCACAGACTTTAGATTCAGATCCAGCCACTGTACCAGGTGACATTGGCCAGAAAGCGTTAAATGAGAGCTGAGGAGTAGCAGCCTCAGATATTTGATGAAGGCTGGAAGTACGTGCAGCAGCAGACTCCGTTGTGGTTGATATCGGCGTTGGATCCCAAGTACCGTGGGATGAATACCTCGTTGAATAGATGATTGTCGGCCAGCTTCGCTATCCCACCTGAGGTTCAATCGAATCCGTTTCAAACTGTGAAGAACTTTTTGCAATCTTCGGGAAGTAGGGGCACGGGCTGCTGAGCGGCGAACCATATCTACAGCCGTGTAAAATTCGGGCCGGCAAGAATGGCTGAAACGCGCCGGGGCATGTAAGACGGCCAAGAAGAGAGCGGCAAGGGCAGATAAGAGAAAATAGTTGAATGGCTCTGGGTGCTGGAAATATATACTTGAGACCTGACTGAAATAGTCTAGCATATGAACGGTGCTCTTCGCTGTTTCTACGGCAGTCGAGGCACCGGTCACGTTGTCCGCTATCCGCTCATTATTAAACAGATTTTGTCGATATACAAGAATCCGAAGTTGGTTTGCTTGTAGAGCAAGAAGAACTTGAAGTATTATAGCTCTATCAGTGTGCTCCGATCCGGCGGGAGAGCGCCAAGTTGGATCAAAACGTAATTCACGGGGAATGGAATGGATCCATTGCTGAACCTGAGCGTCCAAACAAGCGCAACCATCTGAGGTGGCCGCTTGTGACTGGTTGGGCCATCCAACGACCAGGCCCCAGATCTTTGTGCTCAGGCGCGCGTGAGAGATCATGCAAGTTAAGTACGGAGTTGAGTGGTCCGGCTCAGGCAAGTTGGTATCAATGTCGGAATCTTGAATGGCGAAGGGCAAACCCGTACCAAAGGCACACTTGCGATCTAACACGTATATGCACCAGAACAGTCGGCTTGCCCATGTCCATTCCAATTCGCCCGGGAAAACGCCTCCTGTCTTTTGCCACGTTTCTTGACGATGAAGACCTAGCTCCGTACTCCCTCAAACTGCCATACCAATCAAGCGTCCGGCAATAACTTCATCATCGTGGTAAGAGTGAAAAATCGACTGCTACAGTCAATACCTTTCTTTTGGATTTGAACACCATGGGAACAAAACAAGGAACGGTTTGAGATACACACCAACAGGGTCAGAATGAGAATTTCTTTCATATCAACCTCGGCAATTTTAAATCGACTGGCGAAGCGATGCTCTACACTGTCGGCCGGCTGGGCGGCACGCTCGCTGCGCCCGTGTGATTCGACTAGTAGAGCGGTCGCCAACAGGATCTTCAGCATCTGGACATCGCGCGCAGAGAACCAATCCTGATCCGAGGTTGTCTGCGTCAACAACACAGAGGAAGATGCAGTGGCTGAATCATGAGAGCGGTAGAACTCGAGCACATATGCTCGCACTCCATCCAAGTCGACACAGAGGTACATCACACCGACTGTGTCCTCATAGACTTGCACCAATCGCAATGTTTCATCTGCACTAAGGCTTCTCAAAGGATACCCAAGAGGAGTATTCTCACTTCTCTCCGACGGCGCGGGACTAGGAGCAGTTGATAAGTCGAGGTCCTCACCGCGATCGTCAATTGCAGCACAGTCGCCAGCTTGGTGAGATAAGGACCTTTGAGATCGAGTGAGGCCAAGCTCCGCACTCGTGGGCCCGAAATACGTCGGAGACTTAGGGGCATCTAGGATACGGTGCAGGCCCCCTGTGGTGGGTGGAGCTGACAGATTGGAGGCTGAAGCAGGACCAGGGGATTCAAGGTCAAGAACGCGGGCGGAGAGGGTCCGTATTTCCCGCCGCAGAGTCTCCAATTGCCTCTCCACATTTTGGAATCTCACATTCGCTCTATAAAATCAGTAACTGCTTATATAGTCGATAGAAAATGGTAACTGAGGAATTTGGGACATACCCTTCATCATTGGGGTCAGTCTCTTGGATTGACTTGCTAGGAAGGCGATGAGTGGCATAGACACAAGGAATTTGATCACGAGAACACCTGACGCAGACCAAGCCACTACTACATTCCAACTTGCGTCGTTTGCATTCATTGCTAAGGTAGGTCAGTACCAAGCTGTAACAGTGAGCCCACTGAGCGCTCACTAAATGCTTACTAAGTGCCCACTGAGTGCCCAGGTGTGATTGGCTGTTTAGTAAGCGCTTAGTGAGTGTGTTTGATTACTTAGAGATTTGTCAAAGGCATCTATTATACACCTACAGAGGAACAACGAAACGAAGAATGGTCTCAATAACGCCCACGTAGAGCAATGGGGGAGGTAACATGGAAGAGTGCTCTGAAAAGAAGAGGGAGCATAGTGGCGTTAGACGTGAGATCAACTTATGAGAACCAAGCGCAAATCAGTATCAAAAGCAAATTAAAAGAAAATCCTACGAAACTCGCAAAAAGCAGAAAAATCGTCTGGAAGATACAGAACCAGGGACGCAGAACAAAGACAGCTATATCCCCGGCATTGTTCGAGGCATTCCTCGAATTAGAGTAACAAGTCTGCAATCTCATCGAATTCTTGTTGCCCTACCACGATGTCCCACTCCCCTGGACCTGGGGGGCGATCTTGGATTGCAATAAAGGGGAGGACCATGGGAGCCCCCATCTATAACATTCGGCATTCCGGCAACAAAGTTTCTGGTGACATCAACTTGGTTGGCACAGTAGACTTGCTGAAGTTGTGCCGGCTGTCCGGTCAGTGGTGGGATGTTGGGGGTTTGTGCGCGGAGGGTATCGATGTATCTCTTGGTTAGCGGGCGGGGTGCAGTACTCGGGGCCAACTGCCACTGCTCGAAGCACACAGTGTTCTCACTCGTATGGATAAGGATGACGATCCGGACGTCACCTACGGAATCTGCGAACCATTTTCGTGCATCCTGACGCAGCCGACCAAGCGACTCAGAGACACCTGTTTCAATCACAAGTGATGGATAGCCTGCGTTTTCAATGGGTCGTGCATGGCGAGAGGGGGGCAAGTACGAGTTGTCTGCTTCTTTGCCTTTGCTTGTCCCAAAGTGGTATGTTTTAGATCCAACCCAAACCACCTCCTTACGAGGGAGGCCCATATCTTTAAGTTCATCGTGGATTACCGTAGTGAACTGTGATGTAGCGATCTCATGTTCTCCTCTGGGGACAACCTTGATGAGGCCAGTCGTGCCCTCTCATTGGAAGCGATACGGGACACCGTTAAGCGCGTTGCGGTCGGTCGTAAGAGTTTCAACTATTGTTGATGACAGGCCAAAAACCACAATCCACTGATTGCCGCTGGTATGGTCTTTAAACCATTCAATGATCCGGCGTGCCTCGTGGTGCAGTGACCCTAGTGAAAGCGAAATCACGTAGCCTCGCGGCAGATCAGACATGAGTGTGGGGGCTGGATCTGACATTACGTTCCGAGAAATTTGGTTCGGTCGACGAGATATCACAGATCTGGACGAATCAGTAGATTCGGGGTCTGCAATAACGACATGGCGAAAATGAGTAACGTAATTCACATACGAGCCGCCACCACATACGACCCGCCACCCCATCCAAAAACGCGTCCATGAATTAGTACCTAGCTAATTCAACCACCCACCATGCCACCAAAACGCTCTCAATCCTCTAAAGATTCAATAGAGAAAGAGGGTAGGATCTTATTAGCTATCCAGGCTTTTAAGAATCAAGAATTTTCTAATATTTCTACTACCGCCCGCACTTTTAACGTACCGCGTTCAACCCTTCGGGACCGCCTCAGTGGTATACAATACCGCGCGACTTCTCGCGCCAACTTGACTAAATTGACTGTAATTAAAGAGGAATCTCTTCGAAAATGGATAATCTCTATGGATTCTTATAGATCGGCCCCCCGGCCCTCTATAGTATAAGAAATAGCGGATCTTCTTCTTAAATAACGCGGAACCACCCTGGTTATTTCAGTTGGCTAAAATTAGGTTATACATTTTATTAAACGGTACCCTACCCTTATATCCCGATTCTTAAGACGTTATAATTACAAGCGCGCGAAATATAAAGACCTAAGGATTATTAGAGAGTGGTTTAATCTAGTTCAAAAAACCATTCTTTAGTATAGAATCGATCCGGACGATATTTATAACTTTGATAAGACTGGATTTACTATAGGATTGACTGTAATAGTAAAGGTTATAATATAACGTGAATACTATGGTCGGAGATTACTTTTATAACCTAGAAATCGCGAGTAGGTAACTGTGATTAAATGTATAAATACAGTAGGGTAGGCGCTTCCTCTATATATGATTTTTAAAGGTAAAGTCTTTATTAAATCTTGGTTTAACGGCCTTCTAGATAATTAGTATTTTGAAATTAGTCTAAATAGTTAGACTTCTAATAAAATTAGACTTCGCTAGCTTTAGAAACTCTTTATACTATCGACTTTATTATATATAGTAGGAAGGTATCGACTTTTAATACTTAATAGCTATAGAAGCTATTTAATACCAAAATTCGATAAAATTTATAAGTAAAACGATATTATACCAATTTATATACCACTATATTCCTCTTACCTTTTATAACCGCTTGATATCGGCTGTTTTATAGTCTTAAAATATATATATAGTCGGTTAGTTAAAATAAAAATATGGTATAGGATCAACTATATTAATAAACTCGACTTTCTCGAAGCATACCCTACTATATAAATTAAAGCTTTTAAATCAGAGATAATTAAAAATAGCTTCTTAGCAGCTGGTTTAGTACCCTTTTCACCTAATCGGGTCCTTTTAAAACTAAATATTTATCTTCGAATACCAACCCCCCCCCCCTAGTAGGGGTAGCGATTCAAGCCAGAATTTTATACTAAAAACCCCTACTACTAGGAAAGATCTATATCGACAGGCTTTGTCAATTAATGCTTTACTTTATATACAATCTCGAAGCCTAACAAGTCCTTCCAAACGTATATTAAACCAACTTATCAAAGGCTGCCAGCTTGCGATATATAGCGCTATTTTACTAGCGAAAGAAAATAAGGAGTTATAGGATAAAAATGAGAAGAAGAAGCAAAAACGGACCCGATCTAGAAGGCAGATACCTGCCGAAGAAGGCCTCTCTGTTTAGGAAGCTTCTCAATTGATTGCTACGCCGGTAGAAGTAGCTGAAGCACCCCCCCCCCCCTAAGTAGAAGCTCTCAATCAGGGTTAGAACCACGTCTACAGGCTGCAGTAAGGTGTAGTGGGTGTAGAAGAACTGGGCATAAAATTAACAGGTATCCAGAAAGATAGTTGAATTTAGTTTAATTAATTTAATGGCGTTATGGTTGAGATAAATATATTTAAAAACTAGATTATTGAATGGGGTGGCGGGTCGTATGTGGTGGCGGCTCGTATGTGAATTACGTTAGAGTGACCAAAGATGATGTAATGTGCTTAATGTAACGTGCAAAGATCAATTACTGTGACGACGTTGATTGGACGGGTATTGCGGGGCGGGCCGATGCAGAAATCCACGAATCAGGGAAAAGTCTCTCTATCGTCAAAAATGGGGTGCTCGCATGTCAGATAGTGCGAATGCGAATGTATTTGTAGTATGGACTGAGAGACTCTGGGGAAGAAAAGAAAGAAGAGAGAAGAGACGGAGGAGCTAAGGATTAAACAATTACAAAATCACCTGCTTCAAGAATGACAGGTTTCATGTAGATGGGAGACAGCTGGATCCCGTTTGCCGAAACGACGATGACCCAGATAAGGTCTCTGATAGCTGTCTACGCTGGCATTTCCGCCAGTGTGTGCTTTCGAACATGAGGGGTGCTGGTGAGAAACCATTCGAGTCGGATCTTCCACCGGGCGAAGGTATGGTAACCCAAATAAACGAAGCCCCCAATGGTCGTGAACGATTCGAAATGGAACTATACCACAGACTTCGGATATGGGAAAATGGGACTCTCAGGTTGTCCGTTCGTGAGGTTATCTCGCTATGGCACGTAAGCTGACATTTTCTATTCTTCTATTTTTCTTTTCTTTTTTATGCAATCAACAGCAAGTTCCTAAGTATCCAACTAGCACCATGGTCTGTGGGTGGCCTGGCATTGCCTGCGGTTTAACATGTACAAAACGACTTTTCTATGTTTAATCTGTTTAATCTTGAATTCTTTTTTCATTTATTCAAATTTTTATACACAATCCTTTCTCTATGTTCAATGCCCCTTCTTTTTGAATAATAGCTAAATATGCGACTTTCGACAGCATTCCGAGTCAGCTAGACGTGACGATATATTCTTGTTGGAAGGAACATCGAGCGATGGGTTGGCGACAAAAAAGTCCGCAGGCCGGATCATGAGCTGGAAAATCTCGACGGGCCTATTGTACTTGAGTTAGAGTGATGCGAAGAAGAACGAGTGGAAAGAAGAAAAATGCGATCAACATACATCACGGGCCAATCTTCCACACGAGGATTGTGGGTAATGCCAAAGGAGTGCCAAACCACCACGTCGGTGTCAACAACAGAGTCACCTCGAAGGACAGCATCAGAGACACCTTCGACTTCTGTTTGACTCTGCAAAGTATAACGACCTCCAGCATAGAGCTCCCCGTCGCGGTGCTTCGTGACCCAAACGTGGTGTTGAGCAAATTGAGCCCGGCGCGCCTGCACCGATGCAGGATCGGCCAATAGAGTCTGAGTGGCTAGTGGAATGAATTTGTATCCCACGGGGTTTCCACTGATAGGATTCGTTATGTGGGGATTGATCATCTTGATGGTCCGATTGAGCTGCGGAGCGGCATCGATCCAAGATGCACGCTCTATGGTCTGCTTGGTGACTTTATAGAAGTTCCCGTTGGGGTTGGTCACCGCATTCATTGGGACTGGGTGAGATTCCTCCACGACCACTGAATTGTTGGGGCCGTCGATAGCTGGATCAATTCGTATATTGAAAATGTGCTGGTGGTTCTGAGCGAGAACACCACCGCTCACCACATTTCCATACTCACTGAACTTACCAGCGTCGATATTGACCACGTTCAATATACCTGTTGCGCGTGCCTCGACTGTAATTCCACCCGACTGATCGAATTTGTAGGCAAAGATATATTCATAGTTGGCCAGTGTGATAATAAACTGGACAACAAGCTCCCGGTTCCGCGTGACCACAGCGCGCCCGGTACGCCAGTTGGAATGCTTCCATCCAATTCCATTGTCCTGTTCGTGGAGACAAATCACATTCGGAAGGGTTTGGGCGGTGCCGTCTTCCCGGGTGACAATGGCGTCGAAATATTTAATGACTCCGAGACAGTCACAGCCCAGCGAAAGGTTGTTAGCCATGTTTCCGCCGCCGCCATCGCCAAAGTCAAAGGCCTGTTTCCGGTGGAAAGGGGATCGAGGGTCGGCATACGGAACGGTCTGAACAAGCGAAGCACAATTAGTTCCTAGCTATATGTTTGGGATAACATATAATTTACCATTTCGCTGATGGCCAGCCGGTGCATCACGCTACGACCATCATACGAGACATCATGAATGGTCGCACCCTCTCGCGGATTGAAAGCAACACGAAACCGCCACTTCTGCCATTCGACCAGAGATTCGTTGGTGACTCGGAAGGACGGACCCTCAGGCTGGACCACATTCAGTGGTTTGAGATCCTTGCGCGTCCCCTCAGGCAACAGCTCTGGCACGTATTCGGAGGACTTGCAATGACCAATTATATCCCGCTTGAAAGTCTGTTCAAGTAGACCATCACCTTTGCCGCCTGTGGCGGGTCGATCTACCCGGATGATCTCTTGGGTGTGGGCATCCATCACAGGGATGATGGGCAAGGGGAACGAATAGAAATTGGAGTCTTCATTCCCAGAGCGTTTATCCTGAGCGAAACAAAGGCCTTGAAAAAAACGACGATTTTCATCGGTATGATCCAAGCCACCATACGGCCATGGCTCAATCACGACCTCGAACCCTTCAGGGAGATCGAATTCCGACAATGCTTTCTGGAAAAATGGTGATGTCATGCATTTATCGACGAGAACATCAAATTCGCTCCTAATCAATCGTTAGGAAACCCTGGATATTCAACCTCAATTCTTTCCTACAGTGTCAAACTGGCATGATGCTCCCTCCCCACCACCGTATGTTTCACCCGTGACTGCGAAACCACGTCGATCACAGATTCGTGGAACTGAGGAATGCGGTCCGCTCCGATCACATCGTATTGGCACAGAGCGAGACGCGGGGGCTGTGGGGTAGTTGGGCTTAAGCGACCGGCATGTTCAAGAGCTAGAAACTCCTGGAGCTGAGCTTTGGGTGGTTCTTGTAGGAAGATCTCCCGAAAGTCGATCACGACGTTTGGGTGAGCAGCTTTGACCACATCGCGGGCCAAATTTGTCTCCTCGATGGAGAGATTACTAAGTGGATGAGGGTGAGACATAATAAGGAAGGGAAGTTATGGTTTTATTAATTTTACCGGGGACCTGCAGCTCCCAGCCAACTTATACCAGTACGTACATGCTCGGAAAGGGTTCCGCTGACATGTGGAGATCCGGAATGATTCCATGATATAGACAATGATAGGCAACAGAAAGACCACAAAAATGCGGGGAACAATACAAAGAAACGATATCTCCGCCTGCGAAGATAAGCAATACGAGTTTCTTTCATCCCGAGGTCGCTTTCTATGTGAATATGTGGTTGATAGGCTGTGCGGATCATGGCCGTGTACGAGTATTGACATTATGCATATCCCGTAATTTCCCCTCTGATAGCCATAGGAGGTCTATATAGACCTCGGAAGAACGTCCTGTTGTGTATACTGTCTATCTTCTCCTCCTGAACTTATTCCAAAATATCTCCGTCATCGAGGAGTGTAAAGTATGGATTCCATACTAGACCATGAAACTAAAGTGCTCGCTCCAGAGAAACCCATCAGCGATGAAGACCAACTTGCAGCCCTTGGTCATGTCCAAGAGCTCCGTCGTGACTTCTCTCTATGGTCAATCGTTTGTCTCCAAATCTCCCTAATGGCCACCTGGGAGGCGTTATCCTCGGTTGTCGCTGCGGCCCTTACCAATGGCGGAGCACCATGCTTGTTTTATAACTAGTGAGTCGTTTTCAACGATACTTTCATATCGGAAGGCTGATTGAATGGCCACTTAGTGTGATTACCTTGATTGGTACAATGTTCATTGTCCTCTCGCTGAGCGAAATTGCCTCTATCTACCCTACTGCTGGCGGTACGATCAACCACTCTCCTCCATGGATACTTATCCAGGTGATTTTAGATGTTGACACAATTGGCTATACTTGATAGGACAATACCACTGGGTTCATTGTCTCACACCGGCATCATATCGGGCCACCGCATCTTGGTTTACGGGTTGGATTTCAATCGGCGGGCAGTTGGTGTTTTCTGCCTCGGCAGCCTTCGCCGCAGGCTTGCAGCTACAGGCACTCATCACATTGAACCATCTCGACTCCTATAACCCAACTAGATGGCAAGGCATGCTTTTCTATTGGCTCATATTAGCTTACTCGACTGCGGTCAATATCTGGGGTTCCAAGATCTTGCCTCACACCAATACAACAGCCGGTAAGAGAAATGCCCCAAACATTTGACAAAAAAATCATGGTCTGACTTACAACAGGTGTATTGCACGTCATTGGCTTCGTTGTAATAGTGGCCGTTTTGGGAGCAATGTCCGAGAAGCACTCTGCAAGTTATGTCTTCGTCGAATTCTCCAACACCAGTGGATGGGACAATGATGGGGTTTCCTGGTTAGTAGGGTTGTTGAGCACTGTATATCCTTTCCTTGGGTACGATTGTCCGATATACTCGCAGTGGGTTGAGAGCTAACTATTCATTCCAGATATGATGCAGCTTGCCATTTAAGCGAGGAAATGCCAAAACCGTCCCGTAATGTACCACTGGCCATGATAGGCAGTGTCGTTATCAACGGAGTAATTGGCCTAGTATATACTATTGTCCTACTGTTCTCTTTGGGAGATCTAGAATCCTTACTGGAGTCTAAGACGGGATTTCCGTTCATCCAGCTCTTTTTAAATGTCACTGGCTCCTCGGCTGGTGCCTCCGTGCTAGTCCTATGCATCACCTTGATCGCGATGGCTGCCAATGCTGCATGTGTGACATCTACTAGCCGTACAGCCTGGGCATTCGCACGGGACAATGGGTTGCCAGCGTCGGAATTCTTCGCAGAAGTGAGCCCCACACTGAAAGTCCCGGTGCGCATGGTTCTCGTGGTTGGCTTTCTCCAAATGCTGCTTGGGTTGATCTATCTCGGCAGCTCAACCGCCTTCAACGCGGTATTATCTATGGCTATTTTGGGAATGTATGCCTCGTATATTTCCCCGATTGTGTTCATGTTGATATATGGTCGGCGAAGCTCAGCAGCGATTGTCCGTGGACTTGGCTCAGGATCATTCAACCTAGGGCCACGATGGGGCCCAGTCGTCAACATCGTTGCCATCCTTTGGCTCATCATAGCAATGGTTTTCAGCACTTTCCCAACGGTGGAGCCGGATGTTGATTTCGAAGTTGTTGAATAGTTCGTTCTTCTAAGGTGCAAGCTTCTCACTTGTCAAGAAGTAATGAACGAAAATTATAAGGCTTTTAGGTGGGAATAAATATGCTTTTTTATAGATATATTTCTTCGATTCTCCCTAAGAACAACCCGGCTGTGCTGAAATTCTCACCATAGATGCTCTCGCAAGATCACCACCTTTTTGGGCTTAGCGTCGGGAACTATTATAGAATCGATACCTGATTGGTGTACTTTGGCCCCACTTATGCAGAGCCCCCAACCTTCCCCCAAACCAACCCCACGAACCCACGAACGAACGTCACTAATCTGAGCAAAACTCTGACTCAAATGAACAAAAGCACGATTAAGCGTTATTTCAGAAGTATTGATTCTCAGCTGTGATGTGATACCATCATAAGAGGCTCGACCATATTATGAGATGGTTGGAGTAGCTGGTAAGTCAAGGGGTTGCAACACCTGTCGGAAAAGAAAGATTGCAGTGAGTAACGCTACGTCCGAATACACATAAAGAACCGACTGACTTGTATTTAGTGTGACCAGAAAAAGCCGGTATGTGCAAAATGTACGCGCTCAAACCGAGTATGTGGCGGGTACCAGAAAGACACAGTATTCGTGCTGGTTCAACCAGATGCTGAGAAAACACATATCTTTCTCAGACCCTCTGCTTCTCTACAGGGAGTTACTAAAAGCACAGAGTCGAAGTCTGCTGTCTCCAGTTCAGCGACCGTGGTTACAGGCAATGAATTCACCCGCTCCTTTATCGAGACAAGCTTTGCATACGCGACAATGCATAGACGCATCGAATGCCATAACTTGATCCAAGCCTTCCTGCTGAACTGTTTTCCATTCGATTGGCCCCTAACATCACACTCCTGGATTCCCTTACTTGGGGAGTTGCCTACCAAAATTCAAGCACTAGAGATGTCAAGCGCAGCAGTCGCCGCCTCGGCGCTTGGACACGTGTTTCACAATAATTCCCTCGTCAAGCAAGGTCTAAATCACTATATCCAGGGCCTTCGACAGCTGCAAAAGGCATTATGGGACCCCAGTCTCATGCGCGAAGATGGAACTTTGGCTGCGTGCATGGCACTCAGTCTTTACGAGGCCCTTGAATCCCCCAACATGGGATCCGAAGGGCATTTTAATCACTGTGGTGGTATAATCACTTTGATTCAATCCCGCGGTCATGAGATGCATTCTTTAGGCGCGGGACATCGATTGTTTCTTGGTGCTCGAGTCCCGGCGGTAGGTCTTGTAAACCCCCAGCAACCTTGTTTGTTTATTGATCACCTTGATCTTAGATCTTGTTCTCTCTGAAACACTATACTTCGACTATCTTCTTCGAGTCTACTTGGATGGAACAGCCTTGGGCAGGAATACCGAAAACGTCTCATGATCACGTAACAGATTGCCTCGCCCAAGCCCCTATGATTCTGGAACGTGTGCGATCATTGCCCCGCCTAAGCTTCATCCAACAAGTCGATTTACTCCACCATTTGATTCATAAATGCTGGCAGATTGACAAACAGTTGGATGATACTTATGACGAAATGCGGAGATCGGCGTTAGACGTGTTATACTGGCGTGTGCTATCACAAACAGAGCCTTTGGTTGATTCTGAGAATCTGTTCCCAGTCGTTTTCTGTTTCCAAAACTCCCAGATCGCTGCTACGCTGATACTCCTATGGGCAACGCGAACAATGCTCTGGTCGGGTCTTTCAAATATGTACCAGCACTTGGAAAGGATCACAAACCTTGAGAAGTCTAGCTGTGTGGCTCTTGATATTGAGTTAGATCAAGGTTCTGCTTCGGAAGTGATAAATCCCATTGACCGCTGTGGAGAGTACTTATCTGTAGCACATCGAGTCTGCCAATCTGTGGAATACTTTTTGAAAGATGGCATGCTGCTAGCTGGCCCGTTATCTGTTAGTCCCGCGCTTGGGATTGTGCTTGATAGTTTACGGAATCGGCCTGGTCATGGTGACGAAATTGCGTGGATAAAAGCAGCTCTGGGGATGGTTCGGCGAAAAGGTCTTCGAGCTCTGCATGGTGGGAATATATAATAAAGCTAGTAGATGGATAATATCCATGGTTAACCATCGCCGATTAAAAAGAACCCCATATGTTCATTCAGGATGTAGCTATAGACTCATGGACTCATGGCCCCGGATTCACATCTGGCGGGTAGACCTCAAGTAAATCAAGAATATGATGAATTCCCTGATTGGGCCCCAAGAGTATCTCCAGCTCGTCAACATGGCTTCGCGCCTGCTCCATCAACCCTCCTAATACCTCCCGGCAGTACTGAAAACTCCCGGTTGACTCCATGTACTGCACGGCACGAACTTTGACTGCTCTGTCTTCACTGCGTTGCTTGAGAATATTGATGAGTTGCGTGTTGCCTGGAACCGCACGGATGCTATGAATCACAGGATAGGAGAACTTTCCCTCTGTCAAGTCCTCCATCAATCCTTTTTTCTCCGCATAAATCCCGCTCTGCAGATTCATATAGTCATCCCGGATCTGGAAGATGATTCCCAATAGCTCCACCAGTCGGGAAAGGTCCCTAGATCAAGTCAGCTAAGTGGTTCGAGATTGTACGACTGGGCTCATCATACGTAGTCGTAGTGCTTTGGATTTGCATCAATTCCACTGCAAGTCGAAACAATCCACCAGTTTTGTACATAACCATACGGGTGTATTCCGCTTCTGTGGGACACACCAGCGCGTCACGCCAGTAGAGGTCCATTCCTTGGCCTACGTGTAGATCCAAGAGTGCTTGAGTGAAAATATGAAATGCGCGCGGGTCATTGATCTCACTCAGCCTTTTCTGTTGTAGAAAGTATGCGTAGTTGGCTGCATTGATGGTTTGGGCGATGCCAAAGACATCATGAGCTACGGGATGTCCCCGACGGAGACGAGATGCGTCCTGAATATCATCTATCCTGCATACGTCTTAGCGCGGCTTCTAGTAAAGGCTGACTGAACTTACAGTAGCGATGCTGTATGCAGCCGATCAATGACTTCTTTCACAATGGCCAATTTATCATCCGGCAGATGGAGCCATTCATTGAAAGCTGATATCAATTTGCCCCGGATATCTTTCCCTGGAATAGAGAGTAAATATTCTAACGGAGCGCACACAATCTGAAGTTTCAGGAGGTTAGATAATGCAGTTCCAGAAGCAAGGCCTTATCATACCTTCTCATACGGCTCGCTGATCTCGCGAGCTCCACTATCGCTCTCGTCATTTAACTGGAACTTTTGTTGGGTATGATTTGTTTGGGAGTGGAGTATTTGGAAGCTTCTGAGATCTGGACTCCTATGGTGATATGTCGAAGCCGGCTTATGGTTGGTAAAGAATGTTGTCGGGGAAAGGTACTGGGAAATAAAAGCGAAGATCTTTGCTGCTGTTAGGCCGAGCATGTTTCCATTCGTCTCTCAAGAAAGTTCTAAACAACCCTTCGCCGTTTTTGCGAGAAAACCAACCTTTCATATCACAAACTCTCTTTTACGTCATATGTCAGTACAGGCTCCCCGGAAGGTCGGAAAACTTCTGCTCTCTTGGAGGCTTCATGCAAATTCAGGTGCATGACTGCAGGCGTGAGGCCAAGTGCAGCCAAGAAGCAAGATGTAGACATCCCTATGCGATAAATGCAAACTCGAGAAAGAACCGCATGGATGGGAAATCATAATAGTGGCCATGATTTCTAACACGACTGGGGAGGTACAAAGACGAGGAATCTCAAAGGAACCATTCACCAAACGAGAATCAGTTCCGGCGAAGCGGACCGAGCCGGACGTACGATCAATTGTGGATCTCACCCTAATGAATATGGAGGAGCATGCATGTGAGCATGCATATTAGATGCACATCAGGTCCAACATCTCTAGGATTGCTAATACCTGAACCATGTCGATATATTTTCGCCCGGGTAAACGCGCACAACGCGTAGAATGCCATGAAACCTCGACGATATCACCTGAACTTATTCCTCAATATGCGACCAAAATGGATCTCGGACCTCCCCGCACAGTTTAGATAGTCTGACAAGTCCAAGCAATATAATGCAGTTAGTTTCATGATGTTTATCCACATCCTTATAGAGCATGACCCGTGTCAGCCATCAACGCTAGGCATCGCCGTACGGCCTGATCGCCCCGCGATTCTAGCAAACTGCCCTGGCATATGCGATCAATTGATATTCTCTATAAAGAAAAGAAGCTGATTCTTTGTCGGGGCACCTGAGGGATTTGTGCATGCCACCTCGATGTACTTGATCTGCACTTCCCGGCATGAACCATGTTAAACCATGGAATATAACGCGGAAGAAAATGTAGACCCATATCATGCGATCTTCAGCTGAGGATGGCGCAACGATTGTGGCCCGCAGCAAAAACCGCGACAGGGGGCAGTTCACCCAACCGGCGGCCCACTTAAATCACGTGAAATATAACTGGTGGAGATAAGATAGGCTATTAGTCATGTGATTTGGGTGGGCCACCACACAGTTGGGTGAACTGTCGTCTCACGCCTAGTTTTGCGGGGTTGATGCCTAAATATGCCTGAATTTTAGACCGCTTTCGACACCGCTCTAGTTATAGTATACTGTAAGTTGAAGCTATTCCCACCCTAGAAACCATCAGTTTCTTCGAATCCCTAGCGTTGAAAACCGTCCCCGACTATATAAACCATTGAAGTAAAGCTATTCCCACCCCACAAATCATTTAGACGGTCGCAATTGCTTCAACGCCTAGAAATGGGTGTATGCGGAGATTTGTATCGTGGGAATAGCTTCATTTTTTTGAACTGAGTAAGGTTCCAAGGATGGTGATTACACCGCCTTCATGCTAGTTTGTGTTATCTTATTGGCTTATTATGCTCTACCGCCTGCGGGTCGGTCTGCCATACCCCAATACCAGTTGATAGATATATACAGAACAGCAAAGATGATGATATACAAGGTAGCTTGCATCCACCCCCAATTCAAGTCCTTAGTCCGATATCTCTCCCATCCGCCTCCACTGCGCTTTGGGGGAGGCAGAAAATCACACATCACTCCGTCGGCAATAGATTTGGATCCGATATACGTAGGCAAGTCGCCAGCATATGGTACACAGTATCGACCAAGAAGAGTCTTAAGTAGGCCATCTCGAGCATGTAGGCGGACCAAAAAGCGGGAGCTTTTGTAGACTGACTTGACGCGGCCATGGCGAATATTGCGATATTGATTCAAAAGAGCCTCCACCTGTCCATCTGTGGGAGGCCAATTTCCCGAGCCCTTCCGTAATCGTTGCAGTAGATTCGCCAGAGCTGCGGCATCCTCTATTGCCATATTGGCGCCCTGCCCGATATTAGGAGTTACCTTGTGAGCACTGTCGCCCAGAAGAACTAGCCGGTCATGATGCCAGGTTTCAAATATGTGTTCCTCCAAGACGGTCATGGAGGCTGTCTCACGATTCTCCCACAGTTGCCCGAACTTAAAGTCTTTGTAGAATACTATACTTCTCAGTTCCTCTGCCGCAATTTCAATGTCGCCTGTCATGTAGCGAGGGCAGTTCGGGTAAGTATATTTCTTATCCAACTTCTGTATGACGAACCAATACACGCGCCCATTTTTTCCATGGATTGTAATGATGGTCAAACCATCAAATAATGCATTCACCTGCTCTCCTATAATCAACCCCTCGATGGGGGAGGAGATGCCGAAGATACAGCGAAACTCCGCCGTGAGGCCTGTGCAGCGCTCAGCTCCCATGCAAATCAGAGAATAATATAGCTCATTGTCACTTACCGAATCTCTCGATTGCCGCTCCCGAGCCTGTCTTCTCGATCGCATTCCAGATTTCCTGCCGAACTTTGCTGTGGACGCCATCTGCGCCGACGACAAGGTGCCCTCGATAGACAGAGCCCTTGCCCGTGCTCACTATAACCGTATCACCGCAAGGCTCAACTTTTGTCACTCTTTCGTCCAGGCAGATCTTCCGATGATCTGGGTAGCCGTGATAGAGTATTTCAAGCATCTTCTGTCGATCTAGGAATGCGATTGGGTAACCGAACCTGTGCAATGCCATCAGAACCATTAAAAATACTTCCACGGGAAAGATGAGATGAACTAAAACTAACCTTTCACTTAGGACCTTGGGAAAAGAGCTTTGAAAGCTGTAACCGTCGGGATAGCGGATGGTTGCTGTGCTCAGATGATCAATGTGTTTCTCGACCAACTCATACAGTTGGAGTTGATCAAGAATGCGAGCTCCATTTGGGAAAATGCCGATCGATGCCCCAATTTGGGGTGCTGGATTTCCCGCTTTTTCGAGGACAACATGGTCAATCCCAGCGCGTTGTAGGCAATGTGCCAGAGTCAAGCCTCCGATTGATCCGCCGACAATGATTACTTGGAACTCTGACTTGCTCATTTTTGTATTTAGACAGAGGGGCACCTGCTAAGATAGACTCCTATTATTTACTCAAAATAAATACCACTGACTTGGATATATATGGAATACGAAGGGCTTTTTGTGCGCATTCTTGAGACTGACTCCTGTCCACGTAGATAGGAGGCCGGGTAGGATGTCTTTGAAATTCTACCTGATGTCCTTTTGAAGGGGGCTGCATATATTGAACGATTACATATCTTACTGCATAATTATCTACAGTATAGTACTGTGACATTTTGAGATCCTTAAACAAAAGCAATTTATTCCTTTCAATATCTCATCTCTGCGTGATTTCTTTCAATAATGTGACTATCGATGTGATCCTATCGTCATTGTTCACATATCATTTGACCTTTTCTGTCCGTGGCGTACCAAAAACCTTTTCGTACCGCTTAACATACCAGTAACATAGCCCATAAGAGCCATCCACGATTAAGAAAACAGCCACACTCCACAATATAAGGGGACTGTTAAGCCATGCAAATGATTCCGGCCAATACATCCAACGCAGAAATGCGAACCCCATCGCGCTGCACGAGCCAAAGAACCGAGAAAACCTAAAATATGTTAGCGTAAGCTTTTCAATCGATGATCGATACTCTTTGAGGCAATAATATTACACGTAAGACAGATCTCAAAAGTAGGACTGCATACCATAGAGTGTAGGAAGCACCACGGGTACTTCCACGACAGAGAAGCTGACAGAGACCACCAACGCTCAGCAGCAGCTGGGCCACAATAGCGCCCCAGGTGTACGCCAACGCAGCGCCGATTTCTGCGGCGAGAGCGAGGTGCCCAGTGAGGAAGCCGATGATTCCGATGGAGAAGATCCAATGGAGGTTCTGCTCGACCAGTGGCGCATGGGTCCATTCTCGTGGCGAGAAGATGACTGCGGCATACATAATGCCAAAGTTGATGATCATCGCTAGGAATAATACTCCCCGTTCAAGCCGATTTTTGGAGGGATAAATCAAGGTATATACAATCTCCCATGCAAAGTTGCAACAAAGTGCCAGAATTGACATTGCATAGGTCCCTTCATTGAACGACGTGTAGACCATTCCGACATAATTGGTCACCCACCCAAGTGCAGCTCCGAGGATGAATAAATCGGCGAGAGGCTTCACGGCTTGGTACTCTATCGGAGCTAGGGAGGGGTCGAATCCGTCCATTGTGGCAATTTTGCAGATCAAAAAGAAAGAATCAAATAATTCTGAGTGTGGAATCAAGCCCCTCAAATCGACGCCTATATATAGGTTCAGCATAGGAAGAGATACCCTGACAGCTTCCGTGATGAGGGCGTTCTCTGAGCCCTGCTATTCAAAACTGGGTGATTATGCATGAGTTCAAATTTAATTGCAACCAACACATACACATGAGTAAGATAGAAAATGTCAGCCCTCAATACCACCTGCATAAGTCATAAGTGTGCATGACGGGATTCTCGGTCCATGGTGTCAGTTAGCGTTGCCATGATTAATTAATTGATTCCTCATGTAAGATAAAGAAACCCTTGTCATCTTCCTCTCAATTAATTTCCTCTGTGCTTAGTAGGGCAGAATATGAGGCGGTATTCTGCTAAAATGACCGTAGATCTGACCTACATTTGAAAGATTTGAATAATGTATATTACTCAAAAAGCAATTTCAATGTTTGCGGTGCATTATCGCAATCGGGATATACAATCATATTGTATAATGTAGGTGTTCATATTCCCTGCACAATGCGAGAATAAACCCCGTTTCGCCCTAATGCAACTCCTACATGCATATCAAGACAGGGGAAATTTATCACAGGTACATATGCAACATTTCGGAACCCCGGAAACAAGAATTCTTCATTTCTACTCGCTATGTTTTGAGATTGACCTGCAGAAATCTCATAGACTGGCCATTGACTTAAGATGTATTGCTGTATCTGGTATGCGTAAGCGAGATAGCACCAGAGTATGTGCAGAGAATGCGACGTCAGTTGTGGATCTAGCATTTTCCTTGTTACTTTTCTGGGCAGGAGGACTAGCATTTAGGGAATTCTTCGAAGTATAGATGTTTAAACGTTGATTGTTCTCTCGCATATCCTGCTCTCTTCGTTATTGCAAGCCGATTCATATCCATTTTACATTATGAGTCTATTTGAAAGACTGTTCCAATTTTTTCTTCAGGTCAGCCCTGTCCTGGGTATGGTTGCTGTGAGCGGCTTCCTATATCTAATTGTTGACCACATTCACATCCCTCGGTGGTGGGACAAAAAAGCCTACCTGGTCGGACGAAAGAATCCCGAGAGAATTACCAAACTTGAATGCCCTTATGAATATCTTCGTGAAATCTACGGCAAGCATCATTGGATAGCGTTTGTCCACAAGCTATCCCCGACCCTTCATAATGATGACCCTCCTAAGTACCGGATGGTGTTGGAGATTATGGATGCTATACACCTTTGCCTAATGCTGGTTGATGATGTGAGTGCCTAAAGCCCTCCTCCAACTTTCTTTGATATGGCTCAAGATAAACCATCTGACTGAGATGCTTCTAGATCTCCGACGGAAGCGATTACCGCAAAGGACGACCCGCTGCTCACAATATATACGGCCCATCAGAAACAGCAAACCGCGCCTACTACAGAGTTACCCAGATTCTCAACAAAACAACGAAGGACTTCCCCAATCTCGCGCCATGGTTGATGCAGGATCTCCAGGATATCCTTGAAGGTCAAGATATATCCCTAGTTTGGCGCAGGGATGGAATCGGTGCGTTTCCTACCGCCACTGCGGACAGAATTGCGGCATATCGAAGAATGGCCTCTCTCAAGACCGGTTCATTATTCCGTTTACTAGGCCATATTGTCCTAGAGAATGATTCCATGGATGAAACGTTAACTACAGTTGCGTAAGTCAATCTCTGCCCTACAGATTTATGCTATGATTTAGGTTTGACGTTTATATAGCTGGTATTCGCAGCTCCAAAATGACTGCAAGAATGTTTATTCTTCGGAGTATGCAAAGCTGAAAGGCTCTGAGGCCGAAGACTTGCACAACCGCGAGATGACATACCCTATCATGCTAGCATTAGATGCACCTGACGGCCATTGGGTGGCAAAGGCCCTGGAATCTCCGTCGCCCCATAATATCCGTAACGCCATGAAGGTAATTCGATGTGACTATGTGCGGAACATATGCATGAATGAGCTGGTCAGATCTGGTGCTTCGGTTGAAGAATGGCTGGAACTATGGGGAAGAAAGGAGAAACTGGATTTGAAGGCATGAGCTTGTGCAATACATTTTTGTCACGGCATCTCAACTAGTTTAATGTGAATGTGATCAACCACAACAATAACAGCACTGATTAAATATCAGTAGAACCAGGCAGCTACCGAGCATTGGAATATGAGTATATTGATCCGACAAATCCATATGTGTTGAATGAAAAATAACTTATCCTTATATCCTAATGTAGTTATCCCCGCGCTTACGCCGAGCCGGGGATGATATAAAAACATGAATCTGGTAAACGGCTAAACGCGGCAGTACTGTATGCTTAATTTATCAGATCAAAAAACGTCACTGAATTATTTGCACAGTCCCCCCAGCTTCAAGTTCTCCTAAGAAGGGATCCTGGGAAGCATTTCGAATGTTTCTCAACAAGTTCTCAATGATATCAGACCAGTCCAACAAAATATGTGCTTTCGCGCCCGCCCAAAGCGTCTCGATCATCAAACGTGCCCGAAAGTTTTGAAGGCCACACTCGCCTAAGAGTTGTCCAGCGCCAGCCCTCCAAACATATCAAATCACCTGAGCCTGCTGAAAATTTCTATCAATAATCTTCTGTTCACGGATTCTGGTTTCCGCATTCCACCACCTTAAATTCGCTGCTAATCACGTTGGACGTCCCCGTTCCCCCACACAAATTGACAATTCACCAGAAAAAATACCCCTCCCATCTTTTTTTTTCAAATGGCTTCTTTTGTTCGTCTCCTATAACTCGACAGTCATATATGAAGACGCTCGAATCCGAGTGTCTGAGACAATATGCCATTGACACATTTAGATTCCGATAATGCTAGCGTCAAGAAAGGCTTTCGTGTTGAAGAAGACGAATTGGGAACTTTCAGTTCGAGTCTCACGCCAGCAACAACCCACGAGTCGACAAGGCGGAGATCCATCACCTCCCATCCCGAGGAGTCTCAAGATGTCCCCGAATTGTACACAGTGCCTACCACGAGAACCCGAAGGGACTCGCACATGGGAGAAGCTCTGGAAAATCTATCGCGGACACTTTCCATCACTGATCGACATGGGGATGACGACTATCAACTCAATACCGTGCCCTCTACCCGCATGGAACGAATCGGAACGCGCCGTTCGTCTCGGTTGCCCGATCTACAAGAGGAAGCTGGCTCTCCATCTGAGTCAAAGTCCCAAGGTGTTCCTCCCGAACTTGGTAGCTTAACGGCAGAAGTGATTTTTGTTCTTGTTTGTTCGGCTGGCCTGCTACTGTTTTCGTTTTTCCTCGCCGATATCACAGTCACCCAAGAAGAGTTCAAAGGAGCTCTTGGAATCCGCAACAGCGAGCTTCCCTGGCTACTCGGTTCTTTCACACTTCCACTTAGTCTCTCAGTGGTCATATCCGGCTCATTGAGTGACTTGACACCTCCAAGGTCCTTAATGATCGGGGCTTTCGTCTGGCTAACTATTTGGAACATTGTGGGTGTCTTCTCAATCCACCCTAAGACGGCGATTCTGTTCTATGTTGTACGTGCAATGCAGGGGATCTCCGTGGGGGTATTGGTCTCTGGGTCCATGAGCATCCTTGGTCGCGTATACAAGCCAGGCCTTCGGAAGAATCGCGTCTTTTCTGCAATGTCAGCAACCTCGCCCTTTGGATTCTGGCTAGGTGGGATTCAGGGCGGTGCTCTGAAATCTTATCTGTACTGGATCTTCGGTTCCAATGCTATTATTTGTGCTCTATGTCTTCTTGCAGCCTGGTTTACCATGCCCTCTCTCCTTCCAGTTGCTGACATTGTCGGGGCCGATGTACCAAGCATTCGCCAATTTGATTTCCTTGGCGCTGGCTTCATCGCAATCGGCTGTATCTGTGTGCTGTTTGGGTTGACTCAAGGCGCTGTGAAAATGTGGCCGCCCTACACTTACGCCTTGATTGCGGTCGGCGTTGTTCTGATTATCGCGTTTTTCTTCATCGAACACTGGGTGGAGCGACCTCTGATTCCCAATGGGCTCTGGAAGACGAAAGGCTTTACACCATTAATGATTGCATACTTCATCGGCTACGGTGGCTTCCAAGGTGCCTGGCAGTTTTATGCGGTTCAGTTCTGGTTACGAATCCAGCAAAATACTCCGCTCACGGTTGCACTCTACCTTCTCCCCAATGCTATTGTCGGGGTGCTCGCGACCTGGGTGGTGAGTCGAACTCTTCACGTGGTCCCGGGTCACTATATCTATTTCACTGCGATGGTTGCATTTGGCTTGGGGCCCGTCTTCTTCCTCCCACAAACCCCAAACACGTCATACTGGGCACTGTCCTTCCCTGGTGTGGCCCTCGTTACCTTCGGTCCGGATCTCTCTTTTGCAGCAGCGTCAATTTATATCACCAGCAATGTCCGTCGCTCTTATCAAGGCAGTGCTGGGAGTCTGCTAGTGACAATGCAGAACTTGAGTTCCGCAATCATGACAGCGGTCGCAGATGCCATCGGCACCCAAGTCGACCAGGGACCAGATGGCGACATCGGCTTGAAAGGAATCCGTGCCATTTGGTGGTTCGGGCTTGCATGTGAAGTGGTCGCGGCATTCATCACGTTGGTTTGGGTGCGAATTCCCAAAGAGGAGGAGAAAGAGCATGTTACCTAAGTACAAACTCATCCCGAGGTCTCCGATATGAGGTCCCCAACCCCCGGGGGTTATGTGTGACATGACTACTATTTTCATGATCTTGACGTCTGATGTTCTCATGGGTTGCTTTTGGTGTTTGGCTTCACGTCCTTTATTTTATAGACTTGCTCTTCGATACAACTTTCTGATAGATAGCACCTAGTTCACAATAATGCAACAACCCCTCCCCCTAATAGTAGGCTGCTAAGTAAATTGGTAAAGCTGGTTCCCAGGTTTTAATTATGTTGATTCAAATATAGCGGAATATTGGTCTCTCCCCTCGACGGGCACGCCAACTATTTGTCGCGTTCATCAATTCCGGGCATCCTCGAATAACCCATTGCCATTTCTTCAGAAATCCCTCGGTCACCTCCCAGTTCTGCACGTTCCAAGGGTCTCCCCAAACCAGCAGCCCTGCATCCATCGTTGAATCGCCACGGAAACCCATGATATCGTGACAGAGCTGCTCATCATCCCATTCATCCCCGGCTTCGATGAGATTATCGCGCATCTTAGGTAAAGGAAATAAGTCCAACCACGGGTGATGGTGTATCGATTTCTGAATTCGAGTGGGCTGCAGGCTGATCGGAAGGAGGCTGTTATCGTCCATGTTAGGGGGCGTTTGTGGCGAAGCTATACTGAACGGCGAAATGACATCGAGGTCGATCCAGTACTCCGACCAACCAATTAATCGCAGATTTTCCATGAATCCTCGAAATACGTTAACCTTAGTCAAGGTCATAAGATGATCAGTGCTCGGGTCCCCCCGTATGTAACTCTCATACGCTGACTTGGCGAATTTCTCCAGAGTGTTGTGTAGAAATTCGGGGCTGCGGTTGAAGTTGACTTTCGGATTGTCTTGCGAAGAACGGTCTTGTGAAGAATGGTCTTGCGTTTGGACGGTAGAGGTCGAACTAGAGGATGAGACTAGGCTCTTCTGGTGGATGTTTTTAATTAATGACAGTCGCTTGCGCTCTCCTGGCAAATATTGGCGGCAAAGATTAACCTCTGTTGAATAGACTGCAGCGAAAGTGACGTACGGTGAGCCCTCTGGTTTATGCGGTTCTGTCGCCGACGGCGTTCGATCGGGTCACTCAATGCAGGCCCGTTGTCCGTCTTCTGCTCGGCATCATCGGATATGGGGATTTGGTCAACAGTCGAGATTTCGGTCATTGTGGCTGTCTGCACTAGGGTGTCACACTTTGCTTAACAGGTTTGAAGATGAGCTGCCACCACATGCCAGTTGAGGATGGAAGAATCCAATTAGGCTTGGCGATGTGGGTCACGGAGTTAAGGCTGTTTAGAAGATGACGAGGATGACTAAGCGGATATGTTGACCTCGGAACCTCCCGAGGTCGGGATAACTATGAAGGACCCCTGATGCAGAAATGATTGCACGCAGACACCTTCAACCTCCTTTCAACCTTCCATTATTCTAGTAGCCACCCCTGGTATTCTCCTCTCTCTCATCCTACCATTCCCAGTGAGCGACTTTGCTCTCACACCTGTTTCGCTGGCAGGGCTGTCGGTGCCCCTGTCCCCCGTGGCAGGGTCCCTGCTTCACCAGTTAACTATCGTCCCGAGGGTCAACTCCCATTTATGTTCTCCATATGAAATTCTCGGTTGTGTTGGCCACTTGCTTGCGAGTTCCACTTGTATGTGTATCCACATGTGCATCTCGCTGTGCTGACTACTTTGTAGTATCCTCCTGCCTATGTCCGCGAGAGCGACGGTGTGAAAGGGTAAAGCATGACTTGATTCAATCCAGCTAGGCCACACAATATATTCACAAAATCTTGAAGAAAACATAAATAATACTGGCGAAGCACTCTGCACAAGCAAAGAGAAAAAAGGGTTCAGAGCCACGTGGCGACTCGGGCCGTCCGGGTGCTTCCGCAACCTTTCTTCGCTACCCCAATCTCAGTCTTCAATGTCCAGTCATTGAGACCTTGGTGATCCTATCACGCCAATGTTCAACAGGGAATACGACCTTGACCCCGTTCGTCTCTAGCCTTTGCTGCCCATCATTGTGTGGGATAAATGTCCCTGGCTCTTTGATTCCAACGTAGACAGTCTTGATGGCGCTCCTAAGCCTCAAGATCCTGGTCGCGCAGTTCATGTTGCCGCTAAGTCTTTCGTTGCATGGCTCCATAGTCGTGTACAGTACCGTGTTATCCGGAAGGACCTCATGGATGCGTTCCTCAGAGAGGTTGTATTCATCGGCGATCTTGATGAAACAACACTGCTCTGCGTGCGTGGTGCCTAGGTCTCCATTGTAATCTCGCGGGTATTCAAGCGAGTGCCCTGTTGATAGGATCTTGCCGTTAGCGCCGTCGACAAGTATGGCTCCGACGCAGAATTTGTTGGCAGCTGGCGGTGATTTTTGTGCCTGAATGAGAGCGAATTCCATGAAAGCCTCATGGTCCCCAACTGCGAAGGTTGGATTCGTTGAACCCATAGTATATCGCTCTGAAATAATATACAATGCGCGAACAATCCCTCTTATGCGCCAAATCAGCACAGCGTCCTCAAGAAATATCAAAGGTAAAGGTGAAAGGGAGTGAGTTTCTGGGTAAATACCTACCGTTATCTTTCCTGAGTCGGCGGGGGTCGTCGACGAGCAGTTAAAGCAACCAGCTGATTGGTGGTTCGAAGGAGGGGTAGGTACATATTACGTACTTCAATCCCAAGGTGTTGGGCATTACCAAGAGTCTCCCCTGAAACAACTCCCATTGAACCATTATTCTATTATTCTCTTGATTGGCAGACCGTTCGTGAAGTCCGAGCGACCGGGATTGACGCCCTACGCACTGGAATTTTTGGTCTACAATGGTTGACTCTCACCTCCTTGGCCTCCTGGGAAACTTCCCTCTTACCCGATCGCTGACTGTACCAGTTCTTTCGAAAGCAGCGGCACGCAAAGCCCGAGCTACATCCCGACAGTCCCTCAAGTAGTCGCGACTCGACTAAGAGCTCGAGGAGCCTGTTTTCTCTGTCAAAGGCCCTGCCTAGGACGCTAAAAATATCGGACGGTCAAGCGGAGAGCATAAAAGGCCCTCTTGGACTGAGTCTCCTATATTCCCCGACGGCACCGGAGATCGACTTCATCTTCGTCCATGGCCTAGGCGGTAATTCTAGAAAAACATGGACCAAATCGTCTCTGCAGTATAATTTCTGGCCAAAGGAGTGGCTCTCCAAAGATCCCGCATTCAAGAACGTCCGCATTCATAGCTATGGATACGATTCGTACTACTTGAAAGGAAAAGAGGACTGCTTGAATATACACCACATTGGCAAGTCATTCCTAGGTGCGATCAGCACTTCGCCATGCATTCTCAATTCTGGAACACACATCGTTGTCATCGGCCACAGCATGGGTGGCTTAGTGATAAAGAAAGCATATATCCTGGCTAAACAAGACGAAGTGCACAAGGCGCTGGCTGGGCGATTCGCCGCATTCTATTTTCTCGCCACGCCGCATCGAGGTGCCGACTCGGCAAAGGTTCTGAAGAACCTCCTCAAGATTGCATACGACCGTGCTTATGTCGGCGATCTGGAACCAAATTCTGGGGCGGTCCAAGTAATCAATGACGAATTTCGACATTTTTCGGCCGGCCTTGAGCTCTGGTCGTTCTACGAAACGCAAAATATGAAAATTTTTAGCTCACTCATCGTCGATCCCGAGTCGGCCGTCCTCGGGTACCGTGGAGAGCAGCAGATACCCATGACTGCTGACCACCGCTCGATATGCAAGTTTGACACACCTGCAGACCCCAACTATGCCGTCCTCCGAAACGCGCTCGCCTCTACTGTGAACAAAATTACCACGGTAATTCCGGAGCTGAAACTGAAGCAGAGGCGTGAGAGAATCAAAAATCTCAAGAAGTACCTGAAAGTTCCCGACATCTTAGACGATGATCTTACAAACGTCTGCGAAGCTCGGATGCATGGGACCTGCGGATGGATTTCGACCAAAGCCAGTTACGTCAAATGGAGAGATGGGGAATCCGGAAATGACAGGACGCTATGGATTAAGGGCAAGCCAGCAACTGGAAAGTCTGTTCTCGCTGGCTATGTCATCAATCAGCTCAAGGACTCTGGCCAGACATGCAGCTACTTTTTCTTCAAACATGGAGACAAGTCGAAGTCCAACCTAGGTTGTTGTCTCCGATCTCTGGCTTTTCAGATGGCTAGCTCTAATTGCGAAGCTAGTGATGCCATTCTAGGAATACAGGCGGATGGTGTTTGCTTAGATCGTGTCGACGAACATACCCTCTGGAGAACCCTCTTCCTTTCTGGCATTTTCCAGGCCACAATGACTCGGAATTTCTGGGTCATCGACGCCCTGGACGAGTGTTCCAATCTTCCGGTCCTTTTATATGCCTTTCTTTCCAACATGGACGAATCTATACCCCTGAGAATTCTCATTACAAGTCGGTATACGGTCGATCTAGACCAAGGTCTCTCGTTCATTGCACCCGACCTGGTCCAGTCCTTGCCAATCTCGATAACAGACACAGAGTCGGATCTCAGGCTTTTGGTTAAGAATAGAACCAAGGCCTTAGGAGTCGTTGGACCTGACGATCGAGATACATTAGCCGAGAAGATACTAGACAAATCTATGGGGTCCTTCTTGTGGACAATTTTAGTGCTTGAGGAACTTATACGCTGCCACAGCAGGAGGGAAACTTACCAGATTCTTGAAGATGTGCCCAGAGGCATGGAGTCACTATATAAGCGGACTTTGGACTATATGTCGCAGGCTGCTCGAGGAAAAGAGCTGGCCAAAATTATTCTTATGTGGGCAGTATGCGCAATTAGACCAATGACAATCAGCGAACTGGACGGTGCTCTGACCCTAGACACCCACGACTCATTCCCAAGGTTGGAAGAGAGTATTGCCACGCTTTGTGGTGAACTGGTGGTCGTGGACAAATATGGGAGAGTAAATATGGTGCATGAAACTGCCAGGCAATTCCTTGTAACCGGCGGACTTGAGTCCGAGTTCTTTGTCGAAAAAACTCAGGCACACACATGGATGGCTCGGGTGTGTCTCAACTACCTTGTCGGGGAAGAAATGAAGCCTCCGAGGAGCAGCCGACGCCGTCCTTCGGCACGTTTGCCAGCAGCAAGATTAGATTTCGCCGCCTATGCATACACAGCATACTCCTATCATCTCTCGAGGTCTGATCCGTTGGCGGCAGGGACATTCCAGCTTGCCGTGCAGTTCTTCAGATCCAATGTCCTCACTTGGATTGAAACGATTGCTGACTCGAAAAGTCTTAATCACCTCATCCGCGCCTCAAAACATCTCAAGATCTACGTCAATGCATGTGCCATTGAGCGTTCACCACTGGACCCTCGGATACAAGCACTACGACAGTGGACAACGGACCTTGCTCGGATTCCTGCCATGTTTGCCAACGCGCTCACGATATCACCGTCAGCAATATATTCGTTGGTACCTCCATTCTGTCCCACCGAGTCTATGGTATACAACACTGGGCGCTCAGGCCGGAGGCTCGCAGTTCTTGGCACGCCTAACAAGCAATGGGATGACAGGCTGCTGTGCATTGATTTCTGTCAAGGTCAACCTAGGGCCTTGCGCTATGGAGATGAATTCCTGGCCGTCGGTCTCAGTTCAGGAACTGTCGTATTGTACCATGCCACATCGTACCAGGAGTACAAGGTCTTGGAGCACGGTGAAGCAGTCAACTTCATTGCTTTCAAACCCAAAACTGACCTCGTAGCAACTTGTGGTAGGAAGATGGCCAAGGTCTGGGATATCAGAAGTGGGCAAGTGGTGCACAGCCTCGCGAGCCCTCCCAGTCCGCTGGGGATGGAATTCGATGGAGGTACGCTTTTAATTGCAAGTCGCAACAATTATGTCGCGGCTTGGGATTTGGGACACGGCGCCCGGCCGGAATCGGTGCGGAGGCCATGGAGCGATACCGATACGCTAGAGACGAACCTAACGCCTCCGCGTGGGACCCCATGCGCACTGGCTCTCTCTACCATCCACGGAATGCTTGCTGTCGCTTACAGCCGCCAACCCATTGTGCTATGGGACATGGAAGAGGACGCCTACGCTGGTAACTGTGGCAAGAAACTATCCAGCGGAGAAACCAGCACGGATGTTGTTGTCGTTGCGCTTGCTTTCAACCCCAATCCTGACATTAGCCTTCTCGCAGTAGCATACCTCGATGGTGATCTTGCCCTCCTTGACCCCTTTGCCGATCGGCAGCTGGAATGTTTTCGTGCCAATTGCCAAACCCTCGCCTCAAGCCCCAATGGGCGTCTCCTTGCAGCGGGTGGTGCAAATGGGATTATTCACGTTTACGAATTTGATACGTTCAAGCTTCTGTATCGGGTCAAGTCATCCAACTCATTTATCAAACAGCTTGCCTTTACCAGGGACAGTATGCTTCTTGCCGATATACGAGGCTCCCAGTGCACTGTCTGGGAACCTGAAGCTCTGTTGCGGGAGACCCTGAGCGATGACAGCAGCGGGGCCACTTTCACTACAGTGGTCGAGACGGTTTCCGTGGAAGCCAAAGCGAAGATCACTGCCATGGTGGTCCATCACACGTCAGAAACTATCCTTTGCGGAAAGGATGATGGATCAGTTGTACTGTACGAGCGGAAAACGGCAACCAGCTTGAGGACTCTCTACTGCCATAAGGCACCAGTCCGCCTGTTGGTCTGGATTGAACGGAGAGACGCGCTCCTTAGTGTCGATGCCTCCAACATGATCTTCCTGCACAGAATCCAGAAGTCAGCAGACAAAGGCTGGCTGAGTGATCTGACGGTACTCTTCAAATCCCGCCTCGACTCCGAGAAAGCAATCATAGATGTGCTAGTAGGAGAAATGGCGGCGAAGTTCCTAGTATCGACTCGCGAGTCTGATCACCTGTTCAACTTGGACAGCGGTAAGTGTGCGACAGAGCGAACATACCCACAAATGCCAGGAATTCGCAAATGGCTCCCTCATCCAGAATCCTCTCTACACATTGTCTGTATCGACAACGCCAAAGTCTGCGCCTACTCCTGGAGTGACTGGTCTGAAGTTTTATGCATTGCATTGTCGTTGGAAAATGACAGGGCAGAGCTCAAAAGCGCGATCCTCTATTCGGTCGGCCAAAAACAAAGAATTATGCTAGACTTGTTACAGCCGAACAGCTCCGTCGACTCCAACAGAATCACGATTATTGATTTAGACCACCTTGACATCGGAAACAGAGATAGTAGCTTCTTGCTAGGGAAGCAATTAGATGATGTAGCGGCGTTCGATCCACTTGCCACGGCTGAAGACGGGGAGAGAATGGTCAAAACATTAAGTTCGGCCGCTCCGCTTCGTTCACAGATGGCGGCATTCGAACTAAGCGTTGCCCATGTCATCGGAATTGACGAATCAAGGAAACTCGTATTCCTGAACCGGTCTTCTTGGGTGTGCTCTGTTGATCTCAACGAGAGTGGGTTAGAGATCGCGCAACGCAAAGATCCCCTGATGATCAAGGTCTTCGAGCACTTTTTCGTCCCATACGATTGGTTCGCTGGGAAGAGGGACGTCGTTTGTGGTTTGGCAAAGAGAGATATTATGTTAACTCGGGGTGGCGACCTGGCCGTGATTAGGGGCGGTCTTGACTATGCTGAGAGAGTACGTATAGAATAAGAAACCAAATTGAAAGGATATATCTAACCTTACAACCCAAATTGCAGGTAGTAGGCGCGATTTGCAAACCCACATAAATTGAAAACACACGCCTCGAATCTCAGTGACAACCCTGACAGAAGTAAATGCAAATTCTCACGCGACGTTGAGAAGTTCTGGACGTGAGCGTGGAAATAGCAGATCTGAAGTCGAAAAGCTCAACGGTAATATTCACAAGCAGCCTAGCGCACTGCCCGGGCCCCGAATGCTTCTAATACAAAGCCGACTACCAAGCCTCCGAAGTAAGTTACGCGTAGCCAAATAACGGGCCGAAATGGAAAGCTGCTATATTTCGTCAGAGATCCTCCGAAGTGGGGTCCACTGATCTTCTAAACCCGATGGAGCCGTTCACGAACTACCTATTCTTCTTAAGTAAGGGGAAAGAAGGTAAGTATCGAAAGATACAATTGCATAAACTGACTTGCAGTATTGAAAGAAAATGGAGGAGAAACAAAAGGATCAACAAGTTCCTATAGGGTTAACTTATCTAAACTCTGCGTACGCAAAATCAGCTGGAGCCAGGCATCTCTGGCGCTCTCCAAATGCATATAGACCGAGCATCATGCCAGTAAAATTCGCCCCAACCGGAGGTACTGCCGTAGCAGCACTGTTAGAAATTGACCCGATCCATTTGATGTCAGATTCTGTGTCTTCACGGTACCCAAATCGATACTCGGTGCCACAGTCAACTGTGAGAGTGACGGCAGTTTTTCTATCCAATCTATGTTCCACGATATCGCCCTCTGATGGTCGAAAACGGATGAAATGGCCGTTGCTGTCCTTCCTGATACCGATGCTGCTATAGGTAAAATAGTTTAACCACACCACAGTCCCAGCCTCGGTTTCGTCTACCGTCGGCTGAAAGGAGAGCTTTGTTTCCCACCTGCAGAGCTGGTGGGTTTGCTTGCGAAGGAACATAGTTGTGCTGGCCGGCACTGACAGGTTATAGGGTCCGCCGTGAAGACGAAGGTGATTGGGCCGCTCAGTAAGTGAGTAGTCTTTTACGAAGGGCGTGTCTATTTTATAGTCAGATGGGATCAGGCGGGTTCGCTCTTCGGGTCTCACTTTTTCGATACCATCCAACTTGCAGTTGCGGATCTGAAAATTCATCTCTCCAGGAGACTGGTGTATGGAATTTGTACAGACCAGGCCCATAGGAGTTGAGACTGATTTTCTGTCCTCCATTGATCACAGGCCAATCGTCTTTCCATTCCAAAGGAACTAGAAATGTCTCTCGGCCTGGGAAGGTTAGTATAATAACCAACTGATACTTTGAGAGGTCATACCTAGCACTGACTCTTCCCACGTCTCTCCCTGTCTTGAAGGACGGACACCGAGAAGGACTGCCCACCATTGCCCTTTGGTGTCCTCAACCAGATCGGCATGGCCGGTGTTTTGCACTTCATCCTCAACGCCATTGCGCCAGAGAGGGTTATTTGGCCCCAGTTCCCACGGTCCTAATGGACCGACCTCACTGCGGCTCACCCATTCGCTATGACCGCTTTCAGTACCGCCCTCTGCTGTAAACAAATACCAGTAACGACCGCGTTTGAAAATATGTGATCCCTCGGCAACACCAGAAGAAGATTCCCGGATCAATTTAGACTCAGATGTAGAATGCCCGGTGGCCAGATCAACAGTACATATATGAATCGCAAAGTCTTTGAGCTTAGCACCTTCAGTTGGTTGAATCTTTCTGTAGGTGGACGATAAATATACGGTTTCATCGTCATCCCAGAAAAGCTGTAGTATTCAACTGTCATTCTCGTGATGTATGCATGTGGTGATACCATTGCTTAAAACTCACATCTTGGTCAAACCCAACTTGATCAAAATAGACTGGATCAGACCATGTCTTCTCATTCCATATATCAGTCGTTTTAACATAAAATCCCTGTGGCCAAACTCGGTCATCCTGTTGAGGACGATAACGCTGAAAGCTCGCAGCGATGACATAGTAAACACCTCCGTGATAACGAATTGTGGTTGCCCACACGCCTCCTCCCGGCTCTGGCGTATGAATTTGAAGCTGACTGGGCCGTGTCAACGCATGACCGATCAATTTCCATTGAATCAAGTCCTGGCTGTGGTAAATGGGAACTCCGGGGAAGTATTCAAAGGTGGAAGTGACCAAGAAAAAGTCTTTATCGACACGAATAATGGATGGGTCAGGGTTAAATCCCGGAATTATAGGATTAATGTAACTCATCGCTGTTAGAATATGCTGAGTTGATCGCAGCATTGGGATGGCTTATATGTGAATGAATATATTCCGATTGGTGGAAAAACAACCCCGTAGAATCCAAAATACGGCGCGAGTTCGTATTGCAATGGAGAAGGTCTTTCAAATGAGATGTTGGTGGTAAAATATAGAATCTAAGGGATGTTTCAACGATCTAATGCTTTGTTCTTCGTGGGGATGTCAAATCTAATGCATAGAAGTTATTGAGGAAATAGACGAAGTACTCGATAGGGTCTCAAGCGACCACGGACGCTATGTGAGAGCTTCAATCTTGGGGTGTTTTTGGTACAGCACTTAGCTTTTCACTATAAGTCGTTGGTGATGGAGTTGATCTACCAGAAATCATCTGCCAGTGCATGGCCTCTTAACGCATACATATAACAAGCGCAAGAATTGTCACACCAAAAATAACCGGAAATGGTGGCTGATAACCCGTTCAGGGTCAACAAGTAGCATCCTCATCCGAAGTTCTGCCGAAGCAATGTGGGGTAACTACACTGCGCCTCACTATCCCCTCATCTCAATCCGGCAATGCGGGTTGAACCACCGCGCCAAGGCTTTTTGCGGACTTTTATGGCTGCTTTTTTGTTCTGCTTGCCCAAAAAATTTCACAGAACTGAATCGCGCGCGATGGCAACTGACTGTATGATTCAAAAATCGCGAGATGCGAGCCTTATCGCTCTTGAGGCTTTGCCTCATGGCCAGTCAGATACAGGTTCACCCGTGGGCCTTGAATTTCCGTTGTTAGAGAAATGGAACCAGCCTCGCGTCAATATTCATCGAACCTTTGCGACTTTCTGGTCATTCCTCGTCATGGGTGCGAATGACGCAGCATATGGTGTAAGTTGATATTGCCCGAAAGGAGACAGTATGATCCCAATATGGTGAGATATCTACTAACCATTCGCAGGCTCTAATCCCATACGTAAGTTGAATGCCCTACAATTAACTATAATCTGTCTCATCTGGCATACAGCTGGAATCATACTACCATCTATCGTACACGATTGTGTCTCTCATTTTCTTGTCACCTCTAGTAGGCTATACGGCCGCCGCTTTTCTCAATCACCGCATCCACTATATGCTAGGTCAACGCGGTGTGGCCATTATCGGACCAGCATCTCATCTCATTGCCTATATTATTAACTGCGTTCATCCACCTTATCCGGTAATAGTGGTCGCATTCGTCTTTGCGGGGTTGGGAAATGGCCTAGAGGATTCTGCGTGGAATGCGTGGATTGGTAACATGGCCAATGCAAATGAGGTGTTGGGGGTGTTACATGGGATCTATGGAGCCGGTGCAGTTCTGGGGCCGTTGGTCGCAACGTCAATGATTGCCAAGGGTGGTCTGCCGTGGTATTACTTTTATTATGTCATGGTAAGTGCTGAATGTTCCTCGCAGCTATTTGATCACTGTTTAATCAATTAGATCGGATGTGCGGCCATTGAACTGGTGGTTTCTGGCGCATGCTTCTGGAAATCAACTGCCGCCGATTACCGTGCATTGAATGTACCATCAGCGGACGAGACCAAAAAGGGTGGCTTGAGGGATGCAATCTTCAAGCGCCCAGCTGCCCGGGTGACTTGGCTCTGTGCATTGTTCTTGCTGGGATATGTTGGAGTAGAGGTCGCGCTGGGAGGGTGGATTGTTACTTTTATGATTCGAGTCCGGCAAGGTAGCGCTTTTGCTAGCGGTATGACAGCCACTGGGTTCTGGTTGGGTATCACGATTGGGCGAGTAATTTTGGGGTTTGTGACGCCCCGGGTCGGCGAGAAAGTCGCAATTTCGGTGAGCATCGCGCTGTCTTGCGATATAACGAGACTGATTCCCACCAGGTTTACATAGTTTGCTCCATGGGGTTTGCTTTGGTTTTATGGCTTGTGCCCCAGTTTTATGCATCGGCCGTGGCAGTGTCTTTGCAAGGCTTCTTTCTGGGGCCCCTTTTCCCCGGAGCAGTGGTAATGATTACGAAGCTTCTTCCTCGGCATCTGCATGTTACCTCAATAGGATTTGTCGCTGCCTTCGGAGGTAGCGGGGCCGCAATTCTCCCCTTTGCTGTTGGTGTGCTTGCACAGGCCAAGGGAGTGAAAGTGCTGCAGCCATTTATCATTGCCCTATCCGGTGCGATTCTGATTACGTGGCTAGGATTGCCGCGGGTGTCCAAGGTCAGGCGCAATGAATAGACAAAAACTCTCACATGTTGACACATTTGACATGTGAGAATGACGCGGGAACTTTTTGTTATCAGATCCGATAATTCGGACTTTTCGCTCATCCCGTACAACATCATATGTTGTACCCCGTTTCACGTGATTCTTTTCTTTTTTCCTTTTTTTCCTTCGCTCAAATAAAATGACCACATGATCCGGGGATATTTTTGGTAACACGTGAGCAATGAGCATAGCTGAGGCAAAACATCAGCTCATGTCCCAGATCCCGTAAGCCGTTCTAATAACTACCCGATCGGGCTGATCTCGGGACTAGTTGAACCGTGAGAGCCGTCAAAAGTATGTATTCTCTCCCCGCTTCCCCATATCAAAATGAGTCCAATATGCGGGGGAAATCCTGTGGGATGAACCACCGGTAGTTAGTAATTGTGTATAATTTTGTGGCCTCCATACATAAGGGAAATGGTAAATTTGGGAGTCGACCCTCCCGAGGTCGGGAAATGAAGTTCCCCGGGGCCATTTCCGAGATGCGCTTCCCTGATTGGTCAGCTCTTTTAAGCCGAGGCTCTTTCCCGATTGAGATCCTCGGCCCTTCTAACCTTCTAACCTTTCTCCTTCTTTCTGGGGTTCATAACCCCATCTTTCCCCATTCTCTCTCTTTCATCTATCCCAATATATCCCGTTTTTTCACAATGCCGTCACCTCCTCCTGATTGGGTTAAAGCCCTGAAGCCGGCAGGTCCGCAAGGATCTGAGCTCCTCCAGCAGGAGCGTGCTCAATCGAATGTCAACGTCGAAAGATTATCCGAGTTGCTACACACAAAGGAAACTTTGGAGCGACGAGCGTCCATCCTAGCTCTTTTGAAGCCCGAGAAAGTATTTGATAAGTCTCAGAACCATACTTTGGGCCGCGTAGAGCGGCTCCAGCGATCGCTGGGCAAGGCCAAGCGCCTCCAGCAGATTGCCGAAGAGCACAAGTGGTCGATGGAAGAGCTCCATGCGGCTAATGACTTGATTGGTGAACCTACTCCTTACGGTTTACACGCTAGTATGTTCCTAGTAAGTGAATTAGATCCTTGTCAGTAATCCAACTCTCCAACTAACCACTTTGGTCGTTATCTAGGTGACTCTCCGCGAGCAAGGAACTCCTGAGCAGCGCAAGCTGTTCCTTGAGCGCGCAGAAAAATACGAGATTATCGGTTGTTACGCGCAAACAGAGTTGGGCCACGGATCGAACGTGCGCGGTTTGGAAACCACCGCCACCTGGAACTCCGACGATAAGACATTCACCATCAACTCCCCAACATTGACTTCTTCAAAGTGGTGGATTGGATCTCTCGGTCGCACGGCCAATCACGCTGTGGTTATGGCCCAGCTTTTTATTGATGGCAAGAACTATGGTCCTCACCCATTCGTCGTGCAGGTCCGTGACCTCGAAACCCATCAACCATTGGATAATGTATATGTGGGCGACATTGGCCCCAAATTTGGCTACAAGTAAGTCGGCTCTCAATTTTTGGCCGGTATCAGCACTAATGACTACTCAGCACTATGGATAATGGTTTCCTGCTGTTCAACAATGTCAAGATTCCCCATGTCAACATGCTGGCCCGCTTCTGTCAGATCGACAAAGAGACGAACCGCTATACTAAGCCTGCTGTGCCATCTCTTGTCTTTGGTACTATGACCTGGGTGCGCGCCAACATTGTTCTAGATGCCGGTGGTGTTCTGGCTCGCGGTGTGACTATCGCGACCCGTTACTGTGCGGTTCGGAGGCAGTTCCAGGATCGCGATTCGGACCCGAACGCGGGTGAGACCCAAGTACTGAACTATAAGATGGTCCAGGTGCGCTTGCTCCCGCTTTTGGCATCTATGTATGCCCTTCACTTCACTGGTCGCGGTATGATGCGTCTGTATGAGGAGAATCAAAGCCGCATGAAGGCAGCCAGTTCGGCCGATCAGGAGTCGCGGGGCGCTGGACCCGAGCAGCTCCGTGCCGGTGCGAACCTCCTGGCGGATCTGCACGCCACCTCATGTGGTCTTAAGGCTCTCGCCAGTACCACTGCCGGTGAGGGTCTGGAGGTCTGCCGCCGCGCCTGTGGTGGTCACGGATACAGCAGCTACAGCGGCATTGGACCGGCTTACGCAGATTATCTGCCCACACTGACTTGGGAAGGTGATAACTATATGTTGACCCAGCAGGTTGCACAATATGTATGTCGCAGTTCTTTCTTCCATTCTATTTACTCCTAACTGACCGTATCAATAGCTTCTCAAATCTGCCCGTGCCGTCCTGGCTGGTAAGCCGGCTGATAACGACACTAGCCGCATTCTTCAGACATACCTCGACCGTCGCGACAAGGGAGCTTCATTCGATGTGCTCGATGAAGACAAGGACATTGTGGCTGCCTTTGCCTGGCGCACAGCTCATCTGACCTTCGAGGCCCTCAAGCATCGGGATGCTGAGAAGCGCTCCTGGAACAGCCTATTGGTTGACTTCTGGCGCTTGTCTACGTCTCATTCTCAGTACCTGGTGGTGAAGAACTTCTACGAGGCGGTTTCCTCTCCTGAACTCTCAGCGGCCTTGGATCCAGAGACCAAGGGCCTCCTGCATCAATTATTCAGACTCTTCTCGCTGCACACTCTAGAGCGTGAAGCCGCCGAGTTCTTCTCTTCCGGTGCGGTTACTGTGCGACAAATTACCTTGACTCGTACTACTGCCGTATTAAAGCTACTCGACGCGATCCGCCCGCACGCTGTCCGATTGGTCGATGCTTGGGCGATTCCGGACTGGCACCTGGACAGCAGCTTGGGTCGCTATGACGGCAAGGTGTACGAGGATCTGTTCCGCCGCGCAAGCGAGGAGAACCCTGTTAACGACTTGGTGTTTGACCCTTACCCATGGAACGCGGCATTGCTCAAGAATGAGCCGGCCAAGAGCAAGCTGTAAATCTTTTTGGTCTCGCGATATACGTGTGTTTCTGATGTATTTTTTTCGCCTTTTGGGTTTGATGTATAGACCATAGAGAGATCAGCTATATACCTAAATCTCATAGAATGGCCAACGATTGTGTTCAAACCCTATTTCCTTTCAATCGATATAATCTATACCACTGGGTGTCTTGAAAACAGAACTCGAGAGCGCACAAAGTGAAGCCGTACAAGGAGATATGATTCAATGGAGCTGGAGAATGGAGAAATATTATGTGCAATGTGATGTCAGGATCATGAAAGAATGAAAAACGCCCAGTCTAACGAGGGGTATTGGGGTAGATCGCGAGATGGCTACAAATGAATAACCCAGTATGGCTCAGAACAGTAAAATCATACTAGATGTCTGGAGAAGAGGGGATGATCTCAAAACAACAGACCGAGATCATTTCACCTCGCTGGTGTGTTCGTCGCTGTATTGCTCTGCGTGTTGAGTGTGGCTCTGGTGGTGAACCTTACTCTCCTTGTTTAGGAAGCTGGCACGACGGACAGCATCATCCTCGACATCATCCAAAGTACGCAGCAGTTCACCATTTGAACCATACATGTGGGGCTCAGTGCGAGCAAGCGATACCACATTGAAGACGTTGGTAGTTTTGCGGAATATACGGTCCATCTCTTCCAGTGAACGCATGGTAGTCTCAGGAAAGAAGAAATAGACGACAGGTACGATAGCAGCATTGCTAAGCTGGTCAGTACAAAATATAATAGTGATAGGGGACCAAAAAAGGACTTACATCACGGCGAAAATGACGTAGGTCTTATAACCAATGCTTTCAAAAGCAACAGGGGTAATCATGACAACCATGAAGTTCCAAATCCAGTTGGAAGAAGTAGACAATGCGTTAGCCGGGGCACGAATCTTCAGTGGGACAATCTCGGCTGGATACAACCAAGTCATCCCAAGCCAGCCGATGGCAAAAAAGGTGTTGAACACAAACAGAAATACTGTCTGTGCCACACCCGCCTTGACACCTATAGAGGTCTGTTTGTGACTTGAGGAAATGCTGTCGGCGATGGCGAGCACCGCCATTGAAATCGACATTCCGACCGCACCGAAGAGCATGAGTGTTCGACGGCCAAACTTTTCAACGGTGAACACGGCTATCCAGGACGCGATGAAATATTCCGTTCCGTTACATGCAGAGATAAGACGTGAAGTCGTGGCATCCAGTCCGACCTGTTGCTCCAGAAGAGTGGGAATATAGTAGGTGATCAAGTTGATGCCGGAAATCTGCTGGAACATTTGGTTGACATATGCCAACATAGTGCGGTGGAAATGACGGTCTTCGCCCATGGTGAACATGTCCCGGAATGATCCCGTTGCCATTTCGAGAACAGTGGCCTTGATAGCGGTGAATTCGGTGTCGATGAACAACTCATCGGCCTCGTCGCCCATCAAGCATGCCAGGACCTCTTTTGCTTCTTCCTCGCGACCCTTCAGAATAAGCCAACGGGGTGACTCGGGGAGTAACATTACGAAACCCAGAATAACCGCGGCGAAGAAGATCTGGAACGCCAGCGGGAATCTCCAAGCGACTTCGTTTGGGTCTGCGAACATCAATCCGAAATCGATCCAGTAACTGATGGTTATACCGCATGTGATCATGGCACCCTCGATCATGACCATCTGACCTCGTCGGTGGGATTTGCAGCATTCTACTTGATGTTAGATTACTTTCACTATTTACTGCCAACCTCACCAATCCATCTCTCGCAATAATCGAGATATGGAACAGTACAGTGAGGCGGGATTGGTTTCATTTTGGCTTACCTGACTGCCAAGTAGGGACCGTAGAGGTGTTGATTCCGTTGCCTGCATTTCATGTTAATGGATTGCCCCTCATTTGTTTCGCCATACTAACCGAACCCAGTGACCAATCGACCGATAACAAGCTGAGCAAGTCCGTAGGATGTGCACTGAAGAATGGCACCGATACACATAATAAAAGAACCGACAAAGATAGCCTTGCGACGACCCAAAACGTTACCGATCCAAATTGTGGGAATCGAGCCTGCGAAACATCCCAGGTTGTACGCTGCGACTGTGATACCTTGTCGGGTTGACTGGTTGCTCTTTGCTGCTGGGCTCCAGTTCTCGGTATATGAATCTAGAGTGTTGATTTCGGGGAAGTATTTGACGAAAGAGTCGAGTGTCAGCAAACCGCCAGTCACGCCTTGATCATAACCAAACAGCAGGAAGTCCATGCCAGCCAAGAAGCCGATGGCGATCTGAAGCTTGGTGCCGTTAAGGCCCAAGAACCGCCTGGTCTGCATACTGGCGTTGTTCAATAGTAATCCTCTATATACTTTTAATGTATGGACCGAAACGCCAGAAGATATAAAATGAGGAATATATATAACACCAAAAAAAAAGAATGATCATCGCGGGGTATTCGGCTGGTTTTAAAAAGCCGCTGGGGGAGCCTTGACCTCTCTAGACCAGGGGGCCTGGATAATCTCTTGCCCTCCGCTTCAATATACTTTGTACACCAAAACAAACACATAATGTGATTCGAAGCTACTGCTTAGGGCCCACTATTTTCCCTGAATCCAACTACGCGAGCAAGCAGGCTTCATGTGGATTGGCTGTTCCTACTACCTCCAGGTTTACAACAATTTGCATGGACATTGGACATTGGAGGCCAACCCGATACGGAGTACATTTCCACGACTTTTGGAATCCGAGTGCCCACCCGATCCAATCAATACATACCCGTCTCACCCAGGTACATAAGTACAAATTCATTAAGCAATCTCTCGGCTTCTCCAGACTCAGTTAGCGGGTGTTTTGGGCTTGTGCACGATCAGAGCCCGCCGATCACTTTTCCGCCTATCAGATTTCAGCCAAGTGGAAACTCTTAGGAAATTCAATGCCAATGTACGCCACTAAGTGCCAGTAATAGCTTGTTATTTGCTTAACCTTCCTCTCTGATCAGCAGCCCGGGCGCAGGGTCACTTGGGCAGTGTTTATGAGAGCGAGAGTCGCATATGTCTTTCTATTCCCCAATGCGGTCTGTACTCCGTACACCGGAAAATATGAACTTGCATTAGCAATCGTGAAGGAGAAATAAAATATTCTATAGTGTATATCTTTGCGCCTATAGATCTCTTTCGGTCTCTTGTTCCTATAAAGACTCCCGCATGGGGTCTCTCTTTTTTAGCCCTAGATTGCCTTGTATTATTTTGTCGGGTGCTTTTTCCGAGATCAACTTTGGAGGGAAAAAAGGGGAGGGACGGAAAAGAAGGGAAAAAAACTTGGCCGCGATTTACACCATGCCACCAATCCCCACATGTTGCGCGTCACCTCTCCACTACTCCATACTCTATAAAACCCGGGGCCGAATCCTGGGGAGCAATGCAACTTGCCTAATCAGGCAGTTCCGGCTGAAACCACTTCTACAATATATACAGCCCTATTGCATATCTACCGAATAAAGGTCTATGGGTTAATCGTTGGAGCAGTGGCCTCTGTATCTCAAGTTTCAACGAAACAATAAGTACAAATCATGCAAACCCTGCAAACTCCTAATGCGCTGGCTTAGCTTCCCTGCGCAATAGGAAGGAACGTTTCCTTCCTAAACGGGTAGGAGCGAGCCACCGATCCTCCAGATCGTGACAGTACCAATTTAATCGCCTCTTGAGTGTTTCATTCAATATAGCCTAAATCGCGGAATGCTCGTCCTAGGATCTTATGGATCGTTTCGTCTTTCCGTAGGGTATAATCCATCATCGAATCGCCAGCTATAGCCGCTTGTTCAGCCGCTTCGCGCTTCACTTTGGCATATAGTTCTAGATCCGATGGCGTTTTGAGCAACCAGTCACGAAAGATACGATGTCGCGTAGCTTCGGGCGAGTCGGGACCCCACACGTGGACATTGACGTGGTAGGCTTCGGGCCAATTCTCCACAAAGAACCGGTGTTGGTGCCAAAGCGGCTCGCGCAAGATGAACCGAAAACCTGCCTCTTCCAGAGGCTTCACATAGGATAGTTCATTCATGGCATCTTTCAGTGTCACATCAACATCAATAATGTCTTTCGCTGGTAAGCCGGGAACACTGGTAGAGCCGGAATGAGCAATTTCCAAGACCAAGGGCCCAAGGGCTTTTTGAATCCGCGCTTTGACTTCTTCGAACCGTTGCGGCCATTCTGGGTTGGGCTCAACTATGGTAATGGGAGGTTGTACCGTGCGGGAGGCTACCCGCTCCACTTGCTCTGGTTTATACTCGTAAGGCGCGAGAATCTGCGCAACTGTAACGGGCATTGCAGGAATGATGGGAAGTTGACTCTAAGCTGACGGTGGGGAAAGGAAAGTAAATAGACCAAAGGGGTAGATACTGATTGGTCAGCAATGTATTTTTGTGTTGATTGTTGATAAGGAATATTGATATTCCGGGTCTATTCCTAATAGAGACTAGTGAGTTTTTGCCTTGAAGGAGTGTTGATGGCGGCACCAGTTCAAGACATGGAGTACATCGATATACAGATTTCCTCAACTATGATTTTCTAGAATGATGCCCTTGCATCAGCCACTTAAGTCATTTGGCCCGACTGATAGAGTTCTAGGACAAGGCGTGCAGATCGCGGCCTATGACGTTTCGGGGCGCTCCAGCCTCCAGCGCGTGTTTCTGTATCTCGCATGTCCATAAGCTTGGAGATCACTACTGAATACCGTCGGGTTTCCACTCTGTTGCGTCATAAATGTGGTCTCGAGTGCCCCAGACATGGATCAAAAGAACTATTGGGTCTTTGTGATTTTGTGGAGGGCACGTTCTATCGATAGAGATCTGAATTGCTCAAGATTTTACTCGGTATTTACATACTCTATCGCAGGTGCAGCCCCTCCAAATAGTGATCACATAGCTCAAACAGCACTTTTACCCTCGCTCCAGAATCTGACTTCATGCTTTACATCCTGTTTCGCTGCCATTCTCGGAACTTTCTAAGCCCCGGAGCTGATCGCTAAGCTGTCAACCACCACGGAGTATCCTCCCTCTCGAGTACTCACTATCAAGTCTTAAGTCTCCCACGGCCCAATGCTCCTCATAGCACGCCGCTAGGTGTCGGAACATATATATCCATCACATCTGGTTACTGCACTTCCGCTACACTAGCACTGGCAAGTCGTTCATCATCATAAAGCTCGTCATAATATCTTCTATCCGTGGATCAATACGCACAAAAAGAAAGAAAAGCTTTGTACCTAGGCCTCAATCCGGCAAGCGACGATGATGTGATCGATAGGCTGGAAAATAATACAAACAGCCCAAGTAGCTTCCTAGTATGAGCTCCGAGTTTCATTGGCGAGAAATAGAGCTCGTAGAAGAATAAAGTTGAAAATCAGCTCACATGCATTCCTCGGAATAATATTCACTCCTCTACCTACATCGTTAATGGGTCAGGATTCCTAAAAGACCTGACGGGGCTAGAAACCTGTTAGCCGGGTGCCCCTTCTATCCATCCCTTCGAAATGAGGCTTGCGGTATTTGCGATTGCTGAGTCTCCTAGGGCAATATTATGTTCTCTTCGCACTAAAATGAGATCACTAGAGTCTTTCGAAATAGTCCTCCCAATGTTGGATATCTAGTATAGAAATTTGTATTATACAAGGGTAGTTGGTGAGGCTTGCTCAAGCTGCTACCACGGTACTTTAATGAGTGATGTTGTAGCCTTGTGGCTAACCATGTTTATTCCGGCTCCAACGATCAATTTGCACTTTGTATATGTATTATCTCGTCAATTAACAGTGGTCCGGTCACGATAACTCTTGGTGGTCTGTATAAGGAAATCGGTGTATTTTGACAATGATAAAACGCACACAAGCTTTGTGCGAGTCAGTTGGTTATACAGAGGTGGTACATTGATTGGAAGACCACCGGAATATTGCGCAGGCTTCGAAGCTATTTATTACTATAAGTATCTAGCCATCATAGGTTCTGTGTTTAGTGAGGTTACAGTCTCACTGGAATGAAGGGTCTCGAGATTCATCACGTCGGAAGTGATCGACCTCGAGTAACTAACGATATCAAATGATACAGCCTTATTTATTATTAGACTGATTATTCAATAGGGCAAGTGATATTTTCAGAGCATGACCCCTATTATTTGAGCAAAGATATAGATGCTGCTTGGGTCTAGCAAGCGTCTTGTCGAGGAAGAAGTAGTGCATACCAATCAACCCAGTAAGAATGTGACCAGGGCAAAGCGAAAAACCCCGAGAAATCAAGATATAACCCCCTTGCTTTATCGGGTTACATCCGGCTGTTGTAATGTAGGTACATGATGTACTACAAGGCAAGTTCTGTACATCCACACTTGGATTTAATGTGGCAGCTTCTACCTTGCCTATTTCAAACACTCCTCAGACTTCAGCACGGATGATTCGATCAAACAGATTTCTATGAGTTCTCACAGTTGCAATAACAACTGGGGAATTTAACTTGCAGTTTAATGGCACACAGTTCAGGCATGAAAGATTTCGGGGATGAAGTCTACACAAATCGAGATGACATCCCATTGAAAGAGACTCGAACCGAGGACAGTGATGATGAAGAAGAAAAGCAAGTCTATCCTTCGAGCTCAAAGCTTGCTCCGATTTTGATAGGACTTTGCTTTCAATCCTTTTGTATCGCCTTGGTAAGCTTGAAGATTATGGTTACTATTTCATGAGCTAATGCGGACGACTTACCAGGACAACACAATCCTCTCAACCGCCGTTCCCAAAATCACTGAACAATTCAACTCACTGGGCGACTTGTCGTGGTATGCCAGTGCTTATCTCTTAACCACATGTGCCGTCACCCTACCATTTGGCAAGGTATACACATATTACTCGACGAAATGGACATACATGATTGCTCTCGGCTTGTTTGAACTTGGCTCTCTGATATGTGCAGTGACACCAACATCGAAGGGATTGATTTTTGGGCGAGCAATTGCCGGCATCGGATCTGGAGGATTGTCCCCGGGTGCTCTACTCGTACTTGCGAATAGTGTGCCTCTTCACCGGCGTGCCCTCTATTTCGGGATCATCGGTAGCACTAGTGGAATTGCGACAATTACGGGACCATTGTAAGTCTCGCTATTTCAATCGCATAGATGGCGGCTAATTTTACCATAGACTGGGGGGACTCTTAACTGATCATGTCAGTTGGAGATGGTGCTTTTGGATAAATATACCTTTTGGTGTCCTCACCGGCCTTGTCATTTTATTCTTCTTCAAGGATTCTACATCACCAAAACCCAAAATAAGCCGCCTTGGACAGCTACAGCGAATGGATCCTCTTGGTATACTTGCATTCATCCCCGCCGTCGTCTCCCTTCTCTTATGCCTGCAATGGGGCGGCACCAAATACAGCTGGAACAACGCTCGAATAATTGCCCTGTTTGCTCTGTTCGGCGTATTCGGTTCTGCGTGGTGTGCTATCCAGGTCTGGAAGCAGGACGATGCTACAGTACCGCCTCGTTTACTCAAGAATCGAAATGTGCTTGGGGCAGTAATTCACGCTACATTTTTAGGTGGATCATTTTTTGTCTTCGGATACTATGTGGGTTCTCAATACAGTCCTATCAGCGTCATTGCTAACATTTTTCAAGCTCCCTATCTGGTTTCAAGCAGTCAAGGAAGATTCGGCCTCACAATCTGGAATCAACAATCTTCCGATGGTGGTGGCTATGATTGTGTTCTCTGCTTTAGCAGGGTTATTGGTAAATATTGTTGGATACTACACGCCACTCATGTTCGTTGGAAGCGCATTTCTCACGGTTGGCTCTGGACTGTGTACGACGTTCAGAGTAAACAGCGGATATCCGGAGTGGGTTGGATACCAAGTCATTCTTGGAATTGGAGCAGGAATTGGCTTTCAGCAATGCATCAACGCACTTCAGACTGTACTGCCATTACAGGACATACCAATCGGAATCGCCATTATTACATTTGCACAGAGTCTCAGCGGCGCAATGTTTATTTCGATTGCTCAAACCGTTTTTGAGAATCGCCTTGTTGCAAGCATAACGGCTTATGCTCCAAATATCAACTCAGACGCGTTAATAAAAGCCGGCGCTGCAAATTTATCGCAGCGCGTGCCCAAAAATATGCTGCCCTCCGTCCTACACGCCTATAACATTGCTGTCATTCAGACATTCTATGTGTCTGTTGCTGCCGCACTCCTATCTTTTATTGGCGCTGGACTTGTTCAATGGAAGTCTATGAAGAGACGACAGAAATATGATGGTGCAGCTTGATCCGGTGAATACCAGGAGTTGGTGGCTTTTCTGATTGATTGATATATGTATTCTATGGTGTTTTTTTGGTTGTTCATGGCATTTCCGTCGAGGGCCTTGTAAATAAACACGTTCAGATTGTTAGAAACGTGAATAAGTACCATATATAACATGTGAATTTCAACAGTGATCTCAATTTTCGAAATTTAATACAGCCAGTTGAGTTGAGCTACATGGGACTAGGATGGTTTAATGGTTTGCCAAGCCTGAAGCCGAATACGGATGCTTGGCAAGCCTCGTATAAACGAGCCAATCAGAAGACAGCTTAGCGCCTAAAGAAGCCTTTTAAGTCGGTAACGTTGTTCTCATACCCTAATTTTTCTATCTTTTCGGAAATGTCTATGTGAAAATCTCACCAACCGCCATAATTTAAGCATACCCCAACGAGGTATTGTCTCACTTTGGTGTATTGCATCTGCACTTGCCATATCTATAAACGTTCTAATACTAGTGGGAATATAATACATGCTGACTATTAAAACTCTCCATCGATGTTGATCATCACTTACTCCCGAACCAGAACACCGCGGTATCTCATCTTTCCACCACGCAGAGTCTGCATAGCAGTCTCGATACCTTCGGTGGTCAAGGGGAAGATCATGCTAGTCGGGGTAATCTTCTTAGCGGCAACAAACTCAAGCAATGAACGCAGACTGCGGCGCGATGCAACAAGCGAACCCTGGATACGGATGCCCTTGAGATTCATGAACACAAGGGGAACGGGCGAGGGAACCATGTCGACAGTCAAGGGGTAGATTGAGCCATGCACATCCATAATTGGGATGAGGCTGGAGTAGTCGACACTGCCGCTGCCGCAAAGCAGCAGGTGGTTCACAGGCTTGAAGTCCTTGAGTTCTTCACCCTTGTGGAAGACGTGGTATTCGGATGCGCCGAACTCGAAAGCCTCCTTGCGCTTCGCCTCTGAGCTGGACAAAACAACCACGTGGCAGCCCATCGCCGAAGCGAGCTTGATGGCTAGGTGGCCCAGACCACCGACACCCATGACAGCCACCCGGTCGATCGGCTTGACGCCGTACTCTATCAGACAGGTCCAGACGGTGGCACCGGCACACATCATGGGCGCGGCGTCAGCGGACTCATAGCCGTCCGGGATGGGGACGACGCATCGAGCGTCCCAAACGGTGCCGCCGCTGAACGAGCCTAGGTCGTGGTCGTGTGAGCCGTATTCCTTCTTATTCTCGCAGTATTGGTCCCAGCCTGATTTTGGTTACTATTAGCAAGTTGTCGGTCTTGTTTTGGGGGTTGGAACTCGTACCAGATAAGCACTTCTCGCAGTTTCCACACACGTAGTGTGTGTATCCAAATCCAACACGCGCTCCAACCTTTACACTGGTGACGTCCCGGCCCAGCTGGCGAACGATACCGACACCCTCATGGCCGAGAGCTATGCCGGAAGTGAGGTAGTGTTCATCTGTACCACACAGACCGGAGTGTGTTGTCTCGATGTAGACCTCGTTGGGCTCCAGGACACGGGTGGTCTTGTCGGCCACGATCTTGCCCTCGTTGGAGCCGCGGAAAACCTCAAAAGTGACACTCATTATGATGTTGTGTAAATGTAATTTTGCAGGAAAATGAAGGATGGTAGCGCTAAGAGGAAAAGGCAGATGGCACTCCTTTTAAACATAGCTTCTACAACTGAAAAGTTTTACATGTCTTTGATTGATCGGCATCTAGCCCCTAAGCCGCGCCATTTTCTAGCAGTTCCTACACATCACTGCCAATGAAATCTCTGATAGGTGTGGATTAAACCATAAACGGATTAAAGATCCGTCTAGGAGTTCTGTGGAATTTGATGTCAAGCTAAACCATAAAGGGCGGTTCTCCGAACAAAGTCTCCACAAATCAGATGTTTGATATGGCGTACGACCATGGAATTCCTCCGGAGTCCAAGCTTGTCGGAGACTTTTGGCCTTCGGTCAAATTAAACTCGGGATAGATATTATCATCTATACTAGTTAGTTAATATGTAATGCTTAAGTTATGCTGATCAATGCCTGAATTCATAGTGGATTACGCCCATCTAATTATCCTTCAAGGAAAACTCCTCCACAATTCTTCAGTGACATCATATACAGGTAGTTGCACTGGGAACGTTCATTATACGGATTATTAGGGCATAGGAGCTTTTTGAATATTCTTAAAGGCAGGTATACGTGGGTACTGGAATTCCTCTATCTAATACCTGGATTGAGACTCGTCTGTCGACAGATACATAACACTAGTCACGTTGATGGATCTATGAGAGGGTTGCACGTGATGGGATCAGCGTGTCGCATTTTATAGTTATTCATGAAACTTACTCCGTACTCCGTCCTCAGACCGCTCATTTCTACACTCAGGAGTACACTCAGTGAGCACTCGGTGAGCAACTCAGAGTGCTTAGAGGATGATCAGTGGGTGGATCAGGATGCTCAGGGGCTCATAATCTGTGAGCAGATCATTCAGATTATGTAATGGACCGTCCTCAGTGAGAAAAAAGCGGCAAGGCCTGAGCACTAAAACGGAAAGAGAACGCCAAGAAGTGGTATAGGGGCCCTGTTTTTCAGGCAGAAAGGATTTTCGGTTTACCATGTCAGATAGGGACTCAGAGTGAAGGAGATTTTGCAAGATGCTGCTTTTCTAGGAAGATCGAATGATAACTGAGGCTTCATGATCCCCTACACTTGCTAGCTGGCCTAGTTGGAAGGTTGGTGTTGTTGGTTGCTCTCGTCTTGTCTGCTATGCCAGACTGCCTATCGTGCTTTCCTTCGATATGTACTCAGGAAATATGATTGCAGAGTTCGCACTGCGAGCTTCCTCTATTATGACAAGCCCATTTGAAGATCAATTTGACCAAGAATATAAGATATATATGTCTTTGAATGGAAAAAGAGAATGAAAAAGGCAGAGAAGACGGAGTATATGTTTCAATGCTGTATAAGCACCATGGCACGACATCACTGCTTTCACTGGAAATGTAGGTTAAAACACACCGAAAAAAAAAGATTTTGTATGGGATATTGGTTGATAGTTTTCCATGCTATGGTCTAAAATCAGGCAGCAATATCAGGCGTAAATCAGGCATTCAGGCATGCCATCCAGGCTTGAGCGCTATACGCGCCATACACCGTCGTACCCCTGCACCTGGTCGCCTCCCCGCCTTTGACAGAATATTCCCTCATTGTAGACCTAGACTGAACGCCGCCTACCTACTTACTTGATTTCCTCAGCCACTTCTCAACTTCCTTCCGTCATATTTGGAGGGCTGGGTGACCTGTTGTTCTCACCGGATCCCTTGAATGGTCTCTTTCATATCTCTCATACCGTGAGACAAAGCAGCTTCCGCGACCATGGCGACCATGACCACAACAGTCGGCGTTGGCGGAATCGTACGATAAAAGACGCGACAAGGAGGTCGTGGAAACGGAAAGAGAGCCGCCAAAGCTAGATGGGCACGTTCTATCTGAGGAGTCGTTGGAAGAGAATGGCAAGTCGGCATTGGAGTCTCTCTGGATTATAACCATAATAACTGGTGTCACTTTTATCAGTGTCTCGGGAACTGGAATTCTGACCACCGCACTTCCTCGTATCTCAACCGACATCAGCCTCGACCGCAGTTGATCTTCTGGCCGGCATCGGTAATTGCTTTCTCTGCAAGATACACCTTGCTAGCATTCGGCTCCGTTGCGGATGTGGTCGGCTCTAAGAGAATGTGGCTGATCGGGAGCGGCTTCTCGTCTCCTCTGATCATTGCATGTGGACTTGCCCGCACTGGTAACCAATTCATCATTTTCCGTGCTCTGCTAGGACTCTCCCGACATCCATGTCACTAGTCACTGCATCCTTTCCACCTGCGCGCCGGAGGAACATGCTTTTGCAGCGACAGGGATGGGACAGCCACTAGGCTACGCGTTAGGGGTTTTACATCACCGCCATTATCGATGCCGTATTGTTTGTCGGGTCCATCTTGATCCTTCCATCGGACCCGGATTCGATGAAGCTATGCCGGGCTACATGGCATAAGCTTGCTTACAATATTGATTGGATTGGGGAGCAAACAATCTCATACCTTTATGGGACCAGATACCACTCAATTGAATTCGATGGATCATGTGATTCTCAATGCGTATTCCGCGCAGCATTAGATGCAAGCTTTGCTGACAATATCGGACGAAAAAGTTCCCAAGGCTTCATTTTTACCCTTTTTGGTGGTCCAATTGATTGGTCAGCAAGAAAACAACGGATTGTTACCACGTCAACAACCGAAGCACAGTCAGTTGCACTTTCTGAGGCAGCAAAGCACTTACTTTGGATGAAACGATTACTCAATTCAATCGAGTTTGACGCCCAACACGATCTGATATTGTTTGCTCTGCAGCGATCACGTGGCTTATTTCCGGCTTAGTCAACCATTGAGAAAGCATCTGATGTGCAAGAGCAATGTCGGGACGTGTCATAATAGCGGCAAAGCCAATTGATCTTACCAATGATTGGTAGTGTTTGATCAACTGTGGGTGGGCTTTGTGGTCCTCTAGGGCTTCGTCATGTGGGGAAAGTCGGTAACAAGCAAGACTAAGAGCTTGCAATGGTCGAAGGAGATAGCATTTGGTACGAGTGCCTTTCTTTGCCTTGGAAGCATATGAAAGCGGCGGCAGCTAGGATAGGAAAACCCCACAAGGAAATATAGTAGGTACGTATAGCCACGTATATAAGCCATAGATCAAGATATCTACTCCGTATGGAGTAGTCTGGCAACCATTACAACTTCATTCTAAGGGGTATAAAACTATCGAAAACTGACTACAGGAAAGCTACAACTACACCCTTGAGCCTTGGTTTTCACCTCATCTCTTTACGCTGATGACATCCTATTGCACGTCATATTGCAGTCAGACGCTGGGGGTAGTATAGAATATTCGCGCATTCTTTTGACTAGGCAGAAGGTGTAGCCTAGACATCTTTTGTTTAAATTCAGGCTGACACGCGTGGTAACCTCCAACTTTAGGCAACCACCTCCCTTCCAGGGTTGTTTGTGGTTTATTGCCTCACCGTCTCCCCTCCCTCCTCCTACTTAACCTTCCTCCTTCTCCTCTTCCTTCTCCTTCTTCTACTTCTCCTCCATCTCCTCCTTCTCCTTTTCCCATTCCTCCCTACTGTTTAACCCACCATGGCTTCTTCGAGCAAGAAGAGGTCTAAGTCCGCGGTTCCATCGTTGACTGGCCTCGCGTTCAAAAAGATCTGTAAACAGCTGGAGGCTTTCGTTGTCGGAAAAAAGGCATCTGCAACCTTTGTCTGTGGAGGTCTTGTCCCCATTGGTACAAATGTCGCAGCTAATTCTAAGTCCTCCAAACCCATCTCTGCGTCTCCGCCAGTGAGAATCTGCTGGCGTACAGATGGTGACGATATCGCGCGAGAGTTGGCTCTACCTCTTGATGCGAACGCCAACCCCCAATCTGCATCCGATGATTTGCGCCAGTTGGTGGCAGTTTGCGATCCTGCTAGCTTTGGCAGAGGACAGCAAGATATTATCGATCCTGAATATCGAAAGGCTGGAAAGCTTGACCCTGAACATTTCTTCACCAGCTTCCATCCAGCGGAATTCGGAATTCTTCCCAATGTGGAGCAAGTTCTCCTTCCGAACTTCAACACAGAGGCGCAGGACTCTCTGCCCTTCCGGAAATTGAGTGCCGAGTTATACAAGCTGAATGTATGCTAATCTAACACCTTTGCTGCAACAAATACTAATGTGCCTGTTAACCATAGGTTTACTCGGGACCATCTGGGCTTTTCCGGCAGCATGTGGACACACCGCGATCCAAGACCCAAATCGGCTCGCTGGTCGTTTGTTTACCCTCTCAGTTCAAAGGGGGCGACTTGGTCGTTAATCACGAGGGAAGACAGGTTGTGTTTGACTGGGATCAGCAGAGTGCGTCTGCCATTCAGTGGGCAGCATTCTATAGTGACTGCGAGCACGAGATCAAAACAATCACGGAAGGCGAGCGGATCACCTTGACGTACAACCTCTACATAACCGAGCCAGTGGGAGGATCGATTCCACCAAGCATGATTGTTGATCCCAAGAGCTTTCCGCTGTATGGTTACTTGCAAGAGCTTATCATGGAGCCCGGCTTTATGCAAAAGGGTGTGTTTGCGATATGCCGTTATTTGGACACAGAATACCAAGTTAACTCTTCCTAGGTGGCGCTCTCGGGTTCTATTGCTCTCACGCTTATCCTCATGCATCCGATGAGGCTCCAATGCTACTTCCGAGGGCACTCAAGGGTGCTGACCTTGTGTTGTACTCCGTTTTCAAATCCCTCGGAATCAAAATTGAGGTTGTTCCAGTGATTCAAGAAGACGACTTTAGGAAGGGGGATTATGACATGGATGAGGAGTATGAATCCCTGGAGTATGACTCCAACCCTAAGGACTCCAAGGGAAAAAAGGAGGATGACGTGAATGACAAACGTGAGTAACCCCAACCCGAAATGGAGTACTCAGAGTTTCCTCTCCCTATGAATGTTGATCGCTACTGGAAAAAAGCACTTCTTTCATGCCGATTGAAGGGCCCCTTGCAAGGATTTTAGCATGCAATCTCAGTCTGCTAACAAGTCCCAGTGCTCGTTGGAGACAAGCTACATCCATACATTACCACCGACATGACTGAAGAGTTTGGTGAAGTAAGTATAGAATATCAAAGTGATCAATGGGAGCATCAGATAGCTAACATAGGACATTTACTCCAGACACTCAATCTCAATAACAACAGGTGGAAGTGCAAACACAGGCGAGGAGTCATATGGATCGGCTCTCCGGCACACGGACAGTCGGCCCTAAGCTATCTGGCTTACGGAAACGAGGCTTCTATCAGCACAATCTACTCGTATGCAGCGATGATAGCCAAAATCCCACCATTCCTAAAGCGAAAGGGTCTTGTTGATGCGTGAGATTTGTCGAGGTTTGCTGATCTTTTGTGGTTGGCTGATGTGGAAAGATTGCTTTCTTCGATCTGGGACTTCAATCAGCTTGCTTCGGCTTTGACGGGACTTGGTCTTTGCGTTGTATCTCGTCGCTTTCGTTTGCGAGACAAGGCAGATATTCTAGCTGGTACCTAGGTAGGTTTAGTTAATGACAGAGAATGCTCTATTTTTCCAGCCACATGAATAAATCGATATGGATAGAAAGATCCCTCGCATCAGTACCGGAGGATTGATGTCCGGATAATCAAATCAACTCAACTGATAGATTCACTAGAATCACCCCATCTTATTACTTTGTTCTCCCTCTAGTTATGTTTCCTTGCTACTCCGTACCATACTACAAATTCTATATAACATCGCATGATATGAATATGAATGTACTCAGTCTTCCACCCAAGTTCTAGAAAATCCCATAAAAATCTCTTACTCGTTTAGCCCATTCCCAATCCCTGTTCCTAGCCTTGGCAGTGGCGAGCGCCAGAAAACTCCTGCTCACGTCCGATTCGCCGCCCACAGAGTACGAACCAGAACCCGAACCAGAACCAGCAACTACCTATTTCAGGAAAAGGGTCTCGTGCTGATTCGCCGGTGCGTGGGTCTGTCTCCCTATCAATCTCCTCAGGGCTGTGCGATCGACATCCACCACCATCCATCGCCTCCTGTTATGTATTGTACGAAGCGGGTCTTCGAAGGCGCCTCCACCCGCCAACCGCCGTTATGGTTTGGCGATGGAAGTGCAAGCGGGACCCGTATTCTGAAACACGTACGACGTATCCGTACGTAGTAAGCTCGTATTAGTTAACTTATGGCTCGGCTCAGGGTTACATTTGCAATGCATTACTCAGCATCAGCACAGACCGCACAGAGTCGGATTCGGATTCGGAATCTGGGGCCATGCTATGCAGCCAGGAGGCAAGAGGCAAGAGCCTAGAGGGTTTATCGATGGCCTATGGGGATCTGCCAACAAATCAGCCCTGTTATCTTGTAGGGTTGTCGAAGACTTGGTGGAGATTTAGGCTTGCGTCACCTACCCTGACTAGGGCCGGGGCCATGGCGAATTCGGAGTAGCGTTGTCTTAATTTGGAACTTTCTTAAAATGGAAGGTTTGGTAGGGAGGAGTACGGAGTACATGGAATTGGATATCCGATGTCGACGGTATTTGCTTATGGTAGCACAATGGAAATGTAATAAACGCCTCTTCCGGGGTTGGGAAGTCTATTCTAACGAGATAGGGATGTAGATGATATTGTAGGTCAACAAGGCATTGTGAATGACAGGCAAACAGGTCATAGGTAGAACGTTCATTATATCAGATTTATATATGGAGCCCATAGGCGTGCTATACAGGTTAAAACACTATGTCTTCGGTTTGGGCCAGCCATCGATGTCGCCGAACCATCGCGACCGATAGATTTCATTCCCTTTCATGATCTGGGTACGCACACCATCGACCACGAGACTGGTATAATTCCCCCGGTATAGTCGCCATAGGGACTGGGTGTATATGAAGCTTCCATCGGGAGCGAGACTGAACCCCTTGAGGTCCGACTGCGGCAACTCGACGTATTCGCCCTGGCGGTTGATGCCATGCCGATCGTTGGTGGTGACCTCGAAGCCGGGCATATATTTCTCGACGACTTCATCGTATGCGGCGGTGAATTCCATTTTCTCGATATCGAAGGCATGGAGACCGATATCGTTGGAGACGAGGAATACCCGTTCGTTGGGAACAGGGACGAGATCATGGGGCCCGGCCCACCAGCTGTATCCATGGCCCCATTCGACGTCGATATCCCAGTACTCGGGGAATCGGAATCGATAGGCTTCGTCGATGCTGAGTAGGCCCGTCTCGGCATCGAAGGGGTATCCCTGAATGACACCGTAGGCTGGAACGGGGTCGGAGCCATCGGCGGCGGCGTCGGTGCCGGTCGCCCACAGCATTTGTCCCTGCTCATCCCAGATCATGGCGTGGATCGCGCGCAGACCTTCGATCTTTTGCAATACGGGCGGTTCGTCGACGAGGGGGAGGTCCGAGCTCATGTTGTAGACCAAAATGCCATCCCAGGGTCGCTGTCCGGTGGTTCCCACGGCGAGACGGTCACCGGGCAGGGGCTCGATAGTATGCGCATTGTGTAGGACATCGTTTGCTCTGTTGAGGGCGAAGGTGATTTTCTTATCGGTGGAGGGTTGGTCGGGGGTGTGGTTGATGACCACGACGAGGGCACTGTAGACGGCAGCGATGCTTCTCCCACCCCGCATCCACTTCATATCGGTCGCATCGTTGAACCCGCTATATAAACCGCTATGAATCAAAGGAGGCAGGGGTTGGGTGACATCTTCTCGTTGCCAGCTCCATTTGACGACACTGTTTCGGTCATGGATTTTCAATACGGGGGGAACCGCATAATGGCCGGTGATGATCTCTTGCCAGGGGCCCTCTGCTGGAACGGCTATACCATTCTCTGCTTTGAGTCTGGGTTGAGGTTCGATCAGAGGAACTTGAAAGGCTAATGGCTCGAAAAGGAGCGCAATCCAACCGAATAAGCTCCCTACCATGATGAACACAATAAGCCCCGAGGAGAAAAAAGAGGAGAAACCGGATTTTTATTTTTTTTTATTTCAATTCCGGAGAGCGGGGCCTCATTTGTCTTGGCTTTTCGGGGCTTGGGGGGGGCTTGGGGGGGGGGAGAAGCGGAGGGTAATTGACAGAATATAGGTATTAAGATGGGATATATAAGAGTGAAGGTATGTATAGATGTGTATAAGTCGACATTTAATCAATCATAGCTCATAATTAACCCCATAATCCCCTATTCACCCCCAAATATACTCACGTCTCACGTCTCACGTCTCTCGTATGTCGTACCTAAAATGGTCCCAGTCATCGTCTCCACTAAATCCCACCTGGGCACTCGGCTTGTCAAGACCCTTGGCCTTCTCCCTTTACTTCTTACTTCCCGACTTCTTCTTCTTTTCTTTTCTTAAATGTCGGGGGTGTGAAGTATATATATACACATTTCATTCATTCATATGACCATGAAAGTCGTTCACGCTGTTCATGCTTATTTCAGCCACGGCATCCGGCGTGTTCGTCTCTCGCCTGGTGAGACCCTGGATGCTGTCTGGGACTTTGCCCGTCGCTATTTTTTCACCCTGGCCGTTCTCTCGTTATTCAGTGCCAAATTGCTCCATCTCTACGCCCATATATATTCCCTACCCCTTCCGCGACTATTCCTATGGGGTCTCACCTTCTTTTTCCAGGATGTGATGCTGCTATTGCTGTTTCGCATTCTGGCCCAGAAGGTCGCGTGGCGACCGGGAGCCGCTCTGCTCGCTATCTTGGTTATCCCGTCTAGGTAAGTGTCCACGTGCCCCTTTTTCCACTGCATTTTTACATTCTTTCAGGTCTTTTTCAATAGACTTAGACTTGATCTGAATATAATTAATTATATCCTCATCACTAACAATATGCAGTCTCATCGTCTCCTTCATGGCCGCCGCCAATACCTCCTTCTACGTTTTCACAGGTGCCGAGATCCACTGGCGCCAAGCCAAATCCTTCAATGGTGATGCCGCTGCCATTCACACCCTCCTGACCGGTTTGACCGGATTTCTGATCGTCGAGGCCATCCTCCTCACAATCTCATTGTTCGCTGCCCATTCCATTCATGCCATCTCGGGCGGCATCCTGCATGTCTGGGCCTGGCCCGTTCGGTGGCTGTTTGGTCGTGTGCGCCCACACGTGGAGCCCCTGGTGCAGCGCTTCTGGCCCCGATCTAAATCTTCAGTCGCCGACCTGCCCGATCCTCGAATCTACGAACAAATCGCCATGGATGACAACGATGATCTCAGCGATAACGAAGAAGGGGATCATCTGTTGAACACCGCTCGCCTACCCAACCGTCTCCCCGCCTCCAAGCGAGTCACCGACGGTGTACCTCAACGGGCCCTCGTCCTGGGATTGTTCAGTCTCTTCCTCTTCCTCCGCTTTATGCGACCGTGGGACCCGGTTTACATGTACATGTCCACCACCTTGCCCTTGACGACCATCATTGAAGGTGCGGAGCGTCAATCCCCCGTCGATACCGCTGGCACACCCTCGCGTTTTGGGTATTTAGATAGGATCACTGCATTGGGCCCCGCACCTCAATGGACCTGGATGTCCAAGGAACCGCTCGAAGGTTTCGAGGACTGGGATCAATCCGACCCCTTGGCGCTGCACTACGACCCGCATGGGGACCCATTGCACATCTCCAACCTCGACAAGCCGGTGCTGCAGGAGATTCACAACGCACTAGCCAGCGGCGATGTGAAGATCAAGCATGTCGTATTCTTGAAACTCGAGAGTGCACGTGCCGATATCTTCCCTCTGCAAAAGGACAGCTTCATGTACAAACGCATCGCGGAAACCTGGAAGAACAAGACCATTCCCCAAGAGGTTGTGGAACGCCTTGCCAACCTCACCCGGACTGCCGAGTTCTTGACCAACTTCCCCAACGGGTTTGAGCACGACGATACCCGTTTCGGCCGCAAGGCGTATGGTGGTATCAGTGCCAAGGATGCCATCACCTCCTCCACCTATACTCTCAAGAGTTTGACGGGAAGTTTCTGTGGTGTGACCCCACTGGTCGCCGATTTCAACCGCGAATTCGAACACCATATCTACCAGCCATGTCTGCCCCAGGTCTTCGACACGTTGAGTCAGCAACCGGATATCAACAGTGAGACCGACGACTTCACCAAGTGGCCGTGGCATTCGACCTTTATGATGTCGGTCACCGAAATGTACGACAATCAGTTCAAGTTGACTCCGCACTTGGGATTTCGCGACAAACAGACCAAGGAGACGATCATCAAGCCTGATGCCAAGCATTTCCCTGTTAAAAGTGCCGAGGTGAACTACTATGGCTATCCGGAAACTGAGCTTCGAGAGTACATCCGTGATGCTATTGATGATGCGGAACGTGATCACCAGCGTCTCTTCCTCACCCACCTCACGAGTACCACCCATCATCCTTGGGGAATTCCGAACGACGCCTTTGAAGATGTGATGGGCACCAAATCCGGTGCTAACGGCGATATGAATCGATACCTGAACTCCGTCGGTTATGTCGATGATTGGCTCTCGGAGCTCATCGATATCCTGGAGGAGAAGGGAGTCGCCAATGAGACCTTGTTCGTCATGGCTGGCGATCACGGCCTTTCCCTCCCCAACGACGGCGGTATCACTCCCTATGACAACCCCCACATCGGCAGCTTCAAGGTGCCGATCGTGATTGCGCACCCGCTCCTCCCTCCCGTTCAAATCGACACCCCAGTCATCAGCACCCAGATCGTCCCCACCATCATCGACTTGTTGATCGAGTCGGCATCCCTCAGCCAGGACAGCACGCGTGCCGCACGCGACATTCGCTCGCTGTACGAAGGTCAATCCATGATCCGACCGCAGGTCGTCAAGCAGGACGGACGCGAAGCCTGGCACTTCACAGTCATGAACACTGGTGGTTCATGGCTCTCTGTTCGGTCGGCCGCCCGTCCCGAGTTCCGCCTAGTGATCCCGCTAGTCAACGACGTGGAATGGCGCTTCACTGATGTGTCCAAGGACCCGAACGAGTTGAGCCCGATCGAGCGCTTCAGCCTTGCCGATCTCGCGTCCGCGGTTCAGGACGAGTATGAGGATGAAGAAATTATGAACTGGCTCTACCATGCAGCCTATGTCACCAACTGGTGGGTGCTGGAGAACTGGGACCGATGGAGATTCTCCCCAAAAGCCAAAGACGAGGCGAAAGAAGAGCCTCCTAAAGAAGAGCCCAAAGAAGACAAAACCTAAGCATTCTCATGAACCGACTTGGGCGCGAATCTTGATTTACATTTCATCTATCTTAATACTTGCATGCCTCATCTACCAAGTGTCTGCTTGGGATGGGCACTCTGCGTTTACGACACTGCCGTCAGCTAGTATTGGTGGTCCCGAGCCTCGGAGTCGGGGGCGAGCCGAGCACAGCTTCGCCGGGTCCATCGTGAAGCCTCGTGTTGGTCATTTGGTCCGGCAGTCAATCTCACAGCCTGTCTCGTGAGCCCCCGACTTATTTGTCGTCCGGAGTAGAAGCGATTCTTCTTCATGTACTTGTTTATATATCCATCTTATCTACGCGAACAACTGTACTTATCATATGATGTCAAATTTTTTTTGCTATCTTCCTGCAAATACCACCCTTACTTCTTTCGTTGATCTTTTTGATATCTAAACTAATCTACCCTAACCTGATCTGGGCTAGCGGCTGCACGTTTAAAAAGAATTGATTTAAGCTTCTATTGACTCCAATTCCAGCATTCTACAAGGTCGTTCGAGGTTATCTGCCTACGTAGCTAAGCTGTAAATAGTGAGCAGAGCACGAAATCAAAATCGAGATCTTAAAGCAGTGAAAATAGAGCTATATTTCAAAAAGGCATCGTCATGCAACAAATATACGTGGAACATTGTTGATACATCGTCAATGACTCCCTTCACGATGAAGTCCGGGGCGCATATTTCAATTGTAAAATCCATGATTAAAATGCACTCACTACGTGGTGTAACTACCGTAGTTATAGTTAAAGCCAAACGTCTTGGCATTGAACAACCGGAAGGAGCGAAGCGAAGCTTTTTTTTTTCGTCGATTACTGCTACACTCTGAATTCATGACGTGTTAACAATGTCTATCTTTGTCTTTGGTGTTGTTGGCGTCATTGCTCTTTAGATGCTTGTTTCTTGTATCGGTGCTATACAATTTATGTACGGTATACGTGGATGGTGAAAAGTATAAACCGTATAGAGGACTTGAAGGTTTCTATGTATGTATGTACAGGGACCTATTGTTCTGTGCATTCTGTCTGCTCTCTAGAATACAGCCACAATTGTCATTGATAACCAGTCTCACGTAGGTTCATAAAACCTAGTCTTTGGTTGGGCAAAGCAGATTGTCTAAAAAGAACAACAGCGGACTTAGGAGGAGCCATGATGAAGCTTGGCATTATCAATCCGAAGATATTCTGCCCAATTACGCCTAGCCAAGTTAGAAGATAGATGGAATCAAGTTAAAGGTCATACGGAAAGTGTGACAACAGTTATTCATGCACATTAGAGTACTGCACCATGATCAAGGTACGTCCACAGGTAATATGTACAGAGGGACTCAATATGAGACCCGAAAGTAAACAAACAGGAATAGGAGAAGCAAGAACCAAGTTGGTCCTGGTTTCCGCCACGCCAATTAAATGTTGTAGGTTGATCAAAGAAAGCATCCGGCGTGCCGGCTTGCAAGGAAGACTAGAGAGCCTCATTGCTCATGTCTCGTCGCTTCATGCAAACAAAGGAGATGAAAAAAGGAACAAAGGAAAATCGTGGAAACGCCATCCACAACCAATAGAGAAGCCTCTAGAATCAAGGGATATCCAACTCCAACTCATGAACAGAAATCAAAAATTACTAGACGACGACGACATCGCCTTCGGCATCTGCGGGATCGGAGACCATCATATCACCGTATTTACCAACTGCTAGCAACATGGTATCATCCTCAAGGTCAATTGCGCTGTCGTCATTGTTATGTCCTTGGAAGCCCTCTTGAAGAGAGAGTCGCTTCTCGCTGGGAGGGTGTTTGAAATCCGAGTGCTGACTGGGAGGCTGGCTTTGGTGACCACTGTGAGCCATAGGAGGACTTGAGTGAGGTTTTGAATCGTTCTCAAAAGGGGATGCCTCGGGAACAGACGCTTGTTTCATCTGAAAATGGCCGAGTGGTTCAGGGCCAAACGTCGCACTTTGCAGTGATCCAGGAGTGTTGCACATGAACCCACCCTTCTCTGCTTGCCAGACCATCATCTCGTGGAAGAAGACTTTTGTCATCCACCACGCGCTAAAACTTGGTGCTCCGGCCAGGGTAAGCCGGTGCAACACGCTATCCCACAAGGCATCAACCTTTTCAATGACACACTGTGTGCGGTGGTTGGAAAAGGCAGCGGGGATGTTGAGGATGAACTGAACCCATTTGTCGGGGAAGTTGTACTCGTCTCCCGGAGCACTTTCTACAGGGAACTTGTGCGCCTCAACTGAATCGGGGCTATCTGGTTGCGTGAAGAAAAGCAGGCTTGCCGAGGGGTCGGCATCATTCAATGGAGTCAAGAGCGCACGAACGTCATGCTTGAGAATTTGCTCCGTCGCTAGCTCAGCACACGTTGGGATGTTTGCCTTGGTCATCATATCTCTAGGATTTACCATAGTCTTAAAGTCCGTCCACATTTGGTTTCGGTTATCCGGGTGGCAAAGCCAGGCAGCAGCGGCATTGGCAGCCTGGTTCACATCAAGCATATGCTTGAGGAGATTGCAGAAGATATGCGCGGGAATCAAGCGTGCTAAGGAGACATGGGTCGGTTGGGTCTTAAAGGTTTCAGCGATGTGCCCGCAAAGCCGTTGTGAGATGGAGTTAAAAGCGTCTAGGACTGGCTTAGGGACCACCTGGGTTGTTAGGGGTGCCACAAACGCAATCATCTTCTGGTACATCATCCAATCGCATTCCTTGATCCAAGGAGCAAGGTTAGGATGGGTCAATAACTTTTGAACGGGAACAGTCAATGTTCCATGGAAAGCGGAGAAATATTTCATAAGATTTCGCTCCTTGCAATACCGAAAGCTGTCGATGACCGAAATGCAATGGGAGCGATACAGGGCAGCAAGAGCTGCAGCAACTTTCAGGTCGGTGTTTGCAGGTAAGTATGCACGGATATCGGGAAGTTGAAGGGTATCGTTATCAACCACGGTGTTCTCATCCATCGGGAACTGAAGCATCTGATGTATCATTTTCCCAGCCTGCTGGGCTACATTATCGCGGGTGATTGTGGCATCTGGCCCAGATGGCGTGTGACCTTGGCAATTGCAGACGGCAGAAGATGAATTGTTCGGGAATCGAGGAGCGAAGGAAGTTGTGGGAGATGGGAACACGGCAGTATCGGCAGTCGGTTGTTGTACGCTAGCACTAGTCATTTGTCAGTGAGAGCAAATAAAGATTGATGTCAGTTATATCTCACCTTCTCGAGCGCATCGCACTGGCAGCCCTGGAAGGCAAAGAAGCAGGGCCGTTTGTATGATGGGCAATCTGTGGGTTAAGAGGCGCAAGCTTTTGTTGCTTTTCCTCAATGACCGACAAATCGACGTAGTGATACTTGGACTCGCCTCGGACCCCGAGACGCCGGGTCTGTACATTGGGGAAGATGATGCGAACCAACTTTCCGAATGATGCAGGGTTTAGTACTGAGACGCGTTCCGTTCCACAGTTCTCTGCATAGCAGCAATAGACCCGATCACGACGTACGGAGCCACTGCTCTTCCGGCAATTTTCTCTCAGCCTGTGTACACTGTTAGACAATTGGTTGCAGTTCATTTGCGGCAATGTGCCTTACCAGATCATCGCGAAGACCTGCTTCACTTTCTCAGCCTTGCCCCCTCCACCCTCATTCTTCATGACTTCAGCCGCCATTTGTTTGAGACTCCATCCCTCATACTGGCGAAGCAGCTTTCGCAGCTCGTTGTCGTTAGCCACTGTCGAGCTCGCACCTCTTTTTTTTAGCCCCTGGCTCCGAGATTTCTTGATCCTCGACGATGTGATCCGGCAGGTGGTTCTCGACACCACTATCATACATCGGCTGGTATTGGGGAACGGGTACATTGGGCAAGCCGTTTGCAAGTTCGGGCTGTATAGGATGATGGGAAAGCGGGTGGCCCTGCATCGAGTGATTTGGAAAGTCTTCGGCTCGAGACATCCCGGCGTGGGTGTCTTGCATCGATTGATCCAGGGGTGCACCGTTATGATGTGAAAGCTGGTGCCCAAACCGTATTAGCATGTCCTCCGGGTTGTTGAACATATGCTGGCCTGATCCGACTTGCGATGGCATGAACTGCGGGAACCCGTCGAGGTGCTGGTCTTGGGTTTGCTGGGTGGTACTCGAGTGGATACTCGCTGTTGATCCTCTAGACCGAGGACGACGGCTAGCCCGTGAGAGGGCCTCGGAGCGTGCTCGCACAGGGTCTGCCGTACCTGGCCGGCTTTGGTTGGCAATCTGTGTTGTCTGGGACACCACACTGCCCTGCGAGTGAGCTCGGGCTTGGAAACACGTTAGTATGGGGAACCAAATGACCTGCAGCAGAGTTTTTTTAGTCTTGCATTGCACTTACCTAATTCTGGCGGCATCATGATCTGCTTGCTTCCTTTGCGTTAGTAAGTGGAGGAGCCGGTAACCAGGGCGATGGCTAGTCGTGTGTCTCGTTTCGCAACGTCTATAAATCCAAAAATAGGCAGGCGCACCCGGCAAACAAAATATACGATCCAAAACGATGCTAGCACATTAACCAAAAATGTCGACTAAGCGCGAGCCTGGAGCTCTGAAAGGCTGGCCGCGTTGTGTGAGTCGAGAGAGGATAAACAGAAAATGGCCCGTTCCTCTGACAACGTTGTTTTTCCCATCCAGTCACGTGGTGGCGGTCAGCATTCCCGCCAAACAACAACATTTGGACAATGAGCTGAGCATGATTCACGTTCTAACATAGGCTTATGGCTTATTGGAAACAAAGCAATATGCTATCACAAATATATTCATGCTTGTACACAAGTTATAGTGTTATGTGCCGATTTTGAAATTGAGCTCGAAGTCGGTTCATATCACGTGAACCATGTCAACAATGACTTATATAGAGCCTAGAAGACCAAAACAATAATAGCTTGGACAACATCTGTAGGGCCTTTCTTCCTCTCACCTCCAATACAAATAAACAATCTCAAACCAGGTGTATGGCGCGAATAGGAACTCCAGGGTCCAGTTTAGATCCAATTACGTCATTGGTTCCAACACCTGGATCAACGAACTACTTAGTTACTCCGTACTGGGCACGCTTCTGTAACTAACTATACGGATTACTTGTTAATATCATATAGTTGGCTTGAGGTGATATTAGAGGCATTGCCTTTAACTGCGATGTCTTCGAAATCCTCTCCCACAGCCTTTAGGTGACATTTTATTTACATTTTTTATTCTCACTTTTATAGCCATAATAATGGTTGTCATTGTCAGACTGTACCTAAACTAGTGAGAAGAACAGGGGATTTCCCTGTTTATTATCTTTTATTATCTTTTATTATCTCCAGAATTCACTAGTCACTTTCTTTGTTTCTCTTTTTCTTATGGATGCTGCCACGTAGTATCGTGGATATATCTCCACCAAATACACCGCTAAACATTCTCCACGATCGACTCTATAACTAACTAGTCAGAGATCTCTGCTGTTTGTAGTTAATCTTTGTGTTCCTGTTATATGTTGTACATAATTAATTCAACCAATTTCTAAGGCCACACTTTGCCAAGAAAGAAGCGAGTGGTCCGATATTAGGAACCGCGGAAACACCACCACGCGGCCCAACCCTAAATAGGCAATAACAAGAATAGCACAAGGTGGAGGATTTCGATCGGCGTTGCTGTATTTCCCTTGGCATTGGTAGGGAGACAAATCAGATCGATGCATGTTTACCCAGTAGGGCTGTGATGTCACGAATTAAGGAACCAGTATTATCTCCAGATCTTCCCCCCTCCCCCTCTTCCAACCATTTTCTCCACTAAAGGCCTCAATGATGCAAAGATTCAAGGACAAGTTGGGACAGGGAATTGATCATCTGGAGGGGTCACTCAAAGGTCGGCAGATTGTCATTTTATAAAATAAGAAAAACTGACCTAATTGTCTTAAGACACCCATATCCACGAGGTCAAAGCCGAGGCTACACATTTTAAGGCCAAAGTCGGCAAGTTTTTTAATATCATAAACCCGAACCATCGTCATGACGAGGAGCACGAACAAGCGACAGATCGCAAGCGCTCTGAGATCGCAGAGTCACACCGCTTCCAGTCTTTTGCACCCGTCCACGACGGGAATCGCATCAAGTGGTATGTCGATGGTAAGGATTACATGTGGGCAGTCTCCGAGGCTCTGGAGAAAGCCACTGAGACTATCTACATCGCCGACTGGTGGCTCTCTCCGGAACTCTTCTTGCGCCGTCCCCCTGTCGAGCACCAGGAATGGCGATTGGATCACATCTTGAAGCGACGCGCCGAAGCAGGTGTCAAGATTTATATCATTGTCTACAAAGAGGTTGGCATTTTCCTCCAATCAAGAAAAAGAACTATCCTAATTGTCTATAGGTCAACCAAGCCCTGACTTGTAATTCCGCACACACTAAACATGCCTTGCGGAGCCTCTGCCCCGAGGGAGCTCCTGGCTACGGCAATATCCGAGTTATGCGCCACCCCGACCACAATGTCTTCGAGAACGCAGCTGATATGACTCTTTACTGGGTATGTGCATCACCTCTACGGAGTACCGACTGGGACATAATTAACAATAATCAAGGCGCACCACGAGAAATTCCTTGTCATTGATTACAATGTGGCCTTTATCGGAGGCATTGATCTATGCTTCGGACGATGGGACGCAAACCAGCACCCATTGGCCGATGTCCACCCAACAGGTTTGTGGGGCGACATTTTCCCAGGACAGGACTTCAACAACAACCGGATCATGGACTTCCAGAGCGTAGAAGACTGGCAGAGCAACGAAGTCAGCAAAGCCGACTTTGGTCGCATGCCCTGGCACGACGTGGCCATGGGCTTGCAGGGCGACTGTGTGTACGACATTGCCGAACACTTTGTTCTGCGTTGGAACTTCATCAAGCGCGACAAATACAAGCGCAGCCACGATGTCGATTGGCTACTCATGGAAGGTCTCGTAGGCGAAGAAGAAGATATCATCGCCGTGCAGCGACCCAAGTACCCCTGCGGACAATACATCCAACACCCGCTGACGCCCCTGTCGTCCAAGCCTCGTGGTAACGTGGGCACTGTGCGCGCTCAAATCGTGCGCAGCAGTGACGACTGGAGCAGCGGTATTCTGAACGAGCACAGTATCCAAAACGCGTACTGCGAGACCATCCGCAATGCCCAGCACTATGTGTATATCGAGAACCAGTTCTTCAGTATGTCCGCATTCTCTTCTAGCGGTGTACTTTGCTAACCTTCATAGTCACTGCCACTGGCGACCAACAGCGTCCGATTTTCAACACGATCGGCCGTGCGATCGTCGAGGCTTGCGTGCGCGCAGGCAAAGAGGGTCGCAAGTTCCGGGTGATCATTGTCATCCCCGCGATTCCTGGATTCGCTGGTGATTTGCGTGACAATGCTGCGTTGGGTACTCGGGCGATCATGGACTACCAGTACAAGTCGATTTGTCGTGGCGAGCACTCGATCTTTGGGCAGATCGAGAAAGAGGGTATTGACCCAAGAGGTAAGTGTTCTGTTCGGTTCGGTTCTGGTTGCATGTCTAACTAGCTCATTTAGAACACGTCTTCGTGTTCGCCCTGCGCGCTTATGATCGAATCAACAAAACGCCCGATCTCGAGGATCTCGAGAAGCAAGCCGGTGTCACATACCAGGATATCCAGCGCGGTATCGCAGAGACCATCATGAGTGAGAGTGTACACCCAGCGGTGGGCAAAGACGGCGACAAGAACGAGAAGGACTACGCAGCCGACCAAAATGCCAAGAAAGAAACACTGCGCAAGCTCCAGAATTTCCAAGATACGGTCGAGAAGAGAAAGGCCGAGGGAAAAATCGACGGTGGATTCCACAGCAAGGATTCAGTATCGCATTGCAGCATGTTGAACGGGGGTAAGATGTCCAACGAGGTCTGGGAGGGCGACCCAGAAGCCGAAAAGGCGAACTTCGTCCAGGAGGAGCTGTACGTGCACGGAAAAGTGTGTATCGTCGACGATCGTACGATCATCTGCGGCAGCGCCAACATCAACGACCGGGTAAGTTACACAAACACCGCATCCCCGTCACATCTGACGCATTCCATTCCCTTTTATTTCCCGGTCTGTATCATCAGCTAATATCCACTCCCCACAGTCCCAGCTTGGCTCGCACGACAGCGAACTGGCCATCGTAATGGAAGACCAAGATCTCATCGACAGCCGCATGAACGGACAGCCATACCAGGCCTCCCGATTGGCCGCCACGCTCCGACGACAATTGTGGCGCGAGCACCTAGGCCTACTGCCGGCGCAAGAATTCGACGCCTCAGGCGACCCGAACGCGCAACCCCCCGATGTGTCGCTCAACCGAATCGATGAGGGGCCGGAGAACGAGTTCGTGATGGATCCGCTCGGCGATGCGGTCTGGAACACCTGGACGTCGCAAGCGACCGGCAACACCGAGGCGTATCGGATGTTGTTCCGGGCGGACCCTGATGATCATATCAAGACTTTCGAGGACTACGACAATTTCCGGCCTCGGGGCACGCACAAGGAGGGACATCTGTTCGATCCGTATATGCCGGCCAAGGACGTGCGGGAGAAGCTGGATCTCATCAAGGGCCATCTTGTTTGGTTGCCGTTGGAGTTCCTGCGCGACGCTGAAATGGCAGAGCCTGGGTTGGCTGTCAATCAGATTACAGAGGTAGGTTTGATTGGTTGTTCTTATTCCTATGATTGCGTGGTTGCTAATTGTTCGATAGAGCATCTACACCTAAGTCCACCGAAGGAGGAGATCTGCATTCATTTTCACATAATTCGATCTGTTTTCATTGTTGAAGATAATGCGAATTATATCCATCTTTGCAATAAAAGAAGAGTACGAGTACACAGTCAGTACATCCCATACCCAACCCTAGAGAAGCCCTAAACAGTACTTTTGTAAATGCAAATCTCCCAGAAGGCCCGTCGCGGGTGGAGAAGTAATAGAGTTGTCCCACCTCCCTGGGAACCCTTAGTCTCTCTATTTTGACTCTATTTGTTCCTATTTGTTCCTATCTACTCCATAGTATCTTTGCTTTTGCGCGGATTCACTGAACTGTAATTCCGCCAAAAAAAAGAGATACATCTCATTAGCTCTTGAATGGCTACAGGAAAAATATTCCTGAGAACAGCAATGGACTCTTTTTTCGTGGCAATGAATATCGGGGTACTTTTGTACTTATCCCTAGTACTTTTTAGTGTAATATTTTTATGATAAACACTATTGGCTATTTCTTTTATTTCCACAGGTGCGAAACCGAAAGCGAGACCCTGAACTCTGCTTTTTATAGTACGATAGGGATACCAGGACCCTACATTCAGATTGACAGGGATCACGAGGCGCTATAAAGTACATCCTATGACTGGCCCAACACAGTCCCCGTCGAGGTGTTAGAGTAGCCGTGTTAGGTTGCATAATTGTAGTGTAAACGACATGATATAAAATCCATAAAATAATGTCACATTTTCCCTGAGGAAATCAAAATCCAAGTAGAATACAAATTGGCCAGAAGAAGAGAAAAGCTCTAAGTATAACTCCTGTGGATGCAAGATGCAGTGCATCAAACTTTTGGGGACTTTTTGGAACACACCAAAATGCATAAACACACGCCAACCGAGCCACGAAGAAAGTGGATTGAATCAAAACCCAACACCAGGGATTATGGTGGGTGGTAAAACTACCCTTGCACAGGGTTCATGCAGAGTGGGAGATCAATGGCAGATCAGTCCTGTATGTGCTAGAAGGGAAATGCAGACGTCTCTTTAAGGAAATTAGCCTCTTGCAAGGAGCTAAGAATGTCAAATCATAGAGTTTGTAACAAGGATCTTACCATAGATTCCGCCTATCCCTTATTGGTGTGACAAGCATTGCAGCGGCAATGACCACAGATTTTGCAACGCCAAATAGCCACAAATGGTCCAGAATTGCAGTCGGAACAGCGCCAGGTCAAGATGTTGCCATTGGTAGCCTGGACAATGGCAAAGACGTGGCCGGAACATTGGTTGGCCATGTTGATATAGACTTGTAAAAGCTATTATAGTTAGCTTGTGGTTCCCTTTTGCTTGTCAAAATCTGCGACTCACAGACTAAGCACAACCCGAGGGACTGGGAACTGCGTCGATCACTGAAAAAGCGGAGAAAGGTTCCAGGCACTTGGATTGAACACCAATGGAATATAGTAAGAGGAGAATGGGCTTAGCAGAGTTCCGACAGAGTTCAGCGGGGAAGAGGAGGTCGATGGGTCAAGGGATGAAGAAGATGAGACTCAAAATCCAGGACAAATCAATCATTATATACTTCTGTCCAGAGATCACGGTGAGAGGATCCCAGATGCAACCAGTCGACAACTAAAGAGCCGAAATACGCACAAAGCCGATGACGCATGTAACCGGGATCAATTGAGTTCCTCAGAAAAAAAGGAAAGAAAAACCAAATTTAAAAGAATGGGTAAAAGAAATAAGCAGGCAGAATGGTGTTTATTGACGGAGTATATGAGAGAGAAATCCAAATGGATACAAATGGATAGATATATTGGAATCTCTTACATAGAAACTTAGGCGAAGCGAGGTAGATCCTAGTTTAGCAAATAGACAATGCAGCCTTCGATCCTCCAGATGGGGAGGGATCGGGGAGACATGATTGGAAGAATCGTGATGCAAAGGATGATTCCGAGAAAGCTGGGGGGACGGAAGAGACCCGACTGACTTGTTAGTTTGAATTATTTTTAACAGTTGGGACTAGTGTGGCTTTGTGAGAATATAGAATAAAGGGGAATTAACCTAATTGGAAGTAAATAAATATGATAGAGATGACTAGTATCGTCGTCCACTCCGACTATGACGAAGTGGAGCTGAATTGTATAGACCCAAGATATGTTCTGTCCCGACGAGCTGGATTAAACTGAGAACGGAGGTTTCTATGTTGGTTAATTGGCAAGTCTAGTGGTTTTTTCTTTTTTTTCTCTTCGATCGGATCTTTGCATCCCAGCAATCCGGTTCCGATCGAGAATGCATATTCTAGTTAGCGTATATACGGAGTACATTAGGGCACATTAGCATAGATGGTTATTTGGCTATAATCCACATAATAGAGTATGATCTTCCTATGATCTCCTATTATCTCTTCCTATTGTATTTACTATGCCCTTTTGACATATTTACCTTATTATCCTTGAGATCCCCCCCTGAAAGTCCTAATATCCAACTGTTGATACATCAACTTCGCTTAACAGAGATCCACATGGACCTCCCTCTTGTCATTGGTATTTCAATTTTAGTTTCAGTTTCAATCTCAGTTTCAGAACAATTCCATCCAATTCGACTATTTGCCTTCGAGCTGATCACATCAAGTGACAGGGATATACCCCCCGGCGGCATTAGTGTGCCGGTTTGGCGCCTGCCTTAGCCCAATTGCTTATCGAATAGCCGCAAAGCCCTGGAAGAAAATTAAAATTAAAACTAAAATTAAAAAAACAAAGAAAAGAAAATGGAATTGTTGAGTCTCTCGTATAGGATTGTGATCTCTGTCACATCCGTGAGTCCACATATTTGTTTGGGGAATTCTACCACAGTCTAGCCAAGATCTTCTCCAGCGACTAGATGGGGCAGTTCCAGTTCTTTTTCTCATTGTACAAGAGTACAAGAGCATGAAATGAGCACAGAATACCAAAACGACCGAGAGGAGCCCAATTGGGGTGACACAACGGTAGGTTTCTAGGGTCGAGTCCTCTCTGCAACTACCAACTTAAAGGGGTACTCAACTATACAAAGGGACATGGGCAGGGTCTCAACAGACAAAGGCTGCACTTCCGATGGGTTTGCAAGGAATGCTTGAGTGATCTTAGGTCCATCTGTCACACCTGAGATTGCAAATTAGGCCAGCCATGACCGTTCAAGATCTGCTCGGGAGATGAGAATAGACCCTGGACTAATCGATCACGCCAAGTGGCCTGGAATGCCTGGAAATTGAGAACTAAGCTCTATCCAAGAACTAAGCTCTATCCAACTGTCCCACGGTCGATCAATGGAAACGTGCACACCGACAATCCCTTATTGGAAGCCGTGTACCATCCGTAGATACCGACACTCCCGTAGTGGACACCCTCTGGGCTCGGCGATCACCAGACCACGACCGAATCACCAACCGGCTTCCAGAATCACGGCCAACCGCATCGGTGCGACGGAAATGAAGTCAACATGACAAGAAAATCGGGAAGAATCGTTGGAAAGAAAATCCTCGGCACTGCCAGAGGTCTACCGTCTCAACCGGGAAGTTTTGAAAATGTCAACGTGTCAAATGACCCAATGTGAAAAATGTGTGAATTGTTTGCTATCGAATTACATTATGTTCGAGATCGCCTCTTGCACCACTTCCACGACCGCGAGGTCAATCGTTCCGAAGAACTGAGAAAGGGGTGACTTCTCCATGCTGTAGACTCCGAAGAGAACACAACATGGAGTAAGAAAACAAGATCCGGTTTAATCTGCCAACGCTCCGTTAAGAACACCTTGTGGAAAACGAGATGCTCCTGCAGAACCCAGAGTGGACTGCATCGCTGGTTTGAGGGGTGTGATATGATCACATTACGAGGCCGGAAATGGTAGGGGGCAACGGGGAGGACGGCCCGGGAACGAGGAAGGGGGAGAGGTTCAGAACGGGTCGTTCATTTGATAGGAAATAGGTATCATGTCATCAACGGTTGCAGGGGAACCTGCATATCAGTACGCAAAGACGACGCCCTAGAGAAAGTATCTAGGTCTCTCTTTGCTTGGTTTCGTTATTTTTCCTCGTTACTGCCATATGCCTCATCAGTCGTTAAGGTGGAAGAGAGCCGAGACGCTGCTAGTTGTTAGTGGATGGTCACACGACACCAGGGTCGGTGAAAACAAACCTTTCGCCATAATGGTGTCTCCGGATGCTCTCTGCCAATAGACTCGAGACATCAATAACAATCAACTTTTTTGATCTCCGCAACATCGACGGTGAGATCGGGAAAGTGTTGGTCACGACAATGTGGTCGATTGAGCGACAGGCTTCCATCTGATCTAAGGAGTTCTCCCCGAACAGGCCGTGGGTGGCAATACAGTAAACCTTGTTGGCTCCACCACGCTTGACGACAGTCTCTGCAGCCGCGATCCACGATCCGCTCTTGTCAATCATGTCATCGACAAGGAAGACAGCTCGGTCGCGCACCTCACCCACCAGCGTGATGGTCCTTTCATCGACCTGGCCCTCGCAGACACTAGCTTCGTCGTCAGACTCAACTGCGTCAAAGGAGCCACCGAGGGCATGATCAGGAGGCTGCGACGAGATGTTGGAGATTATGGAGTTAACCATAGCATCAGGAATAGCCTCTAAGTTGTCATTGGTACTGCTGCCAGCTCCCGGTGTGGTGCCGCCAGACTGTAGCTCTTCGCTGATACGATAATCATCATCAACCAAATGGCCCTGCACCAGACGACCGGTGATAACATCCCGTACACGGACGTCCGTGTACTCGTATGCTGCTTCCAGCTCCGATGGACGGCGAGCCGCAGGTGGGGTTTCCGGGCGCAGAAAATATGGCACAGGAGGAGGAGTGATTGGCTCCGGCTCTTCCGGAATGGGAGGTGTTGCAGGTGCTCTGTTAGAACCTTGCATATGAAGCTCGAAAGGCTGTACGTCCTTGCTCGAGATGGGATCATCATCCACGGCATCGAAGAAGACTGTGCTGTCAGTCATAGTGGCCACGGGGACCTTCGTGCGTCGACGATCTGTCGTCACGATACCGAAGTTGAGCTTCAAAGTATCAGCCAGCGATGTGACTCGTTTGGTTCCGCCAGCATTCTTGCTAACCACCACGGCGTCTTTCCAGGAGGGAACATTCATTCGGAGCCAGCGGGCAATGAAGGGTTCGGCAAAGAGGTTGTCGACTGGCTTTCCGAAGAATCCTTGCATCTGGGATGCCTAGGAGCCCATCAATATCCATATTACAAAACTCAACATCGCATAGAAACATACGTGCAGGTCCATGGTGATCACATGGTCCACGCCGGCGATCGTGAGGAGATTGGCGAGCATGCGGGCCGTGATAGCACCACGATGACTCTTCTTCTTAGATTGGCGCGAGTATGGGAAATATCTCATTTGAGAGTCAGCATTGTCTGTGATTGGAATCAAACAGGACGGGCAGCATACGGCATGACCGCTAGAGAAACGAGTTAGTGGGGTAAGCTTTCGTATCTGGAGTCGTCGGCAACATACCTGTAATGGACTTCGCTGAGCCACCCTTGCACGCTGAGATCATAATCAGGAGCTCCATAACACTATCGTTAATCTTCTCGCTGCCACTTTGAATGATGTAAACATCCTGGTTCCGAACTGAGGTACCGATCTCGACACTGGTCTCGCCATTGGCAAATTTTCCTAGGTTAGCTTTGGCGGGCACAGTGCCTAAGCGCTCGCAGATAGTCTCTGCGAGACGGGGGTGAGAATTCCCCGAAAATATCTGGACGCCCCGCATAGTTTAAGAAAAAGACACGAGTGACGTGAAGGGAAGATGAAAAAAAAAAGAAGAAAAAAGGTCAGAAGGGAAAAGCTCGGGAATACTGCGGGGATGGTGTGTACCGCCCACCGTACTGTGCTTTTCTTTATCGGAGCCGATAAACGGGATAGTTGCATCATTATTCCCACATCCCACCATGTCAAAGTTCCCAGAAGTGCAAGGTGGTGGTTCATTGATACTCGCTTGGCAAATTAAAAACAAGCATGTACTAGTCGTAGGAGGTGGAGAGGTACGTGATCAACACTGATAGCAACTATCTATCGTTTAAAGGATGAGAACTGATCTATATATCTCCGCTAGGTCGCTGCAGGACGCATTCTCAACGTTCTCAATGCCGATGCCCGGGTCACTGTGGTTTGTCCAGCCGCTGGACTAAATGAAGAAGTGGCTTTTAGGGTGGCAGAAAAGCAAGTCACACACGTTGATCGAAATTTTGAGCCATCCGACCTCAATAATGTGGACATGGTGCTCTGTGCCATTGACGACCCGGAGGCTTCAACACAAGTCTGGAAACTCTGCAAGGAGAGGCGAATTGCCGCCAATATCGCTGATGTCCCGCCCGAATGCGATTTCTATTTTGGGAGTGTTCACCGCGATGGGCCATTGCAGATCATGGTCAGCACAAATGGCAACGGGCCCAAATTAGCCAGTATTGTGCGCAAAAAGATCGCGGAGACATTGCCGGCGAACATGGGCGCAGCCATTGAGAATGTGGGAAAGCTACGGAGGAAGCTCCGTGAGATTGCGCCGAATCCTGACCAAGGCCCTAAGAGAATGAAATGGTGAGTTGCAATCCTCTTCAGGGAGAAGTGTGAGCTAATAATCATAGGATGTCTGGTGTCTGCGAAACATGGAGCCTTGATGAGCTTTTAGAGATGACTGACAAGGACATGGACGGTGTATTATCCTTTTACGAGTCGGGTAAGATCCCAACTCTAGAGGAAGTACAAAATAAATAAGAAAACAAGTCAAGAAATATTTTATCTTATCAATACAGCAGCAGGTATGCATCTAAAGTAGAACAAAATGCTCGTGTGACAACACAAGACCCCGAAGAGTCGGGTTATAGAACGCCGAAAATCAAGCCCGCGGCGAGGATATCCAAAAAAATCATGCAGTAATTCAGACCTGGCTATCGCGGCGCGAGGCTTTCTGGGAGACGGAGCTGCGCGGGCTGATGGGGACGTCCAGGGGATTGGGCGGAGCAATGCCTAGTCGGACCTCGCCGGTCCGGCGCAGTAGAGACTGGAGGGCAACGCGAATCTCCGGGTTGAGATCACGGCTCAGAAGCTCAACTCCGAGAGGGTAAAAGGCCTCAATATGCTTGTTAAAGTCATCTTGCGGGAAGTTAGTATATCCATCAATGACATCGACCACAACCGGACGCCAAGCGACGATGTTGCGGTGCTGGGTGTCCTCTTCAAGGCGAACGAAACTGCGAATAATGTCCGCGCAGAGTCTGGTCAAATTAGCAATGAACAAGGAGAGAATATTAGATAATGAACTTACGGAATGAGTGCAGCCTCGGTCTCTACGCGACTGCTCTGTCTTTCCTCTCGCTCGTCATGATACATTCGGAAGAGGATATGCACGTAGGTAGAGGCACTGCCGCTCTCCTGCTTCAATAGATTAGGAGGTTGCTTCATGAATCCCTGGCGCCAGAGTTGCATCCGCAAGTCCTTATCCTCGTTGAACTTCTTCGCGAACTGATAACTCTTCTTCAGCAGCCCCATGAGCCGCAGAAGCTCTCCACTGGGAATCTGTGCATAGACATTTTCGTTCGAGAAAAGTTCGTGGACCGTTTCAATCATGAGCAGCTGGAGAACGCAGTTCGTGATTATGCGGTTGAAGTAACGGCGCCGAGCTGCAGTGACAGCCGCAGGTTGCTGCTGGTCTGAGTGAGGGCGATAGTCTTCTAATTCGGCGCGGGCTTCACTTTGGACAGGAGGATCATGGGGAGAAGATGCGCTTTGGGATCCGTTAGGCTGCAATGCATCAGGCATCTCTTTTGTTGCTACAGTAGCATCTGGAGATTGGGCGAGGTCCCCATTAACTGCCTCTGTCGGCTTAGATATCGATGCAGCAGCCGTGAAAAGTTCGTAGGCGGTCGTTTTGCTGAAAAGCTCCACGAATGCCCCAACAATCTGGGACCAGTGCTCCGGCTTGAACTTTGCAACATTCTGCAAAATCAGCTGTTGCAGGCAGTTGCTGCCAATTCGTGCAATCGTGTCATTTTCTTGACAAATGCATAATACCAGCAGTTCCAAGAAGCGGCTCAGCATGTACTCCAGTGCATCGAAATAGTGCGTGAACAAAGTGATCATGTTCCGTAGCGCCTGGATCATTGTCGTGGACAGCCAGACTGAAAGATCCTCGTGGTTCGGAACCTTGGACATTTCAGACTTAGACTGCAGGACAACAAAGATCGGGTAGAGGAGCTGTCTCCAGAGGACATCCCAAAAGTCCCTGGGGAAATCGCCACCATGACGGATTAGCGTATCGAAGAGGTATGTGAGTGCCCGTGAGCGGACCTCGAGATCATCCCCCGTCATGAGTACATCCTGGAATGCGATGAGAATCGGATACCAGAACTGCTCCTCTTGTGATTGACGGGTAAGTTGTTTAGCAAGATTGGTTCCATTGTCCTGGAAGATGGCCGCCGAAGCACCGCGGTGTGACAAGGGACATTCAGGAGTCCGTAGCATTTTGGTGACGGTAGACCTGAGGGTCTCAATTGCCTGCAGTGATTTCTTTTGGAACTTGGAGTTCTTTGAGAATTCAGTCAGACATACGATGAGATCTGCAAAGGCACCTTGGGTGATTACTACGCCAAATCTGGTATTGTATACTTGGGTGACATGGTCAAAAGCCATGTTCACGATTCCCTCTGTTTGATACATTAGCGAGGGACGGATTAATTTGAGCAGCGAGGCTTACCATAGGGTTCCCGTGCTGCGACCGTAAAGACACCAAACATAGTCTTCCATCCCGAACGAATGTTGTCGCCACGGGCCTGGATCATCTGGATCAGACACCGCAGAATCATATCCTTGACAGCAGCAGTGGTGCTGTTTGCCATCACATGCTCAAAAGGCTTAAGGAAGTCCTTTTGGAACTTGAAACCAGGCAACTCCTCAATCTCCAAGAAGCGCATCGAAAGTTGCCGGAGCGAATCCAAGGCAAAGAAGACAACCATGGTATTAGAGTGGCAGCCAACTTGATTAAAGTGCTGGCCCAAAACATCCCAAATCTTAGACCACTCAATCCTGACCCGGGTCATGTTGTAGTAACTGATCTCGACGAGCTTCTGCAGACTGTAGGTTCGGGGCGAATCGGTGTGACCGGAAGATTGGATTTCTTGCCAGCTGACCTCGCTCAAGGCCCGAACGAAGTCAATAATTGCCTCATGCGACAGATTAGCAGTGTTGGTGAAGATACGGTCCACGCCGCGAATCATATCTGCCGAACGGCTCTCCATGGCAATTTCCGGGCGGAAAGCGGTTGGCCCATTCACAGAGCGAGGGCGAGGGCGTCGTGTACTTTGCGTAGATCTGCGGGAGGTATCTGCTGATGAAGGTGTCCTAGAAAGTGCTGAAGGTGCCCTTGAAACATCAGGCAGCGACCCCTCATCGACTCCATCACTCAAGAGTTGGAGCCGATCAAGTTGACTGACACATGTCAAAACATCCCTCCACGAGCCCTGGAGGTGGTTGCCCTCGGTGAAGGCGATGTCGAGCAAAGCTCTCAGGGCCTCCACATTTTTGGCCATCATCTCCCTCACGTTTCCGAGGTTAGTGAACTTCGCCAAGGCAGTCACAAAGGCCACGCGAGGAGTCTCTAGGTCGAAGGCACAGCTAATCCGGATGGACAGTTTAAGTCCCTCCATGCAGAGCCGGATGGTTTCCAGGTTGGACGTGTCTTGCATCGGTGCAGACAGACCAGATAGGAAAGACATCCATGTGACGTTGAACATTGACCCGACATGACGATCTGATGTCGCGGGAATGAAGTGCGAAAGCGCATCTTTAACTGCTGTCTTGCGCTGGGCTCGAATGAGAGAACGATAGAGCTGTTCTGTCTTGTTCGCCATTTCCTCAGAAGCCTGTGCGTATTTCTCACCCTGGATGTCTCGTCCAACAGTCGCAAATACCTGTCCAGCCCTGGTTGCAAGGCCAGTGGGAGCCGGGGGTGGAGGGTTGAAGTTGGCGGCATGTTCCTGCTCGGTGTATAGCACGATTTCATTGCTTCCAATCTCCTCATAAATGGTCCCAAGATATTCGGCCGGTAGATCTTGGTTGTCATTGATCCCGCGGTTGTTCTTGATGAAGTCCTCCTTGGTCATACGGCGGCCCTTCATTTTCGAACTGTGTTGATCTGTGTTGAGGAGAATCACCGAGTACGCAAGCACATATGCAGTGTCAGCGTTAGCGAAGGCATTGGGGTTTTGAGTTGTATACCGTTCGGCAAACTTCAGCATAAACCGATCGATCTTTTGGGCTTCACCAGGGAGGCGGAAATGCTGCAAAAACGAGCGCAGGGATTCAACGAAGCGTCGCTTCGTGAATTCCATCAAATCAACAAAAGCATGCATGATAGCAATGTTTTGCTGGTCTCCCTCACCAAGATATTCTCCCAGCATGGCCTTGTCAATGCGGTCTGTGCGAAGCAGGAAGCTGGCGATTTCTTCTGGAGACTCGGATTTGATGAAACCTTCTTTCAGGAAGGCCTTGATGCCACGCTTGGGCTTGAAATTAAATTGTTGGACGGCATTTGTGAGAGCGATTTTTCGTTGCTTGACTTTTTCAATCTGGTTTGGGTCGTCTTCGGGCATAGGTGTGGACCGGCTAGTCCCACTCTCGAAGGACTCCAGATGCGGTGAAACAAGCACGCTTGTGTCCAAGGACTCGCGGGAGTTATCTATCGATTTAGAGGGAATGGCTGCCTCGGGCTGTTCATCGATGCGATGTGTGGCCCAGTTGTCCAGTGAGCGCAGTATCTCCACAAGACACTCCAAACCCTGCTGTTTCAATCCGTACTCCGGTGGAATATGAGGCATCGAGGACGGCGGAGTAGGCGCAATGTGTGCACTTGTCAAGGAAGGAGGAAGATTTCCTCGATGGTGCCATTCAGAACCAATGGCTGACATTTTAGTGTGCTGTTCTTGGTACTGATGCTGCTGTGAAGGTGTTGTTACAACCGGCACGCTCGAGTACCGGGACAATTGCTCAATGATACTAAGAAGGTTAGTCCATGCCAAAGAAAATCAAGAATTGAGTAGCGCATACTTTTGGAATATATTCTCCAAAGCGGTTCTGTCACAGTCGTAGTTGAGATAGATTTCAACCAGAGCCCGTGGATCACCACCTAGCCTCTCCAGAATCTCCATGAAGTACTGCTTTTGGAACGTAGGAGCCCCGCGCTTCTCGAGAATGGCGAGATAAATTTCTTTCAAGAACACCTCGAGTTCCTTTTTCATCATGACTCTCATGTCCTTCAACATCAGCCAGAAGATTTCACAACAGACTTTGAATACATGAGGCACGGCGCTAGAACCATTGCGACTTAAACTTAGACACAAATGAGGTCGTACAGCTAGCAGGAGATTCATTCCATCCACGCTGGATGAGCTGTTCTTGATTGCTGCCAGAGGGGATAGAAAGGTTGCGGTGTGGTTGTTGATGAGGTAGTGAATCAAGTGCAGTGAAAGTAGCTTCGACCTCATGTTCTGAGATTTGACATCTTGTTGCTGCTCGTGAGTCAGAACCTTGTGGCTCAATTTGCAGAGCGCTCGGAAGACTAAAAAGGCATCCTTGACGTAAATCTCGTCCACATCGTCCTCGGCCGAGCTATCATCATCTTTTTCCTCGGGGATGCCCGACATTGACCTCGTTGTTGACCGCTTAGCGCGCGTGACTGTAGTCGGCGCATTGTCGTTGACAGTGGTAACCTCGTTAGGCGACTCAAAACTCTGTAGGGTGAGCTTCTCAGCAGTGGGCTCTTTAGTGACGGGCTGATCAGCCGTCTCCGAGTTTTGGCCCACATCACTCGCCGATGTATCAAGGGTCGAGGATGGATTTTCTAGCTCTCGCACTCGGAGCTCTTTGAGATCCATCCGTGTCCGCACTCGATCAAAGACCGTGCTGACCATTTGTGTAAGCGACCCCTGAGCGATCTGTTGGTTTTGACTGGATTTCGAGTAGATAAAGATGTTATAAATTTGACGGACGGCTTTCAGGAGACCAGCTCCATGCACCACGATCTTGTCGTTCAAGACCGCTGCCAATAGCGATTTGATGATCTGCTGTTGGATTTCAACAGCCGTAGCTTCATTCTCGAAGCATTCGCAGATCGCATCGATAGCACGCTCGATAAGTGGAGGTTGTTCGCGCGTGGCATTGTTGTCTGTCGCGGCAGATGGAAACGCGAAATAGGAGTATGTGATCAGCTTTCCAATGCAGTCCAATGCAGTCACTTGCAGAGGAATGCTCAGGGCTTTGCTTGCCAGGTGTAGAGGACGGAAGATAAGCTCCGGATCAATGGCTTGCCCATCAGGTTGCCTGATATTGGCCAGGGCAACCTGTGTGGCATCCTCCAGCTTTTTGTCCCTCCGGGCGTCCCGCGAAGCAGCGATATTGTCCAGAGCCGTCACAATAAAGACCGTCGAGCTGACTGGGCTAGATCGCTGCGTCATAAACGTAGCCGTTGTTGACCGCGAATCCGATCGCCACCTGCTTTCTGTCGCATTGTTGTCCTCGTGGGGGGGTTCCTGGATCGTAGGCGGACCGTCTGTTTGCGGTTCTTGTTCAGTTTGTTCAGGCTCGTGCTTAGACGGGACCTCTGATTTTTCTTCATCTTCCTGGACCTTGGCTACTTCCTCGTCGCTCTCCTGGTTTGTTTCCTCCGATTCGGTCTGCTCGGGCAGTGTTGGCTCGTCGGAGTTTGGTACTGTAGGAGATGTGTCGGGGGTCTCGACGGATTTCTCAGGCATTGCAATGGATTGGGTCGGCTCTGAGCCGACTTCGGTGTCCGCCATAGTCAGGGTGACTCCGGGCGGAGTGATCTAATTAGATCAAAAACATCGAACGAGTAAACGTGGGGAAGCTTGAAACAATTGCGATGACCATGTAAGGACGGGGGCTGCGTGTCTTCTCCGAATCGGGACTAATGCATGCTTACCTCAGCTAAGGATTGGCTGGAGCCGGAGATTCCAAAGGTCCTCACCGGCCTTTTTTGCCTGGCAGAATGTTGATCGTCTGGTTCTGTACGGAGTACGGGGTAAACACTATATGTATGTAACTAAGTACTACATAGGCATGTACCCTGTACGATAGTACATCTATGTTGCTAGTAAAAATAATAATTATCACAAGAACTACCTCCAGCTAAGTAAGTCCATGATCTCACATGCTTTTGAATGTTTTCCAACATTCTTCTTACAACATAGGTGTATACCTAATGCGGTAGGAAAGGCATTGGCCCCCAAAAAAACAATCCGTGGATAACCAATACGGTGACTCAGCAAAAGTGTTGACCCTTGTTTGTACCGCCTTCTAAGAGCGGTATACCGCATGTTCTTTCTCAATTACCACTGGCGTAGAGTTATATTGCTGGCAGAATATTATGTACATAGCCAGAGCTTGAGACTGTAAATTACAGCACGTGACTATATCGGAAGAGGCCGCTGCCGCTCCTCTCACCGGGAGCCATAGGTAGCTCAACAGAAAAGTTCGTGATTTAGAGGCATCTCCTTCTACCCCAACCTCATCCATTCTTGGCCCTTCACGTTTCTCTGTATCGGGCTCTTTCAATTTCTTCATATCAGCGTCAAGGGCCTCTAATCCTTTCTTTTTATAATCGCAACAAGTCTCAGGCACCATGGTTGCGTCAGCTATTCGGATGCGCACCCCGGGCGCCATGTTCATGTCCAGAGGTGCCGTTGCTATGCGCCGGCCCCAGGTCTCCTCCAAGCTCCAGGAGGCGATTCGGTATGTCCCACTAATATAATTATGATTGTGGGTTGATACTAATGATGTTTCCACCAGGACCCAAGTGCCTGCGCTCTCTGGCCTTTCCCGCTTCTATGCCTCCAAGTGTATGACAATTGACTTATCTCTTTCTCCAACACACCAATTCTAATATGTCTGTCTATAGCTTTCCCTCCCCACACAATCATCACCATGCCGGCACTTTCGCCAACAATGACCGCTGGAAACATCGGCGTGTGGCAGAAGAAGGCCGGAGATGTCCTCCAGCCCGGTGATGTCCTGGTAGAGATTGAAACAGACAAGGCACAGATGGATTTTGAGTTCCAGGATGAGGGTATCCTAGCCAAGCTTCTGAAGGAGAGCGGCGAGAAGGATGTGGCTGTTGGCTCGGTAAGGAATTACCCAGTTTCTCTAAGGATCGTTTCATCAATCTAACCTGTCTTCCCTATAGCCTATTGCCGTCCTTGTTGAGGAGGGTGCCGACATCTCCGCCTTCGAGTCTTTTACCACAGCCGATGCCGGTGGTGACAAGCCTGACCTCGGTGAGCAGCGCAAGGAGGAGCCTAAGAGCGCTGAGCCCTCAGCCCCGTCCCCAGCTCAGGAGGCACCCGCCGCACTAGAGCCCGAGACTTCAGATGAGAAGCTTCAGCCCAGCATTGATCGTGAGCCCTCTCTCAGCCCTGCCGCTAAGGCCTTGGCCCTCGAGAAGGGCATATCCATCAAGGGCCTTAAGGGTACCGGTCGTGGTGGTGTCATTACCAAGGAGGATGTTGAGAAGGCCAAGCCCAGCACCACTAGTGCTTCCAGCGAGGCCTCCTTCGAGGATATCCCCGTCAGCTCGATGCGCAAGACCATTGCCAACCGTCTGAAGCAGTCCGTGGCCGAGAACCCTCACTACTTCGTCTCCACCACTCTCTCCGTTACTAAGCTCCTGAAGCTTCGCCAGGCTCTGAACGCTTCCGCTGAGGGTCAGTACAAGCTTTCTGTCAACGACTTCTTGGTCAAGGCATGCGCTGCTGCCCTTCTGAAGGTCCCGCAGGTTAACTCCAGCTGGCGCGAGGAGAACGGCCAGGCCGTCATCCGTCAGCACAACACCGTTGACATCAGCGTCGCTGTGTCTACACCCTCTGGTTTGATTACCCCAGTTGTCAAGAACGTTCAGGGTCTCGGACTCTCCAGCATCTCCAAGCAGATCAAGGATCTTGGCAAGCGTGCCCGCGAGAACAAGCTCAAGCCCGAGGAGTACCAGGGCGGCACTTTCACCATCTCCAACATGGGCATGAACCCCGCTGTCGAGCGCTTCACCGCAGTCATCAACCCCCCACAGGCCGGTATCCTGGCTGTTGGCACCACCCGCAAGGTCGCTATCCCCGTCGAGACCGAGGAGGGCACCGTTACCGAGTGGGACGACCAGATCGTCGTGACCGGTAGCTTCGACCACAAGGTGGTTGACGGCGCCGTTGGTGGTGAATGGATCAAGGAGCTGAAGAAGGTCGTCGAGAACCCTCTGGAGCTTCTTCTGTAGACAGCGAAGCTCTCTTGTTCTGACTTATATGTAATCTGTATTAAAACACCTTGCTTCCCTCATTAGACCATTACATAGGTCCCATTTGTTTTTGATCTCTTTAGCAGCTTTAAATTCTCCCAATGAAAATTTTCTCGACTTCTTCTACATCATCTTTGCGTTTTGGTGAAGTTGTTGTGCCTGATAACGTACTCCGTATGTGGCTCAGGCCTCCCGAGGTCAAGTCAAGATGATTCTAATGACCGTAATATCTAATCGAGTTATTATTTGAATTAAGTATTCATTAGAAGAGTGGACGTAAATTATCTTCAGGTTCATTTGTATACTACTAGTACTAGTGTATAGCTATTATGAGATCAACAGCCCACGGAACCTTGGTAGTGGGCCCAGGTCAATGACGTGATGTCATCACCCCCCAGCTTCCTGGGTATAAATCCTTCCTTTCCCCCTCGGACTCCTCCCTTCCCACATCACGTTTTCTAGTAAGTTTACATTTTCGTTCTAGACCTTGAGGTGTTTTAGTTGTTGACTAGGATTCCACAGAACCATTACCTACCATCACGAACAACATCATGTCTTACGCCGACGCAGCCGCCAAGGGCCCCAAGCAGTCCCCCGAAGATGTAAGTATTCAAACTCATATATCCAAATTCAAAAAATTCAAAAATTACAGTGCTAACAAATAACAGGCGTGAGTTATTTACGATATCAATTCTCCATACACACAACTAACATATACTCCAGCCGTGCTCCCCCGGTGGGCGGAGTCTACCACGATGAATCCGAGAGCACAGCTTCGTTGATCGACGTTGATAGCCCCCATGTGCAGACTGTCGAGTCCGACTTCCTTGAGCAAGACGTCCAAACCACCACCCAGGCGGAGCGGATAGAGCGGGAAGCCGATGAGAAGAAGCGCGAGGACGAGGAAAAGAAGAAGGCTAAGACCCACAAGGTGAAGAGCAGTAGCCTCTGTGGAAACACCAGCAACCCTGTCTTCATTGCCAATGCTGCTATCGCAACCCTGGTCGGTGCAGGCCTCGGCTTCGGTGCCTACAAGCAACACGCGCGCGGCAACCTCTCCTGGGAGCTGGTTGGTCTCTCTGCCGGTGCTGTTGGAATCTTTGGTACTGTGGACTACTTTGTCAGCAAGTAAGTACCGCATATATTTTCGGACTGATGGGTGTGGCATGATGCTAATCTATGGTCTAGATGGTTCTTGCAGAACAAGTTCCCTCCCAAATAGATGTATGGCGTTCGTCTTTTTTGGTGTTGCCTAATTGCTTTTGTCTTGATATACCATCCCAGCTCTTCTGTGGTCTTGCATTCTCATTTGGCGAAAGGAGTCGGATCGGATTGACTGTACCAGTACCTTAACAACGATATCATTTTCCTTTCAAGTTCTAGCAGTTGTAAAATATGGCAAAATGTAGTGTCTACTTAAATAGCAAGTACGACTTGTAGATATTGGAAGTTGAGCTACTCGTAGAATCTACCAGTGCAGCGGGTTCCAAGGTTCCAGTGTAGGATGACTAAGCGGCCATGTGATCCTAGTTAAAAGCCCTCTTAAGAAATGTAAACACTATTGATCACCAATGGTGGCTAGAGGTGTTAGAGATAACCCTATAATGCCTTCCAACACAAGAATTGTCCGCAGTGGGGCAATCACTAGGAGAGCAGATCTAGACGCCATACTTTCCGCCAGCTGGAAGATCCGCCAAGTAGCCAACATTTGTCGGCAAAGTCGCGTGCTCTCAAACGCGTCAAAGCCTCAGCCATCGAATTTTGGCTGAGACTCTAACGGTCAAGTTAAGACCGCGATTACAATCCACGTTCTTGGTCGATTACAATCCACGTTCTTGGTCGAGGTTGAAATACCGAGCAGTGGGCAATAAACCCACGGTCTGATGGCAGCATAGACCTTCGGTTCCCAGCACAAAAGAGTGAAATTGAACGGAACGTAGGGCCAAAATCTCCTGGAGTTATGGGGCAGTTAACGCTACCATTCCACGACATCTTTCTTCGCGATAAAAAGGGCAGGGAGGCTGATTTTGTTCTTACTGAAAGCGATATGGAAGAGATTGCGGAGAAGGTATGGGCATCACAGGACGTCGAGGGGTAAGAGAATGATGGTGAATGGGCCCGTCAGCTGAAGCGTTAGGGTGGCGGTCTTGTGGTGCTCGCACGGCGAGGCAAGCTTTCGACCGCCAGCGGGTTCTTTGCGCTCTCGATAATCCTTCGCCTAAGTAGCCTTGCCTAATGGACATCCCCCGCTGTCTGTGTCAACTATCGAGCTCCGCTAGCCACACTGGACCTAGGACATCCACAACCTCGCCTTCGCTATTCTATCGGAGATGCCCTATGGCCCTCCGGCCGCGGCCGCCAACAGCCCAGCCGCAACTGTAAACTGGTCCACCTTCCGCATGCTATGCCACCTCGCCGTGTCCCCTAAGCTAGACCGGTTTCTTCGACAATCCCCCTATAGTGTCCTATCTTCCGAGATCTCGCGTTTGACCGAGCGTGGCGACGACCATGATTTAGGCTTTTCTGGTCTCGAGCTACTCCCTGCCTACTAACCGGGTCGCTATGGCCCGCTACCTAGCGCACCAGAGCCCGCCTCCGTTACCTCCTCCATATCCTTGTCCAACAGGGTGTCTTCCGCTCCACTAGCTCCCAGCCACCCATTCACCTCTAACCCTCTGGGTGATCCAGATGTTCCTTGGAACACTCCCTGTCGATTTTGTCGTTATCCGTACCGGAATACCTCCAAGCACCCGCTCTGCTGCTATCGGTTTGGTGGTGATGGCACTTGCGACTCTGCCACTCGAGATAGTACTCAGATAGAGGTCGAGCCAGTGATCTCTACCCGATTTTTTTTGCCAAATTTGTATCTATTTCTCTACAGTTGGGACTTGTTATCCCCCTGTATGAAAATCTAGAACGAGGCGTTATGGTGACCTTTGCAAGACCTCTTCAATTTAAACCTCAACAACTTAGCTAATAGAGATCCTCGAATTTGAGATGACATGAGATGAAATGCAATCTTCCCTATGTGTCGGTCAAGTCATTAAGAGTCAATCATAACTTGGCGACATCTTCCTCGATCAAGAACGTTGTGATTCAAAGATCGCCTGGTTTATGCATCTAAAAATATCCCAATGTATTGTACCTGAAGGCGGTGAACCACGTCAGAATGGGCCCAAACAAGACCATCTGGCCTCCGGTGGGATCAGATGATGACCTTGGTGTTTGAGCTCGGGAGCTTATCATCTTTTAATTATCCTGCTAGCAGTCCTAATACTCCTCTTTCCACGACTTACCGGTTATCGAAGCAATCCAAAAGTCCAATCTATACGGCGCATTGACAACATGGTATGTATATTGCAGTTCCTCGCGATAGGTTAACACAGCTAACATGAACAGAACTCGCTATTCAACTCTGCTTTAAAGCAATCATCGTCGATCCGCCGTGATCTGGACACGTTTTCACAGTCGCCAACCACCTCCTCACCCGCGTTACAAGGTGCGCTCCTATCACCGATTCTTCGCAACCTAAGATAGGTATTGACTTCGAGCTTCTAGGCCAGCTTGCAGCTTCCTTGGCATCGCTTTCCCGCACCGTCGATGACTACTCAGCTCTCTCCAAGAAGGAACTAATTCCGGAGAAACAACAAAAGGCGTTCGACCGCGTCAAGAACTTCCGAAGTGAGCTCGCGGACTATCGGGTACAATTCGATCGACTCCGCAAAGAACGCGAAGATGCAGTATGTATACATCAATCCTGCCGTGGGATACTCCAATACTGACCTCATACCAGCAATCGGTCACCAACCACAATGAACTCCTAGGCCGTCGTCCACACCACGCCGCAACACCAGAGAACCCTTATGCGCAGTCCTCACTGCCGCAGAGCACTTCAGCCTTCGCACCCTCATCATCCGGTCTCGGCTTTGGCGCTGGCCCCGCCGACTACGACCGCGAAACCCACGCGCTACGCGAGCAGTCCTTCTTCTCCAACACACACAACCAACTCGATGATTTCCTAGACAGAGGAAGAGCGGTCCTCGCCGATCTAGGACAGCAGCGGGAAGTACTTAAGGGAACTCAGCGGCGACTATACAGCGTTGCGAACACGCTTGGTGTGAGCGGTGATACGATCCGGATGGTGGAGCGGCGGGCGCGCCAGGATAAGTGGATTTTCTGGGGTGGAGTGGTAATTTTCTTTTTGTTCTGCTGGGCAGTGCTTCATTTCTTGCGGTAGGGTTATATCACTATGTAGTCTTGGTCTCTGTCTGGGTATAGTTGGGAGCTGGCGAAGGTTCTCGGGGTTTAGCCTGGGTAGGATATGGTCTTGTATCTTGTATTGGGTTCATCAGCGCCGGCGTTTGGTCTCTGTAATTGAGGTCCTTGTTGCCGACAAGTGTTAGTTATGTTTAGGAGTGTGGGTTGTAATGTATATATATCTTTGTATATGCTAGGTTGCGCCAGGTTCAACTTCAACTATGGACCATCACCAGCTATTTCTGAGTATGCAATTATACCTATAGGGCTTGATATTCAGCAAAGTAATTCGTTCTATTCCTTCTAGTTCACAAAGTATCGATTATTTCAGTGTACTTCCGCATTGGGCGAAACGGGAACTTCTGGGCCTATGACGTCGTGACAGTATACCACTCACCCGTGGACGGACAGCTGGACCTTCAATTGCATAACTATACAACTAACTATAGGCTAGTCTCTTCTCTAGGGCTCTAGGGCATTTTAGTTCCCTAAGACTCAATGTATATATATCTCTCAACTAAATATATCAATTGGAAACAATCCTTCGTACGTTAAGCGCATGAAATTAATTACCTCGCTTGACAGGATGATGCGATTACCACATGCAGAGCTGACATCCATTGCTCCGAGAATGCGATATAAGCCTTTTAGCCTGGAAATGAGGTATTATTTTGATCCTAGAGAGATTTTAAGTCCAGCTAGCCAATAATAAACCCAAGAACGTCACAATTGCTACCAGGAAATCCCAAAATAGCAGATTAATCGAAGTAAGAGAAGCAGAGCTCAGCCGAGCCATCGGGAGCTCGGAACCTGTTGTGGAGCCAAGCCAATCCCATCTCTTTCACCGGAATCTCCTCCTTCCCTCAACTTCTTCCCTTCTCACATCCACATCCCTCAATCATCCATCATGTTTGCTGCTCGTCGTACTGTCAACCTCCTCCAGAAGCGTGCCTTCTCGGCCTCCGCTTTCAATGTGCGTTTCTATTCATCTGTCTTCCCCAGAATTAAAAGCTAACTCCTCGCGCAGGCCTCCAAGGTCGCCGTTCTCGGCGCTGCCGGTGGTATTGGCCAGCCTCTCTCGCTGCTGCTGAAGCTCAACCCCCGTGTTTCCCAGCTCGCTCTCTACGATATCCGCGGTGCTCCCGGTATGAGTGACCCAATTCGTTCGGCGAAAGCAATTACTGACTTTATTTAGGTGTCGCTGCTGATTTGAGCCACATCAACACCAACAGCACTGTTACCGGCTACAAGCCCGAGGGTACCGGTCTCAAGGACTGCCTCGAGGGATCCGAGATCATTCTCATCCCCGCTGGTGTTCCCCGCAAGCCCGGCATGACCCGTGATGATCTCTTCAACACCAACGCCTCCATTGTCCGCGACCTCGCCAAGGCCGCCGCTGAGGCCGCCCCCAAGGCCCTGGTCCTGGTCATTGCCAACCCCGTAAGTCGCAATTATCGCTCCACAATTCGAGGCCCCACTAACCACGCGTCATTAAAAAGGTCAACTCCACCGTCCCCATCGTTGCCGAGGTCTACAAGGCCCGCAACGTCTACGACCCCAAGCGTCTGTTCGGTATCACCACCCTTGATGTCGTCCGTTCTTCGCGCTTCATCTCCCAGGTCGAGAAGACCAACCCCGCCAATGAGGCCGTCACCGTCGTTGGTGGCCACTCCGGTGTGACCATCGTCCCCCTGCTTTCGCAGTCCAGCCACCCCTCCATTTCCGGCGAGGTCCGCGATGCCCTTGTCAAGCGCATCCAGTTCGGTGGTGACGAGGTTGTCCAGGCCAAGGACGGTGCCGGTTCCGCCACCCTCTCCATGGCCATGGCCGGTGCCCGCTTCGCCGAGTCTCTTCTCCGCGCCGCCCAGGGCGAGAAGGGTGTCATCGAGCCCACCTTCGTCGACTCCCCTCTGTACAAGGACCAGGGTGTTGACTTCTTCGCTTCCCGCGTTGAGCTCGGCCCCAACGGTGTTGAGCAGATCCTCCCCGTTGGCAAGGTCAACGAGTACGAGCAGGGTCTCCTCGATGCCTCCCTGGTTGACTTGAAGAAGAACATTAAGAAGGGTGTTGACTTCGTCAAGGCTAACCCTTGAAAAATTCCATGTACCACTAGCCATGTCCCGTCGTGACTTTTGTTTTTGTAATAATGAAAGTGTATGACAACGTTCTTCACTAGATTGATAATCCATTATAATCTATAAATCGGTGTATCCTGCGATCCCGACTTGTACCGAAACCCATTTTTGACCGATGTTGTATTCAAGCTACCTAAACTCATTCGCCCCATATCCATGCCAGAAGAAGCGATGTCGTAACTGAATACTCTGTACCCGAGATGAACCGAAACCAGCAAGCAGATACGAAAAGCAACAAAAGCAAAAGCAACTTAGCGAGCTGAATACCAGATCTGGAACGATATTCATAGTAAGCATCCAAATTGCCCAAGATATCCGGAAATAATCAAATCAAATCAAGTATAGCTCCGCATGGCGTCTAGGTATCCCGTTCCGCCGCGCAGGTCTTGATCGAATGTCTCGGCCACTTCGAGCACACTCTTGATATGATCCATGGAGAGAGGCGCTTGCTCGTTGACGGCCAGGGCTTGTGCGGTGCGGACGGAGTTTTTGATCTGATGGAATAGTTTGGTTAGTTTGTATTTGTATAGAGAGAAGAAATAGAACAGTAAAACATACCTGTCGCCCATTCAGCGTGTGCCTGGAAAGCATGTCGTAGTCCTCTTCGGAGAAAGAAGCAATATGCACGCCCTCAATAGCGCGGACCCGCTCTATGAACATCTTCCAAATACTCCTCTTCGCCTTGACAGTTAGATCGCCATAGCGCAAGGCGACATGGATGCGCGACTGGAAGGCATCGTCAAAGGTCTCGACGCGGTTGGTGGTCAAGAACAGAATGCCCTGGAAGTACTCCAGCAGACGGAGGAAGATGCTGACAAGGGCATTGCGATGGATATCGTGGATCGTGCGCTTTTCGAGGAAAACATCTGCCTCGTCGAGGAGGAGCACCGCGCCCCAGGAGTGCGCGATATCCAGGATCTTGTTCAGCTCCGCCTCAAGCGTCCGCGGGTCAGTACCCAGTTCGCCGGCGCTGACCATATACAGCGGGCGACGGAGTAGCTCGGCGATGCCCTCTGCCGTCAGGGTCTTACCCGTGCCGGGCGGACCATGCAGCACGGCAACGAGACCCTTGCCCTTGCCCTGGATGACGTCGTCGATGTTCTGCGCGGCGTGGAAGGCATGCGATTCGACGAGGGCCTTGACGATGGATTTTTGGTTCGACGGGAGGACAAGCGAGCCGAAGGCTTCCTTATCCCACTCGATATCGCTGATACCGGAGATGGTGAATTCAAGCCAGAGCTTCTCGCTGAAGGCGAAGCCCAGAACAACAGGAGAGGCAATAAGAAGCTCCTCCTCGGTGAACTCGCGCTCTTTGGTATCTGTGGCACCTTCAATGCGGTCCATCTTCTCCTTCTGGACCTCAGTGCCGTTCTCGTCGACTTCGACCTCAACGACACATGCACATCCGTCTTTATCCTCAACGACCTTGTACATCATCCGTGGAGCATCAGAGTTACCGCCATGCTCAGAGTCTGAGTCTGATCCGCCACAGCAGCAGCCGTCGCTCTCATCACCCTCGTCTTCGCTGACCCCAAGTTCTTTAGGATCTATTAGATCCGGATCCTTGGGACGGACAGTGGAGATGGTATAGTTAGGGTTGATGCGACGGTGGATAGCCGGGTCGATCATGACGCGGCCATTGATATTGACCTTGATGATGAGCGAGCGCTTTTTCTTGTAAAAGGCCATACCTTTGTGGAAGCGGTAGTTCATGCCACGGAGGGAGACGAAGCGTTTGCCGCGTTCGACGAGACGGGCACGCAGAGCCTCAGCGTCGCGGTGGTACTTCAGTGGATAGCAGCTGAGACTGGTGATCTTGCGGGCGCCTTTGAAGGCGTCGACTTCAGCAGACATAGTGCCGAAGCCGTAGTCCTTGCCGTCGTACTCGAGGTAACGACCATCGACACTGTACCACTGACCCTTCACGAAAGAGGACTCTTTGACAGCGTACTCGATTTTGAAAGCACGTGGCTCATCTGTGCTGCCGTAGGTCGGGGTGTAAGCGATGGTGTTGGGCTTGTACAGGGCCCACAGCAGATCGAAGGTGATCGTGCTGGCCTCGAGCAGTGGGTACAGGGTCTTCTTGATGTCTGCGTAGTCGGTGTCGAGGTATTTGACGAGAACCTTCAGATGGGCAGCTTTGACGGCGGCAGCTTTTCTGCTTTTCTTCTTCTTCTCGCTGCGCGATTGCTTCTTCAAGCTCTTCATGTACTGCCTTGTTTCTTCTAGATACAGGAACAGCATGTTGGGATCGACGACGGCGGGCTCCTGCACAAGACTGACGCCCTTGACACCATCCATGATCTTGGAAAGGGCATCGCGGAGGGGTTTGCTTTTGATATCGACGACAGTCTCGAGATACTTGTTCTCCCAGTTGAACTTGCGACGGATGTTGAAGATATACTGGTCCCACTCGTCGGCATCGGGGTCATCCACGGTTTCAGTGAGCTTGTACTGGTAAATGGTGTTGTCCCATACTGTAACAAGTCAGCAACGAAAATTCCAGGCATGAGAGGCAAGCAAGACAAAGAAAGAAGAAGAGAAACCCACATTGATCTACACGCTTGTAGGCCACCTTGGAAGCGGGCTTCTTCTTCTTAGACCGCTTCTCGCGGCGAGTTTCGCCCACAGAATCGCTCGCGGCCAACTCTTCAGAAGCCAGTTCCCGCAGCTTCTTAGCTCGCTTTTTGCTAAGCTTGAGCTTGGCGACCAATTTTCGCAACGCCTTGTCATCTATCTCATCATCGGAGTCCGTAGAAGACTCCGAGTCTGACTCCGAGGAAGAGTCAGATTCCGAATCCGATGCCTCAGCCTTGCGCGACCGTTGTTGCTTCTTCTTCTTGCGACGCTTCTTATCCTTGGTCGCGCGTCGCGCACGCGCCTTTCGTAGTCGATGCCGCTTGCGCTTCTCGGTATCGGCGTCGCTCTCAGTGGAGTCGGATTCAGAGTCGGCATCGCTGTCGGATTCAGACGAAGAAGAAGACTCAGAGGAGCTGTCACTCTCCTCCTTTTTCTTGTTCTTCTTTTTGTGTTTTTTGTTTTTGCATACTTTGGGGGTGGACGCAGGGGCTGTCTCGGGTGCGGGGGCGGCAGCAGCGTCTTTGACTTCTTTGGTTTCTGTAGACTGGGCAGAGCCGTTCACATTCTCTGATGGAACCACTTCATCTTTGGCCTCAGCCGGGGTAGAAGATGTATCCATGACAGCTCAGTCCGGTAGGCTGGAAGCTGGAAGCTGTGAACTGTGGGCCGTAAGCCGGGGAGTTGGAGATAGAGAGTTGGAGAGTTGGAGATTTAACCCAAGTTTGACAATATAAAGGGGAAATAGATGGATTAAATAGCAAAAATATGGAAAAACGAAGAAGAAAAGAGAAAGACAAAAATGCAGAGAAGAAAGAGAATGGCGCTGTGGGTGAGACGCATTTTATGTGAAAGGAACGCATCACGACGCATCACGATGCGCAGGCTGCGCAGGCTGTGCAGCCTGCAGCCCTGAAGCCAATCAGTCGACCCCACGAATTTCTGTCGGTCTATTCTTGTCAATATACGGTGTACTTATTACTAAACTGCCCAGTTTGGAGGCCTAACTGTCTTGCAATCTGTTTTACTTTTTCTTTAGCCCTAAATCCTGGCGAATCCGCTGTTGATATTAAGCGCCAAGGCCGAACAGCTATATAATGGGGGTCATTACTAGATATGACTCAGAAGTAGAACAGTCCTAGAGCTATGGGAGACATTATTGCATGGCTCTAGACAAAGGCATCACTGACTTGGTGAATATCCCTGTGTCACCCTAAAGCACTAAGTTAATGGTCTTAGTATTAATTAGCAAGGTATGAATATCAATCTGATCTTCAGAGCAAAGTGATCCAATCAAATCAAAGTATCAAATATGATAGGTCAATATGGTATAGTGTATCCACTATGAAGTCGAGATATATATAAAGATCGAGCATGTCGAGGTAGGCTACTTGGACGTCACACTAAGAGGTTGACGGGGAATATAAATTCAATGTTTACCCTATTCTTCAACTACCAACACCTTCGACGCGGTGATAGACACGGAGACTTGCTAGACAGCTTACCAGTAAAGTAACTGTAGTAACTTCTAGAGAAGCTAGAAGCTATAGAGCTGATCAGAGCCTCTATAAGCCTAATTAGGAAAGTGACCATTGGTTGATCATTTACATCGAATGCTCCTGATGGCATGGATAGTTCTCTGGTGTTGAACTTCGAGACGACCTCATCTCCCTTACGATTGACACAATGGACAGAACTAGAAGATGCCTTTCCCCTGTGCTAGTAGTCTAGTTGGCTAGGAAACAAGAGGCACACCATCGATTGAATCAGACACCTCAGGTGACCCAATTACTCAAACAGAGTCCTGCCGTTTGCACTTTATACGTCGAGTTTGTGCTTAATACGTCGCTTAGCCCCCTCGTCTAATTGTTTACATTGTCTCTTTCGCACCATCCATCTTTCTCCTCGCACCAACTCTGACTCTGTCAACCTTCTCAATCTGCACTTGATCAACCTTGATCCTGTCCAATTCGAAGGAAAACACCTCTCTCTATCTGCTTCGTATCAAGAGACCTCCCAAGTTCATCACTGAGGACAGTTGTGTCTTCTCGCGATATCTCTCGTGAGATTCTGCCAGTGCAGAGGAACGCGTTCAGGACGCGACTCCCACTGCCACTTCTAGAGTAAGATTCGTTTTCAAAACAACAGACCTCGTGAGGTCTCCCAAGAGTCCACTTCTTCTTGTGCTTTCCAACACCCCATTCCTTCTTGTCTTTTCCAACACCCCATTCCTTCTTGTCCTTTGCAACACTCCACTTCTTCTTTTGCTTCCCAAGACTCTGACATTGTACAAGGACACTCTCAGGACTTGAGTCTTCTTGCCTCTCCTTCTGTCAAGTCAAGAGGCACTTTCAATCACAGTCCTCGACAGTCCATCTTGGACACTCACTCGACTGTTCCATCCAACTCCATCAACAGTGATTATCTTTCATCCTCTATCAAACCAAACCAAGCATCCAATATTGACTTTGATCAGCTGAAACCTACTTACCACATTACCTTTCATCCTTGAGTCCATCATGGATCTTCCTGGGTCTGGTGCTGAAGGCACATCTCATGAGTCGACTGGCATCGATCCTACTGGCATCGAGCTTACTTTGGATGATATCCCCGATTCGCCGTTGCCTCCTACCAACTATGAGGATCCTTCCTACTACACTGGCTACCTTGATTTCGTGCCCTCGCCACCCCGGGACGATGCAAATCCTTACTTGGATCCTTCCATTGACATGGATGATCCCATGGCTCCATTCTTTGATCCTTACTTGAATGATTATCAGCCTTACCGTCCAGTAGAATATGGAGTTGACAGATTCGAACGTCCACCAGCATATGATGCCCTATTCGAAGATCCAAATGTGCTCCCGTCCCACTACACTTACCCCCAAAGGACTCCCGATAACAGCTGGACCACTGACCCCATGGGCATCTTATCCACTGAACAGTACGAACGCGTTCTCGCGGATGAACAGGAGCTCCTGAACTTAGATGCTGGTGGAGATCCCAGATGGAAAAAGGATAAGAATGAAATCTACCAAGACATCCTGGACAATGAGCACCTCCAACAAGAGCGCATACAAGAAGAGCTGGAAAAGCTGAACAATCAAGATACTGACAGTCTCTTTGCTGATCTGAAGTCTGCCACTGCAAACCTAGACTTCGATTTCCTACACACTACAGATCGGGCTACCAGTGACCGCGATCGGGCTGCCATTGACCGCGATCTGGTTGACATGGCCCGCGAACAGATTGCCATGGACCGCGATCTGCCTGGGTCTGCCATTGACCGCGAGCTGGCTGACATGGCCCGCGAACAGGCTGCCAGGGACCGCAACATGGCCCGCGAACGGGCTGCCATGGACCGCAACATGGCCCGCGAACGTGATGCCATGGAGGCCATGGCGGCTTGGGATGCCAATGAGCGCGAGCTAGCTGACATGGCCCGCGATCTGCCTGGGGCTACCATTGACGACGAGCCGGCTGACATAGCCCGCGAACGGGCTGCCCTGGACCGCATTATGGCTGACATGGACCTCTCTCTGGCTGAAATGGCCCGCGATCTGCCTGAAGCGACCCGCGAACGGGCTGCCATGGCCCCCGATCTGCCTGCCGTAGACCTCACTCTGGCTGACATGGACCGCGTTCTGGCTGGCATGGACCGCCAACGGGCTGCCACGGCCCGCGATATGGCTGACATGGCCCGCGATCATCTGCCTGAAATAACCCGCCAACGGGCTGCCATGGCCCTCAATCCGCCTTTCATGACCCGCGAACGGGCTGCCATGGAGGCCATGTCGGCTTGGGATGCCAATGAGCGCGAGCTAGCTGACATGGACCGCGAACGAGCTGCCATGGACCTCAAATGGGCTGCCATGGACCGCGAGCTGGCTGACAAGGCCCGCGATCTGCCTGGCCCATCTCAAGCTGATACACCTAAGTCTGAAAAACGTGCTAAATCTGGTGAAGACACCTTGCCGTCAGTGGAGGAAGCATCCCCAACATCAAACAGACCCGCAAAGCGTGCCCGACGCCGTGCAACCACAAAGAAGAGCTCAACTCCGGTGCCCTCAACCTCCGTCTCAGCCCGAACCTCCGCTTCGGTGCAGCAACACACCGTCTCCCCGAAGACAACTGCCGAGATTGATACCGAGACCCCTCAGCCCGCGTCTATCAAAACACGCCACGCCTCGCTCAAGGCCACGGTCAAGCCTGAGATTGAGATGCCCCCACCTGCGTCGACCGCAACACGCCGCACTTCGATCAGGAACAAGACTGAGACTAAGACCAAGACTGAGTCTGGTCCTTCTACGTCGGCTTCGACAAGTCGCCGTCCCGCGAATAAGTCAAAGCTTGTGTACGCATCAGGATCATCCAATCCTCCTTCTAGTACTAACTCTCAGACCGAAACAGCAGTTCCCGAGCCCCCTCAACCCTCCGGCGCCCAGCAACCCGCCTCCAAACCAAAAAGGCGGGGCAACAAGCCGCCGGCGTCATGGGAGGAAGCATCGAAAGGGGACAAGATGATGTCCCAGATGAAGCAGGGGAATCCTGCAGTGAAGTGGAGCGCGGTCGCGGAGGCGTGGAACGCGAATCGCTTTGAATGGGAGGACGAGATGACATGGCGGGCAGTGACCAAGCGCTGGGGACGGATCATGGATAAGCTTGGTCCCTGGCCTGGTTTCGACGTAAGTATTCACTTCACCCTTTCTCTGACCTCAATCTCAGTTGATCTGGTTGCTAACTATTCTATTCAATAGGCGGCTATTCTGGAGGCCTTGCAGCAATTTGGCTCGCAGCTGCTGAATGATGGGCACTTTGTGCCCATCGCTCAGCATGTTTCGGAGCAGATTGGCTGGGAGGTTCTCCCCGCTCACTGCCAGTACCGTTACCAGGACCTCAAGGAGGCTGGTAAGGTCGATGTCAAGGGAAAGGGGAGGGCTCGGGAGTAAGCCCTCTCTCTTGATTGTTTGAGGGGATGGCGTGGTGAGACGCCATCCCCTCTGGTGAATTGTGAATGTTACCCAGTGGCTAGTTGGCCGAGCCCTGGGTACGTATCGACAACTGACTTGTCGGAGTACTGTTGGATTCAAAAAAAAAAAAAAAAAAAAACCAAAAAAAAAACCAAAAACAAAAAGGCCAAAAAAAAGTTAGTTAGTTTACAAAAAACCAAAAAAAAAGAAAAATTGTACGATTCACACAATTCCCTACAGAGTAGAATAGTATCGTAGTCTATATCTAGGTCGACTACGGAGTAGAGGATCGATTCTCCGATCTTATTGGCCTCTGTATCTCCTATCGTAAAGGTACAGCCATTGGTAGGGCCCAATGGCCCTTCTTATATCTTAGTGTCATCCTCCGGGGCGCTACTTGCCGGTTGGCATATGCTTAGTATATGATTCGTAGATGAAATTGCTGGGTAATGCCCGAGGATATCAATTCCTTTATAAAACAGAAACGCCCCTTGCCAAAAGTACCCACCCGCCGTCATACATACAATCGTAACGAGTAGCTAGAAGAAAACACACAAAGCTATAGAACACTCAATTCTCGTCCAACACCACCACGCACACTCATGGCGGGCCCTGGGACATTGGAACTCCATTCTGACGAGGACGAGTCACCTCGGCCCCGGGATCCCCCTGTACTAGTACTCGCACCGATGCTAATGCCAGCCGTCGTGAGGGAATCTCCATCATCAATAACAGGAGGACCGCCGACCATTACAGGCCGGATCTTGGCACCGACAAAGCCACGACGATCACGGCCTGTGCGGCCGCGACCAAGCCAGTTGTGTTTGAGAGATTTGCTCAGAATCTCGATCCGCTCCTGGGCAGCGTCGCCTGTTTGCACACTGGCAAGGACGCTGATGCATTGCAGCATGCGGCCGACGGTCTCTGTGATGACGTGGGAGGAGTCAGTGGGGCCGCGGTGGATGATGGTAGGCCGTTTGTTAGAGGTTGGAGGCGATGCGATGGACTGGAAGAAGAGGGGATCTGCGTTGGAAGATGTGTTTGAGGCAGCGCGACTGCGAGAGTCACTGCTCGTTGGACGTGGGTGGCTGGTCATGGCGCTAATGCCGTCGGAGGAGTAACTGTCGACGGTGCTGAGAAGCGTGGATGACTGCGAGTTGTAACTACCGAAGCCGGCATCGAGCGAGGCTGCAGTACCAGGGCGGCCTCCAGTACCGGTACTCTTAGTTGTGACGCTGAGTGTTGGGAATCCGGTGTTGATGGAGTCCAGGCTGAGCCGGGAGAAGGTTGCTTTAAGGGCATCGTAGCGATTCAGGATCATGCAGTCACGGAAGGCAATCAAGACCAGACTTCGCACATCGAGTGTTCCGCCGAAAGGCAGTGCACCCCAGAATTCACCGGCTTCTCGGCTAGTCATCAAGGGTCCACAGCCCTTGAACTCGAGATCTAAGGGAAGAAACACAGCCTGGATGAATGGCAGAATCGTGCCAAACACCAGCAGCCACACCTGGACCAGATGCGGGATCAACCTTTCATCTGGGAGGCCAATCAGCGAACTGTGATTCAAAGTCGCAAATCCAGTCTGCAAGAGTTCTTGCAGGTCCGTTACAATAGACGCAGGAGCCCTCTTAACCACGCAACGCTGCAAATGAACGAGCACTAGCTTGTTGAGATCTTCAATGGCAATGCGCACGTCTTCGCCATCGAAGATGACCAGCAGCTTCGCCTTAAGGAAGTCCCACGCATCCTCTGGGGTCATATTATTCAACCCAAACCCTTGCAAGGTCTCCCGGAGAATAGACTCAGGGAATGTCCCCGAACTACCAACTGAAGACGGACCTGGGAAGCCACCAGGTGGCGTAGGACCGCCAGTATTATTGGCCAGCCATTCCATCTGCTCCGACTCGGCGAGCGCCTTCTCCTCCTTTTTCTTCTCACGCAGTGCTCGACCACCATGCAGGAGATCTAACCCACTTACCGACTTGCCAAATGTCGCACCAGGAGCTGGAGACGCAGGAGTAAAGGAATATAAAGATTGTGGGGCATTTGGGTCTGCCGGACGGGAATTACTCGAAGCCGATGATAGAGGGAGGTTGAAGTGGTCTTCGACGCGATCTTTTAGTTTGAGTTTCTGCCTCGATAGGAAATGATGCTTATGCTTGTCTTTATCCTTTTCCTTCTCTGGAAGCGGCGGACGATCTGCGGGGACCACAGTGTTCACGGAGGCATTGGATAGATTATAGATCGAGTTGTTCGAGGACAGGTCGGTCAAATTCGTAGCCGAGCCGCTGACCATGCGCGATAACCCACTGATCTTGCTCGGAGAGGGAAGACCACGGTCTTTGCTCACATCTTTATGACTGCTGATTCCGATATGTTTTGGTTTTGAGAAGAGTTTCTTCTTCTTCTGTTTCTCGGGCTGTGGTTCTACCGGCGCAGCACTGGCTCGCGGGAAGACCACATTCGCAGCTGCCGTGGCCACATTCCCTAGTGGCGGAGGCGGTTGCGGGGAGGGTTGGTTGACACGCAATGGAGCGGGTATGAGAGGAGGCGAGCCGCTTCCACTGCGCCTGGGACGAGAACCATCCTCTATCGGGGGCATCGCATTTTGTTGCCTTTTTGTCTGCTGCATTGCTGCCTGGGCGGCGATACGGGATGCTGACAAGGTAGGGAGCTGGTCGGAGGAGGCGGTCGGCAGGGAAGGCTCAAAGAACCCCTGTGAGTGGTGCCGTGATCGGTGCCGAGGTAGCTCGACGGAGGGACCCCGGCCGGAGGGCCGTCGAGCTGTTGGGTTTGGCATAGGGTGATGAGGTGAAGTGGCCGATCGTGGTTGTGGGGGAAAGTAACCCCCGGAGTGTTGAGTATTGATCGGCGTGAGAGGAGCGGCGGAAACGGTTGTTACATTGGAAGAAGCGTCACTACCGGAGGATCCGGGGTGAACCAATTCGTCTTCATCGGAGTCGTCTTGCTCTTCGTCATCAGATGGAGGTCGGGGGTAGCGAGGGGCAGGAGGTACTTGACGCCCAGGCGAGTTCGGGGATCGGAAGGTAGGATTCATAATGAATATCCCATGCTCTCTCTGTCTTTGTCTCTTTCAGGCAGGTTATGGAAGTTTTTTGTTTACAACGTTACAAAAGCCACATCTGGGCAGTCGCCGACCCCTTCCTCTACCTTTATCTGGCAGAATCTCAGATCGACGAAAGATGCGGAGACTTGGCTAAGCTTTGATCTAGATTCAACGGAGTTTATAGCCTTGCGATTTATATTTGTAGGCCAGTTCACTGCTTGATGTCATCCTTTGCACTTGTATTCCTTTTTCCAATTTCCACAACTTTCTTACTAGTATGTATCCAGGCCGGATACAGACTAGGGATTACTGCCTGAACAGAACCCAACAGATATTAGCCTCGGCAAAGCTACCGTATGGTCCACGAAGTACCTCGAGTAATATATAACTTCGTATTCAGCCGTACCTGAAGGACTGGGACCCTGAGACCCTGGGGAAGGAGTGCCAAGTCCCGAGGTCGGGCTTAGATCAGCTGAAAGGCGGTAAGAAAGGCGGTAGCATAGCTCGGGACATTATTCTCTGCCATCTCCCCCTCCTCCAGGGCCAACAATTTCCCCAAATTCCCTGTTAAATTTCAAAATGGCCTCCAACACGAGCTTGACTGCAGTTTACACCGCCCCTCATGCCACTGAGACCTTTGAGCATGTGATATCAACCACAACCGGCACACTGGCAGCTAAGCAAGCCCACCTCTCAGCGCTGCAGTCGCTCGTGCCCAAGCTGCAGGAGCAGATCAACGTCTTCCTTACGGAGCGCATGGAAGAGGACAAAGCACAGGGCCAGCTCTCAGCACAGGAAGCTAAGGAGGAGGAAAATTACGGAGAGGAGGTTGTTGAGGACGATGCATGATTCGCATGACCGGATGTATCTTGAAATGGGCAGATGCTATGGGTATCAAAGTCGCTGGGATAGTCTCCGTCGACCAAACAAACCAAATGAACAGAGAAGCTTGATCTGGAGAACAAAAATAAAAATAAAATGAAGGACATGACATGACGACCATGAACAAGAACGAGCACAAGACCGACCTCGCGAATGCAGATGCAGAGAGCAAACATACTACCCAACTCGAACACTGGGTCTTCGATTGGCACACCCCAAGTGAACCACCGTATCACTGGAAAACAAGTCAGCGACGAACAGACCAAAAGCAAATGACTGAAATCGACTTACTCGGGGAAAACGTTGATCACACTCCCACCCAAACGCTTATGGCAGACGCCACAAATTCGCTCCTCGGTGACAGTGACGTGGCGAGCCCGCGTACCTCCACCACGAATTCCCTCACCGAGAGCGAGCTGGGCTTGGATCTGCATATCCCGTGCCTTGCGCAGATTTGCCACGATGCGCGCTTCATTGAAAATCGAGTTTGCGGCGCGCATGCGGCCCTTGAAATAGAACTCAAGTTTCTCCACGGCCTGTTTGTCCGGGATGAGTTTCAATGCGGCGTCGGCTGGGAGGCGTGAGCCGTGCTTGGCTAGCAGTTCAATCGCGGGGTCGTTCTGGGGCTCATAGCCGTGGGGTGGGGTGAGATAGAGGGAAAGGAGGGTGAGATAGATGGAATTCTCTTCTTCGGCCTTTTCGGCGAGGTGGACCTGGTTGCAGTATCTTTCTTGTGTTAGCAATTGCTGCTCTTGGTGAAAAGATATATCACTCACTCTTCCGCTTTCTCGTGGTCCGCAAGTTTGAAGACGTAGATCTCGAGCGCCTGTCGGTGCTGACCCATCTTGCTAAACAAAATAGCTCGGGCTTCGTAGAAGTTGGCATCTGGGATATGTCAGTGATGGCTTGTTTCACAGGAGTAGCGTGCAATGTACCCTCTCGATCGAGCCGATCTAACATCTTCGCTGGCGAGTATTGCTCGCTCTCTTTCAACATCGCCAAGAACTTCTCCTTCCATTCCCCTTGCTCGTTGGATGTAATTTGATCTAAGTATAAGATGAGCAGCCGCTGGTGTATGTCCGGCGTCATGTCGTTCCATTCATCAATGACATGCTCGAGGTATTGAATGGCAAGCGCGGTGTCTATGTTTTCAAGGAATGCGAGGACCCGTGGACGAGGCAATGTCTCAGCATTTTCAGTGTCGGTCAGGAATATCTCCATTCCCAACTTGCGATTGGCACGAAGTGGCCATTCTCCGAACTCGAGTACCAGGCCAATTTGATCTGGAGGTAGGTTTTGAAGATACGCGACTGTGCGTGTCGGGCCGCTCAGAGGTCCGTTATTTGTCTGTCCAAAGCGCTGGAGCAATTCGAGTGCTTGGCGATGCAATTTCTTGCCGTAAAGGAAATCGATTAAGTCGTTATATCTGCCAGTGCCCTCGAGTCTCTCCATAACTACTTCCGGGTCACAGAAGTTGGCAATGCGGAAGAGGGATCCAGCTAGTGATGGCGTCGCGAACATGTGTGCACGGAACAAAGTGGTGTCAACCAACCGTGCCTTGGCACAAATTCGTGTGGCAAACTCATCGGGAGATGGGAAATCCAGTAACTTAAGAACCGAGTCACTTGCCTCATCTGTGGCTTCGACTGGTATAGAAGCTTTGAGAGATCCGTCGGGGTTGAGGAAGCGCTGGAAGCGTCGGCGAACATCTGCTAGGTATCCTTGTAGCTCGCGGACAGCGATTCGAAGACCTATGATTAGTTAGCATATATTCAAAAGAAACGGGAGCTTGTCATACCTTTGTCGTCTCCACGAATACTGCTAGCCTCGCTTCCTTCATCAGGCTTTGGCACAGATGATATAATAGAGGCTGCGTGTGTTGATGTCTGCCCAGCAGCAACATCATCACCCGACCCATCACTCGATCCGTTCGTCTTTCCATTCAAAGTTTCAGACTCCGGGACTATAGAGAGATCGCCCGCAATCAAGCGAGGGTAGAGGCGAATGACACTCTCGGGAGGTGCAGACACCTCGGTAAAAAGATCTAGAGACTCCCGGTACTTGTTCAAGGCAAACAAGCTCTGCGCTTTTTCAAGTCTTATCGCGCGCAGTCGACCAGGCTTATCCCGTAAGAGAGCATCCTCCAGCATGCCGAGTAAGCTGATAGCCTCATCTAGATAACCACCCTCAACCAAAGCATCAATCTGGGTATCATAGCTCAGAGCTTCCATGCGCCATATGGTGCGATCACTCGCCACAAGGAACCCCTTACCGGCATGGGCGAGGCTGATATTCGGCTGCGGAATGTGCAAAATACTAGCCGACGGTAGCGGGATGGACTGCAGTAGCGACAAGGTTTCCGGGTTCCGGACCTCTAGCACACCTTTGGATGAGTCGTGCAAAGCCAACAGAAACGGGTACGAGTATCCAAGCTCCACCGGGGCATGGCTCCAAGGCACCTGTTTCCGACCAAGAGGCTGACCGTCAACATCAATGAAACTCGTGTTGATGTCCTTAGCCAGAAGAATCTGACCTTCACGCAGTCTCGTCACAAGTGGCCGCGGCACCATGCCTCCCATACCAATATAGCTCATGCTCGCGGCGCCAACGCCTGTGAACCGGCCTGCTTCCTCAATGCTGCCTGGCCCAGCCAGGTCCGTGGACTGTCCATTCTCGATATTTACCATGACAAAGCTCGAGTTCAGCCCAACCACCAGGCGTGTAGCCGCAACCCAGGTGAGAGTCTTGACCCCACTAACCAAGCTCAGCTCAGCTGTATCCCGCTCCAGTTCCATATCGCGCCACGCCCGCATGAGAATTTTCCGCTTGACAGCGACTGCCAAGCGGGAAACAATAGCAGGCACATTTGTATCGGGATCATTGACAACATTCGACGTGATGGCAAATACAGAAGCGCCCTTCGTTTGGGTTAGCTGTTCAACAAGCTGGTACGACTGCGCATCGTGGAGCCAGACATAACCACCAGAAAGAGAGACTAGCACGTTAGCCTCCTTAATCAAGGCAAGCTGTTCAATCTTGTATCGGGAGAATTTCTCTAGTTCGCGGAGGAGCTCGGTCTTGCCGTCGTCGGTGACGCGGTAGACGCGGAGGTTGCCATTGTTCAAACCAGTGAGGAGGCGGTCACCGTAGGCTAGGACCGATTCAATGCGAGACTTGTCGCGCGGCTTGAGCTCCACGAGCGGCCGCGCGGTGAATGCTGACAACATGGGCGTGCTGTCTTCAATTCCTTCCACTGGAGGTTCGAGGAGCGCCGCTGCTGGAGCTCTCCGCATGACGTCCGGGCTGAGTCAGTTCTGAGTCAGCATAACTATATCCAGGTCTGGCCGGGCGGGCCCTATTCTCTAGTCGTTTGCTCATAGTTACAGGTTTTCTCTGATAGAAACAAATTAGAATGTAACGCGCGTTTGAAGTGAGCGGTAACTGAGAGTCAGGCGTCGCTTAGTCGTCGCTTAATTGTCGCTCAGTCGTCGCTCAGTCGTCGAAAACTTCAACTTTCCGATAACGCGTGAATATTACAATGAACCCGCGATAAAAAGTGATTTGTAAGAATAATATTGTTCAGTTAAAGTAGGCTAACTAACGCATAATGAAAGGAAAAGCATGTTTGTGGTATCTGAATATCTCATGCAATCCGAATTCCCACCACATCCAGGTGACGCCGCGCCGATGCAGATCAACACTCCCCTAGTGCTTGGTCTCAGTGTCCTCTTTCTTTCCTCCCTCAGCGGGGAACTCCTGGTGCTTCGCCGAAGTGCCCTTTCCACGCCAGGTCGAGACAGCGGGGATATCAGCCTTGAAGCGCTGCTCTTCGGTGCCGTAAGCGCGGGGGGTGAGTTTGATGAGAGTGTGCAAAGGCACCTCCATCCAGGGACTCTGCTCCTGGGGCACATTCATGAAGTAGGCGTAGATGCAGCGGAGGACAGCTTGGTGGGTAACAATGATGACATTCTCACTGCGCTCCAGTTCCATGATGATGGGCTCAAGGCGGATGACGACGTCGCGGTAGGACTCACCGCCACGGTAGCGGTAGTTGTACTTGTCTTCATCACGGGCGGCAAAATCCTCGGGGTATTTCTCAGCGATTTCTTCGTAGGTCAGGCCGTCGCAAACGCCAGAGTCAAGTTCGTCCAGGGCTTTCCACTCCAGCTTCTCATAGCCAGTCGCAGCCTTGAGGTGGCGGGCACTCTGAATAGTGCGACGCAAAGTCGAAGTCCAGATCACGATCTTGGTGTTGTCAGGGACACCAGACTTGCGCAGCAGCTCGGGAAGTGCGCGGGCGTAGGCCTCGCCGCGCTCGGAGATGTTGGAGTCGCCTCCAATACGGCCAGTCAGGTTGAACTCGGATTCACCGTGCTATTTTCGTCAGTAAGGCTTCAAATAATGGTTCGAAATTGTAATGTTTTGACTTACGCGGGAGAGCCAGATGGAACGAGGCTTGATGTGGATATTCTGGATGTAGTACACCAGACGGCTGGACAGATAATCTTTGATCTGGTTGATGATGACGGTCGATCCCACGTTGATGAGCTTGACGTAGGTGTACTTCTTCTCATCTTCGTCGATGGTTTCGTACACCTTCTCGTAGTTACGAATGCGGTTGCGGAAATCAAGGGCAGCGACCTCAGGATCTTGACCCTTGTAGTCCGGGGAGGTCGTCTTGACTTCCTTGATGTTAGTCATGATGAGATCTTCGTCATCGCAAATCGACTCCACAAAGAGAGCCTCAATGCCAGCTTCGGTGCACTTCTGATAGATCCACTTGCGGCGCTTTTTGGTGGAGTTGGTGGCATCCAAGATGGCGACAATCCCCTTGCCGGTCTTGAACCACTGAAGCATGTCCGACATGGCAGCCTCTGCGGCAGCTCGGCGCATGCGTTCACCCTCTTCATTGTGGGGGTCAAAGAAGGCGGCTCCCGGCTGCGGGTTGCTGAAGCGGCGATAGCTACCAACGTTGAAGACACGGGCAGGGATACCGACCCAACCCAGATAGCGCATGGCTGGTCGCTAAGTTAGTCTCACATGTTCATTTACGGATGGCAGGTTCACTTACCCTTGCCGGCGATGAGACTCTTGCCACGGGCCGGAAGGCCCACCATGACAACACATATCTTTGAGTCGTCGGACTGCGGAAGGAAGTTAACGGCGAACATTCTGAGTTGTGCCTTTCACGAAGAAAAGCCAGATGAATATTGAAAGAATGTCCGATTGTGGGAGTTGTGAGAAAGAGAAGAGACAGAAGGTAGACAAGACAGAAGATATAGTAGTCCCAAACGCAGTAACGCGCGATCAGAGTAACGCAGTATCGCGCGGACGATGCGATCTAGGCATCTTATATTTCTTATACTTCATGTAACATATGAGGTCAAACAATCCCCAATCAACCTAACCCACATACACATAATGCAAGCCTCGGCAACGTAACAATGTACCGACCCCGTGCATATCAGACAAAAACAGAGATCTAGCGGAATTGCACTCACCCTTGCAACGAATGCCTTATTCTGGACACTTTTTGGTAACATTTTGAGGTTGAGGTTATATGAAGAATGGCAAATACGAGAATTTCGGGAAGATTAGGGGCAATTCCGACCCGAAGCCGAAGGACCAAGAAGCAGAACTTAACCCAACATGGGGGTCTGGCCGAGTAAGATAAGGAGAATATAGCCTGTAGGAATGGATTATAGTATGAATTCACAAAGAAAAGAATAAAAAAAAGATAAAAAACCCGAAGAAACAGAACAGAAGAAACAGAAGAAACAGAATTCAAGGAGGCGCATAATGCGGTGAGTCTGGATTCCCCACTAACGTCATGAATCAATCCACTTTGACATCTTTGATAGATTCACGGAGTATTAATATTTATGTATGACAATGCCTTGTTCTCTGATATGCGGGGATTTCTTCATGTAGTGATATCTCTAATCTAAATTGTGAAAGCTAAGCCAAGCGCTATACTACATACATATGCAGTTCTTCATACTTCATACATACTAACCTTTCAGGGATCATGTCTCCATGCGGCTGTTTTTATACGGGCGCTTATACCCCGGACATACGACATGTAGGCAATCCAAAGAGAATTGACTAGTATACATAAAAGTTCGATATTCAGTGCGCAAATGGATTGACCACCTTGTGTAATACATACTTGTCTTCCGGCACACACCGGTATCCTTCATTGAGCTAGTGTAGATGTTGCCATAGTATATAGTTACTGGGCTCTTGACCCGAGCAGTATTCTCACCGGCTTCAAATATGAATACCTCGAGGTGGCCTCATCTTCGGGTGTACGGATGAGCTAATATTAAAAGAAAAGTGGCCCGCCAGTCCGGCCATCCGTCATGTGTCATATATAACAACTTCAATATTGTCTCTAGCCAAGTTATTCAAAGCACTCACGTGCTACGTTGTCAGCCCACTAATCTTAACAGCACTAAAGAACAAAAAGGGAATAGATCCAGATAATTATACATAGAAACGGCGGACCTGTGAACTACTGTATGTGGTTAGTTTTGCCTATTTGGGCTTAGCTCCCCAATACGTCTTGCGACCTCCTCTCTCTAATGTCCCAACATAAAACTAGGAAGCTAGTATAGGTCTTAATACTGTGCCAATCGTGTTTACCCTCTTAATATCCTTTCGAATATAGTCTAGTTAACTAACTAGTTAACAGTTTAGGCCTTGAGAGAAATCCCACAGCACTGGTGCCGCAGCACTAGTCCCGCCGCAGCACTAGTTTCGCCGCAGTAGACCCTTGTTTCGGTACTGCAGTGCGGGAGTGCTGCAGCACTGTAAACAGTGCAAACACGGACTAACCTCGTGACATGTAGAAAAGCTTTCTATTCTGTTTACAGGAAATATTCCAATGATCTACCAAAGATATGAAGCTATTCGGTGTAAGGCTAGAAGCTCTGGGGAAGATAATGATGGTTCATTCTCTAGGTCTATTTATTCTGCCGGTTGGGCTATTCTGCCAAAGTTAGCCGACTACTTCTTCACCGCATTAAGTCCAATGATTTTGGAGCCATAGGAGAAAACACCTTGTCACGTGACATGCACACGAGGTTATGATTTAATTGCTTCGCTTCGCTCCGCAATCACTCATCACTCATGGGTGTCCCATGGCCGCTTGACAGTAATATTGAAACCACTTGAATAACTCAACATCAATATTTCTCTATATTCTGTCACATCTGCTGGTTCCTCATTGTTTCCTCTGTCAATTTGCCACTTCATATTAGGCACTATCCTCACAAAGAGGTCGTCACCTGGTAACTAACCCCTGAGAAGATGTACCAGTTTTCCCGGACCGCTTTTGTAATGGGCCGGTCACTCGGTTCTTTGTCATTTCACAATCACCATGGCCTACGGGGTATGCATTCTGCAATAGTTCCATGTACCGCAGTGGCCCGCAGATGGTTGCCATCACGGCGCTCCCCGAGCGTCCCAAGGCTTTACTAAAAGGCGAAGAGAGGGTACATGAACTGAAGGTAAACGCAAAGACTTGATGGCATAGAGCTCTCAAACATAAGTAGCATTCATTCCAGCTGGTCTCTAGGTTATCGAAGAACGCAACGTTCTTGATCGTCCGCATATCTGCGGCCAGTCTAGGGCTTCCCACCACGCATCATCTTGGAGAGGTTCTCGAAGGCAGTGCGACGGCTGTCCACAATCCCGTTGAATGTGTCTACTGGCCCAATACTGCCAATTACAATCTGATCTTTGCCCTCGGCCAGTCCCTGATAAACCTGCTGCGTGAATGCGTCCAAGGGCATTCCCAACTGGCGACCCGCATCCTCGCCCATGTAGTCGTGTAATTCCGCTATAGCCAAGGGTCAGCACTGAAATATCAACATTATGGGGCCAGATTTGCCTTACTCTGGACCGGTGGAGGAGAAATCTCGATCACTTTGGTGTTCGAGTGCCGCAGCTGCTCCCGCAAACAGAGAGTAAAGACATTCAGGGCGGCCTTCGATGCTGAGTACGCCGGAAGCGTGGCGGCAGGCACGACGGCCAAATTCGAGCCGGTACTGATACATCCATTAGCTCTTGCCGCGGATTGCGGCCGGGTAGGCGTCTTACAAGATGAAACTAGTTGGGTTCGGGTTCTTCTGAAGATATGGCAAAATGGCGTGGGTGAGAGAGACGAAGCTGGAAAAGTTGATCTTCACTTCCTGGTGAAACGCCGTCAGATCAAACTTGTCGAGATCTGCCAGATCGTACGGGTTTTGCACCCCGGCATTAAACACAATGGAATCAATATCAGGCGATTCCTTCATCACCCTATTTGTTGTCCATCACCCCGTTAGTATGCGAAAAGCCCCGAGTCGGGAAAGACACCTACCTTGTGACAAAATCTGGAATCTTGGCCAACTCTCCAATGTCGAACCGCTTGCCTTTCGCATGTGCAGCCCCGAAAGTCTGCACGAATTCATCCAGGCGGTCCTGCCGCCGACCCACGGCGGTGACCTTAGCCCCCGACTCAATTAGACGGGTCGCGAGGGCCTTGCCGATTCCAGATGTCGCGCCGATAACCAAGAAATGCTTGTATGGGAACGCCATTCTGTCTCTAAGAAATCCGGGGTCTCAGCCGTGGTTGATTTGGCACTATAGTAGGGGGAGAAATACGAGCCTGTGGTGGGTCGCCCTGTGACCGTTTATATTAAGAAGCTCCTCTTAACGTCGCATACCGCAGCCATTACTCCGGAGTCCGTAGTGCGGGGCTCGGTTTTACGGTCTAACGGCCTTATCTTTCTTATCCCCGAGAAAGTCTAGACTAACATCAGCAAATGGCCTCGCGGTTACTCGGTGACGCTATGGCTAGCGTTGCATGGATCTTCCTGCTCTTCGTCAACTTATCAACGCCTGGGACCGAGTAAATAGGCGGACATCCCTGCAGCGGCTGTGTTTCCTTCCGAGATGACGCAGGTGATTCGGGGCTGTTCTCTTACTCGAGATCAGGTCGAGTCCAAAGATATCCACCAAGTCTTGTGAGAATCGCCTCCCAGATTCACATCGACCCTACCAAATGGGTTCTTTGGTCCCCTATAGGTTGGTCACCCGGAAAGTCAGGAACCCGCACCTGCATACACTACGGTAGGATATAAGCATTGCACATCGATACAAAGATGGATATCTGGGAAATTAGGTGGAGGGCAAGATATTCCGGAGCCTTATGAAAGCATGGAATGAGCGAGTCATATCTAGTGAACTGTCAGCACTGTTTTGAGGCCACTTGCGGCCATCCCACTGTATTTTATCACTGACAGGTAATTGATCCATTCTCCAAAAACAGGTTGGAGAAGGGCCTTGGTGAACGCGGTCGGTTTGTACTGTCCATCGGCGGGGTTCTCGAGCATATTCGTCGCGGCGAGGTGCGCAAGTACTCGTCCTACCTATGTTAGATTTATAACAGTAATGATATATGCTCGGGCGGTGATAAACGTACGAAGCAGAAATGCATCACAACTGACCAGATCAGCCAACTCCACGTCCGAGCATACAGCGTCCTCCTTTACCCGATGCCATTCCTCAAACAGTTGGAGGTCTCGAGCTATCTTCAGACTTGCAAACAACGCGGGCTCCTAGCTATCAGCAACAATACCATTTATACTGAAGTGATATGCCATATCCTACCTCAGTCATGCAGAGACGAGCCACAGTATCCCACGGGGTCTCCAAGCGGCTAATCAAGCGGTACGCTGCTGCCAGCGCCTTAATCCCCTCGCCGTCGGATGAGAATGAAGATTGATCAACTGCCTCCACAACGTTGCAAAAGTCATTGAGACGAACATGCGAATCGTTCACTTCATTAGTGGCGGACATTGTGCCTGAGAATAGCCCAACGAGACTGGGGTGACAAGATGGACGACTTTTGTATGCTACAGCATACTAAGGTGTGCAACGGATACGAAACCCGCAGCCCCGAGTAAATTTGTCATGTCGCCGAGTATTTCAAGTGCCCCGAATCAGGCTCTGTGTTAAGATCATACCTGTAACTGAAGACAACTGGTGACCGAAGAATAAATCATGTTCAACACCGATGGTACCTTAAATGCATAGTTACTAGTTTGCTCTCGCCCTTCAAACTAGCCTATAACCCCCCGCCCGGGTCATTACCGAAATGGGTCTGCTCCAGACAAGTATAGCCTCACTCGTGGCGGCTTCATGGTGGGAGATGTTTCTTCTTTTCCTTCTGGCACCCGCTTCGCTGGCTCTCTATCGTGTCTGGCTGTCGCCACTGTCCCACATTCCTGGGCCTTGTTTTGCTCGGGTCTCGTCCCTATTTCTTCACACTATCTGCTATCTTGGTATAGAGGGCCGTGTCCTCTTGTACTATCATCGGAAGTATCGCACGCAGGTACTTCGAATCGGGCCAAATGCCGTTTCATTATCTGACCCTGAAGCCCTTCACAAGGTTTATGTTGTGGATGGAGGTTTACCCAAGGATCTCCTCTACAGCAACTTCCCGAGTGGAAGGCTGCGACACCATTTTCTCCACCCTCGACCCACTGTATCGTGATGTGCGAGCTAGGGCAGTTCTTTCATTGTTTGGACCTGGCCGGCTACGCGCTTCGGCAGAGAATGACGGCATAATCGGCGAATTGGTGACAAAGTTTGTCGAAATCATGAAAATGGAGAAGGGAATGGCTTGCCAACAGCGAGTCCATGGCGAAGGGACAAGAAAGGTCGACATTCTGGACCTTGCGTCAAAGCTGTCCATCGATGCCCTGACCAAATCTCTCTTCAAGAAAAGTTACGGGGGCCTAGATGAGCACTTGAGCGCTCCTGAACCGACGTCAGGCGCAACAACAATCGGAAAGGGACATAAACTTTCCGCGACGCCCTTCGTTCTGGCAATTGTTGCCTTCAGCCGGTTCTCTCTCCTCCCAAACTGGCTCTTCCGCATGGTCTTCTCCCTTCTGGTGGGTCCCACTTTGTCCGAGCCCGAAGTCGCGGCGTCGTTGAATCGTATCTCTGAATATACGACTGGGATTATGGACCAGTGTGCCGTCACCGACGCATCTTCTGAGCGATTTGATAGAGATACATATCAATCTCGACTTTTCTCCGCAGGCATATCATATTCAGAGACTCTCATTCAATGCAAGGCTGCCATGTTCGCAGGCGCAGACTCGACCGCGGTCATGCTTCAACTATTCTCTTTCATCTCATCCAACATCCAGACGTGCTTCAGAGGCTGAAAATCGAAGCCAACCAGCATGCGCCTAATGTTAGTGACCAAGTATTTCCATATCTGCGGGCCGTCATTCGAGAGGGTCTTCGACTAGGGATGGCAAATCTAGCACGCTTGACCCGGATTGTACCCCCGGAGGGCACAGGGCTCACCGTAAGTGGAATCTATCTACCGCCGGGTACAATCGTGGGTGCAGCTGCATATGTGTTCCACCATAATCCGGACATTTTCCCGGACCCGTTTGAATTCCGTCCCGAGAGATGGATGTCGGGGCGTGGGGAAGGACAGCAGGTCGAACAAGCAAGGCGGCTCATGGATAAAGCTAGCTTTCCTTTTGGCCTCGGGTCGCGAGCATGCATTGGTCGAAACCTGGCAATGCAACAGCTATTTTCTACGGTAAGCGCTGTTGCGAAGAGTGGGGTACTGGAAGGAGCAACGACCTACACCGAGAAGATCGAGCTGGTTGAATGGTTCAACGCAGAGATTAAAGGTCATCACCTTGATAAGTGGCTGTGAAGCTGGAGGGGAAACTTTGCCTGGGACCGTTTCGGCGTGGAGTTCTTTTCCACGTACTTGATATCGTTCGAAACTTGAAAGCATAGCGTGGAAATATCGTCCTTGTAGATATTTTAGTCGGAATCCTTCCATGGCCATTCTTGTTACTCCGGAAACTCTAGCCGTAACAGGGCTTCCGAGCTCAGCTGTTTTGTCTGGCTCGTCGATCGTGATGATGACGTCTAGGCTATTGACAATAAATTGCCCAGGTACTGCGGGACTTGTCAAGGCCTTGCTAAGGCTACTAATCTTCGAATCCTGGAGCCTTCTAAATAACTAATAAGGAGAATACATGCTGATATTGTGATCAAGCTAATATCCAGTTGAATTCACTCCCGCTAATAAGACTGGAAAGTACTGCCGATCGAGTAATGACTTCAAAGTAGTGAGACCGAAGAGATTATCTGATACTCTCGTTACATTGCATATTCAAATCAATGCAATGAATGAGAAGAGCAAGCCCCTGTCATTCGGTATCCATTCAGGACGAGAAATGGCTTCTATTCACAAAGCCCTTGATTGATATTCGACCTATGAAAGTCAATCCGAGGCAGCATCTGCAAGCAGCAAGAGCTATTCTTCAAGTAATCTTCCACAGCAAATCTCGATCAAGAGATCGGGCTGAGAAGAGGGCTAGGAGTCGGGCACGCTCAGCTCGCCCAATCAGACGAAGTTAGCAACCCAAACATCCATAGCCCTAACTCCTTTCCGACCCCCTTGTATGCCCTTCAAGCTTGCCTCACACGCATCCCGTGATGCAATAACCACGGCCCGTTCCCTCTCATCAACCACTAGCTCCTCTACTTCCCTTTCGAAAGAGGAAGAAAGACAAGCAGAGACTTCCCATTGTCCGTCCAACAACCCCTCCCCACCTTGCACGAGGGTCTCACTCTCCAGTTGCCATCCGGCAGCCAGGGCCAGCTCGGTAAGCCGCTTTGGCCCCAGCACCGTGCGGACGTTCGATTCGCTGCCCTTGGGTTTACGGCACTCCAGCGCTGCCTGGGTGAGCGCAGCTAAGACGTGAGGCTGGGCAGATGGGTGTGTCGCTACCAACGACCACTCAGCAAGGAGGAGACGCTTGCTGTGCTGCTTGATGGCACGGAGGGTGGAAAGGATAAGCGAGGGAGAGGCAAAGTACCATAGGCAGTGGGCGAGTACTGTCGCGTGGAAGGCCTTACTTTCGCTGGCGGGCGGCGAGGAAAGAGAGGAGAGGTAGTCTAGGGGGGTTTGTTGGACCCAAGTAATCCGTCTACCTAGAGGGCCTTGCGAGATGTGACCCTGTGCTTGGCCGAGACTATATGGGGCACCTGCAGGAGCTATCAGTCGACCCAGGACAGGCAGCAGGGTCAGAAAAGCTAGAGGACTCACCATAATCCAGATCTGCCGGATCGACCGCCACAACTCTACCCTGCTCGCCTACAGCATTGGCAAGGACAGTCGTGCAGTCTCCTTGCCCGCATCCTAGTTCCAGCACCTTGGAGTCAGTGGGAATGTTCCAGTGCTGCAGGAGCACCAGGCGGTGGATGGTTTGAGAGTGCTGGATGCTGAAGTGAGCGGGGTTGTGTAAGGAGACACGGGCGATTGAGGCGGCGTCGAGTTGAGTGGACATGTTGTGATCGCAGCTCGATGGGTGCTGGACACAAGATGGCCGAGTGGGTTTTGCGTAGTAGCAACGGAAGAGCTGCGGATGAGGACATCTTATAGTGCCACACCCTACCGCAAGATTAGTATGGGGTAAGCTACTGGGGGTTGATATTGTGACATTCTTTTACTATTGTGACAAAGCCCGGCCCCACTCTTTCCCGAGACATCTACCGCTGACCGGACTCCGGAGTATCAGGATTAAGATAAGTCTGGGACGTTTTGCACATTTTATTGGCATTTCCTTGAAAACTTCAAGTTCTTTGTTGTAGGACTTATCAGTGGATAGGGTACGGAGTGGTACTAGTGATCAAGGTAAAATTCCAAAGCAGGCGCTTCATCGCAATAGTAAAAGAACATTCTGCCCAACGACCCCGCTTTTTAGCTTGACCCGGTGCCCCTTTCTATCTTATAAGTACGAGGTCGATTCCTCCGAGTCACTTCTATCCTCATGAGTCATTACATCTCCCGCAAATAAGAAATTCTTTTCATCCATTGCAACACGTACCCTTTTGCCAGCGATCGTCCAGAAATCACCATGGACGTGGTTATTTTCCAGGAAATCCAGCTGGTTAATACGGTCAGATGTCCTTTAGAAATCACCAAGGCCGTGATTATTTTCCAAGGAGGACATCTGACCGTGTCAACCAGCTGAATTTCTTCGAAAATAACCACGGCCATGGTTATTTTTGGAATGAAAAGAATTTCGTATTTGAATGAATGCTATTTTATTGCTTTTGTTGAGCTAGTTGAGAAATCTGAAGTTTATCTGAACACTTTATGCTCTTTCAAGCAACTCAAACCCAAAGCTCGGCGCTATATGAATTTGCATAAAGCTCACATGACACGCCACGCGCTGGCACCTCATCTCCACCACTAGACTCTCCGCCCCGCGGGGACAGGCGAACTCCAGTGTTGTGCTGTTCTGCTTGGCTGTGAGGTCTAGCACGCCGAGCAGCTCCCCGCGCACGGGAAGGGTCAAATACGATAAGGTATCATAATCGAGCTCGTCCATATTGGAAGAGACGTTGACCGAGGTGGCCGAGGTAGCCGAGGGTGCGATAAGCTGCCAGACTTCAATTTCCGTTATATCCCCCTTGGTTATGAGGTCCTTGGAACGCGGAGAGAACTCGCCAGGCGGCCGCCAGGAGAGTGCGCAGGTGTTAACGCCGGTGGAGGGGATGGGGAAGCGCATAATTGTCGAGTCCTTCTCTTGAGTCAGCAGCTGCACACAGAGAATATGTGGATGGCTTATTGAAAAGAATGAGGAAGGAGCAAGTACGGATTACGGACCTCGACAGTAACATAGACCTGCACTCCCTGACCCCACACGGCATTCTTCAGTCTCCGGCTCACTCGTGCAATTCTATCCGGCCAAGCGCGGTGATAGACCCGGGGAGGAGGAATGAATTTCGCTACCCTGTCCAATCCCAGCCTAGCGTCGCCATACGGGAGGGCCTCGAGGTCAGAGTCAGAGAAGGGGTAGGCTTGGTACTTTGATAGTGTAGTGGGAAGGAGAGCGACATTCACAGCTGATAGTAGCGCTAGGGCAAAGGAGAAGTAGAGGATGAGCTTGGGCAGCTGGGAGGGCTTGGATGGTGCGAGGGCGGGGAGGTTGTCCGAGGCTTCCAACAAGGGGGCAGAGTGGTCGTCCTCGGAGGAGCGCTTCTCAAGAGTTGCGCTGGAGCCGCCATCATCATGTAGCGAAAGAGGCTCATATTGGGAAGAGCTGGACTTTGCTTTGGAGGAGGACATGACGAGAACAGAGCGAGCCAGAGAGAGGGCACGCCGTAGGTGAAAGCAAGCAACGGTAAAGCAGGCAATGGCGCCCGTGCCAGGTAACCGCCCAGAAAGCAAGACAGCATGAAGCCTGGTACGCCTTACTGCTCACCGCGCTCGCCATACATCATAGATAGTAGAGTTACAGTGCATTAGAGACTCCGCCCTTCCGCATGGCCAAGCGGACCCCTGTGCGTTCGTCATCGCTGGCCAAGGAAGCGGGGGCGGGTCCCCGCCGGGGTCCCGCCGGGGGCCCGAAGTGGGGTTTGGATCATGTGGGTCCAAGCAAAATGTACCTTTTCTATTGGATACACATATGAAAAGTACTTCCAAAAATATATATATCTCGACAATATCATTAAATTAGTATTACGAAGTTAATTTGTAAAAACATAGCTTCTAACTATTTCTAAGATTTTTATTATTATCTAAAAGTAGAGAACCACATCGGGGTTTGGGTCAGCGTTGGACCGATTAAGTTTTGCCATAGATAGTAAAGTTACGATACATCAGAACCTCAACCCTTTTGCATGGCCAAACAGATCACCATGGCCAATGAGGGGGACGGGTGGACCTCTATAACTGCCTACGTGTACCATCTGACGCCATCAAACTCGGCGACCAGCGATTTTAGGCGTGTAACCGTGACGGCTCCTTCTGGCAGGTAGGAAGGGCCCGAAGAGGTGAGACCGTCTGAGAACAATTCATCTTGCCCTCTCTCTATACACCGTGCTGCACTTGATCCCTGTCCACCATGCCCTCCTTCCTTGCTGCAATCTCCTTCCTGTTTGCTCTCAGCACCAGCATCAACCTCACATCCGCCGCTCATGCCGGCTTCCACGTCCAGTTCCCATGGATGACCCGCGGTCCAAGCCCCAAGACCCGCCCAGAGATAGATTGGTATAACCCTTTCTGCGGTATGTTCCTTTCTGTCTCCTGTCTAGCAGTAGCGTAGGCTGATACAGAGAAGGGGAGATAGTGCATAATCCCCAACGATACTCCCGCCGCTCCCGTAGTTTCCTCTCATTCTCCGGCCATCCTGGAGACCTTGTGACGGCCCTCTATACTCGACATAGAGTGCCAAGGAAAAGAGATGACTTCCCCTACATTATCTTGCAAGATGTGCCCATCCAGCCTTCGGGGCAGCTGTGTGTGAATGTTACAATACCATTTCAGACCAAGGTCAACGAGATGGGAGTTATATACTTCGAAGCGAGGGATCCGAAGACAGGGGATGTGGAACACTATGTCAGTTGCTCCGGCTTGCAAAAAGAAGAGCTGATGCTGATGCAAAGATAGTGCTCCGATGTCAAAATGGCTGATATGGAGGCTCTTCCGGAGGAACATCCGGCTATGTGTGCGGCTAAAAATGAGACACTTATCCCGATGCCGGATGAGTACTTGTAGATACAGGCTGGAGAGCTGTAATGTTCTGCAATTATTATGTGTAGTTCGCTTCTAAACGTGCAACTTTACGCCCCTCTCATATTAGTCGACAGGCTCTAGCGCGTACAATGTGCAGAGAGACTGGACATAATACAAATACGTGCAGAAAAGATAGCCGAGATAGTGCTTGATATACTCTGTTGATAATGTATACTGCTATGTAACAAACGTTGTGGAGAGAATGCGGTGCCCGCATGTTATAGACGTTTTTAAAGCTCGTTCCATGCGAGACTTTGGTTATCCGCAGCCGAGTAGTGTCTAGACGACCTCGTCTTCATCCACCCCGTAGGTGTGTCGTTTCTCGAGCGCCTCGTCTTCATCCAACCCGTAGGTGTGTCGTTTCTCGAGCGCCTCGTCTTCATCCAACCCGTAGGTGTGTCGTTTCTCGAGCGCCTCGTCTTCATCCAACCCGTAAGTGTGTCGTTTCTCGAGCGCCTCGTCTTCATCCAACCCGTAAGTGTGTCGTTTCTTGAGCGCCTCGTCTTCATCCACTCCGTAGGTGTGTCGCTTCTCGAGTGTCTCGTCTTCATCCACTCCGTAGGTATGACGCTTTTCGACCGTACTAGGGAGATAGACACGGTTGATTGGCTGCCCCGCGCGGCGAGCCAAATCAGCGGCAGGAACTGCTGCGGACTGGACAGGGAGGATATTCAGGCCGAGGCTGGCGAGGCTGAGCAGGGTGGTGAAATGCATTGTTGGAGTTTGGTGGTGAGCAGATGCTTTGGTTGTGCGAGGCAAAGAAGTGGATTGTTGGTGAGATATTTTTAGTGCTCATGCCCTTCGGAATTTATACGTTTCGCGATCTGAAGGTGAACAAGAGGAGTGGGTTAGATGCCGAGTCAAAGTGCCGACTCAAATCTTCCCCTCATCTAATCGACGATCACTACTAAGAATAGAGGAGTAGGAGGCCTTACATGTAGTTGTAAATCTGTAATGCATATGATGTGATCCGCTCTATAGATACGGAGTAGGTATTGTTCGTACTTGTGTACGCCCCACTCTCGGACCGAAGCGAGAGTGGGGCGTGCACAGCCCTGGAAGTACTAGTGTGGAGATAAGCATTACCCACAATTCTTACTTCACTTCTCAACTACCACCTACCTATTTGGTCCTAAGAGGGGCGCGATAACCCGAAATTCCTCGAGATTCATTGACTAGCCACCTGGCGAGCAAGAAGCCAAATCAGGGTGTCGTCATTATTTGCCCCAAGGATGATCCTCGTGTCTATCTCTCGTGATGAGTACGGAGTAGGGTAGGATTATTTGTGGAGCCGCAAACTGCACTACGTGTACTCCTCTGCTTACTGGCAGTCTCCACTTCATTGAAAAAACAATCTGGTGAATAGAGCATCTCGACAGTTGCGTCTTCGGGACCATCGTGACTTACCCACCCAAGGCTGAGCGGATACGGCCATAGATGTGTTAGACACAATTAACCCGCTCCTGATGCTGAAAAAATCCCGTCTCCCTCTGCTAACCCTCCACGCACCACCCTACCAGCACACCCAAGATGTTCCCTAAGTCCGTGGCACCCCAATTAAGCGGCCCCTACCTCGGCCTGCTCGCAGCACTGAGCGTATGCCTCGTCCTGAATCTGGGCGCCCTCTTCTTCTCACTCCGCATCTTAACACGCGGAACGCGGGGATACAGTGCGCCATATCCCTGCTTCTCCTCGCACTCATGACTAACGCACAGTAGCCTACCTCGCCGGCGACCGACCTCGTGAGCTCCCCATAAAGGTCCGCACCATCCAAGCCGCCTTCCACGACGACCCCTCCCACTACGGGATGGAAGGCATCACGGCCACGGCTGAATGGAATGCAATCCGCCCTCCCGGCAAGGGGTTCGTTTTTCTAGGGGAGGAGCACTTCGCATTTGATGTGTCGATGTGGCACCAGATGCACTGCCTTAACCACATACGCGCGGTGCTTGTCAACGGGGACGACGGGTCGGACCATACTGCGCACTGCTTCCATTACCTACGGCAGGGCATTCTCTGCGCCGCTGACACAACCCTAGAGTCGGGCGGTACGAACATGAAATTGGCTAATGGGGATAAAGTTGCTACGGGCGGAGGAACTGTGCATACCTGCCGGGATTGGAGACAAGTGCATGATTGGATGGAGAACCAGCATAAGGAGTGGACACCGGACATGTATACAAGGTTTCAGGAATCTAGTTAATAGTATAATATAGAGATTCTGCGTCGTATGGAACTAGACAATTTTTTGGGGGTTCGGAGAGTACCCAACTATGTGCGTAGAACTAGTTGAGCAAGGCACCTCGCCTCTCGTTTCCCTTTACCAAGAACGAGAAGCCAGGTAGGGCGGAGCCTAACTCGAGTGAATGTGGCCCTGATATGACTAAACTCCAAGGTATGGTACTAGTCTAGTCTATTACCCATCACTCCTCGTCCGTATACCGGTAACACAACGGCCAACCCTCTGTATCAAACACCTTCCTTGGTGCCACGGGCACACTCTGAACGTCGAAGGACATCTGATGATCTGCGTGCGCATCAAGGTCGTAGCGTGGGTCAGTCATATTGTGCGGGGTTAGAGGCATGCCCGAAAAGGCGGCGAAGTTAGATGGGTGATGGCGCTGCCACTGTAAAACTCATGTTAGTAGCGTCGCACTGCAGCAGAAATACGGAGCGGGAAGGTATCATAGGTTCGGGGGCGCACCTCACTCCACAACCGGTCGAGTTGCGCATGATGAAGCCAAAAGAGTGGGTCATTAGGCGTGAAGCTGATTGCCATACCTTGGCAATCCTCCTCCGGCAGGGTCTTCGGGCAGTCCCCCGCCAAATCGCCCCCAACAAAATTGTGTACGTGGTTGTGCATTAGTGTCATTGCGCGCTGGAACCTAAAAAAGTCGCCCGTGGTTTTCTCGGTCGAGTTACGGATGAAGTCCGGACCGAGGGTGCGGTTTTGAGGCAGCTCATGGGGGTACCAGCCGGTTATGAGCGTCAGATTCCTCCGCAGCGGGTGTGGGATCGGCCAGGAAAGCTCGAAGTTCCCGGTGGACGGGGCAAAAGCGCCGGTGGTGACGGTACAGTCCGCCTCGGGGGAGGAATCGCAGTCCCCCGTTCCGCCTAGCCCGTACTCCGGTGAGTCCTCGAATACTGGCGAGCCGAACAGGGCTGCGTGATCGCGCGACCAGTCCCAGTATGGTGTTGGCCCACTGTATCCGCAAGTGTTGCGGAGTGAGGTGTCGAATAGGTAGGTGAACCAGCGATCTGCGCTCATGTAAGTATGCGCCTGGGGAAGATAAGGAGGGACGGAACGCACGCCACGGCAAAAAGTAGGCATTCCTATGCGCGCTGTGCTCCACTGATGCGTGCGAATAAGAGAAGTCGTCGTATAGGCTCCTCTTCCCCTCAAGCACCGTCTGGTCCTTCGTCAAGGACAGCCGTTCGTGTCGTATGCTTGCCAGGCACTACTCAGCATAAGCAACGGACACGTTACATACGGAGGAAGGAGGGCGCACCTTGACAGCCCCCACCCACTCGGCTTTCTCGCTGTTCGTCAACGTCCGCCATTCTTTGCGTATCAGCAGCTTGCTACACTTTTGTGGTTGTTCCTCGTGCGCATATGAGAGGTGGACGCTGGGGAGGACGGCGAGGACGGTGAGTACGTAGAGGAACAAAATCGAACAGCCCATGGCTATAATTCAGCCAGGAATGAGATAGAGAGTAGGTCGCGATAGTCGCAGTATTAAATAATACCCTAACTAGTTAGCTTGCTGTGCATGATGGAAGAAGTCGCCTATGCAGACCCCGCCTTTAGATTAACCCTAAGGGACTTTACGCCTTAATTCGCTGGTTGCTTGAAGCCAGACATATCCAGTGCCACGAATTGGCCTCTAAATTGCCCTAGTCACACAGTCTCTTACTGTATCGTGGTGCCTTTTCCGCTCTTCACTCACATCCATCTTCAAGCCACAAGCACAACGATGCACACCTCTATCTACCTCTCCCGCTTCATTGCTCTCCTCCTCTGCATCGCCTTCCCCCTATACCTCGCCATCCATGGCTCTACCTCGTTGTCCGACATCGCAGTTCTCCTCTCCTCCCTCTCCGAGCGCGCCGAAGCCCTTCACGCCGAGCTCACCTCCCCGCTTGCCGCCCCTCCAGCGCCAATCTCCAAAGAAGCCTTCAAAGCTTCCACCGAGCCCGCCAAACCCGTGCGCGCACCCGAAGGCGAGAGAAGGAAGATATACCCCCCCCTTCCCAATGGACTGGCGCACTGCATCAACTCCTTCGAGCAGTATCCGTTCCTCGCCGAGCAAGTGCTCCAGCGGAAGCATGCGCGGTATTCCAAGCAGACGCCCGCGCAGAAGGCGATAAGCAACAAGCTCGGGTATCCTGCGCACTTCGAGAAAGCTAGGAAGGGGATCGAAGTGAACGCCCGGTTCTCGGAAAAGATCGCGCAGATTGCGAGGGAGGATTACCACACCGGCCCGCAAGCGCTGGAGGACATTGAAGACGCGGAGTTTGGAGTTGTGGACCTGGCGTTTGGACATCTTTCGCGAGACTGGAGCACCCAGGGCGCAAGGGAGAGGCAGGCCGTGTTTCCGCCTGTTCTAAGTGGGCTTGAGCAACATTTTGGCGGGAACACGAAAGGGAAGAAGGTACTTGTACCCGGAAGCGGTATGGGCAGGCTGGCAAGCGATCTCGCTGATCTAGGTGCGTCCATCTTACTCCCTTGAGTGGAAGGCGCGACCTCACATCGGTGCAGGGTACGACGTCACGGCCAATGAGCTGGACTACGGCTCCATCCTGGCCTACCACCTGCTAACGAACCATACGACCTCGCTGCACCAGCACACCCTGCAGCCCTTCCTGACCAAATGGACGTACCAGGCCAACCCCTCCTCGCGGTATTCCGCCCTAACGGTGCCGGACCACTGGCCAAACAAGGCCGTCAAGCTCGTCGAGGGCGACTTCTTGGAGATGTTCCCCGAGGACGGTGAGTTCGACGCCGTCGTCACGCTCTTCTTCATCGACATTTCCAAGAACGTGATTGACTTCCTGAGCAACATACATCGGCTGCTAAAGCCTGGTGGGGTCTGGATCAACCTTGGGCGTACGTTACTGTCCTCCCTTCCTTGAACACTGACATTTAAACTTCTTGTGATCCGTTCACTGCGGAACTCGGGCTGATGTGTATGTACACAGCGCTTAAATGGGGCAGCCACACCGCTCTCCAGCTCTCCGCGGAGGAAGTGCTCCAGCTGGCAGATCTGCTCGGGTTCGATGTGGACTATACGTCAAGGAAGAGCATCGATAGCCTGTATGCCGAGCAGCCGGAGACGTTGCTGAAGTTCACTTATGGTGAGTGCCTGCCGTTTTCTTGTGAGGAGTGAGGACGGTTGCTGATGGCATGGGCAGTTACTCAGTACTGGTCCGCGACGAAGAGGGGGTAATAGGTGCAAAAAATGTCAGAATCTTTGAACATGACAAAATGCGATTCTTTCACTTGCATTAGTACTATATATGGCATCAAACCCCCATTCTCTTCATCGAGATAGCACCCAGTATAACTGTCTCCTTCACTAAACCGATCGGGATCGCTGCTACAATCCGCCGAGAGGATGGTAGTAATAAGCCCTTTATCTTCCACTACGGGCTAACAATTTGGCGTGAACATCGGTCTACCCCGTGATGTCATTCCTAGAGGAGTCTCTTCCACCCTCACTGTTATAAGGCAACTGGAGTAGAAGGCGTATCATGGCGTCCAATGGAATATCCTTGGTATCAATGTTTTGTGCTGGATTCTAGGCCACTACCGGTTGGGTGTTAGCGGCGGTCTCCTCTGTGATTATACTAAGTTATATGCTATTTGAGCGAGTCATGGATTATGGCCAGTAAAGTCGGACAGTGTTGGAGATAATCATGGAGGGACCAATCGGTCTAATTACTTAGAATTTTGGGAATAGAAGAAAAGAATTGGCGGCAGACTGATGCGTGAGCGAGACACGCAATTCGACGAGGAAACGGCTTTGCTCTCCAAGTCTACCTACGTAGGCTTGGTGGCATTAGACTTATAAGTTATAATGGCGCTTAAGATCGGTGGTGGGCGATCATGCAATGTGACACGTCCTATTATTAATAATACTTCTTTTAGGCAAGCCCCTGTACTTAGATCAGGCATCCTTGGGACCACGAGCAAACTGGACGCGTAGCGGACCACCCCACGGTCCTTGCTGGCCATTCAGTGTATCCATAGCTTTCTGGGCTTGCTCGGGAGTACCCACATCGACGAACAGATAGTAGTGCTCGCCCGGATCGAACCGCTTAGCGGGGTGGGGGGCGAAGACCTTGCTAACATTCTCACTGAAAACCACAGGACATCAGTACTGACCACACGATACCAGAAATCCAAGCCATCCAAACTTACACCTTGAATCCTCGGAAGAAAAGCTCGATGTTGCTCTGCACAGCCCCGTGGTCGGTCAACCGCGGCAGACCACCTACATACACGCGGTTGCTGGAGTCACTGTTGACCTTCGCAAAGCTAGGTCTCTCTTGCTGGCGCCAACGATCAATGCGGAACGGCTCAGGCGGGTTCTGAATGCGCTCCTGAGACTTGGCGACACCGGGCTTGATCTTGACAGGGCGACCCAGCATATCGCGGCCATTGAGCTCGGTCATGGCGCGCTCAGCATGCTCCTTGTTCTGCAGGTCAACGAAGCAGTAGGAGGGGTTCCGGCCGGTAAAAGGATCAATGGCAATATCTATGCGCTCGCTATTTTCGGGGGGGTGTTCAGTTGACGACGATTCACGGCTGGGCCAGCAAGTTTCAAGTGGTGCAGGCATACATAGGGAACTCGGCCGCTATGAACAGCGCCTCCACATCCTCCATCTTGGCCGTGTATGGCATGTTGCCGACGTATAGGCGGCGCCCATCGTTAATCGCTTGAGGGACGTGCGCTCCGGGCCGGCTGAAGGCTGCGCGGGAGGTATTGGGGTTGGGGTTGGGGCTCGGGCTCGGGCTAGCGTTGGTGCGCGATGGTGATGGTGTTGGGCTTGCAACCTTCATGCGCCAATTGGGAGAGTTGAAAGCTCGACCATCGGGACGGGCATTTGCAAAGGGAGACTTGGTAGGAGCTGTAGCCGTCTTACCATCCCACCCTGACATTGTCAGGGTGGGTCTGTCCCACATAACAGAAGATTCCCACAAAACAGAAGATTTTCAATTTTACCACTGCTTTAAACACATATTTACATATAACCACCACGACTATCTAAATACCATTTCCCAGGACTACCATATCTAGCCGATAATCTAGCTTCACGTTCAGCTTCAGCCGCGTCCCTTGCCATTTGAGCCTGTTGTTCAATTTCTGCTAGCCGGGCATGTTTTTCCTGTAGCCTCTGAATCTTCTTCTGGTCGGCCTCCTGCCTTTTTTTGATCATCCGATTTGCATTTGCCGGTATGAGTGCCATTGGACCTGCATTGAGAATTGATTTGCGATTTTTGGGAGCGCTTGCTCGCGATCTGTGGTCCTGAGACTTCTTTAAAGAAACCTCGCAAATTTCAAGCCGTTAGGCCAGAAGAGAACTTGCGTTTATACTTCGACGAATATGCCTTTTTATATGTGTAGATAAATCATCTAGCTTAACCAGATCATTAAGAAGCTTATCATTAAGCTTCTTAACCCGTAGGATAGTATCTGGTGGTGAATTTGTTGCTGAACTGGATGGCTCGGGGGGGGGTGATGGTGTATTGATGATCCTTAGGACTTCCCCCTTAAGTGCCTGCTCCCGTAAAGGACCGATAATTTTCTCGGGATCAAAAGGAAAAATACCACGAGAACTAAAAGATGATCTAATAGTTCGTTGGGTAAAGGTATCACTTCGTATCTTGCCAATCATCTGGAAAAAATCCCGCTTTTGGCTAACACTTCCACCCCATATTACTACTTCATTATTTGACTTTTTGAAGTAGTGTTTAATACATTAGAATGCCTGGCCATCGAGAGGTTGGTATAGGTGGGTAGTATGGGGTAAAAACCAGATTAGGATAATGAATTTGTCGGTACAAAAGGTAGTAAATTCAAGTGAGGTATGAGATAGATGATTATCTATTAGAAGAACACGGGGCCTATCCTTTTGGACCCGGTTTTTTGTAGCCTCATGAAAAGAACAAAGCCATTTGAATGCAGTATCGTTATCAATCCACCCCTTAGGGGTAGGTTTAATACAAAAATCGGGAATTGTGATATTGGTATACCATTCTTCTATCTGCCGGCATCCTTTCACTAAGAACCACGGTAGCATCGCCCAACCATCTACAGCAATGCATTCAATACCAGTAATTGATTCAGCGAGACCACCGGTAGCAATATGACTAGTCGAACGAGAAGATACAACTTTACGTGGCTTTCCTTGGCCAATTTGGTAGCCGGTCTTATCCCAATTGTAAATCTCATGAGGTAGGAGTTTGTACTCTTCCATGACCTTTAAGAAATGGTGAAACCAGAGAGTAAGACCCTCAATACTCTCACTATCCATACGCGCCTTTTCCTTAGGTTTTTGTGTGATATATTTGAGGTGGGGGGTAGTCTGGTAAGGAAGCGATATACCCAGTTGTGACCGACGGAAATGTCAACACCCGCGCGTTGTAAAAGTCGGTTTACAGTCTCTTCAATCTCTTCGGGTGTAGGTTGAATATAATTGGCATCTAGCAAAGTGACCCAGCTAATAAGTGCCTTTTCCTGAATTGGACTAAGTGTTTTAGAAAGGTCGGTACGGTCGGAATGAGTCTTGCCACCATGGACGCGCGCGTAGAGGGTTGTGTACAGAACAGAGAATTCTCGCGCCAATGGGGCGATTTTTGGTTTTTTTCTTTGATAGTAGGCTTTGACAGCCAGTTGCATTTCATCCTCTGAATATTTGGCTTTTTTCGGCATCGTGTTGTGGTAAAAAAATTGGTAGGAAGTTGGTGTAAAAAGAAAAATCTTCTGTTTTGTGGGAATCTTCTGTTATGTGGGACAGACCCATACCTGGAACAGGTATGGGGGCGGTAAGACGGCTATAATGTAGATATCGATTAGTCGAGACTTTTTGGGGTATTTTTGTAGGACGATCTTACTCTGTTGCTCCTCCAGTCTAGGGCTCTCGATATCATTCATAATTTTTGAGAAAGGATTCCAGTAACGGAAATATTAATCTGCCCACACAGTACACCAAAATAATTTCACAAAAACTAAAGAAATCGACTTGGGCAAATTGCAGCTCCCACTTTTTTTTTAGAGTGCAAATAGTGCAAACTATCAATCCACTTTACTATTTAAGCCACTCGCATTTTTTCTTCTTCCCTTAATTTTCTCTTCATCAAATACCTTTCTTTTCTTTTTTTTAGTTTGTATAGCCGTTTTTCTTCAAAAATGGCCGTATTAACCTTGTGGTTGTGCATGGCAAGCCCATAGCTTGTAGCTTTGTTCAGCTTGCCAAGCTTCTCCAAGGACATACATCGCCAAGCTGTCCCCGATATGATGAATTCTTTTATGGACGGGACAGTTGAAATTTCAGAATGTGAGTGTCAAGTGCTTTTTTTATTTTTATTTTTTTCTCCTCGCTCTTATGATGAGTGACCTTTTCACACAGACCTGTTCTGAACTATATTGTTGATAAACATTGTTATATAAATGTTATCTGACAGAGCCTCTTGACTTTCTTCTCTTGTCGAGTCTATGAGATCATTGCTAATATGATTTACAGATTTTCACAGATTTTCACAATTGACCTAATTTATAATGAAATTCATACCTTGTAATTAACTTAACATACATGTTTCCTTCTATTATTCAGTTCGTAGTATCTTGATCTTTTTAAACACTTTCAAGTTGAAAGAAAGGAGCCGAGGTCTAGTCATGATTAGTCATCAATATGGGAGAAGATCGTGCCCTAGTTGGATGGAAGTGCTGATTGACATCGTAGTACTTCCCACTCATCTCCATCAAGGCTATGAATCATTCTTCACTTTATTCTACTTGACTTTCTTGCGCAGGCGCAGCCCGAAATGGGTAAACAGCACATCATGATCCTTTGTTTGCAATGAGCCACTTTCAAGAATACCCCAATTAGTTCAGTCCCCCCTCCAACCTCATGCCCGTTCTTTGACAGCTTCTTTGATAGATCCACCTGAATGTTTCTTGCATGTGCATTGATGTACTCCATTCATGAGAGGAAAGAGACCTATAGTCATGTGTTTTGCTTGCTTTCGAGTTTCTTTGTTCCGGGAACCCAGTCCTTCCCAACCCTAAAAACCAAACATCGTCTCTTCAATCCTTTTCTCCGTAGACTTCAAAATAGAGAGATGCTAGAAAAGGAGAAAATTGACACCACGCTGTCCGAGAAGGTCGTTCCAGCGCCACTCGGAACAGATGCCGAGCGAGCACGGCGCAGTCTCAATGCCAAACTCTCCAATCCGTTGGCTGGGTTCAGCCATACCGAACTGCGGAATCAGGGGCGCACATTTGCCGAGCTCCACGAGATGGGCGATGAATCCGATATCCGCGCTTTCGAGTTGGGTGCTGTGCTGGCACAGTGTCCAGAACAATATGCCAATGTGACTGGTTTAACAAACCAGGAGAAGGGAGTATTGCGCCGGGAGTTCACGAATCGCTGGTCACAGCCATGGAAAATGTATGCTGTCATTACACTGTGTTCTTTATCCGCTACAGTTCAGGGAATGGGTAAGTAGTTCAGACCGAGAAGTTTCCAAGCCCCGAGGAATGCCGTGCTGACAATACCAGACCAAACGGTCGTCAACGGAGCCCAGATATTCTACAAACACCAATTCGGCATCGGCGACGAATCCTCCCGGAGTGCCTGGCTCGTCGGTCTAGTAAACTCAGCACCATACCTCTGCTGCGCCTTCATCAGCTCCTGGCTGACAGTCCCATTCAACCACTGGTTCGGGCGCCGCGGTACGATATTCATAGCATGCTGCTTATCTGCAATCACCTGTCTCTGGCAGGGGTTCGTCTCAACATGGTGGGCGATGTTCATTGCGCGATTCATGCTAGGCTTCGGCATCGGCCCCAAATCAGCAACTGTGCCGATATACGCGGCCGAAACTGCACCACCGTCCATCCGTGGTGCATTGGTCATGCAGTGGCATATGTGGACGGCGTTCGGGATTATGATCGGCTATGCGTCGGACCTCATCTTCTACAATGTCGACTCGACTGTTATCGTCGGCTTGAATTGGCGCTGTATGATGGCCTCGGCGATGTTCCCGGCGCTGGTCGTTTGCTGTTTTGTCTTTGCTTGTCCTGAGTCGCCGCATTGGTATATGCGCGAGAAGCAGTATTACCGTGCTTATAGGTCTATCTGTGAGCTGCGGAATCATAAAATTCAGGCAGCTCGTGACCTGTACTATATGCATACCCTTCTGGAGGCTGAGGATAGGATGAAGCTTGGACGTAATGAGCTGTTGGAACTGGTTAAAGTCCCGCGAAATCGGCGAGCGATGTTGGCGTCTCAGATTGTCATGTTCATGCAGCAGGTGAGTGTAGATCTTCGCAAGACATACCGAAGTAATTGCAGAGTACTAACTTGAGCAGTTTTGCGGTGTGAACGTTATCTCATACTATTCTTCCGAGATATTTCTCGAGGTCAGTCCAATCCATCAATCCTCCTTCCTCTTCACATTATTAACATAAGCCCCAGGCCAAATTTTCTCCTGCAGCTGCCCTAGCCGCCTCACTAGGCTGGGGCCTAATCAACTGGCTCTTATCCATACCGGCAATTTACACCATTGACACATTCGGCCGACGCAATCTCCTTCTACTCACCTTTCCACTCATGTCCACGGCGCTGTTATTTACAGGGTTCAGCTTCTGGATCCCAGAAAGCAGCCACAATGCACGTCTCGCCTGCATCGCTCTAGGAACATACCTTTTCGGCGTAGTCTACTCCCCCGGCGAGGGACCCGTGCCATTCACATACACAGCCGAAGTATACCCGCTATATGTGCGGTCGTACGGCATGGCGCTAGGCACAGCAACAATGTGGTTTTGCAATTTCATCCTGGCCGTGACGTGGCCGTCGCTGCGCGCTGCGTTTACAATACAGGGGGCTTTTGCTTGGCATGCAAGCTGGTGTTTGGTTGGGTGGTGGATGGTGCTTTTGTTTATGCCTGAGACGAAGGGGAAGACGCTTGAGGAGTTGGATCGGGTTTTTTCTGTGCCGACGAGGCTCCATGCCCAGTATGGCTTGAGGCAAATTGGGCTTTTCGTACAACGGTATTTGTTGAGGAGGGATATCAGACCGGAGGTTCTTTATGAGAGGGAGGAGTTGGTCAAGGCTCAGGATGTGGGATTTAATGCGTGATGAGATGGGTATGGAGTGACATTTGGTCTACATTGGAAGAGATGGATTCAAGGGGTAATGTCCTTTGTTAGATCGTTTTGTTTCTGTTTTACTATAGAACTATAGAACTACTCTGACATATTAGTGTTTCTAATGAACAAACTTGGAAGTTATATCCCAATGTAACCCCCCTCACAGAAGGATTAGTCCGAATTGCAATGCCTCGAGAAAGACCACGAGTCTAGGTGCTTTTGCTTGCAGTTTGTATGGAGGCGGCTTCCTGTGATTTGGTTGTTGAGATTCATGAGAATAAATAGTGATTTCCATCAATTTTATTTTCTTACTGGCGCCTCTGACTACTCTAGTTTGTAGCTTTTGCATAAAGGATTGGCATAATAGATTATCTTATATTCGGTCAACGTCCGAACCCAATCAGCTGGACCCCAGGTGCATGGTGGCGCACCCACCCAACAGCGCGAAATAGGCATAGAATGGATGCGCTTGTATGCAAAGGATATAGCCAATCGGAGTATACCACAAGGTCATTGTTGGTTTTGGCCTCCATAATGTCATTGTCATGGCTACAGAAAACAATTGGTAAATGCAACCTGAATGTAAGTGAACTTGATATTGACCTTAGCCTATATAGACTGTTAATTGAAAAGAAATATATGATTACCAAGCTATAAAATATGAGTCAGACATACGGGTCGACAAAATGATAGTCAGAATAGTAAGATCTTGTTCTATAAAATGGATTGCTCTCGAACTCCTGGTACGAAAGAAATGACCTCGGGGAATTGAAATCAGACGTTCATTGGGCCCACAGCCTTGGGATCCCCAGAATCACCGTAGAAGGGCCTGATTAGGAAGGAGTCAGGAAGCATGCATAAAAAAGCAGGTTTCGCATATCGACCCTAGGAGGCTAAGGTAAGGACCAAGCACTCCATCACGCCTCGACTATTCAAATTCAGCCTTGTAAACCTCGTAATTTCTATAATCGAAAGAATATATAATTTGCTCTTGTATGCTCGGTGCTTAGTGGGCTCTGAAATTACCTATATAATCGTTACATGGTTCGAAGTTGTCGGTAGGCTTTGCAAAGCCATGGATGCCTGAGCTAACCTAAAGAGACCCCGAAATGTAGGCATCAGAACTCGGTCAACTCCGACCTCTGAGGAAATGATGACATACCAAAATAAAATGGGGGTATAAGCCTCCTGATTAACATCAACGGCCCGCCTGAGCGATCCGCTTTAGTCTAAATCCTGGTATGCATGGCGCTAATGCTGACAATATAGACAACAGCCAACAGCGAGTCCAAGATATACTTGAATAGGCTAGTTCATGAGCTGTAGGTCAGGGAAGGTGCGAATCGGTTGACTCGCGCTGGCTGAAACCGGCAAGTTCGACATTTAGGGAAGGAGCAATGGAGGTTTGGTCATTGGCTCGGTATCATTGGATTATTCCACTTTGGGAAGGCGTATACACTTGTCGTCATTGAGCTCCCCCGCTTCGGCCTTATCATTCCGGGGTATAAAGGCTTTCTGGGGACTATCTTATCCAGTCTCAATTCTGTAACTTCTTTCTAGTCATCACAATGCAGAGCACTTTGACTCGACTGGTACTTGCTTTATGCGATGGCTCGTCTACTCTTCGAGATTTGGGTAGCTTGACCTCGATTCTTCTACTTTCTGTCTTGCTGTATAAGTTACTACACGTGCCAGTGGCATCTCCGCCCCGAAGTAACCGTTCCCTTCCGCGCTTGCAATTGCCTGGTTGGAAGGTCGCCCAGTTGTTCTTTGAGAAGAGGTTTGATTTCATCAAAGATGGCTTCAAGGCTACATCATCTTCTATCTATCAGACCAGTCTGTTCCGACATACCGCCATTGTTCTATCTGGGGATGACGGCCGGAAAGTCTTCTTCAAGGAGAAGGGTCTTGGCTTACATGATACATTCTCAATCATGATGGGCAGTGTAAGACCCCGGTGATTGCTTCGGTCTCGTAACAACTAAATTCTTGCATTAGGGCGCTGCTCAATTTGATCCCCATCAAGTTGGCGGCGTAGTCAGACGAATGGCTTCGATTCAACGAAGTGATAATCTTCAGAAGTGTTGGTCTTTTCCGTTCTCGAAGAGGTTGAAGATTGACTAATATAAATACAGTGATTCCATTGATCCTGTCCGAATGCCAGCGTAAAATGGACGCATGGGGTAGCGAGCGTATTCTCGACCCCTGCTCTTCCCTTCACGAGGTGCGTGTATCTGACTTCTATCTTTAGTAGATGGGGAAACTGAGACATCTGATTTTATCTTAGGTCACTTTTCAATTGGTCATGCGAATTGCTTCATTTGATATCTCCAATGACCCAGTGCTTTCAGCTCGTCTCAAGTCACTTGTCGACACTATCGACTCTATCACTAACCCATACTCAACTTGGTTGCCTTGGTTACCTGGCCCAGCCTTGTTCTACAAGTTCTTTGCTTCTGTTCAAATTTACATAACTGTCCAAGCGGCCATTAACACTAGGAAAATGAGCGGAATCAAGAGGAATGATATGCTGCAGCAGATGATTGATGATGGAGATGGTACAATTCAAATCTTTGGGGTATGTATTCCAAATTTTCTGTTCTTTAAGTATTTTCATCGGGGATCTGACTCTCTCAAAGTGCATATTAGGATTATCCCTAGCTGGATCTCGTGCCACTGGAACAATAGGTAAGTTTGATATTCACACCGAATATAACAACACTGATAGTTATTCCTTCTAGTAACATGGCTAATCATGCAAATCTCTTCGGACCCAACTTGGTCCTCAAATGTTCAAGATGAGATCAGAACCTTTATATCTACCCACACGCCCTCATCAGCCTCTCTCTCTGGGAACACCCTCACCCAAGCCCTCTCAGAGATCCCACTCACAGCCTGGGAATCTCAAACACCTAATCTCGACCTCTGTATACGCGAAACACTGCGCACCTCACAGCCATACACAGCAGTGCGAAAGAACGACGGCCCAGATCTTACAATCGGGCCATACGTTATCCCCTCGGGGTCTCTCGTTATTTACCCATTTTCGGACACAGCGCTCAACCCGAACTACTACCCAGACCCAACTCGCTGGGATCCGTCTCGCGGAATTGAAAAGGAAACGCCGTTTATTGGCTGGGGTGCGGGAAAGCATGCCTGCAAAGGCCAGCGACTTGCGACGTTGAGTATGAAACTTGTGGTCGTTTATGCGATGATGCGGTTTGATATCACGATGGTTGATGGGCAGGGCGAAATGATCAATCGTCTTCCTCTTCCCGAATGGAATGATTCTGCAACTTGTCGCCCTAAAGAGGAATGTGGAATCAAGTTTGTTGCGAAGTAATCTTGTATGCTGTCATCATGTATGCTGTTATATGTTATTCTCATTTTATTTCCTTTCTTCGAGCCGACGTTGTATTGATTAGCGTCTGAACAAATATTACTTCTTCTACATTGAAAAATGAAATAAATATACCCAAACTAAGCATAATTATCCTTGTCAAGCATTGGGTACCTCACTCTATTCATCAGGGAAGTACCAGTGACTGTATCTTCATATTTCTTTTATTCGCAATATACGACCATTGATCTTAGCTATATGGCTTTCTGGTGTCTTTTTAATCTCTTTTTTTGGTATGTTTTATATGTACTGGTCTTTTATCTGATTTTTATTTACCTGGGATGGTTAGCCACATGACTCGTGTATGATAGCTTCACCATCTCACATCCTCCCTCTGCAATCAACTACAACCAACAATAAAATGGCTACAAGAACAATTTATCTCATATCAGCTCGCAATACACCCTTCCAAAGAGCCCACTTCTCAATATTTGTCCCGTCAGCTACCAATCCCGACCGGGGAACCAAAATCCACGCGGTTGGGGCACCAATGGCAGGCTATGCCCTGGAATTCAAGCGAAACTACAATCCCAGTCTCGACCCTCACGACCAGACCTTTCCAATCGGCCAGGTCGCCTCGTCCGACATCGTTGATTCTCCAGATGCAGCTCCATCTATCGACTCCACCCCCCGAGGGAAGATCGAACTAGCGGCGACACAAATCCCCACTCCGGGGATCAACCAGAACTTCATGGCCCCTGTCAATGATGTGAGTGAATACAACATAGGCATATACTCTACGGAAGTATTGTAAGATCTGGATCAAGCTCACACACTTGGCTTTCCAGACCACCAACAAGCGGTGTCAAGAATGGACTATGGAATATGTCCGCCATTTGGTTGCTAAGGGCCTGATCGATGAAGAAGCGATTGAAATCGTTCAGTCTAAACGTGATCCACCTACTCATGGAATTGGGCTGCGATCTGTGGCTAGACATATCACGTAGGGGACACGACCTAGAATAGGAAACAATAATATGTCCATTCCATCTCCGCCGCCAACCGCTCCCCGCATCCGCCCCGACCCCGAACCGCCGTCGGATGCTTTCCTTGTATACGCAATGTACTTATCAGGTTTCACATCCGATGGACATTCCGATGGGAATTCCGATTGACAGGGCTGATGATCCAACGTAACCATGGAAGGCCTGAACGCTTCCGAAGTGCGGGGTCCCCGCATTTACTATAAAGCAGTTGAGAATCATACAGATTATCTCTCCATCCTCAAGCCTGTCTACTTCCTTACTCGCTTATTCCCTTACCCCCTTACTAAACAACCAACATGCTCGGCAAAATCGCCCTCGAAGAAGCCTTCGCGCTCCCCCGATTCCACGAAAAGACAAAATGGTGGGCGGGCATGTTCGCAACCGACACAGACAAGCACACAGCAGAGATTAATGACGTCGGACCAATCCGACTCGACTTCGCCGAGCGCTACGGCGTCGGTCTCCAGATCCTCAGCTACACAGCACCTGGCGTGCAGGACATCTGGGACGCAAAGGAGGCGCAAGCGCTGGCCGTTGAGATCAACGATTATATCGCCGAGAAAGTGAAAGCACACCCTGATCGGTTTGCGGCATTTGCGTAAGTCGCCTCAAATCCATAATTGAAATCAATACATGCACGATAGATATGGACCATGGTACATCCAGCTAACCCAGCCAGCACGCTCTCAATGCACGACCCACAAGAAGCAGCCGCCGAGCTCCGACGCTGCGTAACACAGCACGGGTTCCTAGGGGCCCTAGTGAACGACACGCAGCGTGCGGGTGTCGACGGCGACGACATGATCTTCTACGACAATGAGAAATGGGACGTGTTCTGGGCGACGTGCACTGAGCTCGACGTGCCGCTGTACCTGCACCCGCGCAACCCGACAGGCACGATCTACGACAAGCTCTGGGCTGATCGGAAATGGCTGATTGGGCCTCCGCTGTCGTTCGCGCACGGGGTCAGTCTGCATGTTCTTGGGATGGTGACGAACGGGGTGTTTGATCGGAACCCCAAGCTGCAGGTTATACTGGGCCATTTGGGGGAGCATATCCCGTTTGATATGTGGCGGATTAATCACTGGTTTGAGGATCGGAAGAAGACGCTGGGACTTGCGGAGACGTGTAAGCGGACGATTCGGGAGTATTTTGCGGAGAATTTGTGGATTACGACGTCTGGTCATTTCTCGACTACTACGCTTCACTTTTGTATGGCGGAGGTTGGGGCGGATCGGATTTTGTTCTCGATTGATTATCCGTTTGAGACGTTTGGGGATGCTTGTGAGTGGTTTGATTCGGCGGAGATGTCGGATACGGATCGGTTGAAGATTGGAAGGGAGAATGCGAAGAAGCTGTTTAAGCTTGGGGCTTATAAGGATAGTACAGCTTGAGGTTAGTTTGGGAGAGATAGCTTGGAATGTTCCTATTGAATTTCGTTATGCATTCGCTGTGTCGCGTGCAACATTGCATCTGGGGTATTGAACTGAAGACAAATCGTAAAATCGTAGATATGGAAAAGATACCCCATGCCACAGTCCAGTGTGGCTCTTTGATCCATCGTTCAGATATCCTCTCGGCTAGCGGCTCTGCTCTGCTCGGTTTGCTGCCGATCCTTCTCGAGTGCCTGGTATTGATCCCAGCAGTGCTCCCAGATGTCTGGGGGGTCACAAAGATAACCCAACACCGGAGCAAAGTACTGTTCTTTGATCTCAAGAGTCAGCAAGTTCAAGGTACCGTAGCTTTCGATACATCTGGTCATCAGCTCCCAGACGATAATGATACGACGCGAAAGCTTTGCGCGTGTGGGGCTAGGTTGCTGTTCGGTCAGGATCTGACGGTTGCGCAGACGGACGAAAGGAGTGCGGATCCATTCCTCATACATGTCCATGTACAAAGCAAGCAGTTGTCGTTCAAGGAGACGGGGCTTTTTCATGGTCCTGTTCACTGCGTATCAGAGCTGCCGAAGCAAAGGGTAGACAAGAAACAATAGCCGTGGCACCTACTTAGCGAACACAGTCGACATTTTGCAGAGTCGCTCGTAGTCCGACGTACCCTCCAGCGAGACGCTCTCGAGGGTATAAGAAACCTGTTCGGCAGACTTCAGCTGCTCTCTAAGCATCTCATCCATAAATTCAACATGGTTGAGAACGGTCTCGAGCTGAAGTTCTGCGTCTCCAATTTCTTTGAGAGGCAGAAGCTCCTTGGTTTGGTGAAAGATGATGAAGTTGAACTGAAGGGTGGCATTGACGATGGTAATAAATTGCCTGCGGATCTCATGACGCAGTCGCGGGTCAGCGAGACGGTCTCGGAGCTGTTCGAGGATGACCTGGCTGCGGTGAGATGGGTCGCCTTCGATATATGGGATAATGTTGGGATCGACATGGAGGGTGCGGATCTCTTGCTTTGCGGCTCTGCCGAGAGCGTGGATCCATGCTTGTTCATGGCGCTTGTCGGCTGCGATGGAAGATGCAAGCATCTCACACTCGGACTCGTTGTATTCAGGGAATGGCTCAGCATCAGGGAATGGTTCGGTCTCTGTGTTTGCAGTCTCAGTGTTTGCATGAGTAGCAGATCCAGATCCCTCTGATTCGAGGTTCATCGCGACTTGAGAGGAAATAATCGCGGCTTGGGACTCTAGTGTGAGATCCATTCTGAAGATGAGATGAGAGTTAAGTTAGATGAGGGGGAGAAGAGGGAAGAGGGGATGGGAGAGGTGTTTGTAAGATGGGACTGACTGCCATAATAATGCATTCAAGTTACTAAATAAGGCACACGCGTGACAATGGACAATAGACAATGGATGTGACAATAAGACTCAATAGAAAATATGACTATACATGAATTTACCGCTGCTCAATCCAAAAGCGCTAATAGATCAGACTCAATGGTCAGAACGCTCTTTTACAATTGAGTGGTGGACTGCCTTCCCCAAGAACGCTGCCTGATCAGTGAAGCAGCGAATGACTTGAGAACAAGACGCTCTCGAGCCAACCATCTACTTCTCAGGCAGACAATCAAGAGTTAATGAAGACAGTTATTGTTCTTCGCACATTGACTAATCGACGTCTCATGGGGCAGAGGAGGACGGCAACTTAAGTAGTGCGAGTTCATTGGAACTATTCTTCCTTCACTCCAGCGTCTGGTATTGGGACGTCCGTGTCACTCTCGTCACCTGGTAGTGGGACATCCATGACTCGTTCGCCAGCCTTCTCTAGCGTTCGTCTACTCCATGAACGAACACCTTTGTAGACAGCCTGTCTGCGGTTAGCTAAGTCAGATAAAATCAAATCTGACCACACATACCCAGAGGAAAGTGCCAATGCCAACTATAACCACTATCCAGTTCAACTGGGCGACCCGGTTACGGCCCGAATTGCGACCTGATGCGACAGACCGGAGATTCCAAGGAAAAGGTGACAGCGCAAATATTGCCTTGAGGAATGATAATAAGCCCAAAGACGCGAGTCCTTTGAGGAAGTGTCCCAGCCAGGAGGCATCTTCCTCGACCAATTCGTCGACCAATTCGGCGTAAACATCCACGGGGCCCAAGTAGAAATCAATGATGGGGTCAGCTATGAATCCAAGCAGGAATACGGTTAACAAAAGAATGCCAAGTGTGAGAATTAGCTGGGCAGTGGTGCTACTGATCCACCGAGCCCAAGTCAGACGCTCCAGGCGATACTGAAAGCCGCAGGTGGGACATTGCCAGAAGTTTCTTGTCCCATATTTAGGGTCGGCATGGCGCCATGACTGCAAGCAGCCCTCGTGGACATAACGCGAGGAGCCTTTGCATTGGCAAGGGCTTAACAGACGGCCAGATTCTGGATCGGAAGATTCATAAACCACTCGAGGCTTCTGGAGGAATTCTGAGGGTTCGAAAGTCGGCAGCACACTTTCTAGGCAGATGCGACAGACCCGCGGGGGGTAATGCTGTGTGTCTTCCATTGGTCTCACATCGAAGTTTACTCGAACCTTGACAAGAGAAGGCCGAGTTACTGTTTCATTTTTGAGATGTTGAAAAAAAAAAAAAAAAAAGGCTAGAAGAAGAGGAAAAGCAGAAAAGCCGAAGGTGTCCCAAACCCCACGGCTAATCCCGATCTGGTCACCGCCTTTCATGTGCTCTACCGCGCCAAACGTCACCCATCTCTGCCTACAACACAGCTCCCCTTCTTTTGATCTTTCCATCCTCTCCTCTTCTCTTCCCGTTGACAGCGAATCATGGCTGACCGATACTCATTCTCCTTGACGACATTCTCCCCCAGGTAAGGACGACTTGTCCTGTGGAATTGACAACGTGCTAACTCAGCTCCATTATAGCGGAAAGCTGGTGCAAATTGGTATGGACCATCGTCTCTGAGCTTAAGCATCGATGACTGATCAATATAGAATATGCCTTGAACGCGGTCAACCAGGGTGTAACTGCCCTTGGTATCAAAGGTACGAAAACGTCCAAGCTCACCTATATGGACCAAGCTGACCGCTGTGATAGCTACGAACGGCATTGTCCTCGCGACTGAGAAGAAGTCATCCTCGCCTCTGATCGACCCTCCCTCGCTATCCAAGATCTCACTGATCACGCCGGATATCGGTATGGTCTACGCCGGCATGGGCCCTGACTACCGGGTGCTGGTCGACAAGGCCCGCAAGGTCTCGCACACAGGCTACAAGCGCATCTACAACGAATACCCACCTACTCGTATATTGGTTCAAGACGTCGCTCGGGTAGTGCAAGAAGCTACGCAATCCGGTGGTGTGCGACCGTACGGTGTCAGTCTGCTGGTCGCAGGCTGGGACGAGGGCGTTGAGCCAGAGTCAGAAGAGGCTAAGAAGGATGACCCCGAGGAGAAGATCTCCAGCAAGACTGGCGGTATTCAGAAGGGTGGGCCCAGTCTGTACCAGGTCGATCCCAGTGGCAGCTACTACCCGTGGAAGGCGACAGCCATCGGCAAACACGCAACGAGCGCCAAGACGTTCCTCGAGAAACGGTACACTGAAGGGCTAGAATTGGAAGATGCCATCCATATCGCGTTGTTGACACTCAAGGAGACGATCGAGGGTGAGATGAATGGTGACACAATAGAAATTGGTGAGTTTAGGGTTCTGCCTTTCCTTTCATTCGGGCTGCGTAGCTAGCCAAGGTGTGGTGAATGTCGACTAACACCGTTCTAGGCATTGTCGGCCCCCCAGCGGACCACCTTCTGGGCTTCAAGGGAGTGGAGGGTGCTCAGGGACCACGGTTCCGCAAGTTGACCAAGGAGCAGATCGAGGACTACCTGACCAATCTATGAACGGGAGCATATAATTTATGTAGCCTCGAATGAAACGTTTCCTTTTGTCTGGTGGTGATTGACGTCTCCTATTACAAATCGCATGCCACCTACAGACAGCTACCTACCTAATGGTCTACTTCATGTCTCTATACTTCGTACCTTGATGGCAAAACCAGGACGCTTTGAAGCGCTAGGAGATGGTCCGAGCCACCCCCTGATTTCTAATTTATTCCATTCCTCACAATCATCTTTACGACTTGTGCTCTAGGACTACACTCACAATACCCAGTTCTAGCTCGGTTTGATATTATTATTGTTCTATTGTATACCGTCATGTTGCTAATAAAGCCGTCCTCCCAGACTCCACAAACATCCTCCTCTGAACAACTCGGCCTCCGACCGGCGGAGCCAAAAAGTCCTTCGGCTCAGCCTGCTCGTAAAGCACATCGTCGCTGCGATCCGGCGTCTCGGGCGGCCTCTGCATCGAGCAAAGAGGCAACGTATCGGCAATCGCGAGGGAAATAGGATGCCTAGACCCCTGAATGAGATCCACCAGACGACCAAGCACAGCAAACTCAAGCTTGAGTTTGAGCGAGTAAATGAAACCCTTTATGGTGATTTGCGCGGCGTACAGATCGGCATATTCAAGACTCAAAAGCACCAAATCCATCGCTATGATCGCGCAGTTGATCCCGATCAGCTGGTACATGATGCTCCGTGCATCCGGGCGCGACGACACATCCGCGCCAAGACGCAGCAGCTTGACCGTCTCAATCACATACAGCGTTGACAGCAGACTCTCTTGGATCGTGAACCCGGTCAGCTGGATCTTCTCCATGATATTGTACCCATTGATCCAGGCGTCGTCGCCGCTGTGCACTATATTCGCGCCGTAAGTGAGGATCGTCGTGGGCACGTGCAGGAGAAAGATATTCGCGACGATGAGCTGCAATACCCGGCGCAGCACGCGCTCGTCTCGTAGCACAAGGTGCAGCCGTGAGTACAGCACCACGGATTGGCCCGTCACCATCGTCCACCAGCCGATAGTCAGGACAGTAACCGACAGCACGGAGTCCGTGTGAGTAAAGAACTTCATCAGGAAGCCGACCGAGTATGGTACCACGCCGAGCACGCCCGAGACGAGCAGGGCCCAGAAATAGAGCCCACGCCACCGGCGGAAGGTGGCTGGCACGAGTACAATTAGCTCGGCGACGTTGTAGCATGATAGTCCGATGAAGGCGACGAGGATCATCTGTCGCACGTCGCCCTCTTTCGCGAGCGCACCGGATATCCCGTCCAGCATGTCCTGGGGAACGTCGGACATGGTTCTAGGAGAGACTCATCCGGGGCGTGGGGAGGTATATGAGCGACCGGACTCGAGGAGGGAGTCTGGTTCACCCTGTCTGCTGTGTCCACATGTTCTCGTGGACAAACAGGGAATCGAAAAGTTTTTTTGTAAAAGGAAGGAGGAAAAAGGCGAATTGGCGAAAGAGCGGATACAGAGTGGGATATGGACTGGTCGTACAATGTGCTCTGTCATGCAGGAGATCAGGTTTTGGACTCGTCTGAACGAGTGAAAGGGAAACAAACAAAAAGAAGCCTTGGGCATGCAAGGGTGTTCAGGGGTGCCCATAGGGTACTTGGTAAGGTACAAGTTCGCACCCAAAATCTGGGGTAACGGGGGCAAGGGAAGGGGATAGATCAACATTCAATAGTCGTCCGGCATCGGCCTTGGGGCGAAGTCCGATATTAATTTAATTAAAAAAGATTTGCGATTCAAAGGGATTTGCATATTTTGTGGATATTTTCATCCTTGCATGTGAAAAAAAAAGATATAGTCTATAGGAACATACCAAAAATAGATGTTGAAAGAGATATCCAACGAAGAAATGAGAGACATCGTACTATTGTCTATAGCATCTTATGACGCTGATAAGCGAGTAATTGCGCGAAATAATTAATCATCATGTTTAATTCGTGTTCAGGGTTGTCTCGTCTGTCCATGGGACATTCTCTTCCTCGGAGTCTTCATCCTGGCTATCAGCTACCTCCTCCAGCTTCCGTTTCTTAACTGGGGTATGTACAGGCTGTTCTGGTGACGCCGGCTTAGATGGCGAAGGGCTTGGAGACTCCAATTCCGCGGAGGATGGCGCAGAAGACAGAACAGAGGATATAGGCGAAGGAGTCGGGGTCGGAGGATCATAGTACTCAAAATCGGGAGGGGGCTTTGGCAAAGGGGTCAGAGGCTCGGAGGGCAGAGATTCCTTTCCCTCCGTTTCATAAAGACCATCCTAGGCAAGTTATAACAATTGCATGCAACGGGCCGGAGACATTGACACAACATACCGGTTCAATGCGAAACGCAACGAGCAGCCCGGCTTGCTCGGGCAAAGGCTTACCCGCGCGCTTCTCGACTTCTGCAAATCGCTCATCCGGCAGGTCACGATAGACCGCAATGCGAGTCTGTACGCTAGCCTCCCACGCGCTGCCCGACAAGAGCGGCTGCAGAACTGCGTGAGATTGACCCTTGATCTCCGTACGGGCTTGGTTAATAGCTAACACGGCAATATTCTTCGCCGCGAGTCTAGCCAGATGCATGGCGAGCTCGCTAGCAATGTTCCATTTGCGATTGATCAGCCATTGCAGGTGTGTTTTATCGCCGAATTTGCCCTCGGTAGGCTGGTCCTTGAGCTCTTGGGCGCTAGAGAAGTAAGCTGGGAATAAATTCGACACAGAGTCGACAACAATAAGGTTTGTTTCCGGCGGTGGAAACCCCTTTGGTGGACGTGCAAGCAGGGCTATTAGATGAGCCAGTGTATGCGCCCGGAAATAGACAAAGTCATCCAGGTTGACGGACATTTCCTCGAGCCGGAGACCGGGCAAGGGACATCCCGTATCTGACGGTGTGAGTAGGGCAGCGCAGCTGACTCGGGGAACTAACAGGAACACATACCGATCCAGACTACTTTGCCGTCGCGTAGTGCATTACATGCAATATTCAATCTGTAACTGGATTAAATCGGACTGTGGCGGTGTGGGTAGGAGTGCACTCACGCCAGCGAAGTCTTCCCGGCTCCTGGGGGTCCGAATATTTCTGTAACATGTCCACGCAGGATGCCGCCTTGGTTGCGCTGGTCGGGGAGGTCATTCAGAGCCTCGTCCAGACGCGCCAGGCCCGTCGCGATCGGGTCGCGGGTAGCGGCCGACGCGTTGAGGGACTGAGACGCTGAGATCGAAACCACGGGCGCTGGGAATGGATTAATGTTTGTGCTTTTCTAAGGCTTTGGGGAATTACTTACGCGTATCTTCGAACCCTTCGAGACCGTCTAGACCGAGAAGGTCCATGTTGATGCTCATGGGCGCATCAGGATGACTGGCAGCAAAGCCAATGAAACCCGATTTACTAGAAAAATAGGGAAATAAATTCAAGCTCCAACGCTGTATTCAATCTCTAAAAATGACATTAAAAGTGCCATCATAAGGGCAGTGGGATGGGATGTTGACGGTTCGGAGATCCGAGGGCGGGACTTTTTTCCCTTTCGATCTCGAGTCCTGCATACTCCTCATGTCCAATGTTGACATTTCCCTCGGGGATGATATCGTCCCGAATTGGTTTATTCTATTCTTTCTGTCCGTGCTTTTTCTTTCTCTGAAGACACTGAAAACTCTGACAGCACCAATCAATCCCAAGGGATGTTGCCGCGTAGGACTTCCGCCAGGCCAAAGCAACCTAGACGATGAGTTCGACCCAAAGTACAGCCAGGGTCTACCCAGCAATCAAGATGATCACGGCCGTCCATCCTGGCGCGTAAAGGCATTGTTCAGCTACCCGCTCAAATCCTGCGGTGCAGTCGAGCTGCAAGTCTCAAACGTCGTACCAACCGGACTTGAATTTGATAGACAATTCGTCTTTGCAGAGTACATCAATGGCGAATGGACCATTCGTACCCTGCGAAATGCAAGCTTCAATTGTCTAGCCTTGATCCATCCAGAGATATGGGTTCCTGACCCGTCTGCCCCAGATTACAACGCAGATTTGCCAGAAGTCAAGTCGCAGGGTGTGATGTTGATATCGTATCCGCGAATTCCGCCAGCAGGATGGAAGGGTCTGCCCATCAAGGTCGGCATGGCACTCAAGTTCCTCAAAAGCCAACGGACATTCCAAGTCCCGCTACTTCCACCCGCGGACTCCAAGTTCCCACTGGTCCCAGTCAAGATCTGGAAAGACAAGCCCCTAGCCCATGACTACGGCAGACTGCTCCCAGCATCATTACACGCATTTCTAGGGTCCAACCCATCAAAAAATACCCTGACCCTCTTTCGCGCCAGTGCACCCCATTCACGGCAGATCTTCCGTAACGCACCGCGCAAAGAAGACCTAGGCTTCCAGCCAAGCACAGCCTTCGCAGACGCGTATCCAATCCACCTGCTCAGCATCTCCAGTCACCGGGATGTAGCAGCACGCTGTGCCTACGCAATCCCGCGACTGAGCATTCGCCGCTTCCGCGCGAACATCATCATTCAAGGCCCGTCTGCTTTTGAGGAAGATCACTGGAAGCGGCTTGCTATTGGCGGTACCGAGATCCACGCTTCTTGTCGGACTGTCCGGTGTCGACTGCCTAATGTCGATCCCCTTTCCGGGGATAGACATATTGCTGAGCCGGATCGGACGCTGAAGTCGTATCGGCGGATTGATGATGGTGACCGGACTAATGCGTGTTTGGGGATGCAGCTTGTTCCTGCGAAGGAGGAGTTTGTGGTTAGGGTTGGGGATTCTGTTGAGGTTCTTGAGACCGGGATGCACCGGTATATTAAGATGTTGGCCCCGGGGGAGAAGGTTGAGGGGGTGTAGACAAGTCCCATAATAGTGATATAGTAGTGTATGTAATCCTAATAGTTGTCAGCGTTGTACCACTCCCAGCGTCCCTTCATTGCAGCTCGAACGCAAACATTCTATTCCACTAAAGACGGCCCGAAGGCTTAATTACTGGCAGTGAAGGTCCTAGTTCGGGTAGCTAGAGGCTCTCTCTCTTCTCTAGACTCTCATCATCTGTGTCACGAGTCAGCCTATACAGTTATAGGGCTTCAGACTCAGCGCTTCTACCTTTCTCCCCATTATTAGTAGTTGTTATAGTCAGCCCAACAGCCCTTCATCCAGCTGTGTTCTCAATCCTTGGCAGCCATCCCCCCATCTCATCTCAACATCCTCAAACCACTCATTCCATTCCATTTGATTAATTCCTAATTCCTAATCCATCTATCCCACCCCAAAATGCCCGACCAAACACCCACAGAAACAATACAAACCCCCACCGAAACCAAAAAAAAACAAGCCGAAAGCCTAGCAGGTCTCCCCCCAAACACCCTCCACATAAGCCTCTACATCCGCTCCGACCCACCCCCTCCCCAACGACTTCCACTGGGCCTTCTACCTGCACAAAGGCACAGCCACCACACCAGGCGGAACCAAGTACCACGCGCGCGGCATCGGCGGCGGATGGATTCCCGGGCACGAGGCGACGGTGTCGATATTCGCCGAGAATTTCCTGTGCGTGGTTATTCAGATTGCGACGGTTCCGCCGGAGACGCATGCGCGTGTCGATGAGATTATGAGGAGTTATGATGGGTGTCTTAATTCGATTCCGGGGATTACGTGTCGAGTGTGGATACTTACTGTGCTGCGGGTGCTTGTTGATGAAGGGTTTGTGCGTTGCGATGTTGGGGAGTTGGAGAGGGAGTGTTTTGGGTTTGGGAATGAGAATAGTTTGACGGCTAGTGCTAATTTGCAGCCGAGGCCGGTTGTTAAGTCGCGGGTTTCGTGTTGATATTGGGATTGTTTAGGTTGAGGGATTATTGGTAGATACTAGAGAGGGTAGGAAAATATCAGGGGATATCAACGTAAAGTTGCATTGTAGGTATTAAAATAACGCTAAAAAGGGCAAAGCTAGCCCTGCAAACTCATTATATGACTGAACTATACAAGGCTCGTAAGATCAAGCCATTTTGGTAGTCGTCGACGACTGCTCGGGCATGTTGGTCTGTACCTGGGTCTCATTGGAGTCGGTCGACTCCAAGATAGCGGGGACATCATCAGGCTCCTCGGGGATGAAGAGGTTAAGGAAGATGCCGAGAAGCGCAGAGATAGCGAATCCATTCTCCATGACCAGATCGACAGCATTGATCAGACCGGCGAGCGCATGGTTGTCACCGGAGTAGGTGAAGAAGTAGGTGAACCACGCCGGCAGGAGGGTGACACCCATTCCAATAGAGAAACTAGCCGTGAGGATGAATCGGTTGCGACGGGTCGGTTCGACAGACCCGATAATGCGCAGACCACTGACTGCCACGGAACTGAAGAGGAAAGCGGTCATACCACCGAGCACGGGACTGGGAATTGCAACCAGCGCAGCGGCGAACTTGGAGAAAATGCCCATGATAACCAGGAAGAGACAGCAGCAGTAGCCGGCGGTGCGGTTGGCGCATTTCGTCAACGCGATCACACCGTTGTTCTGCGCGAAGACAGACATAGGGCTAATCGTCATCAGACCAGCCAAGAGGCAGGTGATACCATTGCCCAGGACACCACCTTGGATCCGGGAATCGAAAGTCTCGCCCTCGACCTGAAGTCGGGAGACATCGCACGTCGCCGTGATATCACCAATAGACTCCATCATGATAACGATGTATAGCGCGAGTAACGGCAGGATGAGCGGCGGGTACACCGACAGCGGGAACGTGTGGACCCAAGCGAAGGAAGCCACTGGTGCAGCAGCGATACCGGCGGACTCGAAGTAGTTGCATGCGGCAGCGACGATCGAGCCAACCAACAGGCCAACAATGACGGAGCAACTCTTGAGAATGGGAGGACCCCACCGCTCGCAGACGATGATTGTCACGAAGACTAGGAATCCGAGTCCGATGAACTGAGGGCTTCCCCAGGGGAGAGGGTGCGGGGCGCTGGCGCTGGGACACAATGCGCGGGCGGAGGGGTCCGAACCACATGATGCGCCACCGGCCCAGTCCGTCATGGCGGACTTGATGAGCGAGGCACCGATCAGGAGGACAGTTGGGCCGGTGACGAGTGGGGGGAAGACGCGGGCGAGGATCTTGCTGCTCATGAAGGACATGCCGATTTCGAGGAGGGAGCAGAGACATGAGGTGCCGAGGAGGGCGCCGTAGCCTTTTGGACAAGGGAGCGGAGATCCATCTGGGGAGGAGGGACAGTATCCCGATTTATACATCTGGGCGAAGGCGCCTTGAGCGACTGTGATTGTTGAGAAAGATGTACCTGTTTGAACAATTAGTATCAAAAGCGAGGGTCTGAAGAATGGAGAAGCTCTTACCGACGACTGATAGCAATCCGGTTCCAATATAGTATTTTGTTCCCTTGATATGGAACCGGAACATCTGAACAGCACTCAACAGGCCCGAGACGATCAACGAAGTCGACACGAGGTACTGGTAGAGTTCATCACCGAAGTTGGCACCGCCTGAGCCGCCGAGCAGAATAGGTGGTGAAATCACTGTTGCTCTTAGTCTTTGCTTATATATTGTAGATGTCTCTGGGACTCACCACCAGCCAGCATAGCAAGCGCATGCTGCAACCCCAGAATCAATGCGAGAACGACTGGCACGCGATCTTCGAGACCGAAGAACGGGGCCGATTTGCGAGCTCGCTTTGTGAAAGGCAGTCGTGGGATAAAGAGGTATCCATAGTCGTATTCTCCTAGTAGGCCCTCTCTGTTGATTGTGAGTCAAGGCCCCTCCACAACACATCATTTGAAGCCATACCGTGTAGTGAAAGTCTTGACCGTGTAGCGCAGTCTGTCGCTGATTGTGCGCTTAGGCGAATAATCGGGGCCGATTTGATCTGGACCGTCCATAGTGAATGTTCGATATAATGAATATAGATATTGAACTATCCCACCGGGACAGAGGTTTTATATTTAAATTTCACAAAAAAAATTATACACCCCGAGCTTCGGTAACTCTAAAATTCAAAATTCGGGGAGCTGACTAAAAACACATAGGATCCACCGACCACCAAAGTGGAAGGGATAACCTGACAGGTTCTGTTATCGCACAGGCAGCCAGGCAATTAGAGACTGCACTTGGGGGACAATTAGCAAGAGCATCGCATAACCTGGTGGCCGCTTGTCTGGATCGCGTTAGGGCCCCTGCTTTATCTAGACCAGTAAGCCAATCAGAGCCAAGTGGAGAAAGATAAGGATACAGGAAGGCCCATGGTTGTTCTGGTTAGCCCAAAGGGCCCGAGTTCCCCCATATTATGTGTTTCGGGATGGTCACGGCTGTGTATTTAGATGGAGAATGGGGCCGATTTAGGGCATTTCATTGGCCAGGAGATACATTTGCAGTTTGCCAGGTACGGGATACACGTATCCTGACACGAGGCCTTACTCTCCACAACCCGGATATCATCAAACGTTCTCTGCTATCTTCGTTTATCTAAGATCTGGCAGTCGGAGGGTGCCGTCCATAGTATACGAGGTGGAAGGCTCCGACCATAGGAGTCAGACCTCACGTCGGCTTCCTGGTCGTTCTTATCAGACTGGTATGAGATACCGAGGGATATTCGAAACTATGTGGTGATATGTATCATATGAGATCAGATGTTGTGATTATCTTGATTTGTTCCTGTAGTCATACATGCACCTCATACCGGAGTACATCGAGGTACCTACCCAGTATGTATACTTTGGCAGGAGGCTCGGATATCCCGCATGTTCCAGAAAAGTATATCCCCACGGGCCACCGGCTGGTTTCATCTGCGATTCTTCTTCTCTTTTAACAACGTTTAACTCAACGGATGTCCATGACGATATACCAATTCTACACCAACACAACATCATTTTTGTTTAGCTTGTGATTTCACTCTATATTCGCTTTTTCGTTTAGCTTGTGATTGCACTCTATATTCGATTTTCACCGTGATATATATTTCCCTGTCACACCCTGCATACGCATCGTCGGAACTTGATCTGATCGGCATCGAGAAGATGGGTGGCCAAGACATGACCAGAATTCGATCATTCAATAAGATTCGCCCAAGTACGCATCTCGATTCTCACACATTCTCTAATGTGCGATGACTTATTGTATGACGATTGCCAATTCTCAGCCTGAGGGAAGGAGGCGACCGGGGGAAAACCGTAGGTTAACTAGAAATGTAGCTCCATGCGGCGTCTTATTAATGTTGCCTCTTGGTGAAACGTCATTGGATGAAAGCAGCATAATTCCTAGAAATCCCGAGGTTAAATATAACCGTGGCTCCCACTCTGCTGGGAGCAGCGCTGACATAAACATATTTGCCGTCGCGCGCTGATTGGCCATAACTGCCTGAGGCACCAAAGCGTTGGGGCTGCCTGGACCCAACATTCGCCAGAAAGCGATGAGGCACGCCACATCCGAGCAAAGGGTTGCGCAAAAGTCTCCCAGCGCAGGCTTTCAAGGCAATTCTTTTCTGTTTCGGGTTCCTTTTCGCCTCGGGATCTCGTGACGCTGGACATTTGCTTTCATTTGATTCGTCTTTCAGCCCTATTCCTCCCACATACGTTGGCGATCAAGACCCAGGCTCCCCAACGTTGGTCCCAAGTGGGCCCCAGTATAAAAAACCCTTTGGTCCTCCTGGATTGAATTCCAACCTTCTACACATCAACCATGTCGTCCAAGCTGGATGCTTCACGCCCTCGGGCGGCTGACACCAAGAAGGTGCACATTGCTGATACCCAGATGACTCGCCAGAACTGGTACAAGCACGTCAACTGGCTCAACGTTACTTTCATCATCGGCGTTCCCCTCACGGGCTGCATCCAGGCGTTCTTCGTGCCTCTGCAGCTGAAGACTGCTATTTGGGCTGTCATCTATTACTTCTTCACTGGACTGGGAATCACAGCTGGTAAGTAGTTCAGAATTAGAAGATTACTCCTTTGACTCGAGCTGACTCCGTTTTCAGGATACCATCGTCTCTGGGCTCACTGCTCCTATTCCGCCACCTTGCCCCTGCGTATCTGGCTCGCTCTGGTCGGCGGCGGTGCCGTCGAAGGCTCCATCCGTTGGTGGGCTCGGGACCACCGTGCTCACCACCGTTACACCGACACCGACAAAGACCCTTACTCCGTGCGTAAGGGTTTACTGTACTCGCACCTGGGATGGATGGTCATGAAGCAGAACCCCAAGCGAATTGGCCGCACTGATATCACCGATCTGAACGAAGACCCCGTTGTTGTCTGGCAACACCGCAATTACATCAAGGTCGTGCTCACCATGGGTCTCATCGTCCCCATGCTGGTTGCTGGTCTCGGTTGGGGTGACTGGTATGGTGGATTCGTGTACGCCGGTATTCTGCGTATCTTCTTCGTGCAACAGGCTACCTTCTGCGTCAACTCCCTGGCCCACTGGCTCGGCGACCAGCCCTTCGACGACCGCAACTCTCCTCGTGATCACATCATCACCGCCCTGGTCACCCTCGGCGAGGGCTACCACAACTTCCACCACGAGTTCCCCTCCGACTACCGCAACGCCATCGAGTGGCACCAGTACGACCCCACCAAGTGGACCATCTGGATCTGCAAGCAGCTCGGCCTGGCCTACGACTTGAAGCAGTTCCGCTCCAACGAAATCGAGAAGGGCCGCGTCCAGCAGCTGCAGAAGAAGATCGACCAGAAGCGCGCCAAGCTCGACTGGGGTACTCCCCTGGACCAGCTTCCCGTCATGGAATGGGAGGACTATGTCGAGCAGACCAAGAACGGCCGTGGCCTCATCTCCATTGCCGGTGTTGTTCACGACGTCACCGACTTCATCAAGGATCACCCCGGTGGCAAGGCGATGATCAAGTCCGGCCTTGGCAAGGATGCCACAGCCATGTTCAACGGTGGTGTCTACTACCACTCCAACGGTGCTCACAACTTGCTTTCCACCATGCGTGTCGGAGTCATCCGCGGCGGTGGTGAGGTTGAGATCTGGAAGCGCGCTCAGAAGGAGAACTCCGAATATGTCCGCGATGAGACAGGCCAGCGGATTATCCGGGCCGGTCAGCAGGTCACTAAGATGCCTGAGCCAATCCCCACTGCCGATGCAGCTTAAACTGAACTTGATGACATGTTTTTTTTTGCATTTGTGGGTTGGTCGGAGTTGGCGTTTTCTTTCCATTTCTTTCTTCGTTCATCAAAAGCGACCTGTGACGCACTTCACAGATAATCATGAATTAGAAACGAATTTTCATTCCTATATGAACATATGCATTTGGATCATTTTGACTTGAAATCTTTATACCTTGTAAACTGAGGGGAGCTGTAGGTTGCAGAGAGCAAAGTGCGGGGCGGTGCTTTTCACATGTCACTTGTCCGTACGGGATACTCCGGGCGCCTATTATTATTATGTTGGATATCTAATCTACTACGGGGTGGTCGATATTGTCTTGACACCTGCCAAAGCCCAATCCTCCACTTTCCTAAACTTTCTACTTATTATAGGGCTTACTATAGCTCCAAGGTTGGAAATAACCTATAGATTAGTCAGTTATGACATCACCTAACTAGTTAGCTAGCCTTGCAAATAAACTGTTGGCCACCTATTCAATTCTATATGCAATAAACTTTGGTAGTATTATATAGAAGTAACTCAAGGACGTGCAGAAACAAATGCCAAGAAGTGTAGATATCTGTCCCCGCAATCACCAGCTTCAGATCACCTGACAGCTGCATATCTCCAAGTGTCCTTCCCCCACCGCATTCAAATCCGCCCATCATTGCTTTCACCGCTCGTTTTCATCTCCTCATCGTCATCCTCGCCATCCTCATCGTGGCGCCCTTCCTCCGTCTCCCCGCCCGCTTCTCATACGCGCTGGGCCACTTACGTACCAACGTACCAATACGACTCTTGACGACCTCCAACATGGCCCCCGCTCACCTCCGGAAGCCACCCCAGGCCCCGCCTGTCTTTACCGCAACCCCGCAGTCACTTGTAGCTGATGCTGAGCGCTTGATCAAGAGCTCGCGAGCCATTCAGGACAAGGTGGTGGCGGAGGTCAAGCCCGAGGCCGCAACCTTTGCCAAGGTTGTCCTTCCTCTCGCCCAAGATGACAACCAGATGGGACTAGAGTCACACATCCTGGGCTTCTACCAGGCTGTATCGACCGACTCGAAGCTGCGGGATGCTTCTTCCAAGGCTGAAGAGCTGATGGATGAGTTCTTTATTGAGGCGGTCATGCGTGAGGATGTCTTCAATTTGGTCGATGCCGTACTGCGCCGCAACGAGGTTCTCGATCCGGAGTCTCGCCGTCTGTTGGAGAAAGAACACAAGGACTTCATCCGTAATGGACTTGGCCTGCCCGATGGCCCTCATCGGCTCCGCTTCAAGGAGATCAAGAAGCGGCTGAGCCAGCTGAGCATTGAGTTCCAGAAGAACCTGAACGAGGAGAATGGCGGCATTTGGTTTACCCCGGAGCAGCTGGCTGGTGTGCCCAAGGACCTTCTGGACGGCCTGAAGAAGGGCGAGGGCGAGAACGCCGGCAAACTCTGGCTGTCGTTCAAGTACCCCGACCTCTTCCCCACCATGAAATATGCCAGCGACCCCGAGACCCGCCGGCAAGTCATGATCGCCAATGAGAACAAGTGCAACCAGAATGTGCCGCTATTCCGGGAATCCATTATACTCCGTGATGAGGCGGCCCGTCTGATCGGCTACCCCAACCACGCTGCCTTCCGTATCGAGGACAAGATGGCCAAGACCCCAGAGACCGTTAACAAGTTTTTGGGTGATCTCCGGGATAGACTGACCGCTGGCGGGAAGAAGGAGATACAGAAGTTGCTGGATTTGAAGAACGCCACGGACCCCAATGCCGATGGCCGCTACTACCTGTGGGACCACCGATTCTATGACCGTCTCATGTTAGAAAAGGACTACTCGCTAGACCACCAGCTTATTGCTGAGTGGTTCCCCTTGCAGACAACCATTCAAGGTATGCTGAAGATTTTCGAGGAGCTGTTCGGTCTGGAGTTTGTTGAGATCATTGGTGAGGACCGGGCAGCCATTGCCCCCACTGGCCAGGGCAATGACATTGTCTGGCACGAGGATGTCCAAGTATTCAGTGTGTGGAACGATGAGGACGCGGGCAGTGGGTTCGTTGGATACCTGTACCTGGACCTGTTCCCTCGCGAGGGCAAGTATGGCCATGCAGCCAACTTCAACCTGCAGCCGGGCTTCGTTAATAAGGATGGTACCCGCCGATTCCCTGCCACCGCATTGGTGTGCAACTTCACCAAGCCCCAACCTAAGAAGCCTAGTCTGCTGAAGCACGACGAGGTCGTGACCCTCTTCCACGAACTCGGCCACGGCATCCACGACCTGGTGTCCCGAACCATCTACTCACGCTTCCACGGTACCAGCACAGTGCGCGACTTTGTCGAGGCACCCAGTCAGATGCTGGAGAACTGGTGCTGGGAACCCTCGCAGCTGCGCTCTCTGAGCCGACACTACTCCACCCTCTCCCCAGAGTACCTTGCCAGCTGGAAGGAGGCTCAGGGCGAGGCCGCCACCAGCCAGCCGTCAGAGCGCATCCCGGACGATGTGATTGCCAACCTGATCCGCACCAAGCACGTCAACGACTCCCTGTTCAACCTGCGCCAGCTACACTTCGGCATCTTTGACATGACCGTCCACGAGCCCAAGACCCACGCCGATATTGAGGCTCTTCCTTTGTCTGCAACATACAACCGTCTCCGCCATGAGATTACCCAGATGGACGGACCGGAAGTACAGGGCGCTGGCAACGAGTGGGGCCACGGCGAGGCGACCTTTGGACATTTGATCGGAGGTTATGACGCTGGATACTACGGATACCTGAGGTAAGTTATAAGTTTGTGTGATTGGTTTCAATGTTCGAATACTGATGATTTTGCTCTGCAGCTCCCAAGTTTACTCCACCGACATGTTCTACACCGTCTTCAAGGACGATCCCATGAACAAGGCTGCTGGCCGTCGCTACCGCTACCAGGTTCTGGAGAAGGGTGGTAGCCAGGATGAGATGAAGACTCTGACCGGGTTCTTAGGCCGTGCGCCTCGGACGGATGCATTCTATAAGGATTTGGGACTGGCGTAAAGTGGTGCGTAGCATTTACAGCCATCGGGGCTTATGAACGGCTTTAAACTATACCTATTAAATTATATAGAGCTATCCGAATGCGCATCTTGTGCTCATGAATAACGAGCAGCATGCCAATAAGTCTTCTACTCAAACCGTCTATATCGTAGCTAAGAATTTCGAAAGTTAGCTGTAGATACCGATAAGCGCACCGCCTTGCCATTCTGCAATTCTCCGCAACTCAACAGCTCTTTTTCTGGATCGTCTCATTTCAGAACTTCAGCATACAAGACAACACAGAGTCTCCGATTAAACAAGTGTATCCAATCATCGGTATGTACCTACTAAGCCAGCAGAAAGATAATTCCTCCTCAACCCGCGCAAAAGACTAACCAAGACCCCAGCTCTGCATCACCAACATAAGAGATAAATCTGCCTCCGCGCGCGCAGCAGCTCCAAATTCCCGACTCCTAATTATCAGCTCAAAAGCGCGAGTCAATAACCAACACCACCAAAACACCAAATCTACCAACTCCCAAAAATGACCGACCACCGCCTCCCAATCCAAACCCAACACTGCCGCTTCTGCAACCACCTCCTGCTAGCAACAACCCGCAACATAAGCACCCTACCGCGGCGCGGCGGCGAAGGAAAAGACAAAGCGCTGATTCTGCCCCTCGAGCGAAAAAGCTCAACAGACGCAGACGCGGATATAGAAGCCGACCTCAAAGAAGAAGCCAAGACCACAGAAACAGAACCGTCATCGCGCAAGACAAGAGCAAGACATGTCTCTAACCACACGACGCTGTTGCTGGCTACTACGATCCCGGACCGGCGGGCGACGATTATCCGGCGCGAAGACGGGATCGAAAAGAGGATTCTGTTGAGGTGTGGGCGGTGCAAGGTTGTTGTGGGGTATTATTTGGATCGGTTGCATTGGGCGTCTACTGGGGATCATCGGGAGAGGGGAGGGGCGCGGGATGGCGAGGAGGAGGAGGAGCGGCCGCCGGCTGTTTATCTTCTTCCTGGGGCTGTGGTGGAGACGGAGAAGTTGGGGGGTGAGGGGGTTGGGGAGAGGGAGTGGAGGGAGTGGGTTGTTTAGATGGGAGTGGAGTTTATAGAGGTGCGATCAATCTAGCAGATGCAGATGTAGATTAGATCTATATCTATGCGCTGCGCTACGCTACGGAAGGCGATACCCCGGAGCAGCATAATACAGTGTATTTGATAATAAAAACATACAAGACGAAGGTTCCAACGCGCCGAATTTCAATCCACCAAGGCAAAGCCATTTCCATATCGAACGTTAATCATATCGGGGTATTAGTTGGCGAGGATAGTACGGACAAGATCTGGAGAGAGTTAGCAGATGCAATATAGCATATAGCCCACTTTAGGCGCAGCAGAACATACCCGTGTAGTTAATCTCGCCGGAGCTAGTGTCAACAGCCTTGAGCAGCTCATCGACTTCATCGTCAGACATCTTCTCGCCAAGATTTGTGAGAACTGCAAGCGCGGGGATGTCAGCAATATCCTTCCCAACAACCAAACTCGAATTGCCTCGGACAAAAACAAGAACAAAAACGTACTGTATCGCAACTGTCCGACACCAATAAACCCAGTCATATCCTTATCAAAGACCTGGAATCCACGACAGTACTCCTCCGGCTCGCCGGGCTCACGGAAACCGCCAGGGCGGTTGAGGACTTTCAGGAACGAGTCGAAATCAACTGCAGCGAACGAGAGAATTAGCCAGGGATTCCCTTCTCATAGTCAGACGCGATCGCGTCCAACCAATACATAAACCAAAGAATCAAAACATACAGTCACCGCCAACGGACTTCTCCAAGTCGCTAATCTCAGCCAGCGTAGGATTCTGCCCGCAAGCGCGGAGCAGGTCACCGAGGAGGTCACCAGCGACACGGCCAGTGCCACGGCGATCGAAGAGCGAGAACGCTTCCTTGTAGTTTGTGGATGCCTGGTCGATTTTATTAGCCATGATGAAGATGGAAGAGAGAGCTGGCAATGCCTTGTTGACAAAGTTGTTGATGAGGGGGAGGAAATCCGGGGGCGAGTGGTTACATGGGCGGGAAGGGGTTGCGGTTAGACCGCTTGAATAGGAAGTCTATCAACAGTGAGGAATTTGGGAACTTACCATTTTGGTTGGATAGTTTGCGAAATTGGAGATTGGAGATTGGAAACAAAAATGCGGATTGGGAGGTGAAGGTCGAGGGGGGGAACTAGGTGGATCGGCGGTGGTTGTTAGGGCAACCGCTACAGGGGGGCGTATTCAGGGGGTTGTATACTTCTATTGCTGGCTAGATCATGGAATAATAGAAACGTCGTCTTTTGGTATATAAACACATTCATACATGCTACGACTGCAGCTTTGCGATGCAGCTGTCCAGCAGCCGCGCCGCTTCTCCTAGTAACTCCCATCGCGGTTTAGCAAAGGAGTCTCGGAGAATCATTAGTAGACCGAGACACCCGTTGCGCCCGCTCATGGCCTCTAATTCGTTGGGTTCCTGGATTTCTCCCACGCGATGCAGAAATTCCTGCATGTCGCGCTCTCGGTCCGCTAACGTCAGGAGGATAGGGGAAGGACGCAAGGGGCCGTCCAGCGCAAACCCGTAGGTCCACACCACCAGAGCTGCGAAATACATGACCCATGGCCGGTTTAACACGTAGTCATCGCGCGCAGCATACTCCCCAGGGTGTGTAGCCGGGTCTAAGAAGCAGGCAGATAGGTATTTGAGCGCGAAGAACGTGGCATCCCGCGCTGAAGCCTTTCTCGCCCATTTCTCGGTCTTTTCCCGTGCAGCAAAGTAGTCACGCGCTGTGATAGACCGGCCCATTAACCGGCCAGCACCTGCGAAGATCTGCAGATCGGCTATATCGACATGGGAGCCCATATGGGCCAGCCCGTGCAGCACGTTGCGCGACTCCGATGTGGTCGACGGTCCCAGGGCTTCGTCGAAGTCGCGGCGCCAGTTATCGAATGCCCGAAGGAGTGCTGAGCGCCATTTATCTCGTCCGCCGAGAGTCTGGCCCACACCGAGCGAGCTAATCTGCAGGTCTCGCTGGTTTAGATGCCAGCAGACACTCAGCAAGCCCGACATGATAATAATTCGTCCAAATGAGTTGGTCCGGACGGGCTGGCCATTGAGTGTGCGCTTGAGGCCGTCGAGGAACATAATTGGTCGCACACCGTGCGACTGCAGACTGGATTGCACACGAGCGACCTCGGCGGCGCTTGTCGCAGCCCACAGCGCCTCGTCACAGGGCAATGGCAGCCGTAGTTCGTGGGCCACCATTTTGGCCGAGTGACCGAACATGATGGCATGCGTTGAGTCTAACAGAAAGGCGGCGAATGCCACCCGTCGAGTCGCTTCAGCCTTGATCCAGGCTGACCATGACTCGTCTTCCTCTTTGGTTTCTGGGGTGGCAAATGAAGAACTACCGATGAGCGAACTACCTCGACGCATAAGCGTGAGTGTCGTGTCGTGGTGAATATGTGCGCGTTCGTGTAGTGCGCGTGTAGAAAAGAGCTTCTCGTATACTTCCAGTAGTAATAGAGACTGGAACACCCAAAGCTTCGCCGGCGGCCGAAAGTCCGCATCCATGAAGATTTCCCAACGCAAATGCCAGGCAATGAAGCAAGCCAATTCAGCCGCTGCTTCAATAGCAGACTGGCCATGAATCTTATCCAATGTCGCCGCGCCAATTGCCATGATCGCTAGTAGTAATAGGTTCGGGGTACGATCGGCACTGAATGTCGGCTGGTGCAATATTGGAAGTTGTGCATGGAAGTGAAACCAATAGGATCCAATGTACGTCTGCATCATACGTAAGCTCAAGGCATGTCGGTCGTTGTTCAAATCCCCGTCCATCAGCGCATCTTTGCGTTTAGTGCCTGAAGCATACGCCGACTCATTGAATCGTGTCGACATCAAGTGCAGCAGCTCCTGGCGCTTTCCTTCTGATATGAGAGCCGGTGGTGCTCCCGAGTCCAGAATACTCGTCACGCTCATGGGATGTTGTGGAATCACTGAGCAAAAGTTGTCGTCGTTATATACAGCCTCGTTCATGTAGAACTGATTCTGAGCAAGTGGTACCATTCCGTAGCCCAACGGCGCGAGCGGCTCGCTGAATAGCCATGCTGCAAAATCGTCTGCCATGGCGAATGGTGATCGGTTGTAGGTTTCCCCGCCGAAAATCGGGTAGGACATGGAGTCAAGGTCGATCAGATCCTCAGTCTGGGGCAGCACCGCTTGGAAATCTGAATATTGGTCCACTGATATCTCATTGCTGTCCACTCCGGTGGTGAGGGGGTATGTTGTCACCGGAGGTTTGGGCTCCTCCGAGCTAACGAAGTATTCGGGCGCGGTGATAGCAGGCGAAGAAGGCGAGGAGGTTTTGGTACCATTTTCGGCGAAACTATCTCGTTTCTGGAGCTGGGAACCGCTGGTGGTGTGACGTTCACGATGGCGCGTGCAGAGGTCCTGTCGCACGAAGGATCGGTAACAGTTGGGAAAGTCGCAGCGATAGATTTGTTTCGGGGCATGATTGAGAGCATGGCGACTCAGGTGTTCGGCGCGAGAATAACTCTTCCCACAGCCTTCAAATGTGCATTCGAACTTGCGATCTGAGAGAACTTTGCGACTGCGTCGCCGTCTCTTGGAGGGTTGACCGTCGTTCTCCATATTTCATGCCATGGCACGATGATCACTGGAAGGTGGAGTCAAAAAAGAATGTCTGAGCACCAAAGGAGGGGCCAATGGTTAGGGAGCAGAAATGAGTCACAGAATGAAGCGCAAGTGGGAGTTCAAACGGGTTGTCCGGGGGAAGTGCGGAGATATCGGTGGGGTGGTGTGGATATGACTTTATTGGTGAGAGATAGTCGGAGTGTATGTGTTGTAGGTTGTGTACATAGCATTGCAAGGAATACAGTCTATTCTAATTATATACTAGTGGTGGTATGTAGAATGAATATACTTGTAGATCCCTTCTACCCTACGCCTAAGATATATATACGGAATATGCCAATCTAATATTGATGCTCAATAGATTCATAACTCATGATCATGATCAAATGCCCACACACAGAAAGTGCGCCAACGCATCTCAATGCAGAAATGAGTCGCGACTATTGAATATCTAGATACAGGTCGAGCTGGTACAACATATGGCAATGTCAAAGCCAGAAAAGGTTCTGGTCAGGCCGACGTACCAGCAGGTCATTAATCATCACACCGAGTTCATGCCATCCCATCGTGTATCGTACTACGTGGCACGTCAATAGCAAGGAACTGACGCCTGATTTGTGCAAATGCTTCCATAGGGTTCTTTTTTTAATGCAGATCAGCACTCAATAAGACTTTACAGTGGCATTCTCATCCGCTGAATCGAAATCGGGCGGCTTCCAGACGGCCAAGGCCCTCGCGTGGGGCCACATTGCGGCGACGGTAAGAGTTGGTGAAGTCTAGATGAGGTTAGATTACAGAACAAAGAACAAGGGAGGGGAAGGGGAAGGGGAAGGGACCAACCTTGGAGAAGAACACGGATTTTGCGGGTCTCTCCTGACTGGACTTTATCAGAGACACTATTCAAAAGTCGCTCGGCTTCGCCATGCTTCATCGTGCCACTCGGCAGCATCTGCAAAGTGGTCTGCAGCCATGCCCCGGTTTCCTGGGGGAGCAGTTCAAACATCGTCATCAGTACTCCCGACGCATCAGCGAAGCAGTCACCCGGGAATGTGAACATCATGCCCGTCAAGACTCGCTGAGCCAAAGGCTGGCCTTGCGAGATAATCAACGCCTTAACGGCCTCGCGAACCTCGGGCGGGTTAACGTAAGGCTGGCCTTCCGGGCTGGTGAACTGGGAGACCATAGGCTTATCAAATGCAAAGCTGAACAGATCCCGATAATAATGCAGCGTAGCGATGAGAGGGTCGAGTTGTTGAAGAGTGAGAGCACTGAGTGCGGCGGAGAAGATAGGGACGGCAAGGGACGAAGTGATATACTTCTTGGGATAGTATCGAACGGCGTTAGAGGAGAGACGGAAGAAGTCTTCAATCACATCTGGCAGATTTTGTGGGGGGAGATCGTTCAAGATTCGCAGGAAAGCAACCGCCTGCTGCTCAAAGAACTGGAAAACGGCATCGCTGGTAGCCTGGTCGACGTACTCGGCACCATCGGAGAATTCGCGCACCACCGCATCGGTAGCCCAAAGGAAGCAACCCTCGCGCGAGGCCTGGAATCCGTTCGCGATACTCTGGGCCAGAGTCGGCAAAAGAGGGATCATGTCAGTGCGATAAGAGATGATCATGTATCTCCAGCATCGGCACACACGTTCGAGAATAGGCGTAGAAGACGTAAAGTTCATGACAATCGTGGTCATAATGGGTAGAATCTCACCGCAGTATTTGACGGCAGGGTTTTCTTCTCCCGGTGCAAGAATCGGAGTCACCACCTGCACGAAAATAGTGATCAGCTGTAGATGATCCGCTACGGCTCGCTGGCCTTCTTCATCCTGCGCATTATTGGCAAGGTTCATGATTCGGGCCATGATTGGGTCGCAGAACATCTTGTATGAATCGTAGATCTTCTCTTGGGGCTGCACCGAAACCACTGCAGCAACACCTTCAGTGACTTCCTCCTGGCTAGTGGGCTTCAGCTTGTCAAGAACCGACTCGTAGAAGGCATGAAGCTGCGCGATATGACCACCGAGCAACTTCTGGCAGTCAGTTCCTAAAAATTTGAAGGCAAGAGCAGAGGCCTGCACAACTTCCTGAGAGGAATGATGGAAACCGGAAATCACATAGTTGAGCTGGGCCTCCAATGTGTCGGGATGGGCAGCTGTCCATTCAGTGTAGCGTGCCAGCGCCATGATCGCCTGGAACCGCACTTTCTCCTGATTAGGAATCTGAACAATCAGAGGAATCAACTGCCCAAGAATGGTGCTCTCTTGGGGGTCAACCATGCGGCCCATTGCGCGGAGACCGAACAGAGGGGCCTCTAATTCCTGCCAATGAGGAACATGTTCGTCGCTTGATTGCGATGCATACTTGGCAACCCACTGCTGGATCAGTTGGTAGATTTTAGCAAGACAATCATTCACACCCACAACGGCACAGCAGTCCTTGAGGACATCGCCCATTGCATGGCGGAACTGACGGAATTTCTCCTCCTGCTCGCGGTCTCCGGAGAACAGGTCCTCGGTTTCGCCGTCTTCCGGGGTGGGAAACTCGAGGTTTTTGACCATGATGTCCACCAACCGGGCAAAGACGGGCTGGAAAGTGACTCGAGCGTCGGTGTACAGGTCGAGAGCAATATATTGCTTCAGTTCGTACCAGAAAATGAAAGTCAGAGACACTGCGTCGCGCTCCCAGTCCCGTGCGCAACATTCCAGAAGCGTCTCAACGAGTCCCTGGAAGTCACCCGGCAGACGGGCAACAAGGACAACCCATGCTTCACCTGCCTCCGCGAACATTCTTGTGATACCCTTGAAAGCCTCCAAATCTTCGGCCTCTGCAGTTTCAGCAACTTTAGGGCGAAGTGCCATCAATCGTGGATAAAGGGCTTGAATGATGGGCAATGACTCGTCCACGTCCTTTGTGTCGCGGTAAAGCGTGCAAACGCAGTCGATACCGGCGTCGAAAGATGCGTCGTTGTCCAGCGCTTTGAAGATGACGTCCATGAGAGGTGACTCAACGATCCTGGCAGCCGGGATTTCACGTAGCCACGAGGTAATGCAGTCGAGAAGACGGGGGTTTGTTGCTGCGGCAGCTGTTCATGGTCAGTTATGAAATTTAATTCGTCGGGAGAATAGGACGTGGTCGTCGAATACGTACGCGACGACTGAGCGTATTGGATCATCAGCTGCATGACCTGCTCCGCGTTGTCTTCTAGCAGCTCCTTGGTTCTCGCGAGCAACTCGTCTTCCTTTTGTAGATGTCAGCTTGATCTTTTGTAAACGCACTAGAGAAACATACACTGAGATTGATTTTGCGACCCTCAGTGACTTCCTCAGGCAAGATCTTCAGGAATTCCAGCACACAATCCCCTGCAGTGTTTCCTAGAGCTGCTCCGACAGTCGCCAGCACATCCTGCCATGTGACCATCTGAATCGCCAGACTGGCCAAGCATACACATAGCTGGGTCTGGATAGGGCGCGGGCCCGGCGCAAATGCAACCAATAGGTTTAGAACCGAGTCTCGCAGGGCCAATACTGAGTCCGGAGGGAGTTGATCGAGATCGAAAATAATCTGCGCAATTAGAAACGGCGAGAATCCTCAGGTAGGAATACCCTTACTTTTCCTTTCAGTGTAGTTGCGGCGAACAGCTTAGCTTCGACAGGCACATCGGGGGACTGTAATAGAGCATGTGTAGTTGTCCAGGCCTCAATCTAAAGACGCATTGAAATTAGCAAAAGATACCACTTAAGTCTCGGCGAAAGAATCGTACCGATTTCTGGAACTTCTCAAGGAATTCATGTGCCTGGGTCTTCTCAGTCCTAGACACATTTCCTTGCATTGTCGCGACGGCCGCCAGGACCGGGGCGAATGCCTGCCCGGCTTCCTTGCTGGCCATGTTGAACTAAACAGATTAATCAAGGCTCAGCAATGTATTAAGAAAGTATTAGCATCTGAGTGCGGAAACGCGTTCGAGGAGGGGGAGCAAGTTGATGGTGGGATGGGGTGGCCGTGACCAGATAACCGTATTACCGTAATCAAATCACGGGACGCCTGCCAGGCCCGCCAGAGCTTTCTTCGCCTCGTCTCCCGCGTGACAGCTATCACTCTCGACATAACCGCACATCATGGCAGGCCGCAAGACATTGTTGGCTCCGATCCATTTCATTTTCAGTCTCCTGCAGAAACGCAGCACTGTCTCAGTCTGGCTGTATGAGCAGCTCGCTTTCCGCATTGAGGGGAAGATCCGCGTATGTGTTTCTTTACAGGATACCGTTTTGCTTGTTATTTGAGCTAACCTGTGCTAGGGCTTTGATGAATTCATGAACCTGGTTATTGACGATGCCGTTGAAGTACGCCTGGCAACCAAGACAGAGGAAGAGAAGCGCCGGCCGCTAGGTACGATGAAATTGAAAGTCTATATGAACACAGCTAATGCGCAACAGGCCAAGTCCTTCTCAAGGGAGACAATGTCTCTCTGATCCAGGCTGTTTGAATTTTCGCTATTCCTTTTCTGTTTCGATTTGCGCTACACCCTGCGGTCTAAGAATTGACCATCACCAACCACGATCGCATCTACCAACCAATCATGCTCCACCACAGGAATATCCTCGGCGAGCAACTGGTCTTGAAGAGCAAGGGCAACTACAATGGAGTTCAGTCGGGATAAACGGATTTTTTTCTGGGATTACTTACCGAGGAATGGCATACTGCGGGTCGTTGTTGCATATCGCGTTAAAAAATGATCATAATACCCTTTGCCATGACCAAGTCGTCGGAACCCGTGGTCAAAGGCCATGCCCGGCATGACAATAAGATCCAAGCCTTGTGTCAATCCGTTCGGTCGACCTTCAATTTGCGTAGACAAGAGAGATGGGATTCCCCATTTGTCCAGCTGTAATGACTCGAACTCGGACATGGATTTCAGCGCGAACATGTCCATGATGGATTTTTTGTCCTGGGTATGAATATACGGGATATAGACGTTCTTCCCTTGCTGTAGAGCATCCTTTACGATCCCATTTGTTGAGAGTTCCCCGCTTGGCATAGACAGGTATACGGCGATGCTTTTAGCGCTTTGGTACTCGGGCAATGACAAGAAATTGGTTGTTGCTGCGCTGGCTGGGACAAAGTTAGTTATGGACAACCCAAAGACCACCATTCGACCTGACATTGTTGAATGATTGTGCTTATAGACAAACCCTGCAGGATTGAGCGCATCCTCTTGCGAAGGTCGCGCTTTGCAACCTGAAAAGCCATTCTGGTGGGATAGTTGTCGACGGATTATCAAGTCCACGGGTAAACGAGGAAGTAAATTACAAAAATAAACCGGAAAAAGAGTCAAGCGGGTACTTCCAATAGGATGGGATCATTTCAAAACTACAGTGATAACTATATGTACTACACTACAGAGCCATTGTATGTTGTATGATTGTTAATAGAGACAAATGATCCTTGTACATCTTCGATCATCAAACCCTTCCCATTCCAGGGCCTTGCTGAACTATGTTGTTGATCTCCACCCCAATAAAGGGCGCCCTTCAAATACTCCCTTTCTGTCAATTTTCCCTCTGTCAACTAAGATGTTTTTGATTTGGAGTCTTCTAGTCACAGCCGCTTTGGCGAGTGCAGGTGATTTGTTTGGAACGTGGACTACCAAATCTCGTGATGTTCTTACTGGTCCAGTATGTGGAACTATGTACACTATATGAATGACTCGAGACTAACGCGCATAGGGATTCTACGATCCACTCAACGACAAACTGATCGAGCCGAATCTAACGGGCATTTCATACTCATTCGACGATGAAGGAAATTACGAATCCGCATACTATCGCGCAATCTCAAACCGTCAGTTCTCCATGGTTATAGACTTTGGACGCTGTATTAATATCGAACAGCGGCCGACCCATCATGCCCGGGGGGAGTTATGCAATGGCAACATGGTGCTTATACTGTGTTCGGCAACGGAACGCTGATATTGACACCAATTGCTGTCGATGGTCGTCAGCTACTGTCCAATCCCTGCCAGAAGCAGGCAGGCCACTACACACGATATAACATCACTGAGGAGTTTCAGGTACATTTCTTTCGTGCTCTCTCGGACGGCTCATCTGACACAAGACAGGAATTCTCCGTGGATATCGACAAGTTCAATCGCATTAAACGCCTCGATTTGACCAGAATGGACGGCTCACTTGTCCATCCCATGTTCCTCGCCTACCAGCCACCAAAGATGCTCCCTACCACGACATTGAACCCCATACCAACCGGACATAAGCAAAAGCGAGAACTCTCGTCAAAGGCAGGATTTCAGCTGATCGCTAGAGAACAGCTGATCAATCCAGACCGATGGTGGTGGTTGGGTGTTCTGATGACATCTCTTGGAGGAGTAGCTTTCTTCTGCTCATGAGGATTTCAGACTGGCGTTGGAGAGGAGTTCTTTGTATTATGAATGAGATTTTAATGCCCTTGACTGAGGCTATTGTGACACTAATATACAATCTGGTAAATGTAAGCTCAAGAGAGCGCGTTCTTCACCTCAGTAGCAACTTCTTTCCGGTCTACTGGCTTGCCATCTAGAGGGCCTCCCGCAGCAAACAGAGCTTTGAGAACGGTGCCTGGATTGGGCTTCGTATTCGCATTGACCATAGCAGCGATCTGGTCGAGGACCACTACCTTGATATCGGCGATGGGGAGGGTCTGAACCTGACTAGCGTATTCTTCCAATACCACAACCTGTGCATCCTCTTTCTCCTTCAGATCTGGACGTTCAGCGGCATCAAACTCCTTTGCCGCATCTTTGGAGGCATTCATGCGTTTCCGGATTAGCGACAAGAGCTGAATGTCTGTCTGAATCGGCGAGGAGGTTTTGGCGGCGTTGTTGGTCTCGGAGATCAAAGCGCGGAGTACATTCAGTCTAATTATAAGCTTACTGAACCTCGAAAAAACAAGTGGAAAGGACCTCTACCTTGTCGTATCTTTGGCTCTCATGGCAGTTTTCAGATCAGTCCGCAAAGTAGCCATCAAGGGTGGCAGGACCGGACCGGTGGAATTCCACCGGACCAGACGAGCTGGTAGGCGCGAAGAAAAACGGATGGATTGGAACATTTTGATTGAAAACGGTAGACAATAAGACAATAGGAAACAAGTTCAATTGAGGGATCAATTGGGAATGGGAAACAATCGACAATCAATACCGTGAAGGCGGAAGATCCCAATTGGTCTGTGCGCTCCCAGGTGTTGACTCTCTCTCTTTTCGCAAAGACCTTGAATAATCCAGTCTCCTCCCAAGACCTTCTCTCATCGTCATTCCCCCACATATCTTTTGCTTTCTTTTTCTCGTCCGACCTCCACTGCAGCTTCTTTGTGTTTTCTAGCGGGGGATCGTCCCTTTCTCCCTCCTTAAAACCGTCGCCATGTCGTATCCGACTCTTCCAACAAATCTCCCTCCAGCGACGCCGCAGAAACCCCTTCCTGGAGCTTACTTTCAGACCCCGGCACCAGTCACAGCACGGCCTCTGCCGACTAGGTCGCCATTGCAGACGCAACCCCAGACGCCCATGCCAAAGCTCCCTCCAGCAGCTTCAAAGTCCAAAAATCAAACATTGAGCACCGAGGAGCGCGGGGCGCGAACGATCAATAGCAGCCTACAAAGCGAATCGCGTTATCCAGACCTCGACAGCTATTTATCTCGTAAATCTCCCCATTGAAGACTGCTTGAAGCAAGACTGACCAAAAACAGAGGGCTCCTCGTCTGAGTACAACATCCCCATATCCCAATCATGGGCACCATTCCAAAAAGTCAAAATGTACGATATCCCCGACCAGATTTTCGATCAATACAACCGCGCACAAGTTTCGACCAGCATGGGTCTGTTTGCCGAGTTAAACCACGCGTGGGTCGCGATTGACAATGCATTGTACATTTGGGATTTCACACACTCCAACCCGCAATTGGTGGGATTCGAGGAACAGCCTAACAGCATTAATGCTGTTAAGTTGACCAAACCGCGCCCCGGAGTTTTCTTGCCTGCGATCACCCATTTGCTGGTCATTGCGACAACTGCGGAGATCATTCTGCTGGGAATGGGCTATGAGAATACGCCCAGCGGAGGCCGACAGGTTTCTCTGTATCACACGGGGATGTCGGTGGCAGTCCGCGGCTTGGATATAAATGTTTTTGCAGCGTCAGCATCCACTGGACGCATTTTCTTTGGAGGATCGTCTGACACCGATGTGCACGAGGTCACTTACCAACAGGAGGAAAGGTGGTTCCAGGGCCGCTGTGGCAGAGTCAACCATACCAGCTCGCGTCTATCGGCTTTCAGGCCTTCAATGAGCCTGACGAACCTTGCACAAAGCGCTTCCGAGCATGTAGTGCAGATGGCACTCGATGACACCCGGAAGCTGCTCTACACACTCTCCTCCGCATCTACAATTCGAGTATTCCACATGGGACCCGAGGGCGCTTTGACGCTCGCAATCACCAAACGCGCTCTGGATATCTACTCTAACATCGGGCACATCATCACCTCCAACGAGACCCTGAACCCCAGAATCAAGATTGTGTCGATCAGTCCGGTGCCAGCCACGGAAGCGTCGCGGTATCATCTAGTTGCAACGACGGCAACAGGATATCGCATTTATCTCAGCGCCACTGGCTCAAACAGTTGGGCGCCTGCATCGACCAACACTAGCCCTCCGACAAGCATGCAGGCACTGCATGTCAAGACACCTCCCGTCGATCTCTCCCCCGGCGTGAGCGGGGTGGCATCTTCCATCTCACTTGTTTCGCCTCTTGGCGCGGTTTTACCTTCTGCTGGTCAGATTACTACACTTTCACCCACTCGTCTCGCCGAGCGATATTCCCCCGGCTATTTCTTCTGTTTTACTACCAAGGATCCACAGCAAAAGATTGATACTCTTTTCATCTCAACCCCCGACTCTGGTCGTATCGCTCAGTACCAGGAAGGCTCGGTCAGTGGTAAAGCCGCTGAGTCGGCTATCATCCTGGACCTGGGAGGCAAGGCAGAGGATATTGGTCTGGTTTCGGCACCTTCACCAGTGACCAACGAGTTGGCCGTTCAATTCGACCACCCGGCTGCCGAGATTGCCATCTTGACTAATGGTGGAGTTCATATCATTCGTCGGCGTCGTCTCGTGGATATATTCGCGGCCTTGCTCCGCAGCGGCGGCAATCCCCATGAGGGACTGACCGGCGATATCCAAACTTTCCTGAGAACATATGGACGGAGCGAGATGCTGGCAACTGCCCTGGCGGTGGCTTGTGGCCAGGGTATGGAGATTTCCCCTGACCAAAGACTGACCCGAATTACCGATCCGGACATCCTGGCGGCAGCACGCCAGGCCTTCATTACTCAAGGTGGTCGGGCTCATCTAAATGAAAATGCTATTGCGGATGGCTCAACGTCTGCTCTTGACGCCGTGCAGCCCTCTCCTCGACACACGGGTATTGCACTATACATTGCGCGTCTGTTGCGATCTATCTGGAAGGAGAGGATTGCCAAAGTGGGCAACGGACCTAATGGCGCACAATCCGTTTCCGCGTCTGTGAGTTCCAGCAAACTGCAGACTGTCCAGCATGATCTCTCCTCACTGGCAGAGTTCTTCAAGGTGAACAAGACCTTTATTGATGGGCTCAACGGCCCCGACGCTCTTGCCCGGGTAAACAGCAAGCAAGAAGAAGTGGCGCTGCAAGCCGAGCACCGCGCATTACACTCTCTCGTTCAATTGGTATCACACACAATCGAAGGTATCTCATTCATACTTGTTCTATTTGATGAGCGGGTTGATGAGATTGTGGCGACTTTGCCAGCTGAATCGAAAGCGAAGTTCCTCAGCCTCACCTTTGAGGAACTCTTCAGCTCCAGCAAGGGACATGACATTGCTAAAGAACTCGTGAAGGGCATTGTTAACCGCAACATTGCCAAGGGCTCCAACGTCGAGACTGTGGCTGATGCACTTCGACGACGCTGTGGCAGTTTCTGCAGTACTGAGGATGTGGTGATTTTCAAGGCACAAGAAATGCTGAAGCGTGCGACTGAGGCCGGTGCCAATACTGAATTGGGCCGCAACTTGCTCAATGAGAGTCTGCATCTCTTCCAGCAGGTGGCGGAATACTTACCTATGGATTATCTGGTTTCGGCAGTGGACAATTTCATTTTCAACCAGTTCTTTGCAGGTATGTTGTGTGATCCTGGTCTTTGCTTCTCATACTGATTGGTTATTCCTTTTGTCTTTAGGTGCTATCCAGCTCGCCCTCAACGTTGCTGCTCGGTCCGACAAGTCAAACCTTGCATATTCCTGGATCATGGATCAGCGTCCCGAACAGGTGCTTATCCCCCTTATTCCCTATGGATCCCGGTATCAGCTCCCGCTCACAACTACCCAGGACCCCCGCAAGGAATACTTCTATTTCCGCAAGCAGTGCTACGATCTCATCTCCAAAGTCGTGCTTGCAGTTGACAAATTGGCTGCATCCGATCCCGGTCTCATTGATGGCCAGCTGACCACTATTGCCAAACGCCAGAACGAGGCCTATGGCGTGATTTCTGATTCCACCGATGAGGTGTTCCTGACGAGTTTGTATGACTGGTACCTCGAGCAGGGCTGGAGCGATCGGTTGCTGCAGACGCAATCTCCATTTGTCGTCACCTACCTCCAGCGCAAGTCGAATGATGATCTAGGCCATGCTGATCTACTCTGGCGGTTCTATTCCCAATCCCAACGATTCTTCGAGACTGCACAGGTTCAATTCCACCTGGCCAATAGTGCTTTCGTGTTGCCCCTGAGCCGTCGTATTGAGTACCTTGGTCAAGCCCGCGCCAATGCTTCGATTTTCACACCGGACGTTGGGCGTCAGTCAAGACAGCGACTGCTGCAAGAGATTTCGAATCTCATCGACGTGGCCAATCTTCAAGACGATCTGCTTCAAAGACTCAAGGATGACGAGCGAATTCTTCCCGAACGGAAACCCGAGATCCTGCGCGAGGTCGACGGGCCAGTGATGGATATTAGCACAGTAAGTTCTAATTTCCCCCGAATCAAATTCCAACACGATACTAACATGTTCTAGCTATTCAACAAATACGCCGATTCCGCCAGTTACCATGACATCTGCCTCCAAATCTTCTACCAAGCCGACTATCGCAATGCGGCCGACGTCAAGTCAACTTGGCAACACCTGATCCAGGGGATCCATGACGCCACTGTTCAACGCGGCTCACCGCAACCTTACGAAGCGGTGATCGACAAAGTCCGCAGCCTCGGCAGTCGGCTTCGCATGTCCGAGACCATCTTCCCCATCCGCGAGCTCGTCCCCATGCTGGAGCGGTATGCATTAGAGTTTCAACGCAACGTGGGCCCGGCTACCTGGGTGGTGGATCTGTTCTTAGATCTTGGCGTTGCGCACGAATCGCTGTATGCGGTGCTGGAGACGATGTACTACACCGACGAGGCGCCCTTCCACGGGTCAAACCGGCGATTCATCGCTCACGACCTGCTGTACCTGCTGAGTGGATGGTTCCATGAGACCGTGCGCCTAGGCGGCATGGTCTTCGGCTCGGATATCGTTGCCGAACGTGTCTCTGAGATGCTGCTGATCCTGCAACAGAGCGGTGTCATTAGTGGGGAACAATTGGAGATCGCTCATGACTTGCGGTCACGGATCGATGATATTCTACGGTAATGTGGCGTTTGCTGCCGCGGCGATGTGGGGGGACTGGCCATGTAGCGTTGCAGATCTGCGTGGCGGTGACTCCTGAGATTTACTTGACATAGGATCTTTTAAGGATCGGTGCTTTTTCTGGGATTTCTGTTTGTAACTCTAGGCGTGGGGTGGTAATGAAAACGAATTCACAGTCAAAATGGATACAGGGAGTATAGCCCTGATCATCATTGCAATGGATATTTGAATATTTCAATCTTTGAAAGTAAATGAAAGCAAATAAAAGCAAATTAAATTAAGTTCCAACCAGATTAAATCTATAATCAATCCCGAAACACCGAATAACCCCATTCTATCACATTACGATCATTCGAACTCCTCGTCCTCCTCCTCATCCTCATAGACAGGAATGGGTTTCTCGCCCATAGCAGCCAAGCGGAAGATATGACGAGCCTTGGCACCGTTATCATCATCCAAGTAGTCCACAATGGCAGAGTCTAGGATATCATTAGCAAAGCTCAATTCCAAATCCCCGGGGAGGAAAAGGAGGCGGAAATAACTCACGAATAGTCGAGCGATTATCAAACATCACAATAGTCCTCGGTTGCCAGCGCACGCGAACCTGGAAATCATGACCGGCAACGAGGTGATTCATAAGGAAATCCAACACCCACTTCGTCTCGGTATCCTTGAGCCCATCAATGCGCGTAATAAACTCCCCATTCAAAAACATACACTTCTCCCCGGTCACGGGATGCACCCGGATAAGCGGGTGGACAGTATCAACAGGATCCTTCCTGACCAACCCACCCGTCAAGCGTGCATGGCCAATCATCTTCGCCGACGAGTGCGTAACCTTCAAGCCATCCAGGAATGCCGTGACAGCCGGCGAGAGCCGCCTGTAGGCCAAGTCCGTAGCCGCGAAGACGGTATCACCGCCGACCTCGGGGCCCTGCAGGAGGCCGAGCATGACATAGGCCGGCGGCTGGATCTCGTAGCTGACGTCCTGGTGCCAGAGGGTGGTTGTAGTGCGCTGCTGCAGGAAGCGGGTGATCTCGTCTCTGTTGCCGTCGCGGTGGATGATGTGGAAGGCGGGATGGTCGGTCATGGAGCCGGACACGGGCTGGTAGTTTGGTTTGCCGAAGTGGCGCATGAAGGATTCCTGGGCATCTGGGCCCGCATCGATCAGGTCCTGGTCTGGGAAGGCGACGACCTTGCGCTCGGAGATGAGCAGGGCGAGCTCATCCCGTCCGGCGGCGGAGAGCTCGGAGAGCTGGACGTTCTCGATGATTGTGCCTAGGCTGGGCTGGATGTGCGAGACTTTGGCGGTTGCGGGCAGCAGGTTTGGTTTTGATTTGTTGCGCACGCGGAGGGCTGGGTCTTCATATTCGAAGGGCTGGAGTGGGTCGAACCAGATTGGGTCCCAGGAGGGGAGGTATTGGGGGTATTTGGTTGTGATCTTGGATTGCTTGTCTACGTCGACATAGGGGATGTTGATGTCGTAGCTGATGGGCTCTTGCTTCTTGGGCTGCTTGGGACGGCGGGGGGCTGTGGAAGGCATTGTAGATGTATATCGATATCTGTATAGGGTGGAGTAAAGGAATAGATGGATAAGATGGATAAGGAGAAGAGATGGAAGTGGGATTGAGGTTCTTTTTATATTTTATATATAGTTCTGTATACGCATCTCCAACGCTTCCCTTCATCTCCGAGTGGAAAGATGCGAACAGCGGTCAGAGATAATGGAAAAAAGAAGCCAGAAAAATGATCTCTCCAGGAAGAAAAGTAAAATTTCAATAAAAATAAAAACAATAAAGCAAGAAAAGCAATAAACGCGTCTCTCCACTTATCCACTGCCATGCAAATCCCCATTCCACTACCGTTCGCCCGCTTTTTTTCATTTCTTTCCAAAGCTTCCATGGTCTTACACCGCTACGGTAGATGGTGAATACCTCGAAGATAAGGCATGCTGCAGGCCGAATGGCAATTGCATTATCTGCCATGATCTATGCATGCGGGGATTATGATTCGGCATATGGTTAGGAGGACTATTTACAACTGTTCCGAGCTATTTAGGAAGCTCCAAGGAGAAAGGAGAAACGGGAAGAAAAGGGAAGAAACGAGGAAAACCCAAAAGAACCCTGTCATCAACTAATTAGGGCATCCCGATCTTGCGGTCTACTTCCCGGGATGTCTCTCTCGAGGCAGGTTATCTAGGAGATTCCCTGTAGCATCACTGCATGCCTAGTTACCTTATCCCGATGATGTAATTACAGGCTTGATGGTTGACATCAAGGTCCTTTGTCTACTTCAGTGTATTCCCTGGTGGATATAGGATAGCTCGGATTCAACAGCTCCCCGAGGAGACCAGTCAGGCCACCTTAAAATTGAGAAGCAGCGGTGAGATGGAGATCAAGGTACTCGAAGGAGTTGGATGTGTATATCGACTTGGACTTTGGTTATCTCGGTAAAATACGCTAGAAATTAAGATCTCACACTAGCATTCCCCCGAAAAAAGCAATTATACGATGTTCTAGTTCTATAACTTCCTCTATCTCTTCCAGATTGTTCCTCGGGTCACCTGATATCCCCTTCCCCTAAACATCTACACTTCCACAACACACACACAACATACACACACACAGCATACTCCGTACACAACACACACAGCGCCGTCTTATCCTTTCGCATTGCATATGACCCAGCACATCATGTCCATCTGCACCCGTAAACGGGACTTGTCCTATCTTCTCTTTTTCGTCACCCATGTCCCCATTATCCTCTGTATGATTCTCTATCTCTATCTCTATCTTCATATCTTCATATCTTCATACCTCGTATATGCACACTAACGCCAAAATACAGTAATCGACACAGTCCCCCTCCTCCCAGCCTTCCTCCAAACAAACCTCTCCCACCACCTGCGCCAGTTCTACATAACAACCTACCGCGACAAATTCTTCGAAGACCCCCCAACATGGTTCACCGTCTTCATCTGGATGGAGCTGCTGTACCACCTCCCGCTCTCGATATGGGCGGTTCGGGGTTTGCTTAAAGGTATTTCCATTTCTTTTCTAAGCTCGTGTTGGTACATGCTACATGTTGCTATTTGTACATTGTATATGGTATCATCCAGTCCACCCCATCACGTCTTATATCCATTACATATCTATATCAAATGCAATATCTGGAATATCCTCTCCCCGAACACGAGCGACATGACAATGGCAAACGCAATCAACAACTAACTCAATTTCCAATTCATCTAGACCACCCCCTCGTCCCTGTACACCTCCTCGTGTTCGGTATCCAGGCCTTCATCACTACATTGACATCTCTGGTGGTGGTGTGGAGTTGGACTGACCGCTCGGTCGCGGAGAAGCAGCAGCTTACCATGCTGTATGCTCCCTATATGGCGTTAGGTATGTGCAGTCCAAGGGTGTCTGCAAGAATGTCGCAATTAGCTCACCAGCTGTTACTAACACCTCATAGGCGGATTCATGGCTCTAGACATGGTATTCCGTCTACGCGACAAACTAATGCCCAAAACCAAGCGGGAATAAACAGCACACACTTACATTACATGTAGGACAATAAACAAAATCTATTATAATGCAGCCAGCGTTATAATCGTACACATCATTACGTGCTTTGATCAAATCTCACTAATACAAGTTCCCATCCCGACCAAAACGCCTTCGAGTGTAAATGCAGAAAGCGGAATCCATCCATAGATCAAATCAAAAACCCGATCGCCCCTTCCAAGTCTCCATGTGCCATATCAAGAGCCCGGACGGCTTCCTCGCGCGAGAATCCCAGCTCGGTGATCCTGGCAACGGAGTCCTGCGGCCACCGCGAAGCAGGCGCAGGCCGGATATTGATTCGGGGTTGTGACCCTGACGCGCCGGACCCGGATGCATTATTGGAAGTGGCATTGGCATTAGGATTGTTCTCCGCTTTATGCGTGACCGCGCCAGTGCGGGCACCCACTTCGGCACCATCGGCTCCCTTGACCGTAGGTTCGGCCTCGAACTCTTCGGTCAAGTGCTTGGGGATATCGCCCTCACCGAGGAAGGGGACAGCCTGGTCTTGGATAACGAGGGCACCCCGCTGGAGATCAATGCAGGCCTGGTGGCGGCGGAGCATGTCCAACCCCAGGAGCAAGTCGATCTGCTTGCCTTCCATGACGGTGAAGGAGCAGGGCAGGAACATCTCGCCGATCTTGATCTGGGCGGAGTGAACCCGGCCCAGGATCGGGGCGGTCCCGACGCCCTTCGCAATGCCGCCATAGCGACGGTCTACCAGGCGCATTATGTTACACGATGTTGCACACTCGGGCGACATGATGGTCACCTGAGCGCCGGAGTCGACGAAGGCGTTTAGACGGTGGCCATTCACTTCCACGGGGATGTAGAGCATTGTCACGCGACCGAAGGCTAGAGAAACATATTTGGTTAGCTCTGGTTTATTCTCAGTTCAGCAGCCAGTTCGAATAGAGCGTACACTCAGGATGATGCTCCATGGCATTGTGTAGATTTTCCGTAACAGCATTCTGGCGAATAATCTCCTCAATTTCCTTCTGGTTATCGTGATTAAAAGGATCGGCATTGAGCATCGCAATGCGAGCTTCTTTTTCCGCCTCCCGCTGCGCCTCGCCCTGTTGCTGCCTAAGCAAGACCTCGCGGAAGCGCTGAGCATTATCCGCGGCCTCAGACAGCTCCGGGTTCTGCCTGCGCACGGCCTCGCGCACGCGGGGATCACCCAGAATGTGTAGACGAATCGTTTCGGGGTCCGGCATGCCGGGGCGGGGTTGGGTGTTCTGTCTGGGCGCGACGGAGCTGGAAGCGGCGGGGCGAGTAGAGGATTGGGGAGCTCGGGTGACGTGCACACCGAGCATGTCGCCCTCGGTGATGCCGGCTTGGTCTAGGGTTTGAGAAGGGTTCTGGAGGAGCTGGTTGTTGTAGACGAGCTGTTGGGCTTCGGGTGGGATGGTGGTTTCGCTTTCGACAATAGCTTTGAGGAGCTCGACTGACATATCGCCGCCCACTTCTAGGTTGATGATGTCCGAGTCCGCCTGCTCGGGGCGGATGACGTTGACGGTGATACGCATGGTATCGGTAGCAAGGACGTCTGCTGGGAAGGGGTATAAAGCAGATAAATTATAGAAGAAAAAAAGAGTAGAGAGATGGAAGAAGCCAAGAAGTAGAAAGAGACCGGGAGAGGGAAAGACTAAGAAAGCGGGAAGGGGACACCTGACTCTTTAAAGGAAGAGCTTCCTCTTCTCCTCCTCCTCTCCCTTACATCCACTCTATTTCTCTCGCCTTTCAAATCAGAAATAGGATAGACTTTTATTTCGACTCTAGCGCTGCAGCTAAACGCTAACATGGTCCCATACATCCATGATCTCCTCCCACCTATTGCATATGCGTAATGAGCCCCGCGCTGAGCCGTTTAGCTCCTCCACTAATTGCCTGGCCAAACAGGCTAACGGCGGACCGGGTCTATTCGCGTCATCGCCAGGGGGAGGGCCACGGGAAATCGTTGGATAGAGAAGTGACGCCTTGAACTTGCCTTGTTTTCCTGACTCTGCGGCCATGTCCGATATCCCACAATACCCCGGCATTGATTGCCAGCGGCAATGGCTTCATCCGTACTTTGTCAATTTACTATAGCGGGGCTACCGGAGACCTCCACTGTCCGAGAGCCCCGGGGCTGGACCAGCTACTATTCTAAAAGTACATTGGTTCGTGTCCACCACTTCCGTCGTCCTACCACTGCCAGACCAGCCCCGAACCAGACCCCAAGCTATTCGAGGATGTCGCAATTTTGATAACTCGTTCACCCCGCACTAGTCAACACATGCAGGGGATTTAGCCATGCTTTGAGGCTGCCCAAGTACAACTCAGTTCCCGCACGGGTACGGAGTATACATGTTGCAACGCCAACACAAAACAGATGTGAACACATATACATAACAACATGAAGGCGCTGGTCAGGCGTTCAAATGGATTGGAACAATCGGTCCAAGAAGTTCCCGACTCTAACGTAGGTTACCATTTTTGAGATAACCATTTCTAGAGCCGTGCATTAGTGCTCATATTTCAGATTGGCTCCCTTACTTCCAACGTCCGTGGCTCAGGCATGGCGCCAGTTCAGGGTTTTTTAGGGCGTTTTGACAATCTATTCTTATAGGTTGACTTTTAGTCCCTAGCTAACCGCGCCACGCAGGATGTAAGAATGAAGAGACACGGGTCGGCTCCATGTGGCCAACCTACGTGATCCTGAAATTCAGCCAGCACGTATCTTCACTATGCACAATGATGCATATTTCCTAATAATGCTGATATCCCAAATACGCCTATGAACGGCCGGTGTCTGTTTGGCTTCATATCCGCCGCAAGATTTCTACGTGTCTAGTCGGGGTTTTTTTTGAGGTGACGGAGAACATCGACTTGAATTATCCTTTCAATAGTTGTATACAGGTGCAATTTGACTTAAATCAAGCTGCAAGCTATTAATGCGCATAGCCGAGGGACACCGGGGACCCCCGTCCCCACTAACCACCTTGGCGTCGATCACTGTCATCGATAAGAATCTAGCCCAGTCAAGAGATAACATAATGAGACTTGACCCCCACCAAATTGCTGCCACCAAGCCTTTCTTCAAATGGCAAGTTGCATCTTATACGGCGGTACAGCATGCGACTATATGGTCTAGGCTAGTGGGGTTGAGGGGTTTTACACTCGCTGTCGTCGCTGTGGTGGACATCGTAGTCGGTGATGGAGAGATACTTATGTACGTATTGAGGACATTGGAGGACATATATTCTCTCTAAGCTAGCATGCAGGGGCATTGTACTCCGTAGGTATCAACATTGAAATAATTAGGGCTGTGTCCCGTATCTATCCCCCCACATTCCAAAGTACACTCGTAGTGAACTTACCATCTTCCCACTTCAACCATGTTTATTCAAACGAAAACCAGCCCCTCCAATAGACTCCTCTTGCATCATTCCAAAGCCAGGCGCTGATACTGGTGCAAGTCGAGTATATCTTCCAGGGCAGCCAGCGGGCCTTTATAGGCACTTAACTGACGCCAACTTCTCCTTGATCGAAGGGGATCTGATGGAAACGACATGCTACCACCTATTACGCTGGAGGTGGCTGAGAAGAGAAGATGGTCCATTCATCTATCAAGAAATATATCAAGAAATATGCCCTGAAAATGTGGTATTGGAGATGCTAATTAAAGGCTGATCAAGTGGCCATACCTTTTGATCCCACATACGAAATGTATTTAGTGTGATCTCGATGGGTTGGATGATGGAACAAATCAGGGCAGAATAAAGAATAATCCTGAAAGTCATATCATAATCATGATAAGTTGTCTTACTAGCTGACACTAGTAAGACAGTTTTGGGCTGAAAAACTATGCACCAAAAGAGAAATATTTGCTTCTATCCCTCTGATCCAAAACGCATCAAAACTCCTTGTTCCCACCGTTACCGAGAAGCGAGACTGGGGAAGAACCGCGGACCTGCATATCCATGTGCGATGATGCTTTCTATGTCAATATTCCCGTGGGCTCGCGGGCTCCACAGCTTGATGAGAATGAACCGGCCAGACCTGGAAACGTTAGTTTTCGGTTATCCACATCCAATGATAATGACACATACGGGGGTGGGTCAAATTTAATGGTAACCATGCTCTTCTCTCGCTCGATGAAGAAGCGCGCATGTGGCTTCAAAACTTCGGCAGTTGGATGAGCAGGCTCGGCTAAGGGGTGTGGATGCACAAGACTCGGACTATGGCGCAGTCTCTGCTCAGAGACCCGGCTGAGGGCACTCAAACGTTCCGATTGAATCTGTCGGCGACTCTGGTGTCTTGAAGAGTCCTCCTCATCGCTTGGACTCTCATCAGTAGACGATAAAGGATCTTCCATCTGGTCGGCTTGGGTTCTCTCCAGAAATGCAGAACTTTCTTCGTCATCTCCAGAATCTTCGTTATTGTCATACTCGGTGGTGATGCGGAACTGCGCTTGCGGGTCTTCTGCGGTATGCGGAACAGCGGCTGAATGTGGGCTCATGAGAACTGTGCGTTCGATATTTTGAAGTGGTGGCCGGAACCCAGTGAGGTATTCCTGGGATGGTTGCATGCCACTGCGGCGGGCTCGACGGCGGTATCGGCCGCTAGAGTATTGAATTTGGTATTGGGCGGTGCGGGCAAGCAGTTCATCAGAGGTCATCGCGACGAATACCATGCCTTCTTGTATTCTGTTTCATTTCATTAGTCATGAGTCCAACGTACAGACACGCCTGGTGGACATACGGAGCATCGAACCCGCATTGAGGGGCTCTGATAACGATCTTCTTTAAGCAGAATGGGGCCTCGCCCCGATGACAGAGAACCAAGTTGCAGCGGGCCTCTCTGGTAGAGTACACGCTTGTATTGTTGTCCAAAACGTTCTCGGGACGCGAACACCCGCTATCCGGATCGTAGCTTCCTCCGTCGCAGCTAGCGATTTCCATTTGCAGCATTCCCGGTAGTACTTGCCCATATTGACCGTAGTTGAAGCCTCGAAATTCCTCGCGGTTATCATCGGTGTCCAGCTTCCGACGCTTCATCCGTCCTTGGCCATCACGGCCCGACTGGCCGGATGGTGGCATGAAAGACGGTGACCTGGATAAAGACCCGTCCGGGCTTGGTGGTCGGAACGTTTGCCAGGGCAAACGATGGCGAAGGGAATGTGACTCCGGGGAGAGCGAAGTTCGAGCCCGTTCTGAGCGAATCTGGTCGAGCCAAATGCTCCGAGTTGGCTCTGCGGGGCCAGTTGTCTCGGAGTGCAGTTGGCGATCGACGTCGGCCCGAGCTTGCTCAAGGTTGGTACGATCGCGAGATCGGTCCAGAGAATGCGCAGCGATTTCTCGATTTAACGTTTCCAAGGCAAAGTTGGTGTTGTAGGCGTTGTAAGAACCGGAGCGAGTTCGTTCCGATACGAGATTGCGGAGATGCTGGAGACGAAGGATGTCAGGGCGCTCGTCAGGTCTGGAATGACGGGATATGCGGGAGCGACGGGTTGAAGAGGAAGAAGCACGAGGGTAATCGTAATTCCCTGACTAGAGGAAGGTGTGAGACATCAGTCGGACGCATAGCCATGAGAGACATACCATCGTTCAGGCTCGTTAGTACCGCTTGAGGTGGAATTATCTGGGTTGGGGATATGGGGTAGGAGATAGCGTCTTAGAACTAACCCGACAGAAATAAAAGAAACCCAAGAAGATTAACGTACTGGTAAAATAAAGTGTTTCGGAGAAGAGTTGGTCTTGTGAGTTCACAAGGTTGGTAACACGTGATGGTCGATTATATCATCGATAGTGGAGTGAAGGTGGGAGGTTGAGAGATAACTTCATTGTAATTATGGATTTTGGATTTTGGATTTCATTGATCTTGCAGTTCTCAATCCGTGCTTTCTTTCTCCGTGTAGACACCTTCATCCGGCATCGGGTGATAGCTAATTGTGTCACTTAGCTCTTTGACCTCATACTTTCCCATGATAAAGGATCAAAGCCACAAAGTGGCCTCCGGAATGTTAGTCAATATCCTTTTAGATAATACTTAGTGCCAAATTTCATTGGTGAGAAGATGGTACCTCTCAACCTAACTATTATTATGTTACTTAGAACTCATATGCTCAAAACTGATATGGGGAATATGAGGAAGGGAAGTTCTGCAGAAAAGCTCTACAGTATTGTAGCAGACATTGTCGATAAAGCTAGAGCATACTTGTGAATATCTTCGTATTATTTGCTGATTGAGTCGTGTGTTAGGCAAATTTCTATATGTTGACTTGATATAGCCTCTATTTATAACTAGCCTAAGACCATGATATCATAAAATCAGACACTTGAACTGCTTGTTTAATTCATCCTATGTTGAGATTTTTCCGATAAATTGTCCATATTACCCATCTAACTAGCATATTCTATCAATATTCAGTGAATATATTGTAATCAGATATCCTCGTCCGCATGAGGTTGTATACTTCTTTGTCCCCACGGCCCCACACAGTAGCTCCCGGGTCACCTGACATTTAAACCTATCGGAACTTCTTTACTCTTGAACTATTTGAACTCATTGAACTTCTGAACTTCCATCTGCAACCTTACAACTTCCATTTTCATTGCGCTCCTCATTAAGTCATCGAACTAGTGCTTCTCACTTGATAGCAGATCCCCGAAACACAACTGCGGGGCTTCAAATCGCCAAGCTCGTACCTGGGCAAGATTGTACTCGATCGACACTATGGCGGAGCAACAAGATAATACACAGGCCATCAGTGCTGGTATGGAAAATAACTATAATCTGCTTCAATCCTTACTGACTTTGCCAGATGAAATCGCACTGTACGACCGACAGATCCGGCTGTGGGGAGTGCACGCGCAGGAAAAGTGAGCAATCCAGCTTGCAAAGCACTACATATCCTAACAACGGCTAGAATCCGCTCGGCGAACATCCTCCTTATTACCGTGAAAGCTCTCGCAAACGAAGTGGCCAAGAACCTCGTCTTGGCAGGCATCGGATCACTCACCATACTCGACCACCAGGACGTCACAGAGGAGGACCTGGGCGCGCAGTTTTTTATCGCCGCAGCGCAAAGTGAGCAGGATGTGATTGGAAAGAACGTGAGCTATAACAGAGCAAAATCCCTACCGCGTCCGCTAACAACCCACTCCAGCGCGCGCAAGTCGCAGGACCGCAAATCCACAAAATGAACCCTCGAGTCAAGCTCAACATTGACACTTCCGATGTCAACACCAAACCACCTGAATTTTTCGCGCAATTCGATATCACAATTGCCACAGAGCTCGACTTCGTCACCAACATTACCGTGAACGCCGCCTGCCGACTAGCCAATAGACCCTTCTACGCCGCCGGCCTACACGGCTTCTACGGCTACGTCTTCGCCGATCTAATCAGCCACGACTTCGTGATCGAGCGCAGCAAATCCAACATGGCTCCCGCAACCCAAGAAACACCCACCCGCAGCATCATCGACATAACCACCAAAAAAGAAGAAAACAACGCCAACAAGAAAGAACCAAGCAAGATCATCGAGCTCGTCACCAAGCGCGAGGTGTACTCACCACTAATTCTCGCAAACACCTCCCCACTCCCGGAAGAATACACACGACTTGCAAGGCGCCGCAAGCAAGTCACCCCACTGCTCAGCTGCCTGCGCGCATTGTGGGAATTCGAAAAGCTACGCGGCCACCGCCCGACCTTCACGCATGAAGACCTGGAACTATTCACCAAGCTATCGCGCGACCGACACCAGGAACTGAAGCTGGATCCACTCACACTAGACTCGGTGTTCCTGCGGACGTTCCTGCAGAACCTGGGCAGCGAGCTGAGTCCCGTAGCGGCGTTTTTGGGCGGTGCGCTGGCGCAGGATGTTATTAATGTTCTCTCGGCGAGGGAGCAGCCGCTGCAGAATATGTTGCTGTTTGACGGGGAGAAGAGCGTTGGTCCGATTTATTCGCTTCATCCTTTCTTCCCTGATGTTGGTGCGCTGGATATGGCTGCTGTGCCGCCAGGCAGAATTACCGTGGATCATTGAAGGTAATTGGAATAAGCGGGACTGGACCGGGAGGACTCTTTACCATATTACGAATCTTTTTTTTTCCCCTACGAGCTTAGATCCAGGTCTCATATGTACGATAGAACACGAGCAACCATTGATGCTTCATGGAATTGAGAATAATGTACAATTTTGTTCAGATATAATATTAGCTACTCAAATTCAAGGCCTTTTAGGACCTGCAATGCGATCCGAACCCAACCCAACCCAGACGCCGTCACAATATCACAAAATGCACGATATACTTGCCAAGGGAACCAGCAAATCAATATCCGGCCTCAGCGATGGGCCTCTTCTTTTCCAAGTTCCTCATCGCTATTCTTCCGCGGTCCCATAGAAGGGCCCTCATCATCATCGGAAATCAAGCCATGGAGCTCGAATGCCTCGGCATCTTGGATCTGCTGCGAGTTTGAGCGTGCACGGCCATTCATGTTCGCGTTCCCGTTGAGAGTGGAGTACATGGGGCCGTCCTGGTTGGTGGACTCGGAGTTGGGCCAGGCGTGGACAGCGTATAGGTGGAGCAGGATGTTGACGACTGAAGAGGAGAATGAGTGATTGGTCTAGAAAAGAAAATGAGTAGGGAATCAACTTACAGAGGAAGAGAATGAAGGCAATGCTGTAGAGGACCAACACGTAGGCCACGTGGGTGACGCCTGCGTTGTTTAGCAGGAGCATCTGCTCCTCGGTGGCGCCCATAAAGAGGAAGCCAGAGGCATATAGCAGCTGAAAGAGAAAGAGTCAGTATCATCCTATACACACCACATCAACCGGAGAGGATACATACGAAAGGAGTTAGGTATTGGAAGCTGTTCGGCTCGGAGAGAGCAGGCTTATCCCTCAGAATGAACGAGATCTCAATAATGCGCGTCAGACCCGCCGCCATCAGGGTGTATCCGAAGATAGTGTGGACCATGGTACTGATCATCAGCTGCTGGGGGTGCGCAGACATAGCATATCCGGTAATCAAGATGACAATAGCCGGAATGAGGTTACGCTTAGGACGTCCGCTGCGGGTACGGCTGAGCCACATACCCAGCAGACCAGCACACCACCAGATAATGCCCATAGTAGTATGCTGGAGGTCATTGTGAACCCAAGCGGAACCCCAGCGGTGCTCAGTGAAAGTATTGACACAGCCCCAAGCGGCGATGATGAGCGAGTCGAAGAATTCCTGACTGCGGCCGGTCCGACGCAACCAATACTGGCCGACCAGCAAGAGGATGGTCAAGCAGATACCATACGCGATGAAGGCGGAGCCCATAATGAAATGGGCCAGACACTGGCCGAGATGGTCATCGCGGCAGAAGCCGAGCGCGGCAATGCCACCGAAGAGCATTTGCGCCCAGCTGAGGACGGGCATGGCTTTGCCGACGATGCCGTGGGCTAGCACAAAGATCCATCGGATGCGGGCCTGGCCCGCCTTCTCCAGGTGCAGTTTGAGATACACTCCGAGAACGACTTGCGCGACCAGCAATAGCATCAGCCAATTTGCAACGGAGGCGTGCAGGTTCTTATCGAATTGGCGGCCTTTGTGGGCGTGGCCGAGGAAGTAGGCTAGTACGGCGATGACGGTGCCGACGACTTGGACGGGGACGTGCCAGCGGGAGCGGATGATCTATTTCTTTTGTTAGAGATGGGACGTGACGTGACGGTAGGAAGGAAACGGAGAGGTCAGTGAAGCGGTACATACTCCGAGAACCATTCCCGTTGGGAAGATTAGGCCAAATGTCAAACCCATGAGAATCATATGAGTCCATAGTGTTGCATCCTGGAATCATGTGTTAACTTTTGCCGAGGGAAATGGCGTAGCAACCACGTACGATAGGATCCTGGGAGATAGATTCGCCCTCAGGAACAGCCTCGTGGCCGCCATGGGCGAGGGCCGAGGCCACCAATACAAATAAAGTCCATAAGGACTGACGGAGATATGCCATGGTGTGGTCGGAGGGAGTTGCAAGGGAGAAGAGAACAGATGCGGATAACAGTTAAACCCAATCCGGGGCATCCGATTAAGGCGGAAACGACGCGTGGAGGCAAAGGAACAATGTCTTTTTGTTCTCAGGTACTCTCGAGTGAAAGTGATATAGCTATTCTATCATTTAACACTTAACAAATAACAAAAACTCATAGCAAAATTAAGGATGCGCACGCACAAACCTTGGAAGCCTTGAACTGGATTATTCAGCATGGCCGTGATTGGTCAGGAGTATATAATTCTGGGGTACGGAGGACATGGATAACTCCCTCCTCTTACAATGCTCTCGTCTCCTGCGTCTGACGTATCACAACACATATGCATATGCACCTAATTGCAAAAAATCTCCATGGATCCAGCCAAGGAACCCAAGTCCTACAAAGACCAGCAAAGAATCGTACGTTCTTAGTATCCCCACCTTGCCGCCACCCGTGTCTATCATATCAGGCACTAACATTCAACGCAGGCCGCCCTTCGCGCTTCGATTGCAAGTCTAGAAGCTAAGCATGCGGTTTTAGAAGCCGATCTAACTACAGTGACCACGCAGCTTATGTAAACACTCCCCAGCTCCCCCAATTGCGTGCAGCTATGGAGGACACGGCCCTAAAAGAACATGGAAACATTGCATCTTCCATCTCTAACCACTGTTTATTCCAGTGACGATCCTAATACCACGTGCGAGCGGTATACCAAGCTCTTGCATGAGTACAATGATATTAAGGATGTTGGACAGGGGTTGATGGGGCTTATTGCTGATGCGAGGGGGGTGAGGCAGGTTGAGGTTGAGAGGGAGTTCGGGGTTTCGGAGGAGGATTGAAGGGGTACACTGCGAGAGATCTAACTACTGATGGAAAGGACTTGAGAAGGGTTTAAGGAGTTATTTTTACGGAGTGGAAGGAGTTCGAAGAAACCGGGCGGCGTTGAATTGAGATTCATTGTATTCATTCATCTAATCCTACATCACTAATGGACGTTTTTGATTTTTTTTTTCTTGATCGAGGGGAGACAGTGTACCCTGGTTTTCCGGGTGTTCGCCGGTGACAACAAATGATCTATAACAAGAATGAAGAAAATTGAAAGGGGAGATGTGAGATATGGAGGAGATGGGAGAGATAGAGATAAAATTAAGAAAGGAAGAAGGGGGTATGTGTACATATATTAAAAAGCAAATCAAAAGGAATTAGGCGGCCCTGCCAAGAGACTGGAGATTGACCAGCTCGAAGTAGCGACCCTTGTTGCGCAATAGCTCGGTGTGGGTGCCGCTCTCGACAATCTTGCCTTGGTCGAACACATAGATAATATCGGCCTTTTGAATGGTACTGAGACGGTGAGCAACGGCGATGGTGGTTCGACCGCGAGCGGCAGCGTCCAGAGCAGCCTGGACGATCTTCTCAGACTCAGAGTCGAGGGCCGAGGTAGCTTCGTCCAGAAGCAAGATCTTGGGGTTGCGAAGGAGAGCTCGGGCGATAGCGACGCGCTGCTTCTGGCCACCGGACAACATGCCTCCCTTATTGCCGACAATGGTGTTAAAGCCATCGGGGAGAGACATGATGAACTCGTAGATGTTGGCGTCCTTGCAGACTTGGACTAGCTCCTCATCGGTGGGGTCTGCGTTGGCGCTACCGAGCAGGATGTTCTCCTTGATGCTACCCTGGTAGAGAGTGGGCTCCTGGCTGACCAGCGCCAGGTGGCTGCGGTAAGAATTGACATTGAGGTCGGCGATATTCTTATCGTCCACGTAGACACCGCCAGAAAGGGCATCGTAGAATCGCTCGAGAAGAGCAATGGTGGTACTCTTGCCGCATCCACTGGGTCCGACCAGGGCAATGTACTGCCCAGGCTTGACAGTGAGGTTCAAACCGCGAAGCACGGGCTGCTCGGGACGAGTAGGGTAGCGGAAGTGAACGTCCTTGAACTCGATGGTTCCCTCGCAATGGTCCAAATTCTCGCCCTCTTCTGACCATGTGTCAATGGTGGGCCGACGCTCGAACAGCTTGAGGAACTCAGCGGCGGCGTTCTTGGCCTTACCCATGTCCGGGGAGAAGGAGAACACTGTACCGGCGGACTGGGCACCGAACAAGATTTCACTGAAGCAGACGAAGAACCGGAACACGTCGTATTCATGGTGACCGAGCAGGGTTCCACCGTACCAAAAGCCGAGGGCGACACAAAAGAAGACCAAGGCCTGAGAGGCTGCGTACAAGAGCGATGACTTGAATACCGAGATTAAGCTTTTGCGGCCCTGGTTATCGAGTTGAGCGTGGTAGAATGCCCAGACATCGGTCTCACGGGTAAGCGAAGCCACAGTGCGAATGGCAGATGTAGCCTCGCAGGCGTAGCTGGCTGATCCCTCATAGGCTACCTTGGAACGTGCCTGGAATGCGGCAAGCATATAGAAGCGGTAGAAGCCGCAGCCGAGAAGAATCGGAATGACAGACATGCAAACGAGGGCAAGCTTCCATCCGAAGGAAAGTGCGATAACAATTGAAGCGATGAGAGTTGTCGAAGTCATGAGAATTGTTCCAAGAGTTTGACCACTGATACCGGCCAAGTGCTTGGTTTCAGTTGAGAGGAAAGAAGTCAAAGCGCCGGTGCTATTTTCCTCACGATCAAAGAAGTTGATATCCTGTCGGAGCATGACTCGGAAGGCGCTGCTGCGAGCCTTGCGAATCAATCTCTCGGAGCTAAAGGCGAAGGCGATACCGTGGGACGAGAAGGTGATGATTTGAACAATACCGACAATAAAGAACATCAGTGACCAGAAGTTGGCATCCGATCTGAGCTTGGCATACTGGCTTTCGGGTAAGGAAAGTGAGCTGATGGCTTTAGCATACAAGAAAGCTTGGGTGGGTTGTCCACAACCGGCGAGAATAGAGAAGAAAAGACCGATGGCCATGAACCACCGCTCTTCCTTGTTGAACGAGCCGATAAACTTGATCAGAGTCAAAAGTGAATATTTGCTGGCGCCTTCAGCAGTCCTCTGCGAGAGAATAACACTGGACACGGACTTGCGAGACTCCTGGCGATGCATTGTCTCCTGGAATGTTTCGGCCTCATCCTTCCTAATGGTTGAGCCACTAGCAACTGACTTGACGCGTGCGATGTGAGACTTGGCCATGTGCTTGCCATCCTCACTCTCATCCTCATCCTCATCCGCGTCCAAAGCATCTGCATCCTTCTCCTCGTTGATGCGCTGGGCCTCGACCAGCTTGAAGTAAGGACCATCATGGTCAGTCAGCTGGGCGTGGGAACCTTGCTCAACAATCGAGCCGTTGACGAAGACAACGATGTTGTGCGCAGACTTGATAGTGGACAGACGATGGGCAATGACAATGGTAGTGCGACCCTCAGCAGCGCGATCAAGCGCTGCCTGGACGACACCCTCGGACTTGGTATCCAGTGCTGAAGTAGCTTCATCTAGAAGCAAAATCTTGGGGTCACTGACCATAGCACGAGCGATGGCAATGCGTTGCTTCTGGCCTCCAGACAGCAAGAATCCACGCTGGCCGACGTTAGTTTCATAACCTTCCGGAAGAGAAATAATGAAGTCGTGTGCGTTGGCCATCTTAGCGGCATTCTCAACGAGCTCCTTGATTTTCTCCTCAGACTCATGCTCGAAGCGTGTTCCGATCAGACCGTGGCGAATGTTTTGATAGATGGTTGTACCAAAGAGAACAGGTTCCTGGCTGACCAGCGAGATCTGCTGACGCAGCCAGCGCAGGTTGAGAGTTTGGATGTCATGGCCATCCAAGAACACTTGGCCGCCGACTGGAAGATAGAACCGCTCGACAAGACCGACGACAGTACTCTTGCCAGAGCCCGAAGGACCGACCAACGCGGTAGTTTTACCAGCAGGAATAGCGAGTGAAACGTCATTCATCACTGTAACTTCGGGGCGAGAAGGATAGATGTGTTTCACATTGCGGAATTCGATGTGACCCTCGACGTGGTCAAGGATGATGCCTTCATCAGAAGTAGGATCTAGCGGGGATACACGGTCGATAGTCGCAAAGATCTTGGTAGCAGCTGCCACAGCGTTGGTAAATGCCGAGGCGTTCGGGCTGACATTGCCCAGGGAGAAAGACCCGATAAGAATAGCCATCAAGATAGTCAAGACATGTCCGACGTCAACCTTACCATCCACCAGGAATCGAGATCCCATCCAGAATCCGAGGCCGTAGTTCATGAACATGAGTCCAAACATAATACCGACCATCACGGCGAGACTCATTTGCAGACGCATGCCCCAGCGCTCTGCGTGACGCAAGTGGGACTCGTACTGCTTCGCGAGCTTGTCCTGAGTGCCGAATGCGGTCGCATTGCGGATCGAGCTGATGACTTCCTCTGCCACAGTTCCACCGGCACCGGCGCTTTCCAAGGAAAGCTTGCCGTACTTGATGATCAGTCTGGAGCCTCCACCCATAATCACGACCAGCGCGACCATAGTTGAAGTACAAATACCAGCCAAGGGGGCATACTTGATATATGCAACCACGAAGGCAGTCACGAAGGTGGCGACGGCAGTTAGGGTTAAGCCCACCTTTTCGGAGACACCATCCTGAATGAGGTTGGTGTCGGCTGTGATACGGGTAGTCACTTCACCCGCACCAAGCTTGTCGAAGTAGGCGATGTTCTGGCGCAGAATGGCTTCGAGGTAGTGCTCTCGAATCTTCTGGGTGACATGCTCTCCGGTGTAGATGAAGCCAATAGTGCTGACGTAGACGGTGACGAACTCTCCGATGCCTAGGTAGACGAAGTACAAGACATTGTGGGTCAACTGGTGGTAGAATTCATCATAGCCAATGGTGCGGAGCATAATCTTTTGGAAAGCCGTAGCCAAGGAGCCAAAGAGAATGGTGAAGAGAGGCAAGGCAGCACCGGCGGCGATAGCACAGAGTGTGCTGATAACAATGATGAGTATGTCGATGCGGGATGCATAGCGATAAAGACCGAAGTAGGATATATTGACGAGCGGCGCATCTAGCTGTCGTTTCAATATCTCCTTCTCATGCTCGGGCAAGTGAGCATAGATCGCATCTTCGTCTGTCGCGACTGGGGTCGTGCTTTCGTGCTCCTTTGTTGATGCGGAAGCGGAATCCGAATCGCGCTTATCGATGGGCTTCTCGTTAAGCTGAGAGTCCCCCATCTTCTCAACGGCCGTCACGCCCTCCTCGGGCTGCTGCATGTTGAAACTTTCGATTTTGGATCTCTACTCCATGAAGAACTGGTTGAGGATGGTCTGAAGAGGTGAGGTTCTGCGATGAATCAAGGAGCTAGGTACAAAGGGACAGATATTAAGGGATGTAGAAGGTAGGAGTAATTGTATTAAGAGTAAAGATTCACAACAGGGGTGAAGGAAGGGATGGGAGGTTCTAAATGCGTTTGTTCTGAGATTATACTTATGAGGGGGGCTTGGGCTTTTTTTCTCTTCGGGTCGGGTAGTCCGAACTCCGACGTGTCTTTTATGCAACGAACCTCAAGTGCTCCCTAGACCTGGCAGACCCTGGCTTTATCTCCGGGACTCTATTGCTAATCGGGTTCGAAGTAACTAACTAGTTACGGAGTAGTTACAGGTCAGGCGGGTCATTCCTTTCTTCACATTCCTCGTGCAAGGGCATCCCTTGAACGCGCCCTTTTCCGGGGAACACAACTTGACGGCCACGAGCTATTGCTACTTTACTCCATGCTTGACGCGGGTCCTGTATGATTGGCGCATGCATGAGTTGCATAGTACACACATACTCCGGAGTCCGTACTATGCCTTGACTTTGACACGAAACACATCACCATGACGCAAACGCAATACGCGAAAACGAATACGAACACCTGAGTCATAAACTGGGATTATACGGGGTATTTCGACCGAATTTTGATCCGCAACGAGCCCGATCTGGACCTTTTCCACTTTTTTTTATGCGTCGGCTAATTTCCATGTCCGATGCCCGACGCTTTGACTGCAACTTTACTCCTTTTACCTACTCCGGACAAGGCCATTGATTGTTGCCTATGTCTCCTTGCCCAAGTGAGGTTTGACCGAGATAAACACCTTGCGCCTTTCCCAGTGCTATCTCATGAGAGGTCATGGTTTCTATCAAGGATAAAGAGGGTGAAGATATAGATCTATCCCCGGATTAACCAAAAAGTGCTTAATTCACTATCCTATCTAGATTTTGTCCTCATCCATTCCATGAACCAATCTGCAAATCGAGGGTAACCGTGTTCTTCGAGTTTCACTCTGAGTCGCTTTCTCCATTCAGTTTCCTCAATACCTGGAATTGGCGGATGAAAGTTCATTCCCCGGGAAACAGAAGGTTTGGTTGATATCCAGAAACGTGGGTAAAATCCAGCGCTCTCCCAGTCGATGATCGCCGATAGCTTCTGATTGGAAACAATTATATTTCCTGGCCCAAGATCGGGGTGATAGAGATGGAATCGCTCTTCAATCTCCGGATTTGGATGAAGATCCTCTCGGAAGAAATAAGTCTTACACTCAGACACACTCAACGGCTCCAATGAATCCTGTTTCGAGTGAGCCAGGTAAGGCTCGGACACTGGACCTCCATGTACATCCTCGAGCCGGTCCGAAGTAATAGAAGCGAGTATATCGCACATGTGAACAACCTCATCCAAGATAGAATCTTGTTCGGTAGTGGACATAGTTTCCCACGCGTCTCTCAGAGTGACACCCGGAACTCTTTTCAGCACCAAGAATGATCGATTTCCATCCACCCAGGAGTAAATTCACTTCAGGTACAGGTACTTGGGGTGCCTTTTCTTGAACGAATTTGATAGTTTCGCTCTCCGAAGTGGTATCGGGGTCCCAGGGGTGGACTTTGCAGATGGCATTATTTCCAATAGCCCATACTGCAGATAGAGTACCCCCTTCGTGGATCAAACGGACCGGTGAACTTGCAGACGTAGCATCGGGTAGTTGCTCAGATGTTGTATGCCGAAGAATATACCAATCTTCTCCGTCTTTCCAGGCTGCTGCGCATGTGTCATCTGGTCCCGCAGTTCGATTGCACTCGATTGTGCAGCCAAGGCGCCAACTGGAATCAGAAATTTGCGTAACAGAGTTCCGAATAGGAACTGATGACATTGTATTATCGACTCTTCAAGTGTGGTGGTAATAAGTGGAAGCACTTGAGTTAATGAGAATGAGAAGCATTTTGAACGCGCCCATCGCACAGACACTATGCACCTCAGTTGTGATCTCAACAAATCTCCAGGGATGTGACAAGGTGCCCAAAACGATTCGTCCGTCAAGCGAGAAACATGTTGATTGGCTCATTCATGTCTGAGTCCTTCCTCATTCGGATGTTTCCTATTTCACTATTTTATTCACTCTATAATGACAGTCTCACCCACAGCCCCAAAGCTACTTTGCGCTAAACAGGCACAACCCCAAGGCTTCTACCTAAAATGACCCTACTATACGATAGGCGTCGACGATTATACGAGGTAAATATGGCTGTTAAGGCTGGTTTCAACCTGCTTACGGAGTACTGAAGCAAGGTGCTTGGGCGGCCACCAAATTTTGAGCGCACTATTTCCAGGACTGAGAACACATTCGCTTAGATTTCTTTCTCTTCCATCTATAGCAGTCTCAGTATTCCGTACCTTTCCGCTTCTTCTTGGCTATTTCCGATCATTTGTCGCAAGAAAAGTAGTACCGAAATCGGGATAAGTCATGGAATACGCACTTCCGTGAATAGCATATGAATCCGAGCACAAATATTGAATCATGGGTAATAGGCTCCTTGGTCAAGTGGGAGCGGCGTCTGCTCAGGCCATAACTTCAAGATCGCAGCCTTTGTCGCCGCAACTTCGGATTCATTGGTGATGATTTGAGCTTGGTGAAAAAGATCAAGCTGGCCGGTGGTCCAGCACCTACACCCGACGCCATCCATGTCGAATTCGTACTTGTGGCGTGCATGTTGGATAATTAGGTCATAAACGTGCCCAACTAAGAGCCCTGGTGTGATATCAAGCTCGAAGCGCTCTTGAGCATCGTTGGGAACAAGACATGATAATTCTGAAACCACCAGGTTGGCTTTGGAACCTCCCCGAAGGACGGAACTAGGCTCAGTGTAGCTTGGTTGACAATCAATCTGAATGGATGTGTCTGAGGATGTCATAAGATAGAAGCACCAGTGGTTTGTACCGGCTTGCTGTTGATGAGGCACGGCAAAGATCTTCAGTACTGGCAGAGCAAGCATCTCAGCTTGACGGTTTGCAGGTACAAAGTGAACCGGGCGGAAATTCGACATGATTGTTGACCTGAAAGATCCTTCCTGTTTAGTCGTTCCTTCCCTTCCTGTAGAAGAGCAAATCGGGCGATCAAGGGGTTGCAAGATTTGCAGGGAAAGCACACATGAAACCCTGCACCCTTGTTCCTTCCTTTCTTCCAAGGTTTTTCTTCTCTTGTTTTCAATGTTCAGGTTGAAATGCACTCTTTGGGTTAGAGATGGCTGCCTTGAACGATTAAATCTTTGTCATACAACATCACGTGTGCTTGATGAGTGGTTCCAAGGTTCAGCATGCCTTTCAAACGCGTACCTTGGCATTTTTGTTTCCTTTTCTTGCTCTATTTTTGAAGAACAGGACCCACCGGCTGCATAAAGATGGTGGTCGGAGGGATGGAGAGAAGACAAGAAGAAAAGAAGAGAAAGGGGGGAGGAGCCCTTTTATACCCCCAGGAACACGTAGGGCTCTTAGTTCGGTAAAGAGTGCTAGACTCTAGATGGACGTGTATTTGTAGTATATCGCTTCGGCGGTTGATTTTATCACTAGAGCAGAATACGAATTCGTGCCCAGTCCTACTATTCAAATTGAACCCCTTTAGAACTAACGCCAAGCCAAATGTGAATTTCTTCCAAGGTGTTCAAGTCATTCTCGGGAAGAGACTTCTACACTTCGCCATTGTACCATTCGTAGGTACGGCCGACGTTTTCTAGACTCTCTCCTAGCTTCCGGCAAGATCCAAAATCGATGATGATTGCTCTATCCGATTCCTCGTCGATTATTTGCATATCGTTGTTGGCACCTGTCTGAACAGGCCAGTTGTAGGAAGTGGCTCAGCTTAAACTTGAATCATTGGTGGGTTGGCCCTGGCCCTTGAAGCTATGTATGTTAGTTTCCGATAAGTTTGGTATTTGAAAAGACGTACCCCTTCGACCCAAAAGCCTTTGTGACCCTGATGTTCGGCATTAATGAGATTAAATTCATCCCATCTGAAAGGCCTCGGCTGGCAGAGTTGAAAGCCCTTAGACCAGTAGGTAACAAGGCCTGGATTCCATCTCAATTGGCCCGATCGATATGCCGCCATTATATTCGTCACATTACCAACCACCTCGTACTGGTCATTCTCGCTGAGAATGTGTTCGTGGATCCCCTTAAGGGTGTCCAAGCGCTGGACAACAGGCCAACTCAACCCAGCCGGCTCTAAGGCCATCATCGCACTGATAATTTAGTTAAACCCTGTTAAGAAAAAGGCTTTCGGGGGATACTCACTTGCGACGTTTCTGCTCTCGTAACAAGTCCTCCAGCTTCCATTGAAATACCTGGCTCATGATATTGTCCTCGATCCGCTCACGGCACCTTGCAATCTGAGCATCTAGATCACTATATAGTATATATTAGTATGGATATATATGGATATAACGAGAAAGACGTACTTAGGATCAAGATCGGGTTCGTTGGAATTCCAACCTTTTGGTGTATCCATGAGGTTGTCAATTGGATCCGTTGCCGGCTGTTTCCATCTCATCTGCCGTTTTGGTTTTGGTAATTTTGGCAGTGGAATTTGGCCCTCATAGGATTTTTTCAAATCCAATGCAAGCGATGCTAGATCTAATTCAGGTACAATGACGAGAGTAGAGGCAGGAGCAGAAGGAGGGGCAGTGGTAGGGACATCCGAGCTCATTTCGAAGAACGAGATAATAGGAAAGGTATAGGGAAAGTGTTTGGACCACTACGTGGCGTTAATTTGGAGGGGGAGAGTGATAATGGAACAGGAGGGAGACAGTGGTAATGGAGTGAACCATGGAAGGTCCTATACCATTAAACTCTATGAGTTGTCTTTTTTAGGGCTTTATCTTATGTAGTCAAAGGAATCGTTATAATCACTCGAGGTACTATGCCACCTTGTATCCTGCTGCATCCTGCTGCGTCCTGCAATGTCCTATTTGTACTACGGTATAAGCAAGTTAAGAACCGCGTAAGCCGTGGATAAGCATGTCCAAGCACCAGCAAGATTAAAGAACTAGAACAATACCAAAATCATAGCACAAAGACACAGATTCATGTATCATGTAAGACCTCATTAGGCCAATGCCGCAGTAATCAGCCCATATGTAATAGAATCAAGTTGCAGTTCTTCCTCAGGAAATCGTGGAATAACAGCCAAAACTGCTTCATTGAAGCTGGGGAAAAACTGCTGAGCCATCAAAGCAGCGCTTTCAAATGCAGGGGGATATGCACCGGCATTCGACCAGTCAATCAACCATTCTCCATTCCGGTCTAGGACCAGGTTTCGAGGACTTATATCCTGGTGGATAAGGACAAAGGTGCTGAATTAGAATGGCGGGATATCTTTAGGGCATTTGTTGTAGTGCTTACAGATCTCAAGCTTGTGGTTAAACCAGCCTTGGAGTTCAGCACAGTCCTTAACGGACCGGCGCTATAATCCGTGAAGAACCGGCCGCGAAATTTCCCGCCACCGAAGGGGGCTGGCTGCGAGATTTCAATAGACTGCATCTCTTTGATCATGTCCGCAACCTGTATAGCGATTTGTCTTTGGTTATCGTCGGGTAGGTCGGTCCAACACTTGTCGAGAGATTGGCCTGCGATAAAATCCATCACGATATATCCCTTCGTGCCAAAATACTGAGTCTGATCCTCGACTTGAAATGAACGATGGACTCGTGGGACTCGAATGCCGGTTTTGGTCGCAACGAATTTGAGCGTCTCTGCTTCGCATGGTAGGACACTTCCGCCGCCTTTCAACACCAAATGCCGTGATAGTCGAACAAGTTTTGTGGAGCCAAATTTATGCATCACAGGAGCAGAACTAAGAAGAGTCACTAGAGTCTCGTCTGTGACCAGGTCCGTTCCGTCTAGCGGGAAGTCTCCCTCCAGATCATAGCTTCGGGGCTGTTGGTGAGACTGTCAGTATAGAGTATTTAGGCAAGTATGTATCACATACATCGGAGATTGGATTGAATGGATTGAATAGTGGCTGCATTTTAGCAACCGTTCTAGACGCACGAGAATGAGGCCCCTGACTGATAATCTTCTAAAGGGCTTATTTGCAAGGAATGAAACTGGAGGTTGCCGTATTTCATCCGTCCTTATTGTCTAACCATACCATCATAACGGGCTCTTTTGTTCTCGGACATGAATACCACACCTTAGGTAACTATGTAACATCATCTAATTGTATAGTAATTATGTTGTATTCAAAAATGGAGTGCCAAGAGGTACTCGGCCTAAACGGGATTAGACCACTGTGCCAGTAGAATTTAATGTGTTCTGCCTTGAAGCCTTAGGGCCTCACCGCCTCAGGCACAAATCCCACATCACCTGACCCAACCGAAGCGAAGCCAAGCCCTGCCGCACACAAACCATCCACACTCGAAGGTCGATAACTTCATCCGTCCATCCAACAAGCTCGCCGTCGCGATCAACCTTCAAGATGCCGGTATGTTACCACCCTGTTCCCGCCATTCTCGAAAAATACACGCGCCATCGTCGCCGTCTTTCTCCCCAGTCAGAACTCTGAAACACTGAGAAACAAAATTTTAACGTCAATTTTCCACACAGAGCAACAAGACCTTCCGCACCAAGCAAAAGCTTGCCAAAGCTCAGCGTCAGAACCGCCCCATCCCCCAGTGGATCCGTCTGCGCACCGGCAACACCATCAGGTAAATCGCACCCTTCGTCTCGAGATCCAAATCCATTTTTATATATCCGCGACCGCCATTTGTGGGAAGAGTGATACCGGCACGGTGCACGCGAGAGGGAAATACAGATAACCACGCACGCGCCGACCGCACGAACCCAGAAATGGAGGGGGAAATAAATACAGAAATACCGAATCGAACACATGGCTGATACAATGCTACAATAGATACAACGCCAAGCGTCGACACTGGCGTAAGTCGACCCTGAAGGTCTAAGCGGACCCTCAGTATTCGCACCCTCCGTCCGGCCATTCCCAAAAGTCCCAGTTCAGCTCGCGATGTCATCTGGCAACCGAAGTGTGTCTGTGTTGGGGTGGTTCAAGGGTTTCTGATGATTAATTTTTCCGAAACCCTTTTCATGATGTGACGCCCACAACCGAATTTCGAACAACATGCCTTGATCATGAACTTGAGAGCGCTAGTGGATCGTGGAACTACTCTTGAGTGCAATTGCAAACAAAAAATTTCAATTATCAAATCTTGATCCGGGTCTTGCTTTGGGTCGTGCCTATCTTTTTATTTTTTTTCTTAATCTTCCAATGGGTCGTCATGCTTTTTCTCCACGGTTCCGAGTGGGGATATGATGGATTTCCAACACGCCTAATTTGTCGATATGGATGGCAGGCCCGGGTTTATGTTTGCAAAAGGGTTTGTTGCTGTTGGGGGCTGATCGTCTTCTTTATTGGGGGCGGGCTTGTAGGACTGGCGTGGCGGGGGATTTTCTTTTTTGATACAAAATCTGATTGGATCGAATTGAATGTCCTTTTGCCTATTTTGGTATGCTTGATGGCCGTAGATCTCGATGGGGCATTGCATGGGACATTTCCATGCTGTCTGTTCCTGGTTGGTGTGTTACTGTTGTATCACGCTTTGTAGTACAGCCTTGATCTGCGTTTATATGCTTATTTTACAACCTGTTGTCGTCATTGGACAAATATAAGCAAGGATCGACTTCATGGCCCCGCTATCTAATGCTACTGTTTAAGGATGACTCTGTAACAAATGCCATTGGCAAGGCCTAGCTAGCGATTGTTTGCAACTCATATCAAACTACCGTGGGAAGAAAATTAGCCAAAAAGAACGCCCCGAAAAATAATCACCCTACTTTGACATCAAGGGCTACGCTGCACATTGTCGTAAACAGCCGGGAGGATATCATTTTCTGTTTTAAAAAGAGAGAACAGACACATAATCATCATTTAACGACTAGAGCAGGATGTCAGTATAGGTTCAATCAAAGGATACTGTGGTAGCAACTTACTCCTCAGCCCATTCGTTCTCGCGGCGGATCTGGTCCTCCTCCTCAGGAGTAAAGTCGTTCTGGATGTTAAAGGTCTTGCGGATCTCCTCTGGGGACTTGCCCTTGATCATGTTGGCGACTGTTTTGCAGCCAACGTCAAGGAGGGCCTTGATATCCAAGTAGTTGGCGGCCTATGAGCAGTCAGTAAATTTACCGAAGAGCAAGTCTGCAAACGGAACGTACAAGGATGATCTCGAAGAGCATCTCCTGGTCCACCTGCATGAACTTCTGGTCCCACTCGTCGATGTCGGTGGTCTTGCGACGGTTGTCGTCATCGTCGCTAGCACTAGGAGGGTCGTTCTTGTGGTGCTCGCACCACTCGATGACCTTCTTGAGGACGGCCTCGTTAACCTGGACAAAGAGGTGTAAGCGGCTGATCTTGGATGGTGGCTATGTTCGGGAGTAGACACTCACGTTGGGAATGGGGATGGCTTCTCCAGAGTCGCCGAGATCCTCAAGCATGTTCTTGATCAGCACGGAGCGCTCAGCAGTGGTGCGCTCTGTTCGGAATCTGTCAGCTCCACTCGCGACTGCTGTGGAAATTATGCCTACCAACGGAAAGATCGACTCCATCGGAGCTGGTGAGGGTGATAGCACTCATGGTTATGATGTTGGAGATGGAATCTAATGTCCTAAAGTTAGTTTTGCTGGTCGTTTTCGAGTAGTGCGGGGCGTTCGGTGGTGGCGAAGTTACTGACCAAGCGTAGAAAAAGCGTGAAAGGGTGTAGGCTTATTGAAAGAAAAGATCCAGTTTTCGAAGTTGGTATGTCTGAAGAGAGAAGTTGCAGGTTGAAAATGACGAGGATGTAACGAGTAGATGGCGGGTGATGAGGTTTAGGGAGTTCTAAGTTACCAAAGGCGGTCGGTATCCATAAAGCCAACAAGGCTCACAAGGCTACAAAGCCAGCCCCCACGGCTTAGTTTCGGACCGTTGCCTAAATCAGACCAATTCTTTGCTTTGACTCAATCTTTTAATTTAAAGAAACGAGGACTGGTCAAAAACAGACTAGTAGCCTGTTACTTGAGCCAACAGTTGGGAATGCAACCTTGGAAGCGCTGGCTTGACTCCGTACTAAGTCAGAACCAACGGCGGCTGTCCGTATTTACGGGCTAAAATAAGAATCTCGGCGGCTGGGATTTGTATTTTGGTAAAAGGTGTATGTATTTCTGAATTATATTCTTTGTCCGGAGTAGATTGTCCAAGCTGCTAAGCCAAATAGACATGGATCTATATTCTCGAAGGATCTAGATATCGACATTGAGGCTACCCTCAAAGACAACCATGCTGATCCGGACCCTATTGAAGATTTGACCAGCCGGATATGATCCTACTCCGTTCTAATTATCCATACACGAACAAATTACAACCTCTTCCAGTCAACCTAAAGCAGTTACGGGCAAAATCCGTCTATCCATGGGAACACTTCAGACCCATGCTTCAAACATGTGTTTCCTAGGAAGTCGCCTTACCATATGTCTACTTTGATTCCTTCCAAGTAGGACCGTTTTACGATATCTTCTGATCAGGCGGGCAAACTGAAGGGCTGGTCGCTGCAGTGAAGCACAATTGGGAATGGCCCAAGCGCGACAGAGGTACAATAAGTACTTGTATGATGTCACAGCATAAGTAACATGTGAGAAAAACTAACCATCATAGTAGAACAGTGACTATATAGAGGGGCTAGGAGTATGCCTCATTAGGCTCACAAATCGGTTTATGAATGAAATATAAAAGCGATGGTGTATGTTATGGCAGAGCTTCTCTATTACTCGCCTACGTCCTTTGAAAACTTCCGCAAAGAGGACGTTTGCGAGAAGAGAATATCCCGCAAAATGCATAAAGAGGAGAACGTCTGCGAAAAGTGGTTCCCCGATGACAATAGCCGCTTCAACAATGGCCTGCAATGATACCTCTTCAACAAAGATGTTACCATGACATATGAGGTGCAAGAACGTCCACTTTTAATACCGGCCCGGCACGCAATCCACCCGAGATGGACGTCGGTTCAGACATTCCTACTTTCTCTAGGCAACCGGCAAGAGTCAAGATGCGATCCCAATATTCCGGCGACCGTAGACTAGATCAGACTAGATCATCTACGCCTGTTCGTCCACGCAAGCCGGTCGCATATGCCCTAGTATACGAAGCCGACTCGCTCCTCAGGAATTCAACACCACTCTGCGGTGCTGGCAGATGCATGCCAAGACTAAGCCGAATAAATATTCGATCGAATGTGGTCTAGGGGATTTGAAGCTTCGAGCCAAGCCGCTATAACGAGGAAGGGAGACGGAACCGCTGTTAGGGCATTCGGCTTAGGAATACGAGAATAAGAATACGAGGAAACAGTCCACTTCATCTATGACTGTTGTGGCCCGAGCAGTACTATCGCAGGGGACTTCCGAACCCGAGTGCGGCAGACTAGTCTGGAGTCTGGCGGCTCGTACTTCTCATGGCGGAGTGCCAGAACAACCTTGGGGCCTAAGTTGTGCATAATTTTGGTGAGAAACATTACGTCACTTTCAAAAAAGATTCTCTAGGCTTCAATGATCAGAGCAGATCAAGACAGATATATCTCAATGTAAATATCACAGTCATAGATCTATAAGTGCCTCTCACAATCTCCGCTCCAATTTACCGCTTAACGCGACAGTGATATCATCCAATGATACGCGTCTAGTTCTTTTCTGTTAGTGTTAGCCCACCCTCCTTTCTCCCTTCACTTCATTCTTTACTTTCATTCTTTAATTTCGTCTAATAATGTTCCTAGATTTCTCCAACCATGTGGCGTCGAACATATTTACTGTTGTTGGTGATTCGGGTGTACTTTGCGCTGTCTCCAAGCTATCTACATCCTGATGAGAATTTCCAAGGCCCAGAGCTTTTCGCAGGTATGTTCACCTATCCAATGATCGCCCCACCAATCGCGATCATACTGCGACTATGCGGACGCGCAGAACTATTTGTTGCGATTTTCCCTAAAGCAGAAAGCAAAACAGCGCGATCCGGCAATTCCGCGACCCTCCTATACGAAGAACAAACATTGACCAGATCGCCTGAATACAGGTCGCATATTCTCATTTCCTTCGAAGATACCATGGGAATTTACCGTTGAACACCCCATCCGCAGCATATTCCCAATATGGGCGGCCTACGAGCTTCCAATGAACCTCTTGAAATGGTTCTATACCGAGACCGGCGAGGGCAGCCCCCCACCCCACATGATTTACAATGCGCTGCGCGGTGGAATGTTCCTGTTAAGTTTTGTCCTCGAGGACTGGGCGATCTATGAGCTAGTGCCTTCTCCGCGTCATCGGCGCGCGACAGTGGTGCTGGTGGCCTCGTCATATGTCACCTGGACGTATCAGACGCACACATTTTCCAACAGCCTCGAGACCCTGTTGGTTGCCTGGGGGCTGGTTTTGATTCGGCGCATTGTCAACAATAAGGTGGGAGAGATAAAGCTCCAAAGCGCATACTTCATGCTAACTTTAGTCCAGCGACACTCGTCCTTCTTCTCCCATGCCGTGCTTGCCTTCATCGCCGTAGTGGGCGTCTTCAACCGCATCACCTTCCCGGCTTTCCTTCTCTTCCCAGGTCTGCAATTGCTGCCTCAGTTCCAGCGCAAGTGCGTCAATATACATACATTTCACCTCCAGCTCATCAATCAATACACATGTGCTAACCCCGCCTTCGCGCCAGACCACTCGGGCTCGCAGCATTCCTCCTCTTCGGTCTCTTCTTTTCCTTCATCGCTATCTACACGGACACGATCTTCTACCGGCCGACTGCCTCCTTCCTGAGCATTTTCCGCCACCCCATAATAACTCCCCTCAACAACCTCCTCTACAACACCGACACTGCCAACCTAGCCCAGCACGGCCTCCACCCCCACTACCAACACTTCACTGCAAACCTCCTCCAACTCCTTGGCCCAGCCTACATTGCAATGATAGTCTCCCTTTTCAGCCGGCCACTAGTGCCATACTGGATGCGCAACGTGCGCGCCCTCTCCGCGCTTTCTGCAACGATGCTTCTCTCCCTCTTCCCGCACCAAGAACCACGCTTCCTCCTCCCAGCCGTGCCCCTCCTCCTCAGCTGCTTCCCCATGCGCGGCTCCCGCCTCCTCGTCGTTGTATGGATCATCTTCAACGCAGCCATGGGCTTCCTCATGGGCGTCTACCACCAAGGCGGCGTCGTTCCCACGCAGCTAGCAATGCGCGACATCGTCTCATCTAGTCCAACACAGTACATACCATCCGCAACGGTGTTCTGGTGGAAGACATACTCCCCACCGCTGTGGCTTCTCGGCGGAGACGACCAGTCCACAGAAATCCAAACGCTGGATCTCATGGGCATGTCGGGTGTGGATATGATCCAGCAGCTGGAGCTGGTTGTACCCGGCTGCTCTACTCCGTCGCCTGTGTTCCTGGTCGCGCCTACATCGGCTACTTTCCTCGATCAATACGCCTTCTCTGCACCTCAGAGCCAAGACCAGAACCAAGACCAAGACCAAGATCAAAACCAAAACCAAAACCAAACCTTGCAACTCCATCAACTGTGGTCTTATCGCAACCACCTTAACCTCGACGACATGGACTTCGGCGACGACGGGATCCTGCCGACTCTGAAACGGGTCGTTGGCCGCCGTGGGCTGGATGTTTGGTCTGTGCAGAGATCTTGCAAATAAGTCTTGCTTCTTTTTCTTCGTCTCATTCATGGATGTACTTACTACGTATATCCATGGATGGGACGTTGTATTTTTGTTCATCTTGTGTATTTGGGAAACTACATACATACATTATGTACATTCTCATTTGAATTGAGCACTCTCTCTCTCCCTCTCTCTTTTTCTTTCTCTTTCTCTGAATATTTTCGGTGCATGTTAGGGTTGGTTCCTGGGTCTATGAGATACCTTTTTTGCATTGGGGATGGGCGTGATTCGAGTTGATATCTTTGGGGTTCTGGTCTTGTACTTACCTCTACCTGACTACATGTAAGTAGTACCATGTTCAATTTATTCAATGACTTTGTTATTCCTGTAGGCTGGTTAGCTGGGTTAACTATGGTCTGTGGGTAGCACATTAGCCAGCTCGAATATTTGTACGTTTATTCAAAAAATACATTCATGCCTTTAAAGTTCTGCCTGTTAATGGTAATAAGGGATATCATATACATCAACTCGACATGACGATTTGGCGGTCCTCGCGGCCCAGTATCAAGTGGAGGATATATATAGACTTCTCGAATGCGGGGTACTTGTACTATTCGCAGGTAATCTGCACATGTCTACCTGCATATAAAATCCGCATGACGGAAAATCACACCATGACAGATGACCAGATCAAAGATCGCCACTTATTCTAGAACATTACACGACTACTCATACTCCAAACGCAGCGAACAAGTCCCATTTTGCCCATTAAGCTAGATATATAACAGGCGTTATGGAGAAAGGGAACAGCGGGATGCAAAGAAGCCAAGTACACACTCAGCAAACAGAAACTCAGACACGCTAAGCTGAGCACTGAGTCGTATTCATGGGAGGGGATCCGGTGAGGAGAGATGGGAATCAATTCAAACAGCAGCATGCTTGGTATTCATCATAGAACATAACGTTAGAGGGGAAAAGTAGGAGAGGAAGAAAAGAAGTCGAAAAGAGAACAATAATTCTTTACTGCTCATCCTCGTCGGGCTGGTCGAAGAGGAAGTTGGCGGCGAGATCCTCATTCTTGTCGCAGGCGAAGTAGGCCTGGATGACGGAGTCGCGGGGGAAGCCCAGACCGCATAGCTGGTTGTGGGTTAGCCATAAAACTGAAATAGAGGGGAAGCTTCACATACACGCTCAATAGCATCGCGCTCTTCTTCCGTAACTGAAATGGCCTGCGCGCCGGGTGGCAAAGCAGCCTCCTCGTCCTCGAGTTCCTCACCTAGAAGCTGCAGGAATTGATCGGAGTTCTGTCCAATGATTGACGCAATTTGAGGATTCCCAGCAGCGACCTGTTGCAGGATGGGCTCGAGCATATGAGGCTGCTGCTGAACAAGCTGACGAAGCTGTTGGAAGTGGGGGTTGTTGCGGAGGAACTCCAGGCTGCCGAGAGCTTCGCCACCAGCGGCACCGGCACCAGCAGCACCGCGAGCTCGGCCACCACCTTCACCACCGGCCTGAGCGGCAGCTTCGAAGAGGTTGAGGTGCGGCTCATCGCTGGAAGGAGCAGCAGGAGCAGCAGGAGCAGTGCCGGTAGGGGCTGGCTCTGAGGCTTGTCGTTGTTGTTGCTGTTCCTGGATGTTTTCGGGAATACCCTGTCGTGATCATTAGCAAGAATTCAAGATGTAACTTCCAACAAAAGCTTACGGTCAGGAGATATTCGATGGCACGATCAGGGTTATAGAATGCGGCGCGCATGGCACGGTCGATATCGGTACGTGTAAATCCCATTGCCTCCATCTGGACGACTGCGCCCTCAGCGGCAGAGCCCATGGTGAGAGCGGAAGGGTCTCCGAAAGCGGGACCGCTCGCTGGAGCTGGAGCTGCACCGGCCGGGGAAGGGGTCGCGGGGGCGGCAAAAGAGGGAGGAGCAATGGCAGCATGAGGAGCCGGGGGAGCAGCAGGCGTTGACACAGGAGCTCGGGGAGCCGGGGTCGAGGGAACTTGGGAGGAAGCGGCAGATGAGGCGGCCTTGGGTTGCTACATCAAATGTCAGCTTTGGCTCGGAAATCATAGACCAGGTTATCCTATACCTTTGAAGGCAAGCACACTAGGAAGTCCTTTTCTTGGATGTTGTAAGATTCGACTGTCTTATCATCCTGAAGGATCTTTCCTATAAAGGGAACAAAGCGAAGGTTAGCCATAGCACCGTGAACGGAGAATCCGTCTAGCAAGGGAGAAAATACGAACCAGAGTAGATGACCTTCATGCGCTCTGCCTCATATTCGCCTTTCTCTTGGGCGATTTTGACCTTGACCTCGCGAACCTAAACAGATGAGCCCCGCACTAGATGACGCTGGGTAGTTGTAGCGACAGGAACACACGTACAGTTTCAGAAGGTTCGACATCGATGACAAACTTCTCCTGCTTCAGATCCTGTAATCGATGACTGTCAGCAGTCTGTAGCAGTGAGGACCCCAAGAGCAAGTTTTCGTACCTTGAAAGTGAGCTTCATTTTGCCGCTTTTGAGTAAAACCAGGGAGCAAAGGGATAGGGAGAAAAGATGACGAATTGAGATAGGAGAGAGGGAGAATACTTGATGCAAAGGATCCTCTCAGCGATGAAGTCGAAGAAAAGTCGAAGAAAAGAAAAGAAAGTAGGAGGGGAGCATTCAGAGTGACGATGATAGCAAACGAGTGCGGTGACCGCCTTCGGATTTACTTCCACTACCACGATCATGACAACTTGCGTCAACTTGCCAGGGTAACTTTTGAAAGGATGTTTTGATATTGACAGCTATTATAGGTTCCATATTGTGTATAGCTCTCTCCCTGTCTATGTGTGTACATATGTGTACATCGGATCAAAGGTTTGATTCCAAGCTGGTTGCCTGTTGCCGCCTGGATGACAACATCCCACCTGGGCAGACATATGGAGTCAACAGGTTGGAGATGCAAATCTATATCCCAAATTGCTGCAATGGTATCGAAGTCCTCTCTACAATGAACTCTCGGTACTTCCGAACTCCTATATAATATAGTATTAAGCGCCACTATTGCCTCTCAGTAAGTAGCACGGACGTTGTACATCGCACATTGCACATATCGTACCCACACGGAAAAAGGATACATATGTAAAATCCACAGAACACGCAAATCTCTTAATTAAAATTGACAAATACTCTCAATGTCATGCGGCAGACTTCTTCCGGAAGAGTGGAGGCAGACAATTCAACCTGTATACTCCATAGTTCCTGCAGGACAGGTCATGATATCCCGTGCCTCCAGCTACTACGAAGTATGGATCTATAAAATCTACAAAGTACAATCTTCGATCTGCCTAATTCGCACTAACTTATCTCAGGCTGGTTCAGCCGAGATCCAGGGGAGCGCGGAGATTTTCTCTTGCAAGGGAGAGAGACACATCACATCCGGCCCGCACTATTGAGATCGAAGAGGATCCGCCACCTCAATCGGGCGGTGGTGTCCACAAGACTGATGGATCAGATTAAATAGTGTCAGTTAGTGAGATTAAAGAAATGAGAATAGTCGCCTATACGCCCTGTCTTTGACGTAGTGATACTTTAGTAATATGGTGTTGCCAGGTCCAAGATGATACCTATTCAGGATGCTAATGTACTCCGTAAGACCACTCCAATATGTTGTCAGATGCTCTTTTGTGTGTCTTATGTCTTTACGTCTTCTAGACATATGCGAAGGCGTGCAGAGGACTAAATCAGACTATCGGATTCCTCTGCATGACGGGTCTAGGCTGAGTCCTGACAGGATAGGGCTACCCCAGAATTAAGCGCACTGGCTTCGCCTCAATGGCTAGAAATATGGCAATTGCCGATATCCACACACATTATGCATCTCCGGCGGGATCGCTCTGCCTAGGCCAATCGACATGATCCCTGTCAAAGCCGATTATATACAAAGTCTAACCACCATGCCGGAATGATAGATCAAGATCTGCTCTTTTGGGAAAAAAAAGAATTGACAGGTTGACACCGACTGCTTCCCCGGTCGATATACTTTGAGCCACGCTGAGATCCGCATTGCCCCGTCCCGTGTTGCGAACCATCTCCTGCATCGACGCATGCTCGACTCATAAATACAGACATCTTCCCTCTCATGGAGTCTGCAGATTCCTTACACTCATTTCCATTGGTAAACGTCTTGGATTGGCAGTCTGCCAACGTTTGACATATCCACTCTCTTACTCTCTTTGATATATATACTTCCAGGCCATTCTTTGCCAAATCGTTCTCTCTTTTCGTCATGTCTTACCTATCTTACTCGTTGGCAGCAGCCTCCTTGCTCATGACATTCATTGCCACCATTCTGAATGGTATCTGCTACGCAAAATCAAAAGCCTCGCCCGATGTAGCCTCGACTATCCTAAGTGCAGTGAGCTGCGTGGCTTTGATTGCCATCGGTCTACTGTACCACCGAAATATCCAAACCGGCCGTCGACAATGCATATATGTCGCCAGTGGATATCTACTTGTTGCCGCCGCAGCATCTGCCGGAGCAATGGCAATGAGCCTTCGAACCTCAATCTTCGTGGTTCACTCTGTGTTCTGGGCACTATCAGTGTTTGCACAAGGCTTGTACTGCGGGTTCCTCGCAGTAACACTAGCCCAAGAGAACTCCAACCCTGAATGGCCGCGTGCCTACTCGCAGGATACCAACTGGCAAGAGCTCAAGGACAGCCTCCAAAGCCCTACTTTCCTCCCATCACCCCCTCGAGTATGCGACTTGTCCGAGCTATTCGAGCCCAAAAGATCCTCACTCCGCAAATTCCCCCGGCGGTCCAGCCGCTACTCAGACGCCACCCTCTGTCCTTCAAGCACAAAGGAAGAAAAGAACGCCTCCATCGACACCAGCTCCTCAACCCGCACCTCCCGGAGCCCATCCCCAACACAGGACAAAAAGCCCGACACCCTCCCATACCGGGACCCTCGCTCCCTGCCCCGAGGCACCCACAGCATCCGCAGCATGCCCAGTCTACGCCGCAGCCCACCAATCGCACTCTCCTTAGACCGGCTAGTGCACCCACCCATGCCATCGCCAACAGCGTCGACAATCCGCGTCGACTCCCCCACACAGTCCAGCTCCAACAGCTCAACGTGGGAATACAACCCCTTCGACGAGAACAACATCCACCCCCTCTTCCGCTCAACCAGCCCCTGTCCATCGCCCACATTTGCCCCGGGCACAATGGTCAAGGCCTCACCGAGCGCGGGACAGACTATCACGGCCGGCACGATCACTCGCATGCGGTCTGCCCGCTCCCTCCGCGACCAGGTGATGCGCACGCCCTCCCCGTTGCCGGACTCGGATGAGAGCTTCTGCCCGAGACCGACTCGGGGTTTTGCTCGTTCGCATTCCGAGAAGAGATATGACTTGAACGAATCCCCTTATGAAAAGTGATTGATCTACCTCGGTATATTTGATCTGCATGATTTTTTTGCCTTTTGCTTTTTATTTTGCTTTTGCTTTTTTGTATATGATGGGTATGGGTGGATCCTTGGATATATTTTGTGTACATAGGGAATGGACGGATGGTATAATTGGATATTTTGCTGCGGCATATAGTTACTGAATGCGTCAAAGTATATATTCGACGATGAGTAGTGCGGAGTAATGTGGCTGATTGGCACTCGTATTTGTTGCGCTTTATTATTATTATACGATACCTGGAAGTTTATTTTACTCCTGAGGGACGTGAGAATGATGCCATGTTAATTAATGGCCTGGTGACAGCCTGTGGCAAAAATGAAATATACAAAGTACTCCGTAGCTAGGGATGACGTGGACTAGCGTACCTTGAAGAGACACATTATCTGAAAATATTCTGTAGTATATCTCAACTGGAGCTCATAGAATCGAAGTAATAGCATTAAGAGTACAACATACGTACAATATATAGACTATATAGTCTACAGTGCAAGTCATCCGCATGCGTTGCTGTCACCGACTCTTAGACTTAAGTGGGTCCGTATATTTTTTCTTAGGGGAAGGGGATAACTATAGAAGATATCAGGAAGGATAATAGATGTGAATAGATATGAATAGATATGGATAGTACATGAATAGTCGATTGAAGATAATAAGAATAAACAGACAATATCAGCATACCTATAGTTAACTATACGTAGACCTGTCCATGCCAAATACCCCGGTACGTATGCCGGAAGTGGCTGGGAATCGATACACGTACATGATGGTATAGACTCTATTGTTCAAAGACAGTTATAGAGGGAATGAATGTATTCTATTCAGAATATAGTCATGTATTGAAGGTGTATGCTATTGTCCTTCCGAGCCTCAGCCGAGCGGCAAAGTCGGGCTCAATAGACATAGAATGGAAGAATACACAATAATCAGAGGAACAATGCAATTTCTTCTTCGACTTGATTCAATTTGATTCAACAAAACACATCCCGTTGCTTGAATTGTGTGAGACGCCGGTTCCAACTTCTCTTAATCACCTTGTTTTGGCCCTTTTTCCCTTTCTTATTCCATCGAACCTCTTTTTCCCTCTTCTCATCTTCTTCTCTCCCCCCGTTTTTTTTTCTTACTTGGCCCCGTTTTCCCCATCCACCCGGTCAAATCCTGCAGTAGATCTCTGCATTTTCGATTTGACTTCATCTTTTTTGCTAGATCCGTCGCTTTGGTAGGTTCTTACTTGCGTCTTCCCTGTCTCCCCCTTCCATTTCCACTCCCCACACTTTGTTTTTCTTATCGCTGTTAAACCCTGTCTCCTGGATCGTGACCCGTGAGGTTCTTCGGATCTTTAGGATCTTGGGATCTGGGATCTTCGGGTCTCTGCATCTCTGCATCTTTGCTTCTTCTGATCTGGGACGTGTATTACCTCTACTTCACGCTTTTCCTGCCAAGCCTTTTCTCCATTGCTACAACAGTGACGTTTCCTTTCTCCATTCTGCATTTGGAAACGCGACTTGTACTTTGCCCTTTTCTACTATTTTCTTACTGTGGTGCTTGGGAATTCGATTCCATTGCACCTCTGTGTCCTACATCTCATTTTACTGTTCATTCTTACCACCCTGATTTCCCGCGCTTCCCCCTTGCTGCTACTGGATCAATTCCCCGTTCAAAACTAATTTTCTTCAGACCAACAGCGATGGTGGGAAGAAGGAAAAACCGCGCGGCTGCACAGCCTGCTGCTAGGACTCCTAGTATTTCTACGCGATCTGGACGCACTGCACAAGGTATGTTCATACAGCTCTGCGCCATCGTTCCAATCTCTGACATGTATAGATATCATTCCCACTCCCCCTCTACTCGGGGAAGAGGTCGAGGCCGAGGACGTGGTCGCGGCCGTGGCCGCGCTGGATTTACTGGCGTTCCTAGTCTTCCTGGCCATCTTCCTGCCGATGAATCACCGAGCAGACCTGAAGTTCGCTCGCACATCGTCAAATTAAAAATTTCCTCACTCAAACTAATTCAAGCTGATGCGGATGATGCCCATGATGGCGAAAATGAAAATGAAACCGCAATCAATGCCGTCTCGCAAAATCCAGAGACCCCTCGCATGCGGCGTCCTCGGCATCCTCGGACTGTTCCTGAGTCCTCGCGGACCACCCGGCAATCAGCAAGACTGAAGCCGGATGGAGAGGGCTCCTTCGAGGAAGATGTCTCACCAACCAAGGCCGTTGATAATCAAATCACCGAGCCAGATGATGACATGCACCAGTATGACGAGGAATTCAAATCCGAACCTCCCTTTCAAAAAGTATCTCAATCCCCTGAACCTCGCATGGTTGCTTCGGCCCCTGTGTCGCCGGGAGCTACTCCCGTGGGTCAAAGTCCCAAAATTTCCCAGACTGAAGAAGCGCCTTCCAATGAGGTGTCTTCACCCCGACTGCATAAACGAAAGTCACTGGAACCGCAAAATGAAACTCCGGATATCGATTCCGAGGACCGTGTGAACAAAAAGCTGCGGATTGATGACACGGAGCTCGAAGAGACACCAGAGAGCCACTTAAATGGCACAGAGATATTAACTCAGAATGAAACGTCTCCCGAGGACATCCCTATCCCCTCGGAAGAATTCGACCCCCCTGCTGACAGCGCTGTCCGGGGAGGTCGTGGAGGTCGAGGAGCCCGTGGCGGCCGGGGTCGAGGACGTGGCCGAGGCCGTGGTCGCGGAAGCCGCGGTGGATTCGTCGGCCCAGTTCGACCTGCAGCAGTTACCAAGCCTCGAGGCGGTCGAGGACGTGGCCGTGCCAAGGCCACTCTGATCAAACGCGGCAAGAAAATCGAAGACGAGATCTGGGACGTTAACGAAAACTGGCGTGGTCCCACCCCATCGCCTACGCCAGAGTCCATGCCGACAAAATCTCGCAAGGAGGAAATGTCTGCGCTCTTCAAGAAGGTTGGCCAGGCACAGCATATTGCGCTGAGCTTCATGGCCGAGCAGACCGTGCACAAGCTTTCCCGTGATAAAAATGCGCACAAAGAATGCCCTGAGTTCGAACAAGTCCAGCGGGATCTGGATGAGTACCAACGCAAGGCAATTGAGAAATTGAACATCGAGTACACGGCGAACACTGAGCTGGAGACTCAGAAGTATGTGGGCGAAGTTCACATCATCAAAGACACTGCAAAGGTAAGTTTGGGTCGAAGTTGTATCACTGAAGAATTCTAACCGTGGAAACAGCTGCTCATCAAGCAAATGCAAGAGGAGATGGTTACGATGCTTATGGGCAAGATGATGGCCCTAATCCAAGGCCGCAGGGTGGCCGAGGATGATGAACACACCGAGGTTAGTACGCCGACTTCCCAAACGAATACCTAGCTAATCAATCTCCAGTACGACACATCGGATTCCGAGGAATCCGTGAAGCACTTCCTTTTCCGAGACGGCGATACGGCGGTAAGACAGGTAGAGCGCGGGTTTGCAGCCGAAGCAGTTCGAGACCCGGAGGGGGCAGCGGACTTTGTGGCCGCGGAGGAGGGATGGGAGGAGTTCGTCCAGAGAGTACGGATGGGCCGCCTGAACGAGGAGATCGCACCGGCAGAAACAGAAATCAGCGACGAAGATGCCCTGCGCATGTGCGCCAAAGATGCCTTCAACGGCATACTCAATGCAGCCACCTTCATCCGAGAACAAGAGACAGCTGGCAAGTTCGTCAGCTACGATGGCAGCGCTGATTTCCCCGTGCACCCACGGGCACTTTCCATCTTGGCAGATGCGGCTCTGACCGAGCCCATGCCCCAGCATCTGCCAATGATGCGAACTGACCCTGGCGCGCACCACCGTGCTCTCCTCCCCCACCCCACCCATGCCCACCCGGGCCCACCTCCCTCTCTCCACGGCCACGGGCCAACGGACCCGCGGTCCTTCATCCTCCCCCGGCCCACCCCCACCCAACAGCCGCGGCGCCTTCTCCCCGCCCGCCAGCAGCTGGGTCTGGGGATGGGCCTGCCGGACCCGTTCGCAATGAACGGGCCGCCGCAGCTGCCCCCACCCCCGGGCTCGAACTTCGCGCGTCTGCCCCTGCCGGGCTACATGCCCCAGGGCCACGCGCCCTCCCTGTACTTCCCGCCGCCGCCGCCCGGCTCGCACCCCCCGCCCCCGCCGCGCGGGTACTAGACCCGCCGGCTTGTACCAAGATGTTTGTGAGCGTTCCCCGCAGTTGATACCAATTCTTTTTTTTGTACGTTTAGTTGCGATGTCCTCCCCCCTGAGTGGGGATAGGGGGGGAGGGCATCAGAATGAATACATTTTCTCGTTTGAATGGGTTTTGTAGTGAAGTAAGAGTAAGAGACATGTCATATCAAAACAGATCAGATCTGAAGTGAAAGTAAAGTGAAAGTAAGCAGCAAGTGAGAAAAGTGAGAGATTCAAATGAAGTCAAGAGAGAGTTCATCGAAGGGATGTCCTAATAAGAGAAGACGCCAGAATTGTTTTGACTGGGAGTCCTTTATCCCATCTCACTTCCACTTTGTCCACCTCTTTCTTTTCTTCCACTTTTTTCTTCTCTTTCACCTTCTTCACCCTCTTCACTTCTTTCATTTATCATCTACTTCTACGACGCAAACCAGACAAACTTGACTTCCGAAAATGACTTCTCTCGCATGTTCCGATAACTCCTCATATACAAAAACTCACCAGCCATCGAAGACTCCTCAAAACCTTCTCTCATGAAGGCACTTCACTTCAAGTGGATGCCAGCACTATTACAAACTGGTTTGAGGAGCATGATGACGGCAATCAGTGGATTGATTCCACTATTGCATACAGATCTTGAGGAAGGCTTGCCTCTGTCGGCCTTGCCTCTGGATCGGTAGTATGCGAAATGGCTCTAATCGAAGTCCAAATCATCGATGACAACGGATTTAAGATCACCCCTTCGTTTTCAGAACGGGCCACCATCAAGCCTGAAGAGCCGGGATCGATCAGGCTATCTGGGCAAGCCATGCGGAATTCTGCTACTCTATATACAAATATTTATCCAACCCCCGTGACGAAGCCAATCAACCATAAAACTGGATTCATCGACGGAATTCCCCGCTATATTCAACCATGAACTGAGGTCCAACAACTCAGAGCAGAGAATCCGGGTTGATCCCGCCACAGCCTAGTGCCTCTCAGTTTTCTTCCTCCTGCATCTCTCAGCTCGCTATTCAATACACCACTTATCATCCTACCCTTACCTCACCAATATGCCTATCCGGAGATCTGTGGGTCGCAGGCGTCGTCCTCGAGCCTCACGGGGACGCGCTCGTACCCGTTATAGCATGGCCAGCGACCCAAATGAGAATGCTACAGCGGCTGACTGTACCGACACTGATGATGACCCTCTGCCTACCACCGAGTACGATTCCGGCTCACTTGCGGATGACGTCGCGGATGACAGTGACCTGGGCTTACTTGGGGAGGCGCTTATCCCACCTGAGAGCGGATGGACCACAGATAATCCAATTACAGTACGGACGTGGGCGTCCGACGTTGGATCTGGGGCGAAGTAGCCGACGTCATGAGAAATGAGATTTTCGAGATGGCTCACGGCGAGGGACACCTCGGTTTTCACCGTGCATGGCAGAAGATGCGCGGCTTCGTCGTACATAAGGGAGCCAAGAAGCTCCGTGAGTACATTGACCAATGCGACGAGTGTAAGAAGAACGCTGTTCCACGCCACAAGCCATACGGCTCACTCCAGCCAATCCTGGCACCCCCTATACCCTTCCATACTTTGACAATCGACTTCGTCACTGGGTTGCCCCGGACGAAGAAAGGATTTGACGCCGTTGCAATCTATACTTGCAAATCAACGAAGCGTATCGGTTCTGCGCCCGGAAAGAAAACCTGGAAGGGCTATGACTGGGCGGCAGCAATCCTGTACGATCTGCAAAAAGGCGATTGGGGTATTCCTGTCGTGTGGATTTCGGACCGCGATAAGCGATTTATCGAGGGCTTCTGGAAAGGCCTTTTTACTGCCCTGCGTACTAAGCTACTGTATACTGCAGCGTACCACCCCTCAGCCGATGGACAATCTGAACGGTCAAACCAAACTGCCGAAATCTGGCTCCGACACTGGCAGAACTTGCACCAAAACGTTGATTGGGATGAAGGCCTAGCGCCTATGCAAGCTTCGCTCAACGCATCCAAAAACGTTTCTACGAGCGAATCGCCTCATAAGCTTATGTTCGGCGTCGAGTTGCGTATGCCGTGGAATCTCTTGCGGCAGGCCTTCGTTGGATCTCCCCAGGCCGAGCGCCAGGACGCGGATGAATGCGCCAAGTACGCGGCAATGGTCATGAAACGCCGGTACGATGACAAGCATAAGCCTATTTTTTTCAATAAGAACGACTACGTCTACTTGCGCCTCGCGCAAGGAGCAGAACCAGGATATGTCCTACCCTCCCGCGACATCACACGCAAGCTCACACAACGCCAATATGGCCATCACAATCAAATACTTGGGAATGGGATTCATTGTTTAGAGCACGCAGTCCCGCTCGAAAAACATGGAAAGGAAGCTCGGTTGTCCAACGTCTTAATGTCACGCCCTCCTGCGTGACTGGAAAGACATGTCCCAGTCCTTCGGTGCCCGGTTCCAATACCCCTTGACCACGTCGCTAAATATTCTCCTGGAATGCCTGGAGAGACGGATATAAAGAAGCAACTCATCAACACGGCTATATGATATGGACTGCGCAAGAGCCATGGATGACTTTCCCGAGGAAACCGGAGGAGGGAGAAAGGAAGCACCACAATCCATGTGGGACATTCATCAAGATGTCGTCGCCAATGTAAATGGCTCTTTTCGCCGCAGAGGTTGCCTATGTTGAGGACTTGATCGGTATAGCTACTTTTCTCTTCCTCGCCTCCTAGTCCTACAACTCCATAATTGGAGTAATCTCTCGCTCGCTTCCATGCTATACCAGAGGAAGAAGATAAATGCGGAATCGAATTGTCTACCCTTCAGACTCGAGGATCTTGGCGACTGGTTTATCCCTTCGGCAGGTTCGTGGCAGCACTGCCCAGGTACTAGCTGGCTGGTATCGGGATGATACGCAAGAAACACATGCTGGCTCTGCAACATACCCTGGTAGAGGCAGAGTTATCATATCACAGGACGAAGAAGATAATTTTCTTCTCATCGTTAACTTTGGATACCTTGCGTGTCACAGCTAGCTTAGTCATACTAGCTTAGTTAGTAGCCCCGCCAAGGTGGCTCACAATATCATCAACTTACTTCCCCCCAATGAGCTTACTGCTACATTTCGCCAGCATTTTATGCTGCGCTTGTGCAGGGACAGTTCGGAAGTTCCTTCGAGCAAATCCCCATGTCCATTTTCGCTGTTTGTATTCCATTTGTTCTATTGGTCAACGCCTGGACTAGGCTTCCTGGAAGCCTGATGTTCGGCATCTCCATCCCGCGAACGGTCGACGCGAATGTCAACATATACACCATAATCTCCTGGTGTCTGGTTTCGGCAGAAAGAAATCCAGCAACTTTTAGAGAAAAGCATAGTGGCTCTAGGGCTACTTTCACCAATGAATGTCTGTTCCAAATCATGTCAGGAAAACCACATCAAACACCACCCAGATCTTGCAAAAACACATTACAAAGGCAATGGAGGCGGGTCCAACTGCGCAAAGACGAAAGCTGCTACTATCACAAAAGAGACGGTAGTTCTGTGCGCCGGCTTGGCCATACTTCGGGAGCGGCCAACCATTGGGATATATGTACGATGTAGTCAGCTGCATGACGATCTGGCCTCGTACTTGCCCGATTCGTACTTCCCCCATCTGCACCTTCTGCTTCTGGTGGAATCGCTCTTTCCATATTTTGCATGGTTTGCAGAAGAAGAAGACCGCACAAAACCAGGAGAATGCAGCCTGTAGATAGTTTTCTTTTCTTCCTTTCCCTGTACTTAGTATCTTGATGAAGATGCACTCGTTCTCTTGAATCGAACTGGCAAGTCGCAAGCTTAGGCCTCAATCTAATGTCGCGCGTGCGCAGTTACCCTTCGAGATCTAGTCCAATACGTACTTTTGATGATTGAGATTGATTTCTCATTTCGGTATCTTGCTTGACAGACAGAAGTGTATGTTGTACATGGCAAGGAGCCACTAATCTTTTTTTGGCCTGTTACCATCTCATCTAGTTAGCTGCTTGCCTTGTTTCTTTTCTGGCGATGTCTTTGCACGCACCCTAGGTTGTGGCAAGGCTGAGTAGGATGACTAGGGTTGACATGCTGTAGCATCAGCCATATTCTAGCTTCTAGCCAAGGCCTATATTCTATTATTGTGGCTGTGCATGGCTGTGTGTACCTATGACTGATATTGGAGTAAACCTTGGAATATTAGACTATGTTGTATGCAGAATGAATCACCGTCAAGATGAGACAGAATGAGTCAGTAGAAATGAAGTAACGGTACATAGTCTGCCATACTATCTTCCATAGTAAAATAAGTACCGGTACATATTTCCAACCCACCAACTCGCCTCTGCGGCTCCGGCGGGGCAAACTCAGCGAAGCCTCTGATTGGCTCGAGCTTTTGTTCTTTTTTCAGTTGGATCGCACGTCTCTGCCAAATTATTTATCTCGGCTTCATTCTGCAAATCCTAGACTCGATCCTTGAATTCCCTAATTCCAGATCACAGTTTCTGTTTCTGTTGATCTTGCATCTGCTAGCTTTGCGCCTTTCGCTACCCCGCTCCTCACCGCACACTTTTCCCACTCTGCTCTTTGCAGCATCTTCTGATACTCTAACCATTATGGCTGTTCGCGCGCAATTCGAGAACTCGAACGAGTAGGATCCCCCAAACGCAAAGAACGAACGCTCGGGAGCTGCGGCTGACGGTTTCCTTCTAGGGTCGGCGTTTTCTCTTGCCTGACAAATGCCTACGCTATCGTTGCGGTTGGTGCTTCGGAGAACTTCTACAGGTGTGTCGTTCAGATATTCAAAGGGTGTGGGATTGGGACTTGGGACTGGCATGGATAGGGATGGTGGTGCTAAGGCATATCCAGTCACTGCCAATGCTGTGCCAGTTCAAATCTTAATCTCAATCCCTAGCCTCTACCCCAATCCACCCAGGAAATACCACTAACACTCAAATGCAGTGTCTTCGAATCCGAACTCCAAGATGTCATTCCCATCTGCCACGCAACCATCGCCGGAACCCGCATTGTCGGCCGTCTAATCGTCGGGTGAGTCGGCCAAAGCGAGTTCAAAACGAACAGCCTTTTTTTTTCCTGTCAGGAAAGGAAAATTTATCAAGAAAAACACAAATGCTAATAATATCTCGCTTTAGTAACCGCAAAGGTCTCCTCGTCCCCACAACCACCACAGATCAAGAATTGCAACACCTGCGCAACACGCTTCCAGCCGAAGTCAAAATCCAACGCATAGAAGAGCGCCTCTCCGCGCTTGGCAATGTTATCTGCTGCAACGACCACGTCGCAATCGTGCACCCGGATCTGGAGCGTGAGACCGAGGAGATGTGAGTAGGAGTCCAGCGCTCATAACGCATTCATCCATCCCAAACTTCCTTCCTTGTATTTTTCTTCCAAAACTAACATATCTTCTTTCCTAGCATCGCCGACGTCCTCGGCGTAGAAGTCTTCCGCCAAACAGTAGCCGACAACGTCCTCACAGGCTCGTACATGGCCCTCTCAAACCAAGGCGGAATCGTGCACCCCAAGACCTCAATCCGCGACCAGGACGAGCTCTCCTCGCTCCTGCAAGTCCCCCTCGTGGCCGGCAGTGTGAACCGCGGCTCTCCCGTCGTCGGCGCCGGCATGGTCGTCAACGACTGGCTCGCCATCACCGGTCTCGACACCACAGCCACCGAGCTGAGCGTTATCGAGTCCGTGTTCCGACTCGGCGAGATGGCGCCCGGTGGCGCCGCCGGGGCTGGTGTCAATAAGGATAGTATTGTGGAGAGTTTCTACTAGATTTTTGTCTCTTGCAACTTTTTCTGCTGAGCTCTTTACGGTACATGGTCCTGTTCTTATTTTCACGCTGGAATGATTTTTTGATTTCAAAGTTACTGGCAAAATTCCTTTTGGTTTTTTTGGGGGGGCCCCTGTTCGGCTCTGTGTTCTCTGCTCTCTGTTCGGTCTGATGGGTTTTTCTTTGGGAGTCTGTAATGCCTGTGCTTTGCATATACTCGAATGAATTATGCATGATGGATGGAGTGTGTAGTATCAAAAAGATTTTCTAAAATTAATCGAGATATAGATGTTGACACTTGAGCATATCGATATCGATCATGATGGTAGTCTTGTGGACTTTTAGATATCCGTCTAGAGGTATAGATCTCCTAAAAGACAAACTTACAGCTCAAGATAGGCTGAATTGATGCAAACTATGATAGTGGCACTTGGGCTCGGGGGTATTGTCGACAGCATAGAAAGCAATAGAAAGCAAAAAAAAATAAAAAAGGTAAGAAAGGCACAAAAAGAACACGGTAGAAGCAAAAGTAATGCAGGTTACTGAGATATCAGTTTCAATCCCTCCATTTTCTTCCGATTCTCTCGCTTTTTGACTCGCTTTTGGGTATTGATGCAGAAGCACAAAATAAGACAAGACGCGCAGGAGTTGCCTATACCTCCATGGCAACGTCGACTCCAGCGCCCGACTCAGCTTTCGGAGATGAAGCATTGTCTCCGGTGTTCCCCATGCTAGTATCGCCATCGCCATATTCTCTAGGGAGATCTGCTGGAGGGGGCGGAGGAGGAGGCGGTGGGGGTGTAGATTTCTGTCTTTTGGAAGGAGAAGCGGCTCCGTCTTCAGCACCGTCGACATTCAAGACTCCGTTTCGCTTGCGTTTGAGAGACGCGTCATCGTCTTCCGGGGAGAACTCGCAGACGCACCCGCGACAGCTTCATCGTCACCTGTGCTAAGAACCTCGCTTCCGGGGTTTGGGGTGGCGTCCTGCGACTTCTCGCCCTCGTGCTTCTCGCGATCCACGTATTTGGCTGCCGCCTTGCGGAAGAAGGTCTTGCAGTAATTTTTGACGGTTTGCTGGTGCTTCGCGGAGATCTTCGCGGTAGGGTCCTTGACGCGATTATTTTTGTAATCGCTTTCAACGAGCTTTTTCGCGGTCTATTAATGAGAATGTCAGCAAATTGAAATCGAGAAAGAATCGAAAGTGAGGGCCATGAGCTTACCTCCTTAGCAAATCGTTTAAGATGATGGTCGGGGATCTTATGCTTGTATTGATCCACCACAGGCTTGATATGCGGGAAAAGCTGTGCTATGTTAGTCCAGTTATATCTCGTGTTTTGCGTGAATACTCACAGTGTTCTCGTAGATTCTCTTCTGTTTCTCCAATGGAAGCTTCCTCCACTTCTCTCCATCTTTATGTCTTTTCTCCGGTTGATCAGCGGAAGGCCGAGGAGTCACGGGCGTATCAGTTCGGTGCTCGGAGGGTGTGTCCTCCTGGGTGTTCATAATCCCATCAATGATACTCTGCAATGCCAAGTTCTGTTGATTTTTGGCAGGCTGACCTGGCGCAGGAGTAACAGGAGTAGCAGGCAACGTTGGCCGTTCCCATGTGGTTTTACCCGATGCAGAGTAGTAGTAAACGCGGCCATCTGCCTCCGCAGTATACCATCCCTCAGGCAATGGCCGAGGGCCACGACGGTTGGGTTGTCTGGACCGCTGAGGACCTCGGTCTCTTCGTTGCTGCACTGGTCCACGAGGAGCATCGTACACAGGAGATGGAGAGCGAGTAAGAGATCGCTGGCGCTGCTGTTGTCCAGTTTCGCGGCGCTCGAACTGGTTGATTGCCTGCTTCGCGTCCTTGCCGCGTTTCATGCGCGGGATTCGGTAGGCGACTTCCAGACCAGACCAGCTCTCGAGAAGGGCGGCCGCTTTCTTCGCGACTCGCTCATCATCGCAGGTCGTCAACGGCCGGATGTTCGTCTCAATCTTAGAGTCCTGGATCTTGTTCCGGGTGAGTCGCGGGAACCCGTCGAGGATGTTCAAGATCTGCAGAACCACGTTCTGATCATCCTTCCATTGAGCGAGCTGGGAGTTCAGGATCTGGTATCCATGCATTCGGACCACGCGATTGCGAACGCGTTCGTCGTCACAGCGCTGGATACGGCCTAGCAGTTTGACCGCGATCCACTTCTCCTGGCACTGAACAAGAGCCGCCATGACCTTGGTCACACCATCCTCATCCAGCGACTTGGGCTGCACGCTGTCCACATACTCCTCGTCGTCCTCTTCCATCTTCTTCTTCTTGGGGCGTTTCGCCACCACGGTATCCCAACCATCTGCCTCGTCAATGCCAAGAGCCTCGATAGTTGCATTGGACAGCTTGGTCGCACGCTCAGTCTGAGTGCGTCCACCGATGAATCCCGTGCACATTGGCTCCCCACAATAGCAGGGCTGGGGGTCGGCACCGTATCGATCAACATTGTAGTTGAAAACCAGCTCCTCACCGGCCTGAACAGCGCGTTCAGCGAAGATTCCCATCCGTAGCTTCTCGCCCACAACCCATTTGTCAACATAGCAGTTGGGATTGCACGAGTGATTGCAGAATCGGCCCAGGTTGCCTCGCTTGGTCGCATCGACAAACTCGCCCTTGTTCAAGGACATGAAGTAGAAGTGCTTAATGCCCTCCTCATCATATTGTCTCATGCGCTTTCGAAATTGCTGCTCTCCCACGACCTCACCGACATATTCGTAAATCAATTCGCCCGGATCGAGATTCTTTTCCGCGCGCAATCCGAAACCCTTTTTTTCTGTTTTGATGACGGCCACCGGTGCGAACTGTCTTTTTTGAAACCGCTGGTTTTGGCAGTCGGAGCCACAGCCGCAGTCGCCCGCACATTCGATCTTGGTCGCGCGATTGATACAATCCGAATCCTCGCCACATGCGATATTTTGACCAATCTTCGGATCTACAGAGTGGATCAGTGATATGCTCGTGGAGGTTCCATCAGGCCGGGAATCGGGCAAGAAGACAGCGAGGCTACTCGAAAACCAAACTTACCCCACTCTTCAGCGCAATCACATTCCATGGCATGTTCGGTGTAGCCCATGTATTTGTTGGCGTAGGTACAGCCGGGGATCTGTTCAAAGGTGGCGAGCGCATCCTGGGTGCTATCTGGCAGGTGCGTGTACAGCGGCGGAGGTCGCGACGCGACTTTTTGCGACGAGCTGCGAGACAGCTTGAGCGGTTGGCCCGGTTCCCGTTTGAGAACGATGTCGCCGACGTTTTCCTTCATTGTATGGGATGGGTCGGAGTTGGGGGAGGACTCTTTTTTCGGAGGGAGAGGAGATCGAGATGAGGTACGCGACTCGCCGTTTTTCAAATGAATGCCGTTTACCGGAGAGTCCCGCAGCATTTTGGCAGGAGCCTCTTCAGAGTCCGCGTGGCCATGGGCAGACATGACAACACGGACTACGATTGGAAGATATGGAAAGAGAGAGAGAGAGAGAGATAGAGGAAGAGGGAGAAGAAAATAAAGCAGAATACGAAGTTCGGGGACGATTCTGCCAGGATATGCCCTCGGGAATCAAGGGGGTTCCAGAGCGGTCAAGGTAAGAAACAATCTCATTGATAAAAATCTCCTAATTTGACTGAAATCGAAGCTATTGTCATTTTCGGTGTCTCACCGCCTTGAGCCTACTCTCACTGTCTTGTATAGACCTGAATCATCTCGGTTCACCAATGGTGGTTGTATGTTGTATAGGTGGTATAGGTGGTATAGTGGTGTGGTTTTCACTTCCCACTCAGGCTCATAGAGAGCATACCTGGAATAGGTATGGACCAACTCTGGTAGAGTAGTGGGAGAGTGACCATAGTCATTCCTCAATCCCAATTGTGGTTTAACATCTATGTGGTGATTTCCACACGGGAACTGTGACAGGGTTGTTCAAGGTCAGCATAAGCCTAAAGTGATATAGATGGAAACGAAGAAAGACCAGAAAAGGGGAAATGTAAGAAAATCCAAAAGCGTGAAAGTTATGAAATCGATTGGAGGAGAAAGCAGGAAAGGCGCGTCTGCATGTGTGTTGTTCGTCAACGTGGAAGTCTGTGCGTTTCAAACTGGTTTAGTAGATGGATTACATAGATTACGGGGATTACATATCAGATACACTGTATCATGATACTGTTCCTGATAATACCAGGTACAATACGCATGGGATACCGATGTGATATCAAATGTGATATTGTAGGGCTACCTGCCTCAGGCTGTCCTTCTATATAATCCCGTGCTTCTTCATCTTCTCTTTTCTTCTTCGTCTTCTGCATCTCCACCATCTTCACCTTTCCCCCTAATCAATTACCTGTATTTTACCAAGAACCTCATGGCTGCATCTCGGCGGAGTCCGCCTCTCCACTCGGCTCATCTCTGCCAATCGTTCTGGCCCCATTTTCATCAGAACCCGCTGCATGACAGACGCGCTTTTTTTCTCTGTACGATCGCCCACTCTAACCGCCCCTGAGGCTAGCTTCAAACAAAATCATTTTTCACTGCATTTTCTGCATTTTCTTGGGGCGTACCAACGTCCCGGGCCCATGTTGGCACCTATCAAATCGCATTCTCGGCTCCATGATTCCACTCTTTGCTGGAGAAGACCCGACGAAACCAAAATCATGCACTAAAATTGCCCCCAAAAAAAGAAAATATAACGCTTCGTCAACTGTCCCTTGGTTCTGGAACTGCCAGGGCCAACCGTTTCCCGAACCAACGATGCAATTCGGCGAGATCTAAGCCTATCTTATACATTATATTGCCTGGGCATTCCCAGCCCATACAACCCTATGCAAAAGACCTCATCTGTTCGATACAATGCAGCCCCCACTCCATTCAACCCCTCGATTGTACTTTCGGAGGAATCAGAAATCCAATCTCCCCGCTTCCCGGTCTTCTTAGTGGTAATTTTGCCTTTTTCACGTTCTTCGAAACTCTTCTGGAAAACAATATGAAACTTGGCCCGGCTGAAACACCCCCATTTCTATTCACCTGTTGGTATACTTTACCAGATTCTTCTAACCTGTACTGTAACACTCTCCAGAAAGCATCGTCCCTGCAGCTTCCCTCCCGAACGCTGGTCTCCTGCGCGATCCCGGCTGCTCAAGTCCGTTTGGCTAGAAATTCTTCCTGGAAAAAATCCCAGAAAAAAAAATAAATTGGGGATTTTGCATGGAGTTTGGTTTGGCTGCTCTTTTTTCATTTTCTTTGGCTACAAAGCCTTCAATTGTCAGATCACTCGTTTCCCTCTGTCATCCCTTTTGTTTCGTCTCCGCGTGGAAGGATATGGGGACATAAGACATCCTCTCGTTCTCTGGCGCGTGTCTTTTGACTGAATTTTTTTCTTTTTTAATTCTTTCTCTCTCGCCCTCTTCGCTTTTCCTCTCGGACATAAATGAGAGATCAATTGATCTGGATTGTGTATCACGACCCTGACGCCGTTCGCTGTCCTGTTTCCGGGATCATCTGGGAGGCTTTCTTTGTTTTGGTTTTTCCTTCTTACTTTCTTTCACGTTATATTTCTTTTCTTTTCAGGGGAAAGGGAAGCCGGCTATAATCCGCTTCCATGGTCTGGATATGTCGAATCTATCTGATAGGCCATGGACCGAGGAGGACAAGGTATGCACATTCTTTAGCCGATGTGAATCTGATGCTGACCAAGAACTAGTACACTCTGCTCACCGAGATCCTCAAGAAAGCTGGATTTCCTTCCAGCTATCTAGTACGCATGATTAAAGAATATGGGATTACTCCCAACTGGGAGCATATTCCCCTTCCTCAAGGTATTATCATCCAATTGCCGGTCAAAGAAAGAGAAAGAGAAAGAATAGCTTGATCAATATCAACATGGCGCTAACACCTGCCCCGGTCAAGGCCGTTCACTCAGCTCGTGCAAAACGGCCTATCTCAATATGGTTCAGCAGCCCGTGCACCCTCCAACACAACCAGTGGCTTCATTCCCACCACCATCCGATATGAACGGCCCACCAGCCCCAATGGACCCTAGCACTATGCGCAAGCGGCCATTGCATCCTTCCGACAAGCCAATCCCTCGTGCAATCCAACCAAGGCCACCAGCCAGCACCGCCTCCTACAGCAGCGAAAGCGGCGCATCAGCCCAGCTCTCCCCGAGACTAGATGTCGCCCCCGGCGAACCACCCCGGAAACGAGGACGCCCAAGCAAAGCAGAGACTGAGCGACGCAAGCTCCTAGCCGAGGCCCGTGGTGAAACTTACCCAGCCCCCCGACGGTCAGGGTGGTCTCGCAGAATCAAAGTCCCTTCTTCACCGACCAGCCCCGCGGCAGGCCCATCGCCTACACCATTCCCGCCGGCACCTCAAGCATTTCACGGACCCAAGCCAAGCCCAGCCCCAACTCTCTACGACACTCCAACCATGCACTCAGCAGTTTTACCACCTGGCCCCGGTCCCGCGCCAAATGACGAGCGCCGCGATATGCCACCCCGCATGAATATCAACATGCGTGAACTACCCCGGCCCACAGAGATGGTCCATCCCCTCCCTTCACCACATGCCTTACAACTAGGCCCTCCAGACGCCTTCCCTAGATTCAGCAACCCAGCCGAGCGGCCCTACAGCTTTGCAGCAGACCGGTTCTCCCCGTCAGACAGTAGTCGGCGCGATTCGCTCACTCGGCCTGACCAGCTAGCACCGTACTCGGAACGAACGAATACGACTCAAGCCGAGAAACCTCCACGATGACCATTGATTTTGATACCTTTTTTATCGTCATTTTCATTTTCGTTTTTCTTCGATCACAGTCTGGGTTATTTTCGACTTTCGATTTCAGCCTTTGTTTTTTGAGGCCCAAGGGCCATGAATGAATGATAAAGCCATTGATGAACAATAGACAGCGTTCTCGTGTTGTGTTTATTGTGCGCGGTTTTTCTCCAAGCTCTTCAAGCGACCCCTTTCAACATTTCCGACTTTTCCTCTTCGACAATTCAACACCCTCTCATTTTGCCCATGTGTCTGCCAATCTAGGTACAATCTACCTAAGGTCAAATATATCGAGGGAAATACTTCTCTTTTCCTTCTCTCCTTGACAGTGACCTTCATACATCTATTGATGCGTCCACGAGTTCCCCACGTTCGATGAGGATAATGCTTTCATATTATTGATACTCGATTTCCTATGATTGAATCTTCACGCCATTGCGTCCCTAGTTCAAGCAAGCGAGACTTCCACTGCTTTCCTTCTACTCCCGCTTTCCATTCGTCTCCTAGGCACACATTCTCAATTGTGAAGCCTACCCCAAGCCCCACGACCCAAGACAAGACAAGACGTTTACGCCAATTGATGCCCTCCATGCCTCGCATCTTTCTTTTTATTTTCTATCTCGATGTCATACCTTCTATTTTTCTTCTATCTGACATTATACCTTCTGCTTTCTGCTTTCTGCTTTTTCTTTCTCCCTCCAGCCCAGCCCAATGTCTAGCGTGCTATGCATTTGATGATGATGATGATGATGCATTATGTCTATTGCTACTACATGGCGATGGTGGTTCTTTGAGCCTTTCAATTTTCTTGCTCAAGGCATGTTTACCCTGTATTTTATCCTACTACTTCTACTTTTGATATTGATGATGTTTTGGTTCCCTGTTTTGAATTTGGCTGTTGGCTTTTTTGTTTATTCCCTTCTATCTCGACTCTCCTTATAGGATGATGTCTTACACTCTTTGTCCTAGTTTATAATGAATTCAGAGTATTTAATATCACACATATGTCTCTCTGTTCTCGTTCTTGAGTCTGTATTGTATTGCAAGTTAGACATAGTTTTTGCTAATGTATAATGAATTTCGAATATAGATCTTCACACCATCGTATATCTAACGGTTTGTAGTCTATCAGAGTCCCGATTGAAAGAATTGAGAGAAAGATATGCAGGTGCTCGTATAATGGAAAGAGGTACTTGAACTAACTCTCAGACTCAGACAGTGTATCAGTTCACTACGTATGCTAAATTGAACCACACACTATGTACGAATGGATGGACGGACATCTGGCCTAGCGGTGTCGTTGGCGACGTTGGCGCAATGCCACTATGGATCCCCGTCCATCCATCCTCAGCTTGAGTGCCGTTTGATCTCAAGTTGCCGGATCGCCTCCTGGCGATGACTTTTTTATTTTTTTATCGGGGCCTTGGAGTCTAGAAACGCGTTTTCTGTATTTTATGGAGTTTCACAGGCCATACTTCGTGATGGTGCCCGCCATGGTCACCGCTATCACAAGCATTCCAATAAGGATTCACGAAAATGCTCTCTTTAAAAATGTTTGCCATGTGTATGCTAAAGGCAGTGCATATGCCTTGAATATAACGCTATCTCTATACAAAGAACCCAAGCTTCACACAATTCTATCCAAACAACACCTCCTATCACTCTGCACCATCAGACTTCCCACGAACTCGATCAAGAATCCGCCGCAGCTGGGCCTTGGAATCTTTCCCCTCCGTAGACGACACACCTGTCGCCTCTAGCGAAGACGACTCGGGCTTAGGTAGAGCTTGGGATGAGACGGACAGACGTTTCGGAGGATGAGGGTGAAGCTCGCGGTTCTGCGAGGAATCTCTATCTTTACTTCCCTCCCCACCCTGCTCCTCCAACTCCCCGGCCTGTCTTTTCTGCAACATCTGCGAGCGCACCGCGTTAACGGCATGCCCGAAGCCTAGGGATGTTCTCGGCAGAGAAAAAGGAGTAAACTCGTTCCCAGTTTGAAGATCCAACTCCTTCTCTTTGGCAAGTTTCACCACTTCGTCGCTGTTTTTCTCAATGACGCGAGTCAGGTACACCTTCGGACCGGTATCGCGGTCTTTCAGGTTGTGCTTTATGCGGTCTAGTTCCTTCCTGTACGCTGTTTCGTAGATATTGAAATCTGCAGCGCCGGGAGATTCGCTGACGAATTGTACCGGCTCATCGTCCTCCATCTGGTCAGAATGATCCATCGAATGTTCCGACGCTTGGAGAATGGACCCCGGATCGCCACTAATTTCCGTACCAACCGCTTCCGGCTGCGAGGAGCCGGTGTATGTAGATGGTCCAATGAAGAGGTAGGGAAACTCCTCCTCAAGTGGATCACGGGCATGCCCTCTCGTCCCCTCTAAGCTGCGCTTAGTTCTACCCGAGCTTGCTCGCGAAAGAGGGATATAGGGTGATCCCGATTGAGAGTGGGGCAGGGCTTCGTGACCGATATCCGGTTGAGCCGATCCCCAGCTGCGGATCGAGCCGGAGTCTTTACGCTCGGGCTCGAACACGCCGCTGGGTCTTTTGCTGCTGTTCGGGCTGTACTCCGGCCGGGATGAAAAACTGGCCGAATCGCTAGACCCGAAACCTCCGGAATCGTCTCGGAGTCCGGCAAAAGGTCGCCGGCCGAAGGTTTTGCGTACACCTGCACTTAAGTCATGGCCATCATGTGTTTGTGGAGCCGCTCCCACAGCCGGGAAGGGTTCGTCTGGGTCCATTTCCATTGGTGGCTCGACAAAATAGGCATCGTGATCGCCGCCTAGAATGCTCTTACCGAACGTACTTTCAATGGGGGATTGTGGTTTGCCGGGATCTGTTAGTCGCTTGAATCTTTTGACCGCTTTCACCTGGGCCTTGTTAATGGATATACTATCGAACGAGGAATGTAACTTACCACGGTCATAAGATTTCCCATGTTTGTTGTAATAGCCGAGTTCATTTCCTCCTCTGTCGGCGGCTCGACGGGTTGCGATGTGTTCTCTTCAAATGACAGCAAAGGATCCGTCCCATCCTTCGTTACCCAGGGATGTTCCTGTTGAATCTGGTCAGCATGGGCAAGCAGTGTAATTGCGATTGACTCACTCGTAAACCAAACATGTCGATCCGTTTCTCTGGATCTTTCTCGAGAACCCGTTGCATCAGATCTTTGAATACTTCATCTGATTCTTCTTCATAGTCCACGGGATCTCCCCTGATACTATCATATAGCTCGAAGATGCTCTGCTTCTCAAATGGCAGCTTTCCATATCGCAGACAATATAGCGTTACTCCCATAGACCAGATATCCGTCGCCCGTCCGGATACATCGCCATGTTTGACCACGCACAGCTCTGGTGGGAGGAATGCTGGTGACCCAGCTGACTTGCCAGTGAACATGTTTGAATCTTTTTCAAACATCTCCGATACACCAAAGTCGACCACTTTCAGCATATCGTCGTTGGTAACCAGACAGTTGTCCGGTTTTATATCTCGATGGACAATGCCCTGCGAATGCAGATACTCGATTCCCAAGATCAGATCACGGAACCAACATCGACATTGCTCGTCATCGTATGGGTCTGCTCTCTCTTCCAGCCCGACCTTCATGACGACACCCTTCTTGCACATTTCCATCACCATATACAACGAGTCCTCTGTCGGATCGTCCAAGACTTCGATTAATGACACCAGATTGTTGTGGTGCAGTTTCTTCATGATTGCGATTTCCTCCTTGATCAGATATAAAGGATTCTCTTCGAGCTCTTTATCGTCACCGGAAGGATGTCGATGTAATGGTGAGTTGAACTCCGTTCCTGGCCGAATCGGACCTCGCGGTCTTCGCAACAGATGCGACTGCGCACGTTTCCTTAGTCTAGACTTGGAGAATTCTTTGACTGCCTAAATTCACAGATAGTTCATCTCACAGTTAGCATGTCCACTTCCCATCATATCCCGCAGGTTCGTGCTCATACATATTCATTGCCAAACTGATCTGCAGCCAGATGGACAGCCCCAAACGATCCACGTCCGATCTCCTGTTTGATCACATATTGGTTGATGCGATGTTCCGCAGTACCGTCGTCTTGGCTCGTGTAATACTCGGAGCGGGCGTCCAGTGTTTCCTAGTCCGCGGTATCAGTTGTCCGAAGCTGTCATAACGGCATTGAGAGACTGACCTTCACCGGACGCCTTGCTCTTGGGTTTCGTCGTCGGTGCCTCCCAGTACTATCATAGGATGCAGAAGACCTAGTTGCAGAAGGGCGTCAGTGAAAATCAATCTTCCGCTGTTGTTTCATAGCGAAACTCACCCAACTCTGCTCGCTTGGGGGCGCGCATCGTTCACCCCCTCCAGTGAGTTGGTAGAGGGCTCTGCGGAGACATCCGACATAGGGGTTGCCATTGCCTGATTTTCATCCATTGAAATACACTTATCGTCAAGCACTGGTAGGAGACGTGTGGGGTAATGAGGAAGTTCGAGCGGGGGTTTCGACGTGGAAGCGGATGGTCAGCCTTACGAGGCCCTCTTTGTGGGGATTAGACAGAAGCGAATAGAATAAATGATACTAAGCCCTATGTACGGAAGTCAAATTAGAGAAAATTAGAGAAAATCCCGGTCGAATCGCAAACGCCGAAGAAATCCTAGGCTGCTCCTTTTTGATATGGGCTTTTGTTATCGATAGGGGATTTCACCGCCTGTCAGCGTTGGAACTCCCTCGAACATCAACAACAACTTGTTTCAGGTCACGCTATACACAATGGTCGTCTACTCGTTCTACATCTTTGATCGGCATGGTAAACACGCTTTATATAATGGATTCATCTTTATATACTAACTGCGATCCAGCGGAATGCATCTACAAGCGTCGCTGGCTTCCACGCCCGACCTCCATCGTGGGGAAGTCCCGGTCTAACACAGTCACCGACGCACCACCGACCGGTCTCGGCCAGACAGTGCGCTCGACAGACGATGATTCGAAGCTGGTTTTCGGCACGGTATTCTCGTTGCGGAATATGGTGCGCAAGCTAGGGGGTGAAGAAGACAAGTAAGACTGCCCCTGAAGCAAGCCAGCCGGGTGCTGGCTTTTAGACGGACGGACGAACCCGATGCTAACCGCAACTAGCTTTGTGTCATTTACCACCAGCCAATACAAGCTTCACTACTACGAGACACCGACGAATACCAAGTTTGTCATGCTGACGGACCTCAAGAGTCCTAGCATGCGCATCGCGCTGCAACAGATCTATATCAATCTGTTTGTGGAATACGGTTCGTGTGATTTATGGATCTCGTTTGGCAGGTTTGGATAGTGCTGACATATTTCGGTCTGTTTAGTGGTTAAGAATCCTCTTTCTCCGACCGAGCATCCCGGCGGTGTGGGCGTGAACAACGAGTTATTCGAGGAATCATTGGAGCAGTTTGTGGTACGTACATTTTAGTTCTGGCATGCTGCCTTTGTTGTTGACTTGTGTGTTCTGATCTGGTAGCAGACTCGAGTTCTGTCATGATATCGAACTGCGCATGCCTCATGGAATCTGGGGGCCAGTTCGCGCGAGAAAGTCTAAGTGAAGGAAGAGAAAGCGACAGGATCTCACCGCTGGGACTTTCGAGGCTAGCATATACGAATCCGGTATCTCGAAGGCGTGAGAGCGGCATAGCTGGCACACACCGCAGCGGACTCGCCCGTTGTCAAGGATACTGTGCTACGGGCACCTGCATGCAACAGCACATTGACGAGAAATGAGATTACCGGAACACAGCACCGAAGCCAAGCACGACAGGGTTATTCATACCGCTTTTTCATGTGTGACTGCCATTCAATGAGACCGGTTTCCTTCCCACGTGGCATCTCCAGCGCCGCTAGTACGCTGTACGCTGTACGCTGGGGAAATGACGGTGCGGAGTTGGCCCGGGGGCGGCCCGCAGATAGCTCGGCTTCGCATATCAAGTGCTATGAACTAGGAACGCTGAACAGAGCTATTTGTTACTGATGTTCGGGGACAGTCGGAAGAATCGATTACTGCTGATATAACGCAATATCCATGTGAATTGTCTCACTACAAGTTTCCGGTCATTAAAATGCCTGTTTATAATAAACCCGGGGTATAGATCGTATAAATCAAAGAAATCCCGCAGCCACAACGACGCCATGAAAAAAGTCCGAATTAGATCCGGGTCTAGAGCGCTAAGCTACTCTTAATCCGAACAGCTATAGCCAAGCAGCACCGCCAAGAGTCAGCTTTCCCAACCGGCCCAACGTGGCTCGTGCGTCTGCTTCGGCATGGAGGAGCTGACCAGCCGATAGGTGCAGCCTCGAGAATCAAGTTCGAAGATAGATCATACGACAATAATTGGATCTCGCAATTGCTTTTTCCACCCACCGCGCAAAGAAAAAGCAAAGCTCATTGCATATCGCAACGGAAAAGAAAACCCAGATACCCACAGACAGCTCCCAGCTCCAGGCCAGATCGTCCACATCCTGCATCCTGCATGACTTGGCCAAAGCACAGACGTCCACACAGACAGGTTTAGCACAACGTACATCCACAGCGGGATAAGAGCTGCAAACACAAAGACAAGCTCCGCCCCTTTCACCCGAGCTCTGCTGCTCCGTAGCGTAGCCTAGCGCATACATAAGAATTGTAAGTATGCAGTTACTAGTGCATACCCATAGGCCACATGCATGCACACACGCAGGATGAAAACAGTATAATGCCAACAGCTTATCTCGAGCTTTGACCATTCAGCAACGCGAGATAGGTGAGGTGTCGCGGTGCAAAGCCGACCGATCCTATAGGTTCGAGGCTGGGTGTGTGTCTTTCCTGCAACCACAGACTGGCGGTCAAGCATGCACCGGCTTGAATCGGAATTTGCGTTGCGGCCGGTGTTGGGTGGCTTTGTGGTTGTTTTTCTTCGCATTTAGCTCAACATGTGAACCGACCCGTGGACGCGGACCCCCCGAATGAACAGGGGTTTTATCGGATAGATGTGATCCTCGGGATCTTCGCTTTGCCAAGTATCTGCCATCCACGTATGCCGCGACGTAAGTTGGTTCTCTTTTGTTTAGGATCGACCGCGTTCAAAGGTTCGTATACGCATGCAGAATAGCGGTTTGAACTGAATCAGCGGACCCTGGATACCCTTGGCACAGAGAGACTTTGTGTGCTGTAGGAGGCCTCTGCCGCTATCATAATGTGTGTAATAGGAACCCAGAGATTGTATAGCGGATTATGGCTTGCATCGGTGTAGACCAGGGGTCACGGCAGAGGCCTTTGGATTTCGCTTTCATCGCATATAACCCTAATGATACGCACCCTTTTGATCCTCTTGGGCGTCTCGACTACGGGTTCGTTTCTGGTGAGCGATTTAGTGTTGGGCGCTATAGTAATGTAACCGGACGCGAAAACAGGAGGATGCGGTAGAGGACAGCAAGCGGATGACTAGCACTTCATATGAATTTGAGCGCTAAATCCTAGCAATGAAGTTTGTATCTATTGTGTCAGGTTCATAATGGCATATCATCTGACACCTTTTGCAAGTAGCAGCGTTGCAGTCTCCGGCGACGCCATACGACCCGGTAATGATAAGCCCTCCCGTCAATCTATTGATAGCCAGCCATCTCAAAGGTTTTTGCGTCGATGTCATTCAGGTATTCCATGATAGCGTCCGGAGGCTCAATGGAGTTGTCCGCTTTCCATTTTGAAATCCAATGCTTGCAGATACTAGCAAGTACACTCTGGTAGTTGCTATTTCGAGGTTGAGTAAACCGGCGTAAAGATTGAACATCCGCATTTAGATTGAACAATCGCCGAAGGCGGGGACTTTTGGTGTAGAGAGGCGTTGTCTTTAGCCTCAATGTATGTAATATCGTAGAAATGTGCAAACGATGCTTCCCATTTCTGGGCTCTGAATGGGTCTTCTTGAATCATATCCGCGATAGCTCGGACGTCCATAGTGATATTACCGTGTGCTACGGTATTTCTCTCCTGGACTTCACTCGGACTTCTCGGATTACCTGACCACTCATCAAGGATTGGCCGACGGAAATAGAGAAAATGTCCTTCCAGTGCGGTAAGACGCTGCTCTAGCCTATCCCGTGAAGAGAGGCCCATTGTATTGCCCATTTTTGCCTTCGAATAATTCAGGGTAAGCTCTCTGTCCCTGGTAAGCTGCTCGGATATCTCGGCGACACCGGGATTGTATGTGACCTCATACATCAGGATAGCTGTCCAAGGCTAGGTAATAATAAGGCTGAGTTGAACTTCGTCTGAATTCAATTCTGTTAGCTGGTTATCAAAAGTGAATGGACTTCAGAGACATGGCTATCGGGCAAAGTACCGTACTTGGGAGTAATTTTCAATATGAAAGAACGATTTCTATGAATGATAGAAATATGTCCAACCCGTGGTGGACTTGAATCTTATGATTTGTTGAATTCATCTTGCTCGGCTTGCCCTTTGTTCTCGATATTGGGACCAACATCTAACCAAGGGAATACTCTGTGAGGTGAGGGGAAAACCCTAAAAGAGATCAAAGCAAGAGCATCATGGAATAAATAGTCATCCACTTTGGATTTGTGGTATTGAAATGGAAAGAGGGCGTAGTGGTAAAAGGCTTGTTTATAGAAGTACATCTGTAGCTGCATATAACATTGATATAGAAGGCTTAGTACTGTATATTGTCCGTTGTACGTCTACAATGGTGCATAACTAGTAACTTTGTGCTGTGGGAAATTGAGATGGGTTTTTAGGGCTGTGATTGGGTGAAAATGCCTCGTAGTGGTTAGTGCTGGATACGGAAGCTTGTGTGAGAAAGTGGAAATGCTGTTTTTTTCGTTACGTATGAGATTGAAACGGTCATTTTCACTTTATTGCTCCTCTGCAGCAGAACGTCTGACTCGATTCTTCTTCCTGTGTCCCGTGCCGAGGTCAGCACTAAGGGGCTTATTCGGAAATCGCCAGTAATCCGGGGTAAAATGAGCCATTGAATAACATTATTGAGTATACCGCTAGTTACCACCCCGTACTAGCTCCGAAACAAAGCCCGAGTTCAGTGCGAAGCTCATGCTAGTATGGAAATCCAAGACACTGTCAAGAATTGCCCCCACACGGACACACCAGTGATCCGAAGAGACGGTGAACATTCCGCATTCCACATTCCAAAGTAATAAGGCTGGACATATTCCCGTGCAGAAGTGATAGGGCTAAGAAAGGCGATATATTGTATTCTATTCGTTTCAAATTGAAACAGTCGAACATGGACATTGGTCAACCTGTACCACCCCGAGGCCCATCCCAAATGCCATCATCTGTCCGAATGACGCTAGACAGCGGAAAGCTACTTTAGCCTCTATTGTATTCCCCTATAACGTACTAGAGCATTATGTACATTGTACATCGCTGCGGGGGGTCTCCATCGCACAGAGACCCACGCGGTTTCCTCGCCCCGATGAAGAGGAGTGCATGATTGACCGACTATTATTATTACGTAGCAGCGATCGCGTAGCAATTACTGGCAGGAAGCAGGGTCCAGAAATGGGGTGTTTTGCTTTCGGAATGATCGAGTTGACCAGCTGGACAATGAAAGAAGCGAGTGAGCACGGGTATAAACGGAGGGATCTGACAATTGGTTGACAGGGGATTTAGGATTTACAGCCAACGAGGACAGTGTCCTTTGAGAACTGGGGTTACCTGGATTTGGTTTACATACAGTGTGAATTTATATTGTAGTACATCGTCAAGTAAGAGGATAGTCTTCCACAACATATGCCCTAAGTACACTTTTCAAATGATAATCCCCCACCTACCATATAGAGTAAGAAAGCACGTCTAAAATATTCCCATTGTATGCTCCGGCTAATAGATCAACAGTTGCCCCCCCAATTAGATCGGATGAATGGATCTAAATGGATACCTCATACAACATACATCGGAAGTCCACAGGATAACCACAACCGCCACAAGTGCACCCAGCGTGTCGGCTTGGTGCGGGGCCTGATCGAATCATGACTGGGCTTCGTTGTGCAGACTGCACAGCCTCAGTCCTTTGATGTGGTGGCGGAACTATCAAAGCTACTTCCCCTCTGTATTTCCAACGTTGTAAATTGTAGTAGCGATAGCAGTGTTCGTTGAATAGCGAATGAGTGCACATATACAGGAGGACGTCACCTTACCCAACGTCATTAATACCAGTAAAGAGAAAATAATATACATGTATCAAGCTTCTCAACGCGGCAGAGACCCAGTTCCAGTCTTGAAAAAAAAAACCTGTACTTTCGTTACTCGACTTTATTATACTAATTACTTTAATTACTTTGGATTACTTCGCGGTTTCATTACCATTAAATCTCTCACCAAAAGAAATCAGTACTAAAGCCTCGGAACGGACCTCGGGAATCCTTTCCTCTATGAAAATGTACGCCACTATTAAAGAATGTGTGTGCAACTAAAATATATCTCGAAATATGTTATAGCCTAGATGTCTCTAGATGTCTCGACTTTACCGGTTAGGTCTCACAGCGCCGGAGTCACCGTATGCAGGATGCACTATGTAGCCCTATAGGTCAAGACCATAACTAAGTATTTGCGAGCATTAATAATCCTCGAGGGTAACCTATACCGTTGCAGTGCCCACATTTTCCCCCTTCTCTTGGAGTTGTCGAGTTATTTCACTTTTTATATTTCAATTTCATTTGAATTTTACAATTTTTTATGGGTTTAACTATGTAATATATTACCATACCAAAAAGAACCCCGTCGTATTTCAAGTTCTCTAGCATCGCCAAATTTATCCCACTTATTTCCCACTTGCTTCCCTTTCTTTTTAATTTTTCTTTTCTCTCTCCTCTTTTATTGCTTGTCTATATACCCTAGGGGCTCCTCGTTGCCAGCGGGCATCATTCTGGTGTGTGGTACTTCCAATATTTGCCGTGTCTCTTTGTGTCGTCACCTTTTGCCCTTGTTGCCTCAGGCCATCCATATTAGGCCACCTACTTTTTTTTTCTCTCGCCTCGCCTCCTCTTACTTCTCTTTATCCTTACCATTAAGACAACTTCGATTTGCCGCAGCTTCGTGCGCGCTGTAGAAGCTCGTCTTCCATCCTGGGGCCGGAGAATTTTTGTGTCCACCCCCCATTATTCCAATCTTCACTTGTCGATCCACCGCACATGACTCCACCTTCCCCTTCACCTGTGCCTTCCGCAGTCTCTTCCGCCGCAGCCTCACAACATTCGCATGACCCTCCGGATGGAGATGCTTCGGTAGCACGCGCCCTGGCGGGCATGAATCTGGCTGCCCACGCAAACGGGGACGCTCTCCCTGCTCCGGCATTATCTTCCGCCGGCAAGCCGACTAAAGCTACTATGGCCGCTCGCCTCACTCGCATGTTCTCAACTACAGCGAAACACACAGCAAGTAAAGAGAATAACGAAGTTCCGCGTGAACTATCCGACAGTAGCGTGGAAAGTATCCAGCCTATCAACGGCAAGACCTCGAAACCACCCTCTCAACCCGCCTCCGGACCGCCTTCTAGACCTCCCTCAAGAGGAGAAAATTCCCGAACACCATCACGAAATCCCTCGCTCAAGAGCGAGCCCGTGGAAAAGGACAAGAAGAAAATGGATGAGAAAAGGACAAAAGATGGAGCTTTAGTCAACAAGCGATTTGAGGTTGTGTCGGAAGCTCTCGGCAACCATGTACACAACCTCAGAAGTGCTAGACGGCAAGAGAAGCTCACCGATCTATTGCGAGATATGATGGGTGGTAGCCGGAAAAAGGATGACCAGGCCGATGAGCAACAGCTGTCGCTGATGTCGACTTGGATTGATCAGTTCAAGACGGAGCGCGATAAGCTGGCTGCCGATAAGAAGGGTGGCCCGAACGCCACCGCTACTCTGGTTGACAAGTACGGCAAGTGCCAGGAGATTGTCGGCCGCGGTGCTTTCGGTATCGTGCGCATCTCGCACAAGGTCGACCCCCAAGATTCCAAATGTGAACAGCTGTATGCTGTCAAGGAGTTCCGCCGCCGGCCGCAAGAAACGACCAAGAAGTATCAAAAACGTCTGACTTCGGAATTTTGCATCTCATCTTCCCTTCGTCACCCGAACGTCATTCACACTTTGGACCTCTTGCAAGATGCCAAGGGAGATTACTGTGAAGTCATGGAGTACTGCGCTGGTGGCGACCTGTACACCTTGGTCCTTGCTGCCGGCAAATTAGAAGTCGCCGAAGCCGACTGCTTTTTTAAGCAGTTGATGCGCGGTGTCGAGTATATGCATGAAATGGGTGTCGCACACCGCGACCTCAAGCCCGAAAATTTGCTTTTGACCACTCACGGAGCACTCAAGATCACCGATTTTGGTAATGGTGAATGCTTCCGTATGGCCTGGGAGAAGGAAGCCCATATGACCGCCGGACTCTGCGGCTCCGCCCCCTATATTGCCCCGGAGGAATACGTTGAGAAAGAATTCGATCCCCGAGCGGTTGATCTCTGGGCGACTGGAGTGATCTACATGGCCATGCGCACCGGGCGGCATCTTTGGCGTGTGGCACGCAAGGATGAAGACGAGTTCTACCAGCGGTACCTTGACGGTCGTAAACATGAGGATGGATACGCTCCGATTGAGACGTTACATCGAGTAAGAACAGCTAATCCCCCTCCTGCGGCCGCGGGGCAAAGACTTATAAATTCTCAGGCTCGTTGTCGCAACGTGATCTACTCCATCCTTGATCCCAATCCTTCTCGCCGCATCAATGCCTCACAGGTCCTCAAATCCGAATGGGTGCGCCAGATCAAGCTGTGTAAGGCCGGCGAGGAAGGGTTTTGATCGTTTCAACACGACAATTGTCAGGTGTCGAGGTCACAGGCCCGCACCGTAAGGTTTGATGTGTCCGAAACTATTATTCTCCATTTGCATCACAGGGCGGTTATTTATTATAGACCCATTCAAGGAGAGGCTTACTGATTTTTAATCCTTTGAATGCTCCTAAACTAGAAGGAGGCCCCTAACGAAGGTTTTTTTTGCCTTTCTTTTCTTTTATCCTGTTTGGCTCCGGCGCATTCACAGTGTATCCCTCCAGCCTCTTCAGCCTGTCCTCTATTACATCGATCCACATTTTAGCTTGTCTTTTTGTCTGGATCCTCATGTCTTCAACGTCAATGCAACGAAGAATCATGACCCTTTTCTTTTGATCCGGTTTCCTTTACAGTCTTTCGGAGTTTCATCTCCGGTCTTTTTTTTTCGCGTTACGGGGTTTTTGGCAGGTACCTTCGAGTTTCTACGGCGTTGGCGGGAAATTCCCATTTGAATTTTGTTTCCCTTGTACCACTATGACGAGCCCAGCCTTAGCGGGCGATGGGTATATTCTCACCTGGGTTGTTGGTCCTGGGTTCTGGTGTTTATATGATTGTAGGCAGAGGCTCTGCTGAAACAGCAACAGGAACAGGAATCGGCACCCAAGTGGGATGTCCTATACTGGAGGTCGTCTGGACCTTTTTGCTTTGGCTTTTCGTCTCATTTCGACGTCGATTTCTAGTACATATTATCGACGCTTTTTGTATATATGGCTTAGGCATTTTGAATTCCCGTTATATCATATATGTGACTTGCTTCTACGTAGCAAGGTGCACATCGATTATCCCATACCAGGTTCGTTTCAAGGTCCTATTTCCCCTCTTACAACTAAAACGCATCTCTACTAAACCTCCGAGTTTCATAATCTACAGCCCCCAAAACCTATGACATCAACTCAAAGATCGGCGCCTTATCGACCCGATGCAAGGTCCACAAGTGTCACCGAGGCGATCCGCACAGCGCAGTAGATTAGCTCCGGTATCTTTCCAACACACCAGGACCAGTGATATCATTCAACCTGGAGGTATTTTCCGATCAACGATAATAACCCATGCATCCTCCATACGCTAGCGAGAAACAAGAAGGCCCAGCGGTCTGATGCAATCGAGTGTGTCATATTGTAGACTAGCGCAGTCTAACTAGTTAATCACACGAGAATAGTTGGCCGCGTTTACCGCCTCTACCATTGAGCACGACCGATCCAGTTGGCTCGATATAGTATGGATTTGTTTTATAGATATCCTCTCCCTGCTAACTTCTAAGTTTTCAAGGTAGACGGCAGAGAAAGACTTGAAACTACTCCGTACTTTTTTCTATGTACTCCGTCCAACCTTTGATTATTCACACATGCATTTATAACTTCTAATTATCCACATACCTTGGGTCTGTACGGAGTAGTTACTTCGTACGGAACTCGGTAATAAACAACACATGCAGCTAAAGAGGTGGATTCGGACTATGCGACTTCCTTCACCCAGATACCCAATCCAAGCAACCAACCCAAAAAAATGGATTTCGAGTAAAATCTCGAGCAGACGGAAAATGCTTTTGTTCGAGCTTGGCATTGTCATACAGCTGTCCGCCAAGAACCAACACATAACTCAGTTACTTAGGCATCAGCATTACGGCGTAGACGAAGTGGACGAAGTGGATAAGAGGAATACCTCGATATGCACATGCCATGCAGGCGTATTGTCGCGGATGCAAGACCCAGCCTTACACTAACTATGGCGCTGTTTAAGGGGTAAGGGGTAATTATGCTAAAATGGGTTTTATTATTATCTCCCTCTTGAATGCTCGCCTACTAGCGTAAGCGGCTATATGTACCCGATCTGAGTAGGAATGTCACAACTCGATACTACCTACCTATAACTATACAATATTTCGATTTATACCTTGGCACGATATACGGCGTATTACCAGTCGTGAATACTCTGCAAAAAAACGGAGATACTACAGATCCTAGCAGAACCTGAATTGCAACGCTGGTGGATACTCCGTCGAACTCCAGCCCTACCAAACATGACGTGTCCGCATCCGGACGATATGACATAATCATAAGCACTCAGCCACACACAGCCACATCCGTAAGGCAGACCAAGTTGGCTACCTTGGCATTGGGTCCAGGACCTTCACGACTTTCCCTGCAGTTCAACATCGGAGATTCTTCTCGACTGCAGCCAACTGCCATCATATACGACTTGCTTCTATTTCATACCCACTGACAGCCTATAACCCACACCCAACTCAAAGCCGATCTTCATCTCCGGATCCTCCGAACTAACACCGCCACCATGTCTTGGGCAGGTACGCCTCTTATCCTACAACCCTCGGACTCATGAACCGGTGTCTGTGTGAGCGAATCTAACCGTGTGGATGGATAGGGTTCAAGAAAAATGTCAACCGTGCGACGACACAGGTGATGATGAAGACGGGTGAGTTTTGTTCGAGTTCTACCCCGCAATGAATCGAGATGAGGGCGATCCCGGATTGAGATACCCGCTACGCGCTACGATTTACTTGCCGCGCCCACGTGGATGCGAATGGTGTGTTGACTCGGTGGTTGTATAGGACATGTCGAGAGGACGAATGATCGCGATTATGAGATCGAGGAACGGTATGGTTGTCATTGCTGCTATCTGTGGATGGTTATACTGCCACTGGAATGGAACTGACGTTGCTCGTTGTAGTCGTTACCGGACTATGGAGACTGCTGCCAATCGGTTGCAGAAGGAGGCAAAGGGGTATCTTGATTCACTACGAGGTGGGTGACCTTTGCTCTGCGGATTGTTAGATCTGCTTGTTCAAGGCTGACTTTTCCTAGCCATGACGGCGTCCCAAATGCGCATTGCGGAGACTATTGATGCCTTCTATGGCGACGCGGGAACAAAAGACGGTGTGAGCCGGAGCTACAAGCAAGCCGTTGAGGATCTTGATGCCGAGACCATTAAGGCACTGGATGGACCATACCGGTAAGAGATCCTTTCACTAACATTAGCGAGCACACATGAGTGGTGCTGACAAAATCCACAGTACCACCGTCCTCGACCCCATCTCCCGATTCTGCGCCTACTTCCCCGACGTGAACGAATGCATCAAGAAACGCAACCACAAGCTACTGGATTACGACGCCATGCGCGCCAAGGTCAAGAAGCTAGCCGAGAAGCCAGACAAGGATGTCACCAAACTGCCGCGGACCGAGCGCGAAGCCGAGATGGCCAAGCAGGCCTACGAGCAGCTGAACGAGCAGCTCTTCAACGAACTCCCCCAGCTTATCGACCTCCGTGTGCCCTACCTCGACCCCAGCTTCGAAGCTCTCGTCAAGATCCAGCTGCGCTTCTGTGCCGAGGCTTATTCCCGCATGGCGCAGGTGCAGCAGTATCTCGATGCCGAGACTCGTGACCAGTATGCCAAGGGTGATCTGGATAACCGGGTCGAGGAGGTGTTGCAGGAGATTCGCGATTTGAGCATAGCTGGAACCGTTTGAGTTGTTCTTTTAATCGACTACTCTATTAGCATAATACCGGATGTTCATTTGCTGCGCTGAGATCTGCGCCACAGACTGGCGTCTTTTTTTTCTTTGCTTTTGTCGATAAAACATCGGCAGCTATCTCCTGTTTTCAACCAGGCGTTTTCTATGTATATGGTTAATACATCCACGAGCCAACTTTGACATTGCTCTTCATCACTTTCTTCACTTCCATGCCTTCGCTGCGCATATAACCAATCATGAGGGGGCATAAGCACTCTGCACATTGTCACATCAGACCTTCCCTGCAGGTCTGAAAAGCTCATCCCGAATAGTCCCCACCACCGGCATCGCCGCAGCCTGATAAGCCTTAAGCTCCTTATCGGTAACAGTCGCAAGCACATAGTCCGAAAGAGCACCCGTATCATGTGACGACGGACGACCAATACCAATGCCAACGCGCAAGATGGATAGATCCGCCAACGGCCCGGTGTCCGTCTTATTCGCGCGCGACGAGCGGGGATACAACCCCTTCTTGCGCAGCGTCTCACAGATACTGATGAGCCCGCGATGGCCGCGCAGACTAAACTCCTCAGGCCCGCCGCGTATGATGCGGACCTTGCCCATGGCGATGGAGAGCTCGTCGTGGAGGATGATGAGGGTTGTTGGGTAGGTGGTTTGTGCGGGGAGGTTGGTTGGGGTTGGTGAAGACGAAGACGAGGAGGCACGCGTTGCGGCGACGCTGGCGATTCGTTCAAGTCGGCTGGCGCGCTCGCTTGCCCATTGTTCTAGTCGGCGCACGAGTTTCGGGCCCGTTATGTTCATTTGTGTTGGGCTTTGCCATGTTTCGTGGTAGAGGCCTGTGTTTGGGAGGGTGACTTCGAGGAGGGGTTTTAGGGCGTCGAGGAGGAGGTGCCCGGCGCTGTGGCGGGTATTGTAGTAGGGCTTTGGATTGCCTATTGAGGCTATGAAGATGAGGCGCCGGGGGAGGATATCCATATTTCTAGGGAGGGTGGGTGTTTGTGTATGATATACTTTGTTTAGTATTCTTTTTTTTTTCTATTGTCATTGGCTCAGTTGCAGGAGATCGTCTCGTGACTTGCAAGGTTGGCTGCGGGTTCGGGGATAAGGAATTGCTTATCTCCATCAGTGGATGTTTTTATAGTTCCTCGGACTCTATTTTGACGATCAAGACTTAAATTGATGCAATTGAAGTTCATCAGTAAAAGACCATCGAGTAGACAAGTTGCATCATGAGATATTCCAACGGGTACTGATCAAATATGTCTGGAATGAGCTCAACCCAATCTGGTTTCCTTTGACAATGTATTGTCGAATTGCAGAAATCCCAAAACTCGGGATACCAGCCCGACAAATTCCAGTCAATAAGAGTCACTTTGAAGTCTGCATCTCCATTATTGTTGACCGTTCGCTCCACCATTACGTTCTTCGGCTGCAGATCTCCATGGGTAAAAACAATTCGATGGTCCTCGAGGGTTCGGTCGACCATTCCTTGCACTAAGCGAATGTAGTGCGGTGATTGCGTTTGGCCCAGCCTTTTCAATATTCCCTGACTCATCTGTTCTTGATTCGTGAATGGCCCAGAAATAACTGGGTTGTTATCTGGCGTTGCCAAAACACCGTCGAGGTAAGGCATGCCATTCAAGTTTCCAAAGTACCCCGGTGATGGTATTGCTCGTAATTCGTCGAAGGTCTCTTTGATCCGCTTGCTAACCGTCTTCTTCTCGGCTGGGGTGAGTGACGGGTGTAGTTTTTGCAAGTCGGCCCCAGGGATAAAATCCATAATGATATATCTTTTTCGGTTCTCTGCATCGACGAAGTTGGCATAGACCTTTGGCACGGAAACCATGCTGTTGGCTGCGACAAATTTCATGTTCTCTGCCTCTACAGGCGGAATCGCATATCCAATCTTGACCGTGAAGCGTTCTCTCACTCGAACCACTTTAATGGAATTGGTTCGTATACCGAGGACATCAGTCGATGCCTCAATCTCCGCAACGGTGGGTAGGTCAATGTTCGAACCCATCGAATGCATCTCGTTGGTCACTTGGATAGACGACTTGAATGAATCAAAGATGTTAGCAACGCCATGTCATGTGACAAAATATTATTGGCCATCTTCGTACCTTTAGGGAGTTGGGTATGAATACCAATGAATGTATTTGTGCAAGTAACCAATCCAGAGCCGGCATGGCCTCTTATGGCCTTCAGAGTATAAAGTTCATGGTGGTTTATAAGTAAATTTAGTCCATTGCAATGAAACCAGACAAGCTTTTGGATATAACTCCCTCGAACCCCATGCAAAACCGAATAACAACATAAAGAGACATTTACAGTTGGAACAGAGTTCTCGTCTTCTCCATTCCACCCTTCCATTCCCATTCCTGGCCACTGGCACGCTGGATGCCCTTATCAACACGACGCAGCTTCAAGGTGAAGCGAGGTCCTAGTTCCTGTAGACCGGTACGAATACCCTCAGCACCCACCATTTCCTTGCCGTCAGCACCGACGACAGCCTTCTCGGTCTCACGCTTCTCACGGAAGACGTAGCGGTGACGACGGACGAAAATGTAATCACGCTGGTTATGCAAAGTGACAACCTGTCGGCCTTCGAAATCTGGCTGGGGCGGGAAAAGTGTGCGGAACAAATGGGCAGTCAGAAGACCTAGAGGAGTACGGAAGTTATTGAGGATCAGCTCGGGCCAGTGCTCGGTGGCTCGGCCGTGTCCTGGAAGCCGCTTTCCGTCGATCCAGTTGCTGATGGTGAAGTGGAAAGTCGGGCCGACTGGCAAATGCACCATCGTTAGCCCAGAGGGTCGCTTCTGGTCTTCATTCAACACGATAACTGTCGTGAAATTACGGTTTGCGGCGAATTTGGAAATCTCACGGACTGAGAATTTGTGCGAGTACCGGTGGGCATTACGCCGGATATACACGCTGTTCGGGAACATCTCGGTCAGGGTCTCGGCTTGGTCGTGGAGGGTAGAGTTGAGGCCGGTAGTGATAAGGATTTTCGGGGTGGGTGGGGGTCCCTCGGTGAAAAGTGTAGGGAATTTGGCGGCCAATGCTTCGGGAGCGAGGCTGAGGTTTGTGCTGCGTGTGGACTGCGTAGGACTTGTGGCACGCTCCGTCGCAGTTCGGATAGAGGCCTTCTTCCGGCTGCGGCTGGCATCTTTGTCTTCGCCCTTTTCTTCGTCCTCATCTTCATCTTCATCTTCTTCGTTGTCTGACTCCAGCATACTGTCAACTGACTCAGCGTCTGATTCCGGAGCCTCGCTGTCATCCTCGCCCTCTTCCAATGGCCGATTGAGCTCGTCTTCTTCTTCTTTCTTGGCGCGCTTGATGCGCTCAACGTCAATGCTCAATCCCAGACCAGTTTCTTCGGTGTCGTTGTCGGCTTCGTTCCAGACACGTTTCCGCTCGAGAGTCAGAGGAATGTTGCGGCGAAGTCGTTCTTCCTTCAACTGGGGGTTCTTGGCTTCTTCTTTCTTGAAAGCGTAGCGCTCTTCTCGGCGCGCAGCATCTTTAGCTCTCTTGCGCTTGACATGGTTCATCTTCCGGCGCAGCTTGTTGGCAGTTTTAATATCACCCATAACGCCCGGAGGCGGTCCAGATCGGCCAGGGACACCCATTTTTGAAAGTTGAGAGGGTAAAGTGCTGCTGTTGAAGGCAATGGAAAATGTCAAGATCGTCGAGAAATAAATTATTTCGGAAAATCGTTTCCCCGGAGCGATAATCTGCGATTCGACCCCGGAGACCTCCTTTTGAGAAGGAAAATAAATAAAAAGAAAAGAAAAAAGACCGACCCAATTGGTCGTTCTCTCTCGTTCTATACTCCTTGTCTTTTGTCCTCTCGGTGGTGCCTGAGGGTTGCCCTGGTGCGTAGTGGATGACTCAATTGCCGCGCCTGCGATTTCCACCCCGCTCTTTTCTTTCCCCTCCGTCTTTCATTCGGACTCAGTTCAGGAATTACACCCCTCCCCCGAAGAGCTTGAAACGAAACGTCAAGATGGCCACCGTCAACACCAAGACCGGCCAGTCTATCGACCGCACGGTGCTGGACTCCATGCTCCGCCGTCGCATGTTCTACACCCCCTCCTTCGAAATTTACGGTGGTGTATCTGGTCTGTATGACTATGGCCCACCTGGAACCGCCTTGATCGCCAACATGACCGACTTGTGGCGCAAGCACTTCGTGCTCGAGGAGGACATGCTCGAGGTCGACACCACCATGCTCACCCCCCACGAGATTCTCAAGACCAGTGGGCACGTGGACAAGTTCGCCGACTGGATGTGCAAGGACCCTAAGACTGGCGAGATCTTCCGTGCTGACCACTTGGTTGAGGAGGTGCTCGAGGCCCGCCTCAAGGGAGACAAGCAGGCGCGCGGTGAGAAAATTGTGGTGGACGAGGAGAAGGAGGCCAAGAAGAAGAGAAAGGCCAAGGGCACCGAGGCTAAGAAGCTGGATGATGCCCTGGTCAAGGAGTACGAGGAGACCCTCGCACAAATTGACAACTACGGTGGCCCCGAGCTGGAGCAGCTCATCAAGAAGCACGACATTCGCAACCCCGTCACCGGCGGCGAGGTGCTGCCTCCAGTCTCCTTCAACCTCATGTTCCAGACCACTATTGGCCCTAGCGCCAACATGCCCGGTTACCTGCGTCCTGAGACCGCCCAGGGTCAATTCCTGAACTTCGCCAAGCTCCTGGAGTTCAACCAGCAGTCGATGCCGTTCGCCTCTGCCTCCATTGGCAAGTCCTTCCGTAACGAGATCTCTCCCCGCGCCGGTCTCCTGCGTGTGCGCGAGTTCCTCATGGCCGAGATTGAGCACTACGTCGACCCAGAGGGTGGCAAGAAGCACGCTCGCTTCGATGAGGTCAAGGATACTGAGCTGACCTTGCTTGACCGTAACGTGCAGCTGTCCGGAAGCACAAAGCTGACCAAAATGACCATCGGCAAGGCTGTTGAAACTGGCCTGGTCGACAACGAGACTTTGGGCTATTTCTTGGCCCGCATTCAGTCCTTCCTCTTGAAGCTGGGTGTTGACCCTACCAAGCTGCGCTTCCGTCAGCACATGGCTAATGAGATGGCTCACTACGCTACTGACTGCTGGGATGCCGAGTTGCTGACCAGCTACGGCTGGATTGAGTGTGTCGGTTGTGCTGACCGCTCCGCTTACGATCTGACTGTCCACCGGGAGAAGACCGGTGCCCCTCTTGTGGTGCGCCAGGCCCGTGCTGAGCCTCTGCGTATCGAGGAGTACCAGATTGAACTTGAGAAGAAGAAGTTTGGCCCTCGATTCAAGAAGGACGCCAAGACTGTCGAGGCGGCTGTTGAGGCTCTGTCCCAGGAGCTGCGCGAGAAGCTGTCTCTTGACCTCGAGAAGGACGGCAAGATTGAGGTCGATGTTGAGGGTGTTGGATCTGGCAAGGTTGAGATCGAAAAGGATCTGATCAAGATTGAGAAGCGCACTCGCGTTGAGAATGTCCGCGAGTACACCCCCAATGTGATCGAGCCGTCCTTCGGTATTGGACGTATTCTTTACAGTATCATTGAGCACTCCTACTGGTCCCGTGCCGGTGACGAAACCCGTGGTGTAAGCCTTCCTTTTGCATTCTTTTCACATGAACGCTGGTACTAACGATACTCTATAGGTTCTTTCTTTCCCTCCCGCGGTTGCCCCCACTAAGGTCCTGCTGGTTCCTCTCTCCACCCACGCCTCCTTCAAGCCTCTGACCCAGCGTCTGACTTCGAAGCTGCGCAAGGCCGGTGTCTCCAACCGTGTCGATGACTCTTCCGCCAGTATCGGCAAGCGTTACTCTCGCAACGACGAGTTGGGCACACCCTTCGGTATTACCGTGGATTTCCAGTCCGTTCAGGACAACACCTTCACCCTGCGCGACCGCGATACCACCAAGCAGGTCCGTGCCAGCGAGGACGATATCCTGCAGGCTGTCAAGTCACTTGTTGAGGGTGACGAGACATGGGAGGATATCCGCAAGCGCCTGCCCGAGTTCACTTCCCAAGAAGTCGAGGCTTAAAATGCTTAGAGTGCATGATAAAATACTATTTACTTTTTTTTCGTCTCATCTTCTTCCCATACCAACTAAAATAGAGTAGTAGTCCTATCTTTGTAAATCTATAAAACTCACAATATAGTTTTCGCGCGGCATTCCCGGGCTACCGCGCCAAGAATCCGGGGCACCTCCGTCATCCCATCTGTCCTCTTTACACTCTGTTTTGTCGACAACAATGGCACCCACAGTATACTCCGCTAAATTGACACTCTCGTGTCCGCTCTTCGCTGCGGACTTTGACCCGCGCAACAACGGTCGACTCCTAGTCGGTGGCGGAGGCGGCGAGGGGCGTAGTGGAGTTGGAAACAAGATCGCAAGTTCCCTCGAGAATATCCTCCCTCTCGTCGTGCAAATGCTAATCGTTATTTTATGTACAGTCTCTACTTGACACATCGCATCGAAATGATATCACTGAAGTCGTCGAATTGAACCTATCATGCGATGAAGACTCGGTAACCTCGCTGGCTGCGGCCCCGCTGGCTAGCGACGAGGCGGGCTCGCTTGTTGCTCTGGCCGGTATAAATAGCTCTGTGGAGCAACAGAAAAAGAATAACAATCAACATCTTCGCTCATTCCGGTTTGAGGCCCCGCGGAAGACCACACAAAGCGCGGAAGACAGCGAGAAGGATGAGGCGAAAAAGGACACCAAGTTTAAGGAAGAGGTTATTCCCGGCAAGGCTATAGCTTTGTCGCAAGCATCACTCTTCCGAGGGAAGAACGGACCAGGTTCTTCAGATACATATCAGCGAGTGACGAGACTCTCGCCGTGGCCGAAGGGGAAAAATGGCACTGAGAAACACACACGGATCGGAGCCGTTGCAACGGGTATGGCACCGTCCGGTGAGATTGTGTTCTTCCGCGTCACAGAGACGCCCAGCGAGAAGGATATCATTGGTCGCATCCAATTAAGCGGCAATGAAGAGGCCGAGGACCTGGACTTTGTCAATCTCGAAGACGACTTGGGCAAGACCGATGATGCACACGGCCGGTTCCTTGTGGCATATACCACCGGCTCAGACGTCATGGTTGGCGAGATCTCCTCTAACAGCTCCCCCGAGGTCCGCTCCATTTATACTATTCCTCTGCCCGCTAGTGGAGCTCGCACAGCACGTTCCAAGTTCCGCGCGCTACGATTCCTCTCGTCTAGAACCCTGCTTCTCCTCCAAAATGCTCCAAACCGCGGTGGTAGCGAGCTCGTCCTCCTTCAACTCCCTAATGCCAAATCGAGCAAGTCCAAAATTCTACGACGTCGCAAGCTCCCTCGAACAATGAAGATCGGCCTAGGAATCGATATCTGCCAACTTGGAACAAACCCGCAAGGCCAACAACAAACGGTTATCGCAGCCAGCGGCAGCGACAATTCCATCCCTATATTTACCTTAGAATATGGACCAAACCGCGGCTACAGCACTTTCCGCCCCTACACAACCCTCCGCGACGTGCACCCATTCTCAATGACAAAACTCACCTTCTCCACCTTCATCGCGCCGGCACACCCCGTAACCCCAGACGTCGGTCCGCAGAACATAAAGCTCGCCTCCGTCAGTATGGGCAACACAGTCGTCGTACACACATTCCCACTATCCCCCTTCCCAACCTCCTCCCGCACCCCACGCTACGTCCTCGTCACCCCAGGCCCCGCCGAAATCTGGGAACTAGTATACAGCATCATCATCCTACTATTCTCCATATCCGCAATCTGCGTAGCAATGCTTGCCTTCGCCGAGATCCGCGGCGGTACCCCGCCTGTCCTCGGCGCGACAGAATGGCTCCCAGACAGCATCCGCGGAGCCATCGCACGGGAATACGTCATACCCCCACGGGACAAGCTGACATATTTCGATACACTTCTTGCGCCGCGCGCAAGCGGCAGTGATACCGATATCCCAGTGGCGACCTTCGGCCCCACAGACTCGCAGATTGAATCCCTCCGCGAGATCCTGGACCGCGTTCACCGCGCCGGTGCCGCACCCGCTGACCTGGAAACCATCGCGCCGCAGTCCATCTCTGTCATCGTTCGGTGCGGTGAAGGGCAAGATGCTGAGCAGAGTGTGATTATTGAGACTGCTGCTTCTCTGTCTGCGGACGAGTCCGAGCAGTTTGAGGAGGAGATGCTGCAAGCTTGGGAGGATCTGTCTGCGTCTGAGCAGAGTATTTGGAAACAGAGGCTTGTGGATGGGGGCCGTTGGACGGCTTCTGAGGGCGAGAGTGATCTTGTTGGAGTCTTGTTTAGCAAGGTTTGTACGGTACAGTTGTGAGGGAGGAGTTCAACTGAATTTTTTTGGGTGGAGGAGATATTGGAGGTTTTGGTTTCCTTTCGTTCCTTATGTCTTCTATATGAATTTTTATATGCTAGTTTTACTTACGCTTGTCAATGACATATTACATCCAAGGATAATTGGCCGCATTTGCGGCCTTGATCTCAGTTAACTCGAGGGTAGTCTTAAAGCGGGCTTCAATTGTGCAGACGAATTTTCAATAAAAAATATTTGACATTAAAAATGGTATGGTAGTGGTCTCTGATATCAATCTCGATACAACTGGTATTTAGATTATCCTAAGCCCCATTGTCTTGTCAAGGACAGAGGCATAAGTACCCGATTAGTTGTTCGTGATATGAAGTCAGATAGGTGATGAACCATGTATGAAATTGACCCCGTAAGGTTATGTGAAGACATGTATTTGTTTGATATCCTTTTGGACAACTGGCTGAGTACGGCACAAAGAGCCCAAGGTTACATACACCAGGGCTCAATGCACGTAAACGGTGATTCTTTTTAATAAAGAAATCAAGTCAAAGTCACATCGGATTTTAAACTATTCTTCGCTTTTGTGCAAGGGCACATGATACAGTGCAAGTTGCAAAATCGTGAACGTCATAGGGGGAAACATGGTATGTGTTTGTGCAAGCATCGAAAAGAAGTTGGACAGGGGAAAAAGAAAAAAACAGATCAAACGCCAGATTATCCACGCCCAGGGTTGTATGGTAAGTAAAGAGAACAGAGCCGCAATGATATCTGCAATGCAGAGTGCAGTGAAGAAGACGGGGAAAAGAACACACGGGAAGAGTGGTTCCTGTGAGAATGGAAATCGAAGGCGCGCGTGAATGGAAATCGAGGACGCGCGTAAATGGGATCCAGATGTTGCTTCAAGTTGTGCAGGTGAAGAGCAGTTATTTACTAGCTAGTAGCCTTCTTCCAGCGGAGCAGCTCAGCTAGACTAGCGAGGCTGCATCCGGTCTGCAGGAATTCATGAGCAAGGAGCTCGTCGGCAGAAGCGCGGCTGTGGACATTGACGCAGAGGCAGACGCTCAGGAAAGCCTTGAGCTCCTTGCTGAGCTTCTCGGGCTTCTTGAGACGGGGGGTTCCGTTGGTGGCAATAAGGTAGAGAGCCTTCAGGGGCTCTTCGTTTAGGTAAGGAGGCTCCGACTCGATCATCTCAATGGCCATGATACCCAGCGACCAGCAGTCGACCTTCGGGCCGTACTCTTTCTGCTTGACCACCTCGGGTGCCATCCAGTAAGGGGTTCCGACCATGGTAGCGCGCTTGCTCTTGTGTTCGGTGAGCTTGGCGCAGAAGCCGAAATCAGTGATCTTGACATGGCCAACGCGGTCAAGGAGGACGTTGTCACTCTTGATATCACGGTGAATGATGCTCTGGTTGTGCAGATGGGCCAGACCCTTGCAAGTCTTTTGGTAAAAACGTCAGTAATTGGATAAAAAACAACATTGGATGGAAAACATACCTCGAAACAAATAGTCGCGATCTGACCTTCAGTAATTACAGGGTTATTATCAATCACATCGGTCAACGCGCCACCCTCCATGAACTCCATGACAACCCAGAGTTCATTGCTTGATTCCTGCAAGAATGAGTCAAGGAAGTTGACAATATTCGGGTGCTGGCTGTCCTTCATGACAATGATTTCGTTGACGATCAACTCCTTCCGGGGCTGACTGCGCAGGTCCATCTGCTTGATGGCCACCTGGCAGCGCGGGCCATACGTCCGGTAAAGCTCGTGGGCAACACCAGTAGGTGCGGTTTCCTTGACCCGTGCCACATAAACGGATCCAGATGCACCCTGACCAATCTTGCGCTGCTTGCTGTAAGACTCGTTCGGGTTATCCTTGGATACGACAGACCTCAGCCGCTCCATGACTTCGTTCTCTGACATGCCTGACATGCGCACCTCCTTCCGCGGCTCTGCCTTCTTCGTAAGAGCGGCTTCGGCTAGGCGAACGCCATCGGGGACGTTCTTGGTCCCGTTTTGCTTGTTGGCAATATTCAACGGCTTCACAGCTTGAACGGGGGCCGGTAGGCGTGTCGGAGGGGGTCCGGCCTTAGAACCGTTCTGCTGGGGACGGTTGGCAGAACCTGGGGCCCGAGGGTCACTGCGGGAGCTTGGAGAGCCCTGCTGGTCATCGGTTCGAGGAGCGCCCGGTGCTGCGCTTTGGCCGTAAGGACCCTGCGACGGTGGCGCGGGTGCGGGACGCTGTGCGGTGAGCTGTCGGTCTTGCTGGCGAGCAGCAGAGCCTGGAGCCTGAGGGGCTGGGCGGCTTGGTTGATAGCGGCTATTCTGTGACGAGTCGTCGCCGCCATAACCACCAAGCTCCTGTTGAGCCATAGTAGGACGGCCCTTCGGGATGGATGCGTTGTAAGCATCTTGCTCCTCCTTGTTGCGACGTTCCTCCTCCACGCGGCGACGCTCTTGATCGGCTATTTCCTTCATCCGGTCAACTTGCTGTTGGTGGTCTGCCGCACGGTCCGCCTGTCCGACGGAAGATGACGCAGAGCGCATAGAACCTTCAGATTGTTTCGACTGACTGCTATCAAGGCGCTGCATAGGTCCTGGTGGGGCAGGACGTGGGGGTGCAATGGAGCTTCCAACACTACTACCGTATGCCTTGGGTTGACCATTGGGCGGGGAGTTAATCCCAGCATAGTATTGCGGGTTCTGCTCACGCATCTTGATGTCTGAGTAGAATTCGAGAACCTCGATGACAGCCTGAGGGTTCTTCTTGTAGTCTTCCTTGGTGATAGCCGAGGATGTCAAAAGCTTCTCCCACTCTGGAGGCAAGCCTACAAAGGCGCCAGTGTTGGGGTCAAAGCCGACGTGAACACGGTGACTGAAGTTTGTCGGATTGCTGACGCCGCCCATGCCAGGGCAGCGCTCGTAGATCTTGTCGATCCACTCGTAGATTTCATCGTCCGATTTGACTTCGCAGGTGATGGTCTTGGTAGGTAGGTCTCGGGCAAGGAGAGCGGTTTTGGAGTTTGCATCCTTCGGGTTGGCCAAGCGAGTGACCTCGAAGGCCATCTTCGAATCCTCGGAGCGAGCGACAGCGGTGACCGTGGACAAAGGGAAGGTAATCACTACCTTGCCGGAATCGCTCTTTAAAAACTCGAGTTTGAATTCGCGCAGGATCAAGTAACGCGTATTCCAAGTGGCCAAAAACTTGTCCTCTTTGCAGCGGACGGTGCCTTCTTTGATAATGGAGATTCCATTTTGGGTAGTGTTACTCCGGGTCACAGCCAGCGAGGGACTGCTGGTGTTGGGGAAAAGCGAGAGATTTGCCGACGACAGACCCGGTGTGATCGGAGAGTCCGAGCTCATCTGACCAAAGGAGGATGTTGTGCTGTTGGTGGGTAGAGTCAACTTGGGGGGTCGATCGGTAGGGGGCCGGGGGGCTGGCCCCGGATTCATGAACTGCTCCGGCGCGTACATGTTGCTATGGAGGGTGAGTAAAATTCCACCAGATTCGGGGTTCCAAGGATAGATGGTGCGACTACGTACTTCCCATACGAAGTCATTGTTCAAGGGATTTCCCAGGTCGCGCAGGGGGGCGGGAGGGGGTATGGGTAAACGAATGCGCCGAGACCTCCTGAGGCCTAAGACCGGCTAGCGCTAGTTACTAGACAGGAATTAGCAACTGCATTCAGGGAGAGGATGCCCTAGAAAAAAAACAATTCAGGGATTTTCTCTTTGTGGAGAGAATCACTCGAACACACTCACTTCCCGGGATAACGGGAGAGTAGAGTAGTATCGAGGGAATCGAAGGAGGGGTAGAATAGGTACCTGTTTGTCTAGAAATGAGGAGCGGTCCTCGCACTGCGAGGATGCTCAAGAATAAGCAACGCGATATCAGACTTAAAAGAATCAATAAAAGAATCGCAAGTTGAGTGTTGGGGAAGAATGAAGAGGGAAAGGGGGGGGAAGAGATGTCCCCTGAGATAGGGCCGAGAGTACTTGGGAAGTTCATCTACAGAAAACAAGCCTCTGCCAATCACATCAGCTCCCAAGGGGATTGGATCCACGGTCTACCACTTGATATAATTTGTACGGGGTCGTGTTTGATCTTCTTATCCTTCTTCTATTATTGTACAATGTTATACCTCGCCAAATGGATGGTTGAATTTCAATAAGCCATTCAATCCACCTACCCAGCCCTCATGCGCTTCACCCCCCACACTCCGTCGCATCACGCTGGGGACACCACCCTGCCACTCATTCTTCCCATGACGCATCTCCTCATTCCAAACTCGGACTTCCATACCAACTCCCATCCCTTGGCCTAAATTGACACCATCCAGACTGACCTCGAGTTCGCGTCCACGGTTCTTTTCGCTTAGCCGCAGTGTGATGGGGGCGCTGGAAGGGAGCACCAATGGCCGGAAGCTGAGGCTACGCGCGCAGATCGGCGTTAGAAGGATGGCTGGGACTAGCGGATGCACAATACTACCACCGCTACTCAGGCTGTAGGCTGTACTTCCGGTCGGTGTGGAAATTATGATTCCATCGGCCACAGCTTCAGTCAGGAACCGCCCACCCACAAACACATCTACCACAGCCAAGTGCGGTTCTTTGCCACGGTGAATGAGGAGCTCATTCATCACATACACCCCCTGACCCTGGTCGGTCTTGGTTCGGATAGGCGTCGTTTCGGTCCCGTCAGCAGTAAACAGTCCTACCTTCAACCGATTGCGCATCAGAATGCGTGCCCCGCGCGTAGAGCCCATTGATTTTCCCCGGACGGAAGACCACCCGGTCGGGCCCATCTCAATCTCTTGTGTGACTGTCGCTTCTGGGCCTTCCAACACAGGTGTTCGATCACCTGCCCCGGCACCAGACATGTAGACTTCTCGGAAAGCACGTTTAAACTCTGAGAACCTCCACTCACCCAAGAAGCCTAATGTACCCATGCTAAATGATAGAACGGGTGGAACGTTTGAGCAGGTCGCGAAAAGCGACGCTGCATGTAGAATCGTACCGTCGCCGCCCAGTGTCACCGTGAGGTCGACTTTATCATGAAGGGCGGTCGTTTTCTCGTCGGGAGAAACCGAGTATACGGGAAAAGAGAGCGACGAATGTACTTCGGCGGCAGTCTTTGACTCGAGAATCACCGAGATAGATGGGTATGTAGAGGAAACATGGCTCGTAGATGTCAGCCTTGAGTCGTCAAGTCGCTTCCCGTGGGCATCTCTCGATCTTACTTGACGAATTCAATCAGGGAATCTGTAACCGCCGGGGCGCAATCTTTGCGCACCAAGAAGATATTTCGCGGCGGTGCTGGCCACTGGAGACACAGCAGCTCTCCGTCACAAGATTCTGAGAATCCATTAGTCTTCCTATCAACAAAATAAGACCGCTCCAATAGGACAGCTCCAAGCCACACCTTGGTACTTGGGTATTAGGCGCTGAGACAAAGAGCCGATGTCTTTGACCTCGTGACGTGGTTGAGACGTGGAAAAATGCTGGCGCAAGGCGAGACGGGAACTCCTGCGCGGGCTCCTGCGGATGATGGCGCAGAGCATGTTGTAAGAAGAATCGCAGGCCTATCGACCCTGGTCATATGTATCAGCCCGGAGGACTCCAATCAGCGAGTATTCGAGTTGGTCGGTGCTCACATCAACGCGCCATCTTTCAGCCTGAAGTAGGAACTGGCGTATAATGAGCTGACACAACAGTTGATTTTAAGTTGTATAGCTCCGGTATCTCAGAGAATTGGATGAATCACAAAGAAAAAGTTGTCAAGTAAATAATAAGAAACTCAGGTGACGTTATGAGGCTGTGACCGTCATTTTGGATCCACCAGGATCCGCCTGATTTTCCCCTCCAACTATTCAACTCTCCAACTGTTCAGCTCCGCAACACTTATCTCTTTTGATTTAACAATCTCTTTTACTATAATCCCCTTCTTTCCCCAAGGGAATGGCAATTTATTTCATTTCCTAGCTTCTGCCTAGCTTTGTTGCAGCCCATACTATCGATCATCACTATCTCGATTCTCCACATCCGACCAGACCGGGCTCTGTACAGCCGTAGAAGCATTCACTAGCTTCCAGTCTATTACTTGAATTTCTACCTCATTTCTCAGTCTCTAAAACAACAGGGATCTCCGAACCTCCGAACTTCTACCATGGAGTCTGCCGAGGTTCGACAGCGCAAGCCGCCGACCGCAAATCTCGGGGATCTTCAGCAGCTCTCGACCAAACCACCTTCCGAGCCCCGTCTCAAACATGGCATTCCCATGCAGTTACTGCGTTCGCTTCTGCTGATGACATGGGTGGATTGCTGTATTATAGCGATCTGCGTGACGCAAGTAATCGGCTCCCCGCTGTATCTGATCAACAAACGTTACTACTATTCGTATATGGCATATACAAAACAAAGCTTCGGACTGGTCCTCGCTGCTCTCACCGAATGGAGCTCTCCGACGCTCTTCCGGGTCAGTGGTGATGCTAGCGTGCGTGGGCAGATCCATCTATCGAAAGATGGATTACTGGAGACCAGGTTCCCGGAGCGTCTCGTTCTGATCTCGAACCACCAGGTCTACACTGATTGGGTTTACCTCTGGTGGGTTGCATACACCAACCAGATGCATGGCCGCCTCTTCATCATCCTGAAAGAGTCGCTTAAGTATATCCCATTGGTGGGCACGGGCATGATGTTCTACGGTTTTATCTTCATGGCTCGCAAGTGGACGTCTGACAAGCCAAGGCTTGAGCATCGTTTGCAGAAGTTGAAGACAGTCTACGGGGGCTCCAACTCAGCCCGCCCGCAGTACGATCCCATGTGGCTGCTAATCTTCCCCGAGGGGACAAACCTGTCCACCAATACCAAGAGACGCAGCGACATTTGGGGGCAGAAACAGGGACTGCCTTCATTCAAGCACGTGATTCTTCCGCGGTCTACAGGGCTGTTCTTCTGTCTTCAGCAGTTGCGGGGAACCGTAGACTGGGTGTATGACTGCACCATAGCCTATGAAGGGCCACCGTATGTTTCCCTCCCCCTATATCCCAGTAGAACGATATTCACAAGTCCGTCTATAGAAAGGGAAGCTATCCCGATAAATACTTCACTCTTCGCTCCACATATCTGCAAGGACGACCGCCGACCTCAGTCAACATGCATTGGAGACGCTTCAACGTCTCGGAGATTCCTCTTGATGACCAGAAGGAGTTTGAGGACTGGCTTACAGCACGCTGGACCGAGAAGGATCAACTTATGGATCAGTACTTCGAAACGGGCCGGTTCCCATCCGAGTTGGCCGGTTCGATCAAAGCCGAGAATGCAGTAGATGGCCAGCTGGTTGCTGCTACAGCTGGATATGTTGAGTCCTATGGTCGCCTGCGCCACTGGAGTGAGCTTAGTCTTATCTTCGGGGTGCTGCTCAGTGTTGCTTTGCTTTGCAAATTTGTAACAAGCTGGGTGCAGGGATGAATACCGCACCTAGGTATTCTACTAGTAAATTTAGTAAATGCCATTTTCTCCACTTATTTTGCTTTTATTCATCTAGAAATCATCGGAAAGTGATCATTCAATTGTCCAAAAGGTGTTGTATTGTTTATTGTATGCGGTGTGGCGTCCTGTGGCGGTGCAGCCCAGCCACTCCAATCGTTCAATTCTCACCTCTCATCGCCGGGCTGTTGTCTCCGAGAGTCAATTTTTCGCGTTTTCTCCAAACTCAGGGTCGCTAACCTTATCGCTCCTGATTCTGACCTTTTTTGATGGATCGCCTCGCTTGATCATGAGTTGAGGCTCCTATAATCCCATACCGACTCGCAAAGTGGCCTCATCCCTCCCGTTCCCGGACTCACCATGGCGCCTCTTGAGAATGGCCAAACCAATGGCCTGAACGGTGATGCTGTACCTGCAGCTAGCCCATTGAGCAGCTTGCGCTTCTCCGATATCCCCGATGCTATCGATATTCCCGCGTCCAGCTTCGACAGCGAAGTCGAAGTCAGCTTGCTCGAGCTCCCCGATGACCCGACTGAGCTTTGCACCCTCTTGGAGAACGAAAAAGCGGCCAAGAATTTCTGGGTGATCATTGCGCTCGCTTACGCGAAGCGAAAGCAGATCGACCATGCCATCGACATCTTGACTAAGGGTCTGGCCTCCGTCGCCCACGGAGCGACAAAGGAGAAACTCGGCCTATTGGGCTGGATCTGCTGGATGCTGCTGCTAAAGAGCCGACATGCCCCTCGAGTTGCACCCGAAGGGGAACTATACTCGGAATCCAAGACCAAAGATCACTACCTCCAACTTGCGACGTCGACGTTGAACGAGGCTTCGCGACTCAACCCGGCTTATCCTCCTCTCTTCCTGGCGCGTGGTGTCTTGTGTCTCCTCCGTGCATCACTATACCCGCCCCGTGCTGTTCGTCCAGGTGCGATTGATACCTCGGAAAGAGTCGAGTCGCTGCGGCAGGCTCTGAAATGCTTCGACGAGTCATCCAAGGCCTTTGGTGGCCGGAACATCATGGCTATTCTGGGACGTGCCCGCGCGCATTACATGCTAGGAAGATACGCAGATGCACTAGAAGGATACCAAAAGGCTCTGATCAAGATGCCTAACCTCACAGATCCTGACCCTCGTATTGGTCTAGGATGTTGCTTGTGGCAGCTGGGCTTCAAGGATCAAGCCAAGGTAGCTTGGGAGAGATCTTTGTCTCTGGTATGCGAGAGGAAGTTCCGCAAGGTTTTATTTTTCACCATAACTAACCGTCATCGCTATGCAGAACCCCGAGTCCAAGGTTGCCAACGTCCTGCTGGCAGTTTACTACCTCCACGACAGCTCTCGCCGAGCCACCACCGACCCTATGTTTGGGTCAATGTACAAATTAGCCATGACTCAATACACCCAAAAGGCATTCAAGCTGGACAAGGAATACCCGATGACCTGCTCCCTGTTTGCCAGCTACTTCCTCCTCCGCAAATCATATCCCACCGTCGAGACATTGGCACGCAAAGCCATCGAGCACACAGATGTTATGTCTATTGCCAGTGACGGCTGGTACCTCCTCGGTCGCAAGTCGCACTATGAAGGCGACGATGCCCATGCCACGGAGTACTACAACCGTTCCGATCAAGCCCGCGGTGGAGTCGACAAGGGTTATCTTCCCGCCAAATTCGGCGCTGTGCAAATGCAGATCGCGAACAAGGACTTTGACGGTGCCAAATTCAAACTAGAGAAGATTGTTCAGCAATCGAAGAACCCGGAGGCGATGATCCTCCTTGCTGCTATTCACGCGGAAGAAGTATTCGCTGCTCAGAAATCAGGCAGCAAGGAAGACAAGTCGACTGAGGCAAAGCGAGCCATCACTTTGCTTGAGTCAGTGCGCTCTATGTGGAAGGACGAGAAGCAAAATATCTCCCCCGACGAGTCGGTTCTTGTTTATCTTTCCCGTCTCTACGAGGGCACAGCTCCTGATAAGAGCATGCAGTGCCTGACCCAACTGGAACAGATCCAGATTGCTGAAATTCCGGAAGATGCTCGACCTGACATCGAGGACCAGGATCAGATGAACGCTGCTCTTAGGGAGAGTCTCCCGCCGCAGCTCCTCAACAACATGGGCTGCTTCCTATACCAGAGCGAGAAGATCGCTCTAGCTCGTGGCTTGTTCCAGTCTGCACTCAACGCCTGCGTGCAGTCCAAGGAAAAAGAGGATGGCATGGATACCGATGCGCTCGTCACCACAATTAGCTACAACCTTGGACGGACTTACGAGGCAGCCGACATGTGGGACGAAGCTAAGAAGGTCTACGAAGGTCTTCTGGAGCGTCACTCTGACTACACGGAAGCTAATGCACGCATTACATATATTGCCCTTCGCCAGAGCCCCACAGACGAGGGCCCTAAGAAGATTGGCAAGCTTTACGAAGCGGACAGCACGAATCTGGAAGTTCGGGCACTCTACGGATGGTATCTTAGCAAGGCGAAGAAACGAGTTGCCAACCTTGCTGAAGATAGCGAGCAACGCCATTTCAAGCACACGTTGCAGTACTATGACAAACATGATCGCTACGCGTTGACTGGAATGGGCAATGTTCATCTCCTCGCTGCCCGTGACATGCGCCGCGACACAGATCAAGACAAGGAAAAGCGTCGCAAGATTTACCAGCGTGCTGTGGAGTTCTTCGACAAGGCTCTCCAGCTAGATCCCAAGAACGCATATGCGGCCCAAGGTATTGCGATCGCCCTGGTCGATGACAAGAAAGACCACAGCTCTGCTGTCCAAATCCTGTCCAAGGTTCGCGATACGGTCAAGGACCCCAGCGTTTACCTCAACTTGGGACATGTCTTCGCTGAGCTCCGTCAGTTCTCACGGTCAATCGAACACTACGAAGCTGCGTTGTCGAAGGATCGCCAACGCGATGTGCAAATCTTGGCTTGTCTTGGTCGTGTATGGTGGCTACGAGGCAAGCAGGAGGCGAACTTGGCCGCAATGAAGACAGCACTCGACTACGCCACGCGCGCACGCGACGTCTCTCCGGATCAACTTCACCTGCAATTCAACGTTGCTTTCGTCCAGAACCAAATCGCCTCGCTTGCATACGGTCTGCAGCCTACCCAGAAGACGCTCCAGGATGTCCAAGAGGCAGCGGAGGGTCTCAAGGAGGCCATTGAAACCTTCGAGCGTCTTTCCAAGGAGGAGAACCCGCCTTACCCCAGCGCCGCTTTGGAGCAGCGAGCCAACATGGGCCGCACCATCAGCAAGCAGCTTGACCGAGCCATGCAGAGCCAGAAGGAGTACGAAGAGAAGAATGCCGCGAAGCTTCAGCAAGCCCGTGAAGCCCGCGAAGAAGCCGCGCGGATCCGGGAAGAGGAGCTGCGCAAGGCCCAGGAGGTCGAGATGGAGCGTAAGAAGCGTATCGCCGAGGAACGCGCGCAGATGGTCGAAGAGGTGCAACGACATGCCATGCAGCGCGCTGAAGACGAGCGCGCTCGTGAGGAGGCGGAATTGACCAACGACTCCGAGACCGGTGACCGGGTCAAGCGCAAGAAGAAGCCTACCAGCAAGCGCAAGAAGAAGGGTGGGGATGATTTCATCGCGGATGAAGAAGAAGCCGATGCTGTGCACAGCGCGGCCGAGAGCGAGGGCGAAGCGGCGCCTAAGAAGCGACGCCGCTTGGAACGCCGACCGGGCGGGAAGGCCCAGGCTGCCAAGTCTGAGAAGCCTGGCAAGTATAAGAGCAGTGAGATGGTTGTTGACTCTGACGATGAAGAGGCTGCTCGGTCTGCTGGCGAAGACAAGGACGAGCTGTTTGGCGACGATGACGAGCCTGCTGAAGAAGCTGCGCCGCGTCGTCGTGGCAAGGCGTCTCGTCGTATTGCCGACGATGACGAGGACGAGGAAGAAGAAGTGCAAGCCGAAAAGGTTGTCACTGAAGACAACGACGACGACGAACTGTTCGGCGAGCCTTCGAAAACTACCGAGGACACGGAGATGCAGGAGTGAATTCTGCCTCATTCACTACTCTTTCTGTTACTATTCAAAGTTCTATTTCCATTTTCTCATCCAGGCGTCTGGCAAGGGGCCATCTGAACTGCAATTGATACATTTATCCCAATGCACTTCAAGCCATGTGTAATTATTAGCCTTGATCGTTATGAGTCTACAACAAAATCTAAAAAAAATAAAAAAAGCCAACCCTGTACATTATCGAACAAAAGTCCATTGCAATAAACCAAAATACCACACCAAGTACTACTCCGTGCCCACTAAGGTATGTAAAGCCGATATGCGAACACCACAAGGAACGGTCAAATACCGGCGTTGACAGATCTAAAAAGCCTCAGTAACAAAAGAACCACCCAATCACGGCGCACCCAGCACCAAAAAGAAGATGGCAGGGGCATAAAATAGATTAAAAAGAAACCCACGCCAGGCCCAAGCGCAGCACCTGCATCGAATTAATCTACCGAACATGCAACTCCATATTCGGTAACACGAATCTGCTCAGGGCAGGGCCCCAACTCCCCTCGGAATTCCGGTGGAGATAAAATCCTTAGCTAGCAAAACGGTTCAGCCATCTGAGACATGGCTTGTGCAGGGCCGGAAATGTTGGATTCGCACGTGTGGTCACTGGTGGGATTGACCCCTGTCACCCCTACGGAGCACCGGGCAGCTATACCAGAAGGTGTCTAGCTGCTTGGCTAGTGAATTAGACGTGCCCCAACTGCATGTGGTAGCAGGTGTATGGTGTAGGCGTGGAGGATCCGAGGGGCCCGTGTCTCATGCAGTTGCCAGCGTCGCATTGGGGGCTATATCTCGTCTATTAGGGCATGTTTTTGGCAGGAGTCTTTTAGCAGTTGAGGTGAGATTGCTGCACTCGACGGAACTCCGTGCTACTTTTGGACATTTAGTCTGATCGGTGGCGTAGGACAAAGTACGTATCGGAGATCGGATTTTGGATTTTGGATTTGGACTTTTCAGACAGTCTCAGGATGCACACGTAATTATTTACTCCGTACGGAGTACCCGGATCGAGGTTCAAGGTTCAAGATCCTAGAAAGGTACGGAGTACGTAGGGGAGATCCTAAGACACCATTGAAAGCCACTATATCGACATGGAAAAATGGGTACCACCTAGTTAGTGGGACCGAGGCATATTCTAAGTAGAGTCAGGCAATCGAGGGGAAAAACAATACTTCGAAGATTCTAGAAGAATTCCAACGTTTTCGATATGCCAAGGTTCCTGCTCTTATGGAAGGATAACTTTATTTTCGTTAAGCTTGACGGGACACGTTAGGGCTGGACGTCTTGGGCTCTATTAGGTTATTACGATATTCAAATGTAGTTTATTATAAAATAGCCTGTAGCCTGATTCTACCAAAATGACTCATTTTGCAAAAAAAACGAAAACAAAAGAACAGAACCTGAAATTTAGAGAAACCCAGGTGCGGCGTAGCATCGAGTTCACCGATGATATCAACCGCAGGCACCGTTTGGGGGGTCACCACCCAAATAAGTCAAGGATCGTCAAACTACAATCGACGGATCATTTCTCTCCATCATTGCTGGGGCCTTTGCCACGATCACCGCATATCTCTATGTTGAACACGAGGCCAGTTACTAGGACTAGGGCCTTTACCGTCTCCAGTCTTCCCACTGCCAATCCGTAACCCTCATTGGGCATCCACCCATCGCAACTACGCCTATGTCATAGATCAAGTCTACATCCACCTCGTCCAAGTAGAATACAGTCCAAGCTGGTGCTTAATCCTGAAGCACATCAGCTATCATGCCGCAAACATCTATCAAGATATCATGTACGATAGAACTACATACTTAAATGACCTGGTCATCTCCATAGAGATGTTGCTAGCCAGTTTACTTTCTTATCCTCTATTCACTCCAAGTCCAGTTAAGAATAGTCCAGTTCAGACGTACCTTCTCTACCATAAGTGAGTACAAACCTACCAGAGCCCAGCTCAAGCAGCTCTAACGACCATTCCAGTCTGAACCTATATCAAAATGCGTTACATTCTCATCGCTCCCGTCCTGTTGGCAATCACAGCACTCGCAGTCCCCGTCCCCAGCCAGAACGATGTGATCGGTGATGCTGGCGTTGCCGTTAACATCGGCGGTGATAAGACTGCTGGTGTCGCTAAGCGTGGCGATGGCGGCAGTGGTCACGACGGTGGCAGTGACGACGATGACTCTGGCTCTGATCTGATCGGCAAGCTGGGTGCTGCTGTCAATGTCGGTGGCGCAGAGACCACCGGAGTTGCGAAGCGCTCCGAGGCGGATGTTATCAGCGAGCTCGGCATTGCTGCTAACGTCGGTGGTGACAAGACCACTGGAGTTGCTAAGTGAAGTACGGAGTGACCACGACTTGTTTAAAGCTGGCCATCACTTCCAACCAGGACCGTCGGAATTGGCAAGCTCCGAGGACCTGGTAACAAAGAGGGAGATGACCGAACCTCGAATGAACTGTCAACTAGATCTCATGATCGAACTGTGGGCATTTCACCCTTTGTCTATAAGAGCAAAGCTAACATGGGACTTAGAATTGAGTGGACTCATAAAATCTGGACTCGAAAGACAAAGAACTGGCGTTATAGATTTGACTTGATATCACTTATCGTAATGAGCTTAGTGCCGGCTTCAATATTTCAATACTCCTATATTTCCAATGCTTTGTATACAACTTATGATGCATAGAGTACGGACTCTACGGAGTGCACAAAGAACGATAATCGACTATTTCCAATAGTCTCTATTTCCTTGTCTCATATTTGGTCATCCGAAGAGCCCAACCTTGGGAGTCACATGTATCACAAAATGCCTAGCAACATGAAAGGAGTCCCCTGTCCGTAATGTCAACACCGCTGATCCCTGTCATGCCCTAGCTAGTTAGTTATCATGTACTTAGTTCAACGGCCAACGCTAGGTTACATCAGGATCGAAACCCCGGGATCGTCGCACATGGTAGCATCTAATAAGGACAATCAACCCGCCTATCTCCCTCCCATGGAATGGAATATAGTTTGAGATATTCAGCCTCCATTATGGTAGATATCAATCACCCCTGTAGTTACACCGTTGGAATATTAGATTGATCCATTCTCCACACGGTAGCTCGGGCGCATACATATGTACATGCTTGACCGAGATAGGCGACCGTGGGATGATGCCCAGTCTACGTTGATAGCGCGTTACCCGATACTAAACTACCATTAGAATTTAGGGCCGTCTAGCGGGAAAACGGAAAAACACAGTTGCAATTGGCTTTTAAATGTATGGAGTACGTACATGACTCCCGAAGTCGGGGACCAGCTTCCATCTTTCACGGGAATTGGAGCTGTCGATCATCGGGAGGCATGAATAGGAAGGTGTTCGTGATAGGGCGAACCATGCGAATGAAGATGGGTACATAATAATTTTCGGGTTCCCTCCTTTTCCCTCCTTTTCCAGAACGTGTCCCAAAACCTTGACTCTACACCTATGTCATTGTCATTATATTCTAGGGCTAGCTACACTCACTATTTATCGTCTTTAATTAATTATCAGTACGGAGTATATTATCAGTATATTCCAGAAACGCGTCTGTTTGATCTCTTTGTTTCAAAATTGTGACAAGAAACTTAAAGAATAGATCTGACTGTCGACGACACTCCAATCTCGGGGCGTATTTTCTGACACAAATCTGAGGAAGAACAAGACGGTTTAGGCCTAGATATAAAAAGGTACGGAGTACGGAGTACGGTGCGTGATGACGATCATGGACACGAAACGCGAACCGCCGGGGGAACGTGCTTGTTAGACCTCTCGAAAAGGGATCCTAGACTACTAGTACGCAGTAGTGGACCCGTGGACGGAGCAGACAGCTATGTAAGTAATTAAGAATATCAAGTGCCGCACTACGCAGGTACAATAATACATATATGTATGCATAATGGAGGACAGTTCTCATTACAGAGTACTCCGTCCACGTTCTAGACTATAAGATCATCAGGAGTCCACTTTACACTTTCGATACACACTACAACTAGCGGTATATTCAACTCCGTACTCTGAAATAGAATGAAACTGTTTTTGGTTTTCCCCTCGGTCGTCTCCCTTGTTTCGAATCATGCTAGCTGCAGACTAAGGTCCACTTACTAGATAGGAAGCGTGGACTACAGACGACGTGAATATTAGAATATGTGTGTGACGAGTCACCACAACGGCAGAAAAAGTAATCATGTGCGACAATACCAAGCGAGAATTGCTTATTATACTCGGTCGATTCGATTCGATGTACTTCGTCCGTATGGAGCAGTACGTACTACCAGGGTGATAATATGCACATACCAGGCACAATGGATATACCCCGCCCTGAGACAATGCAACTCTCCGACAGATATAACGTAAGGGTGCGGTGACTGCCGGATACTCACATTCTTCAGCTTCGTCTCGCATCCCCGACACAGTGTGAGTTTGTAGTCTGATACGTTTCACTTTCCTTTTTTAATTAAAAAAAAAAGTCTGCTTGGATGTGCCTGAGATAGGAGACCGGCACTCTCCGAGGCTGCCTGCGAAGTGATCACAGGAACAAACTTGCATGGAGATCCTTGCCTGTGTATCTTGTACCAACAGGGATGTTTAGGTTGAACTGGGGAACTGGAGGAATGCCGGTGTAGGCTTTAGCACATGTATGCCTAGGCTAATTAAACCGATATTATCCTGTAATACAATGTTATTATGGACTTTTGTGCTTCTGGACCCCACTGCCGGATGCCGAAAGTAGATTGAGATCTAGGACTGGTGTTTCCCGAGCCCTATGTTTTCAGTGCACACTATAATCACATTAGGGCTGGGTCCTTCTGTGATAAAACCGTTGAACCGAGGCTCCGCTATACGACGCGGGGAAGGAAAGAGGCGTTCCTGACTGGTCTCAGACCTCACGCAAGGCAGGGATTATACTCATGTAGCTATGTAGGAAGAAAAGGTCAAACCACCATATGTAGTTATGATACTTATACAATGTTTTAAGGGAGAAAAACAGACGTCCAAGGTTCCAGTGTGCGCCCCAATCGTGATAAGGGCTTGTCTCCCCACTCGAATGTAAATAAAGAATCAAGTATAGAGCTGTTTCAATATCGCCAATTGGATATTCAATTGAATATCTAGCCCAATGGCAGCCTTGCCTATACGAAGTACATATCTAGGCTCATCTCCATGTACCTGTAGTACTACAGTAGTACTCAATCTATAGCCCGATCGCGTATATCGTGTGTCCCCCTCTTTCCCGTGTCCATGGGTCCAAAGCTAACGGTAAACCTTCCTGGGAACCTTGGAACCTTGGAACCTTGGAACCTGAGGTACCGCAAAAATACCAAAAATACAGATTAAACATATTAAATCGCCAGACGGGGCGTATCGGAACGCTGATACTTTACTACATGCGGCCTAGCGTCTTTCTGGCTCCCCCACACGCGGGTCTCCAGCACGTTCAGGACCAACCCCCTGGCTCGACGCATATGCCACTAAGGCAGTTGGGTATCGGCTCCGCGACGCTGGGAATTCCCGTCCTTTACATGGGGTGTTCGAGGCACCTCACTATATCCCGTGTATGTTGGGGTTTGCTTTCTTTTGTTTCCTCATTTTTTGGATTGTCGGCGTGGAATATGATCAATAATGAAGCCGGCTGGGTGCATGGTGTGACCGCTCCAATCTAAACAAAGAAACTAACCAACCCGATCGGAATAACACCAATATAGGAGGACTATAGCATCATATACTAATAATGGAAAAAAAAAAAAGAAATAAAAATTACAATAAATACGCCCCTGAACGCGGCTCCACCACCGCTCCGTGTCTTGTATTGCCCCCGTCATCAAGTATTCTATTAATTTATTATCATCGGCAGGACCTCGTTCTGTTCCACTCGAGAACCCTCCCTTTCCACTTTCGCTCCTTTATATTGTAGGCGGCGGAGATCTCCAGATTTCATCTTATCATGGTGTAGTTTCTCTCCTTCACTTTCCACCATGTCGACCTATCCACCCCCTCCAATGAGTAAAGCCTGGGACAACGACGACGGCAGTGACCGTCCGTCTACGAACTCTTCCAACGAGCAACCTGAATATGCCGCACATATCCGCTCCAGGTCCACTGCCCACGCCAACAGCCCCAGGCGTTTGTCCGTTTTTAGCGGCCGTTCAAGAAGCAATACCACCACCTCAACTTCTTCACGCCGCTCACCAGGCTCTTCGATGACCTCCACGGATAGTTCCATTGTCTCTGATGACCGGGCCGGGTCGTCATTGGGATTCCGCTCCGAGAAGGATAGGCCGTCCCGGTCCCTTTTGGCGCGGGGAAGCCGCATCCTGCGCCGGCAGGGGAGCAAGATCAACATCGTCGCCACGCTGGACGAGGAAGATGAGGCCGATCGTGAGAAGGCCCGGCCAGAGAGAGAGCTTTTTGGCCGTCGTGCCCGTAATACGGACCACAGTAAGTGCGCCAAGCAGCGGACAGCGGAAATTGTGGACCCAATTGACCCTCGACAATCGATATAGGCGAACGCTTGAAAAGCATTATTTCTGATCCTTTTGATTTCCACCACTTGACTCATACCAATCCCTCGCAGTTCCAGTCTTTGGACCAGACCCGCGAGAATGATCTGGTCACCGAGTTCTCGGCCATCCGAGCATCTCAACGGCCCCAGCCCGATCTGAAAGGTATCCGCGCCGAGGACATTCATTTCCGTAATTTCTCTAGTGATGACCTGCGCTCGTTTGGCACTGCCACCACGGTGGATGTGCCGAGCATAAGCCCACCGGTCTCTCCAAAAACACGACTGTACAATGCAAACCACGCACGCAGAGAATCCCGCGTCAACGAGAACTTCTCGCGGCCAGTCTCCAGATATCCCCGAACCAGCCCTACCACTCCCCCACCTTCTGCTGTGCCAGAACCTCCCTCACATGGGACTGATGAGCCGGCACCCCGTGCCATTGACGAGATCCTGGGCTTGTCCACGACGATGACGTACCCAGATCTCCAAACAGCGCAGCCAACCCGGTTTTTCAGTCCCGAACCCGATGACCGCGCCAGGACCTCGTCCATGAGCAGCCACTATGATTTGGAAGATGTCCCCGAGGAAGAGGAAGGAACCCGGATGTGGGACAGCCCCGAGTCCAGCATGGGATGCCCCCCTTCTCGCTCAGCCTTTCAAGCCAGCCCACCTCCAGCCCACACTCAGTTGCCCAGCAGCGCGCGCAAAGCTCCAGTGTCGATCTATGTGGCCGAGGAGCTTTCTAGGAAGTTCTCCGAGGCATTGGGCTCGCCGACTATCCCCCAATATATTCAGAACATGCACACCCCTCGCGCCCAGGTGCAGGTCACACCACCCGAGCCGGTCACCAGCTTGCAGCCATCATACGAGGATGAATTGTATGACTCATGGGACGCAGACATCGACTACTGCTATGAGCACGCAGCCGAGTCCACTTCCAACTTTGATTGGACTGGCACATCCATGGACGAAGGACACACTCAAGTCGGCGTAGCCTGCAGCGAGGGCCCCTGGCTCGCCCCGAGAACCCGACAGCTCCAGCCGAGCCCACTGAGCACCTCCGCCCTAGCAACCCCAGACATGGACCCCAGCCCAGCCCAGTCCATCCCCTCCCAGGCCCCCTCAAATGCAGACTATGAGCAGGAGTTCATCGCACGGAGCGCAGACTACTTCCATCCCGTCAATTCCTCGATCCTCCCATCAATGGGCAAACCACTCTCCCACGAACCATTGTACGAAGAGTACATGACGACTGATGGAGAGTCAGACCGCCACTTCCCCTTCGCGCAGGGCATGATGGGCGCCATCTCCCCACGCAGCAGCTTCTCCCCGATAAGCAAGTGCAACTCGCAAGAGAGTCTGATGCTCTCGCGCGCAGCCTCCATCGTGCGCAAGCACCGCTCCTCCATCTCGACGACGAACAGCGTCCCCGAGCTCGTCCACAGCTTGTCCAGCAGCCGCGAGCTCATGCCAACAGACCGCATGACCGCCGGCGAGACACTCAGCCGTCCTACATCATCCTCTCACCACCGCCAGACCAAGAGTCTCGCCGAGGCGCACTTCCTCCTCCAGAGTGGCAGCAGCACGAGTCTCGAGGGTGCGGATCTTCCCATGCCGCTCCATGACCGCGCCAAGTCCATTTCGGAGGGCGAGCCCCTGCCGATTAAAACCGAGGCTCCTTTGCCTCCTGTTTCTTCCAGAAACCCGAACCGGAGGAAGACCCGCTCGCCATCTTACTCTCTCTTCCCCACAACCTCTCACTGATCATCTCTCACTGATCACTGAGTACATGTCACTATCGTTATCATCAACCCCATATTTTTTATGTTGATATTTTCCTTTCCTCACCCCTTGCATAACTATCTATCTCACACCTCTCGCTTTGTCATCCGATAGCCCTCCATCAACATCTCTCAACGAGTCCACGATCTGTGTTTTCCTTGTGTCTCTGTTTTATGTCTGACTTGTCTTGTCTTTGCCTATATGCCATATCTTTTTGTTTGTGTTCTGTTCTGCGTGTTTCAGCTGTGGTCAATCTTTCGTCTCCATGCATTTCTCAGCGATAGCGATTTTTACTGGCCTGGTGTCTTGGAAGGGCGATTTGGGAAAAAAGAGAAAAAGAGGGAAAGGAAAAGGATTTTCTTGGAGGAAATTTCGGAATTTATTTGGAACGTTCGCTAGTCTCTGGTTTTTGTTATAGACTTTGATTTTTATAGAGGAGCTGATAGGCTTCAATACCATTCGTTGGCGTTACTTTGCAAGTATAGGTAGAGGAAAAGAGCATGTGTAGTGGATTTTAGTAAAGACCTGTGGGAGTGAGATTTCAGCCTGGGTTGTGTTACGGTTCTTTCTGTGGGGTCAATGACTGCCTTGAATCAAATACTTGATGGAGGATCTGTACGTACAACATATTCGAGCAGCGACTATTACATGTCCTGTTTATCTACAAAGTCACATATCAACCAAATATTTACCAAGGCGCCCCTTCCATAGGCCCCAGGAAGGCACGTCAGAAACTCGTACCATCTCAGCCTGATACCTGTCTTCTTCGAGGTAGGAGAGATTCTGCGAAATCAAAGTATCAACAGAGGTATCAGTCAGTCCTTCAAAGGTCCACCGAGGACTAGGACCTCTTTCCTCCGACTCCAGTTTCAGACCTTGAGGCTGACCCCACGTCTCACAGTACGCATTAATCCTCCATCGGGGATCATCCGGAGTAAGACCAGGTCCAAGGCTAACCCATCTCGTCACCACTACAGTGATACTCCGAAGCTCTTCGTTCCTGAGCCACCCAATCTCATAGTCAGTATTGCACTCCTCGCAATTCGAACAGAACTCCGGCTGGTATGTCTCGTTCCCATACATATCCTCCAGCCAAAACGACATTGATTGATGCGAGCAGAATTTGAAGCCTTCATGGTGGGAACCGAGCCATGTCATTTTCGCGACAATCATGTCCTGGAATCGCATATACAGACCCAGACCCGCGGGCTTGGGACATATCCGTGCCTCCACCGAAGATAGAACCAATCCGGTGTCGTTCCCTGCAATCAGTTCATGCGATACTCCGGTGAAGGCCAGCGCGTCAGTGCTGATCCCGTATTCGGGACCGTGGTGGAATCCGCGCATGGCTAGGTGGAGATGAGACCAGTGGAGTCTATAGCCACAATGGGTGCTGCGCCCATCGTGTATGGGCATCCGCACATAATTATGTGCAATTGGAACTGGCCAGAATCTAGCCGTTTGCATGCAGCCGAGGAGGGGTGGGTAGTAGGGTGATTGCCTTTGAACTAGCGGGTCTGGGATCCGCAAAGGCTCTGGGATTCTTTTGAAATGATGGAGAACTAAGCAGTCGTCGCATGCTAAGTATCTTGGATTATCACTTTCGAGCCGGCGTAAGAAAGGCAACAGGACTTCTGCTCTCAGTTTGTGCTTTGTCTGACTTTGGAATATTTTGAGAAGTCGATGATTGCAAAGTGAGAGGCTGTATATATCCTCCCGGGGAAGAAAAAATGCTACTAGTAGCACTAGCTCAACAGGAAGGACGTCTAGTAAATCCAGTCCTAGAACTTCCGGGGTAGGATAGGTAGCAAATGTGGGTTCGAGATCCTGGTTTATATCTTGGGCTGAGGAAGAAGACATAATAGGAATGGTCTGAAGGGCTTTCTCGGTGCTAGGAGGGTTTGTTTTCGTCAAAGCCAACATTGTGTATGATATACCTGTGTAGATAATGAGAGTAAGCGTACTAGGCAATGAGAGTAATCAAAGAAGAAATATTATCAGATTAGAAGAATATGAAAAGGCAGAAAAGACCTCGGGTTGCGAGGAGTTTATAACTCAGGCTACGAGTGAAAGATGATGAGAGTATAGTCCCAAAAAGGCTTAACACGAATATAAAAGACCTTGGAACCTATAAATGGTAGAAGTATATCCATGGGTATCTATAAATATATCTATGAATAAATATTTTTGAATATATCATACGTGGAGAGAGATATCGAAAGGGAAGACAGATGTCACCAGCTGACTGCTTTGTATATATAGACTGAAAGAAAGCCTGGTCTGTAGTTAGTGTAACAATAAAGATATACATCCAATTTTAAGCTACATTTCATGTCTTTCCAAGTCGATCGTGTACAGAGATCACACCGCACACCCCTACCTAAAAATGCCTGATTCTGTCAGATTCCTGAAGCAGAAAGTGAGAGTGGCGAGTGAAGCGGCAAAAGGGCCCCTTCGGGATCCGCAATGTAATTTGTAGAGGATTCTTCGGGATCGCCCTGGAATGGAACGTTATAGAGGGTGAGGACCCCGTATAATATGGGGTGTCCGCGCCTGTGTGAAACTCTTTCGACGAGTCAAGTTGTTTGGGAATGTAGCTCTAAATGGGCGGTACATTTCATCCGAAGTTCAATATTGGCCGAGGACTGATAGTGCATAAGTAGAGTAATTGACAGATAAAAAGCACTTTGAAAAGAGAGTTAGAAAGCGTGAAATTGTTGGAAGGGAAGCGTACTTCCACGGTCCTATGTACAAATAAGGTTGTGGGGCCGCTATTGTTTTGGGGTGCGGCTCATTTCTAGCCAATAGTATTGAAGGTAGTATATACTATGACGTAAGATAACGACCCATAGATCCTCAAAATTCAAAAATGGCTTCCCTTTCGCTATGCCCAACCCTCTCTCTCCATGTCAGAAAGACTGAAATAGAGAGTATGTACATATATATGATACGAAATAATTCCACCAACGTGTATTGATAGATATATTTCTAGATATCCATGGAATTATACGATACCTAGGGGTATGAGAGACATCAAGGTTCAAAAAAAAAAGAAAAGCCACCAAGCCCAGGATTCGAACCTAGATCACCTGGGAGCCCTGAAGGTCAGAGGTTACGTCCCTCAGGTGTCCTACCATTAGACTAACTTGGCTGTGTTATTGAGGAGTTCCCAAGTCTTGATGAATATGCAGATATTGATGCTCATACAATTGGAAAGGCAAAATATTCCCGTTTATCAATGGACCATCACAAGGCAGGAAGGGGCATTTTAGAAGGAAGGAGGAGAGGAGGAAGGAACGGAGTAAGGGAGGGAGGAAGGTGAGGGTCTCCAGACCGACGCCTTCCTCATTGTAAGAAGGGGGAAAAAAGAGGGGCGGACTAAGCGAAGATCACGTGACACACTGGTTAGGCTCAGCTGAGACTCAGTGGCGTGCTTAGGTCTACTCAGTGGGCAAAAAGCAGCAAGGCCTGAGCACTAATACGGAAAGAGAACGCCAAGATGTAGTAGAGGAAATCAATTACATAGGTCCTGACCGATGGAAATCACGATCTTCTACACCATTGCAGTGCTAGTACTTGGAGTCAGTTTACTCACGCCCCGGACCTTTGAGAGGAGATTTTTGGGCAAGACGGCTGGCCATGCTTACGGGCTCAGCGAAAACCCCAGGAGAACGCTAACGAATGATAAGTTTGACGCTGCTTTCCAACATAATATCACTGCCAATATCTGAGGGATTTCATGAGATGAAGCATGGTTTACACCTTAGAGTCACTCTCCAATAAAGATCTCCGAGTAAAAAAGCATTACGGATACGCTGCTTCAATTTGTAAGATCGGATGTATATGCAAGCCTGGGCTTTACAATCTAGATAGGTCTTTGGCTTCAGATGCCATCTCACAGCCGGTGCCTATCTGAAGATTCATCTAAATCCTCTACCTATACCCTACTTAGCTCATGATATGATCTATCAATTCAATATGTTAGTGGTATCTGAAGTATGGTTGCCTAAAGCGGTTAGATCAAAATCATATGACCCGCTATCTTATCGCCACTAATTCATCCACCTCTCTTCCAGGTTTCATTATTCTCTCCCTCAGCCTTTGCTCTACAAACATGGCGTCTCCCCCTTCGCAGGAGCTGGTCAGGCAATCTGCTGGCCAGCTTATGCCTCCACCACCACCTCCGAAGCGAATCAAACGCCCTGCAACTGTCCTCGACGAAGACGTCTACACGAACACTTTGTCCCACATTATTGCTCGCGACTTTTTTCCGGGCTTGCTCGAGACACAGATCAAACAAGAGTACCTGGAAGCCCTTGAATCGAAAGACAAAGCATGGATTGCAAGCTCCAAGAAGAAGTTGGCAAGCGTCATGCGCACGCCCACCCCGGGGTCGAATGCAAGACGAAAATCAGACTATGCATCGGCGCCGGCCACACCACATCATTTCCCGGCCGGACGCCCGGGTGACACTCCGCATGGCTGGGGAGGTGATACCCCCATGTCCGTCGTATCGACTTCCACAGCGGCAACCGAAACAGAAGACCGGCATATTCCCGATGTATCGAATTTGGGACTGGTCGCCTTCCAGGCAAAGTATACCAGCGAAGACAACGAGTCCTTCAACAAAGTCCTTGACAAGCAGAATGAAAAGCGACGGGAGAAATACCCCTGGCTTTGGAGCGGGAACAAAATTCCCTCGGCCCGACAAATTGCACACCAGCAACAAGAAATCAAGCGCATCACGGCTCAAGGCGGAAACCCGCAGATGGGTCTTATTAAACGAGACGAGTATGCCCAGCCCGCCATCAAAACAGACCTGGATGCCCGTCCTGCAAATCCAGACACATGGAAAAGCCGCCCGGATAACACCCTCATGTTCCTCCCCAACTCGGTGGAGGATACCCACGAGACACTCCCGCAGAAAGCAGAAATTACATCCCGAGCAGGCCCCAAGCGAACTCTCTACCAAAATACCAGACTCCTAGACCCACATGCCGCAGCAGCAGCGGACGCCGCCAACGCCGTGCCCCCTTCACCCTCTCTATCCGCCATCCAAGATGCCATCGCCGGCCGGCCGCGTCTCAGCGAGTCCGAAGCTGCATCCGCCTTCGCAGGAAGCGAAACCCCGAGGGTTAACGGATACGCCTTTGTCGACGAAGACGAGCCCGAACCTGAATTTACATACTCTAGAACCGACGACATGGAAGCCGACTGGCGCCTCCTCGGACCGACCTCTGAAAAGCCAAATCCCTTCAAACTTGGCGAGACTCGCAAGCGCGAAGCCCTGCATCACCGCATGGTCGATCGTGTGGCGCGGAACAAGCGTGCTGAAAAGGCCGCCCGTGTTACGAAGACACCTGTCTCGTTGACACCGCGCTTTGGTAGTAGTCCCCGGCTGGATTTTGGATCTCGGTCTACTCCTGGTGCTAGCTCTAGTAGGGGCTCTGTCTCCGGTGGAGGGTATTCCCAGGGAAAGATGCTTACGCCTGCAGCGCAAAAGCTGTTGCAGCAGGTTGGAGGGACGCCGAGGTCTGAGCGGAAGTCTGCACTGGGGAATGTTTGGACGCCTACGCCGAAGCGAAAATGATGGCAGTTTATGGCTCGACTTTATATATTTTTTAGCTGCATGATACCACGGAGTTGATAGACTCGAACGGCGTTTCGTTTCTTTGGATGTCTTTCTCCCCGGGAAACAATCACAGATACCGGTACTGGACGTATTGTTACTTTTTTAGCCAAAAAATGCCAATTATGCCTTATTATATGAATACCAGTTCAGGCAACATAGACCAAGTCCTAAACATAGGAGTCGGTGGACATCGGAACGAACAGGAACCGCACGAAAACAGTTCTTAGCCGGTCCCGGTACTTCTTCGGCCTTCATGGTCTTCTCATTCCATTCTTTATTGCAACGACGTGCCTATGAATATTATACATCTTTGCGCAATTGAAGATTTAGAGGATTAGATTTGGCCTAGAATTTGTGGGTTTGCGTTAGTTAACTATATCAATTCTTCAAACGTTCCTAACGCGATAACAGATTTTGAATTGAGACTAAATTGGTCTTCATATGATTCAATTTGCTTGTATTGATTTCAATATCTGTATATCAAAATGAGTATCGAGACATCAGAGAGTCAGACTGCTTCATCGGCATCAACATCTGGAAATATCACCAAAGCCAAAGAGATCATTATACCGACAGAGACACCAACAACAGAAGAAGAACAAGAGAAAGAGAAAGAGAAAGACACATCCACATCTTCAATATACTCCCCAGCAAACCTCCTTTCAAGTCTGCTCGCTCCATTCTCTTTCTCGGCCAAGTCTCCAGAGCCAACCACCGCAATATCCCCAAGCAACGACAAAGAGAAAGAGAAAGAAAAAGAGACAATCAAGAGTCCAACTAAGATATCAATCGAAGCCCCAACATCAGACTCAGACTCAACTACACAACCCACCCCAGAGCCATATTACACTCCTGAAGAAACACCTCTCTACAAAAAGCTCTACAAGACCCGTCTAACAAGAACCCGCACAAAACAACTCCTCCGCGCAGGAGAACGGGGGTATAATGACCCGCCGCCTCCACTAGGACTGGGTGATTGCTGTGGGAGTTCGTGTGATCCCTGTGTAAGGGATTTGTGGAAGCAAGAGATTGGGATTTGGAGGGAGAGATGGGGGGATAGGGCGGTTGAAGAAGGGGAAGGAGTCTTGAAAGAAGAGAAGAAGAGTGAGAAGAAAGAAGAGAAATTGGGGAAGAGAAAAGACCTGGAGTGGTGATTTGTTTGTTACATGTGTATGTACTATTTGCTCTATGATATACAAGTCCAAGCGCAATATTTAGGTGCACAGGAGAACTAGGTCGAGCTCTTGCTATCTAGAGGAGACAAGAACAAGAAAAGAAATAACTGAGAATCCAAACAGCACAAGTACACAGTGATCATACCTATCTACAGCAAATACATAATTCCCATAACCACCAAGCTAGTCACCCAACCACTAGCCCCCAGCTTTTCCCCAAGACTCAAATAATACACAGCCCCGAGATAAGAGCAGGTAATAATACCCTCTGAATTCCGATAGCCATAGGAAGAATTCATCCACGCGCCCTGAGGACACCCGAAGCCAAGGGCAGAGGGACAATCCTTAACAAGGGTATGACAGATATCCTGACAGGGAAGGATCTCCTTATAGGGACCCGGCATGATCTGCTCATCGATGATAGGATTGCGGGATGTATTCGACGCCACGGACTGGCGGTACGGACTGTCATCCGGCAGGGAAGAGCCATTGATGAAGGCCTGGCCTGCGTTACGGACGGCTAGGTACGTGGCGTTGCTACTGTAGTCTGCGCAGCGGGGGATTGTGACGCCGCAGAGCCATTGCTTATAGGCTTTTGCGCAATCGTCGCAGTCCACGGCGAGGGAAAACATCGATTCTTCGCTTGTTTTGCATTGGATTTGTTGGAGGGAATAGGTGAAGTTCTGGTAGAAGGCGGCGGCGTAGTCGTCGTAGATTGTGCGGAGCTTGTCGACGCTTAGTTTGGGGTTGGAGGGGACTGCGTATGCGACTTCTGAGCAGAAGGTTAAGTTGAATAGCACGGCGCAGTTCTCCTCTGGAGGATTGTTAGATAAGGTCACTTTTTGGTATGGATTGTTTGGGCTTGCTCACCTGCTTTGGTCGTGAAATTCATCGGTCGCCATACCTTACCGCCGCCGCCGATGATGCCATTTCCGGACGTGGTCGAATTGCCCACCATTGCCAGAAGACCGCTGTACGATGAACTTCGGTTTAGTCCAGTGATATAGAATTGTTCCTTGGGCTTATTCCCAAGTCCGCGATTGGTCATGCCAACCTCGGTTGAACTACTTATTCGGCCCACCTGCGAAAGCGCATCGAGAGCGCAGAATGATTTCTCCAAGCCCTGCAGTGCCGTATCGTTGATATTGTGGGCAAACATAGTATACGGAGGGACGATGTCCATCCATTGCTGGTAGTTTGTCGAATTCTTCGCAGACTGAGTCAAGTTGTTCGTCACCAGCAGCGCGGCCGACGTGTCCGCGTCGATGAAGAACAAATTTGGGTCATCGTCCACGATATTATGGAAAAAGGCATCGATGGATGCTGCGACCTGGTACGTGTAATATCCCGTGTAGTCGGTTGAATTGGGCGCTGCGATGCCGACGAAGACGTCGCTGTCCGTATCTAAGGTGATTCCAATATACCCGCCAACGGCAGTGTGCATATCCTGCAGCGAATCGTCTTTGCCCGGTCCTGGCTGTTGCAATTTCTGCGAAGTCGACACATACATTTGCAACTGCGGGAACTCGCCTTGTAGGTCGGTCTTGTTGGTAGATGGTTTTTGGCAGGTCGTGAGCGACAAGTAGACCGTAGTCGTCGCTCGCTTCGAGAAGTCCCCGTCTCGTTTCCGTAGCTCATAGGTCGAGTCATCGTCATCGTCGTCTTCATTTGTAGAATTCACGTATGCAGGAAGACCCACGCCTTTCGGGTCGTGTTTGCCGTTCACCACAACCGAGGGCAGATAGAACCACTGGACAGCGCCGATCTCGAGCGCGCCCGGCGCCTCGAACTGATTGTTGCCCAATGCTTTCGCGACATTAGGGTATCTGCGCACGAGCTCTAGCCCATTTGACTCGCCATCTTCGTCGACACTGTCGCGAAGTTCTAGCCCATTGAACGAGTCCAGCGCAAGTGGGAATCCTGCCCCGTCGCTGGGAACCGCCCCTTGGAGGCTCAAGGTGTTCTCTGTACCCGGGACATCGGATGCATCGGCATAGGCGACCGTGACAGCGAAAAGAAGAAAGATCGCGCTAATCGTTGCAGTAAGATAGCACTGCAGCGCGTTGTATTGGCGTCGCATGGAAAGACGGAGGGGAGGTGTCGCTGCACAGCCAATGGCCAGAATTGGAGTTGGCGAATAAAAATATCACAGGCAAGCGGTGGTATACACCAGCTGTAAACCTCTTCCTGGAGGCAAAATCAGCGGCTGCATGCAGTCGACGTGAAAGTTGTTTGGATGAGGCTGGCTATCGTGGAAAATGCCAGTCTTATCAATTTGGCTGCCTTGTTGCCTTGTTGCCTTGTTGCCTTGTTGCCTTATTTAGACACGTAGTACTCCGCGTACCATCTACAACATACATTTCCTCTGCCAAATGAGACTTTGATATATAATGGGTCAGCTGTGAGGTTTTGGAAACCAAAGTCTAAGGCTAAGACTAAGCTTCTATGAGGCTGAATGATTCTAAAATGATACTCCTTGGCTTGATTGCAATCCACACAACTTTCAATAAGTCAATTGTATAAAAGAATAAGAAATGTATTCTATGTATCAAGTAGGTATCGTAGTCTTGAAACCAACAAAAATGGATCAAAGTAGACGATCGCAGTCAAGCAACATGCAAATGCAAAGTAACAGGAACAAGTCAAGGAAAAGTAGGCAATGAGCAATAAACAAAAAAACAATCAAACCAGCCTCTGCCAGCGGGCTAGGCCAAAACTCACAACAACAATACCTGCGATCACTCCAAGAATGCCGAACCACCACGCCAATCCTTCTGTGTGAGCGCCGGGAACTTCTACGTTCATACCGAACAGACCACAGATCAGGTTCATGGGGACCAGAATCGTAGCAATCAGAGTGACTTTGCTGAGAACCTTGTTGACGTGGTTTCCCAACACCAAGTTGGTGACATTCAGCTGAGCCAAGTAATTGGTATGCGACCGACTGAGCATCTTTTCGAAATGCGCCAAGTTCGACATCATGGTCACAACGTGATCCTGGATATCGCCCAGGTAAAGACCAATATCACCACGGGGAGTAACCGAGTACTGTTCGTTACAGCGCTTGGAGAATCCACGAATGACATCAGCCTTGCCGCCTAGCAGGCGCATTAAGCTCATGACCTTCTTGCGCAGGCCACCGATGCGAGGGAGGAACGATTCGAAATCCTCAACTCGGGCAATAAACACATGGTCTTCGATCGCCTCGGACTCCAATTCCACATCCCGAATCACGGGGCCGAAGCTATCCACGATGTCGTCGATCATCGCGTAACAAATCCAGTCGCTACTGAGAGACACATAGTCTCGCAGCTTTCCAATACGTTTCCGGACATTGGATGCGTGAGGGTTGTCCTCAAAGGAGAAAGTGAGAACACCGTCTCGGAAGACAACCATGTAGAAATTGACAGGCTCAAGGAATTCCTCGCTGGTTTTGTCCATTTGGAAGAAGGTCCGGAAACAGACAAAATAATACTGCTTGAACAGTTCAACCTTCTCGCGGGCTTCCTGGGTTTGAATATCCTCCGTTGTCAGGGGGTGAATGGAGAAAGCCCGGGAGATAGCTCCCAATTCCTCATCGGTGGGGTTGACCACATCCAACCACCACACACCTCCCTCAGGCCCAAGCTCAAAGAGATCGCGGAAGGTTTCGCCAGGGAGCACCAGATCTCCCAAATCGGCAGCATGCACTGTGCTTTGAGACTCGGACGAAAAGAACCCGAAGCGGGAACGCTGGTTTGTAGTATGGGGTGGTCGAACCCGCTCCTTTTCGTCCGTAACCTCGGCGTCCTTCTTCTCATGTTCACTCAGTGTATCAGTTGAGCTGGTCTTCTTAATTGGACCCATCTCAGGGCTTTCAGCGCCAGGACGGAGATCGTAAAATATGCGGGGCCTCTTGCTCTGCGAGCTCATGCTGTGCTTGCGGCGATCGCCATCGGCGATTTTACTGCTCGGATTCAGAGCCACAAACTCCTCGAGTTCCTCGTAATCAATGACGGGAATACGGCCTGGCGCGTCAAAGCAGGCCTCCTCTGCTGTGTCGAATGGCACATCGCCCAATTGGGGGCGAACAACACTGGCGTTGCTGAAAGTTGGGCGCCGGTTGTGGGTGCCACCCGAAACGGTGCGCTGCAGGATAGCTTCCAGGTCGGGAGGCGCATGGCTGTCCAGGGTATTGGCGCGCTCACGGCGACGTGGGTCGGCAAAAGCCTCAACTGAATTGGGAGGAGAGGATGATCGAGCGGAAACAGACGAGGCGCAGGAAGCGTTGGCGAGTTCCGGGTTCACAACACTGATGCGACGCGGAGTCTGATACGTGGCGTTGTGGTCGATCGAGAACCGACCGAGTCCATTAAATTCATTCAGCGAACGATCGTCTTCCGCGGCATTTTCAAAATCTCGGGGAATTGGACCGTCCTGTAGGACATCTTGCGCACTGAGCAAGTCTGGACGATCGAGCATTTCAGGACCTTGAGTGGTATCGCGCGGGCTGTAAGAACGCTCCATCGGGGCTTCAATGCGCGGAGGCGTCTGCATCTGCAGGCGGTGATCATCCAGTTCGGGTACCGGAGTACTGTACCTGGTCAGGTACATGTACTTCTCGGATCTGGGCGACTCGGACATGGTGGGATCTCAGTATATGAGGATTCGACGAAAATGATTAGGGCGCCAGATTGGCTGATTTTTTGCTTGGGTTTTGGTTTGGTGATATTCGCTTTTGAAGCGCACAACGACCGGAGCAGACGCAAGCCGGTAAGAGGTTCGTTCAAGGGTGACGGCCCTCCATCCATAAGCTAGACCCTTCGGGAGGGTCTAGCGTTACCGACTGACGTCTAGCGGCCACAATAAAGACAATCCTAAAGCCCAGTTAGGGGGGTCTGGTGTCGCCCCCGCCGAAGACCCGGAACTTGGGGCCTGCAAGAGGGTGGAGGAGAGAGGCCTCGGTGTAGCGAAGTCCCGCCAACTTGAAGAAGTGGGAGGATGAGGAGCTTGGTGGCTCCAGGGTTGCTGTTAGACGAGAGGCGCGAGAGGTTCGCGAGTTCAATGACGTTAACGATCGAATTCGAGTTCTCAAGCTTCAAGACTAGAGATCAATTGAAAATTCTAGTTTAAATCGTAAGATGCTGGGACTTAGTGGGAAAAGCGGGAAGGGTGGAAGTGGCGAAGACCAAATAGAGTGGTTCCAGAAGCCCACAGAGTCACCACTGGGGAGAACAAAAGGGTTTAAGATATGGGATATTCAATATAAAGAACCTCAGGGGGTTGCAATAATAGGAGAAGGTAAGAAAAACAGTGGGGGGGGGGAGGTTAGGAGGTGATATGACCGAGAAAAAGGGAGAAACAAAGGTGAAAATTTTGCAAGCGGGTACCCCCCGTTTCAGCAGGTCTACAAGAGGGACTATAAAATAACCTGTCATATTATTCTCATTGTCTCTACGGAGTACGCCGTACAACGTAGTTTTCCTAATACAAGGAGTAATTCATTGAGGCATCTTATGCCGAATGTCATCTATGCGGCTTTGACTTCTTGCATTCCCCCCGGTCCTATACTACCATCCTACGGGAGTACATATTGGCCTTGGACCTTTGTTGCCCTTGGCATTTGGCTATTTTCAGGTTATATGACACAATAGTATTCTAGGGCAATTTATCTCGGTAAAAAAATAGCCCCTTTTTCTCAAGTTTCGCCTTTCTACGTGGAACAGATGTGCAAGAATACGAAGTATAGGGTAAACACACACCGACAATGCAGAATATATGCAATCGGATTCGAGATCGGATTCGAGATCGGATTTGACATCCTCACAAATCCAATCAAATCCAATCAAAAGAAATCGTCGATTAATGAAGAAAAGGTCTCCACTTACGTTTCCGACGTCGGCCACTTTTTTTGGTGGCGCCAAGAGTTCTCAGAGTCACATACCGGACTATCAGACGATCTTGTACATCTTGTGTGTTTAGACCCCTGTAACACACAAACGTATAGCCATCTTTATCATGACTTCCTTCGTGATCAAGATTCCTTGCTCCTCGGCCAACATTGGCCCCGGATTCGATGTGATCGGCCTGGCATTGTCTCTCTATCTGGATCTCCACGTCACCATCGAGGCCAAACCCTCATCCCAGCTCCCCTTCAACTGCGCCATCACCTATGAGGACCAAAGCAAGAGTGTTGAGAATATCAGTCTCGATCCAGAAGTCAATCTGATCACCCGTGTAGCCCTGTATGTCCTCAGATGTCATGACCAGCGGGCCTTCCCCGTTGAGACCAAGGTGCATATCACCAACCCCATCCCGTTAGGCCGGGGTCTGGGCTCCTCTGGTACTGCGGTGGTCGCCGGTGTCATGCTGGGCAATGAGGTGGGTAAGCTGGGTCTGAGCAAGGAACGATTACTCGATTTTTGTTTGATGATTGGTAGGTTGGATTGTTCTATGTGCCCCTCATTTGAGTCTTCGGGGGAGGGGAAAAAAATTCCCATGATTCGTACGTACATCTTACTAACGCGTGAGAACAGAGCGGCACCCGGATAATGTGGCTGCCTCCCTCTTCGGTGGGTTCGTGGGCACCTATCTGAATGAGCTTAAGCCCGAGGACGTGGCACGCAAAGAGATCCCCCTCAGTGAAGTCCTGCCTGCTCCGGCAGGTGGTGTGGACACCGGCATCAGACCCCCCGCGCCACCCATGGCCATTGGTCATTACAGGAAGTTCAATTGGGCCCCGGAGATCAAGGCCATTGCCATTATCCCGGACTTTGTGGTGCCTACTGCCAACGCCCGTAATGTACTCCCGGAGACCTACTCGAGAGCGGACGTGGTATGTGAATGTCCAGAATTGATAAACTATCTGATTCCAGACTAATCCTCGGCTAGGTCTTCAATCTCCAGCGCGCGGCACTCCTCCCAGCGGCCTTGGGAAGTTCCCCGCCGGATCCTGATATGATCTTCCTCGCCATGCAGGATAAGGTGCACCAGCCGTATCGCAAGACGCTGATCCCAGGATTGACTGAGATTCTCCAATTCATGACCCCGGCCACTCAACCCGGTCTGCTAGGAATCTGTCTCTCCGGTGCAGGACCTACCATCCTGGCACTGGCCACGGATAACTTCACCGAGATTGCTGACCGCATTATCGCGCAGTTCGCTTCTAATAATATCTCGTGCCAATGGAAGCTGCTGGAGCCTGCTCAGGATGGCGCAACTGTCACCTATAATTAAAAGCCGGCGCCTTGTGTCGTCACAACACAATCGCTGCATGTGAGTCAGCGATTCGCCGCACTTGACATACAAGCACGTGGCAGCATTGGAGCATTGGGACCCGAGGGGAATGCGTATTTGGTTGGATATGGGAAGGATGATCTTTCCCTAACCGCCACCACATGGGCCATCAAGATCTCGTTTCACCGCTCCTTGCTTCTCGCATTGCAGGGTGCATGTGAGCCTTCCGACATGGCAAGTTGGATTCGGGTTAAGTTTGGATTTGCAGGGTCTTGTACACCGGTACACGACCGTAGGCCGAGTTTCTCGAGGCCAGGTTCCCACCAGCAGTGCTCCGGTGGTGGCTCTAGAGATAGATGGCAGATCATATCGAATGAAATCATGATCAACCACGTAATGATTCAAGATTAACATCGGGTCAATTTCTCAAGGAACAATCATTGGGTTCAAATTATGTTACAGCTTCGATCCGTATTTTGTGTACGTACTTTGACGAAGTGTCGTGCACTCCGTACGACTCGTACATTGTAGAGAGCAAGGCGGTCCGACATGGCAGAATACAAATGACACCATTGCGATAAGCCGCCCGGCATCGATCAAGGGATCCGGCCTGTTGACCTCGAATCTGATTAACTTGCTTCAATCATGGATGAATTACTCGCCCCTATTCAAGATGCCATTGAAGGCCAAATCGTACGCTCCGCCGCACCGCCCCTATTGCTATTGCTCTGCGCTTTTGGACAATCGAAGCTAACAAGATCTCGATAACAGGACTTCCACGGCCAACGTCTAGCAGACCTACTGTCGACCATCTTGCTGGTTATCTCAGGGGTATGTTGCACGAATATTGGGTCTTGTATTACCAGAGCGAGCTGACGATTGTTCTATCTGCTCCAGGCCGCCAGTTTCCTCGTCGGATACATCTACAAAGACATTCACCTTACGTTATGGACTGGCTTGGCGGGCACACTGTTCACAGCTTTCGTCGTTGTCCCGCCCTGGCCGGTATACAACCGTAACCCAGAGAAGTGGTTGGGTTCAACAAGCGCGAGGGCAACTCCGGGTATAACTGTGGACGGGGTGAAGGTGCAATAAGCTATTGAGAAATTGTCAAGCGTAATAATCATTGGATGGCAGCGCTTTCTTGTCTGCTACGGAATATGAGAATGGGAAACTATGGAGCTGGCTCGAGACATCAATCGTTCGAACGCCCGCCAATCCCTAGCCGTCGTAAAGATCCAGAAGCGTCTTTGAAAAAAAAAAAGTTCAAGTTATAGCCATTGCGCATGCGGCCATCAGCCAGAAATCGTGAATTGTATCGTGTAGTGTCTTTGAAACCCCTGGTCCCACTTTACCGGCCGTATTTCTGGAACTCCCAGTCTCGGTTGTCTAGGGGGCAGACCTGGCGGGTCTTGAGCCATCTGGATATACAGTGGAAGTGGAATGCGTGCTATAGAAATGGAGTAATTAGTTTATGATCACATGGTCGGATGGGGTGATGTGGAGGTCCTCACGTTGCAGATACCCCAGGCAACAGTGCACTCTTCTGTTGTTGATGATCCTTGGTTGGCCTGGCATTCGATGCCTGTTTCATCGGTCGGTCAGCTTGTAAGATAAGAGAGCGTCGGGGGGTAGTTTCAGCGTACACAAGTCCATGATGTGGTTTCGGCAAATGGCACAGTTGTCAACGACGATATCCCAAGCCCACAGGGCAACAGCGTTCCACTTGACAATAGCCAGTCAGTATCATGAGTCGCTGCAAACAGTAGATCTTTTGCGTACCTTCTTGACCTCGAACTTCTTCTTGTCGGCATTATCGGAGGCCTTGACCACGGCCTTGCCCTTGGAGGAGCCAGTAGCGGCTTCCTTCATCTCCACGTCGGCCATATTGAGATTCTCGTCGGAATTTGGATGGGGTCGGTTTGAAATGCTTGGCGCGAGACAACAGAAGCTAGCTGAGGTGGGGGGATCAGAACGGTGACTGACGTAAGTGAGGCTCCGATGCCCAGGTTAAAGCGGTGATTGAGCGGTGATTGTAGTGTAGAGCGTCGAGATGGAACGGACAAGGTCTGATTTTGGGGGAGTTAGAACAACAGATATCTCCAAGGGTACTCAATGCACAACGCGACAATGAGACCCTGTCCAGCAGTCAATAGTTCTGTTTGACTTGGTTTGTTCTTGAGATCGTGAAGCAGGTGGCGTCATTAGTCATCGAGATGGGATCGGAGTCCCCTCCTCGTTTGTCTGCATTCGATGGTCTTTCCCTTCAACCAACAACAATGATTCAATCTTCCTCTTCTTTACTTCTTTTTTCCTCTTTAGAGATGTCTCCAGTTGATCTTCGTTTTTGACCTTTGTCACACTCTCCGTTTCGTAGACAAGTTCTTTTAATAGACTGTCTATCTTTACCTTTGAGCGTCTGCTTTGACTCAACTTGCGACTCTTTCACTACCTCAGTTTGATACACGTCACTTTCTCTGCTTCCCCGGCGTTGCCATATTTAATATTGTCGACACCTGCTGAGCAGTGATCTGACTCATTTTGCTGCAATCTCCGCATCTTCTGCCTTTTACTGCTTCGTCATAGCGTTGCCTTTTCTCTTTACCTCTCTCTCCAGGCTGCCTATTTTTCAAGCCAACCGTCGACATGTCGACCCAATCTCCTCATCCACCGACCCCTAAAGGATCGCGCAACAACCGCCGTCCTCAGAAGAAGAATACAACCCCTCACGCCCAGAAACCGGCGCTCCTTTCTACTCCCCCATCATCCCCACCGCACAACATGAGCCCCGGGGTCATCCAGGTGGATTCTTTAACCAACTTCAACTCCTCGAAGAAGAAGCCAATGCGTTCAGGGAAGAAGCCCCGGGACAGCAAGGCTTCACCTGCGACATCTGGATACCATAGCAACGGGTATAACAGTGGTCCCCGATACACACCAACGCAACCTGCTGTCACCTCTCCTCAGCCAAAGCCGAGCGCAGCCTACGCGGGACCGACGTTCCATGCATCACCTGCACCATCTGCTTTACCCATTCCTAGCTTTTTCTCTAAGTCGGCTCCTGATCCCAATTTGGTCCCGCCCATCGAGACCGATAGTGACGATGCGGAGGTGGACCCCGAACTAGATGTGACTCCGTCCAAGCCTCGCAACCGCAGCAACCAATTCAAGGCTGAAGAGCCCAAGCCCTCCCCCTCTCGACTTTCTTTTCAAGGCTGCTGTGCAAGCCAGAGACCAGAAGTCCACGAGCAGCCCTGAGGTGAACAAGGTCCTTCAGTCCCCCCAGACCGAACCCAGGGCCTTGCGCCCTAATCCTGATGGCATGTTTGCATTTGAAATGGGAAACTCTGATTACACTCGCAACTTACACATTGGTCCTTCTTTCGCTCCTTCTTACCAAGATCGTATGAATGCGCTGCGACCGTCGAGTACCTCCCAGTCCTCTGACATGACTGAGGAGGAGCGACGAATCAAGACCGAGGAGCTGAAGCACCTGTTACTCAATCCACCCCCGCAGAAGCCGCCTTCCTCGGCTCATGCCTCTCACGATCATGCTAGATCCTTTGGGCCCCGTCCTTCCAATGTGCCTCCCTATGCCACTCCTTTGCGAACCACGTCTGGCCCTCAGTTGACCTTGTCTCATTCCTCATTCTCTAATCAACAGCTGCAACAGCAGCATATTCCTCAGAACACTGGACGTCCTCAGTATCAATACCCCACCCATTCTCACTCACCTCTGCGCCGTGAGGTTGACCTCGTCCCGCCTCCTTCGATGCCTCCATATCGTGGCCCGGTCTCAAACCGCGCCTCGAACGGAGGTTCCCCGGCGCCGTATGGTAATCCGTACATGGCAACCTCCCAGGATCAGCGGTCTGGATATGCTTCCCCCCAACCAAGCCACGCGGCGTCTCCATTTCATATGCCGGTCAGCTCACCGTCTCCTCGTGTGGTAGACACCAGGCAAATCGAGAATGACATTCGTCGAGTTCTGAAGCTCGATACCTCGGGACCTCCGGTCACTCGAAGCTTCGCATAGCTCCACAATCGCCCTTCTGCCATGACGATCTTCTCTATATGATATTGTCTGTCCTCTCCTTTTGTTGAATGAATGGCCTGTTTCTTCTCTTTGGTTTCCTTATTTAACTGGCATTCAGTTTGATCTACTCTGTTTCCTCTTGCATTCTGTTCATACGGGCATCCTCGACTGGTCTCGGGTCCCTCGGTTGGTTTATTCTAGTCTTCCTTTCCCGCGACAGGGTGCTCATTGTTCTTTCCATACGTCTCTTGCGGCAATATTCGCAATGTTCACCATGATGATAATGCACGGCACTGGCTGCTTGGTAAATTGATGAGGTGGTTTATACCTTTTCTCCATCGTTCGGCGTCGTGGTTTTTCCGAAATGTGGTGGCGCGCCTGGTTTTGGCTTGGGGCATGGAGGGATGCTAACAAATGCATGATTCTGCTGTTCTTTGTTTTTCCTTTTTTTTCACCTTGTTTATCCTTGTTATTTTGGGTTTTTTCGCTGTTCAACTCTTCTATTCTTTTGTTTGGTCGAAGTAGCGGTCAACCTCGGTCAGCCTTTCAACACTGACCTAGGGCTGATCTGGCACTTCGTACCTTGGTGTATCCTCGCCACTCGTTTCAGGGGGATTGCATTTTTCTGGATATCTGACTAGTCCACATCGGTGTGCTTTTGTGCTCGTCACTCAATCTGATAATTATCACTGGTCAGGTTTTGGTTCCGATTATGGAGTGCAAGTAGTCGTACATGGTAGTAGTCTAGTAGATCTGACGCCATGGATATTCTTGTAGATTAGATATCTCAGCCCTGTTTGGTTATATGCATACTAGGACAATATTAGAATCGTAAGACCATACCGGATTTTCCATCTCTAACTATACCATGTCGATGCTATACCGTGAAAACCACTATGTTTGTAGTACTATAATAGTGCGTGAAAGCAAGTGGGTATACTTCCGAATTGCTGACACTGTAATATATAGTACATATAACTAACGACCGTTTACCTTTATGGTACCGTGGACGGACTCCGTGTGTACCTACACATGATAAGCCTCGCTGAATTCGGTATAGCGCCGGGAATCACTTTGTACATACTTGGTTGGTTCTTGCCAAGACGCCAAGACATTGTAGATAAACCACTACCCAAAACAGTATCTCCTGCATGTAAATATATCAGGGAACTCTAGATCTTTCAGGAGGGTCTAGCGTTACCGACTGGGCAGACAAATCACCGAGATGAATAAGCATAATATTCGCATCAAAAGTTAGATCTCGGGAGGCATGCTGTCATCTTCATCATCCTTATACGGCCAGTTTCGACAACAAATCTCCCGCTCGTCCACTTCTGCTTGCCGTAGCATTTCCATACGAAACTGCCGATTGCCCTCCACCGCTCTCTCCAAGTTATCTGGCTCGGTCCTACCTTCCAGATCTATACCGAGGTATTCTCTTATCTGGGACAGCAGCTGTTCAGACTCATTCCATTCTTGCGATTCCGCTATGGCAGCCTCTTGTTCTTTATTACTGAATATAACTAGGCATACGGCCGAGGAGATAATACTCCATACCGATAGAGTCGTGATACCTACTAACGCAGCACATAAGTTAATTATATCTGTGTCCCAGGGATACCCTATCTAACGAAGGAGATACTGTCGTATTCTGAGATAAGGAAGTCTTAATAGATCCATATATTTAGTATTGCGTATATCTATCGCGGCCGTATAGTAGAGATTGGCCTCTTCTAGGTAAAAGACGGTTCTGTATTATCTCTGTTATTCGATTCCTATCTTACCGAAATTATTAGAAAGAGATAGAATATATATACTCTGAGGTTGGGAGGAATTGTACAGTGTACTTATAGAATACGGGATAGCCCACTTGTATAAAGCGGGGGAATATCATGGCATCCTGCCAATCGATAATACTAATGATTTTGGTTGATCTAGGTACTAATAAAATGTTACTTAGACTTAGATCGGGGTATCTTAGCGTCGGAACGCTATAAGGAGAGTCCGGTAGAATTATATAAGGTACTAAATACTAATTCTAGGAATTATGAAAGTAACGAGGTATGCTCGGAGGGAAAGATATTATGGTTAGTCGGTAAAATAAATGTCTGACGAGGCTGAGCTTTAGTATAGCACTAAATGATAGCTATATCTCGGCGAGCTGTAGATGTAATACAGTCCTTAGATAAAAGCCCTAATAATAATTAGTCCCGGCTATAGGGGTTTTTTTCTAAAAAAAAACTAAGAATAGAGGGGAAAGTAAGGATATATAGGGTCCACAGTCAACTTCCGTTTTACTTCGTTCGCTATGCTAAAACTGCCGAGCAGACATAGGGCCGATATAGAAATCCTCTACAATTAGTATCTAGGTTTCCCCGTTAAGGTCCTTTTTGTGATATAAGTTTCTATATACAGGAAAATGGAAATCAAAAATCTTCCTCTCTGTATCTGCGATTATATTATGACATCTTTTATCTTATCGGAAGTAAAAGATAACCACTGTGAAGAAAGGCTCTCTCCCTTCACTCACTCCATTAGAATATACTCTGCTCCAATAGGATTGTCCGGTGATATTAAATATACTAAGACCTCCGGTACCGGAAGTTTGAGGATAACTTATAAAAAGTTCATAGTAGCAACCTTACTAGCAGTTATATATCGAGGAGACCCGGCAATAGGAGTCGGAATTTATACAATCACTTCACAGTCATTATTTGCCTATAGAAGAAACACTTTATTAAAGCCTCCCTCTACAAACTTAGTAATATTAGGGCAATACCCTTATTGTACCTCTTTACCGGCGATCCGTTAGAGCTCTGTTGGTCGAAACTTGACGTATCGTTCGTTCAAACGGTCGGTCTCGTTGAATCTAGCTAAAACTCAGTAACTATGGTCAAAGCAATATTAGGCTTCACCTACATCCATCGTCGTGATATATTTCGGAAAAAATCTTCACAAAATGCTGGTGGACTAGTGGACAAATGATGGCAGGAGTAAACAGAAGCAGGCTGCCTGGAATAGACCACCGGTTTCCTCAAACGGGGAGCGGATGATATACTTCTAGTAATGGCGAATCTCTGGCAAACATTAAGCATTATTCAAGAACAATAGTAGAATATAAACATCAAGTCCGAAAGATGTTGCCCGGCGCAGGTTCATGAGTTGACGAAGGAGCTAGGAATAGATGAGGTAAGCTCCTTGCCGCTAGTTAAACATGATGTACCTTTTGTATAGAAATCCCATATAAAAGGTACCTAATTTCTTGGAATTTCCGTATTCAGGGACGGACCCATACCTGATACTATGGACTACTAAGCCTATTTCGACAAAGTACTAATGATATATGTTTCGGAGCATCCATCTTGCCCTTCAAACAATCTCACATTTCCATCTAGCATCGCTGCCTCTTAGTACACCGACCTTTGATGAACCGCTGTGCAAAAGATGGTGCCTTTATACCTTCAGCTCTAAAGTCGCTACCGTGACCTAGAGGAGATTCGTCAATCCCTTTGGAACTTCGACGGCGATGTTCTCACTTATGAGATGGTTGAGCATCTAAGTATCAATTTTCATCACTTAGATATTGATACCGGTGCGACATCCGATTTAGTGACTCCTTACTTCCTTCCACGATCATCATTTCCTAGTTGTCGTGACATGAGTGGGGATCTCAAGGAATGGATGTTTGACGCGGGACAAGACCGGGCCACTTACGGGGAAAGTTTGAACCCACCTATCCTACCGAGATTCTTTCCATCGGCCCTACGTTTAACACATGATAATTACGCTTGTGGGATGAGTAAAGATTTAGAGCGCCTTATCTCCGATTCGAAGTAAGTTGATCAACACCGCTCTAGGGCTATCTACTAATAACTAACAACTAATGTACAATTCCAGAATTACACACCATGGTTGGATGAGAGACAGGTGAGTGTCCTTTGCTATACGCTTCAAAAACAATAGAAATTATATACTAAAAACAAGTTAAGAGCCTTTGATAGTGAAGAGGTGACAGGGCGTCGTCATCATTTTAGACGCACAGTCAGATATACGACCGATATCGAGGAGAAGAAAGGAGTTCCCTTCCTTGACCATCATGTTCCATCATCACAGTCTCCGAGTCATTGCATGACTGATGTTACCGTCGTTAAATGCCATAAGGGACTACCTTCAATCAATGAAGTCTCAGCAGTGGTCGAGGAAATCCTAGATGGAATGAGGGCACAAAGGAATGAATTACGAAGCATAACGGATGGGCAAAGCCTGACAACGTTTCATCATATATTACCGGTTTGCAGCGTTCATATCCATTCGACAAACAAAATCACTAATCATAGGTTTTAGAGAATGGTCCGAGCATATGATTTGTATGGGCATTGCCGCCTACTCTATGCTTATTTTGATGGTAGGTTGAGGGTTCGGTTTACCGAGGTCGTAGATTTTACACCATTCGCAGTCGAGCCCCCACCTGAGAAAAACTACTTTGACATCATCGACTTGCCTAAATACTATGACACGATTGATAAAATGATAAAATGGGCGGGGCCAGTTGTACAAGGAGATACTAGCAAAAGGAGGCTTGAAGATTGTCAAAACCTGTTGGATCATCCCATTAATGCTTGATTGTTCAAGCTTATTTGCTTGCAGACTGAGCAGTTTGCTTATTAGCCTCGAGGGTATAAATACCCTTTTGCTGGATTTAATGGATCATGATTCTTCCTTCTCTTTCTCTCCGCTGTTGCTAGTAGCCAGATCAGAACTCATCGTCTAACTTTTAGCTTTCTCAAGTATCCAACTTGTGAAATTTCTTAATTTCATAGCTTAGCTTCTTCAATCTCCAATCTATCTCTCACATTAAATCAGTGGACATAGGGTCGCTGTTCGCATCTTGGGCTTCTAACATCTCTTCATCTTTTCGCGTGTCCGAAGCGTTTACAGGTGGTTTACGGCTCCTAGTGAAGGAGTATCGTCAGACTCATTTAGTCTCTCTTTATCCCGGCGAATTGTGAAGTGGAGGCTGCGAATGGTTAAAAATGGACCAAGATTGAACCTGTTCCAATCCCAATCCTTGGGCTTAGTTCCACCATAATCTTCGATGTCGGTACAGTATGACATGAACTGACGGAACTGCAGACAGTAACCCATGGCCTTTTTTCTCACGTCTGGTGGGAGTTCGAGCATTTCACCCTCAGACTGGTCTACCAGATCTTCCACAGATAGATGCTTCCAAAGGATTCTCGCCGTAAGAAAGTGGCCCAGCTGGAATTTTGATCCAGAGCCCCATCAGCCAAGCTGCCGATACGGGGTCGGGTTGAGTGTCTTTTGGCCAAGTTGCTTTTCCAATTTCGATAGATTTTGCAATGGCACACCATTCGAACAGGCGTCGGGGAAGGTCGACAATCTCCTCCCATCGATTTGGCTCAATGACTGTTATTCAGTATGATTAGATTTGGAACTTATAAGTCAATAATATGAGCTTACGGCTTGACCCAGACATTGTGTCGTGAAGTATCCAACTGACACGAGGAGCGTAATCATATCGGACTTTCGCAAGGTGTGTGTATGCCGAAGAAGTATAGCCAGGTAAGTCCGAGCTCGGGGAAGGTTGCACGAGAAGACAACGCTCTCCTAAGAGAGGTGATTTGATCGAAAGGGTAAACCAAGCCCGGCTGGTGTGGGGGTTAGGGGGCTGGGAAGATGAGAGGCGAGTTGGGGGATAGGAACAGAAAAATTGGCAAATCCAGAGGCTAATGGAAAACATGCACTAGTATCGTGACTATGAATGAGATGCTCACTCAGGGCTCACTCAGGACTCACTTCGGGCTCACGATGATATTGGCGTGGGCTCTAAATACTGGTTGTTGTGAAGATGAGAACTTGGTATAAGTGTTGACCGGTGTTCCCTAAGCTACTGTTCGATGTTCCACCGGCCGAAGAGCCTCTACTCATATTCGGAGGTATAGGAGTATAGGAGGGATAGTATCATCGGGTATAAAGATATACTCCGTACTCCGTATAGAGCTAAGGGAATAACAAAGGGTCAACGACTACAACATACTATGTGCCTGAATGCCAAGACCTAGATTGCACAAGCCCTGAACTAGCCACATCGTTTGAAACGAATCAAAATTGGCAGGTTTCCTAATTCCGATGTGGAGTCTAGCCTATGAGAAGTTGAACCCAGTGCGGATCCTAATATCCCCCAGGGTTCTTCCTATGGATATTTTAATTCAATAAGAGGGATCTACATCGTGGTATCACTGAATAGTTTCACAGGCTTAATATGTTAAAGTATCCTATATTGTACATTGTACATTCGTATATAATAGTTCATTTTTTTTTTTGGAACGTGGACTCTTCCCCCTATTGTCAACCCTAACGACTCCTATTCGTCAGCCACATTTGTTTTCCCCGAGATCCACCCAGCCGCGACTAATTTTATATCAATTTCGCCCTCGGCTGTATTCCGTGGTTTCTTAGGGGGCAGTCAAGGGAAGCCGAACTCGGCACTCCGAACTCTCCTATTCTGTGTTCCTATTTCTGTATATGTACTCCGCTTCTTTTGCCCAACCTTGCCCACACATATCAGACGGGAGTTGGGGATCTCTAATTTCCATTGCTTTGGCCGTCCGTAAGGGCTCGGACAATGGCATTCAGATACAGACTGCCCACGTGTAATTGTATCCTGCCTGGAAGGCATGTATTGAAGACTGAATGCAGTAAAGTACTAAAACACACATACTTGGCAAGATACCCCATTATTGTTGCATTCAAAAGCTTATGATGGATTATCGACATCATATCAAAAGGATCTACATACCACAGCGTCGAGGCTTCGCTGGATGCGGCCAGGGGTTTGGTGGAATAGAGTCATATCATAACAACTGAAGCAAAGGACTCAGTAAGTATATTGAGATTGAAAGGAGATCCTATCTATTATTCCAAGGCTTTTTTTGTGACCCTTGTGTTTCCAAGAAAAATAAAAAGAGAAACATAAATAATCTCCATATCTTCCCCCCTCCACCTTTTCTCCTTCCTTACCTAATTCAGGATTCTGGACTTCCCTTGCCCCTACCACATCTTCACATCTTCACTTTTTCAACATCTTCTTTCTCCCTTCTCTCAGCGTTCTCTCTTTGAAGTTTGAATTCTCTATTGATTATTCCCGCGTCGGGACACGTTCTTCCCGTCTCCAATGACCGCTCTCGCGACCTAAATACCGGTTTTAACCCCCCTGCGCCCTGTTTTTTTCCCCTACTGTGACACCATGGCGAATATGTTAGTCTACCTTTGGATGTCTAGACTCTAGACACCCTTCGAAGGTTTATGTTTACTGACATGATGCAGGTTGAACTCGACATGGCGGTCCTTTTGGCATACCATGACCTCCTATGACCGGCATGCCTCCCACGACTCCCCCTACCGTACCGGGGGACACGTCCCTCTCAGCCAAAGTCGCCACGAGCCGCTCACATCTGTCGCAACTAGCGCAATCGAGTCTCGCCCAGATCTCTCCAACCCCTATGATGACGAGCCCACAAAAGGATCTGCAAGGGCACAAGCATCCGAATGGAATGGCTCCGATGACTTGGGCTCCCCCACCCATCCCTACTCACCAGGGATGAGATCCGTCGCATCTCAGAAGAGACGATCGAACGACCAAGGTGAGGGTGCACCGGAGATTCAGATGCAAAGTTTCCACGACGGAGCACCACCGCCGCCACCGGTCGCTCACTCCTGGAGGAAGATCGAGCGCTGGTTAGAACACAATTATGAGGAACTCCTTGATCAGCTCGGTGAAGGATGTACCCAAAACGATATTAACGAATTGGAGCACGAACTCGACTGCAGTCTGCCATTGGAGGTGCGGGAATCGTTAATGGTCCATGACGGTCAAGAACGTGGCGGCCTACCCACCGGTGTCATCTTCAGCGCTATGCTACTCGACTGCGAGGAGATCGTTCAGGAATGGCGGAACTGGAGAAAGGTCAACGACGAATATCTCAGCAACGCAACTATACCACCCGCACCCAGCTCTGCAGCAAGCTCCTCCGCGGCCGGTCCGTCTCAGCAACCCTCATCCACAATGTGGCAATCAGAACTGCTCGACCGTCAGGACTCCCAGCCTCCTGGTGCAGTTCAGAAGGCCTACTCACATCCCGCTTGGATTCCCCTCGCCCGTGATTGGGGCGGCAACAACCTGGCCATTGATCTGGCACCCGGCCCCGCTGGAAAATGGGGCCAGGTGATTATTTTCGGCCGGGATTACGACTGCAAATACGTGGTTGCCCGGTCGTGGTCTAGCTTCCTCGCGACTCTCGCCGACGATCTGTGCAGCGGCGACGTCATTGTTGACGAGGAGACGAATGAGCTGAAGTTGAAGCAATTCAAGACCCAAAATGTGGAGCCCCCATACCTGGATATCCTGCGCTGGAGGACTGATCAGAAGTATGGCCGCCGTGTACCTCGCCGGAAGGGCCCCGTACCCAATGGTCTGGGTGTGAGCGCTTCAGGCAATCGGTCCAGCAGTCGCGAGTCCCCCTACGGCAGCCCCACGCGCGCCGAAGAACGCGGCCGCTCGCCGCACCGTTTCTCCAAGGGTGGAAATTCCCAGAGCCCCAAGACGCCATTCGGCGTGTCGAGCCCTCTTGCACGCGTGACTGAGGAGACCACAAGTCCCGTTGTCACTGCAGGACCCACAATCTCCGAAGACACCAAGGAAAACAAAGAACCTCAGACTGAAGATCTCATGGAGATTGTAACCCCGCAAATCTCCAATAAGGAGAACGAAGGGTTCTCCAAGCCCAAAGAACTTAAGGAATCCGAGAAAACCGACTCCGCGGAGTCCTCAACCGCCATTGAGTCGGAGATCCTTGGCGAAATGAAGAACGTGGCTATTTAGAATAAGCCTTGCTTTTTGAGTCCGGCCAGTTCCGGTTTCTCTCGAGTCTAGGTTTTTCAAGGGCACCCGGCATTCAATGTGCAACTTATGGATGCGCGACAACGTTCTGCTTTTGCGTCTGTTTCTACTTCTGCTTCTATGTATAGAATTCCCCCCTGTTCTTCTTCTGGCCTCGGTTCCACGGCATTTGTTGTAACTCTAGGGTGCTGTTTTGCTCCATTTCTGCTTTTTTCTTTTCTTTTTGGTTTTCCTTTGCCGTCGAGATGGCTCTGTGTTTACGGTCTTTGATATTTTTTTGCCTGTAATTCTATGACGACAGTCTGCCTTGGGCCTTTCGTGTCTCGCTCCAATCCCATTTACTTTGATTATTCAATCTTAATCTCAAGTTGCCCAAGACTTACTCCCGTGGCATATGCTGTACACATAGTGCCAGTTGAGGCTTTCAAGGTGCCAGGTGGTTACTTTACAGCTCGTATAAGTCTCGGTATATGGATATATGGCATGGGTATGCTACTAAACATCCAACTATGAACATAAATCTGGGTCATCAATCCATTAATATACAGAAATCATGAATGAACATTCCAATATCCGGGTATAACCTTCAAGAAACAAGATCCTTAATCGACTACTAATCCCAGTCGTCATCGTCGTCGTCACCTCGGTTTCTCACATTGGGGTTAGAGTCCCGAATCCCACGTCTCCCCTTCTTCCTCCCAAATCCTCTCCCACCAGCACCGTTATCACTATCCTCCTCCTCCCTCACATCCTCGTCCTCCTCCCCACCCCCAATCTTCGCCGCCAAAAGAATGCCCTTAAAGACCAACCTCTTCTCCAAGACTTTCACATCAAACCCTTCAACCCCATCAAAGCCCCTGGCATCAAGTCCCTCAAACCCAACAATCCGATCGACCCCAACTCCATCCTTAAACCCAATAACACAAGGCAACACCTTGATCCCCAGTTTCTGCGCAATAAACGGCGTGTTACGCACATCCACCCGCGCAAACGAGACCTCGTAGTGCACATTCGCCAGCTCGCCAAGCCTCATATCCATAACTGCGCACCGCGCAAAATCAGGGTGCGCAAAGTGCACCAGACACCTGCTCGTGCGCGTCGTGAAGTCTAGCACGGACTGGTCCGACGAGAGTGTTGGGTAGACTTCGTTTTGGATGAGGCCTGTGTTGCCGCTTGTTGCCCGTGCGGAGTGGTTGTTTTTTGTGGCTGCGAGCTCGGCGTTTAGTTGGTGGATGCGTTGGTCGCGGTAGAGGGTGTCATCTTCGTTTTCGAGGGCGGCGAAGAGGGCTTCGTCGTCTGAGTCGGGCATTTTGGGGGAAAGTGCGGGGGGTGGTTTGGGGATTTGGTTGTTTTTTTTGTTGTTTTGGTGGGTTTGGGGCGACTCTTCTGTTTGGTTTGGTTTTTGAGTTCAATGTCCTAATGTGAAGGTATGGATTGGGATTTTGAGGGGAGTGTGTGGTTAGGACAGTTGAGGTTGGAAGGTCGGGAGCAGCTCCACTGGTATATGGGCTCGGTACGGACGCGTGAACAGTTTTATAAATTTTATATATTTGTTCTCGGGGCTTTTATAGTCTGCGATTAGGATGAGGTACCTATTTCATTAATTCTTGTCCTTTAGTTAGTGGACCAATTTCTGTATATTCTTTAGGACGTTATACTTTATGCACGTAGCCATAATATGTATGTAAGTCCAAAAGTACAACTGCCAACTACGTAGTTAGATCGTATATCATGTAATTGACATAATTGAGCGTTTTCAATCCCTAACTATCAGTATCAATAGACTACCAATGTACTCGTACTCCGTATGTTCTAATGCAATAGTACATCTAGTTATCGGTCTATAAATAAAATCCTGAGTCAGCAGCCCCTAACGCCTTGCTTAGGTAAGGACGTGTCTGTTTCCGGCCGCGAATTCTGAACCTCCTTTGGCCTTTTTTTCTTTGGTCACCTCCTCGAACAACTCCTTTTGTTCCTCGACTCCCCTAGCTATATTCTGGGTGCTATCTGTCATTTCAGTTCCTTCCTCTTTCAAGAAACAGCCGATAACACTTTTTCCCGCCCCCCTATTTGCGACCATTCACTCAACATGGCTGAAGGCAAGAAATCCGACGACTACACCGTCGACATGAACAAGATCGATCAAGGGAAGGAGTTCGAGGCTGCGCCGCCGACTCCCTCGCCGCGCGCCAATCCCGCCATAACCAACAACCCCGCTTTTCCCGTTTTGGCATACTGTGGTTCGTCAATTATGATGACCGTGATGAACAAGTATGTTCTGTCGGGCTTGGACTTCAATCTGAACTTCCTCTTGCTCTGTATCCAGGTATGTGGTGGATTGGATCTAGCAATCTTGATCCGAGGCGAATTGCTAATATCAACAGTCTTTGGTCTGCATTGCGGCAATTCAAACATGCAAGTCTATGGGTCTTATCACCTACCGTGATTTTAACTCCGATGAGGCCAAAAAGTGTATGGACTCCGATTATCGCAAGCTAAGAGATATCGCAGCTGACAAGATTCCATATTAGGGTTCCCGATTACGCTCCTGCTGATCGGCATGATCTACACTGGTTCCAAGGCCCTTCAGTTCCTCTCAATCCCAGTCTACACCATCTTCAAGAACTTGACCATTATCCTGATTGCCTATGGAGAGGTTCTCTGGTTTGGTGGCTCGGTCACTAACCTTACTCTGTTCTCCTTCGGTCTGATGGTTGTCAGTTCGCTCATTGCCGCCTGGGCTGATATCAAGCATGCCGTGGAGAGCACCGGTGACACCTCTAGCAAGGTCTCCACCCTGAACGCCGGATACGTTTGGATGTTGATCAACTGCCTGTGCACCTCTTCCTATGTCCTGGGCATGCGCAAGCGCATCAAGTTGACCAACTTCAAGGATTTCGACAGTATGTGATTCTTCTACGCTTGTTTCAAATGTTTGCTAACATGACCTTTTCTCCAGCCATGTTCTACAACAACCTCCTTTCTATCCCCGTCTTGATCGTTCTTACCCTGCTTGTCGAGGACTGGTCATCCGCCAACCTCGCCCGCAACTTCCCCGAGGCCAACCGTGAGGGTATCTTCTTCGCCATGGTTCTGTCCGGTGCTTCCTCTGTCTTCATCTCTTACACATCCGCATGGTGTGTCCGCACTACCTCCTCCACCACATACTCTATGGTTGGCGCTCTCAACAAGCTGCCTATCGCCGTGTCCGGTCTCGTCTTCTTCGATGCGCCAGTTACCTTCCCCAGTGTTTCCGCCATCGCTGTTGGCTTCGTCAGCGGTATTGTCTACGCCGTGGCCAAGATCAAGCAGAACTCTAAGCCCCGTACCGGTGTTCTCCCCACTCCAGTCAGTGCCAGCAGCCAGAGCATGAGAGACTCCCTGCGCTCCTAAGGCTTGGAATGGCAATATGCATCTGACTGGTCAGTGTGTATACAAAAAGTCAACCGCGTCCACGGTGCTCCTTTGCATGTGACATTATGATTCACGTTTCATTGCAGCCAAATTCAAGGGTGTTTTCTGGTCTGATTGGGAAATCCTGCGATCACTTTGGTCGGTGTTGGTGTTTGATTCCTTTTTCTCTCTTCTTTTCTGTTATTCTCTCCTCCCCGAAGGAAAACAGACCCCTTTTTGCGGTTTCCCCTGACCCCCTGCTCTTGGTCTACAGTATGATTTAATTCTAACCTTGTTTTGACATGCGGTCATAGCATCCATCCTTGCCTGTCTTGTTCAATGTATATAGCTATGCCGTGCTCTGTTTTTTTTTTAATAGAACGTTTTTCTATAACTAATATGACTTATTCCTCCGGTTATTTTCTTCTATGTTCCATGATCTTGTACTTAGAAGTTGCCGGATAGGTCTGTGCATGGGGTTGATATAATGAGTCGTTTAGCCTCACTTGACCATCTCTTCCTTTTGTTTCATTCGAATCTATCTCACACTTAGAATGCCGTACATTTATATTACCTGAAGGTACAAAAATTAGATCCCGTCAGTCATTCGGTCCGATCTGAGGTCGAAAAATATGGTAGTGGCGTTCTGCCCTACTACATTGACTCTCACGTGACATCCCTCACCAACTATCTATATCACGTGATATATACCGTTACCTTGGGTTATTTCCAGTAGTATGCTTTAATTCAGGTAGCTCCTAGAGAGAAGTAATGCAAACCAACTTTTCAGAAGTAGGATGGACTAAAATAACAAAATCAAACCAAAGGGCGGTAGAATATTGAAGTTAAGTTGAGGACGTTATATACTTCGGATATTTGATTATCCGGGGCGCTTTTCTTCTGCATCATCTTCCTGTCGCAGACACAGGTGACAGCTCCGTATTTGTTTCATACAAGTTCATATAACTTTCTTTTGAAAGTGAACTTTTTTTCTTCAACTTCAGTCATGCCTCGCAATAACAAGAAAGTCAAAAATGCCCCTCCGTCGCGCGCTCGCGGACCAGGCAAACCATCTGGCCCGTCGTCCAACCCTGCCAAGGGACAGCAGCATGGCAATGGACAAAAGCAAGGAAGTGGTAATGCCAACCCACCTAAGAAAGCCTCTATGCAGGCGAACCAGAGACCTATCGTGCCGTTTTTAAGGAAGGATCGAATCCTCCTTATTGGTGAAGGTGAGCTTTTCTTCTGTTTTAGTTGACATGATTGCGCTGCGTTCTTCATTCTATGCAAGAATTTCGTTGCAATTAAGCTATATATGTATATTTTCCCATGGAGTCTATACCCAGAGCAGTTTTACTGTGATATACGAGATTGGAACCAATATGCATTCCTGTATAAGAACAAGATCATGCAACACGCTTCAACACCGATTTATCTATTACACCTGGAAACATAAATTCTAACAGCAACCAGGTGACTTCTCATTTGCCCGTTCTCTTGCAAAACAATACAAGTGCCGCAACCTATGCGCCACATGCTACGATTCCAAAGAAGTACTATACAACAAGTACCCGCAAGCTCCTCAGAACGTCTCAGATATCCTGAGCGCATCAGCAAAGTCAAAACCAGCAAGCAACGAGACCGAAAACCAGCCAGAAGAAAGCAAATCCGAAGACCAGGACTCAACCAACCCCAACCCCAATCCCAATCCCAACCAGCAAACCCCCAAAGTCTTCTTCTCGGTGGACGCGCGCAAACTCGGCGCTCCGGCAGGCGGCGGCAAGGAAATCCGCACAGGATTCGCACGCCGCGAGCGCAAGAGACCAGCCTGGTACCAGAAAGACGAGCCAGCAGGACCACTGTACCAGCCCGGTGGGGCGTGGGATGTGATCTGCTTCAATTTCCCGCATGTGGGTGGGCTTTCTACGGATGTGAACCGACAGGTTCGTTCGAATCAGGAGCTGCTGGTTGCATTCTTTAAGGCGTGTATACCGCTTGTTTCGAAGCCGCCGCCGCTTATGGATGCTGATGATGATGAGTGGGTGTATGCAGATGGAGAGGAGAGTGAAGAGGAAGATGAGGATGAGGATGAGGAAGGCGGAGAGGGCCAGGAGCTGGGAAAAGATGATGATACTACCGGGAAGGGATTCCGGACTGGGCCTGGTCAGATCCTTGTTACTCTGTTCGAGGGTGAGCCATATACGCTTTGGAATATTAGGGATTTGGCGAGGCATGCGGGGCTGGTTGTTGTGACTAGTTTCCGGTTTCCTTGGACTTCTTATGAGGGCTATTCTCATGCGAGAACGGTAGGGCATATCGAAGGAAAGGATGGGGAGCGCGGCGGATGGAAGGGAGAGGATCGGGAGGCTCGGATGTATGTCTTTGAAGTGAAGCAGAAGGAGCCGGTCAAGAAGGGAGGGAAGAAGAGAAGCCGCGATGATGATTCTAGTGATAGCGAGTAACTAGGGGTAATATCATGTTTCAAATCAATAAAAAAACTACAAGAAAATATATGTAAGTAAGTTGTAGTATCTCGTTTCATCCTTGGTAGACGTCTGTCCGAGTTCACATAATGTAATCACATAATGTACACTTTCTTCATCTCACCCTCATGGAAGACCTGTCCTGTTGTTGGGTCTTTGACGTCGCCTGATTTCACTGTTCCCATGTTACGGCTCATCTCTATCAGCCTTTGCTTCCCATAGACTCGGCCGTTGGGTAGAACTATTGGGTCGCTTTCCACATAACTCTTTGAGTGGTGGGCGTATGGCATGTTACGTGCAAGCTCGTTCAGTTCAGTTGAGCAGATAGGACATACAGATGTCGATGTTGACTGTGAGTTTGAGCTGGACGATGTATATGCCGAGTGGCACAGAGGAGTCTTCAGAGCTGAAAGTCCTGCGGAAAGGGCAATATGCAATAGAGGTTGTGCCGGCAATGAAAGCAGCTCATGGTGAGTCTCGATGAAAAGGTCCGCGAGGAACTTCCAGCGTTCCCGCGCAAAGAGAGACTGTAATCCATTAATAAAAACACTACTAATTGAATATGAATGTTTGGCTTACTTTGTAAGGCTCGGCTCTTGTGTCCTGCGTGAAAACCAGTAATCCTGCAGCGCGCATAATATCGGAATTCTGAGCCTGATAGTTCGGTATGAGGTATTTCTTTGCATGGAGTATTGCCTCAATCCTCTTAGACTTGTCTTGTGTCCTGACCATCTCGATGTATTGCTGCAGCCGGAGTTCAAATTCAAGATTTTGCTTCATAAGAATTATGTTAGCAGACGGCTTCAAGACAGGAAAAGGCAATTCCAACTTACCGGGCTTTTCTTCAGCGCAGCCTTGTTCTCTCCACACCATTGCAATGCCTCCTTGGTTTCCCCACGTCGCAAACTATCCACAATCCGTTTAGCTTGTGTGAATACACCTAGGTCCACGAGATCCTCTACCCCCCTATCCTGGGCCATCTGCTTCGCACTTTCTGAGTAACCTGAGCGTAGCATGTGGTCAACGAGTAAACGGTCCAGCCGTACCCTTGACCACTGGTCGTATTTGACATCGGCTAGGCTCGGAATTTTATGTAGGGTCTCCAGGTGCTGAATACGCTTGCGAGATTGGTTGTGTATTTTCTTCTCTTCCTCCTGCAAGCCTTCCATCTTCCGTTTGAGACCTTGCATTCTGGATATCATTGCGTCGAGTGCAGCTAGGGTCTGTTCGGGCGTTTGGGTATTGGAGAGTGAGGCGGCGGCGGCCTCTTTGATTGCGGGGATGACATATTCTTTCTCTCGCTCGACGGCTCGTTGTACGGTTTTAAAATTCCTGCGGGCCAGTTCAAGAGGTAGTCGAAGGAGTGGTTGGTCCTGTGGAAGCAGCCGGTTAGGTCCCGCTTTATCGTGGAGGTGCGGAGTAATACTTACCAGGATGATGTGACTCTCTGGGTTGAGCTTGGTGGATGTCAGCTCTGCTGCCATAGTGATGCTTGGGTTTGTTCTGATCTCAGATCCAAGTTCGAGGGATAAAGTTGAGGATTGAGTTTAGACATGAAGTGGAAAGTGGAGGGGAAAGAAATGCGGAGATGATGTCCAGTCACGAGATCCACATCGAGGACAAAGCATTGACCGCCTCCATTTGCGGTTATACTACACTCCTGCGGTCTTTGATTCTATTAAAGTTGATTGAAATGGGATGAATATAAAAGACTAAGGAGTGCCAAGGAGGCTTTGGACTAACGAAAGTATAAAATGGTCTGTAAGGTTGCACTCCGATACTCCATACATACAACTAAATATATATTACAGCCAATAGCTTCGGATAACATAACAAGCAAGTGCTACATGTACGTGATTCATTTGCTAACGTTACTCAGATTTTAAAAGAATGGTAGATTCAACACATAGGCAGCCTTCAATATGAAACTCTGGAATAGAACAAATTTCCCTTTTGACCCAAGACTCCGGAAATAGCAAAATATGGTACAGGAAAAGGACCTGACGGCCTTCCTGGAGTGCATCTAATCGCTGTCATCGCTATCATCCTGCTTGGACTTCCGGCGCTCCTTCTTTTCCTTCTTCTCCTTCTTCTTCTTCTTGCGCTCGGCCTTCTCCTCGGCTGTCTCGCCGTCGCGCTTGCGCTTCTTGTCTTCGACTTCCTCCTTCACGGGCTCGGGGGACTCCGCCTTAGTGGGCTCGGCCTCGGTCTTAGTCTCAGCGGCGGGTGCAACAGCGGAGGTTCCGGTGATGGGAAGGTTGAAGTCCTTGTACTCGCTCTTCCATTGGGCGGGTGTGGCCTCGTTGGTGCGGCCGAATTTCTGAGAGCAAGTTAGTACGTTGGACGAAAGAGAAGGCTGCTTAGCCACTTACATCGAGAGTTCCAGCGGTCTTCATCTTCTTCTTCTCGAGGGCAGTGGGTCCCAAGCCCCAGCGGCGGGGGTAAAGGTCACGCTCCATGATGCAACGCTTGACCTTGGCAACAACGCCGTGGTCGCAGGTGGTGAGCTCGACAGTGGACATCTGAGCGATACCAATGGCGATAGCCTCACCCTTGGTGGTCATGAGGACAACCTCCTCGTGGCACTCAATACCGGCCTCTGAAGAAAGAATTAGTAATGGTCAAAAAAAAAAAACTCAGGGGCAAGAAATTTACATACCGTAGCGGAGAAGACCAGGAATCATGAGCTTGGCACCGTAGCAGACGGCGTTGACAGCGCTGTCCTTGACGACAATACGCTTGTAGCCGGTGAGCAAAGTCTCCAGGGGGCTGATGACCTTGCGGAGGTAAGACTCGTCGCGGTTGTTGTCGTAGACCCACTGGGCGTCCATAACATCGTGCAAAGTGACCATACCAGGGCCCTCACCCATAGCTCCAGAGCGAACACGGCGAAGTTCCTGCATGTGGGCACCGACACCGAGGAGAAGACCCAGGTGGACACAGAGGGTACGGATGTAGGTACCGGCCTCACAGCTGACCCAGAAGACACCGAGGTGGCGCTCATTGTCGAACTCGTAGTTCTTGCTCTCGTGGATAGTACGGATACGGAGCTGGCGCTTGACAGCGGAGATCAGAGGGGGACGCTGGAAGAGCGCACCAGTCAAGGTCTCCAGAGCGCGGACGAATTGGGCTTCGCCACCGGGGATCTTGTCGTGGAGACGAATCACACAGACATACTCCTTACCGGCACCCTGCTGGGACTTGACCAGGCGAGTGGCACGGTCAATACAGACGATCAAACAACCGGTGACCTTGGGATCAAGGGTACCACTGTGACCAGTCTTCTCGGCTCTACAGAGGGGAATGTGGTCAGCAAAAGTGCGAAACCATTGAGGGGTTCTGATGGACTTTTATTTACCTGAGGATCCGCTTCATCCAAGCCACGACTTCATGACTGGAAGGGTTCGACGGCTTGTCAAGGTTGATGACACCGGAGCTGATGTATGACTTCAAGTCACGGCTCAGGGGAGAGGAGCCAGCAGGGATAGGAGTGAAGTGACCGGTCCGAACGAGCACTACAAAAAAAGTCAATGTCGGCTGGTCAAGCGTGGAGTTTTAAGGACAAGCGTACGCTTCTCATAGTTCTTAAGCAGAAGCGGCCAATCCGATGTATCAACGGAAGGAACGGACGCTTCAGGCTTGATGGCGTAGTCCATCTCCGAGGTCTTGACGACTGCCATTTTGTTGGTTGTCGTTGAAGGATGCGCGGTGAAAACCCCGAAAATTTGTCGAAGGAAATTTTGCGAGTGCGGCAGCTCCAGTACCCAAAGCAGTTTAGCGCCTGGAGAAGGCACCACGTGACCTGGAGTTCTCGACTTTTTACGCCTCCGATTCCAAGGACTTCCAATTTTGGAGAGGTTTTGCTGATCGCATAGATTAATTGAGAAAACAAGCCAATTGGTCAATATAGAGATACTCAAAGACGATTAACTACTGGAGTTCAATAAATCTGTTTTTGTGGGCAAACAATGCCCAAAACCGTGTGCTTATTGATTATCACTATCTATCTCAAGTCCATATGGGCACAATAAAAATCGAAACGTCTGCCAGGGCAAAGTATCTCCCATGCAGGTCGACAACGGCGCAGAGCATGTACGGCTCTCGATCTAACCTAGTCTTCGGCCAGCGCCTCTGCCGTTCCAAGAACTCGAAGAGGTCCAGCTGCTCCAGGATGATCCTGATGCCGACGAGGGCTCAGCCGGTCTTGGTGCGCGGCTCGCCGTTCCATATGCTCGGTATCCGCTGTTGGGGTCGTGGTCGGTGAAGTATCTCTCCACGAAGCGGGGCACAGGGATGAAGTTTCTTCCACCCCCGAAAGTCGGGTAGATGCGTGTGAGGAAATCATAAGTATGGGCAGCGACAATTCCTGTGAGATCTGACAGCACGTGCTCCCATCCGTTCATCACCATGCCGACGACAATCATTGCATACGGCAGGAGTACCACCGGGATGTCGATGATCCAGAACCTCGTCTTTGTTCCTCGGTTCGTCTGGGAGAAGGTGTAGACAAAAGCCATGATCAAGGCTGAGTTCAAGTCAGTGTCAGCCTGAGAATTAAACAAGGTACGGCAAGCTTACGTGACAGGAGGATAGGCTGTCCCAGATAACCACCTGCAGTGAGCTTTGGAAAGTTAGCAAATTTGGAAGACATTGTTGGACTACCAGGATGACGAGTAAATAGGATGTAGATGGTATTGGAAAAGATAGATGATGTATATAGAAATGTAGGGCACCTCCGATACCGACGCGATATGAAATCACACCAGTAAGCTCGAAGGCAATCCCACCATGCCCACACCTGCACAACACCTGAATTTTGCGAATTATGATGGTGTCGCACAGATGCAGGGGTGCTTTCCCTCGCCTTCAGGAACCGAATTCAGCTAGATTTCGAAGCTGGGCGGGCAGTTATAGCGAGGGATTGGATTTGAACGCGAACGCAGATGAAAAAAAAAGCAGATTCTACCGAATCACTCACCATGATGCTGAAAGCTACAAATAGGAGATAAATGAAGAACTCTCCGGGGGCCATGCTCCTCTCCGCAGCGCTGCCATAGCGGTACACTGTCCGTACATTAGCACTTTGATCAGGTCAAGTCAATGTGATACCGAGGCATCATACTGAGAATTAGATCAAATATGAAACTTAATCTGGGTCCGGTTAGTAGAAATGGGGTGACCAGCCGAAAGATCTGCGGACGCCATGAGAATATCAGGCTCGGCACGAATAGCGCCCAATAGAAGCTCACTAAGCCGCTATACATCAAAGTGGATTGAACCACAGTCAAGGCTGTAAGGGTCCTGAATGGCAAGTCAGTGATGAGAGCTTGGGATCAGCGAATAGAATCTGCATACCTAATGACCGGGGGAGCTGCCCAGAAGGCATCCATCTTGAGAAAGAATAAGATGCTTGATGGTTAATTGATCACGACTTAGATCATTACAGCCGATCACAAAATAGCCAAATTACTGTGTGGTTGAAGAAAGAAAGAGAAGGACAGGTGGAAAGAAAAAGGTGTGCAAATCTAACTTCGGGGGAGTTTCTCCGATATCCGTTGTTTACGTAACTACCTTGTATCCATCGGCGGATGGATTGTTCTATCTGCTTCGACAGCTTCGCACTCCTAGCTGTTATTATTATTTCAAGTTATTTCCCGGAAAGATACTGTTCGGATGTGCTGTCGCATGTGAATAGTGTATAATTGTGGAATATAATTGGGTATCATTCCGACCTCGTCCGTGCAGTACCCCGAACAGCCAATCCTCCATCTGGACCTTCAATCCACACATCCCAAGCCCCAGTGTCATTTTTAGGCTTGCCACAGATCACCAGCTCCTGTTCAACAAAAAGAGGCGCTATATTCTTATATTCAAAGGTACTGATGCAGAGATTCAATCTACTCAGCTGTTGCTGAAGCACACTCAGCATAAGCGTGAGTGTCAACGGACCGTGCACCAAAAGATTTGGGTATCCCTCCTGGTTCTGAGTATAGCCCTTGTCAAGGTGGATAGAATGAGCATTGAAAGTCAGCGCGGAGAATCGGAATAGCAGTGCCTTAGTAGGTATGAGGGCATGGCGGAATGTCGCATCGGAAGGAGCTTCATTGCGCCAGAATCATTAGTACATTTGACATCATATTCAAGGGTTGGAAGTATATCCTCACGTTTCACAGTCCTGACAGGCTTTCCGAATTGCGCTTTATCGGCTTCGATTTGAGCGCTGGTCTTTAGGCGCATGAAAATGAGGTCCCGGTTCTCAATGACTGACGATTCCCCCGCATCGTCTTCGTTCTCTTTCCATATCCGGTCCCAGGTCTGGTCGGCGGTTTCTTGTTCGGGAACATTGCCGACGCGACGCTCGATGGTGACAATCACTTTTTGGTCCCCCTCGCGGCCTTTCACTGTCACATTGCGAATGGATTCTATGCAGACTGCGCGGCTGCCATCCAGAGGCGGACTGCGCACAGGGAATCTTAGATTTCCACCTGCCCAAAGGCGCCGATTAAATGGTTCGCCCGGCGTGTGTAGCGTATCTGTGCAGTCCGGGAGTAGTTGGGACAAGGTCACCTGCGGCGGGAAGTAGATTAAGTGATGACCGGCCGGGAGTGGGGACGGGTTCTGTAATGACGGTAAAGTCGCATAATCCGAGGAGCCCTGGGATTGTGGAAGAAGATCTCGGAGTGTAAGGTTCAGGAGATGCGAGGGTTGGGGGTGCAGATAATCGTAAGTCAACGGAAGTTTCCTTGTGGTCAGTTCATGATGCAACCGCTCGGAGAGCGAGGAGTAAGCTCGATATGCATGACGCCCGCCTCGAAAAGAGATCAAGGGTCGGAGTGGATTTGTCTTCATGAGCAAAGACACCGACTCCAGTGCTGAATTGGGCGATTTGATAATCGCAAGTTCACTTGAAGCAATAGATTCATCCCGCGTTTGATTTGTTTGTCTGTCGCTCATTGCGGGATTCAGCCACACCGCTCGCAGATCCGATGTCGCCTGTCGATGAGATGACAAGGGAGAAACCCATCCATACCACAATCACAATGGCTTGCCTGAAAGTCGCCTTCCTAGGGCCGCTGGGGTCCTTTTCGCACCAGGTACAAATTTATCCCATATCCCTGCAAATGCAACTTAGCTTGATGATTGATCCTTGCTATAGGCTGCCGCAGAGTCTTTTTGCAACCTACCCGCCGATCTACAACCTGAAGTCTCATTCCCAGATGCCTTCGCCGCTCTCCAAAAGAAAGAAGTTGACTACGCCGTGATTCCGTGCGAGAACTCAACCAATGGCTCTGTAATGCAGACATTGGACCTCCTGGCAGACCGGAATGGTTTATATAAAGACGTGAAAGTCTGCGGAGAATATTACTTGACAGTGCACCACTGCCTAATGGTGCGCAAGGGCACATACCCCGGTGGTTGGGCAGACTACGACGGCTCGATAACCAAGCTATACACACACTCGCAGGCATGGGGCCAGTGCGAAAGTTTCTTGACCAAATATTTCAAGGGCGTCGAGAGACAGGACGTCACATCCACATCCAAGGCAGCGGAGATCGTCTCTAAGGAGACAACGGAACGAGGCGCTGCCATTGCCAATCGCTTTGCGGCAGAACAACACGGGACGGACATTCTCGTGGAAAACATCGAGGACAGAGCGGACAATACGACCCGTTTCCTGATCTTCAGAAATGTGCGCGATGAGCGGACTGCCCAGATCGAGCTCGGGCTGCCGAACCCGCCTACGGTGGAAGGCGAGCCTGCCCTTGAAGCCACGCACAAGACTTTGATTACTTTCACGATTGATCATTCATCTCCCGGTGCATTGGCAAATGCGCTGTTGATCTTCAAGGCCCATGGCTTGAATCTTACGAGCATTAACACGAGGCCGAGTCTAAAGAAGTCGTGGCAGTATATCTTTTTCGTTGAGTGTGGATGGACACCCTCGGATGTGAACAAAGAGGCAGTCCACAAAGCCCTCGATGATTTGCGTCAAGTCACTGAGACGTGTAAGGATTTGGGTACCTGGAAAGATCAGCTAAGGTCAAGCAATGCTTGACTGACTGACCGGTCTTTTGCTTGAGAGCAAGGCATTGACGATTTTGCAAGCGCGATGAGAACATGTCATACATGTTGCAGATATCCGATTTACTCTACGAATAAATGAAACAAAAATGTACGCACTGTCGATGATATGGACAAAGTGTACATACACCGCAAGATAAAACAGAAAACTTAATAAGAATAAATAGCACCTTCTATGAACCCTGTCGGGTGCTTTTTTTTATAACGAGCAAATAACGAACGAAGTACCAGAAAATGTCATTCAGAGATGAAACGACAGAACTGGCGGAGACATAAAACAATCCAACGCCGTCCGGCTTACATAGAGTAAGCAGTGCAAGCAGCGGTGGATGACCAAACGTTGCAGATTACTGCACCCAACCTTTCAAATTGCAATTTAAACCTCATCTTCATCTCAGACACTGAGGCGAGCCCAGTGTGCGTATCTTGGAGCTTGGACGACACTGTACACAAACATTAGAGCTAAACCTGAGTGATAACCTAGCTGGATGTCTCACCTCTGAGCAGCTTCACGGGGCGTGGACCAGGCCTTTTTTGGTTATCCTTCACGGATGCCTTAGTTCCATCGCGGGAGCCGCCTGTATGATCCACAGGGCGAGCCGTCAAAAGACTCGCCGCGGGAGCTTCTGGCCGTTCATCCTCGCTCTCTGCGAGGGGGCAATACCGTCAATCTGTAGAGGTTCTTGTTAACATACACATAGAAAACGGAAAACTGGAAGAACATACCATCGTAGAACTCGTCATCGTCGCTGTGATCGGCAAGCTGTTCAAAGTTGACCTTGTATCGGAGAATGGCACCGATACCACCGAAACCCTTGACGAACTGGTTTCCTTCGCCGGATCGATCAGACACGAACTCCAGGTTGGCACCAAAGTCCTTGTAGGCCTCGGCAAGCCATTCGAGGAAAGAGCCTGACTCGATAACCTCCATATCCATTCCGGTTTCCTTGTCTTGGAAGATATCCTTGTTGGCTTCCTGGGCCTTGGTCGTGTGGACGATCACCTGAGCGCCTGCGGAGTTCTTCATGACCCAGCGAGTGATTTCCAAGTTCTCGTGGACGATCAAGATTTCGGCTGCACCAAGCTCCATTGCCTTGAGGGTATCTTCAATACCATAGCAGACCTTGCCGGTGTCTTGGCTGATCTCCTGGAAGTACTGGTTGATAAGCTTCTTCTCCTGAACGAACTTGACGTTGCTCAGGGTCTCGCCAGCCAATTCGATGGCCTGGTTGAAACCGTTCTCGCCACCGTAGGAAACATCGACAATCTTGATAACCTTGGATTGCAGACGACCATCGAACAGGTCGGACTGGTTAAGATCGTTCTTGAAATCGGCGGAACCAGCCAACACAATACCGGCGACATTAGGCTTGTCGTTGGTGATGTAGTTCTGAACAGCCAATTCGGCGATCTTGCGCACGTAGTTGTGGCGCTTTTCCTCACGGAGACGCGAGAAACGCAGAGCAGATTGACCACCACGGCCCTGTATGGATCAGTATGGATGAACATCGTACTCAATCAGTCGGGACACTCACGTGCTTCTTGGGCAGATCAACGGTGAGACGCTGAAGGATCTCACGGGTGTTGCCACTGAGAGTACCGAACAAAGTACCGTTACCGTCCATGACAATGAAACCGAACTTCTGATCGGCCTCGAGAAGCTCACTCAATGCCTCGGTGTGGAACTTGTTGTCACACAGGTAGAGGGATGTGTTGATGGGCTTGAAAGGTTCGAAGTCGATGTTAATCTTGCGCTCCTTTCCTTCCGAGGTGATAATTTCACCACAGTACACGACCAGTCCATTGGGAGGGACCTTGTTGTAGAGCTTCAGACGCTGCTGAGTAGAGGTAATAGCCGACAGCACGGAGAGTCGGTTCACTCGAGATTTAATGTTGGAGGCGGTACCCTATTGTGCGATTAGGCGACGGTCGGCGCAGACAGATCAGAGGGATATGGTTTCACGTACATACTCTTCAGCCAACATCTTGGCTGCTCTGCTAACCTGATCCTTGGGGGCTGAATTGGCATATTAGCGGCGACCGTAAGTGACGGGGTTGGGGCAGCGCACGGATAATGAGCGAAATCATGGAGGTTCCATTTCCACGAGCGGCTTCAAGACGCTTGATCAGCTTCTTGACCTTCCAGATTTCGATATTCTTCTCAGCTTCGTTCGGCGGAGGAGCGCTCATCTTGGCGAGGCGACAGTTGATCAGGGGAAGAGTTATCGGAGGCCCTGCAGACGCCTGAAGATTCGGTCAGTAAAGTGGGCGGGAGTCGGCGAACAAAGATTTAGGCTTGCCTGTTTTACACCTAAGATCAGTTAGTAGGTGCGAAAAAAAGAAAAAAAAAGAGTGAAAAGTGAATATTGGTATTTTCTTCTTAATACTCATAGATTCAACCACGGAGAGTACATACCTTTACTGAAGATGACGTTCAGAAGCGACAGCAAATTTCCTCGTGGGGTTAGACATACATCCGTGGACAAGTTTGTTCGAGGGGTCGGCTGGCACGCTGAGGTAAGCCAGGGCTACCAGGGCGTGACGTATTTGGTACTTGCCGGGTTGTGGCCTAAGACCGGGTGATCAGGTACAGGTACATTGTTCTTTTATACATGTCCTTCTGCTACTTTCGGGTATGTACATGTATAGTACTATCTATATATAGGCATATATTGCATGATAGCATGTTACAGAGTAATAGGCGAGTATCTACGGAGTCCTCCGTATGGATACCACTTCTGGCTTTGCATAGTATGCGAAACATGTGCAATACATTATCTTTCTTATGTTTCTTATATACTGGACTTTTTTTAAAACACAATGTTAGGTCCTGGGAAAATGACATCCATATGGCCTAATATCACTGCCTCATACAGAAGAACCTCAGAAATGATATATCCAGTCTACAGATTCCAACTGCCCATTCAATTAGTCACATACAAATCTCGAGCTTAACTATCAAATCTCTGGGATCCGCACCCCACACCAGCGGAAGCTCTTTCGACGCTAAGCTCTTTTCAATATCGAAAGGTCGCTCTCGCCTCTTATCTTTCTCTGGGAGCTATCTCCATGTGATAAGTGAGGGGAGTTTTTCCTTTCCTTGGACTTGACTTTCCTTCCTGCACTTCACCTCGGGAACTCCCAACTTGGAATCCTCATATATCTCTTGGGTCGCTGCTCTACTACTATCGTGTTGGTAACGGGAAAATATGTCAAGGGCTGGAACAGATCAAGATCACGACAGTGAACCGGTATATGGCTCACGGAGGATACCGATTGCGACACCGAGCTCCCACGATCATGGCCATCTAGATGGTAGTCTGACCGCCGCCGATTCGGAGACCGGCGGTAGACAGAGGTATGTGATTTCCGTTGTTGAAAAAACTAGACCGTTAGGCTCATTACTTTGCGCAGGTCGTCGTCCTACTCGATTCGAGTCCGCCAAGCGGGGGTCCCAACAGTATAGACAACTTCGCGCGGTCTTGGCAGAGAGCCGCGGCCTTCCCAGAGGTCCTCCCACGGCGGTTGTCGTTGGTCTCTGCGCAACCGCAATCGGACGATGAATTTGCCGTTGCCACTGGCCAAGCATATGTACCAAGAAGCTTCCCATCCTGGGGTCGGCACTCGGACGTGGACCGGCCTCTGCTTCAGGACTCGGACTCGGACCAGGATGATGGAGACTCACGAGCGCCTGGATCTCCCAGGAGGGCACTACCTAGTGCTGGGCTGCTTGCTTCGTCGTTTGATAGAGCTTTTGCGACATCGTATGGCACCATCTCCTCACGGATGAGTGATTCCACGCGGAGGAATGCGATTCAATTCCACCAAGAGCAGCATCCCCATGTGCATGTGGATGGGACTGAAGATTTGGATGCGGGCCCATTACTTGTCAAGCATGTCCAACAGGAAGATGGCACCCAGGTGAATATCATCGTTGGGCAATCTACCCTTCCGCAGACCATCTTCAACTCGGTCAATGTGTTGATTGGTATCGGCTTGTTGAGTCTTCCGTTGGCGATGAAGCATGCCGGGTGGGGGTTGGGATTGGTATTTCTTGTCTTCTCGGCAGTTACCACTTCCTATACAGCTAAGGTGCTGGCTAAATGTCTGGATGTCGACCAGACCGTTGTGACGTATGCCGATCTTGCTTATATCAGTTTCGGGCAACATGCCCGTTTAGTCACAAGTTTCCTCTTCTGCTTGGAACTTTTAGGAGCATGTGTGGCGCTGGTTGTGCTCTTTTCAGACAGTTTATATGCCCTGGTGCCAGGACTGAGCATCCTCCAATGGAAGATCGTGTGTGGAGTTGTGCTTCTTCCGCTCAACTTCCTACCCCTACGATTCCTGAGTATTACCAGCATATTGGGTATAATTTCGTGCACATCAAGTAAGTCCTCTTCCGAGCCGTGCTGATAGATGGAACTGACATTCGAAAGTCGTGATACTCATTTGCATCGATGGCTTCATTAAGCCAGATGCACCGGGCTCCTTGCGGCAGCCAGCTAAGACATTCCTCTTCCCTGAAAACTGGGCTACCGTCCCTCTGAGTTTCGGTCTTATTATGTGTGAGTGAAGGACAGAAAGGAATTGTGATCATGAGGCTAACTTGTTGAAAAGCACCTTGGGGTGGTCACGGCGTCTTCCCTAACATCTACAGAGATATGAGGCATCCTCAGAAATACGGGAAGAGTCTTCGGGTGACCTATCTGTTTACAGTAAGAACATAAAGTCCCAGGATGAAGTTCAATTCTAACGAGTTGACAGTTTATTTTGGACTGCTCAATGGCGATCATTGGTTGGCTAATGTTTGGCGATGGCGTCCGCGACGAAATCACTGCGAACATTCTCACGGCCACCAGTTACCCACAGGCCCTATCGGTTTGCATTGTAGTTTTCATCTCAATCATCCCCCTCACGAAAGTGCCCTTGAAGTGAGTCTAACGTCTTCACTACTTCTCGGACATTGCTGACAAGTATATAGTGCTCGGCCTCTTGTGGCCACAATGGAAGTTCTTTGTGGACTCGGAGGGGGCCATGTTCTTGCTGAAAACAGCTCAGGAACACGGCAAAAGATCGCACGGGCAATGGTGCGCGTTTTTATAGTGGCCATGATTGTTGTTTTGGCGGTCATCTTCCCGGCTTTCGACCGTATCATGGCTTTCTTGGGGTCATTCTTGTGCTTCACGATCTGTATCATCTTCCCTCTTGCATTTCATCTCAAGATCTTTGGAAAAGAGATCGGTCGAGGCGAGTACATCCTTGATTGGATTCTGCTCATCGTCTCCTCGATATTGGCAGCCGTGGGTACTGTCTTCGCCTTCTTACCGCAAGACATGCTCTCTGCAAAGTAGTTTCCACTTGCAGCATTACACGGAGTATAATAGCATTTTTTTTTCGCGCAGATAATCACTTTTTGTTGAGAATGACGGCGAAATTGTTTCTTGTTTTGCCAGACCTCAACTCTTCCTTCTTAAAAGCCTTAGGCGAGTAGGTACCAGTGTGTTCCCAGAGATGGAAGACCAGCTTTGAAGTCCGCTTGCTTTGCGTTAGACGGAAGCCCAGGCAAGCCATGATTTCCCCTAATCTTCCCTCGTTGAGGTAGCGCGAGTTGTCCACGCATGCGATAGGCAATACTAGAAAGAGACTGGGAACAAGTTCAATAGGGCATTTTGACGTCAAGAACTTGACACAACGCTTGAGCATTTCACCGCGTCCCGTAGCATCAGGAACATAGTTGAGCACCAATGACAGACTGATCATGTCGAAACGTTCATCATCACTGGAGGGCAACGGTCGTCCCATGAAATCTTGCTTGAGAATCCCCGGCTCTTGGGAATTCAAATCGATCCGCGTGACATCCAAAGCCGGGTTCGTAGAGCAGGCGTTTTTGGTGCTCAAAGCTCCGACTTCAAGGACCCGGAGCTTTGGAATGTCTTTGTTCCATTCCTTGAGTTGCGGCTTGATCCAGTCGATGAGCACTTTGCTCGAATCTCCACCGCGGTCCATCGACTGGCCTAGCTTACTGGCGATCTGATAACTTTCCAGACCGCCATTAGCTTGGATTTGAGCGTCGATGCTGCTCACTCGGGCTTCGTCCCCGGCGGCTAGAGCTTGAGCCCGGACTTTGAGAAGCCGATGATGAGATCGGATTAGAGTGCGGGTAGCCTTGGCTGAAAGAGCAGCGTCCTTGGATTTGACAATGCGAGGGCGACTATGCGACAACAACAGCGGCCTCTTGGATCGTTTTTGGGGAGCCATGCTTTAATGATCGCGAGGAGTCAGAAAATTAGGATAATAGATTAAGATATCAAGAATACTTTGGTTCTTCAGATCCCTTTGAGGGACGAATATACAAAAAGCAGAGGAGGTCACTGGCATGTGAAGAAAAGCTGTTCAAGAAAATGAGCCAAATACGACGTCAATTCTGATTGGACGAAAAAGTAACCGTACTGTACGACTGTGACTGGAAAATACCAAAAATACCAGACCCAGCGGGCTGCAGGTCACCTGACCCACACACAGCACTAGGGTTTTCGCTAAGCGAAGACCACTCCAAATCCGTTCGACTTTTGACACTGCGATAATCCATCATCGACAGCGACCGACGACAGCCATGGCCCCCTCCGACAACAAGACCGGTATGTTCCAATAACTATGCGCTCTTCCTATTGCGATCGCCGCCTTGCCAATTGTGAATTCGCCGTGTGCACGTGGAGGACGATATTCGAATTCAAAAAAGTTCGATATTTGGAGATCACCTCGCAAAGAGCTAGAGACGCCAGGACATATCGCAGAACAAATCTGCATCACAATATGCCTACCGATCTCAGAATCTGCGACTCCGCTTCAGAATCCTCGACCTACTGCAACCACACCGGCAAATTCACAAATGGCAATCCACGGACGAACTTTTGGGGATTTTTTTTTAGTCCACTTCGCTAACGAAATATTCTCTACAGGCAAGAACAAGGCCAACGCCGCCGCCAAGGCGGTTGCCAAGGGCGCTTCGGTACGTAGCAAAAGATGAAGCAGACCAAAGAAATCCTTTTGGAGCCTATCGCTAACGCGGTTGTGGCAACAGCTTCACAAGTCCCGCAAGGTCCGCACCTCGGCCAGCTTCCACCGCCCCAAGACTCTCCAGCTGTCGCGGTCCCCCAAGTACCCCCGCGTGTCCGTCAACCACGGCCCCGCTCTGGACTTCAACAAGATTGTTCTGTACCCCTTGAACACCGAGAGCGCCATGAAGAAGATCGAGGAGAACAACACCCTCGTCTTCATTGTCAACGTCAAGTCCAACAAGCGCCAGATTAAGCAGGCTCTTAAGAAGCTGTATGATGTTGACACCGTCAAGATCAACACTCTTATCCGGTATGGTCTACTGTTTTTGATATATATGAATCAAGATTAACATATAATCTTTAGCCCCGACGGAACCAAGAAGGCCTTCGCCCGTCTTACTCCCGATGTCGATGCCCTTGACATTGCTGCCACCAAGTTGGCCATTGTCTAAGCGGGGAATGCTCGAAAAAGATTTCTTAGGGTTTTGGCGAACTTTGTTTTACACTGCGGTGATGCTAAAATACCAGCCGGGCTGAATGATCAAAAAGAACATAACTTGTGAAAGTGAAATGCACGATTCCAAAAGAATCGCCGGACTTGTCGGTCCTGTAATGGCTAAGACATGTTCCAGACCACGTTGTAGTGTACTGTTGTAGATTTGTGTAGCGTATATGGCCTAATGGTCTTGTAGTGCATCGAGACAAGAGCCAAGAGCCAACTTTGCCAATCTTACACATCTGCTTTTTACAAGGTTGGACCTTTGCAGTTAAACCGGTTCCATTATTTGCAAGTCATACCCAGTCCACATGTAATGATTCTTCAACATATGTAACCTAGTCTATATTGCATTTTCTCACAACTCTTCCTATAGTCTAGGGAGATGGTAGCGTCGATGATACACTTCTCTACAAACAACATCCCCATAAATCCGACATATATTGTACAAGACAACATGGTTCAGTTCATAAATCGACACTCTAGTATACAAGTGATGGTTCCACAATCCGTCTATCCATCCATAAATTCCTAAAGAAAAACCCATCCAACCGCCATCCAAGCAAAAAAACGAGCATGACAGGTTCCAACCTGACCAGTCTTCATAAAAGTGATTGGCATCCATAGACATGCATCCATCCAGACAGCGATCATAGCAGAAACCGAGAACACACAGGTAAACGCTTAGTGGCCGGGGCCGCCGCGCATGTTGTCCAGCTTCGAGAGGATAGCCAGACTGGTATCCATCCACCGGTCAACGCAGTTCTGTGCGCATGACTCCTCAGACTTATCGAGGGTGCCGGAGGTGATCTTGCTGGTGATGCACTTTTCCCAGCACACTTCGTTCAGGTGGTGGACAGCTAGAAAGGGATTGATGTTAGCTATGGGTTTGATTCCAGGTGGAAAATATTAAGCGCTAGACTCGACTCAAAATCCAGGGTATAGAAATCATCAAGTATAGATCTCTTATACGTCCGGATAGAAAGATGGAGATGGACAACTCACTCTGCTGAATGTTGGACTTCTGAGCCTCGTTGGTCAGGACCTGGTTGAGCTCCTTCTTGTCGCTGTCGGTGAGCTTGGTGAGATCGAGCTGTTGTTCCATAATGGCGGTATAGTATATGAGATGCGAGTAGCAATTGAAGTGGAATGGGATACGGGGAATGGGAAATAACAGCTGGACGGTAGCTGGACGGATGTCCGCAATTCAAAATCAAAGGCGGTGGGGTGTGGCACAAAAATGACGCGCAGTTTTCCCTATCGATAGCAACTTGCGTCCTTCGTTTCAAAGTTCTCATTTTAAGAGGAAAAAAAGCACCCTGTCGATACACTGTTAGATCGAAGTACGATCGCTTGGAATATCCGCATCACATTTGTCTCATCATCCTCGTCTCATCTGTAATATATCGCCCGCCATGCCTCCGATTCGCACTGCCCGCAATCGCAAACCGCCTCCCGCCGGCTTCGACGATCTCGAAGACACACTGCTGGAATTCAGCAACAAAATGAAGGATGCGGAAAACGCATCGCACGAAGGAAAGAAGAAATACGAGGTCCTCTGGCCCATATTCCAGATCAGTCATCAACGTACGACTTACTTCTCTCCCCTCCTCTCCCCTCCTCTCCGCGACATGGAGAAATTAGATACGGTTTCGCTGACTTATTGCTACCCCTCTTATTAGGCTCACGATACATCTATGAACTTTACTACGAGAAAGAAGCGATCTCGAAGGAACTATACGATTTCCTGCTCAAGAACAAGTATGCCGATGCCAACTTGATTGCCAAGTGGAAAAAGCAGGGCTACGAGAAGGTGAGTAGTTTGCGATTCGAGGGACTTTTATTCAGGAAGTGGACTAAACTAACTGATTCCCCTAGCTGTGTTGTCTGCGCTGTGTCCAAACGAAAGAGACTAATTTCAATTCCACGTGTATCTGTCGAGTGCCCAAGGCTCAGCTCAAGGAGGATCAGACGATTCAGTGTGTCAGCTGTGGCTGCAACGGCTGTGGAAGCAGCGATTAAAAAGGAGGCTGGGGTTGGTCGATGACTGGAGGGCTTCAATTTGGCTGGGGACCTCGGGAGGTAGTGGTGAATTGAGGTTGTCCACTACACGCATCCATTGGATTGGGCGTTTCGGTACTATGCATTTCTGTTTCTGTGTTTAATTCTTCTTTAATTACTCTATTGGATCCATTCATCGGGTCAATCATATACCCTCGGCTTGGATGGCTCATGGAACAGTTTGATAAGCAGACAAATAACGACTTTCAATTGCTAACTACATACATTATATCAAGAACGCCTTCAATGCGTATTCCAGTAGTTTCCCATAAAGATAGCCCCAACCCTGATATCCAAATCATAAAAACCATCGCTTGCATGTACATCTTAGCATCGTCATTAATGTCATAACCAGGCCATCCCGGGCTCAGTGGAGGAAATGTCAGAACCGGCTCCATCAGCGCAGCCCAAAAACTCCTAAATAAAACACCCGCCCACAGGACCTTGGAAACATCGTTGAGAACCAACTCCAGGTACAATCCAAAATTCAAGAAACAAAGGTTGCGGGGCGACAAAAGCAGGAGGGCAATAAAGGGACAGTGAGGAGAATAATGCAAGAATCAACAATAAAAGGCAAATCGAACAAGGTGCGTCTCGCAGAGATCTCGACCTGTAAACAAAAAAAGAAAGTACAAATTATGAACTTAAGAGCGCCTTAAAACAAAGTCGTATTGGGGCGGTGACCCAATTGTGGTCGATGAAGCGCCCTGGGCTTCAGAGTGTCGTCCTTGCTCACGCCTCCAATCTTTTGGAAGCCCTGCAAGAGATCAACACCATCGACTTCACCGGGGCTGTCATTGCTCTCATCAAAGAGATGGAACGAGAAGAAATCTTCCTGGCCAGCGTCTCCAAAGCGGCTCGGGTCTGGAAGCTTAGATGGCGACTCGGGGAAAATTGCGGACTTGGAGCGCGACAACGAGGGCATACCCAAACGGGTATTGATATTTACCGAAGTGATGTCCCCAAGAACAGTCGTACCACTGTCGTTTCGCGGGCGTTTGACTGAGCGCTTCTCGGGAGACCCATAGGATACCTGTGCTGATCCAGGATCCGCAAAAACATCAAAAGAGGTATGGAAATGATCATGAGGAGTATAGGTCTCGTCCTGAAGATTGAAAGCCGGGCTCCAAGGAAGGGCATCTTCAGAAAGGCCCAAATGCTTAATAGGCGAGTTGACCATTTGCTGGATCTTCCGGCGATGGTTTCGCAGATTGGTATTGGGAGAGACAGATGGTGGCGGCCTGGCAGGCTTCTTGAACTTGATGATAGGCGTCAATGGAGGCGGCTGCATGCTCACATACTGACTGCGAAGAGGCGAAGAACCGATCGGGGGGTTGGGGTTTTTGCGGACCACTGGTTGACCAGGGCTGATATCGTGAGATGAGCTGCGCATGCGCGCGATCTCTTCCTCAGCACGGCCGCGCTTGATGCGTGGAGGCTCGATATCCAAATCAGATGTCAAGATATGCCCAGCCTTGTTAGGCCTGAGAGCGGATGACTCCAACGACGAGAAATAACCACTGTCATTCATAGTGATCGACTTGCGCTTGCGCGGGCGAGGCGCGGGGGTAGGGCCAGAGTGAGTGGGGGTTGGAGGGGTACCCTGACGGGCGAATCGGGGAGGAGCGATTGGAGGAGATGACCGGATGGTCTGCGGAGGGGAGGAACGAGGTGGTGCGCGGACCGGAGGAGCAGGAACAACTTCGTCCGCATCATCCTGAAGAGCAGGGTCAGACGCAGGTAATGTTGCATCTGAAGACAAGTCATCTGGAGCCGGTCTGGGGGCAGGCACGTGATGATGTGGCGCGTGATAAGCGGGCTGTGGCGGTACCATCCATGTTGTGGTGCTTGCGGTTTGCGACTGAGGTATAAGATCTCTCTGAGGAGCAGCAGGAAGAGGAAGGCTAGACATTGTGGCACGGCGCACTTGTTTGTCTTTAAGAAATTGGGCTTCCATGCCGGGCTCAATGGCCCAGTAATTACCCTTACCAGGGTCATCCTTGGGTCGCTCTTGCTTAATGAATGCCTTGTTGAGACTGAGATTGTGTCGGATGCTATTCTGCCAACCGGGGTCGCTGTTCTTGTAGTATGTGAAGGTATCGGAGATCCACTTATAAATTTGCGCTAGCGTCAGGCGCCGGTTATTGGCGCGCAGAATTGACATTCCAATCAAGGTAGCATAGCTGTATGGAGGCTTGGTGCCATCATCCTCCACTGGTGGCATGTCGTGGGGTTCGGGTAGATAAGCAGCCGGCGTTTCGCCACGCTTGTGTTTCTTGTTGGATCGCTCCTTGAGAGGCGCAGCCTCCATGAGTGTGCGCTTCATTGGAAGTTTAGATTCATACGACGGCTCTGGGAAGTCCGCGAAACTGTCATTGGATGGCTCTTCTGACAGGTTTTCTTTTGATGATTCAGGATTGACGCTGGAGAATGTGGTGAAGAGGGCAGAATGTGGCATAGAGGTTGTAGAGTAGATGGGGAACGGCGCTTTCTTGGCTGGGGAATCGGTGGTAAACATGGGGGGAGTAGGAGCAGATATGGGAATGAAACCGAGTTTTCCGTGGCGCGAGTGCGAGCCCTGGGGATGGACTCCTTTTGTCGGCGAGGGCCTGTGGGGACCCGAAGGCGGATAGGAAGATGAGTTCTGAATGGGCTGGAGTGGTAGCGGTGAGGGTTGAAGACGGGGCTGCGATCTGATGATCTCCTGGGCTGATGGGGCTAGCACTGAGGAATAGTGTGCGCCCGTAGAACGCGTCGATCCCATAACCTAAATGATAGGGCACCAAGTTGCAATATCACCAATCACCAGAGGGACCATATGACGCGTAAACAGAGTTGGGGGAGAGCGCGACTGTTGAAAACAAGGCCCCCGGCCCAGTTTGCGACAACGAGCGAGCCGTGTCTAGGTGTGACGAGACTGTGCAGAGAATTCCAATTGGACCAATGGTACTCCGTAGATCGAGGAAGCCAATAACCTCAGGCCGTCATGCAGCTTAGACAAGTTGGGCCACAAGGCGCTAAGGCGTCACACTTCCGGGGCACGAATCAAGCCACTGATAACCGATGAAAATGGATGAGATGTGTGATTTGAGATGAGATAACCAATAACCAGATATGGTACGGACTGCTGACGCTGAGGATAGAGGATAGAGAGGACAGAGAAGAGAAGAATACAGGGAAGTACAGGAAAAAAAGAGTAGAGTAAGACTTGGAAGAGTAAGCCGGGTTTCCTTGGGAAGAAAGAATGGGGCTCTGTGACAAGTAAGAGATATCGTTCAGAATTTCTCTCACTTTCCTTGTTCACCCTTGGAAGACACTAAATCATTATTATAGAATTCTAGAAATGTTCAATTTTTCCTTCAGCGAAGAAGAAAGGCGGGGGGAGGAGGAGGAGAGGGAGATCATGGAGTGCGATAGTGCGATGATACCAGTCACGTATGGTCATTCTCTAGACGCGTCACGCGTTTTACTATGGGAGGTGGGGCATATCGGGATGGTATTATTCGTATTATCAATTCATATCTTACCAAAGGGGGTCCCCTCCCTTGCTCACATTTTCTAGCGCCGATCTGATCCACCGAGGATGAACGGAAGTATGTCAGGTTTGCATTATTGCTTGGATTATTGAATAGTATATGTTGTATAGTAGTATATTGGAAGCATATAGTGTACAGTATATCTATCTTTAGATCTTGCCAATACGCTGTCTACAATATACAGAATATACGGAGTGTACTCCGTACTCCGGTATACATCTAGCCCTACAAGTACACGTAGTATCACACCACCAATCTAGACCGAGACACTGTCAATCCAGCATTGGCACCCCAATTGGTCCGGGCATCCCGGTATGTGGAAGTGTTGATGTAACTCTGAAACGCTCGCTACCTTTCACCCCTTGTTTATCTGCTGTCATAGATCTCCTGACGCCCTTGACTAGTGGCCAATTGCTCTCGGGTGCGTCGAGGGCCAATCAATCTTCCAGGCCTGCATCGTACAACGCATGTGCTGCACTCTTGTCTGCAGGTGCCGGAACCTAATAATCCAAACCTACACAGAGTATGGAGTACGAGGACAGAACAATGAATTGGAACTAGAACGGGGTCTATTGTTCGAATCTAGGAGGTCCCTAGTGTATTTCCCTATGCCCTTGCTTGTATATCAGAGACACCTTGTAACAGATTTCATGCACTTACTCACTCTGTACTGGGTTGCTGGACGTACCATAATCCCTTTACCCAGGCTCTCCTGTTTGCCTTCTTATGAGGGTCCTCGGATCTTTCGCCATGATGCTAACACTCGTCCATTCCAAGCCATTGCCATTGGAGGATTCAGAGACTCAATGGACCTTGCTTTTAACCAAATAGGTCGTATACACCCCGCTACAAATACCCAGGAGCTGTCAGGGAAGAAAAGGGTTGTGACAAGGAAGGAGATGCAAAACTGAAGAGGTAGGCCAGTGCGACAAGGCTTCGTGGACAACCCGACAGTAACACTAGAGCTAACAGACTCCGACTCAAGCGAAGCGACAGAGACACATTAAACGCCTGGATTCAGCTAGAATCATCACCGATGGTCCTTTCACTATCGGATCAGGGGGTACAGAGTACGTTGTCCTCCGTTCTCTTCAGGGCGCAGAAAGGAGGAGGCTACAGTGGAAAGGGACCAAGAAGAAGAAATCTGATATATAAGATGTGTGATTGAATATCCCAAGATATAGAGAAAACCATCCCTCATGAAACAAACGCTTCATGACTTCTATTTTAGACGAAAAAAAAGAACCGGGGAAAATGAAAGCAGAAAACGCCAAGCCCATGCATCACAAAAAAAGAAAGCCCATGCTTGGTTTTCCCAACAAAAGTCGTGTCCCCCTATATTCACGGGGGACTTCGACTTCGGATGGATGCATAACTTTTTTCTATCAATAAAACCCAAGGGATATCTTAAAACAATGACTTTTTGCTCGATGCGCAAATGTGGGACGCTTAGTCCAGGAAGGTGAACATGCTCGTATGGATGATATTCAGGGCGCGGTCGGCGTCTCGTTCTTCAATGACGCAGGAGATATTGATTTCACTTGCACCTGCGAGGGGGAGAAAAGATCCAGTTAGCCCCAGTCAAGGGTACAGAGGCAGAGCGAGGGGGGCGGGGGAGTGGGGATCATTATTTACTCACCTTGCGAAATCATCTCGATATTCACGCTGTTATCCCCGAGAGTGGTGAACATACGGCCTGCGACCCCAATCATATTCTTCATCTGCTTGCCCACCAGACTGAGAATGGCCATCTCGGGGATGATGTCCACAGTTCCGTACTTCTCCAGGTCGTTCAGTGCACCCTGGAGATCTTCGTCGATGATCTGATACTCATCCCGTCCGTTTCCATTCAAAAGGGGCAACTCTGAGTGAAGGGCCAAGGACACGTGAACCTCGCTGGTCGAGATCAAATCAATGGATAGGCGCCACTTGTCCAATACGGAGAAAATGCCGGCAAAGAAACCATGCGAGAGCGACCGCTTGTTGGAATGTACGTTGATCACCAGGATATCATGCTTGATTGTGACTGCGGTCGGACGTTTCGGTGTATGCGCAAGACTTGGACTCCGGGTCCGGAACAAACGTGGATCATGTCCGGGTGTGGTTCTCTCCAGTTCGGCCACAGAGTCGGGGAAGATAATAGTGCCTGCGTTCTTTGGGTTCATGACGTTTTTAATGCGAATAGGAATCCTTGCGCGAATGACTTGCTCCATGGTGAACGGATGAATGACTTCGGATCCATAAAACGTCAATTCGGCGGCTTCGGCGGGGGTAATGGTCGGGAGCAGATGAGCCGTTGGCACTTTACGCGGGTCCGCGGTAAAGATACCATCTACCTCCTTCCAGACCTGCAGCTCTTGGGCGCGGGTTCCGACCGCGACAAGGGCGGCACAGAGATCGGTATATCCACGACCAATCTGATCGAGCAGACCACCGGGGATGGTACCAAAGTACCCAGTCATCACAGGTACTCGATGCCCGCAGGCCGCGACTTTGCTGCCGAAAGCTGCCGCCAGGGTATTATAAAAGTCCTGGTCCAAGCCGTGGGGACCGATGGGGAAATCAATGACTTCTGCAAGATCCACATACTGCGAATCAACCCCGCGGTCTTGTAATTGGGCGGCCATGAGCAGACAGCTCAGCTTCTCGCCGGTACTCATCACCTTGTCCACACAGCGCGCACTGATTTCTCCTAGGGTTTGAGCGGCCTCCAGGAACTTGAGTACTCGTTCGCATTCTCCGGTTATATCCGCAATCACTTGATCCCTTATTTCTACCGATTTCAATTGTTCCTGGGCGACTTGTACATGTTCCAAACGAACAGCCTCCACCAATGTCAGATATTGCCTTGAACGAGGATTTTCAGCGTCCCGCGCTGCCCGCAATAGCCTGTTCGGAAGAAATTGGTATTAGTATCTCAATACCTCAAGCGTCATCTGGCGGAGCATAATGACTCACCGGTTGGTTGTGCCTTCAGCTTTTGTAGAACTGCTTCTCGCAGAACATACGACGGCGACTCTGTTGTTCACGAGACTCGGTCTATACAATTGTCAGTCTCCGTCAAGTCGAAATTGAGAAAGTGCGTCATACTGTACCACCTGCTCAATGATATTGCGCGCAAACTTGCCGACACTCGTGCCGCCGAATTTCTGCACGACCCAATTGCTATGGGCCTGCGTGTTCACTGGCAAATTCGAATTAAGAATTGTGGTATCCATAGTGTCGACCCCAAATAAGTAAAGACAGTGTACAATGTAATGCAAGGGAGTGAGAAGTGGTTTTGGAGGGGGAACCGGCGAAAGCGGAGACCCTAGGAGCCACTTCGGGTTGCATATTTTTTTTTTGTGACTCAATTGGAAATAGAGTTATGCAAAGAGAAACCGCCTGCCTGTTCCGGCCAGGAACCAACGATGTCGGAGGCCCCACCAATCACGCCATTTTCATATGAAATGTACCTCATTGGGTCTTGGCGGGGTGAATGTTCTTCCGGAGTATATATCAGGACTCGACAATTGATTTCTAGTACTAGTACAGTGATATACTAGAATGGACCATGCTTGGGATTCAGTTGTCCTTGTTAATATGATGATTCTGCTGCGCGGTGACCCAAGCCGTCACGTCACGATAGAAATGATTGCGACTTTTCGGAACATGCCAGAAACATCGAGTGGGCATGTTGATCCTCCTGTAAACATTCTATAGTCACAGAAAATAGCCGCAATAGCTATCTGTATGGACATTGCCATACATCTTATGGAGAGAAGAGCCAAAGTAGCCCCATACCTAGATGATTCACGATTTGTCAAAGACCGTTGCCGTTTTTTCCGATTATTTACTTCATCTACCTTGGGGGCAGATTCTGGTTATTTGAACCCAGAGAGCCACGCGGAGAGTAAGATTCCTTGATCTCTTTCCCTACATTGAGAATAGCTATCAGCATGTTGCTCAGATCTAGTCGATACCTCATGGCCACTATAGGAAGGAGGCCACGTGCACCAAGTGGCCAAAGGTCCATATTCAAATCCAGGAGCTTGAGCTACGCACTCAGTTTGTTGGAATTCCAGCTTGAGGAAATTTGCGCTCCGAGCAGTTTAACAGCAAGCGAGAGGCGCCAATGGCCAAGCTGAAGTGTTTGAGACCGAGGAGCCTGTAGGTGACTGGAGAATTTCGGATTCTCACCTTCCAGGATAGAATCCCTGAGCAATTCACGATTCCTCGTGCCATCCGGAGGCTCCAGCAGCCCCATTGGCCGTCGCCCGAAAAGAAGACTGAATATCTTGCGGAGAGAGACTTTATAGTCTGGTCTCTAGAGTGTTCGCCTTCTTTGGCATCGTGGAATGATGGGAAATCTGTCAATCCCGGATATTCATGACCACGTGACTCCTATGAAAAGAGGCCAGAAAAAGGCCAAAGAAGTTCAATGCCCACGGCTGTCATGAAGGGAAGCACTTCTCAGAGGCGAGCTGGACCAGTTCGGCTAGGGCTGGAAAGAAAAACGGATCAGAAAGAGGACAAGAAAGAGACCAATAATTATATCTCTTCCAAGGTTCATTAATATATGGAATGAAAGATAACACAGATTGTATGTTGTATGTTGTGTGTTGCGCATGTGTACGCCGCATGAACTGACAACTCCGCCTAGTGGGTCTCGGCAAACGGGCTGTCTGGCCGTTTAGGCATCAAATTAAATCCTTTGTCTATACTTCTGGCTCTTTGTGTAATCAACTTTGGCATTCTTTTTCTCTCTCTGCATTTTGTACATATACATCTGCTACTCATCTTGGTGTCTGCAGCATCAACCTAACAATTTCCCCTCCAATGTCAGCACTGGACGAAAATTCCATGGCCGACAACAACACCGCCTCATGCCCCTTTTGCACTTTCGCAGACTCCGATGCTAATTTTGTGTCCCAACACATCGAATACTGCCACCCAGAAACAGGGCTAGCTAGTTCCATACAGGATAACCCGCAGGATCTCGCTGGCCAAAACTCAGCTTCACTGCCAGTGAGCCAGGGTGGCGCAGACAAATATGTCGACTGTCCACATGGATGTGGCGAGACAATAGAAATTGCCGAGCTCTCCAGTCACCTGGATCTGCATGTTGCGGAGGGCATGGATGATACTGGGGGCACACCGGCACGCTCAACTACAGACGTACATGGCGATGGGTACTTTGATGATGAAGATTCACTCGACATGCTGAACTCTCACAAAGGAGGCAAGCGTGGGATGCAACGAGACTCCTCGCGAGTAAACACTGCCAAGACACCACGGCCTCACAGTCCCCCAAGGACAACCAATGCCAACGGGACGAAGAGATTAGGGGTATTTGTCCCAGATTTGCATCTCTGAAGATAAGTACTAACCCTTTCCAGCGCTCGGAATTGGGTCCGCATGCCCACGAGAAGAAAATGCCCTCATGGCTAAGGAAAATGCTGGAGAAGGGCGGCAGCACATCAAAGCAAACCCAAATCACGTCCGATGGCAAACTCACACGGCGCGAGACAGTAGAAAATGAGACCGACAACTTAATTCCTGTTCTTGCTCGGCTGTGTGAACAGGACAAATCTGTCCAGCGGGCATTATTCTGTAGCCCCAAAGTCCGCCATATCTGCAAGATGCGTCGGGAAGGCGGGTTTTGTGGCTATCGCAATATTCAAATGCTGGTTTCTTGGCTGCAAAAGTCTCGTAGCTTTGGCTATGAGCACTTTCCAAATAAGGGGCCAACGATCCTGGAGTTGCAGGATATGATTGAGTCGGCCTGGGATATGGGGTTCAATAGCTCTGGAAGAGCTGAGACAGGGGGTATCAAAAATACGCGCAAGTTTATTGGTACGCCTGAAGTAAGTCTTTTTTCCGTATTGATTATCTGCTATACCTAATGAGTACCTAGGCACAAGCGCTTTTCATGAGTCTAGGAATCCCGTGAGTTGTCTAGCCTGCTTCGATTCGATCCCGCTGACCCTATATCTAGATGTGAAGCCCGGAGTCTGTCAGAATCAGGCAACGTTCGGGCCTATGAGGCTCTTTACATTGATGTCGCCGAATATTTCCGATCAGCGTGCTCACCAGACGACGATGCGAAGATCGTTCAGACTGATCTCCCTCCGATATACTTCCAGCATCAAGGTACAACTTTCTGTAACTTTCAAACCTATATACCTCTATCTAACTTGAGCCAGGTCATTCTATGACAATTGTAGGATTTGAAATCCGAGACAACGGCAGCGCAAATCTGCTGGTATTCGACCCCATGTTCAAGACTTCTCCTGCAATGCAGCGCTTGCTCGGGACGTTTGTCAAGCCCTCAGATCCAACTCGTCTACTCAAAGCATATCGCAGAGGAACGCCTTATCTGCAAAAGTACAAGATATTCGAGCTTCTCAAGTGAGTGATTGTTCAATTCTCATCGTTCTAATGCTAATTGGTACTAGGCTATGTACAACCAGCCCGGAACATGAAGCCGCATAAAATCAAACGATTCCATTAACAATGCATATCATTTGTATCATGTTAGTTAAATAAAAAACACATAGTTACAAGTTTCTATAAATGTCTTTTATACATTCCAAATGCGGTACCTTACCCCTCCACGATAAGATAGCCGGGAGGAAAATTAGTCCGATGGAATTATTTCATCTGGGGAAACCATTTTCAATCTACAATTTACAATTCCACTTCAAGATCTCTATCCATTAAGAAACTATGCGCACCTCTCCAAATGTGATCATCACCGGCACCCCCGGCGTGGGGAAGACCGTCCACTGCGAACAACTCGCGCAAGAGATCGGCTTGAAGCACCTATCCATTAACCAGGTCGCAAAGGACCGTGGATGCTTCGATGAATACGACGAGGAATTGAAGACCTGGGTTGTCGACGAGGATAAGGTGAGAAAGGTTCCTACAAGCTCTTCTCTTGAACTGGAAGCTCCTCTTCCCACCATTGGTTCAAGACTCAACATTTCACATGCTAATCCATGCGCGATGTAGCTCCTCGATGCCCTTGAAGATGAAATTCCTAATGGCGGCTACTTGATCGACTGGCATGCCTGTGACCTCTTCCCTAAGTCCTGGATCGATCTCGTCGTTGTCCTCCGCTGCCCCACTACAGATGTTCTTTACGACCGACTTTCCTCCCGGTATGACAACCAACCTCGCAACATATCTACGCCGTCAAACTAACATATTCCAAGGGGCTACCATGAGAAAAAGCTAGAAGAGAACGTCGACGCGGAAATCTTCGGCGTCCTATCAGACGAAGCGCGGGAGGCATTCGACGAAGAGATCGTGGTCGAGTTGAACAGCGAGCAGGATGCAGATGTAGACTCGAACTGCCAGCGGATCGCGCAATGGGTAGATTCGTGGAAGCAGTCGCATGCGCAGAATGCGGATTGAAGGAATGCGCCAGGCCATATACAATTTTTGATCTTCGTTTCACATTCTTCTATGGTCTTCTGCGGGCCGAGTTCTATACCCATTTACTGTTGGTCGGCTAGCCAGTGCTGCAACTTCACCAGCGCCTTGTACCGGTGCGAGACCTTGTTCTGTTCGCAGGGCTCTTAGTACATGGCTTTTTTCACGGGAAAATAAGACCGTTCTTACCTTTTCGTCTTTGTCCATCTCGGCATATGTCTTGCCATTATATTCGAAGATAGCATCCCAGCCTGTCATATATCAGATCTTGATTTTGATTCTCTGCGGACCTCAGTTTGATGTTCACTTACCGAATTTTGCTGGGCCTCTGGGCCGTACAATAGTACCCTGTACATCAACCACAGTTAGATATATCCAAATTTGAAATGACTGTATTAGCCTCACCTCAGTTCTTCCCTGGAAAATAATCGGCTCTGCGCCGGGGCCCTCGCAAAAGGCAAAGGTACACACAGCTTCGGCAGTTCTGTCCTCGAAGCCATCGAGCATCTTGTTCAAGCCCTCGTGGCCCAGATTCTCCATGAAAGATTTGCTGGCAATCATCAGTACTATTATCACATAGTAAGTAAGCCTTAATATAGCCAAGACATACATGTATGGCCCAGGAAGACCCTTGAGCGCATGGAACTCCAGGGCAGTGTCTTCGGTCAAGGCAGGTCCATTGATCTATTCCGTCGTAAGCAAATGCAATTTTAGCATGAAAAGTCTAGGAAGAAATTACCACTTCGGCGGCGCGTCTGGCCTTCTCTTTGGCGATTTCTTCGATTGTGCCTTGGATCTCGGGGACATCGACCTCCTGGTTGTTCACCTCGATGACCTTACCGAGGATAGCCTGCACCTCGGCGAGCTTGTTTTTGTTGCCGGTGATGAAGTTCAGCGTGGTGATGGCCATTTTGACTGTGTATGTATTTTAGATTGGTAGGTGATGGTATGGGTTGGTATGGGTTGGATGTTGCAAGTCGCAGATAATAGTGTGCCCCACTGTGCTATCGCTGATTGCATATATTGACGGTGCTGGGATTCATACATGTTGGGATCACCTGACCCTATCTAAGGACTGCATGGATATATATCTTCGAAAGTTCCTTTCTTTGGTTTCGTTTCTTATTTTCTTTTTCTCCACCTCGGGGTAGCCATTGTAGCACTCCGACGATAGGAGGTGAGAATTAATCCATAGTATATGTTCAAAATTCATGAAATCAAGAAGAAAAAGAAAAAACGTACACATCAATTGCTCTACTGGGGACAATAAACCCTTCGGGCATTCCATTTTTGTATTTGGATTGTCGTCTATGTTTTAGAAGAGGAAAACTCATTACAGGAATTCTCTTAGCAACCTCTTCTGGTCTATAAGCCAAGATGTCATATGCAATTGAAACAAACGAAAATCACGCGCAACACTGTATCGCAAAGGCCATGGATAATCCAGGCAAGTCGTAATCCGTAGCTCACAGGAAATCCCTAAGTCTAATATACAACAGTACAGATCTATTCCTCAACCATCCCATGGTCCCATTCGAGCTTCTCTTGCTGTGCCATCGCTTGCGCGGACACAATCTCAGCAAGTCGTTTCAACCGCGGTGTTTGTAGCCAGGATGGAGTATAAGTCTCCAGGGCAGTGATGACACGCGGCTCGGCGATCTCGTACGGGCCACTGTCCTCCATGTCTACCGGAGCCAGGAGGAGCACATCGCTCTTCTCTGTGACGCGAGAAGCGACGGCCTTCATGATCTCGCCGTTGATGGGCTGTTCGTAATCTGCCACCAGGTATTGGTTCAGAAGTTTCTGGATTTGGTTTGGAGACAGCCTGCACAAAATTAGTCATGTGAAGTCGTGGGAGATGACACTTGGGTCCACTTACATCCAGCAAATGTCTTGAATGATCTCAATATCATTCAGAGTAGCCTTCTTCAGCTGCAGAAGCTTGGTCGCTTGCTATGTAGGCGTTAGTATAATACCGAAATGAATATAAAGCAAGGAATCTTACCATCAAATGCTCCAGCTTCAACGTCCCCTCTGGCATATCATGACTCTTGCACCACTCCTCAATACGAGTGATGTTGTAGTTGATTTGCAGACCACGCTTCCATGACAGGAAGTTACGTCGCATGAGGAGATCGTTGAAAGCAGTGACACCAACTAAGCGCAAGAGCTCCGTGACAGTCTGGAGGACGATGGCGTCCTCAAGGTAGAAGGCCTTCATTGCCTTGTAAACACCGTTCAATAGACTGAGGAGGTTGTCCATGCTGTAGGCTGGGTTATTATTGGAGGGCAGAAGCTTCCCAAGGAAACGATTCGTTTCACTGGTGACAAAGCCGGGAAGTGATTGAGACTCGATGATGGCTGGAACAATCATCTTGTACAGCTTTTTCTTCAAGACCTTCATCCAAGTGTGATAGATGTTGAATTCCAAGCTCTCAAGGTCATGCTTGACAATCTCCAACAGGCGGTCATACTCGTAGTTCTCGGTCTTCTGTGCTTCATACCAATCCTCGGCCAGGAAGACAAATGATAGCATTTCGTGCACGTTGGATAACCAGAAGGCACCGGGGTTGATCGCGTCGTCCCCATCATGCTGCATAACTTCATGCTGGATAGACTGCATAACGTTGGCCAAGAATCGCTCCGACTCCTTAACAAATCCGTTGTTCCACATCTCCGACGTAACAAGGTTAATCAGGTATGCTGGGAACAAGACTTCCTTTTCAGTTGGAGGCGGTGTCGAAGTTGGGAGCGGAATCTTCAGGTTGCGGATAAGACCCATGGCAACTTCCTCATTCAATTCTTCCTCTTCGGAAAGTAGGTTCTCGAGTTCCATCTCGACCGACTCTAGACCAGGAGAGATGGCTGCATTTTGACGGGACATCATAGATCCAGGGGTGACCGCCATCGAAACAGGCCGAGGGTTGTATGCACCACTGAAGCGATCCGTCTCGATCCTCTCGGCACCGACACTGCGTCTCTTGGGCTTAGGTTTCTTTGAAGATACCAGGTTGATCAAGCCCGGGGCAGTGCTCAAGACTGCGCCCCCGTTGGATAGACCATCGCCGTTCATGCCGTGCAAAGGCACAGATCTCTTCGCAGCCTCGAGCTGTTCCTCGAGATCGGAAATCCGCTGCCGGAGACCAATCTTATCCTTCTCATGGTCAGAATCCAAGAGCCTGAGGCGCCCCAACTCGTCATCAGCGACTGTAAGAGCGTCACGGGATATCCTCTCCTCTTCTTGGAGGCGCTTGATGGTAGCCAGAGCCTCAGTGTGGCTTTGTTGAAGCTTTTTCATCTCCTCTTCAATCGCCTCTAACCGGGCCGCGGTGATACCAGCCTGGTTTGCTTCAACCTGGAGCTCCTTCGTGCGAGCATCTAAGGCATTGTGTCGGGTTCTCCATGACTTCAATTGGGCATCGTAGTTTTCCAGCTGTGAAACCAAGGTTTTATTTTCAAGCTTGAGAGATTGCAAGTACTGGGTCAACTCAACCACCTTATTCTCCAACTTGTAAGAAATCTGCTTGAGATCACGGGCATCCTCGCGAAGTCTCTTGTAAGAATTTCTTGCCTGTTTTCCTCTCCAGAGGTTTTGGATAATGATAACATGGCGGCGATACTGTCTCCAGGCCCGAATTTGAACCCAGGAGCGGAAAGCACGCTGAATGACCTTAGCCGCATTTCCATTAATAGAGTCCATGATGTTGCGTCGGCACAGGAATCCCTTGGCAATAGACTCGAAGAGAATGAAGTTTTTGCGGATTTGATTGTACCGCTTCTTCTCCTTCTGGCCACGCCAGACCCGCTGGATGGTAGTAGCAGCCTTGGTCCGGCGAATCTCATGGGCCTGCTGCCGTGCCAAGAAACCTCGAATGAAGGCCTGAGTGGTGAGAATTGAGTCACGAGCATCGAGGTAGCGGCGGCGGTAATACTTGGCACGCAAGTTCTTCTGAATCATAATGGCGCATTCATTCAACCTGGACGTTCGGAGGTTCTCCAGGAATGCAAGCATACCAGCTCGGAAGAAGATTTTAGTAAGACCAAGTTGATACTTATCTTGCTTCTCATCTCCCAGGGCCTTTCGAAGGATTGCATGACACATATCCCGAATCTCCGAGGTCCATTGCGAGGAATAGCATAACATGTAGTAACGGACGGCAAATTCCTCATAAGTCCATCGTGTCGGGTAGCCAGCAGTACTGATTCTGACAGTTTCCAGGACACCACAAGCTCTCAGCTGACTGAGAACCATAGGACCTTCGAATTTCCAAGATTCCTTTGCCTCATTGGGTTTGATGCAACGGATGTAATGAACTTCTGTGTTGTTGATGGTGTGCATCAATTCAATCAGCGAAGACTTGAAGATTCCTCCAAGCGTAGGTTTGCGATTGACCGCAACGCCAATCCGACGCCCTGGAGCTGCTGCAACTGGCTTAGATGACATAGCAGCAGAGTCCTTCTCACGAACGGCCGCAGCAGTTTCTAGAATCTCCTTGATGAAAGGATTGGAAGAATTGCGCAACACTTCCAAATGCTCGTCTGGCACAGTGTCACGGTTCTTCTCGATAAATCCATCAGATTCATAAGTAACATCGACTGCATAGTGACAGACGGTGAATGCAGATTTCCCGAAGCGAGGTTTCTTGTAGAACTTTTGCTTGTCAGCGGCAAAGTGATGGTGAAGCTTCATGACAAACTGCTCATCCGAGCCCATAGGAAGTCGAGACTCTTCATCCAAGAGGGCCAAGACACCGAGCTTCGCTTCAATAAGATCGATACAAGGTTGGTTATCCGAAAAGTCAATGAATGTCCAATCGATCTCTTCTCGGACATATTCTTCCTGCTCAAGCTTGAACACATGCTGGTTGAATTCTTGTTGCAACTTCTCGTTGGCATAATTGATGCAGAATTGTTCGAAAGAGTTCTTGGCGAAATGTTCGAACCCGTAAATATCAAGAACACCAATGAAGCATTTGAACTGCTCAAGCACTTCATCAGTAGCGAGGCGGCGGTTGATCTTCTCCACTAGCCAATCAAATAGACTGGAATAGATAAACTTGGCGACGGAGTCTCGGACAACCAAGGCCTGTTGTTGTGTCAAGTTGGAGGTAATTTTCTCACCACGCGTAATAAGTTGCTTCTTCACGATCCACTTCGCAAACTCAGTAGCATCGATTCCAAGCATCTCACACGCGCGGATAAGTGCAGGCTCGGTCGACGAAACTGACGAATCCGTGCGAGTAGCTGTGATCTTGACATTGCCGAGGTGTAGCAAAGCAGCGAGAACGCGGAAGATGCCTGTCTGGTCTTCCTGCGGCACACCAATCACAGCCAGCGACTTCCTAGTCGCTTCGAATTCGGCCTTGTCATCAACACCGTCGATTACTGGAGTACCACCTTGGTTGAGATACTCAAAGTCTTCAGCAGCCAGGAGACCCAGATCCTGTTTCTCCGCGTCAGAAGCACCCGCTACCAGCTGGTAGAAGATGTGGTAATTGCGCTCTTTGAGAGGCTGGAAGACGAGTCTCGACCGCTCAAGAAGATAGGTCCGGATCTTAGCTCCGATGATGTTCGTTCGGTCATCGAACATGATCTCGATATATTTGCCGAAACGGGAGGAGTTGTCGTTACGAGTGGTTTTGGCGTTACCGAACGCTTCCATGACCGGGTTAGTAGCTAGGATCTGCTCTTCGGTTTCACTGATTGCATCTGCGCGGCTGCTGGTATATTTTCCAGGCTGATCGGGAGACTCGCGAGTCGCAAAGTAGCGCATGATATATTTGGCACTCACGGTCTTACCGGCTCCGGATTCACCAGAAACCACAATCGTCTGATTCTTTCCATCGCGAAGCATGTCACTGTATCAAAAGTGTGAGCGAAATCAAGTTCAGAGATGTAACAGCTGGACGATTCTTACGAGAAAGCTTCCTCCGCAATTGCGAACAGGTGAGGCGCCTGCGAGGCACGTTGTTTCCCAGCATAAACCTGCACCATCTGCGGCACGTACAACGAATCGACTCGGGCAAAGGGGTTGGTTGCGATCAAAACGATACCACTGTAGGTATATATCTCCTTCTGAGCGTAGCGGAGTTTTATAGCCTGGAGGACTTCAAAGGGCCGTCAGCAATGAGGGTGGCACTGGACACGTAGGAGCAAGACTAACCAGCGGGCTCGTTCAGGTGAGACAAATTCGTCAGATCTTCGCTTGCTTCAAGCATAGCAGGGTTCATGAGCGGAGGTAGTTTGGGGTTGTTATCGATCTTCAGCTCGGCCTGCGTGGTCTCCAACGTTTTTGTCTGCCCCGATCAAGACAGTGTCAGCAACCCCGGAAAACTCGAGAGACAGGACTGCGCAGCCAGCGTCCAGTATTCCAAGGGCACCTACCTCTCCGTTTTCCAACTCAAAGATTAGCTGCACTTTCTCTCCATCCTCCAGCTTCTCCTTCACCTCGGATGCCAGCCATCCTTCTGTCGGGTCGGGCTGCCAGGCCCGCGTGCCGACCTCATAGGTGTGCGCCATATGGAATGTAGGTCGTTAATCGTTTTTGATGCAATAAAAGCGGGATATTTGCAGAAGCTCCGGGGATGATGGGTGTTTTCGGAGGTAGGGCATCGAAGGTTCAAGGCGATTCAGGTAGTCCAAAGACAGGGGGATTTCTCAACCCCTCATCTCATATTTCAAAAGAATAGAATAAAAAGATTGAAGATAAGAATTAGATGGAGGTGAAAAAGAAAACCCTTGAGTGAGACTAACAGCTGGCCATTTAGCGAGAGCCCCTGAAGGAGCTTAGGGAATATACTGGGGGGGGGGCGGCACACCCCACAGCCTGTCACCGCCATCCTACTTGGTCTACACTGTACCTTATGTTTACGTACTAGTATGTACATTATACTCCTATTTACTACATGTACTCCGTAGTTATGCTACTATTACTTATGAAGGAGAAAGTCGTATTGTACCTGAGACTTTTTAATACCTACATGTAGGTATTGTCTCTGGTATTGCCTCCTGATTATTGGATATCAAGTATACATACCAGAATAGCCACATACCCGTAGACTACGCTTTTATAAGACAGTCCAGGGGTCTCAGCTATGGGTCCAAATCCTTACAGCGTCGGAACTGAGAATTACACACCGATTATGTCAAGTATTGATTGAGTATTAGAAGATAGAGAGGTCACGCAGGGGGGCACAAAAAGGCAGAAAGCAAAGCAAAATATCAGAGAGTACGAATAATCTCACGTTGGGCATTCTCCACCGGCAACTCTTTTTTCGTTTAGTTTTGCTTGCACTCGGCGGCCTCCTTCTTGGGCTTGGAAGTACCATCCTGGAACGAAGTTAGCAAGTGATCTGAGTCGGTGGGTGTGGTATGCCATACCTCTTCGTCTGTGTCCTCCTCGTCCACTTCACGGTCTGACCCGAGCTCCTCCTCGTCCTCATCTTCATCCTCATCCTCATCATCGTCATCCTCAAACTCATCACCCTCCAAATCCTCACCGAGCTCCTCGAACTGGAGAGCTTCACCGGTGAACCAGTCAATGGCACGGGGAATGAGCTTCTCCTTAATATCCTCACCGAGCTGGTAATCAAGCTCCAGACGCTCTTCAATGTCGCTGGCGACTGAATCGTCATCCTCGGCAGGTGGCTGTGGGGGTGAGAAGAAGTTGAAGAAGGACTCGGTAGGCACACTGATCTTAACAACGCGGGTCTGCTTGGTGTCTAAAGGAGCGTCAGCTGTCAGTTTCCACATAGCATCCCAATATTCGAGTGGACTTACTCTTGTTGCGCTGCTTCTTGCTCTCCAGGCGGAGGGTCAGGTCTTGGTCCTCCTTCCAGTCAATCTGGGATCCATCGGCGTGGTCGTAAATGAAATCGCCACCGTATCCACTCTCATCCTTGTAGAAGTATGACTTGGAGATAGTTTTGTTGGTGAAGAACTCGTTCTCAGAGAACTCGAAAATGAGGCGGAATCCGGGTCGGTCAAGGTACTCCATGCGAATGTCGGTGAGGTGCTTGAGAGCCTCCTCATCGCGCTCGGTGATCATCTCAGCCAGCGAGATTTGGTTCTTCATGGCAGAAAGCCAGAATTCGGGGATGCCCTTCGCAGCCTCACCCTCCTCCTTCTTGGGCTCCTCCTTAGTCTCCTCCTCATCACTCTCCTCATCCTCCTTTCCGGCCTCAACCTCGGCCTCGGTCGGCTCGATGCCGCCGTTGATAATAGTAGAACGACGCTGGTACAGGGGCGTGAACTTGCCGAAGTACTTCTTCTCAAGTTCCAGAACCTCCTCTTGGAACTGGGCCTCGAGCTTGGAGTGCTCCTTCTGGATACCCTTCAATCCAGCGACACGGCGGCGGACGGAGGGGGGGAGAGATTCGATGTAGCCTGACGAGCGGCCGACGAGTTGACCCAACTTGCCTTGGATCATGGATACCAAAGCAGGGTTGCGGGCAAAGAGCGAGGCAGCCGTAGCTTTGTCAAAGGTTTCTAGAACAGAAAGCACGGTCAAAGAAATGTCGGTGAATACGAGAAAAGAGATGACTTACCCTCCTCGATGCTGGATACACCAGGCTGCTGGGCGTGAGATGAGATAGGAGCATTGTTGGCCGGCGTGTTTTGCGGGGTCCTTCTGCAAGTCAGCATCCATGTTTTTTTTTTTTGCTTTTGATAAGGGTGGGAAAAAAAAAACGGGAGGAGGGGGGATGCTTACGGTGCGACCGGGAAGTCCGCCTTCTTATTTCTGATGGGCTCAGACATGATGAACGGGGAATGAAAAGGGGCAGGAAGAGGGAATGAGGTGAGGAGAGAGAAAGAAGGAAGAATTTGATACCCGTTCAGTTTTGGGGGAAGAGAGTCTGGAAGATGGTGGGATCCTTAGCGCCCTGTGGCCGAGGGGCTTGGCGGGACGGTTCTGGTTGAGCCTGCAAAGACTGCAAATTCTCCCAACAATACCTTTTTGATACGCTTTTGATTTGTCGCGCCTTGTTACGCTGGACACAGCTTTATTTTATCTTTCTTATTCCTTCTATCTTGTCGTTTCCATGTCAAGGAGTCTTGATATCTTGTCTTCTGTGATCATCTTCGATCTGATCGCTCCCGGTGGCGTCCTGGACCATTACCCCTCTCTCCAATTCCAAATATGGCTATGGAACTGGGAATTATTTCTATATGACTGTGATTCTTGGCCCTTTCGCCTGCTATATGTGGTTTTTTTTGGATTGCTTGGTAAGAAAATAGGTCTAGGACGAGATTCGCCCCCATGAATAGGCGATATATATTTATAGAAACGGGTATTTTACACCCGTGGACAAGTTGCTTGTTTTGCCTAGGCTGCATGAAATTCGATGACGTTCAAGACTCGCGTAGGATGATGTACAAAGGTACTTTTTGTCATTTGGGTAAATACACAAGGATTGAAATACTTCGGGGCCTTGAGCAGGGCTATGTAGATCCTCCTGTATCATTCCAGATCGAAACCCCGTCGATGATTCAGTGGCCAATGAGATGTCCGTTAAAGTCCAGACATAAGATGCCAAGACTCATCCGTTCTTCTAGATTGTTATCGAACCTTGTCAATATACACAATGGCATATAGAAGCCGTTATCGTATACAACTTTATATGGATGCCCTGCATGGGGGATTTCAAAGTTTGGTCCGATATAATTAGTAAGCCAAAGCTATCGGACAGTCACATGGAGATAAGTCGCTCTCCGCTGTGGGACGCCGATAAGCTCCAGATCACACCCTGCTTTTGTGCGAACTCGCGCTCTACGATAAATGTTTTCCTTCGGTCCAGTGTCGGTGAAATACGACTTTACGAAAGCCCCATAATACGACACTCTGCAAGGCTCTTGGCTTTGTGAATCGGCCGAGTTGACCTCTTAAACATGCCCCGTCCGCACTCTCCCTCGGGGACTGGTCCCGTGGACCTATCTATGCCTCGAAACAGAATGCGACGCGATTCCATGCGAAGCAGGTTGCTATGCTCCCTTCCTACCCAACTCGACCCTTCAATCCCTGCTGATACTTCTCTAGTGTGAGCGCCGTGTCGGATGTGGAGATGGCCCGTAATGAGGTATGTCAAATCTCTATTCTCACGTGCAGACTTCAGCGCAGGATCTGACTCGCACTAGGTCTTCGATGGCCCGATCTCGGAAAGCATCCCTTCAAGCGTCGCCTCGTTCGCGCACCGCCGTAACCGAGCAGGCTCTACGGTGAGCTTTACATACTTCCAGGACGGGGAAGACTTCGCAGAATTGTCGAACGAATCTGCAGTGGACGAGCAAAGCGAGCTTTATGAAGAATCTCTACACGGCATTGGGGATGCAGATGTTGAGTCAGTCAGGGGATCCTTTGTGTCTAAGCGGATGTCTACCTCCCGCGACTCGGTTGAACATCCACTTCTTTCTCGCTACCTGTCCGCCAGCTCATATGGCCGAGACCGACGATCCGGCAGTCGGTTGAATCAAAAAGTCTATCTCGCCTCGGAAGATTTGACGGCTGTCTTTGCTGGGTTCTCCACGAGTTCAGGAGGGTTTGCTGTCTATATTGCCCTTTGCATCTTGACCGGTGGATTTGCCTGGCTTCTCTTCCGATGGCTGCCACGATGGCGGGTAAAGTTAGTTGGGAAGGCAACCCCATTAGGAAAATGTCAATGGGTGGCTATCGAGGTAAGATTGTGAACTTCAATCCCATACATTAACCATCTGACCATGGTATCATGGTAGGACCAATGGAACCAATTCACCATCCACAAAGTTGGCAGCCAGCCTTATGGACGTCCGCTTTCCACGGTCTTCGCCGACTCACTGAATCACACCTACGATGAAGATAATGACCCGACTATTACCTCTCTGCACTTCATCGACTATCGATATCTGAAGTTCTTCTATCATCCAATCGAGGATAAATTTTGCTTGATAAGCGGCTGGAAAGATCCTTCGTGGACTAATGCCAAGGTCATGCGAAGTGGATTGGATGCCGATGAACGAGACAGCAGGGAACAGATATTCGGAAGTAACGACATCGAAATTGATGCAAAGACAATTCCTCAGCTTCTCGTCGACGAGGTCAGTTTTCCTTCTAGTTGTTCCATCAATATATCTGACAGTATATAGGCATTTCATCCTTTTTATATCTTCCAGATTGCAAGTCTCGTTCTGTGGTCCATGGATGAGTACTACTACTACGCCGTCTGTATCTTTCTTATATCGTTTTTCAGCATAGCAACGACTGTGCTAGAGACGAAATCAGTGCGTTCAGCCCAAGAATGGGACCATTATCTGAAACTAACGCTACTATAGACTATGAGTCGGCTCAGGGAGATATCTCTTTTCGAATGTGATGTTCGCGTTCTAAGAAGTGGATTCTGTGAGTTTGTTCGATGTATCATCTCACTGAATGTAAACTGATCGTATATACAGGGCGGTCCGTTTCCTCCCAAGAACTAGTTCCTGGTGATGTTTATGAATTTTCCGACCCATCGCTTCACCAGGTCCCGTGTGACTGTATCTTGTTGTCAGGTGACTGCATTGTGAATGAGAGCATGCTCACTGGTTCGTAAAAACCCTCAGTATTGATGCATACATCTAACTTGACCAGGTGAATCCGTCCCCGTGTCTAAAACACCACTCACCGATGACGCCATCCAATATCTCGATCTCAGTACCCCTTCTATCCACCCCCATGTTGCTAAACACTTCCTCTTCAGCGGAACCAAAGTAATTCGGGCTAGACGACCCCAGAATGTTGATGACGATGAAGCAGTAGCATTGGCAATTGTCATGAGAACTGGCTTTTCGACAACCAAGGGGGCTTTAGTTCGATCGATGCTTTTTCCGAAACCCTCTGGATTCAAGTTCTACCGAGACTCGTTCCGCTACATCGCCGTGATGGGGATTGTCGCTCTCATCGGATTCGTTGCTTCATTCATTAACTTTGTTCGATTGGGTGTAAGTTAATGCTCGGAACGACGATTTTCCTAAGGTTATGTTGGCCGCTGATGCAACGAAATATAGCTCGCTTGGCATCTGATCATAATTCGAGCCCTCGATCTGATCACGATTGTTGTACCGCCAGCTCTCCCAGCCACACTTACCATCGGAACCAATTTTGCACTTTCACGACTGAAGAAACAGAACATATTCTGTATCAGCCCACAGAAGTGAGTGACCTCCGATGAATAATGTCTTAACTTCGACGCTAATACATGAGAACAGGGTCAACGTGGGAGGAAAGCTGGACATTGTTTGTTTTGATAAAACAGGAACCCTCACAGAAGACGGACTGGATGTCCTAGGAATGCGTATAGTTACCCGTGCTAATAGGTTTGTCTGTTCCTAAGTATGACCCTTAAGCCGGCGCTGAAGATGAATCTCTAGATTTTCAGACTTGCTCTCTGAGACGACTGACGGGTTTCTTCGTCCTTCCCCCGATGCTAACTCTGAATACGATATCAAAAAGCAAAGGAAGATCATGTACGCCATGGCTACGTGTCATTCCCTCAGGGTAGTGGACGATGAGCTGTTGGGAGATCCTCTCGATGTCAAGATGTTTCAATTTACCAACTGGACGTTTGAGGAGGGAGGGGATCATGTTTCCGACCAGACAAGCCCCAAATATGACACTATAGCGCCGTCAGTTGCAAAGCCTCCTCAAGGACAGACTAATGGTGATGTAAATGTGAGTTGATTTATATTCAAGCCACAACTTGATGGCTAACAATATTCAGAACCCACTCGAGCTTGGAGTTCTGCGGAGTTTCGAATTTGTCTCCAATCTTCGCCGCGCAAGTGTCGTTGTCAGGAAATTTGGCGACAACGGAGCAAGTTTCTTTGTCAAGGGTGCCCCAGAAAGCATCATGGACATATGTATTCCTGGAACTCGTCAGTGCTTTCTACCCTCTCTATATAAGCTTGTATTGCTGATATACTTCTTTTGCAGTTCCTTCGGATTATGAAGATCTCCTGAATTACTACACTCACAAAGGATACCGTGTGATTGCCTGTGCTTCCAAATACGAACCAAAATTGAGCTGGAGAAAAGTCCAAAAAATGTCTCGGACGGAAGCCGAATCTGACCTGGAATTCTTGGGCTTCATCATATTCGAGAATAAGTTGAAGCCCAGTACTGCCGGTGTGATTTCCGAGTTGAACGAGGCGGGGATTCGCAATGTAATGTGCACCGGTGATAACATCTTGACTGCCATCAGTGTTGCTCGTGAATGCAACATGCTTGGACGTGATGAGCTATGCTTTATCCCGCACTTTATTGAAGGTTTGTTTACCGAATCCATGCCATAGCTCAGTATTAACGATCTCCAGCGCCTGGTCTTGCACCTAAAGCTTCTCTCATATGGGAATGCGTGGACAACTCCGACCTCCGGTTGGACCCAAGAACACTCTTGGTAAGATATCTTTTCCCTATATCCAATTATTAGCAGCTAATGGAATTGCAGCCACTCAACGACGCGGAGGTCGACATGTCAATTCCAGGAAACGTTTTCACCGAGCGTGAATACTCTGTTGCTGTCACGGGTGATGCCTTTAGATGGTTGGTTGACTTCGGGAATGAAGATGTACTCAACAAGGTAAGCAGCCGTTGTACTAACCATTACCATTTTTTACCATGCGTCGAACTAATGTGTACTGTATAGGTACTTGTATGCGGCAAAGTGTTTGCCCGTATGTCCCCGGACGAGAAGCACGAACTAGTTGAGAAACTTCAGTCTATTGATTACTGCTGTGGCTTTTGCGGCGATGGTGCCAATGATTGTGGCGCTCTGAAGGCCGCAGATGTTGGTATTTCATTGTCGGATGCCGAGGCGTCCGTTGCCGCACCCTTTACTAGTCGCGTGTTCGAAATCTCCTGTGTTCCGACGGTGATCAGGGAGGGTCGAGCTGCGCTGGTGACAAGCTTTTCCTGTTTCAAGTTCATGAGTCTTTATTCCGCCATTCAGTTCTCCTCGGTCAGCTTCCTGTACACGTCGGGGTCAAATCTTGGTGATTTCCAGGTAAGTGGGCTTATTACCAACAGTTTTGATATATCGCTAATGGCCTCAAGTTCCTCTTTATCGATCTTCTGCTCATTATGCCCATTGCGGTCTTCAGTGAGTGGTCTCTCTCCTAAAATCCGAGTCCTCGAGCTAATTTCATTCTAGTGGGCTGGGCTGATCCTGCTCCCACGATGTCTCGGAAACGGCCAACTGCTGATCTTGTTTCCCGTAAGGTATTGACACCTTTGCTCGGGCAGATCTTGCTAGTTGTGCTGTCGCAATTTGCAGTTTTCCAGACCGTTCAATTGCAGCCATGGTCAGTAACCGTTACAATATACCCATCAAAATTATTCTAACAAACAATGCAGGTTCTTGCCGCCACAATTGGACAAAGAAAAGAGCAACATTCTCAATTCAGAGAATACCTCTTTGTTCTTGTTTTCCTGTTTCCAGTACATCTTCATCAGCATTGTTCTGAGTGCGGGTCCGCCATTCCGGAAACCAATGACTCAGAATGGTAAGAAGCACACCACTAACTTCCCCTTCTTGCTCATCTAGATACTGACTATGATCGTTTAGTGCCGTACTTATGTACGATCATCGTCAACATCTTGGTCTCGGGCTATATGCTCTTTAGACCATCTAACTGGGTGTCGGAGGTGATGCAACTGACTTTCATGTCTGATGGTTTCAAGTCCTGGCTACTTGCGCTAGCATTCGGGATCTTCATTCTGTCCTGGACAGCAGAGAAGACCATATTCCCTCGCGTGGCACAGATACTTGGGCATACTCGTGCCCGCTTGCAGCAAAACTACCGCAAGAAGCGCAAGATGTACAAAGTGCTGTTGGAGGGACTGCGCCTATGAAGTACGTTATCAACGCATTCACGTTGTACGCTATCAAACCAAAGGTTTTACATAGGGAAGTCGTTTTCCGTCCTTTTCTGCCGTCTACCTACAAAACTAGGAAGGGGAGGGGATATCCATACAAAAAAGCTTCTCGAAAAACTAAGAAAGACCACCGTCGGGTCAACTGGATCATGACTTTTTCAATGACAGGCCGCAAATGCGGCCGACTATTCTTGTACATAACTATAGACCTTTAGATTGTCATAGTCTGGATCTAGTCATCCATCTAATGAGGCTCCGTCTCAATCACTTAGGCCATAGTTTACCATTTCAGAAAATTGAAAAGAAAGGGTATGATACAATTCGGCTGGTAAATAGCTATCGTGAACTTGTGGCTTTTGACATGCGCTCGGTAACACCCGGCTCGCTGTTCCTCTCTACCCAGTCCAAGTACACAGTACGCAATGCGACCCAACTATCACCGCTGCCCCGAGGGACGAAAGCGGTTGCGCAATAAAAATGAAATCGACGATTGTATTCGGATCAGTGGTCCCAAGGGTGCTTCCAGCCCAACAGAGCGGGACCATCCTTCTTGGCCCGGTACATGAGCTGCGCAGAAGTCCTGTCAGTACGAGGTCTCCATGTCAAAAGGAGGCGATCCTTACGAAGAACCACATGCTCGCGCCCAATGCAGTCGCAGTGAAGCGGTAGAGCGGTCGGACCGGGTGGATGTGGATAGGGTGGGAGGAGTTGCCCGCCATGACTGTGTAGATTGGAAAGAAATTAGTTTCCACAGATTCACATGAACAGAGAAAGGTGCATGCAAGACGTACTGTGTGCTGGAAATGGCTGTTGTTTGTTCACAGAACGCCAATCTCGAATCGGATCTGAAGACGGAGGGTTCTGTGGTTCAACGGGGAACGGAGAGGTTAGTGGCACGTGACCCGTGACGGCACTCGAATTCCACCGCAGCGCAGTGTTTGGATTGTTCGCGAGGACAAGCAGCAGAACAATATTTATATGTGATTGAAGAGTCGTCTGACTCCTATTTACCTATACCTTGACTGGGCTGGTTCCTACTCAGGTTTATATTGAGCCTCCTGCGTGGCCGAGCTCCCCACGCGCGGGCTTTGAACAATGCGAACTCGTCACACATGCTTTGTACTATGATATGGACTTGTCTTATAACACACTCGACGCGCGTGGTTCTCTCCGACAAGGTCCCCGCTGATTCATCTTGACACTTTCCCACAATCATCTGTCGCCGAAGACTTCTCGAACCCTCCTCCGTGTACCTGAACACAACAGCAAACCAAAGCATACCGCAGAGCTTGACGACGGTCGATAATTTTGACACAAGCATCAGATAGCTCTTTCTTCCCCCACCGGGGTGGGCGACCAGCTCAAGCGACGAGTCAGCATGGAGATTAAATCTCTGGAAAAGTACGAGAATGGCCAGGCCCGTTTCCCTGGTTGTTCGCACATCCGTGATTATGAATTCCTTGACAAGCTTGGAGAAGGAACATTCGGGTGAGTTCGGCAGCGTTATAACTGCAAGAAACCGTCTGACCGGTTAATAGAGAGGTCTACAAAGCAAGGTCTAAGAAGGACACCAAAATTGTGGCCTTGAAAAAGATCCTCATGCATCACGAGAAAGAAGGCGTAAGTTCACAAGCCCTTTGTTCTTTATTTGCTATATATTGACATTTGGGCTAGTTCCCTATTACCGCCATCCGAGAGATCAAACTCATGAAGGCACTTTGCCACCCAAACATTTTGCAGCTCAAGGAGATGTCAATCGAGCGAGGCAAAGGCGAAGGGCGGAAAAAGCCGAGCATGTACATGGTATTTCCATACATGGAACATGACCTGTCCGGGCTCCTGGAAAACCCGGCAGTTCAATTCACCGAACCACAGATCAAATGCTACTTGATGCAACTCCTCGAAGGGCTCAAGTTCATGCACGCAGTACGATCATCTTGAAACACCTTTCCTTGCAATATTTGTCTAACAATTTCACAGAACCGCATCCTACATCGTGATATGAAAGGTGGGTGTTGAATGCTGGTATACCATGATTTCGAGCTAACAGAATAAATAGCGGCGAACCTGCTAATTAGCAATGGGGGAATTCTCCAAATCGCTGATTTTGGTCTTGCTCGGCCCTACGATGATGCCCCTCCACTACCTGGAAAAGGAGGTGGAGATTCCAAAAGAGAATACACTGCACTTGTTGTCACGAGATGGTACCGTCCTCCGGAGTTGTTGCTACAGCTGCGGAAATACACTACGGCTATCGACTTGTGGGGAGTTGGGTAAGCTTTCCATCCCTGTTAGCCAGGCTTATCATTTACTAATATCCTATAGCTGTGTCTTTGGCGAGATGTTCAAGGGCAAGCCCATCCTTGCTGGAAACAGCGATCTTAACCAAGCAGAACTGATATTCAATCTTGTGGGCACTCCCACCGAGGAGAACATGCCCGGATGGAGTCAACTCCCGGGTTGTGAGGGTGTGAAAAACTTCGCCTACAAACGTGGGAACCTCCACGGAGTCTTCAAGGAGTATGTTACTTTTTCTCGGAAGATTTAGGCCCCTATCTAACCGTGCAACAGCCTAAACCCGGCCGCTATTTCTCTATTAAGCGAATTCCTCAAACTAGACTGGCGGAAACGCATCAACGCCATGGATGCATTGAAGCACCCATACTTCACCACGCCCCCACTCCCAGCACGACCCGGCGAAATCCCCCAATTCGCAGATTCCCACGAACTCGACCGAAAGAAGTTCCGCAGCCAGCGCGTGCCAATGCCCCCAGTTCCCCCACCCGTTTCCGACTCAAGCAACGGTGCTTGGCCAAGCTCTGGTTCCCGCGGAGCAGACTCCCGACATGGCCGCGTCCCCGGCGCCCCTCGTGGAGGCAGACCAAATGTGCCAGGAAACCATGGACACCACCCACCCCACGGAAACCCGCAACGCCGCGGGCCTTTCCCACCTACACAACGAGATATCGGATTACCCCCGCGTCCTCCCGTACCAACCCGCCCGCCGTGGGAAGTACCGCAGTCCAACAGACCTGATGGGAGAGACGATCGCCGAAATCAATCCGGACAAGGGCGCCCAGGACCCAGACCAGGGAACCTGGACTCTTACGTTCCTAATTACAGCAACAGTGACCGTGACCGTGGCAGTGACCGCGGTGAGCGCGGCGACCGCGGCAACGATCGCTCTCGAGACTCTGGTGAGCATGGCTCGCATTCAAACGCCGATTGGCGCTCGACAGGTCGACGTGATTACCGCCGAGATCCTCCATCCCGAAGAAGGAGCCGCAGTCCCGGCTTCAGAGATGGGAGTCGAGGCTAGGGTCATGATATCCAGCGAGTTTTCACTTAATGTATTTTACTGAGCCAGTCAGATGGCAGATGAAAATGGAAATGGAAATGAAAATGAAAATGAAAACATTCATGTCATAGCTTTTTCTCTAGTAGATGGTGCGTGGTAATCACAAAATATACACTAAACCGCTTTTACATCAGTCGTATCCAACTCGGTATACTAAGGAGTTGGCAATTGCAACCTTGTAGTATCCCAGGGCCTCGTTGAGAGTGTCCCATGCAATTGAGATTGAGCCCCTATAGGGTTCATCAGTCTTAAGTTGATTAAAGCATTATAGCCCGGAGGCTAGCTTGTTTTTGAATCGGTTGTTTAGTACAACACGCGGGTCACGATGCGAGCTGAAGTGGTGTTAGCTTTAAGTTCATGCGAAAGAGAAAGGATATAGTCTTACAAGGAAGGCTCTCGAGTCTGGTATACAAATCCTTGATGGTAGCAGCGTCCACATTGCTGATATCGGCCATCAGGTAGGCAACCTATTAATAGTAAGTTTCTGCGGGGGTTTTTGTATGAGAAACACGGATAAACCTACATCGCCTCTGCTGTCAGTCATCTGCTTGTCGACGTTGTGGTCACCAATAATCTCGTTGACTGTGGCATTGTTAGTTAAAAAGATCACAGCATTCGAATCAAATATACTCTACCTTTTCTCAACACTCCAGGAATGTTCTTGTGGATGTAGATCACCTAGGCCAAATCAGTATCATTGCAAACCCGACTGACTGCGCGAGAAAACTTACACGAGCGTGGTCAGGCTCATCCATTGTCAAGGAACGGAGGAAAACCTCGGGCAAGTTGACAGCACCAAGGGTCGAACCCTCGTTAGCATATCGGACAAGAGCCTGGGCAACCTCGACACCAATAGCCTTCTGCGCCTCTTCGGTACTTCCTCCGATATGAGGGGTCAGGATAAGGTTTTTGAGCGAGCGCAGGTCAGCTCCCCATGGGTTCAGCTCGCTGTTAAAGTAGTCACCGTTTCCGGCGGGCTCATTGGGATAGACATCCAGAGCGGCACCAGCAACCTTACCGCTGCGCATGGCATCGATCAGTGCGGGGATATCCACAACGGTTCCTCGGCTGGCGTTGATCAAGTAGCTTCCCTTCTTCATCTTCTCGAACTGCGGCTGTCCAATCATGCCCTTGGTCTCGGCAATCTCGGGGACGTGGCAGGTAATGAAATCAGCCTCGGCCAAGAGATCATCCAAGGTCTTCACCTGGCGAGCAGTACCCAGTGACATTATGTTGAGAACATCGTAGTAGATGACTGACATGCCCATTGCCTCAGCCAATACGGACAGCTGGGCACCAATGTGACCGTATCCAATGATACCTGAGAGGTCAGCTAAACAGCCCAACAACAGAATGGTTGTAAGAATGCCACATACCGATGGTCTTTCCTCGAATCTCCCAGCAACCGTTGCTCACTTTGTTCCAGGTACCAGCATGCATCTCGTTGGAGCGGTCGCCCAATTGACGTGCAAGCATGACCATCTCACCAATGACCAACTCGGCAACACTGCGAGAGTTGCTGAAAGGGGAGTTGAAGACAGCAATACCCTGGTCGGCGGCATATTGGAGGTCGACCTGGTTGGTACCGATACAGAAGCAACCGATGACGATAAGGTTCTTTGCTTCCTTCAAGACTCGTGCGGTGAGCTTTGTCTTGGAGCGAATACCAATGACGTGGACATCCCTGAAAGGCGACAGAATTCATGAGTCAAGTGAGTCACTGATAGAGAGTTAGATTGCGACTCACCGAATCTTCTCAATGAGCTGATCCTCTGAGAGTGAAGACTTCAGGAATTCCACCTGGTAGCCTTGCTGGGACAGGATATCACGGCCGGTTTGATTGACATTCTCCAAGAGCAGGACCTTGATATCTTCTGTGGCGAATGGCTTCAGAGGCTTAGCATTGACTGGAATTGTACGGTTCAGGACAGAGCTGTGGCTGGATGGGGAGTGGAAGGAGGCGTTGGGGGAGGTAGCGAGGAAGGAATCGTCCTGACGAGGACGGATATCTCTTGCGATTGACATGATTGAAGTGTAGCAGATTGTAGCAGATTGAAGAGAAAGAATCAGGGAAGAGGAGGATGGGGTGCTTAGATATGATTCATATGGGATGACTCTTAATAGAAATTAAGTAAGCCTCCAAGGTCTCCGGAATCGGACTTGATGATTTTTTTGGTTTCGGGGATTTCTCATTTGCACTACATACCTACACTGACTTCATATAGCTATTACTATCAATTGATTCTATTTATATAATTAAATAGATGTTGAGATATAGTATTATGTATATATTCTCTCTGTTCTCTCTGTATTCTATGGAGGGGCACCGCGGGGCAAAGACTTTTTTTTCCTTTTTTTAGTTAATTCAAAGTTCTGACTAATCACATGCAGATCACATGTTTATCGCATGAGCTTATCTGCTTTAGGCAAGGGCAGCGAAAGATGATGTAGTATTTACCGGTAGATTGAAAATCAACTCACGAGTTTACCTAGATGTAACTCACAACCTGTTCAGAATTACCAAGACAAGAACAGGCGTCTCTTTGAGTACGGCGGGGGTCTTCAAATACCTTCGAGGCTCTTTGCGGAGATCATACAACTCGAATATCTTTCAGGGTAACCAGACAATCTCATGAACGGTTAGAAAAGGACTTTAGATCACTAAAAGATCCCACCAAGGACGAAATTAAAGAATATGAGAGCAACCTCGAGGAGGTCAAAGAGGCTACGTGGAACATAACACAGGCCTTATACAATACGGAAGGTATGCTTCCCCAATGGCCGTTGAGAAAGATATATGATGAGATCCGACAGAACCCTGCTTGGTATCTTCGAAAAGAACTTATTTAGGATTGTATGAGGAGGGGTGGCTGCTGTGGTCGAAGCTGTGGCTGTTGCGAAAAGCGCTGTCTAGCTAAGGGTAGGGGTATCGGGCACTGTACGACTGAGTGTTGGTGCTGTGAATTTACTGGTGGTCAGTCATCCAGTAACTGAGGAGGAAATGAATATAGCGACAGACAATTTGGAGAATGGCTTGAACAGCGAAAATCCCTCCCATCTTTTAACAATGACAGAGGCCTATTTCTCTAAGCCGGGTATATTTGGGCTTGGAAAGCTGACAGCGATGGGATAAATAGTGTGGTATTGGAAAAAGGCATTCCCTTGGCGGTTGGAAAGAGGTTCCAAGTGATTCGAGTGTTGAAAATTGCTTACAGTTTGGAGCCAAGTCCTACAATTGCTCGGTATTTGTGAACTCCTGTGTTGATATATTGGCTTGTTTGCTAGTTGCTGCTTTGGCTATCTAATTCAGAATAAGAGTGTTTTGAGCTTTGAGCTTTGACTTCCATGGAGGAATGAGGATTGAATTTGCGTTAGCTTCAAGAGGAGAAGTTTGGATCAGGGGACTTAGTTGATGCCTTCCTTCCAGAAAACATACAGTCTAGAGAGCTTTTTATATTTGATTCATTTAGGTTAATATGATCTTAGGGATGTCTTTTTGAATGTCTTTGTTACATCAACTATGTTGTAGGGATTCTTCTGGAGTCTTCTTAAATAAAAAATCCCTAATATATGCATCCTTAGTCAAATAGATCAGATTATCAAAGCCCTACGTCGTCAAGGACAGAGGCAGGATGCAGGGCCGACTATTCCTGTGTACGTATGCCTGTAAATCATGAACTAAACCATCGTAATATGTAATTTGTATCTCAAGGTACAACGTGGGATATCTCCTTAAACCTGAAGACCTTGCATCTTTTTGGTGGCATCATCGGTGCCCTTGCTGGCCTTCCCCTTGACCTTGGTAGATGTGCTATCCTTGGGAAGCTCCTTGGTGTAAGGAAGGAACTCAGGAGCACCGGGAATGTATTTCCGCAGGACCTCTGGGACCACGATACCCTAAATGATAGTTAGCTACTGTCAGATTCACCGGTGACCTTTTGACACTTACATCTTCTTTCTGGTAGTTCTCAAGCACACAGCAGAGGGTACGCTCCGTTGCGCACAGGGTGGAGTTCAGCGCATGGACATAAGTCTTCTTCAGATCGGTGGTCTTCTTCACGCCGTACCGGATCTCCAGAGCTCGGGACTGGTAGTCGGTACAGTTGGAGCAAGAGACGAGCTCCTTGTACTCCTGCTGGAAGGGGAACCAGGCCTCCAAGTCGTACTTCTTGGATGCTGCGTTGTTCAAGGCGCCGGAGACAATGGCGACAATGTTGTAAGGGAGTTTTAGGGACTGGTAGAATTCTTCGGAAGTGCTGATCATGTCCTCAAAGGCTTGCCATGAATCCTCGGGCTTAGTAAGAACGAACTGCTCAATCTGCATGGGGTTAGAACACGAAAATCCAGGGCATTCGGATCTATGCTAACCTTTTCGAATTGGTGAACACGGAAGATGCCCCAGGCATCTTTGCCGTGAGATCCAGCCTCCTTGCGGTAGCATGTGCTGTAACCGGCATACCTGTTTCTCTTATCAGCAAAAGGGCTTAGTCCTGGGCGAGATGAGTGGCTTACTTAATGGGCAGTTCCTTGTCCTGGAGCCACTCGCTGTCGTGCAGGGCAGACAATGGTTGTTCGGAGGTAGCAATGAGGTACTTATCGGTCGACTTATCCTCGCTCTCGGTAACCTTATACAACTCTTCGTCGAATTGCTCGAGCTGCGCAGTCTTCGCCATGAGATCCTTGAGCATGAATTGAGGGGGCTGATTGGGCGTGTAGCCCTTGTTGAAGAGGAACTCCAGACCATAGTTGACCAAAGCCAAGTTGAGGAAAAGACCGTATCCAGTCAAGCAGTATCCACGGTGACCAACAATCTTGACACCACGCTCTGGGTCATATCCATCGAGACGAGTCAACACTTCGTGGTGGGAGAGGCAACCTGGCTTCTGCATTTCGGCGTTCTCGGGGGTCCATGTTTTGATCAGCTGGTTGTCTGCCTGTAGCCAGAAATAGACTTGTTAGTCTCACAGCGCATTCAATTCCCAGGCGACTTGATAGCCCATACCTCATCGTTGCTCACGGGCACGGATTCGTGGACGTAATTTCCAATCGTGCGAATCTTTCGGTCGCGTTGAAGCTCCTTGGCGACAGCAGTTTCCTCAAGCTCCTTCTTCTTAGTCTCGAGCTCTGCCTTTTGTGCGAGCAATTCGGTTGCGTCTTCCTTGTTCTGAGAACGCATAAGCATCTCCCCATACTCTAGACTAGCTAGAAAATGCCTACCTTCTTCTTCATTCCAATTGCCTTCTGGACTCCATTGATTTGAGAACCGAACTGTGTGACCTCATATCGGGCTGTACCTGTCAGTAAGATTTCGCTAGCCTTTAAAAGAAAATAGAAATCATACCGCGTCGTGCCTCTTCATAGAGCGCGACAACTTCATCAACGGTCTCCTCTGGAGCAAATCGCTTCTGCTGGCTCTCCTTGATCTTCTTGATATCACCACCGCGCTCAGTGACAAAGTCGGCGAGGTCCAGCATATTGACGATTGGAGTTCAAAGGTTCAGGGGAGTCTAAGTGGTAGAGGGGTGACTCAAATTGTGGAGGGGTAAAAACGAGGAAAATCAAAGTGCGTGCCTCCACGCACTTGGGCCTCAAGGGGTCGCATTACTTAATCGATAAGGCGCTTCCCCGGTTTACTTCCGAACAGGCTAGTTATGGCCACGGATGGTTCTATAGATCAAGAGATTTAACACTTTGATTACTTCGAGAAGCCTGTTTCAATTGAGATTCATTACTCTATGCATGGTACCGATCCATGTTCCATAATTCGACCCTAAAACTCATTATTCATGCAATAACCCCGGTGGTTCAGAAAGACGCAATAGAAATAGGGCCAAAGAGAAGAGGAAGGCCTCGAGAAGAAGCCATCAAGCTTGTTATCAAATTGGCGTTGATGATCTCTAAGTCAATAATCGAGTTAGCAAACAAGATATCCGTAGATCTGAATTGGGTGGACATCAAAAGAGCAAGATATAGTGTTGTCAGCTCCGATGAAAGAGATCTCCACGTTTCTTGACTCATGGATCCAGAGATCCAGAGATGGCTTCGCTTACCATCCCCGGGAGAGAGACACACGCGTTCCGGTAGAAGGCTCCCGTATTACATCACAGCGCACTTGTTGTCGCCGGTTGGTTGGGAGGGGTTTTGGGACTTCTCAACCTCTCCGATCATGAGGTCAAAGGCCTTCGAGACATTGAAATCAAGGAAGGCGCTAGCCTCGGTGAAAGCACAGTGGAGCTCCTCCGCTAACTGCCATCCGTCTTCGAGGGTGACTTGGCGGTGATCGGGCTTGAGATCACTCTTGTTTCCTACTATGACAAGAGGTACATCATCCGCTCCCTAGAGGAAATAGAAAATATTAGATGCTGGTTCGTGAGTACTGGTTATGAGAACGGCAGTGACTGACGAGGTGGTTCAGGATTTTGTCACGAATCACCCGGACCATGTCAAATGACTGGCGCGATGCCACTGAATAGACGATGATATATCCATGAATTCCAATGAAATGCTTGGAGTTCAAGATACTATACTCGTCCTGTAGAATGAATGTCTCAGTAAACAGCCGGTAATCTCGCACAGGGATCACCTACCTGCCCCGCAGTGTCGACGATCTCAGTGGCATAGTCCTGGCCATTGTGCTTGATAATCCGGCTGAATGTGTTCTCAATTGTAGGGTAGTAGCTTTCCACGAAATGGTGCTCGACAAAGCGAACCGTAAGGGAAGATTTTCCTATTCAAGATAATTGTTAGCTCTTCGCAATACAGAGATTTGGGTTATGAAAAAGGTGCTCTTTCTTACCCACGGAGCGACTGCCAACGATTGCGATCTTTCTCTGCTTAGGCGCGGAAGGCATCTTGTGTGGTGCGGTAAGATTCAGCTAGACCACCAATGTGAATGAGAGATATTGATGATGATAAAGTCAGATAGACAGTATCTTTTGATTGATGGAACTGGATCAATGAGATATTCAGAGACACATGTTCAGAAACGAGGTCGCCGGGGGGTGGCAAATCCCTCGAAGCATGCGGAGCTCCAACTCCTTGTGACCTGCAAACAATGCAAACGGCAGTTTCTCCAACTCCACCTAGGCAGGGCTGAGCGCTCTATAAATAATTGCCTACGTGTAGGTCCACAGGGTCTATGACCATCGATTTGATATTCTTTATAAAATTACTGTATTAGAAAAACTACTGAATCCTACTTTTTTTTTGAACATTGAGGTCTGGTTTGACCTGAGGTCATTATCTTACGACGATCTCAATGATGGACATCTGCCCAGGTGGATATGAATGTGGGACATTTCAACGTAAATGGTTCAATTAAAAGTGATGATGGAAGGGGTATCAAAAGCTGCCAGCAGACCAATAAATCCACGTCATCGAATCTGAAGAAATGCCGGTAGAAGAAGACCAAGCGCGCACTTATCTGCCTTCAAGCAAAACATGGATAGACGCTCCTCATTGCTCTGCCAACCGAATCCGAGTGACAAGTTCTTGTAATCTGGATAAGAAACCACTCGCCGGTTGTCCCTGGGTTGGGAATGTGGAGGTTTCTTGTTCAATCTTCTGATGGTATTGCAGGAATTCATCAACGGTAGATATCACCACTGCGAATCCATTAGGAGCGAGTGAGCTCTTGATTTTGGATCGAGTCTCAGGATCCAAATTGAGTGTAAGTAACAGGACGGCCAGATATCCCACGGCAACATTGTGGTGTACTTCCAAGACCGAATGAGCCTAAGCAGACCCAGTTAGTCCAATGCGTCGGCAAAATGGGAAACAAATATCAAAAGCTTACCGTGGAGATGGAATCGACATGAGTCATGAATAAATGCAACAATTGATCAAGGTAAGGCTTCGAGGAACCAGCAGAGCGAAGAAAAATCGTTCTTGATGCTTCACTCTGTTCAGTAAGATTGATAAGTGCGCCGAGCGCCAATATCACGCTGTCCAGAGAATTATTCGCTTGTCCAAGCGCATCTTCGGTCAAGTCACCAAAGTTCGCAGAGACAATCCGGACTAGCCCCCCAACCATCTCCGAGTTTGCAAATCTATCACAGAAGGAGGGGTTGCTGTTGGTCACATTCAAGATAAGTCGAATGTAAAGGGGTTGTATTTGGCTGACAGTGCCTGACTCCAAGGAGAGCAGGCTATGAAGTTCAGAGAGCGGGCCTAGAATATCCCATTGCTCTTTTGTGAGCGATTCAGCCAATGCAGTAGAAGCTTCCAAGATTGAAAAGCCCATGCACAGTATTTGAGGGCTCTCCGGGTGTAATTTTTCCAATGAAACACAACGATGGCTTTCGGACACGAGCACTTGAACCAAAGGTTTCAGAAGGGATGTGGAGAGACGAGGGTTCTTTCCCTTGGTTTGCATCGTGGAAATCGTCGACCTCAGGCAATACAACGCCAGAGTGCATGGGGACAGTTTCGACGATGCGGTATCGGGAAACAGCACAGCGGATATCTGTGGAATAGTGCTCTGGATTGTATTTTGCAAGTGCCGAGGAAGGCCGCTGGCTTTAGCTCTTGCGGTCACTAGAATATCGTCTTGCATGCCCAATAAGGCAGGCGATGCACTCAGGAGTTTAGGCCATGCGGAAGTTGCAAGAACATAAGACATGTGCCCATCCGATGATCCCAGTGCGTAGGCACAGAAAGCCAGAATAGTGGGGACCACCTGAAGATCCATAGATAGACAATCCACAAGCCTTTTGTCAAAATTGCACTCGACAAACCGCCGTCTGAGACCAGTATCCAGAAGTTTACCACACAGTTGGAGAATTGCATTGCATCGACCCGTCATTGAGTTTTGCGGATCTTCGATATCCTCAAAGATAGATTCGACGGCGCCTCGGTAACGAGCGTTTCCCCCAGCTTGTCTGAGCTCATGAATACTTCGGACAGATCCATCCTCATTGGTATCCTCAATTGGCACGATTAAACGGGCACTGGAAGTAGCCTCGTAATTCAACTGACGTTGGACAGACTGGGAGCGGTGCTTTGGGCCAGAGGGAGCATCGTGCATCGAAAGGTCCTCTGACATAAGCATGTCATCCAAAAAAGAACGCTGGCGGGCATAGGTGACACGGGAACCTCGTAGATGAGATGGCACCGAGGCAGGAGATCCTTGAATTTGGCTTTCGGCAGGACACTCATTCACAGCTGCACTTGGCGAAGCTCGGTTAACGGGGGCTGGATCTCGGGACGGCTGGCTACTAGAGGGACTCTCCGGTGATGTTTCAACCGCTGGAGATGTTTCAACCGTGTGTTCCGTGATCCCGAGCGAATCAATCAGTCTCCTTCGACCAGGGGTGGTGTTCGCTTTAGTGGCATAGCCCTGGTTGACGTTCGGTGAGCTCTTTCGCACGGACTCTCCGTCCCCGAAGCTCTCTTCGGTTGAAATTTCCATTTCATTCTCGAGAGTAGATACCTTGGTCTGGTTCCGCACAGACCTCCTAGCCCTTGAATACGACGTTGACCCCGCGGGGCTTGTCTGCAGATCGGCTTCTGGCTTTTTGGCTAATGGCCACCGACTATTGGGAACCCTCTTCTCCATTTGTGGTGACACCTTACGATCTCTCATTTCTGTCTCACTTGGCTTCACGGATGGTTTAGTCACAGGAACGGCTTTGTTTCCATCGGGGCTATATCGTCTTCGCTTTCTCTGAACCATAGACATATGTTCATCGTCCGAAGAGGGCAAGTCATACACATTAGGTTCCATGATAGGTTTTGATTGCGTAAGACCTTGCGTCGTGGTCATTTTTTCCGATCCAGACGGTTGCTTATCTCCATTCTTGTCGCGCTGTAACCTGGTGTGGAAGGGCCGTGAGAGACGTGACGACTTGGGCAAAGGCATATCTTTAGGAGCTGTTTTAGCGGCAGATGAGCGTACCGGCTTTTCGTTACTCAACGGGGGTTGGCTTTTGGCAGCAGAGCTGTAGGTTACGAGTCGTCGATTGCGAGGGTGTGAGTTCTCCATCTTCGGTTCACAAACCGTGCGAAACCAGATGCGCACGCGTTGTTTGATGAATTCGATGGCGAAATACGTTTCTCAGAGGGCAATCAAGGTATGGCGAGGGGCAATTGGGTTAATGGATTGAGTAAAACGTAGTCGTTTCTTGAAACAGCCATGTCCTTGCGTGTTCAATGAAGCTTACACACGCCCAAAGGGTGTGGCGCAGTCATCAAAGGAGTGACCCCTAGGTGATTGGCAATGAGGCGCGTTGATTACCTAGGCAATTTCCTTTGAGAAGATCGCGTAATAGAATAATTGAGCGCATCCGAGGTCTGGAGGTTTGATTGGGGAGATGATGCAGGTGATAAGAGGCCGAGGGGGGTGAGATGGGGCAGAATCACCCACTGCGGTATAGCTTCCAGATATAGCAAAAAAGATAAGAAAACCCTCTGCTTCCCCGCTCTTGGCTTTGAGACAACTCACTGTCCTTATATACCCCTCTCTGGACTCTTGTCCTTCTACTTTGAGCTACTTGTCTTAGGTGAACTTGCGTATTCCAATCTTTTTTCTCTTTGTTCTAGTCCTACGACCCACATACACACACGCACACACACATCTTTGGACGCAACAAAATCATGGCTAGCAAAACCGAGAGCGGTCCTTCTCCTGCACAGGGCGTTGGTCCTTTGTATCGGCCCGATGGCGAGAAGCCCACTGCGACAGTCTCAAAGGAAGTCTCCTACGAGAATGTGCACGTGCTACCTCAAACACCCCAGTTGATTGCTCTCTTGACGTGAGGACCCATTTTTTGCATGGAAGGTAACCCTAGACTCATGTTCTGTACTACAAATAGGATGATCAGAGATAAGAGAACCTGTCGTGCCGATTTCATCTTCTATTCTAACCGCATCATTCGATTGCTGGTGGAGGAAGGCTTGAACCACCTTCCCGTTGTTGAGCAGTCTATCACTACCCCCGTTGGACGGTCCTACCTCGGTGTCAAATTCGAAGGAAAGATCTGTGGTGTGTCGATCATGCGTGCAGGCGAGGCCATGGAACAAGGATTGCGCGACTGCTGCCGATCTGTTCGCATTGGGAAAATCCTCATCCAGCGGGACGAGGAAACCTGCATGCCCAAACTGTTTTATGATAAGCTCCCTACTGACATTGCCGATCGATGGGTCCTTCTCCTCGACCCCATGTTTGCAACTGGTGAGCTGAGCTTGTTGTACAATTCCCCTTGCCACCCAGCTGATTTTTTTTCCTAGGTGGTTCCGCAACATTGGCCGTCGAGACACTGATCGAGAGAGGCGTCCCTGAACACCGGATCCTATTCCTCAACCTCATTGCCAGTCCGTCTGGCGTTGCTGAGTTTGCGGAGAGATTCCCTAAACTTCGGGTTGTGACCTCCTTCATTGATCAAGGATTGGATGAGAAGAAGTGAGAACATCGTACCCCTTGGATGTTGTGATTGACGTGCTGACTGATTGATAGGTATATTATCCCCGGCCTGGGAGATTTCGGCGACAGATATTACTCTATGTAAAAAGTCATGTTTCCTACCACGTTGATGGTTAAAAGGTCACCTGGAAATTCTGAGAAATTCAGTATTCCATTATCCATCCATTGCTTGGTCTGTTCCAGGTGCCATAAGGCACTTCCACTTCCCATACAAGTCGCCTATTCAGAGTTGACTTGATGGCCGGTAGTGGGGTAGAGGTCTAGATGGGTGAGACGCTTCTTGGGGTTTAGGCTATATGATAAACATATGCAACAAGAATATGCCGCAAGAATATCAAATACCGTGTACATACAAGAATCTCACAACTCGACTATTGTTGATATCGTGCCTTAATGCGCCGTTCGCCGTCATCCCATGATCAGTATTCATCATCATCGTAGCCATCGTCCTGCCCAGTCTCTCCTGATATGCCCTGCTTGCTGATCCCTCTTTGTCCCAAGTGGCTGGAAACCGGTGCATCATACTGATTGGCAGTATCCTTTGCAACTGCATCACATGCATCTACCCAATCTGAATACACATCCACGGGAGCAGAAAGATCTTTAAAGCATTGTGTTAGTCAAACCAGTTACGACTGATGCCTTAGGGTGAATTATCGACTCACAATTGATACCAGTCTGGAACTTTTGACCACAAACTTTGCACGATAGATCGCCAAGGCCGAGCTTCTTGTCTAGCTTGACGACCACAGAGTTCTCATGGTTGCAAAAGAGACAGGAGAATGTGGTAGCAAGAGGCTCCCTCTATATTTCACAGTCAGTGCTGGGTGTAAAGCCTGGCGACTTGTGAATCGTTTACCTTCTTAGGCCCTTGGGGCTTGGAGCTTGACTTCTTGCGCTTGCCCTGTATAAATTAACATCTATCCACGGTCGGGGCGGTCGGGCGAGTCAGGGCAGTCAGGGAAGGGAAATCGATAGCACGTACCATGATTGGCTTAACTTGCGACAAAGTTGAAATATAATAAAAGAAGGGATGAGAGGAAAATTGAAGCAGTGAGGAGCGTTGACTCGCGCGGGAGTAGGCCCGCGGAATGGATGCCAAGGCGACTTGCCTAGTTTGGAGTCGGAACAATAAGTCTCCAGCTTCCGATATGTGATGTCAGTTAGTGGCGATTTCCACGAAGTGATCTACATTATATGAAACAATAGAATGTTGAATGGAAATTTCTATGTTGGCTAATTCGAAACTTTGGAGGACTCGATGCGGATTGGAGGAAAGAGGATTGGTTTTGGCAAATGGCATAAAACCAATCTGATACATAGGCATACAAGTATGTATACACATGTAGAGTGTATAGCATTTAAAACGAACAGTTTTAGCGCGTAGGGCCTATTGTAACAGCCAACGATCTACGGAGTACATTCTTGTAATAATACAACGCAAAGTGATCTGACAAGTATGAATGTTACTGTACTGCAATGCAATGGCCCGACTCACGATGATGACATAATGTGATTACATAATGACAATACAGTGGAACCTTTTTTTTAATGTTCGATCACATGACGATGGTTCATGACATAATCAGCTAGGGCCCGCGCCTCGCTTAGCCGAGTTTTCTGTGGGTTTTCAACCCTCCCAGTCGAGTGTCGAAACCCTCTGAGCGCGCGGTGCGATACCTTTGTCTGTCCTCCAACAACACACAGATAACTCGCAATCATGGCTGTTGGAAAGTAAGCGCCCTACTCTCCATCCTTTTCCTGCTTTCAATTTATCGAATTACTTCCGCATCTACGACATCCATTCAATTCACGAACACGGCTAATCCTCATCGTTCAGGAACAAGCGCCTATCTAAGGGTAAGAAGGGTATCAAGAAGCGCACAGTCGACCCCTTCACTCGCAAGGACGAGTACTCTGTGAAGGTTCGTTCTATTCCTTCCACCGTCCCGTACGCAATGCTAATCGTGTCGACAGGCTCCTTCCACCTTCCAGACTCGCGAGTATGCACACCACCCGAATCGAACATGGCGAATTTAGAGTTGGATTGGCTAACGGAATTATCAGTGTCGGCAAGACTCTGGTCAACCGCACCAGCGGTTTGAAGAACGCCAACGACTCCCTCAAGGGCCGTATCTTCGAGGTCTCCCTCGCCGACCTCCAGAACGATGAGGACCACGCCTTCCGCAAGGTCAAGCTCCGCGTCGACGAGATCCAGGGCAAGAACTGCCTGACCAACTTCCACGGTCTCGACTTCACCACCGACAAGCTCCGTTCTCTTGTCCGCAAGTGGCAGACTCTGATTGAGGCCAACATCACCGTGAAGACTACTGACGACTACCTCCTCCGCCTGTTCGCCATTGCCTTCACCAAGAGACGCCCCAACCAGATCAAGAAGACCACCTACGCCGCTTCGTCCCAGATCCGTGCCATTCGCAAGAAGATGACCGAGATCATTCAGCGCGAGGCTTCCACCTGCACTCTGTCTCAGCTCACCCACAAGCTCATCCCCGAGGTTATTGGACGTGAGATCGAGAAGTCCACCCAGGGCATCTACCCCCTGCAGAATGTTCGTTTTTCCCCCCACAAAACCTGGAGAGTGGCATACGTACGGATTGCTAACACACATGTCTACAGGTCCACATTCGCAAGGTTAAGCTCCTGAAGTCTCCCAAGTTCGACCTCGGTGCTCTCCTGTCTCTGCACGGAGAGTCTGCCACTGATGACAAGGGCCAGAAGGTTGAGCGGGAGTTCAAGGAGACCGTCCTCGAGAATGTTTAAAGGTTATGTCAATGAAGTGGTGTCACGTACTGGTCAGCCTGGGCAAATCATTGTCTTCTGGTCATAGGAAAAGAAAAAAGTTCAAATATGTATGACAGATTTGAACCGGCGTTTAGCTACGCGTAGCCAGTCTCAGACATGATCCCAAAAATTCAAGGGTAGTAGTTCATTCATGTTCAATCCTTTTCAGTTTGCTACCGCGTAGTAGTATGCTTGTTGGGAGCGTGATGCTTAGTCCAGCCCTCGTCCCCGGCGAATGTACCTCATTCGCCCCATAATATATACATACCCGGTTCATTTTCCGTGTGTCTAGTACCAAATGTGGGGAGACAGGTCAGTTCTAGCCCTGTCGTCGGTCTAATTAATCTTGGTCTCAAGTAGAGGATCACCGTCCTGTGTGCTATGGTCCAAAGTTCCTGATATGGATAGATACACTACAGATGGATATAATAACACTGTCAACTGTCATCTATCATTGCGGAGCATCCGAGGTCTTAGGCCTTGAGGACGAAAACAATTGTATTAAAGTGGGTGTAGTATTGAAGCTATTCATTCTTAGTGGATACGTTTGATAGGCTCCTATGCTCCGCTCTCCCGCTAGTGCCGGGAGGTTATGTACGATCTCTGAGAATACATTCTTTTTCATGCTGAGCTCCTTCATAAGCCAAGGATGTAATATGAGACTGGGGAAAGGGGAGATATAATTATAAATATTCAAAGATCAAAATAGCATAGCATTATGTAGTGCTAGTGAAGCTATATCTACTTATATTACGCACAATAGTTAAAGCAATTGTAAACAATATACAATCAGGACCTGGTTGAGCGGACAGAATACGTAATCTCAGAAGGAGAATGCCGATATAAATATGTCATATCAGACTAAGCAACTGTTTACTATGCCTACTGAATCGACATGCTAGTTAACCTCAAAGGTAGGAAGTGAGTGCTTCTTATATAGCATTGGTTGCATAGTTGCTTGGCCTTGAGTCGACAATTCAAAGAAAGAACAAGAAATACATGTCTGTTCTCCTTTCATCAAGACTGTTTGTATATCTCGACGATGTTTAGACGAAATAAGGTTGGTGGAGCCCCCATTAGTCCAACCCCCGCACTCTCTAGGGGTATGAGGTCACGAGTCCTACGGCCCCCTCTCGGATTGCATGATACCTGGTGCTCTCATGTTTCTTGTTTTTCTCATTTCCCATCTCTCCTTGAACACAATTCCTCATCTACCATCACATCAAATATCATCGACACCAGTAAGCATCTACCGTGAAGATATACTTCTATACCTTGGCATCAAACCATACCTATACACTTGCTATCTCAATTCCCTATTGAAAATTCCACTAACCCAACTCCTAGTGACTCGCTCCCACAAAATGAACGATCGCGAACACCAAGTCGAAGGCGCGACGGGACCCCGTGAAAACATCCCACGCTACTTCGCCAAGTCCGGCCCAACTGACGCTGATCCGCGCAAGACAAAGAAGGACGGGGGTGGCAAAGGCAATTGGTAATTCCTGCACGTCAGAATCAAGCGTGTGCAGCTGGCTAATGCTATTTCTCTCGCTACAGGGGCCGATCGGGCGACGAAATGCAAGACACTGACTACTCGTTCGCCAATGCCAGGCGTCGCTCCAACAGCAGCACCCAAGGTCTGGCCGACTTCAACACTAAGTTCGAGGCTATTGACCCAGAGCCGGTGTTCGAGGAAGAGATCCTTGGTGAAGCTGATGTGGCTGCCGGGAATGATAATCCCGTGACCAAGGTCGATACTGTCAGCAGCAACGATAGCGAGGCTGATCGTGAGGGCAGGAAGTATTAAAGAGTCTCGGCTGGCGCTGTGGCGACTTGAGCTTCCGATATTTGGATGGCGAGTAAGTCGAACGTGAACAAGGTAAATTCTAGGGATCATATCGTGACTCCATGACTCGGTGGTTCGGGGAACCAGTATCTATTGCATGGGAGTCTGAGAAAACAAACTAAATCAAACATGACTTTCATATTTCACTAAAAATGAGGGTCATCAAGTACAACGTAGCTTTAGGGCCTTTCTTACTGAAGCTTGAACAATTGAAATATCTCTTGAGATTTCATACATACAACATATTATGACCCATCGGCCACTGGGTAACCGAGTGATAATATTGAAAACGCCGCCATTTCATCCGCCACCCGTGTCAATTGTAGAGAAAATTCAATCATTTGCTCCAGCAATTTCACCGTCAATCATAGGCGGTCTATTTGGGAGGAGATATATGGACCTCAGCAGTTTCCCGGAGGTTTTGGAACCAGAAATCAAGTTTTCCGACATCAATGCACTGGCGCAAAATATCATTCTCGGTCTGAAGATCGGCTGCCACACGAGATTTTTGCTCTGGGCGGAACCGTGACACAAGAATATCGGAATCGGAATCGGTCATCAGAGCCTCCGCGGGTGAGAGAGCTGTGTAAACAGAGTGTGGACCAGCATTTCGAGGTTCTAAATATAGTATGTTGGTTAGCTCGATAGTCCAAGTGCTTATTTTCGGAACAAACTCACCTTCCAAGCATGCAGTTAGTGATCGGTAGAGCGCCGTGTCGGCGACCGAGTTGTGTGTATCGCCATTGGGCCCCTCGGCAGCTTTGCCCCGAGCTACCCAATCATCTTTGATCAAGCACCGTCGCCAGATCAACCTCTGTAGAGCCATGAGGTAGGCGGGGTCTCGCTGGCCATAGCGTCCGTAATCAAGAACCTGCAATGCGAGGTGGAACTCGCTTCGTACAATCTCGCTCTCGCTGTCATCCGCGAGCTGAGTAGGGCCCATCAACGTCAAGATATCAATCAGGCCATCGGCACCGACAACCTGCCTGTCGATCAAGGTAGAGAGAGCGTCGCTCAAGATTTCATGGAGCGATGGCCGATCTTCGAAGATATGTTCTCCATACTGACCGAGAGCTAGTTCAAGTTCTGCCTTTTCGTCAATGGCACCTTGCAGTACAGGCTCAACATACTGATAGAGAATGTCTTGAATTCCATCGACCTCAACGTAATCCTCAAGACGCTTCAAGTCCTCTTGCAAAGTAGAAGCCACAACGGGTGAATCCATTTGCTCCTGCGTCGCTAGTTTGCCTAGCTTGGCTATCGAGATCTCTACACGGTGGCTCCACAAGTCCTTTTCACTGCCAATCGCTAGATTCTCCAATGAGACTGCGGCAGTGTCATAATCGTTTTCACCAATGACATCGTTAATCCAGCTCAGGCGAGAATATGCGGGGTTACTTCGAAGGAATCGAGTGACGGCGGATTGGTATTTCCGCATCGTAAACAGCGTTCCTGGATAGCCCATAGCAATTTGCCGGGAGAAGTATGCATCCGCCCATAGGTCACCAAACTTGTCGAAATACTTGGCGATCAATTGATCCGCATCAATCTCAGTTTGAGTTGTGGAAACGTCAATTGGTGGCTCTGTGCGCGGATTTTGATTTGCCTTTTGATCCTGGAGCTCGATGATTAACTCGACCAATGCTCCCATGTCTCGGAAGCTTTCTGCTAACTCGATGGCATCGGCAAGATGGCCAATACCAGCCAGCTTGAAGAGTTGCCATTTGCGGTCTTCGACGTGGGCCTGCTCAATCGAGACACCTTCATCCATTAGTTTGGGGTCTCCTTGCGCAGAGAGCCACCGAGTTCGCTCGAGATGCATTTGACCGATCACGCGAAGGTGTCGATAGCTGTTTTTCGCAACTTGATTCAAAACATGTGTGTCAGGGGTATCAGCAGCCGATGCGGGTGTTATCCATGACCGGCAACTATCCAGTTCTAAATCGAGTAGATGCCCTGCTTCAGAGTAACCAACAGCTCTTGATGTCCAGAACTCTGGGAGATCTTCATATCCATCAGAAAGCACACCATCCTCCAGGAAGTCTCCATGAAGACCATAAAGTGCAACGTGCTCATCGCGATATCTGAAAGCAGTTTCGGTGACCGCCAGAAAAAGCTCACTGGCCGCCAGGATCTTCTCTGATAATGCGCGCGCAGGGTTGGAGGTGTTGCCTCGACCGGACTTGATTGCGTTCTTGATCCATGGGATGATATGCTCCATGCGGTAAGAATCCCTCAGGAACCATTGACGCACCGGATCAGTCTCTCCGTGTTGGGCATTGATAGGAGTCTTGAATTTATCGTGCATAGATCCAATGACATGACCGAGGAAAGTTTCTTCGTCTCCATTTCTTATCTTGCAGGCCTCTTGAATCTTCCACATAGCTCGTTGTGCTGCAATTTTTTCGGCAGCCCACAGCAACTCCCACTTCGCCGGTCGACTCAAAGGATTCCCTTGGCGTGATAGTAATGAGGCGAGATCATCTAGTGCCTTTGCTCTCAAGCGGAGATTTTGCTCTAGTGAAATAGCAGTAGTGGGAATGAAGCGAGTCTCTGATTGGAGTAGCTCCCTGCAGATTTCCAAAGATGCTTGCTCCATTTCTGATGGAGGGAAGTTCAAGTCTCCCTCGCTGGATAAATTCAACGGATTCTTTGCCATGGTCCCAAAGAAAACCGCCTGCTCAAGCTTGTGCTTTGCAGTGACCTGAGGCTCCTCGACATCTTGTTCTGTGCTAGGACGAGGGAGAACAGTCACACGGATTACACCGAAATTCCGAAGCATAAGCACACATGCTGCGCAAGGCAAATCGTTCAATTGGTCCTCTGAGATGGACCCCAGGATTTCGTGTTCTGTGCCGGAGCGGAAGTGAATGGTATCTTGGAAAGGCAGAGGCAAGTTGTTGGAATCGAGAAGCAGTTGTGAGGATGGAGTCTCTTCGACACTTGTTAAAGACAAAATAACAAGGGACTGGCCAATGAGGATAAAAGCCGTTTCTTCTGGCTTCGGCACAAATAGCTTGGGTTTCGAAGCTTCGAGTTGGGAGACAGGGATATGGCGAACATCCACGGCATGTGTGGACATAACACGAGATTCGTTTCCTGATAGGTGAACTTGAACCACGAATAGCGTCCTAGTTTCTAACCATTGTGGCGACCTGACAACCAGAAAGAGGCGCCAGGACCCATCGGGAAGTTGGACAGCATCGTCGAAAGACTGCAGGGCAGAGAACGCAAAGTCCATGACTTTGAGCTCTGTATCGTTTGTCGGTTGTGCATGATATTCAGGGAGGGCCTCCATAATTTCGTTCTTGAGATCGTATCTTTTTTTGAGGGTGTTCCCGTGGTTCCAATGCGTGTCCCATATCTCAACCAATCCGGTCGAAGTTGCAATAATGATATCTCGCTGGCCGCGTTGATGAGAGCCACCGGCCCGGACCGCAGTAACCTCTTTTCTCCATGACCCGCCTGCGAATACGTTCTTGAGGCCCCCGAAAATTCCACCGCCTCCACCTCCTGCAGTGCTCCTGAGGAAATTCACGACCACTGAAGGCTTTCCCTGGGGGTCCCTTAGAGTAATGTGCGCTACTCGTCCGGACGAGAACGTGATTATCACTCCCGAAGGCTCCCCATTGAGTATTTCCGTGGCATACTCACCGGAAAGCATGCCAGGGGTGGATCCTTGGATGCCATTCTGCTTTTGTCGGGATAAACCCAATGACGCGGCACTGGATACAGTCTCCCAGTAAATGACTTTTCCTGTAGAAGGAATGATCACTAAAAGACCTGGGTGGTCTCCCGTGGCCGTGGATAATAGAACTCCGAGTGGGACGGCACCTTTGGGATCTCTGCAAGACTCCGGAATCGATACCGTGAACGTCTCCGACGGGGACGGGGAAGAAGCGGGCGCAGAATAGGGCCACACGACGGCATGCGAGCGGGTCAAAGCCAATGCGTAGTTATGACCAGTTCCGAAAAAGCACTTGAGGGGTTCTGCGTTCAAAGGGTGAGTGTCAACAAACCGCAACCCAAGGTGAGGAAAAGCTATAGAATTTGAGATACCTGATTGTAAGCCACGAATTTGATCTGGCAAAGAGGGCAGTTGATCGACAGTATAGAAATCTGTGCTTGACTTTGAACCCAGCAAGTTAGCACTTTGGACTTGAGGGTCTGAAGGAACGCGCAAAGATATGAAAGACCCACCAAAACAATTGTCCCCTCGTTATTGTTCCCAGATCCATCGCCTTGTTTCGCACCACGGGCTGATATATGCAAATCGTTCATCAGATCCGTAGGGGTAATGTCATCGTTTGGCGCAGTGGGTGTTGCTAATTTTGCGATCTCACGCCCCAGATTGGTATCGGAAGGGGATTCATCTGGGCGTCGCAGGACAGAGCGCTGCCTCTTGGCCTTTGGTGGTTTGACAGAGTCATCTGAGCTTGTTCGCTGGCGTCGACGAGTATTGCGACCACCGGCTTTTGGGACGAACATTTTCAATGTACGCAACCTGTCGCGAACACACGCTAGCCGACGAAAGCTTCGAAGATTGTTGACCCTTGGGGGTCCGATTCACTCTGCGGTGTTAATTTAAGGTCGGAAATGAGAGAACGAGAGAGATACAGCGAGAAGAAAGCTCTCCTAAGAGGATAGGTTTAAATTGGAGCAAGGTGATAGCAGTGATAGGGTTGGTCAATAACAATCGAGGATGTTTGTCCGAAAGCGGTGAGACAATAACCATATTGTACAGGTCGGTACATGAGTGTGTAAGTTACATACACTATATATTATGGATCTATATACATTTTAGACGGTACTCAGAATGAAAACATATTCTAGATGTATATATCGTATGCGAATAGCCATTTAAATTGACTCTAGAATAACACTTCACATGATTCCAGTCCATTCTGCTCATTGAAATGTGGGGCTCTGTATAGAGCGAATACCATAGCATACATACTTTGCACCAATCTCAATTAGGTATTTAGCTATATTCTATGAAGCTAAAGAACGTAGGTAAGCAGTTTATATTATTGGTTGCTCTCAGAATACGAACAGAATCGGTATATATGAGAACTCCGTAAGCTCCATTGTAGGTCTACCGGTAGAGACATATGCATAACACTTGCCGGTTGGATGTGGAATATTAATTCCGTAGCCGATTACCCCGAAAAAGCTCACGTGAATCCCACATATCACCCCACACGGAGCTCACTGCTCCCTTGGTAAACACCAGGATGGACTCAAGAACAACACTCCCTCGCTCCATGGGATAGCGGATCTCACCCTCGCGACTACGAAATAGCCACAATGCGTATGCGTTGTGTTGATACAGTTAAGATCAAGGCCCCACAGGGTTGCTTAGGGTTGCAACTATAGAGAAGATGCTCTCACGCTTGTCGCATCGCAGAGGTCACCTCCGACTAAGATCCATTGCGCATGTCGCATCGCAAGTTTCACCTACAAATTCCAGAACAACAAACCTTACTATCCTACCCTCCAGACGAGACCTGCACACAGCCCTCTTTTTCCCAGGTTTGTATCGCCCCCACCCCCCTTTGCCCCTGAGCCTCAAACGGCCGCTAATACAAAGCGCATTAGGGCATGGAGTCCAACGGGTTGGCATGGCCAACACCTGGGTTGAACACTTCCCTCACACCGCGTCCAAGGTTCTGGACGAAATGGATAGCACCCTCGGGTTCAAACTGTCCAGCATTATATCCGATGGCCCGAACTCCGAGCTCAACCGAACGGAAAATTCACAGCCTGCAGTCATGGCAATCTCAGTCATGATACTTCGTATTCTGGAGCAGGAGTTTGGATTCGATACTAAATCTCGGGTCGGTGTGACGCTTGGACATAGCCTCGGGGAGTTCTCTGCATTGGTTGCCGGAGGCTATCTTGAATTCGGAGACTCTTTACGATTAGTTCGCCATCGTGCGGAAATGATGGCCGAGTGTACGCGCCAGTTAACCGAGCAATCCGGTGAAACATATGGCATGGTCGCACTTCTCTGTCATCCCGAGCACCTGGAAGGTTTGCTTCACACGGTTCAGCAATTCGTTGGCTCCCAATCACCGGGTATTGAAATCGACGGGGATAATCGCATCTCATCAATTCAACAAGTGGTCGTCGCAAACATCAACTCAAAAAATCAAATCGTACTAAGTGGTAGTATTGAACGAATCAGAATCCTTCTCGTGCAAATGCGTCAGTTTGGAGGTTACGACCCACGGGCTGTCAGATTGAAGAGTAACTGCCCGTTTCATAGCCCTGTTATGGCGCTAGCTGCAGATTATATGAGAGAAGCTGTCGAGAAGATCAACATCACATTCCCGGCACCAATCCCATGCATATCAAATGTTACTGCCTTGCCCTTCCAGTCTAAGGCAGACATTAAAGACCTCCTCTCAAGGCAGTGCACGGACACAGTCAGATGGTGGGATAGCATTCGCTATCTTCATCAGGAACGAGGCGTGAGGCGGTGGATCGGAATTGGACCAGGGAAGGTTGGCAGGAATTTGGTTGGCAAAGAGGTCGGAAGAGTTGACACCAAAGGTGGTGGCGTATGGGCTATTTCCGATCCTCGTGAAATGGCAGAGATCATGGTTGCCCTGGAGCAGACTGAAGCCGAAGCCGAAAATGAAGACTACCAACGCGAATCAGCATGATGACAAAAAGGATCCTATTTTTACTGCCTGTTCTATTATATCCAGAATTTCATGAATTATAGAATTATATGCCATACGGAGTGGAACTCAAAGTAGCTTAATCACAAAGAAATGATATGGCTATTATCCGAACAGCCTGGTGAAATTGTTGCTGTTTGCACGAATGTAAGTTGGGAAGCCTGGTTGACCAAAGCCTTATCTGTATCCTCAAATCCGACATTCGTTCTCTCCCTACAGAGAAGTACCTGGAGCCCACGACTCCCCAATACGTTTAACATCCGCGACGAACTTTTTGTTAGAGATTGGCTGGCAAGCTGACAAAGAAGAAGCTGTATTCCCGGCAATCGGGACGTGATCGTCGGGGGAATAGAATGGATTCTGCAAAAGCTGGATATATGCGCTCTGTAATGCGCGGAATGCCTGTATGAAATAATTAGGGGGTGAAGCACTCGCCAGGCATAGAGGGAAAACACACCGGCTTGACATCAGAATCTCTCAAGCCATTAATCGCAGCGCCTGCTTGTTTTCCAGCGCTGGCCTCTTCCTGACCGAAAAAATCCACAATGATCAATAGTTTTACTCCCGTGGTCGTCAACCATCCATAGGCCGCAAGTCGTTCGTCAATTGCATGTAGTAGACCTAGATCCTGATCAATGGATGTTTGTTTGCAGCGGATGTCGAAGATGTCGAGGCAGGAGTTCAGTAAGAAGGAGAATTCGATCGTAGAATCCGAATACGGGGGAAACAGGGAAATGTGAAGAGGGTTATCCTGCAATCGAGTCAGTATGGACAGTTCCAGACGTGCAAGTTGGCAGAGTGATACGTACTGCCTTCCCAATCACGCCAATGCAGGCAATTTTGGGACCCGCCATTTCTGCGATAGCCCTTGACATGGCAATATATGAGGACTGCGCGCAGTCGCTTGAGCTCTTGTGGTTTAACTAGGGACTGATTCCCTTGTCTTGGGACTGTGATCAGGTGAGAGTTCTAATTTGGGAGGTATTAGCTCTCCATATCATGTCCACAATGCTCTGGAATTGAGCAGCCCTTTTAAGGGGCGATTACTTTGCAGTCAAAGTGTAGAAAGTAGTGGAGTGGTTGTCTCCAATCCCCCACGTACGTTGTATGGGGAAGACGGGTTCAGGCACCCAGGCAGCAAAATGAGCTCAGAGCCAATGACCAGACAGGCAATTGGATTTACGAGCAGCTCACCGCTTTTACCATACCAGGTTCCGTGATTGAAAAATACAGCCGATGGGCCAATGATCTGTGAGGTGATAGCTTACATCATCTCTCTCGAACCGCTGGTATACATCATGTTCTTCCACTGTGGAATCGGAACCTTTTTGGGGTTCTCCTTGTCTTGCAGTTACCCGGCCCGCCACCTCTGCCCTCTTGTAATTCGATATTGCTTGTCGTCACTGGCCGACGCTGCAACCATCTAATCTCTTCAAATCCCGGATCACGACCTCTCATTCTAGCTGTTCATCTCCACCGAAGAGACTTTTCTCAAGATGCTTCCGATGGCGAAGCCCGCCATCTCTGGCGCTCTGTGCGGTAGGACCTTCTTCACCTCATCGACAATGTCAATTCACTAACAGAAAACAGCTGCGCGACCCCGTTTTGTTGCCTCTCTCCCCCGTGCCCAACCTTTGGCGGCCCTCTCGACTTCGTCAACCAAATCAGCGACAGCGCTCGAGCGTCAACCATCAGCAGGCGCCCAGCAATTGACCGCGTCCGGCAAGGCTCGCCGAGAGGTGCCTTTGCCTAGTCAGGAGAAGAAGGAGGGTGCTATGCAATATGCCTTGTTCGTTTGCTCTCTATGGCTTTGATCTTGGATGCGCCTTGGAACTGCCGCTAACCCTATATCACCCAGGACCACCCTCGATCAGATTACCAATTGGGCTCGTCAAAGCTCTTTGTGGCCTATGACCTTCGGTCTTGCATGCTGCGCCGTGGAGATGATGCACCTTTCTACCCCCCGTTACGATCAAGATCGTCTTGGAATCATTTTCCGTGCTTCTCCTCGTCAGTCCGATGTTATGATTGTCGCCGGTACATTGACGAACAAGATGGCCCCTGCTCTCCGCCAGGTTTATGATCAAATGCCCGACCCCCGGTGGGTTATCAGCATGGGCAGTTGTGCCAACGGTGGTGGCTACTACCACTACAGTTACTCGGTCGTTCGAGGCTGTGACCGGGTTGTGCCGGTCGATATCTACGTGCCTGGATGTAAGCATTTCCTCTTCCCTTGCCCTTGTGCTGTTGAACTTGACTAATAAAAACCAAGGCCCACCTACTTCCGAGGCATTGATGTACGGTATCTTCCAGCTGCAGAAGAAGATGCGACACACCAGAATCACACGCATGTGGTACCGCCGTTAGTCTCTTAAAACTAATGATATGGTGGACTGTTTTTTGCCTCTTCGGTCATAGTGCATGGTAAACTTAAGTGACTCAACCTGACCGCCGTGGAGTTTTTATGTGTCTTTTTACTTTGTATATCAATACCAGGCTTTAAAGTTTGATATTTTGTTTTTACTCTCACTTTGATTGGTCTGTTCCCCCTTTTTCCTTGTCTGTCAGAATATCCATTCAAAAGAATTTAAATGAAGTCTCATATACTGGCTTTAATAAACTTACGTGTGTGGCTCTATGTATTGGATTTTAGGCGGTCGCGACTTTCCCGATTGGGTGCCGCTCAGGGTCTCGCCGAGCACCGATGACAGCACAAGGTGACTACCTACATATTAATGAACACCAAGGGTGTTTAGGAATGTTGGAATATTAACGGGAACTAGGAACTAGAGGCGCGCACAATGCTGAGATTAGTTACAAACAGCTCAAGAGTCCTTTTATACCCCAGTCGCATGGGTTTGTGGGCTTTCTGAACAAACCATGCAAATGAGGACATTACTCGCTTGTCTCGCTTACCCAGTATGGAAGGAACATTTCCTTCTGATTTGGGCAGGTACGATCACCGGTCCATCGTTCCTTCCGGGTTCTGGCCTGGCTTCTCCTTTCTTTCCTTCTCTGTGCTTAGACAACGCGTACTTTCCTTGAATGGGCACCTTCCTACTTTCTTGCTCTGTGACTCAATTGTACCTTCCAATGTTCAAGTACAACAAAGCACGTTGTTCTTTCCAAGGTAGAAGTTTACAGACGCCGTCAACTTTATCATCTTGTACCAGGAGAAGACATCAAGCAAAACTGGGTGAGGTATCCAAGGTTAGCCTTTATTTCACCAATAAAACCTCGCCTTTGCTTCTTATGACATTGACCCGTGACGAAAAAGGATGAGAAATTTGGAGGAAAAAAACCCTCTTCCATCTAAGGAATCTATAGTGTTTGGTCATCCCTGGTTAAGTCCTGTACAAGCGTTCATATACGCATAAGAAGAAGGACATCCAAAACACATTGGGATGTTCTTGTATATAACGTCCCTGATATCACCTTGGGCCAAATAGATCAACCTCGTCAATGATAGAGGCCGTATGAGCGGTCGACTATTCTTGCTGTGAAGCCAATCTGAATCTGGTATTAGATGAGCTTGTAGCAATAAAGTATGAGTTTGTAATGGAGGAATTACGAATAAGAACAATGAAACCCGGTAATTGGAAATAAGTCAACTGCTGCAGGTCAAGTAAAATGCGATGTTAGAGATATATATATGTAGTTAACTACATGTTCTTCACAAGAATATACCAAGGTCCACAGTATGGTTGTAGCATAGGTCATGATTTTGACATTATCCCGCAAAGCAATCTGAATTTAATTGTCTCGGTGCCCCAAGGGAATGCAATACAAGCGACAAATAGAGGGGGAAAACCGACGGAGAGGAGGACAGAAAAGAAGAGGGAATCGTATTTCTACTTAGTTAACAGGCTTCTAGCCTGACAACATTTCCAACATAGTATATCTTGACAACGCGTTAAATATGACTTTTCAAGAGGATTGAATCTCACTTCCTAAGTAGGTGCCGGCTTCAAGCCGAAACTGAAAGATCTAACCTGCCAAGGTTCCCAAGACTAGACTTCCAAATTAGGAAGTTAGTTAAAATTTTAACCTTAAAGCTTGATAGTAATATCTGCAGTTACTCAAATGCAAAGTGTTATCGAAAGGCCTCCGGATTTCGCTTGACGTTCCGCGAAGATAAACGTTATTTTTTTAGAAAGTTCTATCTAGCGTTCTAGCCAAGGCCCGAATGAGCTGATCTGCCGTCCGTGCATTTCATGAGGCATAAACTGTACTCCATACCAAGAAGAATGGAGGAGAGATAAGAACTTTGCGGTATTTTTTGACCCAGTGTTTGTTCACCGAAAGCAAAAAAGATGAAAACTGCCCTCAGATAGAGAAGCTCTTGGGTAGAACCGATCAGGTGTGTACTTGCTACATAATACATATTGGTACTTCCCACTATTTGCTCAAATAATATTCATCTACCCATTCAAAAAGCTAGTCGTCTCCGTAGTACTGTAGAAATCAAAACCTCAGACCAACTCCATCCTTTCTTGGGAATACTTGACCGAGACCGCTGTGTCATCCTGGCTTGGCCTGTTTATCATGATCAGAAACGCTTCTCAAGTTTGGTAATATCCATTAGTAAATACTTGTGGGGAAGATTACTAAAACCTACTGAGAATTTGTTATACAATCAGATTGCTTACAATATGTAATACACCTTTTATCTTCCAAAGTTCTAGGCAAATACCCACAGGGAAGAGGGGACCACTGATAAAGGATTGAGTGTGGACCAGACATGGAGTAACTACTCCGTATAGATCTGTCATTTAGTACTAGTAGGGAGCCCGAGTGTAACCGTGCCAAGTCTGCCAAGGATGCCAAGCGCACCGCCGACAGTGTTGGCGCATTTGGCCGGACCGCCCCTTCCAACCTTAGGTTTGTATAGGGCTTTTTAAGCGGACCCAGGAACACAGGGGACACATTCAGAAATATCAATGGGGGACACTATTCCTTGCGATCATGCATTTGATTCTGTGGAGAAACGTTTTGCGGGGGATAACTTGGAGAAAATAAGACACCAATAAGATCACCCGGGGACGCAAGGACGCAAAGGCCCCCAAAGTATATATTCGCACTCTGACTGCTTATGCCTCCACTCTGACCAAAAAGTTACGTGAGTGAAATACTGGCTCGTGGACCTGGCACCCCACAGCTAACTAACTATGTCCTAATCACTAAATCTCCAATATTAGTCTTTACTCGAAGAGGCGAAAGATAGCAGATCGCTTAAAGACTGTGCGTTGGACCCATTTAGTCCCCGCGCACCCCCCGCAACTGCTCCTGGAGTCTGGTCAATTCTCTTCATCTCTGTGTTGTGATTCTCAGTTCGGCCTACAGCAAGATGGGTCACCCCGATGAGATTAACACTATCGAGGCGCAGCCTGAGTACTTTGACAACTCGGGGGATTTCAAAGAAGGTGAACAGGATGAGCCAGTCAAGCTTCGCAGAGAGCTCAAGGCTCGTCACATTTCCATGATTGCCATCGGTGGTGCCATTGGTACTGGATTAGTTGTTGGTACTGGCAGCGCTTTAACGTGAGTTCTCTTTGGATACAGTTGTTTATGGAACACTACTGACTGAAAACTACAGCGCCGGAGTATGTTACATTCGCTTGCTTCATCTTTTGCCGTTGACTAACCATTCCTAATCAGCCTGGATCTTTGCTTATTGCATACTGCTTTATGGGTTACGTTGTCTGGACGGTCATGTGTGGACTGGGTGAAATGGCTGCTTGGCTACCATTGTCCTCCGGCTTCACTGGTTACGCTGGCCGTTTCTGTGACCCTGCTCTTGGATTTACCCTCGGATGGTGGTGAGTAAAACCCCCAAGCTACATACTACTATAAACCGGATATCTAACCATCTCCTAGCTACTACCTCAAATATATCATCCTACCACCTACGCAACTTACCGCCGCTGCTCTAGTCATTACCTATTGGCCGAGAACATCAGCGGAGAATGTCAACCCGGGTGTTTGGATTGCCATCTTCATGGTGGCAATCATTTTGATCAACTGCTTCGGCGTGAAGATTTTCGGCGAAATGGAGTTTTGGCTCTCATCGTTCAAGGTGATTGTCATTCTGGGAATCATTTTGTGCACTTTCATCTTCGCACTTGGTGGTGGTCCCGACCACGATAGGAGAGGTTTCCGATACTGGAATGAACCCGGTGCCTTCGCTACTAAATATACCGAGGGTTCCCTTGGAAAATTCCTCGCTTTTTGGTCGACAATGGTGCAGGCCACCTTTGCATTCCTCGGTATGGACATTCTGTGATTGAACTTTCCGCCTTTCGCATTCTAATTTTCCTTTTTGCTAGGTACCGAACTCATTGGTGTAACTGTCGGAGAGGCTCAGAACCCCCGGAAGACCATCCCCAAAGCTATCAAGCTCACCTTCTGGCGAATTATCGTGTTCTATATTCTCAGCGTGCTCTTCCTCGGTATGCTGGTCCCATACAACTCTCCAGACCTGGTCTTCGCTACCAAGGCCAAGAGCTCTGCTGCCGCCTCACCTTTCGTGGTGGCGATGAAGCAAGTCGCCGCTCTTCCTCACATCATCAACGGCTGTATCTTAGTGTTTGTGTTTTCTGCCGCCAACTCTGATCTGTACATTGCAACTCGGACTCTATACGGTCTTGCCCGTGAGAGGAAGGCCCCTCGAATCTTCGCTCGCACTAACCAAGCTGGTGTCCCAGTCTATGCCCTGGGGCTGTCGGCTTCTTTCTGCTTGCTCGCCTTTATGAGTGTTTCCAATGGCTCCAAGGAGGTATTCGGATACTTCACCGACATGGTGTCAATCTTCGGATGTATGTTCCCTCCCAAAATGGCTCGAAGTGTGTCCAGTATTCTGACCTACTCTCACAGTGTTGACATGGATCTCCCTCTTGATCACCCACATCTTCTTCATTCGCGCCCGACGTGCACAGGGCGTCGACGAGGCAACACTGGCCTACAAAGCTCCCCTGGGAATCACCGGTTCCAGCATTGCGCTCTTTTTCTCAGTCTTGGTGGCCTTCACTCGCAGTTTCGGTGTGTTTATCCACAACCCGGAAAAATACGGCAATTTCGACTACAAGACCTTTATCACTTCATATATCGGAATCCCCCTCTATGTCATGGCATTTGCTGGGTGGAAGATTTGGAAGAGGACTGAGTTTGTCAAGCCCCATAATGCCGATATCTGGACAGGCAAGGCCGAGATTGACCGCGAAGAGGCCGAATATGTGGCTATGATGGCCATTGAGAATCAAAACATGCCTAGATGGAAGAAAATTTACACAGCACTGGTTTGACGGCAAATCGGCTACCGAAAATGGCTACACTGGACGCCGATTTAAGCTTTTTATAGTTATACATTGCTAGAAAATAACATTTGACTGGCTTGAAATATCTTTTCTCTCTTCTACTTGAGCATCAGAATCATTTCTATGAGTTAATTCCCCTCATCGCGAGCCTTTCCGATATCGCATGGGCATCCGCTAGGCGCATTATCTGGCGGCGGGCAAAAGGGAATATCCCCAAGATACTCCTTTCCATAGGGAGCGAGGAAGTCTTACAGTCTGGAGTAAATACTAACTAGGCTATACTAATTGACTACATATTTTTCGCATATAAAGACAAAAAAAAATAGTCGTGCCCGGGATCGAACCGGGAATCTTCTCGGTGTGAGCGAGACGCCATGACCATTAGGCCACACGACTGGAGACGATAAGAAAGTCTATATTTTGGCAAAACGACAAGATTTGTAGATGACCATAAATGGATTTTTATATAGAGTACCGCTGAGCTAGCTAGTTATGTATACAATAATAGATTAACTAAAGTCACTTGTAGCAGCAGTTATAGCCAAGCCATCCCGGGTTTCGGCAGGAGTCCTAGAGGTTGGCGGTTTGTGGCAACGTTACATACGATTACGGAGTATAGACTTACACATGCCTAAGGATGCCTAGAGCATTTGAAGGCTGGAGGCCTAATATCCTTAAGAAGCCGATATCTACTTTTTCCGCTGGGTCGCAATTTATTTTGGACCAATGATAGATATTGAACCAGAACACACGCCGTCTTTCCTCCGCTTCTTCAACCACATACTCCGCATATGTCGACTCGCGATGCAACCCAAGCGTAGCTTTATTTTGCTATATTAGAACTCACCTTGCAGCTTTCAAATTTGTACATTTGTACATTTCATGCACTTGGTAACAACTAGTTCACTATGTACTCCGTAATCTGTCAATAATCTTCAATACTTCCTCCAGGTTGACAATGTATACTCTCATCGCTCCACCAAGCGGTACAAGCTTAAACCCTTCCGTCTCCCATTACTGGGACTGTCGACTCAAAGGACAACCCCCCAGAACCCCCAAATCCGACGATCCAGAAAAGAACATTCTGGCTTATCTCAAGCGTGTTGGTGACCGGCCTGCTTGTGGTGAAGATTTCCTACCTATTCTTGGTGCTAAAGCCGCGGGCAGTCTGCTTTCCCTTATTAGAACCCAAGTTACTGTCGCAGTTTGTATACTCCGTAGTTATTACTCCTATAGATCAACTCTAATAAATTATGCACTTTATGTTGTAGTTTATTATAGAATACAAACTATGGAAGATATAAGCTCGCAAGATATAGAAAGGCTTACACTTTCAGGGCGATAGGCACCAATTAGTACGAAGATAGAATGGATCAAGACAAAATATCATTCATATACAAAGACAAAAAAATAGTCGTGCCCGGGATCGAACCGGGAATCTTCTCGGTGTGAGCGAGACGCCATGACCATTAGGCCACACGACTGGAGACGATAATTAAAAGCTATCTTTACCATTATGAGAGAAAGCTACCCCAATTCCTATTTTTAGTAAAAATTGTATCTTTTTCCTCTGCTTCCCCTTTCCTTTCCTTCATATACTCATAAATAAAATCAAAGATTAATAATCAAGTCGTGTGGCCTAATGGTCATGGCGTCTCGCTCACACCGAGAAGATTCCCGGTTCGATCCCGGGCACGACTATTTTTTTGATCTAGCTAGTTGTTGCAGGAGTGTATTTTACTTTACGTTACATTAAGGAGAACCTACTCCGTAGTAAAAAGACTGGTCCATGGGTAGATAGGATGAATGGCATTTAGCATGAACCCATAACCCCTCGTCTGTCTTTTGGGAAGGACCTTTAGCGCGGTTTGATTAGTGTATTAGACCAACCAATGTGCCACGAGATTGAGATCCACTAGGATATCAGTGCAGTAGCGCGCTCCACAGGTTGGTAAGTCATCAGCGCGTGGCCTTTTTGAGCGCGTTTCTATAACATATAGAAACATTACCTACTAACCTACCTGCCTGCCTGCCCGCCATGCCTCCCAAGGGTACCAAGTGCAAGCTTGACGAACATATTGTGGAATCACCACAGCTCCAGCTACCTAGTGGGCTCGATATCGATAGCCCATCCGCGCTTTTCTCTCTATTTGTTAGCGACGATATCTTCGAATTCATTAGCCAGTCAACCAATGAATACGCCCGGCGAAGACAAGCAGAATGAACCGAATCTAACCCTGCCCGGGCCCGGACGGATACTACTATAGCAGATATCAAGGCCTTCTTTGGTATTCTAGTATATATGAGTCTTCACCAATCTCCACGTGTTGACCACTACTGGCGGCGGGATATTCAGAAAGGGCCAGTGCATCTTCCTCCTCTTTATATGACGCTGAAGCGCTTTGAGCAGATCAAGCGTTTTATACATATCTCTCGGCCAAACGGTCAGCAGCAGGCTCAACCACAGGATAAACTTTGGTGGTATAAGCTAGAACCTCTAGCTTCTTCATTCGAGAAACCCGCCCAGCAGTACTACCAGCCAGGGGTTCAATATCTCTATTGATGATGAGACTGAGGTTCGCTGTTTTGGCCGTACGAAGCATACTGTCAAGATGCCACTTGCTTTTCTACCACCTCCGCCACCATGTTTTCCGCAAATATATTATGTGCAGTCATCTGATGTGCGGTCATCTGATCTGCAACCACCTGATCTGCAACCGCCTGCTCTGCAACCACCTGCAGATGAGATTCCTGAGAAGACGTCGTTCCCACTACTTTTTTCTTTCTTGATGCAGCAATTGTTAATGCTCATCGCATTCAAAATGTCTATAAGCAGCAGCGACAGGCTAAGAAGAAGGGCCAAACAGATTTTCGCTACGGGCTATATCAAGAACTCTGTCAATTTGCAGCCGAATCGCCACAAACACAATCACGAGTCCGACCTCTACCAAACCAGCAAATTGAGGTTAAATATCACCGGCGAAGTATCCTAGATAGGCGAATGCCTTGTGTGTGGTGTCAGTTTAAGAGAGAGAAAGGCAAAAGGGGTGAACAAGCTCCACGATGGAGGTCTGGTTGTAGAGAGTATGGGATAGCGATATGTTTGAAAACACATTGTTGGGAGGAATTCCATAGCAACTAATTCTGGTTACCGAGATGTTAATGGCCTAACCAAGTATATATCTCGATATTCCAACCATATCTCTATAATCTGATTTTAGTATATCTCAGTGCAAGTAACTAGACTCAGCTTTCGTTGATCATAGAAAGTTGCAGCGTCGGTCAATTACTAATACAAGAATTTGTGGTGGTTCGGTAATAAAATAATCCGTGCCGGTGATCGTACCTCCTCCGGACTTACCTTGACGCACCGGCTCAATTTAAAGGCTTGCTACGGACTCTTGACGGATTTCAGGGATTTCAGTCAGTAAGTCAAATGACTCGGGGGCATAGAAAAAATTCTGGCTCTTACAACCTCGTGGCGTTAGTGTGTCAATGGGCTGATATTAAATCATAGGTCAGAGTCTTTTCACCATGACTCGCGGTTTCGTGAATGCCGCCAAGGCGACAAACAATGCCATCTCTATCAAGCAGGTCGGTCATATCGACAGAAATTAGGAGACCAACCTATACGGTCGTGCGCTAGGTGCTGATCCTCTTTGCGCTCTAGAAATACACAGTCCAGTCCGTCGGCGTCTGGGAGCGCATTCGTCGCCTTCTCGCTGTCGACCCCGAACGCTCCACCGGTATCCCCCTGAACGCTCAATTCCGTAATCCCACCCCGGGATCTTTGCCCCCTCTTGCCTACGATGACCCAGTCACCATCCCCGCGGGCGATATTGCCGACAACCCCTACTGGAAGCGGGACGTTCGGAGGAGCTACCCTCAGCTGAGCACTGTGCGCCAGGCCGACGCAGTTGGTCTGCTCACAGTTGGAAGCAAGGCCGCTCCCAAGGACGACGTTCTCAAGATCGGAGAGGCTGGAGCGCAGCAATTGGTTGCTGTCAAGGAGCAGGGCGAAGAAGGTGGCCTCGCGGCTCTCTTTGCGCAAGATAAGAAGAGCATTCAGAGCGTGTTGGGTGCCAACGGCTTGCCTCCCAGCCCTTGCAATATCAACACTGCCGCGAAGGCTTCACAATCTAAGTATGAGCTTGGTACAGAGAACGGCTACCCCGACAAGTATGCATTTCCAATTCTCCATTCTATCGCTCTAGGCTAATCAGTTACTACAGATATTCCTGCCGTGTCTTTGTTTGATTAGCCAGCACATTCTGCAAGGAAATACATTTTCATTTCGTTATCGTTTTCATGAGTTCCTAGCGGCCATTGCAAGTTCTGCAAGTAATAGCTATAAATAAATACCCGAGGTGCCCACTTTTTGTGTTATTGACAATGAGCACTGGTGGTTCATACACCCGAAGGCTCCGCAGGACTGTTAGGTAGTAGAAGAGGGTGGCTGTAGTCGGACTAGACCCAGCCTTTGTCCCCGCTCGGCTTGAAAGATCCCCGGATAACGCAATCGAGTCTTGGGATTAGATGAATTGAAATAGAAAGATGAAATTGAAATCGAGTCGAACGATCCGGATATCTAGATTTGGGTATTGTGCAATATGTTAATGTATTGCGAGCTTGCCAGCTTGCCAATCGCCCCTTGATCTACATGCATGTCCGGACCTGGCGATGGTACCTAGAAGGTGGATAAATCATACAGGAGCCCAGCATTGACGATATTTACTACCTAGTACTAGCCGGTTGAAGCTGGTTTCGAATTCCAAGTTCTTCTAGCAAGTTCAGTTAATTGAGGGATTCTAGACGGCGATCTATAGTGATGCACCCCAACACTCCGCAACGACGTCCAAGGATTCGCCTACAGCCATAGAACGGATTAATTAATTTCCCCACAAGGTAGCTCATCTGAACTTATGATCCATCGCCCTTGATTTCCTCTAGCGAAATCTTGGTTATAGCTAACCCCGTATGCGAGTTGACGTCATTGGCCCTCGGCATCCTACAGTTGCGTTGAATCATGACGACGTCACCTCCAAACCCTGGTTGCAGAAACGCCCTCTCTCAGTACTTAAAGTACTTTAACTCTTCTAATTCACTTGTCACTCTACATCCACCACTCATAACACATTCAAAATGACTACCCTGCACTGTGAGTTGATAACCTAATCATCCTCAGGACTGTACTCGGAAACTAACAACCTCTACCAATATAGATCTCCCTCCCGTGAAGCCCTCCGCCATTGCGCTGGGTACAATCTTCACCCACACTGCCTCCCTGGGCATCTTAGCCCCCGTCTTCGGTGACACCTACCACCGCGCTCAAGCCGCCAACTCCAAGGAGGAATTCATCAAGTCCAAGGAAGCTGCCGGCGCAGCTGCAGCCTGGGGAAGCTCCCTCGTTGGAAGTGCCGTACAGACCTACGGTGTGGCTGCACTGATCAATGCCACCGGCACACTGAGCTACAAGGGTGCTGCGTACCTTGGTTCCCTTATTTTCTTCGCAAGCTCCGCTCCAGGCGTACGTTCTCACTTCATCCTCCTTTATAACCCCAAGCAAGTTCTCTAACATATATATATACACAGATTGTGAGCCAGCTCTTCTCTGAGAAGCGACCCCTCGATACAGTCGCTGTCGGTGCGGTCTCGAGGGTGTTCGAGACTGTTGGACTCAGTTTGTTCCTTACCTGGTGGGGAACACGTACTCACCCATTCGAGTAAATGATAGGAAATTGTGAGATGACAGACCATGTAACAAACTGGCTGTGATCATATGTACTTGTCGAGCTTGCGCTTAACTAGTTAATGCATGTAAATGTACACGAATATGACATCGATGTGTCCAATTTTACTTTATACTGCCGTTACGCATGCTAGACTTAGCTTTTATAAGACCAAGCAAGTTCAAAGCCTGGATGCAACGTTATGGGGGGGTATCCCAACCCTGTCCTCTGGTAGGTAGATGTAGATCCATATTTCAAGGTTATCGAGATATTAATAAAACCCACATGGATCGCCAAGTTCCAATAAGAGTCCCCACGCAAGCTTCATAACTTTGGTACCTTTGTTTATATATGGGCATATATTTAGATATACACAGTCCCTATATCTCAGAAGTCACTTACAGCCCTCAATGTCCTAGCATGTCAATAAGAACACACAACATAAATATCAATATGATATAGATCGACGTTCGCACGGGCATAAGCTTGTCTTGGCTGGATCCGGTGCATATACAATGCATATGACAGACGATATAAACCTGCACCAAAAAAAACAAAAAACTACAATTTCATTCTTCTAATCGATTTCTTTTATTCGATCTATATTAATAGCCAAATCGCCACTCAACCAATCATGTGATCCTCCTAGGTCTAATTTGCGATAAGCTACTCCGTACAGATCCATCCCCCACTAAAACTTCCTCCGATCAACAGTCAACAATTCACAAATTTCTCACAATGATAGAAATACCCATGCCAACTCTTCCGGGTCTTCCAGAACTGAGCCCGCCCTCAAGCCCAGACGGACTCAAAATCAGCGAATCCCTGGCCCCTCCCCGCGAACCCAAAGCCGCAGTGACCACAGACATCTCCTTCGACGGACTCCTCAAAGAACCATTGCTACTAAAAGAAGACCTGAAAGACGGCTGCGGCGGCCAACTATGGCCCGCAGGAATGGTCCTGGCCAAATACCTCCTCAGCCGCCATGTCACCGATCTCTCCGATAAAACAATGTGGGTGCTGCTTTGCTTGCTGTGTGCCCAACCGGCCGGGAGCATTATTTCCATCCACTTCTTCGCTCATTTCGTCCTAATCCAATCTTGAATAGCGTGGAACTCGGCGCTGGAGGTGGACTTGTCGGACTCGCCGTGGCACGCGGGTGTGTCCTCGAGCACCCGATCTATATCACAGACCAAGAGCCTATGTTTTCCCTAATGAAGTCCAACATTCAACTAAACAATCTTGGCCCGAATGCGACAGCTGCGATACTAAACTGGGGAGAACCGATCCCAAACCAGATTCCTCAGAAACCAGATGTCATCATCGCGGCAGACTGTGTCTATTTTGAGCCGGCTTTCCCGCTCTTGATCACTACGCTCCAGGACCTCCTGGGACCTGACTCGGTCTGTTACTTTTGTTACAAGCGTCGCAGACGGGCTGACATGCGGTTCATGAAGATGGCGAAAAGGGCTTTCGAAATGGAGCCAGTCCGGGATGATCCTGGTGCTGAAAGCTATAATAGAGAGAACATATTTCTCTACACGATACGTGCCAAACGTATCGACTAGAAAAGTGACACAAAATGATGATATGTGCAATGCTAGAAAATAGATTTTATGTAGAAGAAATATGACTCCTGAATAGTACATACTGGCCCTTAAAAATACTCCTCACAATTTCAGATTGTCGCCTCTGTTTTTGGTGCCCTCGTGGACAGAGCCACCCTCGATATTCGTCATACGGCCGTCCTTGCCAATGACCTTGACTCCTCCCTTCTTGAGATCTGAAATCATCTGTTGCTTCTCGGCTGCCTTGCCAGGCTTTTCCTGAGTGGGTTTGCCAGCATCGGCCTTCTTTTGGGTTTGCTTATTCTGGCGTCTGTTCTTGGCCTTCTGCTCACGGGTCATCTCCTCCTTGGAGATAGGCGCGCCGGTCTTAAGGACCACCTCTCCCTTGACTCGGCCATTATCGCCAGGTGTGTAGATCTCCTGCGGTGCAAGTCCAACAGGGCCACCGGCAGCACTGCCAGCCGTTGGGCGTGCCTCCTCCATCATAATCGTTGGCGCATCAGTCACGACGTTGATGCTTGCTTGGGCAACCTTAGGCTTGTAGTGCCAGTTGCATAGCGTATCCAATTGAGCGCTGACCTCGTTCCAAAGACTGGTGATCTCGGCATGTTCCCGCATCAACTTGCGGTCCTTAGTATCCACAAAGTTGGGATCATTAGCGCGAAGATGGTCAGTCTCATACATCTCGGCCAGACCTTGCTGTGGCTTCGTATCATCCAGTTCGAAGCGGGGCTTCCTTCCGGCTTGCTGGCCCTCGGCGCCTGGCCGACGGCGGACGACTTCATCGAACTCCATGGCGAGAATTCGGCGCTTGATTAGTTCTTCGATATCCTCGGTGGTCTCATTGGTATTGACGGGAACCGGTTTTCCGATTCGTTCAAAGTCAAGGTCTTCTTCAATGAGAGAATTGATGGGTCGCTCGACAGCTCTGGCCTCACCAGTATACATCCATTCTTTCTTGGCCACGTTCGCCGCCTCCAGACGACGAATTTCATCTGCGATCCGTGCTCTTTGTTTTTCATGTGTTGAGCGAGGGGCAGTAGGGTCCGCAGATCCGTCAATATCCTCCTCTTCTTCGTCGGAGCCCGCATCGGCATCGTCAAACAAGTCCCGTCGAACGTCGTCCATAGCGCGTTTGACGTCACTCTCATCGACCTCCGGTGCGTCGGGTTGGGTTTTCGGGAGGGCGCGGTGTTTCTTGTTGGAGGCTTTGCGGGGTGGAGGTGCGAAGAAATCGGCGTATTTGATATCACTGGTGTTTACCCAGGCAGCGGCTTCACCGTCGTCCATGTCCGCGACGTCTTCGTCATCAGAATCGGAGTCGCCGTTGAGATCGGCATTACCGAAAGTCGGCCCTTCCTCCTCACTATCATCCATGCTTTCGTCTTCTTTTTCTGTTGGGCGTGAATCCTTCGATTTACTGATGGTCGCAGAATTTCCAGCCATCAACGGATTAGAATGCCAGTCGAGATCCTCCTCGTCGCTGTCCTCGGCCTGCTCGGGTCCTCCTGCGGCATCCTGTCTCTCCAAAGCCTCGGACTGTTTGTTGAAGTCGTCGATAGAGAAGAACCCGTCGTTTAATCCAAATCGATCCTCGACAAATACTTCGGGCTCCCCTTCGGCGGAGCCAACTGAGGAATTATCATCGTCCATATCTTCAATGTCTTCCATGTCATCGTCAGATCCCATATCGACCTCTTGCTCTTCGTCAGATTCTTCGTCGAGATCGTCTTCGGCGCCTGAGCCCTCGGAGAGATCTTCAAGCATACTCTCGTGGCTGTCGCTGTCACTTTGCGCACCCTCGGGGTCAGAGATATCCTCGAGCTGCTCGGAGTCAGCCGACTCCATGTAGCCGGTATGTTGAGTAATCAAAGTGATATCGCGCTCGATCTCGTCACCAGTCGACTCGAGAATTCGTGTTGCTTGCTCCCATATTTGATTCGAGGTGAAACCCTCTACGTAGAGGTTCTTCAATTGGAGCTGTGTGACTGAATCCGGTTCGAGGTCTGACCTTTTGCGCTTTTTATTGAGTTGCCGGCGAGTTGTCTGGGCGTCCACGACAGAGCCAGCGAGGGAGTCCAAGATGTGCTTCGCAGAATCCACGACGGTTGTATGTAAATCGTTCGTAGGACGGAGGAACCCCCATGGAGAGGATAGAGCGGACGAAAGAGTCATCTGCTGAGGGATTTTGGCGGTACTAGCCGACACGGACTTGGATTTGGGTTGCCCTTTCGCCATTGTGAAAAGAGCCAGGCAATTTGTTGGAATACCAAGAGTCTCGAGAAGCGGAAAGCGCAATAGAAAAAATTATCGCCGGGCGGACGCCCACGAGCCAATCATGTTGCTGGTTGATAAGATAAGGATTTCCAGTATATTTCAACTACAACATGAGGACAACTACAATAGAACACCTGCTACCATTCTCTATACTGATCTACTATAGCTTCCTTATGGCGGAATCAATTAATATTTGAAAGGAATATCAAGACCGCAATTATTGCGCTAAATCCGTTTGAAACGACTCATATATACCTGCTCAGCATTCATAGGTGTATAGAGCTTGGTCAATATTTCCCTATGATCTTTCTTGCTTTCTCCCAACGACCAAAAAGGAGAAATGTATTATGTTATTCCTATACGAAATAGTAGGGCTTGTTGTATTCGAGCCGCCTATGTGAAGAGCGCCACCAACTAAGCATGGTAGGTAGGAATGACGGCAAGTCTCCGTCATACGCACCTGCCTAACCTCGACCACAAACATAGCAGCTCAGGGATATCAAGATGGGATAGAGAAGTACCATTTAGGAATCAAACACTTCGTCCGATTGGACATACAGGTCGTCCCTGGGATGGGAAACTTGTGGCTACGATTGAAGGATCGAATAGTTCAACATGATCGATTAAACCACCGCCACAAAAAAGGTCTAGAACAGAGATCCTCTGGTTGTCTCATAACATCTAAGTTATATATCGCCCCAGTATAGGCAAAATTTGGAACAAACGGGGTGTAAGCAGGCCATCATAGTGACATTGATATGCCCGGCTTTGGTTATTGGTGGCCATATATCACTTTTACTTAAATGGTGCTTTCCTGCATGGAGATGTGTACTCTATTCACAAATTTACATAAGTTATCCATCAATCTTGTTCATATTCTTGCGTAAACCTTCCAATATGCCTGTTGGCCAGTATATCGAGCGAGAGGCCAGTGGGGCTAAGTCCCAATTTGCGCCAGGTGAGTACGTGTGGTTTGTGTGCACTATTGATTCCTGACACGGTGCTTCATATAGGCCACAAGATTCCTATTCAGCACCTGACAAGGCCGGGTCTGCAGTCTGACATGGGAGATCCTAAGCCTGTGTCTGCTCATCTTCCTACCGAGGATGGCGGCTACCAGACCTACAAGGCCGCTGGAAAGCTCGAAGGAAAGAGAGCAATCATTACCGGCGGTGACTCTGGCATTGGCCGGGCAGTTGCAATCCTATTTGCAATGGAGGGTGCGTCAAGTTTCATCGTCTACTTGCCAGTCGAGGAGTCGGATGCGCAAGAGACAAAGAGGAGAGTCGAAGAATGTGGACAGAAGTGCTATACTCTCGCTATCGACGTTCGCAAGAAGGAGAACTGTCAAAAGATCATCAACGAGGCCCTGGAAAAGATGGGTGGCATTGATATTCTTGTGAACAATGCCGCGTTCCAAAACATGCTGAGCGATATCAGCGAGGTCACTGAGTGAGTTGCCCTACCATATTACTGCTCTTCGGTCGTTGCATCCTACTAATGAACCAACAGAGACCAGTGGCAGACCACCTTTGACACCAATATTCACCCCTTCTATTATCTTTCCAAGTATGTTCTTCCGCATATGAAGCGGGGAGCTACCATCATCAATTGCGCATCCGTCAATCCTTATATTGGCCGAGCGGATCTCCTGGATTACACCTCCAGCAAAGGAGCAATTGTCGCATTTACCCGCGCCTTGTCGAACCAGCAGGTGAAGAAAGGCATTCGGGTCAATTGTGTCTGCCCGGGTCCAAGTAGGTCCTTCCTATATCTATTCCAAGTCAAATGCTAATAAGACAAGTCTGGACGCCCCTGATTCCTGCGACAATGCAAACCGAGGCCATGGAACAATTCCATGCAGTGCCGATTGGTCGACCCGGACAACCTAGCGAGGTCGCAACGTGCTTCGTTTTCCTCGCAAGCCAGGACAGCAGCTATATTTCCGGACAATGTTTGCACCCCAACGGAGGTGTCATCGTCAGTGGATAGGGGAAGTTGCAAGAAATCATGTGTGCTGTACCAGTATCTCAAACTGAATAGATTGGAATCCACAGCAATTCAAAAACAACCTGACAGCCCTAATAATCTACGCCAAACACGTACACCGAGACAAATAAACCACCATAGACGGTGCCATACATGCAATATCTGGTATCTTAGTGTCGCTTTTTGTGTGATTGTGACGACATCACTCGAGTTGAATCACTCTGCTTTATCACCTTCCTCCTTGGTACCTTCACCTTTCTCCTTGGTGTCTTCACCTTCCTCCTTGGTATCTTCACCGGTCTTTTTGGCATCTTCACCGTTCTCCTTGGTATCTTCCACGCTAGACCAGTGGGCAACAATCCTCTGGACAGCGTCCACAGTCGCATCTGGGCCACCGGCCTCGCGAAGCAAGACCTTACCCTTCTTATCCACAGCAAAGACACCTCGCATGGTACCCTTGGGGTTTTTCTTGAACCCAATGGCTGCAATAAGAGAAGCCTTGGGGTCACACAAGAGTGGATAAGGTAGGTTTTGTCTTGTCTTGAACGTGGTGTTGGCCTTGGGGGAATCACTTGAAAGACCGTAGATCAAAAGACCAGTAGAAGTCAAGTGGGTGTAGTTGTCACGGAACAAGCAAGCTTGCTTGGTACCTAGATGAAGCGGCGTAAGCAGTCTGCTGGAGTAAGATGATTACAAAGTACGACATGAACACAGCTCTGCCCTCTCAAGAGAAGCACTAAGTATGACACAGGGACTTACAGCCAGGTGTTGAGGCTTTGGGGTAAGTAAAGAAAACCACGCCGGTCTTGCTCTCCTCGAGGAGCTTCTTCAGAGTTGTTTTTTCAGCCTCATTGGTCTCAAACTCGCCACCGAAAGTTTCTATGTCGATTGTATCATCCACCTCAGGGAGTTTTGGCCCAGGGCTTTTTTCGGTATCATTATCGGTAGCAGCTGCCTCTTGTTTGGGCTTAGGGGCTTGTTTGGTCTTCTTCTCTGCGACGGGCAGTGGGGCTGGCGCCTTGCGTTTCCTGAGTTCGACCATGATGTATAGAAAAGGAGAAGATATAAAGACCCGAATCGACGAATATGTATTGAATAGAGTTAATTGGACGTTCTGGAACATCTCAGCTGCATATCTGCCCGGTGCGGCTGCGCCGCTGATTAGATAAGCAGGAACCGGAAAAACCCGGTGGCGGCGAGGCGTGTGGCGCTCCGCGTTGACCGGCCCTGACCCGAAGGGAAAAAAGGATTTTCCCCTCAGACCGGTCGATCGTTAAAATCCACTCTTCTCCATTTTCTTCTATTTGACTTGCTCATATTTGCCTTCCAATTCCTAGACTTAGACTTAAATCACTTTCTGCAACTCCTGCACATCCTATCTCTCACACTCGGCTTGAATCATTCTTACTATATCTACTCGGATTTCTTAACACTACCATTCTATCCGATTCTATCCATCACAGCGCTTGTCAAGGCTGTCCTACACCCAAATACCATATTCCAAGATCACGCGACCCAACGGCATCGTTCAAGTGAACTGCGACTCGGCAATATGAAGGTCTTCTCTTCCGGATGCACGTTCGACTACTCGTGGGACGAAGTATCAACGGCGAACTGGCGCAAGTACTGTCCTTGGAATGATAAGTCGACACACGTCGTTGGCGTAGACACGCTCTCTCGAACCGTCGATCCGGCGACTGGTATTGTGAGTCATTCAACCTCAAAGAACTCTCCAAATATCCCGAACCTTTTTACTGACTTTTGCCTCTTAGTTACGGACCGAACGTCTTATCACGTGCGATCAGTCTGTGCCACAATGGGTTCTCTCGATTCTCGGTGGAACGAATACCTCTCACGTTTACGAAGTCTCTTATGTCGATCCGGTCGCAAAGAAGGTGACCATGTGCTCCACCAATCTGACGTGGTCGAACGTCCTCAGCGTCCGCGAGACCGTTATCTACCGGCAATCTTCGCTTAGCCCGGCTACCACGACCGAATTTAGCCAAGAAGCAAAAATCACCGCTCTCTGCGGTGGATGGCAAAAGATCAAGAACAAGGTTGAGGAGGCAAGCGTTGATCGCTTCCGGGAAAATGCGAAGATTGGCCGCGAAGGATTTGAAACCGTTCTCGAGATGAGCCGCCGCGTCTTCGGCGAACAACGCGAACTTGAAAAGCAACGCCTACAATCATGAACGTCCCATACGTTTGACATACTTCCGCGACCTCTTTCCGACAGCATTTCCCTTGTTTTTTCTCCTCAGCATTCAACATCAAGCGACAGCATATTTTCGGTGTCTATTTTGCATATTCGAGCATGTGGCGCCAAGTGGAGTTTTTCGTCTTAACCTGTCTCTTTTTTCAATTCTCGACTCTTTTCAAGCTGCCCATGAATACCACCTTTTGCCTCACGAAGCCGCATGGCCAAAAAAAAGTTCCATTAAGTTATTTTGCGTGAGTGTTTTTCATATCCTGCTTTTTGTACTGAAGAAGGCGGAACATATGTATTATTAGAAGCTCTCAAATTTAGATCTGAAATTCTATTATCATATAACATTCAACTCGATAAATTCATGTCTCATAAGAAACCCAAACATGTGTCCTGTCAAAACTGACCACCGACACCAGACCCAATTATACAGCAGCAAAACCTTGCTGCTATCCCAATAAACCACCAAGCACCACCCGACTGACCCCGGCAATTTCACTCTTGACACTGTTTCGGCTCGCGTCTTCGAACTCACGCACTGCGCCAGCCACCATAATCTTTCGTAACCGGGCATCTGCTTTGGAGAATATCTCGCCCAGGGCCACTGTACATACAGATGGAGATGCTACTAGAGCACAGAGCCGGCTATAAGTGTCAATCAAGACATCACACAGCGTTGCAAACGTCTCAAAGAAGTCCGGCTCGAATGGCAACGATGGGGTAAGAAGATAAGTGTATTCCTCGCCAGGGTGAAGATCCGAAGACTCTGTGAGTGGAAAGGAGGTGACCGAGGCAGAGGCAGCCGACCCGAGATTCCCTGCTGTGTTCTTCAAGTCTGATGGATCACTGGACTGCATTGGGAGTCCGATCTCGTTTGCCGAGCTGGCGCGTCGGGTCTTGGTACCTCCATGCGCCGCCCGCTTGAACATTTGTGGTATACGGGCCCTTGCAAGACTTGACGAGGAGCTGCCTTCTGGGGGATGCACTTGCTGGAACGCTTCGAATTCCAGCAATAAAGCGTTCAGGGCACGCACATACTCGAACGGCGTGGTGTTAACATCGAGTATTGTGGGCAATGACAAGCCTAGAAGCAAATAATTGATTGCGCGGCGAGACAGTTTCCGGGCTTCAAAGTATGGCAGACGAGCGATGTCAGCCCGGGAGAAATGCACAGTATTAAACCAATAGACTCGTCCTTCATGACTATAGACACCACGGTATGAATTAGCACAGCTCAGGTGTGGCTGAACTGCGATCTACTTACGCCTTTCTCAGGTAGTCGAGAGTCGCTATCCGTTTCGAGGCCATTTCATGGATGTGTTGATAGATTGCGCCTGCACTTTGCGGGCCAAGAGAGCCCCCTCCGCTCATGACTGGAGGTGGGATGCCATATGCCGTTTCAAGTCCAACGCCGGATTTGGTTGTGTCTCGCCGCGTGATGCTCGGGGCGAATGTAGAGGGAATCATCGGTGTTGGAGATCTCGGAGTAAAATAAACGATACGACGCAGATCAGACGTCTATAGCAGGACAAGCTGAGGTGTCAGAGAGGACGAGAGCCCTGGAGAGCACGACACCGAATAGACTGTTCGGGGAGTATGGCAAGACCTGATTTGTCCTGTTCGAAGGTGATTGCGACTCAGGGGACTCGGAGAAACATAAAGTTCCCCGCAATGCAGAAGATTACTGTGACCGTACCCCCTATATTGTATGTAATTTATCGTCGATCCCCTCCCTCCCCACCTCCTGGACAGTCTAGACTTTGGAACAATTTTGAAATTGTTACGGAGTACTATTGTGAAAATGGACTCAACACCCCTCGAGGAACAGGTTCCTCTGCCTGGACAATGGCCTGTTGACCCCCAGGAAGATGTACCAATCTCGGAGGACCGACTTTGGGTCGATGGATGCTTCGACTTCAGCCACCACGGTAGGTTTGCAATTAACACCTGGTAAATTGCTGTGAACTAATTGATGGATCGTTGTACAGGTCATGCCGGTGCTATGCTCCAAGCTCGCCAGCTGGGAAAGGCCCTTTACGTGGGAATACACTCCGATGAAGCTATCCTCGAGAACAAGGGCCCGACAGTGATGTCACTGGAAGAACGGTCGGTTTGGTCTCATGCTGGTACTGTTGTTGGTTCCTGGTCCTAATGTCGTTGTTATTTAGTGTCGCAGCCGTTGACGCGTGTCGATGGGCAACTCAGAGTGTTCCCTATGCCCCCTATGTGACCTACCTACCCTGGGTATCCCACTACGGGTGCAAATACGTCGTACACGGAGACGACATTACTTCCGACAGTGATGGAAATGACTGTTACCGCTTCGTCAAAGCCGCTGGACGCTTCCGTGTCGTCAAACGTACCCCAGGCATCTCGACAACCGATCTTGTTGGCCGCATGCTTTTGTGCACCAGGAACCACTTTGTCAAATCTGTGAAGGGTACACTTGCTGGACTAGAAGGATATGGAAGTCCCGAAGAGCGTCAGGCTTCCGCCAAAGATCTTTTGCAGAGAATCAAGGATTATGCAACGGACGAGAGTGGTCTTCAGCCTGGGCCTCAGGTGTGGACATGGACTGGCTCAGGCACCGCGAAGATGGACCACGTCGTTCAGGAAGCTGGTGTATTCGAGAAATTAGTCGACGGAAAGGGACCCAAACCTGGGCAGAGGGTGGTTTATGTTGACGGAGGGTTCGACCTCTTCTCCTCCGGCCACATTGCGTTCCTGCGCAAAGTCACGGAGCTCGAGGAGTCCGAGGGCCGAAAAAATGGCTGGTACAAGCCAGACCAAGTTGAAAAGAGGCTGAAGGACTACGGAGAGGACTATGCACCGTCCTATATTGTCGCAGGCATCCACGATGACGATGTGATTAACCATTGGAAAGGCTTGAACTACCCAATCATGAACATCTTCGAACGTGGCCTATGTGTTCTTCAATGCCGCGTAAGTCTTCCTTAATTTCCTCTCATCTGTTCGATTTGCTAACCCTCGCCACAGTACATCAATGCTGTCATATTCTCTGCACCATTTACCCCTACTGAACCATATCTGAAGGCCATCCCGTGGGGCACTCCCGATGCTGTCTACCATGGACCCACGACCTTCATCCCGCTAACATACGATCCATACACTGCTCCCAAGAAGATGGGAATCTTCCGGGAAGCCGAGCAGCATGCCTTCCAACACGTGAACGCTGGCGAAATTGTTGGTCGGATCCTGAAGAGCCGTGAAGCTTACGAAGCCAGGCAACGCGCAAAGCTGGACAAAGCCATTGCCGAAGACCTGGTGAAAGCACAAGAGGCAGCCGAAGCAGCTCAAGCAGCTCAGTAGGCTGGCTGTCGATTTAAGAGAAATACTAATCATGTAATGAAGATCAACTACATATGATGTTAAACCCCATCAACTGGGGTTACTTCTTGAACAAGAGTCCATGTTCGTTTGCATGGCGGCTTGTGACATTCGGTCTACTGGAGCAGACAGATTGGAAATTACCTTCCATTTGCCAAATCAATAAAACAACCATCTGACCAGCAGGATATTAGGACCAAAATAAATTAGAGACAAATAATTTTACAAAGACAGCCATCTACCAAATTGATAGGCTGACATCTTCCACTCTGGCCCGGCTGCTATTTATTCATCCGCCGCAACCAGAACACCCTTGGTCTCCAAAAGTTTCGCAAGCTCACCATTTTGGTGCATGGACATTAGGATATCACATCCACCAATGAACTCCTTCTCGACGTATAGCTGGGGAATGGTGGGCCACTCAGAGTATTCCTTGACACCTGTAAACGCAGCACGATTAGCGATCTATAGCCGGCAGGAAGTTCGGGGTAATCCCCGCATACCTGAGCGCAGCTCTGCATCCTCCAGCACGTTGAAAGCAACAAACTTCTTAGGATCAACACCCTGCAGACCCAGGATTTGAATGGTGGCGCGGGAGAAACCACACTGCGGAGTCTCGGGTGTACCCTTCATGAACAGCACGACGGGGGCGGAAGAGACCGCCTTATCGATCGCCGTCCGGGTCTCGTTGGACAGAAGGCGTGCATGGAGGACGGAGGGAATGGCAGGGCCCGAGGGGAATCGGATGGCGGAGCGGACGGGCCGCAAAAAGGTTGGCCGCGAGACCGGGCGGAAAGCCTGCGAGATTCATGTTAGCTGGGGGATGCGGATGGCGGATGTTGAGAATAAAGAACAGTTCATACCGATGCAACTGCTCTGGAAAACATTTTGATAATGATGGTGGTTTACAAGAGAAGAGGTTCGTCAAGTTGCCTCGGGGAAAGGTTTAGTATTATTTAATCAGCGGTTGGTCCGCCGACCCCCACACATCTAAAGCTCTCTAGGGCTCTATGGACCAGTCATTCTCTCTTTCTGCCTTTCTATTTAAAAGCTACTGCAATGGATTCTCGAATATCACCAACGCCTTTTATTGCTCAGCAGTATGCAAATGACAAGAAGATCCATGTGCTACTGGCAGCCGCTACTATCAAGCTGCCTGACATTGCAGAGGCGCTATGTCGTAATAAGAACTTCTCAATCCGTATCCTAGTCACCGAGCCAGCCGAGAAGTTTCTTGCCGGACAAATCTTGGAGCAGCCGGCTTTCGAAACTCTGCTTCAAATAGATGGCGTGGACGCTATCTACCGGGACGAAGATGAATGGTCTCCGTCGTGGACACGCGGAGGACCAGTGCTGCATATTGAGCTGCGCAAATGTCAGTGGTTATGTAGATAATTGATACGTGATCCAACGATCAACTGACATCATCATAGGGGCGCATATTCTACTGGTCGCCCCAATGTCTGCAAATACCATGGCGAAAATGGCCAATGGGATCGCCGACAACTTGCTTCTTTCGGTTATTAGGGCATGGGATACGACTGGAGTAGTGGATATGGGATTCAAGAGCCAGAAACCTAGGATCTTCGCAGCCTTGGATATGGACAGATGTATGTACCGACATCCAGTGACTGAAAAACAGCTTAAAGCCCTACGTGATCAGTGGGGATGGAGTGAATCAAACCCGGAAGGCTGGGTGACTTTGCTGCCTCCCGTGGAGAACAGCCTAGATGTCGGTACCGGAAATATGATGGACTGGAGAGATATTGTCACTGCCATCCAAAACTACGCGGGATCGATGCAGAACTCGTGAAAGGGAACCAAGCCCTGGGTGTCTATATATACATATTGTTACATGCTTATTGCGTTGACTTGGTCATCACGCGCTCCGGCTCCGTCGTATTGTACAAACCAAGGTACTGCGTCGCATACTCGGCGAGCAAGCCCAAGGATATTCCTCCACCGGTCAGCAGACATCCGTTCTTGAACCACCACCAGCAGTTCGGAACACTCTTCAACTGAACCCTCCAAATCATGAGACCAAGCGACAAAACGGCGCTGCCGCAGCTGCCGACGAAGAAAACAGGTCCGCAACCGGCGGCAACTCCTGCAGCCGCGAGGAGCGAGACCTGAGTCACCGCTAGACCACTCAGGACAGCCTTGGTGTTGTGCTCATGGCGGAGAGCAATTGACTTGATCCCAGCCTTGACGTCGTCTTTAATGTCCATGTGCGCATAAATCATATCGTACAAAACCGTCCAAGCCATACAACTGGAATAAAGAGCACCTGCAGCCATCAAGGCATCATGATTGGCAAGCAGGTCTACCCCCAATGCTGGGAATCCCATTATAGCTCCCCATGAAAAGGCAAGACCAAGCACAGCTTGTGGGTAGTTGGTCACGCGCTTAGCAAGAGGGTAGGCCACCACGATCGGCAAGCTAGGAATCCCATACCAAAGGCACTGGGTAGGGAACGAAAGAAGCACGCCCAACCCAGCCACCAACTGTGAGCCTGTAAAGAGGATTGCCTTTTCCGGCGAGAGTGCACCTCTGGCAATAGGTCGGAACTTGGTGCGTGTGACGTGAGGGTCCAGGTTTCGATCCCATAGGTCGTTGATCGCGCATCCTGCACCGCGCATGATCAGCGCACCGGAAAAGAACAGTGCTGTCGTGCCCAAGACATGGAGAGGTGCCACACCAGCCATTGGCGCAGCAAGGAGGGTGGAAAAGAGCGTTGGGAAGAACAGGTAGTATGTGCCCGTGGGCTTGTCCAGCCGCACCAATTCCGCATACGGTATCCATGAACTCGGCAGGGAGGCAATCAAGCCTGTCTTCGGTGGGGTGTAGTGAGTGGCTGGGTTCTTCTCCGCGCTATCCGTCTCGATTGCTTGTGTTGCGGGCGATTGCAACTGGGAGCTGTGTCGGGCTTGGACTCGTGTTGGTTGCAAGGCATTGGATGAGGCACCAGCGAGAGATCGGCTGCCGTTCAATTGAGTTGAAGAAGAGGCATTGCGAGCGAGTGTGGAAAGGCGCCCATTGTACAGACTGAGGTTGACCTTTTGCCTGCATGGGGATAGTCGAGCGCGGAAGAGCCGGGAGCTGGTGGAAAGCATAGCGAGGGTAGGGGATCTAGAAACCAAACATGGGTGAGTCAATAAGGCAATTGGCAATATTCATATACCTCCCAAAAGCCTTGAAGGTCTGGCCATCTAAAGATCTGGAGAAGTCGGAAATTAGATCGGCGTGCAGCAGAAGCGGCTTCCCTCCGCCTAAGCCTATTTGGGGCATCAGATCTATGGAGTTGCGCTGTCACAATATGCTGACTGCTGAGTATGTTGTATATAACGCGTTAAATTTTATAACCTTTAAGCCAAGCAAAGATACTATGCTATGTCAACTTTAAGTTCCATTGGAATATGTAGATAAAATGGTGAAATAACTGTGACACTTCCAACATTGGAATGTTTCACGTGTAAGTCTCTGCCTGAGGCCATCAATCGCGGCATCCCGCGTTCCAACAGAAGTCGGTGATCACCCGAACCGAAGGGAATGAACGACATGACTTTCTTTCACATCCATGTCTGATCTTATACCTCCCGGCTTCCAATCTTAAATTGACATACTATACTCTTCTGTTCTAGCTAGTGTATACCCAACCACTGCCCCTCTGCTCCTTCCTACTCCGCTCTTATCTCGTACCATCATCACGCCGCACAACAGAAACAACACAGACCAGCGCAGTTCAGCCAACAATTTAATGATTGCAAGTCTTGTCCAGCCTCTATATTGGCTGTGACTACCAATATCCCCCCTCAAATCATGAAGCGGCCCCTGTGAGCCTCGCCGGTTACAAACATCAACTAGACGTCGATATCTTGCCCCCTCTGGGGCTTTGCGCTCGCCATGCCGGCACATCGAACCCGCCTGGCTTTCGAGCCCCTGTCGCCTCTTCTCGACATTCGTGAGGTTGTTGAATCTACCCCTAATTTCGAGTTTGCGATGAATATCACCTTTGACTCAATCGATGAATTTCCGCTCGCAGACTTTGAGAAGCTTGTCTTATTCCAAGTAGTCCTGAGCGGAAAACCACTGGTCATCAGAGGATTTGATAAACATCTTGATAAGCAGGTCTTCTCGGAAAAATGGCTCCGCGAAAAATACGCGAAGAAAGGTAAGCTCACGCTCTCGAGTCTTCTCATCCTTCGTTGGTTGATTCTAACTGCAACCTCTCTTAGTCGAGGAGGTTCGAGATCTGGTAAAAAAGAGGACCCAGAACTTCAGTATGGGCCATTACCTTGAAAACCTACCACTTCTCACGCGGCAGATAACGGTCCACAACTACGCAGACAAAGTAGTCCAACGGCTCTACCTCAAGGACATCGACTGCCCTCCTGAGTGGCACGCTTACCTTGAGAAACTGTTACCTCCTTCATTGTTTTACCTCAACGAAGCACCCAAAGCCTTTGAAGGCCCTGCGTCGGGAAAGACGAATCTGGCTGAAATCCCCAGGACCCCCCAAGGCGACCTCATCGCCCCAGCGGGCGATTTGATGAGCAGTCTGCCCCCAAGCATGCGTGCGGAGAACCTGATGTGCTACATTGGCCATGAGGGTACTTACACACCAGCACACCAGGAGATGTGTGCCAGTCTCGGTCACAATATAATGGTCGACGCGTCCGACGGGTCTCCAGAATACGGCAAGCCAACGGAACCGGGTTCTTCAATCTGGCTCATGACAGAGACCAAAGATCGGCGGATTGTTTCCGAATACTGGATGTCTGTTCTAGGGCACGATATTGACATCGAGGATTTCTTTGCTCCTTTGCATGCATGGAAGATTGCACCATTCAAGACCTGGGTGGTGGAACAAAAACCCGGGGATCTTATTCTTGTACCTCCTCTTGCTGCACACCAGGTTTGGAACCGTGGCACTCGGACAATGAAAGTTGCCTGGAATCGCACTATCGTTGACACCCTCGAGCTGGCTCTGCGTGAAGCTTTGCCGCATGCGCGAATGGTCTGCCGCGATGAGCAATATAAGAATAAAGCCATTGTTTACTTCACTCTTGAACGATATTCCAAATTGTTGCGGCAGGCAAGAATGATCGACCACCCGGTGGTGATTCAACTGTGGGACGATTTTAAGCGGCTATTCAGCATGTACAAGAATATTTTGTTGTCTGAATCATTCTCACAAAAAAACCCAGAGAAGAACGTCGAGTACCACGAGTTTCAAAGCAATGTCACCTGCTCATTCTGCCGGTGCAACATATTTAACAGGTTTCTTACCTGTCCTGGCTGTGCTTACGCTCTCGGCGGCGAAGAAGATCCTTATGATGTCTGCATGGATTGCTACGTTATGGGTAGAAGCTGTGGCTGCGTTTCGAACCTTAAGTGGATGGAGCAATTTACATGGAAACACTTAACCGAGCGTTATGAAACATGGCGACGGTTGATAATTTCCTCTGATGAGAACAACAAGGATTTCAAGGTTCAGTTTCCCACTTTCCTTGTCGCCCGAGGTCAGGCAGGCAAAAAGTCTGTGGCGGAGATCTGCCAGGAGCAACTGGTGCGCCGCCCTTGGAATGACCCTAAAAAGCCCAAAGCCGTGGCGGAAATCACAAAAGACGCTGATAGTGAAGACGAAAATCGATCTAAAAAGCGCCGCAAATTGCGGCAGTCTCTCCTGGCAAAATCAAATGACGTCGGCCGCTGTCACGTTTGTCTTCATTTTGAAGTTAGCTGGAAACTCGCTCCATGCTCAAACTGTGACCAGCGTTACTGTTACGGCAGTTTGTTCCGCGCGTTTGAAATCTCCCCCCAGGAGGCGATGGAAAAACATCACTGGCTCTGTCCAAAATGTCGTAAGGCATGCAGTTGCGCTGCTTGCCAGCGGGACCCTTCGATGAAACCATATGAGCCTAACTGTACCATTCTGGGCCATGACACTAGTAAGGTTGCCGATCCCCGCAGCATCGAGACCTTGGTGGATTTCCGGAAATCGAATCTTTGGTGGTTGAAGAAATTTGGTGATGATGTCCATGGACGCATCCAAAAACGCCAGAAGGAAGCCGAGGAAGCCGAACTGGAACGACATAAGACCCTCGAGGACCAGGGCTTCAGCTTCGAGTCCAGCCCATTCGACCAGCCGGTACCGAATGGGAACGGAAACGATGAGAACGGGAACGATGAGAACGGGAACGATGAGAATCTACTGGTCCTTTATGAGGACTACGGGGGAATCCCCGTTGACCCATCGTTGGTAATCCAGGACTCTGTTGAGACCGCAAGCACTTGAAACGGCCATGAACGTTGCTGTATTTGCCGGATTTGAGCATACAACAGAGATTACATGCGCAAGATGATACAGAAGGATTAAAAGTGGGATATGAACACTGAATATTTGCAAAATGGTGTTTGATTAAGGAAATCGGATGTATTATTTGTGATTCCCCGAAGGGTTTATCTCTTCTGCGACAACATGGTTTAACAACAATCTGGCTATACTAATAGTGAACATATATGTATTCAAGTTGGATTGAATTCCTGGCTAGGCACCTTTATACTCGTACTGTAGATCCTTGAGGGATGCAAGGTCAACAGAGAGCATGACCTTTTGAGCGAGTAGAATCACTACGAGCATGGCTGTACAAGGTCAGAGTCGATATCCCAGCCAAGAAAGAGAAGACTTACTTCCAGGAATCAAGTACAGTACTGGTCGGATCGCATAAGACGACCCTGTAGAAAGAGAGACCAGGGCCAGCAACAAGCAAACCGCACTATTGCCAGGTACAAGAGTCGCATGGATCCGAGCAATGCGTTCAGTGTGGAATGTCATAGGTTTCTTGCCTTTGCGATCAGGCTGGAGAGGAGAGCGTTTCATGATATACGCCGTTGTCAACAACGAGACTAGACCGAAGAGCGAGAACAATCGTTCAGCCTGACTGGAAGCTGACAGCACCGAAGGCACAAACACTGTCGCAGCCAGCAGTGGAAGTGCAGTGAAGATCACCTGGAAACATATTCAGCGTGGATTCTCGAATATAGAAGAAAGAAAGATATGTACACTGTACTGGGCATTCCGAGCATCGTTCTGGCTCTGCAGCTGCTCGATGACGCGTTCCTGTTCCTCTTCATCCAACTCCTCTCGCTCGCCCTCTGATTCCTCGGGGTACCGAAACGCCTTGCGCAATCTCACCGCAGCCATTTCCCTAAATCTCAAAGCAGCGTTGTAATCTCATCCGTTGGCGGTGCAGTGACGTCGAAACCGTCCGATCTGTTTGTCTTGTTTGAACACTATTTTCTTCCGCAACCTCTCCACCCCCCAACCCCAACCAGCCCGACAAGACAAACCAAAACCAAACAAAACCCCCAAAACACCACAATGTTCTTCTCCCGAGCATTCACGCGGCGCGCCGCGCTCGCCCGCCAACCCGCCCGCCCCAAGCCAGCCAGCCGCCGCACAATGATCGCCGCGCCAGGCCCGAACGCCGGCCCACTGCTAGAACGCCGTGCAGACCGCGAGCTACCGAACCCCAAGCCTGGCCGGAAGTGGCTGTACACACTCCCGATCTTCATTCTCACGACTGGAGCGGGCATGCTGGGTATCTTCAATTACCAGAAGTCGTCGTCGAGCATCGTGAACAGCACGCTGTATGCGCTGCGGACGTCGCCGCGGGCTCGTGAGATCCTCGGCGATGAGATCTACTTTGCGCAGCAGATTCCGTGGATTAGTGGCGAGATGAATCAATTGCATGGGCGCATTAATATCTCGTTTTGGGTTAAGGGGACTAAGTCCCAGGGCAAGATGAGGTTCCGAAGCATTCGGCCGGATCGTATGAGCTATGTGAGTTTTTGGTTTATTTTTTTATGGTTGTGATAAGTGCTGATTTGTTTTGTTTTCTCTTCTAGTTCCGTACCGAGGAATGGAGTCTGGAGACTGAGGATGGAGAGGTGGTTCAATTGCTTGACAGTGATAGCGATCCCTTCCGGAAGAACTGAATATCGGGTGAATATCGGGGAGAGAGTGTACAGATAGAGCAGTGCATTGGCTCGGGCGTTTAGGGTCATTCTTTATGGGACCATTTGTTGCGTTATCAACTTGGCGAAGCCATTGGTTTTTTCTCAATGGCTAAGAGAAAAAAGGAAGGATATCATTTTTGTATCATATACAAACGCCGCTCAAGTCAAACAATATCGCGCGTATGGTGTAATAGTACATGGTCAGAACTAAGAAAAATCTCCAATTAAGCAGTAGCAGGTTCCGTGGCAGGTTCAGCCGACTTTGCCTGTGGCACTTCTGGCCATGGCTTCTTGACGGCATCCTGGATTCTCACAACACAGCCCTTAGGACCACTGACGGCGCCTGAAGGAAATAAGTTAGCAATATTGACTTCGAAAGAGCATCTCCAATGACATACCGCTGACAACCACGATACCATTCTCAGAATCCACCTTGAGAATCTTCAAGTTCTGCACAGTATTCTGATTATTTCCCATGTTTCCAGCCATCTTCTTCCCGGGGTAAACACGGGAACCACCACCCTGACCAGGACCCGAAGAACCCATCGAACGATGCGTCAAACTAACACCGTGACTGCGATCCTGACCATGGAACCCATGTCTCTTCATGACACCTGCAAAGCCCTTACCCTTGGTATTAGAACGAGCATCCACAAACTGGCCCTCCTGGAACCAACCAGCCTCAATACTCTGCCCAACAGGGAGAAGGCCTGCCTCGTCCTTGACGCGGAACTCAAAGATATGGCGCTTCGGCGAGAGCCCATTAACCGAGAAATGACCCAGCATAGCCTTGGTCACGTTATTCGGGTGCTTCCAGCCGGCACCGACCTGCACCGCATAGTACCCGTGTCGCTCGCGGGTCTTGTGGGACAGCACCTCCACACGATCCAGCTGCAGGACAGTGCAGGGGATGCGCTTTCCAGACTCCGGATCGTAGATGGCCGTCATGCCCTTCTTGATACCGATAGCGCCGGTGCGGAGGGGCAGGGAATAGGCTTTGCGGAGGAGAGCCGCTGTCGACGTCGACTCGAGGACTGGTAGTCCGGGCCCGATGTTGAACCGACTGGGCTTGGGCGGGTTGAGAGATCGGATTCCGAATGACCGCATGGGGATCCGGGGCGTGATCAATGAGCCCGTCCATACGGGCGAGAGCTGAAGTAGCCCTCCTAAGCGCGGCGACATGGTGGGTTTGATATTGGGAGGGGTTTGAGTATTGAGGTGCTCGTCGTGGCTGAGAAACTCGGGAAGTTTTTGGTGTTGGGCTTAGTCAGCGATATGCACGCCGCCCCGAAGTATACAAATCCAAGCTGGCAATCTCGCCACGCGTTAGGACATAGTTAGCTAAGATCAAGGTCTTTTAACAAATAGAAAAAAGTCGATAGAAATCCTAACACCCATCTACAATATCCCATCCTATCTACAACCACCAACCCGCCTTAATCCCTAACTCCGGCATACAGAGCCGCAAGCCCGATCGGACCGGAAGCCGAAAACGCCGAGAAACACAAAAAAACCCTCCCATCCAGCATTCCATGACCGCTCCATTCTCAACCCCAATTCACTCCCGGAATCACACAAACACCCTCACCAAAACCAACGGGGCCACCAAAACCCATCCGACCATGTCCCTCCGCCCAACCCTCCGCCCAACCCTCCTCGCAAAATGGATCTCGCGCCCTAGCGAGATGCTCAAATCATCCCCAAGCTTAGCTTCACACCTCCACCTCCACCCCAACCCCTCAATTCGTCCATCCCTCGCACGCCGGAGCACGATATTCCCGCACGCGCACGGAGCACAAGTAACAGCGCGCTTCTCGACGCGCACCCGCCCGACACCGAGCTCATTCCAGCCCAAGCCCAAGCAGCGCCGATTCAACTCCGGGTCTGCTGGTGATGCCAAGAACTCTAGCTCTGGATCTGGACCTGGATCTGACTCTGGACCTGGAAATGGAACTGGGTCCAGAGGCGGCGGCAAAACTAAACCCAAACCGTCCCTATCCCAGCGTCTGAAGTCTCTCTCGCGCGAGTACGGATGGGCTGCGCTGGGCGTGTATCTTGGCCTGTCGGCGCTGGATTTCCCATTTTGTTTCGCGGCTGTGCGGTTGCTTGGTGTTGATCGTATTGGGTACTATGAGCATGTTGTTGTTGGGTATGTGAAGGATAAGGTTAAGAGTGTGTTTCCGAAGACGAAGGGTTCGGAGGAGGATGATGGGCAGGGACAGCTTGCTCAGGCTGAGGAGCGGAATCAGGAGGAAGCTAGTAAGTTTTGTTCTTCTGTTTTGGTTGAGAGCTTTGAGGTTTGGGTTGATGTTCTGACTGATTGGTTTGTGTTCACGCAGGTATCTGGACGCAGTTGGTTTTCGCTTATGCGATTCACAAGAGCTTTATCTTCATTCGCGTGCCTTTGACGGCGGCTGTCACGCCGAAGGTTGTCAAGACGCTGCGGAGATGGGGGTGGGATATTGGGAAGAGAAAGCCTAAGAGTACGTGAAGTGAAGTGAAGGGGATGTGATTGATTATACAGTAAGTAAGTAGCATAGCGGGAGATAATAGGGCCTGGGATTCGGTCATTGTACATTATTAGCCATTCAGCTCTCTAATACGGCAGTCTTTCTTTGCCTTCAAAACTCTCAAATGCTCTTACTCTTGCTTTCTAGACGATCTAACTACATGTAATCGACAAAGCCAAACCCAGATAAAAAAAAGCCAGCTCTATATCCAGCGCCCAAGATGATTAGGAAATGAACAAGCCTAGAACGCAATAAAGAGAACGTCGCACGCGCGGGACCTTCTCTGCTGTGGAATAACTAGCCAAGAGCAAGATAGAAAAAAAAAAAGCAATTCTGGCGGCTACTAAAGCTCGTAATCTTCGTTGAGAAATTAAATTTCGACGTATCGTATGTAAAAGGTACGTAGAGGGAAATCGGATCACATATCGATCATATCGTTAAATCTCAAAATGCCGTTGCCTCTCATCACACCGTTGACACCGTCGGGCATACGGTATGCCCATTCGGCAACGCCCATAGTATCGGGAGCGGGTAGTTCCTCGAATCGATTCGAAGTGACCTCGTCAGAGGTATCAGCCACAAGCACAAGGCCGAGCTCCTTGATGGTCTCGACGAGCGCGGGGACGACATTCTAATTGGTCGGTCAGTAGAGAAGAGAGAGGCGGAAATAGGACAAACATACCAAAAGGCTTGATCTGCAGATCAGGCCCATGAAGTTGTTGCTCTGGGCAATACGAGCAGACTCCTTAATCGACATCGAGGCTCGTCCACTGCTGTTGACAAGGGGCATCGAGTTGACGTTCCCAGCCAGGTCCCGGATTTGACCGAGATCGTTGCAGAGAAGGACGGGATCTAGTCACAGAGTTAGTATCACACAAATTGGACTGTATTAGGAGACTCACAGTTGGGTTGTTTCCAGTTAAGAGCACTGCAAATGTTCGGGTTGTATGAGGTGAATACCACGGAACGCATGAACTCAGGATTCTTTTCACGGGCCACACGGGCGTGGTCGAAGACATCAGTCAGGATAGCATCGGCAAAGCTGTTGACGTCCGCCAAAGAAGTCAGGTCGAGCTTCTTCTCCTCCGCGGCGGATGGGTAAATGAGGGAGATGTTAACATTCAAGTCAATAGGGATGTAGCGCAAGACATCGCGTAACGATAAGAACGACGTCGCCAAGAGTCGATGGGTCTGCGCTATGTCAACCGTCGCTGATTCTTTCAAGAACTCGAGGATCTCGCTAGGGTTGAAACCGCGCTCTCCGCCAATGGTCTGGAACTGGGCAAACGTCAAATGAGAGATTGGAATGTCGATTCCATGGTGGTTGATTGTAAATTGCGGGTAAAGGACTGCCACGTGGTCCCGGGTCAGTTGTACGAAGAGCTGGACGTAATCTCCCGACAAACTAGAACCAGTCACCAGTCCGTTGTGGTCTGAGTCAAGAGCACTGGTGGCCTTCCAGTATGTAGCAAAGTGGGTGATCTCCAGGGGATCGCCGGGGTATGGCTTGATCACTTGGAACTTGAAGCGCAGCTGGCCGATTGTACGCAGCCGGGGGTCGAATAGAGGCAGACAGCATGAGCCAGTGCTGGACGACTCGGCGCGGAAGATGTCTGGCAGGGCGACACTCTTTGCAATCACCTTTGAACCGAAGGTAGGGAAGATCTCGAAGTCCACGGCAAAGGTGTCTAGGTTATCCACGTGGAACGATATTGTGCGTGTCTCTTCCTGGATGGGTAGCATGATGGTACGAGGGATGAGATCTGACAGCTTGGAAGAGATGGTCATACGAGCGGCAGGATGACGGCCCGCCTGATCAAAGATGACAGACCCGACGTTTCCTTGATCGAACAAAAGTTGCACAAATACTTTCTTGTCGAGGAAGTTGTGACCATAGCGGCGGAGAGGGATAATGGGGGAGGCAATTCAAGGTCCGGGATACCATCTGTCATGTCCAATTCAGAGACGCTCGCAGTCACAGACAGCGGGTCGCCCAGACCGGGTTCATGCATCCGCACGCCATTGAGAATATCAAGAGGTCCCAGCGCGGGTTTTTTCTTGGAGGGCTGGGCCCAGAGAAGGAGCATGCACTCTAGATGTCCTTCCCAGGCAGCATAGTACATAGACGAGAGGCCCTTTTCATCTACAACCTGGGCATCAACCCCGCACTCGAGGAGGGTGCGTAGGCAGGGGACGCAGCCTTCGCTAGCTGCGTGGAACAGCGGAGTCCACTGATAAAGCTTGTCTTTCTGGTCGAGATCAGCACCGTGCTCCTTTAGCAGTAGTAGTAGGTCTGGCGATTGTGAGGCACGTGCAACCATATGCTGCGGGTAGAGACCCTCTGCATCCGGCAGCAACTGCGCATTTCGCTCAAGAAGCATCTTCGCGATAGGCAGAGAGCCGTGTTGGCAGGCGAGATTCAAAGGAATATGATCCGGACCCTTCAAAGGACGATTATCCATTCCGGTCAGGAGAGGCGACTCGGGCTCCGGGTCGACGCGGGCATTGCTAAGCAGAACCTGCTCGGCGCATTCCAGCTGGCCCTTTACAATGCTGTGGATTAGAGGGGTGAAGTTGTCATGGTCCATGATGTCGACGGTTTGGGGACCGGCTGCGAGAAGATGTCGCACCATATCCACGCGGCCGTGCATGCATGCGTAGTGGAGAGGGATTCGACCATAGACATCGGCGCGAGCGAAATCAACGCCTGCCCGGAGACCGGCGTGGAAGACAAATAATCGGCCCGAGATGGCGGCTTCGTGAAGGCAGTTTCGTTCGTTGATGTCGTCCTCGGCGTGTATGTCAACCAGTTGACTCTCCAGTAGCAGAGCGAGCACATCATCCGAGAACCCGTTGATGGCGGTCAGGAATGTACGGGTGGCGCGCTCACGGGCGTCCGGCAACTGCTGCAACCTGGCCAGCCATTCACGTAGGTTTTGCAGATTCCCGGCGGAGGCAGACTGCAAGACCTGGTTGTCCATTTCATCCTCTTCCGACCCCAAGGGTGCGGCGCGGTCCAATGGACGTGATGCGTCATATTGAATGTTCTCACCCTCGGCCCAAGCCTCCAATTCCAGTCGCGCGGTAGTAGCTCTGTCAGCGAGGTCTCGAAGAACTTCACGATTGAAGCATGGTTGCACTTCAACAGCCCGATGCAGATACAGCTCCTTCATACGAGACTTGGAGGTTTTGTCCCACTTCTTGAGGATTTTAGACATGGCCGTCTCGTTGATCTCAACGAACTGCTGCAATTTATTCAGGTCGCCATCGAATTGCTGGAAGCCTTCAAACATAGCCGCGAAATTCGACGGAGCTTTAGAATTCGAGATCGCCCGGGATTGAGTGACCCGCTTCTTGTCGACCAACGTCCGTAGGCGCAGAGAAAACTAAAAGGGATCGGATGAGCCTCCGGGTTGGGGTGATGATTGTGACTGTGCACTGGATAAATAATAAATGGCCATACCTCTGATTCTTTCTGGAGGTAGAAAGTGTTGACCTTCTCAATCTCTCGTTCCTACATCATATCATAGTAAGTACATACCATCCCATAGAGGGAAGTATTTTAAACCTACCAAACGGAAGAAGAAAACCTCCTTATTCGCGCGCAACGCGCCTTGGGGGTCGGCATTAGCTCTAGCAATTTCCTCAGCTGTTCTCTGTGCCGGGATAGTCGGGGTAGCACTGAGTTGCTTGATCAGCTGTACAGGAATTAGCCATGATCATATTCATATCCCCTCGCAACCGACAGGACGTTCAACCAACCTTCTTCAGCGCCTTGTAGTTAACAAAGCTGGCGGCATATTCAGGAAGATCTAGCTGCCTGCGCTGGATCTGTTTGCCGAACTTCCTATGCAATCAAGACGTATCAGCAGTAGCTCGAGGAATGTCTCAACCGGTGACAGGAACTGCTAGGCATACGTACATGTTGTGTGCACACTCTCGGAGAGAGCTTTAGCTCTCCCGAGCTCTGGAGACCGAGATCGCAACCGTAGCGCAAGCTCAGCGAAACGGAGCCGAGAGCTGTAAGAATCGGAGCTGGTTGACTGTGCGAGGTAGAGTAGAATGCAAAGGAAAGGAAACAATTGGGATTGGGAATGGGATTGGGGGAGGGAAAAAAAAGTAAGAAAGGGTGGGATGACAAGGACACGAACCAAAGCTGTTCGGCTTCGGAGGCAAGAGGGGCAGGGCAGTTAATGGGTTATCACAGTGGGGGAGGAAATAATAGTGGGACAGGTAAGAGAGTGACACAAGTCGATAAAATGTGTGACGTTGCGTTGCGATGGGTTTTCGTTTTCGCCCATATATGATCAAGGAACGGGTATTAGATGCTAAGGATGGAGGGAGCGCAGAGGTCTAAGGTAGAAGCGGTGATAGAGATAGAGGGCGATAGAGAGATAGCGGGGGCAGACCGACGGACAAGTACAGGGCCCAGGGAGGAGAACGTGTTAGGAGATTCTCTATAGTTCGAGTCTCGCGAGAGAAGGGAAAAGCTGTGAGGTGCAATTAAGCCGGGGAGTGGAGAGCTGTGTGAATCATCCAGCGCCAATCACCGCGAACAGCGGAGGCACGTTGTGAACCTACTGGTGACCACTGCAACGGAAAGGAACCGAGTACGTTTATTATATGCATAATTTTAGGTAATAACTACTCTAATTAGCCATAATTAGACTCGATTTGACTCGGTTGGACTGTTTAGGGTGTATTTAGTAAAAGTTAGCTGATTATTCGCTGTTCTTTTACGATTCTGCCGGCACTCTCCGAGTAACTATACCAGAACTCATTGTAAACCGTTCATTTCAGACAAGGGAACTGGGACTAAATCCAGGATACCCAAGGTATCATTGCAAATCTCGAGTATGTCCAGGTGCATGGAAAACTCCACACGCAGCAGGAAATGTACAAGATGCAGCTCCACAATAAAAAAACAAATCAACACAGACATAAAACCAGGTGTTAACAGAAAAAGACGAAAAACAAGCTATGCAGCTGAGACCAGATGCGCGGGATATATCAAACAAATGACCAAACCAAATCAAAGCCCGACAGGCCGATTAAGGGGGGCAGAAAGAGGGAAAAAGAAAATAAAAGTGTAGAGGGACAATAGTGACATGAAGTGAAGGTCCATCGCGCCGGGAATTGGAACATGAGAGACCCGATAAAACGAATGAAGTCGGCGGTGGGTGAGAGAGAAAGAGCGTGTGGTATTGTGCAAGGTTAAAAAAAAAAAATTTCAAAACAAGCACACAAAAAATGGAATGCCAAGTGGAATGCCGAGCTTTTTTGGAGATCAAAGAGTATAGGAAATCCGAATCAGTCGAGCCATCAGAAGTTCTGCGCGATACCGGCATTGCCCTGTCGTGGATAGACGCCCGGGTTTTCAATGCGGGTATTGCGACGTGCTTGGACGTCACGGATCACAGGCTGGTAGTCGTCCCCGCCGTATGCACCGTGCGTGTTGATGTCGCCGTAGTACGGGTTCTCACCGTAGTAGCCAGCTGAGGGGTGGACAGCGGACATGTGACTTTCTTCCGATGCGTCGGATCGGTTGGCTGCGGAGTACGCGGAAGATGCGTTGGAGGGGCCGCGGTGGATATCGCCGTTATTCCGGTTGTTGGCAGCCACTGGGGCGGCGCCTAGCACACCGAGAGGTTCGACGATCTCTCCGGAGTCGGGCCGGGTTCCATCGGAATATTGCACAGTGCCATCGCTAGGTGTTGCGCCGTGGTGATAACCCGGGCTGCTGCCTTCCGACATGGCCAGGCCACCCATTCCGCTGGAGAGGTTGGTGGACGCCTTGCGCCCGGCAGAAGTAGTTCCCCAGCCGCGGTAGCCGGAGGATTCGTTGTCCTTGGGCACCACAGTGCCTGCCATACCAGGGAGGGTTGGGTCGTTGTTTGGGTTGTTGGGGTTGAATCCGTACTCCTCTACTTCCTTGCGGCGCTCCTCTTCGGCCGCCTTGTTCGCCTTACGCTTACGCCAGAAGAAGAGCAGGGCCAGGATGATCAATGCCACCGAGACAACCGGGACCACGACTGCGACAGCGATTGTGCCGCTGGGAGAAAGACCACCGGAGCCTGCTGCTGTGGTGGAGGTAGAGAGCGCGGCCGAGTCGGTTGCGCTGGAAGAGGTGATAGACGTGGTATCGGCGGTGGGCGCTAATTGGGTGGACGTGATAATAACTACGGTAGTTCCCTGTGTAGATGAGAACGTTGTCGTCTCGGGAGCTATGGAGGTGGTCGGGGCGGTTGTAGTAGAAGAAGTGGAAGAAGTAGTCGAAGTGGACGAAGTAGTCACAGGCTGGGTGGTCGACGTGGTGGGCTCCGGGGTCGACGTGGTAGGCTCGGGAGTCGACGTAGTCGGCTCAGGCGTGGACGTGCTACTAGTCGTACTACTCGTAGTACTGCTCGTAGTACTAGTGGTAGTGGGTGCGGTTGAAGTGGTGGGAGCAGCCGTGGACGAGGTTGTCGTTTCGACAGCCGAAGTCGTCGGATCGGCTGAAGAGGTCGTGGGTTGAGCGGCAGATGTCTCACTGGTTGGCTCAGCAGCCGCCGAAGTCTGTACAGCGGTGTCCGCGGCGGTAGAACCGATGGCTGTAGCGGCAGCGGCAGCGCCCTTGGATAGTGAAGCCGCCATCTCAATAGCAATACTGGTCAATGATAATCAACGGTGAGATTGAGCTGGCGTTGTGGATCGAAGCGATCCTGAGCCGGGAGACCGTTCGGCGAGTTTTGAGAGATTGTGGACACTTCCGGGTGCGGAAAGAATTTCGGACTGAATGTGACTGAGGGATCACGAATTGAATCCGAGTTAATAGACTGGTTTAATGAGAGACTGCGATTTGAACGCGTAAGGAGAGACTTGAGGCTATGGCCGGAGTCTTCAGGGGAAAACCGGCGATATCTCACGAACAGAAGGGAATAGAAAAAAAGAAGAGAAAGGAAAATGAAGATGAAGGATGGAAAAGAGAGAAGAACGAATACTCACAGTCTCTCGAGGCCGAATCTAGCAGCCATGGGAGGAGAAAAGTGGTGTGGGAGAGTGAGATTGAAGTGGGAAGTGGAGATTTGTTAGATTTCTTACGATTGCGGCGTATCCGCATTCCTAGTTGTATTAATAGATACTTGTGCTCTGCTGAATCGAAGTAGAAACAGCATGATCGTTAAATCTGGTTATGCTACGCTCGAGTTGCAGTTACATCCCAAACATGATGCTGTTTCTGGCAATCCCTTGATGCGGCCATGTGAGCCCCTGACCATATGGAGTCTCTGATGCTGTATAATAATCCTCCGTGGTACTGTGTGTACTCTGTGAGACTCTATTATACCTCTAACACCTTTAATGCCTCTAATATTCATAACAGAAATCCCAGAATAATAACTATTTGCCAATATTTACTACCAGCCGTGGACGTATTGATTCTTCGGTACCGAAACCTCCAACCGAGATGAGCGTACCCGTAGGTATAAGCCCTGAAGCAAGGACCGAATCCCAAGGTTATGGGGACGGAAGAATCTTCCACTGAGGATGTCGTGTGTGGTGTTATAAAAGAGTCATGATGCACAATGTACTCAGTTGCCACTGACTCTGATTATCTCCACTTCTTCAACGGTTGTGTTGAACAATACTATAGTTACATGTAACTATGTTGTACACATCTTATGTCTACTAGGACGAGAAGGGAAAAAGAAAAAAGACGATCGGCGTGGATAATCTTGTTTTCTGTGGCTAGCCCGTTAAATACGATTCTATTAAAGCCCCGTAAATAAAATGCTGTGATCTCTCTCATCTAGCCCCTGACTTGGTGGATTAGCGCTCGGCCCGATTTCTGCCAACTCGCGCAACTTGCCGTTGTACGTAGCCGGACACATAATTGTGGACATAGTGCCCTCGGACGAATCGAAGCAGATTCGTTATGTTGTATGTCGTATGTTATACTCCAGATCTGAGCACATTAATGTTCTAGAACTATACATATATATACACCCCAGACCGAAGAAAGAAATTTCAAATTGATCAGAATCCAACCATCGTCTATTTACGCCATTGATAGTAGATGTCCAGACAAAAAAGGAGAATAAGAGTAATGAATATAAAAAGGGGCGCTCCATCACCCCCCAAAAGCTCAAGCACCGGGGGACCCAGATGAACAAAAAAATCAAATCAAATCATCACGTGCTCTTATACCAAGACAACAAAGTCATCACAGTGGAAAGCGGTACGGCCGCTTCCTCATGCGTTGTTCATGTCCCACTTCGGACGCAGACTGGCCATCATGTCATCCTTGGTGCCGACTGCTTCCGCAGGCAGACGACTGACACGGTACGTGCCCGCGCGGATATTTTGCTGGAGGGTAGCAGAGACTGCAGACCGAGCACTGCGGATACTACCGGCATCGCTGCCGGTACCACTCTCGTTCTTGAAGCGAGGCGGGGGCACAAAGTCCAGATTGGTGAACGTACCGGACTTGCGCAGGGCGTGCGGGCTGGGCATCACGATGAGCTCGTCGAACGCAGAGGCCAGTGGGGTGTGCGCACGCGCGCCGGGCTGGTACGGGCGTAAGCCACCGCTAGGGGTCTCAGGACGACCCGCGCGGCGTTCTTTGATTCCATTGGCCGGCGCGAATTCCATGGCAGTCAAGAGGGAGTCGTCCGTCAACATGTGAGGAGTAGGAAGGATGTGTAGCGGTGAGGGAGGAGGGATCGCTTTCTTGGGACCGCGTGGAGGGGGCATACGGCCAGAGGCAGACGAGAAGGCGCGTGGGCTGGGCATGCCATTTTGGCCCGCAGAGTTGGTGGCCTGGTGCCGAGCGGCGGCTCCTTGGAAGCGGGGAGGTGCTCGAGGCGGTGGTGTCATCGCGCGACGGGTGATCGGCTCAGCGAATGGAGCGGCATGAGCGGCATCGTAATAGTCGCCAGTGGTTGGGTCGTATATGAAACCAGCCCCATGATTACCATCCTCGTAGAACTCTGGCCCAAAGTCCTCAGAGTATGTGGCCTCCGGACCCTTGCTCTCATCGAAGTACTCCTTGTAGAACGAACGAATCCGATTGGCACGCTGTTCTGGGTTGTCGGAGGGGTCCTCTGGGGGCAACGGGCGCAATCCGAGAGTCATCCGGCGGGTATCGCGGTGTTTATCATATGGCGTATCCAAATTAGGAGGGTCCTCTGGAAGTTCTGGATGTTGGTTATCGTGGCTTGGGGCACTATGCGTGACATCTTCTGCGCCATGAATGTTGACCGCAGGGACATTGTATTGCGACTTGTCATCACCATAGTCACTAACATCACTGGCCGGCAGGGAAATACGAGGAAGCTGTGGTGCAAGACCCTGATCATGGGTCAATGCTCGTGGTTGCGAAGACTCGGACAGCGGGAAGTCGGGGCGATCTTCATGCGGAGTGCTATATGACTTGCCGTATGTATCGCCCAGTCCGAAGTCTAGACCCGAGGAGGCATCCAGATGGGGGAGGGGATCTGGCGTGGGAATCCGGCTGGCATTGGGACTTCCCTTGGCCATGCCGGGTTGCTGTGCAGCAGGCGGACGTGTCACTCCGGGGACTTGCCCCAGGCGGTCATTGCGCGGGTTCGGGGAACTGGGGGGATACAGCGGCGGGGATGAACGAGACATCCTCTGTGCATTTTGGAGAAGACCTGAATTGCCGTCATCAGAACCCTCGAAGCGGGAGTTTCTGGGGTACGACCGAATGGAAGCAGTAGCCGGACGGTACTTGTCGTCGTCTATTGACAAGGAGCGTAGCGAATCCGGGGAACCTTCCAGGCCCGGAGGCAACAGATATGGACCGACATCAAGAGACAATCCTTTGGTATGAGTGGGTTCTGACATCTGGGGCATTCCTTTCCTGCTGGTGGCAGGCCCCACTGTATCCATTCCAAAATCGAGAGATTTATGTTTATCCATTGCATCTTCCCGCAGAAGTTTCTTGACATGTCTCCGGTGCAGCACAATGAGGATAATAATAGCACACAAAATAGGGATACCAGCACCGAGCACAACCGGCAAGACCGTCGTGGTCAGGTCGCTGGTGGGCTTTACTCCTGAGGTCGGCTCAGCTGATTCGGATCTAGCCACGATGGATGAAAGCTTGGTAGGTATAGAGGAGGTAGTGGGGACCAGGAATGGCAATCGATGTGAAGGGATGACATCTCGACGAACGTGATTCTGCATCGCCAGGCGGGCGTGGCCGGCATGAGACATGGTTGGTGTAGTCTGGTCTATAGGAATAGACCGGACTTGGGAACGTGAAGACCGGTCAACACGTTTAAAATGGCGATAGCCGGTCGAGATTAATGCTCGTCATTTAAATTGGGGCCACACAATTGCAAAATCACGGAATAGCTGGTAAAAAAGAGTGTCACGAGCAATATAAAGTCAATGTAAAAAGAGTGTGTAGGACGGGGGGTCCTCGAAAAGAGCGGCGGCCAGCAGCCAAAAGAGAATGAATGTCGGGATAAAGAGAGAAAGAGAAGAGGAGAAGGAGAGAAGAGTTGAGTTCTAGAATAGCGGACTAGCGGCCAATATTATACAGGAGACTTGTTGTATTGTACAGGTACTTCATCTCCGCATCTCGCCCCTGAGTCTTAATTTAGAACACCCTGTTTTTTGGCCATTGTTTTTGTCTCGGGTTGGATCTGTGTTTATTCTGATCTGTTCATCATTCGCCTTTTTCATCTATTTGTTGATACTCCCCAATGCGAGGCCGACTGCACCAAGCAAGGTGAGGGTAAGACACGCCTTGGGGGGACCAGGCGAGTAGCGCAGCTCAAGATAGAGGAACCCGCTATCTCGTCAGCCAATCAGCGACGGGCTGCCCCTGAACCGGAAAGTGGCCTGGTGGGTAACGTACGAGTGGCTGTATTTGGGTTTTATTACCGCCGTCCAGGCGTATTGATGTGTATCGCTCATGTAAGGCAGGGGTTTTCTCTTTTCCACCTTTTCTTTTTCTTCTTTTCTTTCTATACTCCGTATGTTGTACTCCCTATGAGGCTATGCCAAGGACATCAACATTGCTAATGCTTAATGTGTATATACTCCATACATCCAAGACCTCAATTGATCACCAATAGATCAATATAAGCCGAATCTGATCTCCTCAACATGGAACACCGGTGTGGCCCCTTCATTTCCTAGTGTCCCGGATAATACTCGGATTAACTATACTACTACGTCTTACTCTAATGGTGTTTATCTTGTCTGATGCGCAGGGCTTGTACAGCCACAAAACGCCTCTATTGAACTCATCAGATAGAGCTAAATAACTTCGGAGCTAGTCGGATACTTAATTTATATACTGTAGAGAAATGATGGCCGCTGCGTTCTAGACTGAAATCTCATCATAATCTTATACTTGTATCTATATATCAGCTCCAACTGTTGAGCAGAGCAAGGATTCTTCTGTTTTTGTACATTCTCTGGCTTCGGATCTAAATGATATCTTACTGGAAGATAGACCTGTTCCTTGTTTATTAAAAGTTCAATATATACAGTAGAAATTGAAGATGACTCGTGGAGAGTTCAATTGTCCAAGGAAGCAACCCTCCACTTATCTGGACACGGGTATATATTCCCCAGACCACATTTGAATCTGACTGCCCAGGTGGGCACCGAACATCAATAGCTGCTAGAAAGCTTCTTGAGATTAAACACCACTCCTCTATACTGTCCAGGATGGTGGTCTCTTGTAGATTTACTTCAAGATTGCTTAATCCGGTCCATGAAATTAGAAGTTTGTTTCATTTCTGTATTAGGCTTAGGCACAGGATTGAAAGTTCATAGATTTGTCCTCCGGGCTCGTCCCCGGGTTAATCATCATGTCTGAAGTTCATCGCTTTTCATCTTGCCTGATATGGGGATCTTCGTTCGAAAACATCACCAGACGGATCATCCCGTAGAAGGGATCCTCCGTGAGTGATACAGCGCAATTAGGAAATATGAGCTGCGCAAATATGGAACATGGACGAAAGGAAGGGGAAGATGACGCAAGAGAGAATGGTCATGGGCCCAATGGGCACTCGTATGTGGCATGCACACATGAAAGGGTGGGAAAGGGAAAACCAGATTCTTGGCAATGTACATTGGGGAAGAGTTGTACACGAGAATGGAAAAAGGGTAATGGCGTTTTGGGTCAGATCGCACTGTGAAAGAAATAGACGGAATTCTCCGAGATCATGCAGGTGTAAACATTAGGTAGGGATGGAGAAGATGGTCATGCAAATGATCTTGAGGTGTTTTTCGGTTCGTCTCATGGTTGTGGTTGGCGGATAGAAGATGATGAGAGGGAGTGAGTATTGGGATGTGGTGGGGGAAAGATAAAAAGAGTTGATTAGGACATGTCAGCCAGCGCTGCCTCAAAGCTGGCAATATCATCGTGGGATGGTTTGTCGAAAATGCGTCGGAATGGCGGGTCTTGGAAGTCCTGGGGGCTGTCTGCTACCCCGTCGGCTTTGCGAATAACTTCCTTCAACGCCCGCGTCACCACACCCGCACGAACCACCAAATTCTTCAACGAGGAAGTATCAAACGGAAGTTTCTTTGCACGTGATGCCAATTCTAGCCCGTTAAGACCTGAAGCGGGCTCCTGACCACGAGGCTGGAGGATATCAAGAACAGATTTGGACTTTTGGGAGTCCTTTGCGAGCTGAGCGAGGGGCAACATGGCTTTGTTTTCAGCACTGGGCACATCCCATGAGACTTCGCTGTTCCGCTTGGACGACTCATTAAGGCCATCGTCGTCAGATTCATCAAAACTGAAAGTGAGGGACTGGGGAGACCCTGGTGGAGAGCGACGAGCTTCATCATCATCAATGGTAGCAAGGTTCACGATCTGCTCTGCTTCTGCCCACAATTCACTGGCAGGTCCGTTGACAATTCGGAGGACACTTGCCTGGTGCCGAAGACGTTTCAATTCCTCCACCAGCATCGTTAATTCCTGAACCTGCCCAAATTGACCACGAAGACTTGCTTGACGCTCCAGAATGGCCTTGGGAACAGTCATGCTCTGGCGATTGATATCGGGCTCAACAAGTGGTTTGTCTTCGGCGACTGGTGTGTCCTCCGCCTCGTCGAAATCAAAATCGCTGTCCCAATCTTCACTCACACCTTTAGTTCCCAACCCCCAAGTACCAAACTTGCCAGAAGTTTGACGTGATTCGTTGATGGGAAGTTCACTGGCGACTGGAACACTCTGGCTCCTAAGGTGGACGGTGGATGGTGCTTTCCGGCAAACAGCCCGGCTCCTATCAACAACCCCCTCTTGTTTTCCCTGCATGGTCTTAGGACGCGCCTCAGAGTCCGAAGTTTCGCGGGTATGGTGCGCGTGTTCCGACCAGTCAAAGATGTTTGTCTTCTTGTTGACATCCGAATCCAAGTCACCCACCGATCCAGACATATCCTTAGCTGCACCAATACCCGAGTCGGGCTGCTCTGCTAATTTCGCCAATGAATAGGTCAGAGAAGATGAAAAACAATCACGATCATTGCTCGGAAGCGCTCCAATCATGCTGAAAGCATCATCGTCAGCCACAAACGGAGTTTCAACCATGGATGTTTGAACCAAAGGAGGGGACGGCAGAAGCGGATCAGTGAATAATTGGGGATCCTTGTCCAAAGACCGAGCGGCGAAGGAGCCCCGCGGGAGGAGAGACTCCAAGGTCGTGGCTTCTTCATTCACCAAGCTTGTACCTGCCTTGTCAAACATCGTCTCAATCCGCAGTCCCTTAAGTCCACTGCGATTGGTTTCACGTGTGCGGACAGAGTCCCAATAGTCTGAAATAAAGTCCGTCTCATATCCATCGCACGATGTAAACACCTGCGTGTCATCGGAACCAATGACGGTGGAAGCCGGATCGGAACATGAAATCGAAAATCCCTTCGGACGGCGACGAAGGGAACCATGAGGTCGACCACCAGGACGAGATGCCTGCTGCCAGGCCGACAGGGCGACCGCATCCGAGGTCATTTGACGTGCACCGGCCCGAGGTCCCAAGCCAACGTTGTAGTCCTGCGACACCGATCGGGGACCAACTTGAGACCGTCTTTCCAAAGCCGAGTCAGCCCAACCAGGTTGCGAAGTGGGATAGGGGGCACGAAACACGCTTGGATCAGTAATGTTGCGCCGCGGCTCCGGCTCCGAGGAGTTCGGAATAGGGACATTCTGCTCTTCCATTGAGAGCTCGGAGGCAGGGATCGAAAAGGTCCTTCCCTTCACTCGCTTCAGAGAGCCGCCGCGAACGGGTCCCATAATCGGTGTCCCGTGCGCAGTGACTGTGTTTGCCATGATGATTTTCGGCTCAATATCGTTGACCGAGTATGACTGTTTATGGCCGGATTTCGCTGTTTGCTGTTCCGGGGCGACCGACTCCTTGGGGGTTGGCTCGGAGATAGGCATTTGGAACGGATTGCGGAATTCAATTGGGGTATTAGGTACTGATATGTCTTCTGGCGCAGCAGCCGTGGGGGAGATCATATTAGCCTCAACCAACACAGGAAGAGCGCCATTGTCAGACGCAGTTTGGCGTATACTCTGAACCTTTAGGGCAGTGGAGGTCGAGAACCTGCGCGAAAGTCTCTCTGCTAATTTCCCAGCTTTGGGAACGAAGAATGGCATCCAGTGCTTCTTCTTTTCGAGCTCGAATTCTTCGATTGCTGGACCTTCCACAGGCGTCTTCGGAAAGTATGCATTGAAGTCCGTTGTAGAGGAAGTCCGGAGGAACATCGACTCCGACCTCTGGTGACTAGTGGCGGGCCTGCGCAGCGCAGCCGGCGACGGTCCAGAGATGGGGTTCATGCAGAGAGCATGCGTATTTGTATGTTGCGAAGCCGGTCGCTTCACCAATTTGTTCGGGGTTCTTCGCAGATGGGGCGAGCGAGGAACGAGTGGGCTTTCTGACCCATTGAACGAGGGCGTTGTTGGACTACCTGCAGTCGGGGTCTCAGCTTGGAACGAGGCCATCGACAGCCGCCGCAGCCAACCAGAGGATGGCCGCTGAGTTTGTATTTCGACTGGCGAGTCAGTCGACTCATTTTCCGGAATTCGCAGGGGTGGGTTTGTGAGGGTTTGACCCCGACGGCGGCGTCTTGCACCGCTGAACGACAAGGGCGCTTTTCGCAGGTCGGATTCTTGGTTTCCCTGCAAGCTTTCCTGTTCCTTTGCGGCAAGCCACTCGGCGGCCGGACTGCGGGATGAGAGAGCGGTTTTGGGCCGGGCGACTGCTGTCTGTTCACTGTTATTAGGGAGCGACTCGAGGATATCCTGAACGAGAGTCTTTCGCCGAAAGAGGCCAGGCCTCTGAGTCCGTTCGGCGCGACCGAGCGCAAGGCCGGTGGGAGCTATTCCAACTGTGCTCAATGCACAGAGCTAAAACTGCCAGTTAGTGAAGGTTCCGAAGCGACCAGGCCGCCGTCCTGCAAAGTGATATCAACTCGGGGACTTACAGTTGAGATGTGATCCATCCTCAGAGGACGCCGCTAAGGATGGCAAACACCCCGACGATCAGCTCCAGGTTGATAAGCTCCGTGAATGACATTCCAGATGGATGCACAATACAAAAGAGTATGGAGGCAAACGATGAAGAAGTAGATGAAAGGTCGAATGGCGAATTGCGAGTTGCGCAAGCCGGGTGGTGATGAAGAAGTGCTGCGCTGCCTCACCCAGGCCGCGATTGACGTTCCAGACAAAGCAAAGGAAAAAGAATTCAAAAATAAAGAGTGAATGGCCAACGCCGAGCAAAGCCTCCAAGAAAAATAATATGCCTCTACCCCCTGGGAGGCCGAGTAAAGAAGGAGAACACCAGACGAAGTGGATCTGACCCGGGGAAATCAACAACAACACACGGGGGTTATCAACTCCCGCCCTGCGCACGCTAGGAGCAACTTTCAATAACTCCCCCTCCTTGGGTACTTTTGTGATTTATTTGATCTTAGGTTCAATTATGAAGTATGTCGCTGTCTTTGGATGGCATTCATTTAAAGATTTCAACGGGGATCGAAGATCTAGGGAAGATTCTATCAAAACAAACCACTACAGCACTTCAGGGCAGCACGAAACGGTACTAGCTCTGGTGCACGATCCTGCAGGTGTTGCAAATGCAGAATGCAGGCCAGAGGAGGATGCGCCAACTTGGCAGACGTCCCTTGCGGCTCACATTTGTATTGGCGTCATAGTCCAGACATTTCAAGCAACCGGAGAAGTCCGCTTCGACTGGCCGAGCACCCTAAAGAGCAGGGAAATGGAGAAGCCACTAGGCCCCAAAAAAAAGCCATGCGATCCAGAATTCCCCACACATCTGGTGTTGGCTGGCTGAGATTGCGTTCTCGGCCCCCTAGCCTAGCATCGTTAGTCGCATCGTGAAGGGGCCGATCGGTGTCCACTGGCTATGAACCGCAGGTGTTCCGTTCTCTAATAATGAACCGTGGTCCATTGAGATTAACAATGGATCAAAGGATGATCGGTTAGGCTTTGTTCAGGAATATATCCACTATAAACTCGGTTAAGCTGTCATCCTATACTTTGTGCCGAGTGAAAAGCTGGTTTGTCACCATCCAGATCCACTTCCAACCAACTTTGCTGACTTTGCTGACTTCACTTCTGGAGTTAAATATCCGACAAAGAATCGACTGAAAGCGTTGCGAGGAGGTTCAATAATGCAAGGGCTCCAGCAGGTACCGGTACCCCGTACCTTTAAATGCTATATTGGAGAGCGTGATCCTGGAATTCCGAATTCGGTCCGAAGATTAAAGTACGATCTTAGGTTCAAGAGTTGACCTGTTCGATTTTATAAATTAATCCGATATAGTACCCGGTGCTATTGTTTTTGTGGACATTACTATATATAAAAGTCCCCTTTTCTCTCTTTTCCCCCTTGCAGATCAAAGGAACCTGGTGAAGCACAATTCCTAATTCCAAAGTCATACTTCTAGCTCTGGCAGTTAACCGTCAATAGTGTATCAAAGAGCGGGGGAAGAAGCACCTCGTGTTCAAGCTCTTTAACTCTCTTTTTTTTTTACCTGAAAGGCGGTTCAGGCCGATCCCTACATAACACCCGAACTTCTAGCGATCGGCAGATCCAATCATTCACTTAGGAAGGTCGATATATGGAACGTCCATCCGGTTCCTTGATTTAGGTCTACATATCCCGTGTCAACTGTTCATAAGTAACTATGAACCAATACTTTAATTTGTTTTTCTCACCTGTCGTCACCCGTTATATCAGTGTGGGCTGCAGCGACCTGCAGACCGGAACAAGATATTCCCTGCACTGTTTGGTGATCTTGAAATATCCAGGTCGAATGGCCCATTTCTGACTATTCTTGGAAAAGAATCACATAATAAACAAAGATGCCATTCACCTCTGGCCCTGGTGACATCAATTCTCGGCCTTCCGACCCTCGGCCGATTTTGCACACCCGTGCTTTGCAATTTCCGACTTTGGTGAAGTGTGGAAATTGCATTTTGAACAGCTTCCAGATTCTAAGCTTGTATAGGGTCATTGGGCAGTTGATTGTTAATTAAATAACCGATACCTCTGCGTTGTTCATAATTCACCTACTGCTCATTGGTCCAATGTAGTTTCTCCGAACGTAAAACTGCTTATGAAACACCTACAGCCTGCAGCCTGCAAGAGCCATCTAATTTAAGTATGTTGTAATTTCATCCAAGTCCAGTTATTGATGCAGAGTATTCTAGTCAGGCCACATCTTCTACTCCACCGTCTATGTCTATCTCTATTGCTGCACAGAGTAGCCGAAACATCTTTGGACAACAGGGTCAGATCTGGTTCCTACTTATTCCCACCGTCGCAAAACCTCGTATTGCTCATAACATGACCGGGGAGGCCGCAGGAGCTAAGCTGATCATTATGCTACTCGCCCGTATGCTACGTCTACTCTGTACTTTGTCTATTGCCTAAGGACTTCAAATATTGGGGCTGTGTGACATTCGGGTGATCTGATGCTTGTTTCCCGTATGCAAGTATATCACAAATGCCAAGAGGTGATTCTGAACTTCGCTATCTGTGCTCAATCAACTAATTGGCTGGGAACTTGATGCTAATAATATAGATGGATGCTCGTATTTAACAGCTTCATGCGAAGATTGGCGATATACAGCCAGCAGACTGCTTTCGATCTCATTTTTGTCTAAATTGAGTTTTCGACAGCTTGCTTCGAATATCAAGTACTTTAAAACAAAGCTATGATCATAACCTTCTTTGTTGAGGTTATAGAAATCGCTTATATTTCGGTAGTTACGGAGTATAGTAGCCGCAAATATATGGGAAATCACAACTACCTAGCTGCCTCTCATTCGTTTTGGTGTTTCCCAAAGCTAGGGATAGTATTTACCCTAATTGACATTTAATATCTGTCACATTATCTCAAAAGACAATTCTAACACAGAAGCTTTCCGAGGCCACTCGTATCATGTGATCTTATCGATAACACATACAAAAATCCGCCACTATTCACGGTGGGGACATCAATTGTAGAACTCCACAAAACCTTGACCTCGAAGCTTCCTGAATCTCGGCGTGGAATACGTCCTTTCGAGCCTGGCAATATGGAGTCCGAACTCCAATCCCAGATCCCTGGCATCGACAACATCATCACCGAATACTCAGTGGTACGTCTCTCTGCACATATGCGCGGTGAAGAATTGTGGGTTGAAGCTGACTATTTGACAGGGCTACCTGACCCATGCCGCAAATCTCTACGTCGACGATGCCAGTGCCGAGTCGCCCTTGACAGAGGCCGCCGAATCCGTGACCAACCTCCTAGTCTCCGCTTCGGGAGATTTCTCCCCGCAAAACTACGAAGCGATCGGCAACTTAGTTGCGAAGTTCATTACCACGCTGAGCTCTTCTGATGGGGACCCAGAGCGGAGGCAAATGCCCTTCAAGGCTAAAAAGCTTGATCAGACCATCAGTGTCGGCGCGCAGCGGAACATGTCTTCTACACTCGGTCTGACTGGAAACACTGTCGACTTGGAATCTGCCAATGCTAGAAAGATGGAGTCCAAGGTCGACAAGAAGAAGCTCGAGAAGGCCGAGCGCAAGATTCGCGCCAAGCAGGACAAGAAGTCTATGAAGAACGTTACCTACGAGGCGTCCCGTCTGCTCAACCAGCCGGATGAGGCTATGTCCTACGAGGAGTTCTTCATGGCTGTCAACCCTCTTCAATTGGGCTCGGACTCCCAGGCCAAGAGCAAAGACATCAAGTTGGATAACATTGATATCTCGATTAGTGGCCTGCGCATTCTGACAGACGCTGCCTTCACACTCGCTTATGGTCGTCGCTACGGTCTTGTTGGTCAGAACGGTATCGGTAAATCTACACTTTTGCGTGCTTTGAGTCGCAGAGAAATTCCGATTCCGACTCACGTTTCTATTCTTCACGTTGAGCAAGAGGTATGTTCGAATCCAGCTCGGTTGCCTTTTCTCTTACTGACTAAACCGTAGATTACTGGTGATGATACACCAGCTTTGCAAGCAGTGTTGGATGCTGATGTGTGGCGGAAACATCTCTTATCCGAGCAAGCGGTTAGTCAAGTCCTAAGATGCCATAGCAGCATATTTGCTAACGACCACAGAAAATCTCAAAACAACTTGCAGCCATCGAAGAAGAAAGGTCTTCATTGGCGGATACTTCAAAGGATGCTGCTAGACTTGACGAGGAGCGCGAGGGCCTGGATATCACGTTGACCGATATTTATGGAAAGCTCTCAGAAATGGAGTCTGATAAGGCTGAATCTCGTGCGGCTAGTATCTTGGCTGGTCTTGGTTTCTCCCAAGAGCGCCAGCAGTACGCCACCAAGACCTTCTCCGGAGGTTGGAGAATGCGTTTGTCTCTTGCACGAGCTCTATTCTGCGAGCCCGATTTGCTTTTGCTTGACGGTATATACCACTGCTCTCTATTCTACAGGCGGCCTACTGACATTTCACAGAACCGTCTAACATGTTGGACGTTCCGTCAATTACTTTCCTTTCCAATTACCTTCAGGGATACCCTAGCACAGTCCTTGTGGTTTCTCACGATCGTGCATTCTTGAACGAAGTCGCCACAGATATTATCCACCAGCACTCCGAGAGGTTGGACTACTACAGAGGTGCTAACTTCGGTAAGTTACATCAAATCTCAAGGATATGAATGGTTCTAACAATTTGCAGAATCCTTCTACGCTACCAAGGAGGAGCGCCGGAAGACTGCTAAGCGTGAATATGAGAAGCAACTGGGCGAGAGAGCTCACTTGCAAGGTTCGTTACCCCCTCCATCTATTCATAAGGGCTGTGTTAACGATCGTCATCAGCATTCATTGATAAGTTCCGATACAACGCCGCGAAGTCCTCCGAGGCACAATCGAGAATCAAGAAACTTGAGCGCATGCCAGTTCTCGAAGCTCCAGAGGCCGAGTACACCGTACACTTTGCCTTCCCTGGAGTCGAGAAGCTTTCACCACCCATTGTCCAGATGTCTGATGTTTGCTTCGGCTACACCAAGGACAAACCTCTTCTCAGGGATGTCGATCTGGATGTTCAACTCGATTCGCGTATTGGAATTGTCGGACCTAACGGTGCTGGTAAGACCACAGTCCTGAAACTACTCACCAACCAGCTTGAGCCAACAAGTGGTATCATCTCCACAAACTCGAGACTGCGCATCGGATTCTTCGCCCAACATCACGTCGATGCTTTGGACATGAATGCCAGTGCAGTCGGCTTCATGACCAAGACATATCCCGGTAAAACTGACGAGGAGTACCGACGACACCTGGGAGCGTAAGTTTATCCAAACCACTCGCATGTACTGCATTAACTAATTTCATATTATAGATTTGGTATCACTGGTACAACCGGTCTCCAACGTATGGAATTACTGTCCGGAGGTCAGAAATCTCGTGTTGCATTTGCTTGCTTGTCCTTGACCAATCCCCATATCCTTGTTCTTGACGAACCTTCCAATCACTTGGATATCGAGGGTATGGATGCTCTGTCGGATGCACTCCGGGCGTTCGAGGGAGGTGTGGTGATGGTTTCCCACGATGTCACCATGTTGCAGAATGTCTGCACCAGTCTCTGGGTTTGCGACGGCGGTACTGTCCACAAGTTTGACGGCACCGTGAGCGCATACAAGAAGAAGATCAGCGCACAGGCTGATTCTGCCGGTGTTGTGGCTAAACACTAGGCTAGGAGGGCTATATATGTATACATTAATGCCGTAAAAACTATGAATCTTGCATGAATCTACATTACACATTTTTAGTATTCTGCAGCCCAATAGTCATACATTAGGCCTTCATTCCATCCCAGTGCATATGTATGGAAATAGATCTCTAGTTGTACCTGAACTATATCGACGTGCGGAATCCGAGTTCCGCTTCGGGCTTTGAGCGTCTCCTTATCGGCTTATCGCGATTAGCCCCGGACGTCACTTTACCATCTCAGATGCCCTGGGGGATCAGGGGCATATCATTGAAAATTCGGATGATACCTCAGGATCAAGTTGGAAGAGCTCGAAGATATGACAGGCGCAGATGAGCAAGACCAATCAGGCCCCCGCGCCCCTTTGCTCGCCTCATCCCACGCCTATTCCGACCATGATGGCAATGACCACGATGAGAGCCTGGCCTCTGAGCTGGAATACTCAGGAGGCTGGTTCATATGGATGTTGACCTTCTCCGCTGGGATAAGCGGTCTACTATTTGGATATGAGTATGCTAGCTACTACCAAACACGCCATGTTGCGGCTTCATTGCTTCCTGTTCACTAACAATCGTTGAAACTTCCAGTACAGGTGTTATCTCGTCTACTTTGGTGACCATCGGGTCAGATCTTTCCGGCCGAACATTATCAACACTCGATAAAAGCCTGATCACATCATGCACTAGCTTATTTGCGTTGATTGCGAGCCCGTTCACCGGAGTGCTGGCGGACAAGTTTGGTCGTCGGAAAGTCATACTTGGGGCCGATCTGTTGTTTGCACTTGGAGCGTTGGTCCAGGCCTTTACAAGTCAGGTTTGGGGCATGATCCTTGGACGCAGCATTGTTGGTCTTGCTGTTGGTAGCGCGAGTGCGGTGACTCCATTGTAGGTTGGCCTTGTCGTCAGGCGGGGACTGAGAACCTGTGCCATGGCATCAATTTGATTATAAGAGAGATGGTGATTGCTAACATGCTAGGTAATCAGGTATATATCCGAGTTAGCTCCTTCGCACGCAAGAGGAAGACTTGTGACGATCCTCAGTCTGTTCATCACCGGTGGCCAGGTGGTGGCATACATAGTCGGGTGGCTGTTTTCTGGTACAACTGGAGGTTGGCGGTGGATTGTGGGAATTGGTGCATTGCCGGCCTTTTTCCAACTCGCCATCCTCGCTCTGCTACCCGAGACGCCTCGATGGCTGCTCCAGGCTGGATTTGATGCCCGAGCGAAGACAGTCCTGTCCAAGATCTATCAGGATTGCCCTGGATGTGACCGGGTGGTGGATCATGTCTTGCGCAATATCAACGCGGAAATTGTCCAAGAGGCGTCGGAGATGGGACCAGTTAAGTCTCGTGGCACAAAGCCCCAGTGGTTGCATGATACCATCCAACGGGGTCAGCAGTTGTTGCATGGTGGAAACAGAAGAGCATTGATTATAGCAATGATGCTCCAGGCAGTCCAGCAGCTCTGCGGATTCAACAGCTTGATGTATTTTTCGGCAACCATCTTCTCCTCTCTTTCGTTCTCGTCGCCGACACTGACATCACTCTCGGTGGCTATGACGAACTTTGTCTTCACGCTGCTTGCATTCGTGCTGATTGACAGAATCGGTCGCCGGCGCATTCTCCTGTATTCGATCCCTGTCATGGTCGTTGCTCTGGTCGTCTGTGCTTTCTCGTTTTCGTCAATGGACGGCAAATGGAATCCACAACCTCCAACTGACCACCAAGAAAACCATTTTAGCACTAATTCCCTTGTGCCCCTTGCAATTCTGCTTTGCCTTACTGTCTATACGGCGGCATATGCCCTCGGGCTCGGTAATGTCCCTTGGCAGCAGTCTGAACTCTTCCCTCTGAATGTACGTTCCCTAGGGTCAGCACTGGCCACTGCAACCAACTGGGGATCCAACTTTATCATCGGTCTTACTTTCTTGCCTATGATGGAATTGATCTCCCCCTCATGGACGTTTGCCCTCTATGCACTCGTCTGTGTGGCTGGATGGGTTGCTGTATGGACAATCTACCCCGAGATGAGTGGACTTAGCCTAGAGGAAGTCAAAGGCCTGTTAGCAGATGGCTGGGGCGTGAAAGAAAGCCTGCAGCGACATAGCCTCTCACGCCATATATAGCATGTGAAGAAATCCATCAATCTCTGGAATGTGAAGAGGTAAATTCGAACCGCGGACCTCTTTGTCCCTCTTTGTTATTCATTATTGCGTTGTCACTTGTGAGGCGAATCTCATCACGCAAATCTAAGTAGCTTCACCCGATTTAATTGCGAACGCATATTGTCCCAACGTTCGAACTGAAATCAAAAATGATATTGCATATTCGAAATGAATCACTCCAAGGACAAGACAACACGCGGGCCGAATATATATTACCTCTTATTCCCAGATTCGCTCTTCGCCCTTTACATCTTCTCTCTTACATCTTCAGCCTCGTATCGAACTGCATAGGTATACATACTGAATGATATACCATAAGGATAAGTGAACGTGTGCGCTGACTATCTGTAGCATCTTATTCCTAGGTCGCTCTTTACACTTTACATCTTCTGTTCACATCCTTCGCCTCACGTCGCATAGGTATACATACCGAATGCTATTCCATAAGGACGAGTGAACGCGCACGCCGAATATCTATCGCCTTTTATTCGAAATTCGTTTCGTTCTTAGCACATACATCTTCCGCCGCATATCTTCCGCCTCACATCGAAGTGCATAGGCAAATATAGCGAATGCTATACCGCAAGGACAAGTGAACGCGCGCACCGAATATCTCTCGCCTTTTATTCGAAATTCGTACATCTCCTACCTTACATCAAAGTGCATAGACAAACATACCGAATGCTATACATGAACGTACGCGCCGAATATCTATCGCCTTTTATTCCGAAAGTCGTTCTTGCACATACGTCTTCTGTTCACATCTTCCACCTCACATCGAAATACATAGGTATACATACCGAATACTACCACAACTACAGACATGTCGCCCAACAACCCCGTGCGGCCCGATTCAATTGCTATGCCAAGTACTCAAAGCCGACTGCTCGAGCTTCCAAACGAGGTAAGTATATGTCTATAGTTCTAAAATTTAGATTGCAGCTATCGATATTTGATCAACAGGTTCTCCAGGACATTGCATGCTATCTCCCTAACGATCGTGATGTTTTCCATCTCTCCCAGTCTTGCAAAGAGATGTGGAACAAGGTCTTCGGGTCCGACTCGTCCGTCTGGCGATATCTCTTTGGTAAACACTACGATATTGTTCCGGGAAAAACTTCTGGGGAGTTGAAGATCGAATACCAGATCCGTGCCATTGTGCTGGGCGCTACGATCAAGTTCAAAGAGAAGGAAGATGATCGCCAATTCCTCTGGATGGAGGTCATGCAGACTATGCTCGAGGAGTCTCTGCAACTACCCATCATTCCTGGATCGACCTCAAAAACCCTGCAACGCATACAGGAGAAACTCGAGAAGGTGGATTTTTTGAGCGAATTTCAGAAAGAACCTTCCTCGAAACTCTCTTTTTGGTCTCCAGCTTGTACGCATGTTTCGTCGAATAATGGACTGGACATTCACTGATATCCATACACAGAGCCTGAGTGCATTTGCTCTCGATCCAACGATCACCGATCACTGCCGTCGAACCGACTACGACATCAAACAGGTTTACGCATATGGAGAGAAGCTGGGCAAGGCATATATCGACCACAAAAAGCTCGATCTCGTCAAACTGCTGAACCTGCGCAATTTCTGGCAACGTCATCTTTTGAACACCTCCGAGTTCACCTTCCAGGAATCCTTCTCCGCGCTGCCTGCAGAGATGAAGCCCAAGACACGAAAGGAGCTTCCAATCGAGGAATCCAAACTAAGCTCATCGTGGCTAGGATACTACTGTGAGTACACCAACAGGGAGAAAAATCCAATCATGACCCCAAGCTGATTTCAGTTTTCAATTAGCATGCATGCATCCGATATCAGACCTGCAAGACAACGAGCGCCAGTCATGCGCTGATCTTGAGACACACGGTGACGGGGTCGAGATCATGGTGAGTGGAAGACCAGTTTCTTGCAAGGCTATACTAACAAATGTCAGACCCTTGACCTCGCAACCTCCGAAGAGTTCTGGCCCAAGCAATGCAGCAAGATCATGCCTCTCGCTAAAGGTCGCAATATCAAGCGGGCATATTTCGATGGCAAGCAGAGAGCCTATAGTGGCGCCCATGAGGCGGGAAACCACGTGTTCGGGTTTACCGAAGAGATTGCTGTCACACACGGTGGCTTTGAGGGATGGATGCGGATCTGTTTTATCATCGCCGAAGCGGATGAAGGTGATGAAGAGAAGCATTCCCTCCTCGTAATGGACGGCCCGGGCTGGATCCATGGCTATGAGGCTGTCATCATCCCCGGTGGGCGCATGATGCTTGGACGGTGGGTGGATATGAAGGAAACAGGTGCTAGAGGCCCATTCATCTTCTGGGACGTGTGAGGGCTAGCGCCAGTCATGCGCTGATCTTGAGACACACGGGATATCTTCTACGTTTTTATTTGCTTTTATTTGCTTTTATTTGCTCTTATTTAGTGCCTTTCTTTCTTTTGTTTTTCTGGGAGCTGAGCGGAGGACGAGGTGGACGAGATGGACGAGATGGACGAGATAGGGAATGAAACATATCAAGCTCGCCCAAAGCTCTGGAAATTGCGTAGGATTCGCTGGAATCAATATTTATGGTAACAAGCAATGGAGCTTTTGGATAGAACAGAATTATGCGTTGAGGAAGGGAATAGATGACACATAGAAATTAAAACAGCCACTACTCCTCGATATCCTTGACCTTCTCCCACTCCCCCTTGAGGTTTTCCTTCCATAAACTGACCTTGTTATCACCTCCGCTGACGGCAAGGATGTTACCGCTGAGACTCCAGCTAACGCGCCACAGAACAGTGTCGAACTCCAATGTTTGGCTGGACCAGTGGCCCGGGTTAGAAGCATCAGAGGTCCAAATGCGAACGGTCTTGTCTTGCGCGGCGGAGGCGATGTAGGACTTGGAGAGGATGCTCGGGGACCAGGCCACATCGCGGACCCAGTCAGTGTGTCCCTCGAGGGTTTGAGTGAGGTTGTAAGATTTGGACTCCGCGCTAAAGAACGAGTTAGTTCACGTTACAGCTGTATGCTTGGCAAGGGTTATCAATGGACATACTTATACTCCCAGATCTTGACCAGGTTGTCGCTGCCACCGGTAACAAACCGGCGCTGTTGTCCGGGCCCGGGGTTAGAGCTGATAAGGCTACCAGCGAAGGCCGCGGGGGCCCAGCTGATAGAGTTGACGCCCATTCCGTGAGCATGGAAGGTTTGGTGGGTCCAGTTGTTGTCACGGAACTCGAGCACGCTGACATGGCCGTCGGAAGAAGCGCAGGCAAGAAGGCATCCACTCTCATGGGGAGCCCAGGAAACCATATTCACCGAGGCCGTGTGGAGGGAGAAATCGAAGACCTTAGTCCATGTGCTACCACCGGAGGGCGAGGTCGCATTCTGGGGCTGCTCCCGCCAGATCAGAACTTTGCCATCGTAGGAAGATGAGGCTAGAATAGTGCCGAATTTCGGGTGCGCCTAGATCGAGAGAATCGCATGGTCAGTCACATTGCGCACTATAATTGCTGATGTTTTGGGGTCAACTCACCCATGCGATACACCACACAGCACCCTCGTGGCTATCAAAAACCCACGTTAGAGACAAGACACCCAGTTGCACACATCGGTAGGACCAGCTTACCCCTTCAGCGTATCGACTAGTCGGTGTGTTTCTCCCTCAATCTCAAAGATCTTTATCGTTTTGTCGGATGAACATGTGGCCAACCGGCGGCCATAATAGTCCAAGCCAGCATCGTGCTATTCAACATAATCAGTTAGCACGTACATTGTGTAACCACATAGACCACTAGTTGCAGTTCCTATCTTAGCACATACAATCATCTCTTCGTGTCCGGAATTCGAGATCACCTGAGGGGCCGCCTAGAGGTTTGAAGCTGTTAGCGATGGGATTGTGAAACAAGCTCGAAGCAATGTGGCAGAATATCAGTTACCATGTTGAATAAATAAAGCAAACAAGAAGTTAATAGCTGTGAAAGCGCGCGGAGTCGGGGTAGCTCTCTCCCTTTTAGCCAAACAACCTGGCCCTTCCCGTATCTTATCGTGTGCTTAGCCAGGTCACGTTACCTGAATCTATGCACGTGATGAGCCTCGGTCATCGGTAACCCCACGACGCGGTGGCGTGGAGTTTCTTTTGAAGTTCAACACCTTATTCCTATATTTGCTGCAATCTGTGCTGGAAACTGATTACGAGGAGATTTGAAACCCACAGTTACCACATCACACTTCTCGCTCAGTTGGTCGATCTAAGCAGGTCATTATGGGTGATGCGCTGTGCGGGCCGTCGAACGCCCTTCAGAACTTCCAGAAGCATACCTCTGTTGATCGGACCCTTCAGCAAGACCGGTTGACTTCCCGTCAATCGCCTGTTCAGGTTGGTAGCTCTTTTGAGACGGCATTGTTTCATTTATACTAAACGCATACTACAGGGTTTCCGGTCCCAGAACCCCCAAGAAGGAATACTTGACCCGGAGTTCGCCGCATTCGAAGGCAACTTCGCTGGCCCTGCATTGCCTAATTTACAACATCCTGCCCATTTTGGAGCACCATCACATCATGCCGCAGTACACCATCCAGCCGCACATGGTGCAGGCAACGCCAGTTGGGCATCGGACTTCCAGAACTTGCAAATCTCGGGGCCCGCACACCCCGTAGCGCAACTACAAAGACCAAATATTGCACCGGCAACAGCGCATGGCGGGTGGCACTCTGAATTCATGACTCAACAACGAGGGCCTATGTCTCAGGCACAGCAAACCCCGCAAATGCATGGTGCTTATCAACCAGCTTTTGCACCAAGCTACCAGATGTATGGATCCTCCATGAATCAGATGCAGCCCTCGCAGGTTATGCAGACCGAGCAACACCACATGCAACAGTTTGACGAATCCGCCTTTGAGGCTGCCTTTGATCAGGCCCGGGCAGATATGGAGTTGCAAGGCGTCGACGCTGCTCAGCAAGATACCCAGAAGCTGTCGCAGGAGACCAATGAAGTCGGCATTCCTGAGCCAGTTACCCAAGAGCATATTCGACTCGGATCGGATCTCATTCCCAAAAGTGAAAAGCAGGACCCAGAAACACGGAATCGAGATGCCGACGAACTTGCGCGGACAGCAGGGCAACTGCTCGACAGCGTGCGCAACGAAACAAGTGAAAAATTCCAACAAAGCAATTTCATGGCTTTGATGCGCCGGATTCGAGATCGCGAGGTGGAAGTTGAAGGGGATGATTTCCGCGAAGTCAGTACCAACCCGTAACGGTTCGGATGTCGGACGCGACAGAAACACCGGTATAACTCGGGCAATCTACAAGGGCTGTTGTCCTTGCTAATAAGTATTTGCAGACGGTGCAATCACTTCACCCAGGTGGTCGATACTACCCGGGCCAACCCCACGCGGACCACTCTGGCTCCGATATCCCGTCTAGCAGTAAGGAGCCACACAACATTATCGGTAGGGTTTGATACCCTGCGCCTATGAAATATCAGCCAATAACCTGACCAGACGTGCCCACTTCCCAGATGGTGTAGCCATCAGCAAAGATTTCCGACCGGCCGAAGAAGGAACATCCGATCATCTGGGATCCAGTTCGTTTGGTTACGGTGACACAAACGCGCTCTACGAAGGACTGCTCCACAGTCAGGGGCTGGTGGACCGCCGCAGCGTCCCGGTTTGCTTTTTTGGAAGACAATTGGAGGCGCATTTTCTACACTAGCGAAACCATGGTACTGGATGTACAGGTACCTTCTTGATTACGGTGGTGCCCACTCTGGCGAAGGTACCCGGTACATAGTTTTAATCCTATTGATACCCCATGAACAATAGCAATCACGTGATCTCTATTGAGAACAATAGAAATCCATTCAAGGTTCCCAATTAGGCAAGTCAATGGCCCCTGACAGCCTCTGATTGGCTGTCTATTGATTGTTTATTGATTGTACTTTTCCTATTGTTTTCGCCCATTCAAACGGAATGAACAAACGCTTGACCATAAATACTCAGATAACCCGCTGTTGCACTTCTCTTCTTCACTCAGCCATACTTCACTCTGGTCATATCTACAAACACGACTAAAAAATATCATAACCTCATTCACGATGTTGCCTCCATCAGACTCTTTGCGACACCATCTAAGTAAGCTCGCCGAAGTCCGGGCAAATCGCAACACTTCTTCTATATCTACGTCTGCCTCTACTTCCACTCTAGGCACAGCTCCACCCCCATACACGTTGTCTGTGACCAGACCCAGTGGCACAACTGTCATGAGCGTGGATCAGAATGACATGGACGAGCCATGGGCTTCCCCAATCAATATTTACATCGACAACTCGATCACCATAACTGGTGACGAAAACACCATCATGGTGTCGCCTTCTGGAGTTGAATCTCCCACTGATTCAACTCCCCAGGAGGCCCCAACATCCCCCCGTATTAACTCTATGGCGGCTGTCATCATCGCTGCACTGAGCCGCGCAAATGCCCTGAACGACGATGTGGGCTACCCCCGGCCCATCAACATTCGCGCTCTCTCGGGCGTTCGGGTCAACGGCCGAAACAACAGCATTTGCGTCGGGCGCGAGGCTTGCAGGTCTGAGAATGAGACTGACGACGCCGGCGAAGAACGAGGCGGCCGCAAGCGTCGTGCCAGCTCGGTTCGTACTTTACTTCGCAAAAGAATCTTCAAGAAGTTTTATCACTGACTGGTCAATACAGGAGCCTTTGGGAGCTCCGCCGACTCATCGCTCCCGTTCGTCTTGAATTATAGGTTATGAGTTGCTTTATGAGAAGCTGAATGTCTCCCTCTTTTTGCTTTCGATAATCTCAGAATGTTGGCACTTTTTGGTTTTGTTCTTAGACTTTGCTCACTTTTCACTCTCCTTTCGCTTAGAGAGGTTTGCAATTTTTGGTTTGTTGATGAGCTGATATCCTGTCCTTTTTATGAATCCGTTGTATACTAGATGACTGTTCCATAACTTTCCATCTATTATGGTTGATGCTTCTTCTTACTTTACTTCCATGAAAGTGATGAATATAGGATATCATTGGGCCATATAGATTTGGCACTTAGGGCTGGTATGTACTTGTTTAGGGCATAGTTAGTGGGGCCATATCTAGTTATCCTTATAGTATCAAGTTGACAAAAGATCTAAATAACTACATAGCTTCTTCGGCCAGAATCTCGTATGCTAACATATGTTTTGACGATGTCCAGAAATAAAGTAACTATGCTTACCTCTAGGGCTGCCTATGTGATACTAGCTACTTCGGCGAAACATCTATCCGTCCCGACGGGATCGCCCCTTCCCCAGATCTCACCCATGGAATCTGCTTTGTCCTTCAGGGGATCAAGCCAAAGTCACTGCTACTTCCGGCTGATACTAGTGGCACACCTTGGGTTGCTCCCAAACGATGACGCGCCGCCTTCTCAAAGGAGAAATTACCTATTCTTTCGCCAAAGATCAGGAGAGTAACATACTTCACCACCTGGGCTACTATGGCCAACAAGATCGCTTCTTATCATATCTTGATGACAGGCGCGAGTGGATGAAAGCTACTGTTGCTCACCACCTAGGGATGAGCTCAAGCGATATGTGCCATGTTTCAGAGGTGAAATACTGGCTCCGTGGCAGTTTCAATGTCTGCATTCCCATCTCTATCCAGAACAGTAGGCAACAACCAGGAAAACGGGTCATACTCCGATTCCCGCTCCCCTACCGTATCGGGGATGAGTTCAGGCCCGGGAACGGGGATGAAAAGATACAATGTGAAGCTGGCACCTACGCATGGCTCCAGCAGAATTGTCCGGATGTTCCAATTCCACGGTTATATGGCTTCGCGCTGTCTACAGGTGAAACCGTACGAGGCCTACACCCTTTCCAATACATAGATTTAATTGTCAAGAATAGTTCACAGAATTGGACCAACTGCCCTTTCTGAGCCGTTGCTTCCAATCCCTACGCCGCCGGCTACTATACTGGTTTCGCCTACCAGTGCCTTCGAACTATATCCTCCATCAAAATCAGATAGAAGTACTTCCTGGTCGCGTTGCCAGTGCCGGATACTTGTTGCTACAATGCATCGAAGAAACCCAAGGGACAATGCTTGCGAATACATGGTCGGAGAAACAACAAGACAGCGAGTTACGGTGTAATTTCTTCCGGGACTTGTCCAGGATCTTTTTGAGCCTCAGCAGAACACCCTTGCCTCGCATTGGTTCATTCATCATCAACAGGGACGGATTCCTAACTCTAAGCAATCGTCCTCTCTCGATGGAGCTCCAGGACCTCGAGAACGAGAACGTTCCAACCCACATATCCCGTGACTATACATACAACACGGTTGAGTCTTACGTGATGGATATCTTAGGAGCCCATGACAGTCGTCTACGGAATCAACTTAATTCCATAAATGACACACATGATTGCGTTTATCAGATGTCAGCACTGGCAGCAATGCGAACTCTAATTCCAGTGTTTTTTCGTCGAGATTTGTGTCGTGGGCCTTTTGTTCTCACACTTACGGATCTCCACCAAAGCAACATTTTTGTTGACGACAAGTGGCATATCACTTGTCTGGTCGATCTGGAATGGGCTTGCTCCCTACCTATCGAAATGGTCGCACCCCCTTACTGGTTGACTAATAAAGCTGTGGACATGATCGAAGCCGATCAATTTGATGAAGCTCGCAAGGAAATGATGTCTATCTTGAAGAGCGAGGAGACACAATTGTTCAGCAGTATCCTGTCAAAAGAGGTCGGGAGCACACCATTACTACTATCAGAGGTTATGGAACAAGCATGGAAAACTGGAACGTTCTGGTACTCCCTGGCACTTTCCAGCCCGACCGGCTTGTTCCATCTGTTTTATTCTCATATTCAACCCCTTTTGTCTAAGCATCGCTCCGATGAAATTGGTGAAACCATGCCCTTCTACTGGGTAAAAGACCTGCCAAGGTTCGTGATAGGCAAACTTGCTGATAAGAAGAGGTATGACATTGAGCTTCAGCAGGCTTTCGCCACAAGCAGCTCTGGCAGTGAACAAAGCACTTCTCTGGATCAATCTTGACATAAAAATCAATTATGGTTGAATGACACGGGTTGATTCAGGCGTTTTTCTGTACTGATTTGGTACTACAGAGCTATTTTTGTTTGGAATGCAACGTGATATGTAATTATTAAATCTTTCGGTTTAGCCTGATTTGTCTTGCGTTTCATCTTCGGTCTCCCTCTTCAGTTGCTCTTCAATCGCGTCATCCACTGCGCTAATGGCTTTCTTGATTTGGTTCTGATCCCTCTTCTGTTGCGCCGCTCTGGCCGAAGAATTGAGCATTTCAAGTGTCTGGCCCACGTTGGAAGATTGTTTGGACTTGGCTTTGGTAGACTCATGTTGGTCAGGCATTGTGAAGACTAAGAATAGTTATGTCGTCATCATTGCATTGATTCAAATATGCTGTGGCTGATCATCTTGATCCGAAAGAATGGGAACTAGTTCTATTTATGTAATGAGGTTCGAACAAAAAGACCTACAGTTTTAACCTTGTAAAGGGTGCACTGATCAGAAGTGAAAAGCTAGGATTGTGGATTTCGACCGCGTTTAATGTTGTAGAAACGAGAAGATCACAAAAGTTGATACGATGGTTATATAAGTTGTGCCCTGATGGCAGCCTAAACAGCCTTACTTTCCCCGCACCGTTTATAAGTCCTAGAATTGCCAGCTGATAGCGATGACCATAGTCAAGTAGCAAATCAAATGCCAATGGCGTCTGAGGTGCATGACGGGTGAGGCCAATCGAACCCCTGTTAGGGAGCTCGACTACGCCCCAACACTTTGTAGGTGATATCGTCCAGGCCCGATATTACCCAGAACAGCCCGTGTCTTGCACTAACAGTCACAGTCGCTATTCGAACGCGGATTTGGTGGTAGGTACATACCAAATATCCTCCACATCTGCAGGGGGTAGTGTCTGGAAGCTCCAGCTTCTCATTTTGAAGAGTGTGGAAGGAAATAAAACCATTTTACCACTAGATTACTACAAAAATCAGAATACTGAGGTATTTGCAAACATATGCAACCGGCCCGGATATCCCAGCAGCCATGGAGGTATCCGAAGTAGGACAATATCTACGAACACTAATCTTCAAAGAGCAATTGCCCTCCTATGTCAGATTTCTTTGTTTTCGTCTGCGGCACTTTCTCGCCCTAAGAGGTGTATTTTATCGCGCCACAATCTATTTTCGGCTCTCATTCTTATGGCTACAGGGTTATGAGACAGCTCGAGTTAGCTAATGTTCTTTCGTGACTTTGAAAGTGAGCCGAGTGAAGGGTCTGAACTTTGGGTTTGAATCCACAAGTCTTTATTTGACAAATCCTGCTGCTTTGAATCCTTTAAAATCAGGCACAGCGGCAGAAAGTTGCTCAAACAGAGCCCAAACAAACAGCAAACAGCATAAACCCTGTCAAGTATCAAAGAAATCAGCCAAAATCATATTGGAGAATCGTCCTAGTCAAATCCACTGAGAGTATACTTTGCAAGAACACACCCAATAAGGCGTTTCAAAAGCTATATTGAATGAACAGTATGGAAAAGGGGAATCGACCTCTCTCCAAGGGCATGCTCCTTTCTTTGTTCTATCTTGTTTAGCACCTTTAAGTTTTCTTTGACAGCATAGTCAAACCCCCGTCCGGTGCGATGGGTTCGGCGTACACAAAATGGAATACAAATACCTTCAAAGTTCTGTCCTTCATACTCATCATTCATTCATGCTCAATATTTGACCTGCTAGTTGCATATAGAAAGCACCTTGGTCGTGACTATCTTCTGTTGCAAGATGCCTCCAAGGGCTACTCTCCCCCGGGCCGCAAAACTTGACGGTAAAAGTGCCCCCAAGAGGGTCAATGCAAAACGCAAGAAAGACTTGAAGGAAGATAAAGGAGCTGCTCCGAAGAAGGCAAAAACAGAAACGGGAATCCCGCAACTCCTAAACGAGGAACTTCTTACAGCCGATCTCAAGGTTGATTACTCGAAAACCTGGAAGAAGCCTACACAGCAAATGCCCAAGAAACAGAAATGGCCAAAGGTAAAAGATGTCATCACAGAGCTCGAAGACACACCTAAAGGCTGGAACCCAGAGGAGCCTGATCTGATGCCGGAGTAAGTTCTACCTGCTCTGGCTAGTTGATACTGGCTCCACTGTTCATTTTCATACTTGATATTGACCTTTTATGCAGCGACCTCAAAGCTCAGATCGAAAGATGTCGTGAACGGATCGCAGAGAATATCATGCCTCACGTCTATCGGCATAAAATGAAAGAATTCATCGCAAAGCAGTCGCAACGCGAGTGAGCCATCCTATAACTCCGAATTCCCCAATAGGGACTAACTTACTCCTTCCTACCCAGGAGATTGATGGCTAGAGAGCCAGGTTTGAGTTGGCCCGAGGTACAGCGCGTAGATGATCTCAAATTCACATTGGATCAGCTCGCGGGGGAGAATGACGAGTACAAGATGGTCGGTACGGTGAAAGCCATCATTGCAAGGTATCGATCCGGGGAATTGGTTTGGAATCCAGACCTTGTCACCTACTGGTATTCCGGAGTCCAGCTCTGCCTGCCGAGACCTTTCCACTGGGATGAATACCGCTACATCCATGACAAGTACGAGGGACATGTAGGGTTTTGGGTTGAAGGTGTAAGTGTCAGACCCCCTTGGTTGCATCGATAGACATGCTAAAACAAATCCTCAGATTCTCGGGCCTGGGCCTAGCATGAGCAAGACTTCGATGGTATGCCAACCGGATCCGCGTTTGAATGCCACAATGGTAGCTATTCCCTCTCAATTGCCCTATTGGGCACTTTCGTTGAGTGATCTCTCTAATAATCCTCTTTAGGTGAGGGTTGCCCTTCGGATCCCGAAGGTTCCAGCGATTGCAGTAAGAGAAGGAGATAGGAAAAAGGAAAAAGGAGAAAAAGATCCAAAACCACTAAGCAGGCCACCTTTCTTTGATTTCCCATTTATGGATGACACCGGGGCTACACATATGCTCCTATTCGAGGACGACATCAACGTTCTACGCAATCTGGAAGCAGAAAGTGGACCCGTATACCCCTTGCCCCGATGCATGGGCGTCGGGGTTCTTTGTCTCGCAGACGGGAACCGGGTCACCTCGATATTCAGAGAAATAGAAGTCAACATGTGGAGCTACGATGAACGGAAATGGATGTCCCCGGACTGGGAAGCGATACCAGCTTGTGTTCAGAGTGGTCAATCAACGCGTGCCGGCGCTGATCGTCTGTTAGGGTCATGGCTGCGGCACAGGTTTTATACTGGGACTTGTCCGGATCAGTCGTTGCGTCTTTGGGTTTTTGACTATAACCCTGGGATCCCACAGGGCCAGAGGACTCTTCCGACCGCGACACCGGCACAATTGAACGCGCCCTACCCAGTTGCACGCGTTCGTCCGATTGATGACTTTCCTCATCTTGACCCGAATCTGGCGACAGGGCACAGTCTGTTCTAATTTGCGAGATGAGTGTCTTTGCTTATATGTTGCGCTGCTCTGGATTTTTTGCTTTCTTGAATTTGGACCACTCATATTAAACTGTTTCCAATTGAAATGATCTCTAGCGGGGACTCGAATCTAGTATCCAGCCGCAGCCATGTGGAAATGACAATCTTCTCCACTTACGGAGTCCTCCAGGTCAAATCTGCCGCCCAAAAAGTTAATTAAAGACAATCTCCGACGGTGGTACGGAAGACCATACGAATAGGGCAAGTAGACCCTTCTAATTCCACCAAAGGCGAATACAGACTTAGCTGTCCTTTGATAGGTTGTATACCATTTTGTAGCAAAAGTCGTCGAGTCATCGAATAGCCAATGGTTCCGCGGGGTAGTATTTATTTGCCTCGGTCCCACCATCTTTCCTCACTCACCCAAATCAAAAGCGCACAAGATGTTATCATACGTGTCCAAAGATCGGGCAAAGCCGGCTACTCCTGCTTTAAACACTTCTGCTTTAAACACCGAAACAAGTGACAATGGTGAAGTAAAGAGGCTGCACCACATTCCAAGACCCACCGACAAAGAAGACGAACGAGAATGGCTCCTCGCGCAGATGGCGGGCGCGTTTCGCATCTTTGCCAAAATGGGATTCGCAGATGGTAGCAGCGGCCATATCAGTGTCCGAGGTATGCATGCTTGCTTTACGCGATCCTTCGCCTATATTGTACATGTTCTAACACCACTCCGCACACACCAGACCCCATCGAACCCCACACGTTCTGGATCAATCCATACGGAGTCCACTTCGGCCTTCTCACGATTTCTGATATGGTGCGGGTCGACGAACAAGGCAATCGGGTCTCGGGCGTAACGAAGATCACTGGCGAATTGCGGCCGGTCAACACGGCTGGGTTTATTATCCATTCCGCTATCCACCAGAGGCGACCGGATATTCATGCCGTGTGTCATATGCACAGTCCCTACGGCCGAGCCTGGAGTACTTTTGGCCGGGGAATTGATATGCTGAATCAGGGTAAGAGGACCACCTGGGCCACGCACGCCACATTCCTGCTGACACTATTTCCGACTTGAAGATTCCTGCATGTTCTACGACGATCTTTCGGTATATCGAGCTTTTGGGGGCGTTGCTTTCGCCAAGGAAGAGGGGCAACTGATTGCCGATGCCCTGGGTCCTAAGCACAAGAATTTGATCATGCAGAATCATGGATTGCTTACTGCGGGCGGGACGGTTGCCGAAGCGGCGGCCTTTTTCATTGCATTGGAGAGGGCCTGTCAGACTCAGCTCTTGGTGCAGTCTGCTATAGCACCTGGGTCGATTGGTGCAAGTGAGGGATTGCTGAAGACCTTGGTGGATGATGAAGTTGCGTATTATACTAAACAAAAAACAGGTACTCCCGAGGCCATGTATATGCAATTTGAGCCGGAGTACGAGTTGATTGTGGAGGAGACCAGAGGCGACTTTTTAGATTGAATTCTGCTACTTGATTCGAATGTTCTCCAACTGTTGACTTGTCCGTTACTTAATACTATGAGGATATTCTCGGAGATCGACAGTTGATATTCCCCACTCTCGGCCGAGTCACATGGTGTCGGGTGCGGGGTAACGGTCTTAGGCCTCGGAGGGGCAAAGGCGACGGTTTCACGGCGAAGGCGACGTCGTACGATCAAGAACATTCCCGGGGTTTCTCCGGTTATGCATCATGACACTTACACTGTGCATAAAAGCTATTTTTAGTTACTTTTTAACCTGGCAGGCCACACAGGCCACACAACGTAAGCACCGAATAATTATGAATGCCAGAATAATGCACGTGCACAGGGCAGTGGGTCGGATTGCATGCTTATCTCTGCTAGCACCATCGAAGCTTGTGCGTTGGATGACAACCACGTCATTGACTCGTTGGCCCATAGGGTTCCCAGTCGGAAGGGGAAACAATTGTCCCGCTTATTAACAGAAAAAAAAAAAAGGTCGCCTTGTCCTGAAATCTATTTCCCTTCGTGTTCTTATTCTGTCTTACCTCCAACTCCAGTGTTTACCATTCTTTCTTAAACCCAGGAGTCACCATACACAGGGACTGGTTCCCCGACATATCGTGCAACATGTCTGGTTCAGCAGTAATACACAGCATGACACCAATCCCGGATGAAATGAGCATCTCCGCCTATGGAGAGGCTCGCTCAACCGTGGAAGGAAAGCCCCTCGATGCTGAGACCATTCGTAAGATGAATGCCTGGTTCCGCGCCAGCATGTACTTGTGTTTGGGCATGCTCTACCTTCGCGACAACCCCCTCCTCGAAGAACCTCTGAAGCTAGAGCATCTCAAAGCTCGACTCTTGGGTCATTGGGGTTCGGATGCCGGACAGGCTTTCACCTGGATGCACATGAACCGTCTCATCAAGAAATACGACCTTGATGTTCTGTTCGTTTCGGGCCCCGGCCACGGTGCCCCTGCAATTCTGTCGCAGTCTTACCTCGAGGGTGTCTACTCAGAAGTCTACCCGGATAAAGGTCAGGATAAGCAGGGCATGCAGAAGTTCTTCAAGCAATTCTCTTTCCCTGGAGGCATTGGCAGCCACGCCACCCCCGAGACACCTGGTAGTATCCACGAGGGAGGCGAGCTGGGATATTCACTCTCTCATGCCTTTGGCACGGTTTATGACCACCCCAATCTCATTACTCTGACCATGGTCGGCGACGGCGAGTCCGAGACCGGTCCCCTTGCCACCAGCTGGCACAGCACAAAGTTCCTGAACCCCATCAACGACGGAGCTGTCCTGCCTGTTCTCCACCTCAATGGATATAAGATCAATAACCCCACCGTGCTTGCACGAATCAGTCACTCCGAACTGTCCTCCTTGCTCGTTGGCTATGGATGGAAACCATACTTTGTCGAGGGAAGTGACTTCGACAGCATGCACCAAGCCATGGCGGCTACACTCGAGCAATGTGTCACCGAGATCCGGGGATACCAGAAGAAAGCCCGAGACTCCAAGGTTCCCTTCCGGCCCCGCTGGCCCATGATCATCCTGCGCACACCCAAGGGATGGTCCGCTCCACGGGAGGTTGACGGCCACCTTCTCGAGGGATTCTGGCGCGCGCATCAAATCCCGATCACTGACGTGCGCGAAAACCCCGCTCATCTCAAGGTCTTGGAGACATGGATGAGGGGCTACAAGCCAGAAGAACTCTTCGACGAGAACGGCACATTGATTCCGGAACTGAAGGAGCTCGCGCCCACGGGTACCTCCCGCATAAGTGCCAACCCCGTTGGTAATGGAGGTCTTTTGCGCCGCCCGCTGGACATTCCTGATTTCCGAGACTATGGTTTCAACGATATCGTCCCTGGGATAACAACCAAGGGAGGCATGGCCAACATGGCGAAATTCCTTCGTGATATCGTCGCTCGCAACATGCACAACTTCCGACTCTTCGGCCCCGATGAGACGGAGTCTAACAAGCTTGCCGAGGTGTACAAAGCAGGCAAGAAAGTCTGGATGGGAGATTACTTCGAGGAAGATAAAGACGGCGGCAATCTGTCCCCCGATGGCCGCGTGATGGAGATCCTCAGTGAGCACACCTGTGAAGGCTGGCTGGAAGGCTACATTCTTTCTGGGCGCCACGGACTGCTCAACAGCTACGAGCCTTTCATTCACGTCATTGATTCTATGGTGAACCAGCATTGCAAGTGGATCGAGAAGAGCTTGGAAATCGAGTGGCGAGCCCGCGTCTCGTCTCTGAACATCCTCATTACCGCCACTGTCTGGAGACAAGACCACAATGGCTTCAGTCACCAGGACCCCGGATTCCTCGATGTGGTGGCTAACAAGAGCCCCGAGGTGGTCCGCATCTATCTCCCACCCGACGGCAACACTCTCCTGTCCGTGATGGACCACTGTCTCCGCAGTGTCAACTACGTGAATGTGGTTGTCGCTGATAAACAAGAGCACATCCAGTTCCTGAACATGGACGAAGCCCTCGCGCACTGCACTAAGGGTCTCGGAATCTGGGACTGGGCCAGCAACGACCAAGGCCAAGGCCCGGATGTCGTGATGGCGTCCTGCGGTGATGTTTCAACATACGAAGCCCTCGCCGCCACTGCCCTACTCCGTGAACATCTCCCCCAGCTCAAGGTCCGCTTTGTTAATGTGGTGGATCTCTTCCGCCTGATCTCCCCTGTCAACCATCCCCACGGATTGTCCGACGCGAGATGGAAGTCCATCTTCACCAACGACACGCCCATCATATTCAACTTCCACTCCTACCCCTGGCTCATTCACCGGCTCACCTACAAGCGTGTGGGTCAACATAACCTGCACGTGAGAGGTTACAAGGAGAAGGGCAACATCGACACACCGTTCGAGCTGGCTGTGCGCAATGGAACCGATCGATACAGTCTCGCTATGGCTGCCATTGACTCGGTTCAGTCTCTTGGTAACACGGCCGATGGCGTGAGAGAGAAGTTGCTCAATGAGCAGATTGCGGGCAGGTCCGAGGCACTCGATAATGGTATTGATGCTGAACATATTCGCAACTGGAAATGGCCTTTCCCGAGAGAGTAAGGTATTACAGTTGGGGATATTCATGTTAATATAAATGAAAGCTACCTACTCTAATTTTTTTGGCTAGACTCAATCAGAAGAGAATATCCAATGACCAGTCTCGTAAATTAGCCTTATAGACAGTAAATCACCGAATGAGTCATCTACTTAAAACGCCTAGAGTAGCTGACGCGGTTCTCTTCCTAACCGATTCACCATTCAACACTATAACCACCAAAATGTCCGAAACCACCAACCACAAAATCAAATCCGACATAAAAAAAGCCTACAATGAAATCGCCCCAGTCTACCTAACCTGGACAAAACCCTCGCACGAAACCCGCCTCTCCTACCTCGACCTCCTCCTCCAATCCATCCACTCCGCAAAAGGAACCCACCAACTCACCATCCTCGAGCTAGGCTGCGGCGCCGGGGTACCCTGCACCCAGCTACTATCCTCACACGCCCACATCAGCATCACCGCAAACGACATATCCTCAACGCAAATCGCCCTAGCCAAAGAGCGACTCCCTCCCTCCGTAAATCTGATCCTAGGCGACATGATGGAGCTAGAATTCAGCGCAGAGCATTTCGACGCCGTGATGGCCATGTATTCCATTTTCCATCTGCCGCGCACGGAGCAGACTACGATGCTGCGTCGTATATTCGGTTGGTTGAAGCCTGGGGGCCGGCTTCTGGCGAATTTCTCTGAGGCCGCGTTTGAGAGCTCGACTAATGGTTCTTGGTTGGGGGCTACGGAGGGCGCTATGCATTGGAGTGGTTGGGGGAGGGATGAGGTGACGAGGGTTCTTGTGGAGATTGGGTTTCGGATTGAGGTTGATGAGGCTACGGTGGATCGGGAAGAGGAAAACGGTGGTGAGAAGAGTATTGGGTTTCACTGGGTATTAGCTAGGAAACAATAGTATAGGAGAATGCTCTTGAATTGTTGTTTATACTGCAGAAGATGGTCGTCTAAAACGTACCCTATGTTCTAGTTAGCTGACCGCTATCGCTAACCGCTATCTAACATCTTGCGGGGGAGCTGAGAACCCCCCCATATCTGACATCACCGATATCCCAAATCCCAAATCCCAAATCACCAAAAATACATATCCAAACAGCTCGCAAGCATGGAATTCCCCAAATCCCACATTCACCCACCCCAAACCCCCCACACACATACCGTGATCCTCCTACACGGCCGCGGCAGCGACGGCGGCGAGTTCGCCTCAGAGCTCTTCTCATCCGAAACCTCCAACGGCAAAAACCTGCCTACCAACCTCCCCTCCTACCGCTGGGTATTCCCAACCTCCCACAACCGGTGGAGCACAGCCTTCAAAGAAGAGATGTGCGCATGGTTCGACGCATACTCACTCGACAACATCTACGAGCACCAGGAACTGCAGAAAGCCGGACTCCGCGAGTCCATCGCCCACATCCTCTCCATCATCGACGACGAGGCGCGCCTGCTAGATGGGAAGTACGCTAATATTTATCTCGGCGGGATGAGCCAGGGCATGGCGACGGCGTTGTGGGCGTTCCTGGCTGCGTCGGCGACGGGCCGCTTTCAGGGCCCGCTGGGTGGGCTGCTGGGCTTTTGTGGGTGGTTGCCGTTTGCGCAGCAGCTGGAGTGGTTGTTGTCTGAGCCGGACCTTGGGCCTGGGAGTGCGCAGACGCGGAGTTTGATTTCGGGGTTCTATTTTGAGCAGATTGCTGGTGCTGGGGAGGTGGTGCCTGAGGGTAAGGTTGATGGTGGTGCGGTTTTGGAGACGCCTGTGTTTTTGAGTCATGGGGCTGATGATCCGTGGGTGTCTGTTGAGCTTGGGCGGCAGGCTTGTCAGGTTCTGAGGAAGATTGTGGGACGTGTTGACTGGGAGGAGTTTACGGGTGCGGAAGGGGATGGGCATTGGGTTAAGGCGCCTGAGGGCTTCGATCATATTCTGAAGTTCCTTGAGGGTTGATTTGTTGAGTCAGTGCCAGACTGGTTAGGCTCGTCGTGAAGGATGACCTTGTCGAGTACAATTTAAGACAGGGATGTTTCACTTCATTCCAGAACATCCATAAATCAATAAAAGGAAGTGAGGAGGTAAGTCTATGAGATCATGTTTTAAATGTCATCAATATCAAATATGTACTTCAAAGTGGATCATTGGCTAATCTGATTGCATTTCTACTCTAGTTCCTAGCTCTTTGCCTATAGCCATCCATCGAAAACATGTGAGGCAAGACAGAAAGACGCCGATTGAGAGAAATATGTGGATTCACAATGACAGTAACGCCCCCGGATTTTGCGGATGGAAATCGATCTGCAACAAAACAAAGGCGATGCGCCGTAACGCCGGATCGGTTGAAAGTGCACCAATAGCGGATTAAATGTTGAAAGGACACGGAGAAAGGAGAAATGGTGGCGTGAGGAAGGTCATTGAAGCTTAGGAAAGTACATTAAGGTGATGCAAGGAAAATGGCGTTGATTTAGCCATATCGGCCGATGGGCACGTCGTGACGATGAAGATCCTTGGACCATTCCGGTACAACCTTATCACGCTCATAGAGCAGGCCACAGTTGTGGCAGAGTGTCTGGAAAGGATGGTTAGAGACTGTTTGCAAGACATTCTAAAGTAAAGACTTACCCGTGGGCCATCTGGACCATCACGCACAGCCCAAACAGCTGTGCCCCACACCGCGCAGTTCTTGCATCTCCAGCTTTGACGTTCCCTAAGCAGAATCATTAGTAAATATTCTAACAATGTATCTAGCAGCACATACCACTCGGAGAGCGTGCCGCCACCGCCACCGTATCCTGCCCCTGATCCAGTATCAGGAGTTCCCCGGCCACCAGGAGTGCCACTTCTGCCCGAAGGACTCAAGCTGCGGAATCGGCGCTTGCGCTTGTTCCTTTCTCCACGTCCCAGCGGAGTCTCGCTATCCACCTCGAAGTAATTACCACTGGCCTGTCGTGAGATCTCAGGTGTGATGCCCGTGGTTGAAGAGAACCTGGCTGTTTCTCGGCGCAGACGTCGGATCTGACGCTCACGGTCACCCTCTCTCCGTTCGATTTCCTCCTTGGACAGTGTCTCAACCTGAGGCTGCCACTCATCGCAAATGGTTTCAGGGTCGTACCGCCAGCCAGCCTCCACACCGTTGGCTGCCAAATTGTCAATGTCGTTGCCGTAGCCGCTGACAAGAGCACCGCTTTCGCAGACTTCCTTTTTGAACTTCAAAACTGCTTCGTAGATGGCATGCGCAATTGCACTAACCCATTCACCACCAAGGCTGAGATCAGCGCAAGTGATGCGTGCAAACTCTTCGGCCATGCCAGGTGGGTGTAGCAGAGACCACTCGAATTTGTCTGTATACAGCTTGTTTTGCAGGTTGATATTGAGGGTGATCAAACACCGATATGCGTCGTCTGGGTTCAAAAGACTGTCATTTACCAGCGGTTCCTTCGTTACGGTTACAGTGGTCGTCACATTGGGCCGGCTATCAGGTGTCGCAACGGTGGCAGCAGCTGGTGTCGTTGGTGTCTCTCTTGACGGCTCAGTATGTGGCAGAACGCTGGGCACCGTGCCTGCGTCTGTGCTCTGAAAAAGTGGGTGAAGAGCCACACCAGCGTATTCCTCCAACTGCTGTCGGATCTGGTTGCTGATGGTCATAGTCGTAGCCTGAGGATTTGGGAGATCGAGATCGCGAACGAATCCAATAGCAAATTCTTCAGGCGTTGAGAGTGATTCATGGAGGTTCCACAAGAAAGTATCCTTAATGCGGAACGGGGGTAATGGTTCAGGTCTGCGATACGCAGGAAGAGCGTGGGTGACGTTAGGGTCCACGACTGCGCGTGGGAAGGGGAATGGTTCGAGGGGTTGATGAGCGGGGACTTCGACATCAATTCGGATGGGAACGAGCGTCAAGGGGAGTTGCGCTTGAATCTGCAGTTGATCGGCACACCTAGAATCACCACGCTGTATGTTAGCCAGATCCAAGGATAGACGGGGAAGACAGAGGCCACTGTCGTTAATGGCCACATCAGCCCCGGCAATAGGGAACATACGCTGGTCGCAACATTCTCTTGATCATCCACTCGCGAAAGAGGCCTTGCACCTCCACGGGTGCATGCACTTCTTTGCCCAGCTTCTCCGAGTAGGGCACCAACTTGTCGGTGGCGGATTCTTCGCGCCGAAGACTTCGCAGTCCCGTCGGGCGCCGGGGCCCATCAGTCTCATCGAAATCTTCGTCATCAAAGCCGTCTTCAGCATAGTTGATGGCGGTAGTTCCACGCTTCGTGGTGCGCGGAGTCGGGCCGGTTTGAGACGGAGGAACGACAGGTGTGAGCAACGCGTTTCCATAATGGCGCATGCGCGGGGGGTAGGAACTGATATAGCCCCGAAGAGGAGACATGTTGGCGATTCAATTGCACAAGAACATGCCTCTTCGAGGGTATGCGCGAGAAAAGAACGAGCTTGCGATTGTTTTGATCGGTTCGATGTTCGAAGGGCTGATCACTGCAGTGAGGCACAATTGGCAATGGCCCAAGCGCAAAAAAGTTAACAACAAGTACTTGTATGATTCCACGGCATAAAGTAACGTGGTAGAAAAAAAGTTAAGATCGCGTCAAAGGTATCCAGAAAGAATACAGCTGGAGAATGGCTCTGGGATCGATATTCTGCGCGACTTTGCCAAATTCGACGCTAGTCCTGTTCCAGGAAGGGCATCACGTGCTATGCCTCACACCGAACCATTGTAGTTCTATCTCATTAGGTTCACAAATTGGTTTGTGAATGGCCTCCCTTGGTCACTGAAATATAAAAAGCATGGCGCTCAAAAAAGGTATAGCAGAGCTTATCCATCACCTCATCTGCTTCATTCGAAAATGCCCGTGAAAAGCATTTGTGAAAAGAGGACTTCCGCAAGAGATCAACGTCTGTGAGAAGAGAACCTCTGTGAAAAATGGTTCCTAGAAGTCTACAATCACTGCCCGGTGCTTCCTGCATGGTCGTGGGGATTCAGTCTCATCACGAAACCAAGACATTCTCGGTTGGTTCGAGTGCATTCCTGGCAGCCCGGTAGGGTCCGGTATGGTCGTATCTGTTCGAGATGTGCAGTTAAGAAGGAAGTATTTTACTATATGCAGTAGTCTGGTGTTGTCGCGTGCAGAGTGCGGTCTTTTCGGTCTTCTTCTGCGGCTTCTACACCGTCGTCTTCTTTTAGACGCTCAATGCGGTTTCAATCGGCACGTTCTACTTTCCTAAGTCAGAGCTCTGCATACTATGTGACCACAAACTCACCCGTTGGCCAACCTTTGATTTCGAGCACGAATTTTAGATGCGCCAGGCTAGGCAGAGTCCTGTCAAGACCGCGATCATCCATGGTCGCGCAGTCCAAGTCCAGGTCTAGCATCATCAAGAGGCACTGGCATTTGCCTGTTGCTCTACTATGTAGTGAACTGAACCTATTGTAGGAATACAAGGCCCACAAAACAAGCAAACAGCATGTGAGGAAAATGCTACAATTGCAAACTAGATATGCACCATATATTCAACCTTCACTGTCAAACTGATGCCATGAAAGAGTTTACCAATCGACTAGAAAATGAATACATTGAAAGGAATGAGTACACCAAAATGCTGAGTAGAGCGCTGCTGTTGGTAAGATGAAAACTTGAATATTTGTTGCAGACATATTTCAATGCAACTTTAGAAAAAAAATAACAGTCGAAACTTCGAGCCGCAAGGCCGGGGGAATGATAATCGCACATGCAAAGGAAAGAATAAGGGGAAAAAAATTAGCGAAGCCCAATAACACTCTGCGAAGGGATTAGCTATCAAGAATTTCGAGTCAACTGAGAATAGGGGTCTTACCATCTCCAAAGTCCACACACGCCGGATCCAGACCTTTACTTGTCCCTCGACGCCCTCGACGTCGTCCAGCTCGATACCCTCCCACCAGCAGCGGCGGGCAGGCTTGCGCCAAAAGAGGAGAAGCTTCTGGGCCATGCCCACAGAATTGTTGTTTGACAAGTCTCCGCGGATGTCGGTGCGGAGTTTAGCCAGCGCAAGACTGCAGATTACTGCCTTGTTAGGCTCTGGAGCACGGTGACCCCACTGGTCAGAACGATCAAATCCTCTATATTGTATATTAGCGTTGGCCCATAATTGAGAACCCGGTTCTACTCACCCAGCTGTCAGCATTTCAATAAGATGCTGCTCGGTTGATCCAATCTCCTCGCTCTTGCGCAGTCCAGAAAAGATGCCGTCCTGTTTCAACAGTGATCTGCCGGCCGCCCGCTTGACTTCAAGCATTTCATCGTGTCCAATGTCGGCGTAGGGAGGGATCACATAAAAGTCAAGGTCCTCTCGAAGAACAATGATACCAGCACGGTCTTGCAGCATGTCACGGGCTGAGCCCTGCAGTGGGTCCTGCATTTCCATTTCTGGTGAGTTTGAGCTGGAAGGCAGAGATGCGGGGATGGTTTGTGCGACAGTTCGGAAGAAATCCAGCATGTACTGAAGTGAGACTGGGTCATACTGGATAATAAATGTCAGAAGAATTCGATACTCAAGATAGGGATTTGCGTACGTCAACCGGGAATACATCCCCATCGTGGAAACCATTTGCAGCATGTCCATCCGGGAGGAGGCCATTGGGGAAGAGGGAGAGCAGAACAAATTCAGGCAAAGTCAACAGCTCATCCCGCGAAAGGGTAAAGCGCGTACCACTATCAACTTGTTAGACTATGCATAATTGAGATATATCAGTGTGTGACCTACCGAAGGTCGAGACCAACATGTTCATCTCCGCCGATATCTATTATACCCTGTTAGCGCAAAGCATACCAAGCGGCCTTGGTACAAACATACCACCAAGAGTGTTGATTGGCGGACCCCCGGTCTGCTGGACCTGGGTTATGATACTGGAGGCACCTCCTGCAGCAGCCATCACGTAGGTGAATGACTCAAGTGGACTATAGCCTTCTGTATATGGTGGTGGTGGTTCACCGTCGTCGGAAGAGCCCTCGTTTTTTGGTTCGGTGAAAGACGCTTTTGTATCAGCAACAACTGCCGAAGATGGGGCCGGCTCGAGCGACTCCTCGACAGGTGCTGGAGGCGCTAAGGCTGGAGGCGCTAAGGCTGGAGGACAAGCGGGTCCAGGTTCAGTAACTTTGTATGGGCGATTGGTGTCTTGCGGTAACGAAAAGATAAGAGACGAAAATGGCGGAGGATATGCGGTGGAGGAACTTGACACTGATGCTGGGGAGTGCGGTGGAGGTGCAGTGTAATAATCGTCGTCCTCCTCTAGGGAGTCCGTTGGATGGGGCGGGCACGCCGTGGTTGATGGGTCCGACGGCGGCGTTTCTCGCGACACCGTGGTTTCTATTATTGCCTGAATCAGTCAGACAGGCTGATATGCGCAATCGAGATGATCGAATTCTGACCTAGTCTAGCAATGCGACTGATCTGGGTCGAGTGTCGTCCGAGTTGCCGTGTCGGCGAGTCTTTCCAATTCAATGACTGACTTCTAGCACCTGGTTGAAAGAAGGATTGTTTCCAAAGGGAGTAGAACAGATATATGCTTTCATCTGCTAGATTCGCAGTGATTGAGTGTTGGAGAAGGAGAGCGCTTAGAGGTTGGGGAAGACGGGTAGATCAACTTGGACGGCGGTAAGTCCGAGCGCCTCACCATCGAGACTTGGCACATATGGTGTCCTCTGTCTTTTACTTTAGTTTGGGTTTAGTTTGGATTCAATTTCGAGTTTCTATTTTACAGGAACATTATTGCGAGATGACATGGGCGTGACTCGAAGTCAGTCAGATGTGTTGACCTATTCCCAGCCGGTCCCCACCTGACTATGTTGTACTATTGATCTATCATTTTATAGTCCAGGGTTTGTGTACAATCTTGGAATGTACATCCGCCGTATAGTCTTAGCTTGGATTTTACGATGAATATTGCAAGGGAGCAGAAAGAATCAAATATGACCTAGTAGAGAGTTGTTGGAGTAGTTTGGTGTGGAATAGGGGTAGTCACACAAAGGTCGTCCAAACGGATCTGAGAAGACATCACAAAGGAGGTTATTGATATGTACATGTAGCTACTTCCATGGGAAAGAGATATATAATATATATGTATTTCATTTGTATACTGTATATAGATATATCAGACGTTACGCTCTGCATAGCTCTGAATCAGACCCTCGAGGGTCGGTTCATACTCCTTCAAGGTGACCTGGTCACCCTCTAGAATAGTATTGGCCTGCACAAAGATCTTGCGTGGGACCTTCTTTTTCAAAACGACCTCACGAACGGAGGTTCCCCACCAGCTGTCAACGGAGGTAATATCGTCGTACAAGCCCTTACCAGCCTCGATATCTGCGGTGCTCTTGTAGACATGAAGCTTCTGGAGGTACTTCTCTACGGCAGGACGTCCATGAGTCAGGATCTTGGACCGATCAAGATGGATCTCTAGATCAGAGAGATCCTCCTTCTTGTAAGACAACTTGACAAAGTCATCACCGGCATCGAGGAAGGTGCGCAGAATACTGTACCGAGCCTGCATGTGTGCCTGGCCCCATTTCTGGGTCTTCGGATCCCAGAATTCGAGGGCAACCAGACCGGCGCGAGCCATGGAAAGGTAGGCCGCGAACAGGACGTCACCGGCCTCACCAGCCAAGTCTTCCTTGCCATCGCCGAATCCGAAGATCTTCAGGATGCCAAAGTCGCAGCCAAGAACCATGGCAACGCACTCGGCACGGCACTCCTCGTATGACGAAGCAATGGAACCAAAGACAGAGCTCCATGTCTGTCCAGGCTTGTACCAGGTCGAAATGGGCTTGTTGGTGACGGGGCTGATGGGTGGGTTCTTAATATCAAAGTTATACTCCCCTGGCGCTGTCTCCTGCAACAGCTTGCCAGTTCCATGACCCAGCAATTCATGGATACCGACCTGGACCTCAAAGGCCGGGTCCCGGAATGAGCGGTAGACCTCCTGGTCACTCTCAGCAATGAAAGGAATAGCCTCGTTAGGAGCCTTGGCGCTGAGAACATTGCCCAGAGACACGTTCTTGAAGCCAAGGTTCTGGCGAATGTCATCATAGTTGGGCAGGTTGATGCCAGCTGGGAGACCCGAGCCGGCGAAACTCAAAACTTCCAATGATGTGAAGTCGGGGCTGAGGAACTTGTCTTTCTCAAAGTCCTTACCCCAGGGAAGCTTGGGAATCATGCTCTCGGCACTATCAACCAGCGTACCAAAGGCGCGGGTGCGCTCCAGATTGACCTGCAAATGTTAGCGATACCGGCCAATATAGATCTAGCACATGTCATACCAAAGCAACGAAGCCTTCCCATTCTCCGCGCACACCGTGGGGGTCTCTGTATGTTTCAACAAAGCCCAGGTTCGTCTCCAGCACTGGCTTTTGGTCCTTAACCCAGATGCGCTGGCTCTCCTTGAAAGCCTCGATGGATCCAGCCCCAAATGAGAGAGCATATGAGTCCAACATCTTCTTCTGGTTATCATTTGCAGCAGAAAGTTCTGCCTGCTTGATACTGTGTGCGATCTTTGCCATCTCCTCCTGATGGTCACCGAAGACAAGACGCAGTGTCTTTCCCTTCAGATCTCCCTCAAGCTCAAATGTGTCCACATCGCCGAGATCTCGGTCCCTCACAGGAGGCGACGAAACACCAGACGCGATCAAAAGCTCGAAATCACCCGAGGATGTCTTCCGGAGTCTAGTATTCTCCAACGCAAGTCCCTTCTTCTCCATCAAGTCACCAACTGCCGTAATTTCCTCCTTTGAGATCGTTGGCGAATCGGGGTAGTAGGTGGTCATGTGGCCGCCCTTAGGATATCCGAGGTGCATCATCGATCCTTCGCTGGTCTCGTAGATCCCTCCTCCGGTGGTGTTGGCCTTCTGGAAAGCCGCCTTTGTCTCCGCGGTAGCCGATGCCAGAGCCTCGAATGCGGAGACGGACAGCCGAGGGATGAACTTTGAGTCACCAAAGCCCTTATAGTTTCCGCAGTTGCCCAAGAATTGACTCGCATATTCAAGGAAGAAACGGAGGTCGTCGGGACTGACTTGTGTTTTCTGGGCGAGGCTGTTCCAGTCGCCATTGGCGGCGTGGTAGAGTGACAGGATGAGGTCGTATATAGGTTCGGACTCGGGGGAGACCTGGCGCAGGGTGACTCGAGTGCCCTCAAATGCGGCCCTGTATATCGAGAAAGGTTAGCTGCCAATAGCTCTTGGGGTGGAATCCAGGAACACGATACCTGCTCATAAAGTGCGCATATTTTCTCAAGTTTTGGTCTTTGAGTGTATCAAAGTGTGACTTGACTTCCAGTCTGACCACGGTCGGAGGTGAGTCAGCCAGATAATGCTGTTTGATGCTGAAGTCCATGGCGGCGCGAGTTAGATGAGTATACGAGGAGAAGGTGTTTGCCAGTCTGGGAGTCAACCGGCGAGAGATTCGATGGAGGGGTAACAAAGGTGACACGGAGCTCCGGGAGAACAAATGCGGCGAAATGCCACGCATTGAGTGCATATGGAGGGGTTTAACGACGAAGTATGACATAGAGTATGAAGAGGCACCAATCAGGTACGTGTCTCCCTAGCCAACGGCCGGATCACCGATGGAGTCCCGATCTATATTGCTTGGCATGGGCTGATTTGCTAATTGAATGTTCTTTGGTCACTTTTCTTAATTACAACTGCTGCAGCGACTATTTACTATGCCGGAAATGTGCAATAGCAGCAATAACAGCAATAAAAAGGGGTATCAGCCAGAAAATAACAAGAATTTTTCTTTATATCAGACTCTCATACTTGTCCAACCCTTGCTTTTGCGTTGCCTGTGGTGTCGCGGCGGTGCCTTGGAAAGACGTTGATCTGTTGGCTGTGTTCATCGGAGGGGGTCTCATAGCGCTGTTGGACACCATGGTTCCTGTAGGAGGAGGGGGGATTGAGAACGAGGAGTAGTTGGGTGCCGGTTGCGCCGTTGACCCGGACATATGATTCGAGGGTATCATAGTCGACATGGACCCCAAAGACTGACCTGTTGGGCCTGTGTGGGACCGAACATTGGCATTGGCTGGGGCTCCCCAGATAGAAGATGAGGGCTGCATAGTAGGGAAGGCTTGGACAACCGGTGAAGCTTGCCGAGAAGGAGCAAGAGCCGGGAAAGAACCCAATTTCTGATCTGGTGTAATGGAACGGAATCCAAGATTGGACTGTTGGCTTAAGGCATTGGCTTGGGGTGTCATGCCTACATTATTTGAAGACCACGAGAATGAAGGCGGCATGCTTGGAACCGCTGGCTTGGCTGGCTCCATACTACCCCACATATCTATACTCTGGCCATTTGCAGGCAATGCCTTCTTCCCGAGAACAAGGCGTTCGAAGCTGCCAGCGCCGCCGTCCGCATCGGGCGAGCCCAGGCCAGTGGCAGACTGCGAAAATTCGTCGGCACCAGTTTGGAAACCCGTTGGTCCAGCGCCAGAGGATAGCTCTTGCAGCTTTTTGCTTTGCTCCTGTTCAATCCTCGCTGAGAGAGTTTTTATCAGAGCCATAAAGGTATTGAACTGTTGAAGGCTCAAAAGTGGCCCGAGACTGAAACTCCAGAGAACCGGCAGAACTTCCAAAGCCAGGAATTCGGTATCTGCGATGGTTCCAACTTGACGAAACACCTTCAACGCTGCCATCATCACCGACGGCTCTTTCGTTTTAACCCCTTTGAGAGACGGGACGAGCTTTTCTTGAATAGTATACTTGTCCAATATCGAGGACTTGGCTGGTTTTGACTTAGTCGCCTGGATTCCAGACAAATCATCGTCAAGCCCGTCTGAACCTTCTGCAGAGGCGCCGCAAAGTACACTAAAAGCTTCCAAACTGCGAACCTTGATAGCGAGGCTGCTAGTGCGACTAAAAGTGGCAGCAATGGGAGGGAACACCTCATTCTTGACAGTACTGAAATCGAGAACTGGGAGCATCACAGGGAGGCATTTAAGGGAAGCATCCACCAAAGAATGAGTGGGAGAATCCAGTCCGAGCCGAATCAAGGGTAGAATATCTAGAAAGAAGCGTTAGATGTAAGCTCGAAGGTTTCCATTTACAAAACTCACCATCTTTGAACTCCATCCCTGAACAATTATCAGCAATCAGCTTCATATTATCAAGCACAACCATGAGACCAGCATCTTTCTTGGAGTCTCGTTCAGCAGCCCCCTTGCCCGAGCCAGCTCCAAAGACTTCCTTCAGACGAGGCATGATTTTCTCTGGGAATACACGGCGTCCGTTGGGAATCCGCTTAAGAATACCGAACACGTTTTGCAATATGAGCGGAAGCAATTCCCGATCCTTGAGTTCGTCCATCAAGGCTCCCAATAGCTTTCTCTCTAGGACAGAAACCGGGAACTCAGGTAGTACCCGTTGTAAGCCACGCAAGAATTGAGTCTTCTCATTGGGATTCTTTGTTGGTAAAGATTCCAAGAACCGGATAGTGGAAACTAACACATTGTCAAAGTACTGTGCTTGTTGGAATTCTCGAGCATTCATGCGTTGGGCAGGCCTTCGGGTAATGAGCCTCGGTAGGACATCAGAAAGTAGACCCTTGGGAATTGGCTTCGAACAGAGGAAATTATTGCTCTGCGACGGAGTGGAAGACGGAGAGCTCAGCAGTTTCTTATATGTGGACAAATTTGCGTGCGTTTGTAAAGGCGAGACATGCGGAGAGTTGTACAGAGCGATGATGACGAGCCCTAAAGAGAAGAGATCGGCGGCCGCAGACACATTGGAGTCCATGGCAAAGTCAGGCGACGTGTAATCAAGGTTCAATTGTACCGAAGCGGGCAGCCTTGGTTCTTGATAGAGAACCTCGGACACAGCCAATGGCGGTAGCGTCGAACGAGTTTCAGAAGAGTCTGGAGGCCCCGCAAATCCCAGACCAGAGATCTTCCAATCTGATTTGGAATTGATATAGATGGCCTCCGGGTTCAGATTTCCATGCACTAAACCCGCAGACTCGTGAAGGAATTCAAGACCTTTAGCAACTTGCAAGAGTCCCTTTTGAATTTCTAACTCATCCATCTCCACCTCTCTTCTTCTCCGAGTCCCATCAGCCTCCTCAACCACGTACCGGCTGGTTCGCGAACCAGCGCGTGTGGTATTCTCTTGGTCGTCTTTTTCCAGCAGCAGCCCGGAAAGTGAAGCGGTGAGATGTTCCGTAGCAAACATGAGACCCCCATTACGTGTCTCCTCCACGGGCTCGAGCACCTGAAGAATAGATGGGTGCCGTAGGCGCGCGAGATTGCTTGCTTCGCGCTTAAGTCGTTCGATCACATCGTCCTGTAGCTTCTTGGCGGAGGACCCAGAACTCCTTCCGAACCCATTAGAGCGTGTCTCCAGTGACTTGCGATCAAATATAAACACCGAAGCCGCCGTTCCTGTGGACTTCTTCTTTGCATCGTGGATTTTCCAGGGGCCGGAGTAGACGGTGGGGTTAGGTGAGATCTGGTAATGGGCGGAAATGTTGGAACTGAACGATTTGAGCGCAGACGAAAACATGGTGGTAAGGCCGCAGACGAGAATTGGTCGGCACGATAGTCGGAATGAAGGGAGTTGTTCGTTTCACAGTGTCGTCACGGTGTAGCCAGCATAAGACATATTTAGTTTCAACAACAGTGAGATTTAGAAGGAGGGTCAATGGAAGGTGGACCGGTGTTGGAACTCGATGGCTAATGGGGGGTTAATAACATTAGCTCAAAGGCTGAGAGGAATTGTCCACTGGGTGCATACTTGGTCAATAATCCGGCGCAATACGACCTCAGGTCCTCGATAACAGGCACTCTTCCTATCGGTATTATCACGTGATCGTGTCAATAGCTGGCATGTGCCTCAGGCCTGAAGCCCTACCGAGCTCGGTCGTAACCGATGCAAGCCGCAGCAAGCCAAAGGAAGCCGAACTAGCCGAAGTCGGCGGGCAACTCTAATTTGCAGTCGCTGATTGGCAGCGACAATCTTTATCTGTAGGGCGGTGGCAGAACTTCCTGATTGGGGCCTCCGAGTCATCGGAGTTGTTGTCGAGCTCCGCAGAGAGGCTGCAGTTCTGGCGCGGAGTCATCTTTCTGGTTGTGATATAAACCTCCATTGACCTCCTCGATTTCAGTACGTTTATACTTCTCCCAGTGACTCAATTGCTCAATTGCCACACTCTTCACTCTCTATACCCTTGGCTGGCCCTTGGATCGTTCCTAACATCACCACAGTCATGAAGTCGCTTCACCAATTCGCTCGCCGACAGGCACTGACCGGGCTCTCAATGCCCCGTGTTCTCTCATCACAGAACGTTACCGCCAGCCGGACATGGCAGAGAACTTTCAGCGCCTCCATGGCAGCCGCCTCCCAGCTCCCAGGTCTTGACCCTTCCAAATTGACCATCACCAAGACCACCACCCCTAAGGAGCTAAAGGAATCAAAGGATCTTGTTTTTGGAAAGTACTTCACAGGTAAGAGAACCTCTGCGCTCTATTGCCTTCCAGACCCTGACCAATTGTAATGTAGATCACATGCTCTCCGTGGAGTGGACAGCTACCGACGGATGGCACGCACCTCGCATTATCCCCTACCAGAACCTCAGCTTGGATCCTGCGACCTGTGTGTTCCACTACGCATTTGAATGCTTCGAGGGCATGAAGGCGTACAAGGACAGCACCGGTGGCATCCGTCTGTTCCGCCCCAATAAGAACATGGAACGCCTGAACAAGTCTTCGGCGCGCATTGCCCTTCCTACTATTGATGGTGACGCCCTGACAAAGATTATTGGAGAATTGGTGAAGCTCGATAGTCGGTTTATTCCTGAGTGAGTATATCTTGTGTGGATTAGATGGATATCCTTGCTAACCTCCACAGCGCTCGCGGCTACTCCTTGTACCTGCGCCCTACCATGATTGGTACCCAGAAGACCCTGGGAGTTGGCCCACCAGGATCCGCTCTTCTGTATGTGATTGCCAGTCCCGTGGGTCCCTACTACCCAACTGGCTTCAAGGCCATCTCCCTGGAGGCCACTGATTACGCCGTCCGCGCCTGGCCCGGCGGTGTTGGTGACAAGAAGCTTGGAGCCAACTACGCTCCCTGCATTCTGCCTCAACTCGAGGCCGCATCCCGTGGTTTCCAGCAGAACCTGTGGCTCTTCGGCGAGGAGGAATATGTTACCGAGGTCGGCACCATGAACCTTTTCATTGCTTTGAAGAACAAGGAGACCGGAGAGAAGGAGCTTATCACTGCTCCTCTTGACGGTACAATCTTGGAGGGCGTCACTCGTGACTCCGTTCTGAGTCTCGCCCGTGAGAGACTCGGTCCCAAGGGCTGGAAGATTTGCGAGCGCAAGATTCGCATGTCCGAGGTTGCCGAGGCAGCCGAGGAGGGCCGCATGATCGAGGTCTTCGGTTCTGGTACTGCTGCCATCGTCAGCCCTGTTCGTAACATCAGTTACAGAGGTAAGACGGTTGACTGTGGTTTGAAGGCGGATGAGGAGGCTGGTGAGATTGCTCTCCAGATGAAGAACTGGATGGAGGGTATCCAATACGGTGACGAGAAGCACGAATGGAGGTAAGTTGGCACTGACCTTGTTGAACCCGGATAATCTACTAACAATCTGTCAGTGTCGCGCTCTAGGACAGGCATGTGAGACGAAAGGGCTTCTGTGCCCAAGCTTTGTAGTATGGCCGCGGAGGCTTTCAAAAGTCCTTGCTCAGGGGATACTTTCTTGGTTAATTTTGCATTTTGCATTTTGCATGTTTGGATATTTGAGGTACCGAGGCTACCGAGCAGCGGCGGGCGTCTTTTACATATTCATCTGGAGCTTGGTTCTTTATAAAGAGAGCTTTTCCAAACTTTGCTATCTTCGGGTTTTCGTTAAGTTACGACTTCGTAGATGTATAATGTACACCTCGAGTAACACATGCTGTATAGTTGGCACACTACAGTTGCTGAGGGGAGAAAATACAAACTACGGAGGTTTTACCAGGTCAGTTCAACTACATTGAGATACTCCTAGGACGTTGATTGAGAAGAAAGCTTGGAGTAACAACCAGCAACGCTGCATGTTTTTTTGGCACTATGTTTATCAGAAGATTGCTAAGTGCATCCCTTCTCCTCTACTAAGGGATACGGCTCCTTGATCCACCATGTACACTTGTCGAGTGATTGACTACATTCCCTTTCGAGATAAAAAAAGGTATCACACTTACGCTTAGTTGTGATAAGAATTTATCTCGAAAGGGAATGTAGTCAATCACTCGACAAGTGTACATGGTGGATCAAGGAGCCATACCCCTTGGAAGAAGAACCAAGCTGCACTTAGCGATCTTCTGATCAACATAGGGCCAAAGAGCATGGGGGGAGAATTCAAGGTGATAGATCTCATTGCAAATTCCTTACCAGGAACGTGATAGTTGAAGAAAGGGCAGGATGTTGAAGTGTATAAATAAGAACCCTTAAGATGGAAAAGAGGAGAGTGGATAGAAGAAGAAGAGGAGGAGGAGAGGGAACAGAAGAAGAGGCGTTTATAAGGTTCAGAGATTATGATTCAGACTATACGGATTCAGACGTCAATAGGTGATTCTTTACCTTTCCAAATATGTCCACGGGTAGATGCTCATGGGATAATGCAGGAAGGTGCAAACGACGTCTTGAAACGCGAAGATAAACAGTAAGAACCATGAACCTCGTCAACTCCATTCGAGGCATTGATGGGGTGTTATTATATGTTATTATGACAGCCTCTAGGAAGGGAAAAGTAAAGAACTTGACACATATAATCACAGCATAGGCACCATGCTAGGGTTGCATAATTTTCAAATGAGTCTACATGCTGGCGAAATATATGCCAAAATATATATCTTCATCCGGGGTAATGATTATACAGTTATTAGCTCGGAACTTGTTTATATAACGCCACGAACCATGACAGATTTACATGATGGAGGAAGAAGATAGATTGACCATGAACTATGTCAGGAAGAAGAGCCAACGCAGACTTTGTTGACAGATGCAGATGCAGTTGAAGTAAAAATGGTACTTTTTGCAGTCTGTTCTTACGAGAAACGCCTTCTACACCATTATTTAGAGAAATACTTGTCTGAGATTGTTTCAAAGCCAATAGCTCGAACTGAGTCGAAATAACTCGTTTGCAGAGACAATGCTGAGATACCAGCATAATACTATCCCAAGCATGGAGTTTCAGATAGGTTAGTCAGATCGTCTAGCTTGACCTTACACAAACATAGTGCTGACGACTGCCAGCCACCCGAACCCGTAACCCCGCCTGTTTCGTCTTATAATTTCACATTGACTTCAGACAAACCCTGAGACAGGGCCGTACATGCCAATCTAATCACAAGAGTTAGAGAGCCATCCAATTGATAGTTCGGATGAATGGATCATATCGCAGGAATACAGCCTAGACCAACGGCAGATATCCAGCTGCACGTTGACCAAAAACAAGGTAAAATAGGCGACATGCAGCACGTGGACCACGTGGAATGAGGCTAAACCCAGAGGCGACAAATGAAGCGAGAGGAAAGGCAAAAAAAGAACAGACGGCTCGGCTTTCTCTGCACTAGAAAAGGTTTCAGACTCAGGCTGTACGCCCTTCGGCTACAGATTCAAGAATTAGAACCACAGCGGGGTACAACAGACGTTTCAGGATGTTCCGCATGGAGAACAATGGGGGTTGTTGGTTCTCATAGGCTAAAATTAGTGCTCGGCATATTCGGGGGGTTGCCATTAAGGCTCTTATGAATTCTATTGCATCGGGGAATAACCGGAATTGGGTGGCTTGGAGGGGAACATGTGGTCAGCTTCTTATCTTGGGATACCCCCGACGAGAGTCTATAATTATTCTCTCCCGGACTTATTGTTGACCTATACATGACAAATATAGTAAAACGCAAACTTGAAGAAGTTAAGTGCCGAGTTGTTGGTGTGACTCGAGACAACCTTGGAAGAGAGCAACAAGCTGGACGCTAACCATGTTCGTTTTGCAGTTGCCATGGACTCGCATCGGAGATTGTGTTGTTCGCACCCAGCTTCAGCACTGGACGCCTTGTCCGACGTCTCCGACCCAGGCAAATCTATTTGAAGCGAACTGGAATGAAGTTGGCACGCCCAGTGAACTCGCTTGAATGGGCTTTCGCACTCGGTCCATTTCACGTTTAGTGTAACAATCCCAAGCGAGAACGACAACGTGCCAGCACGACACAAGAGGCTCGGAGATTGCCGTCATTGATATTCCTCGAGTGACACCAAACTCCCCCAAAGAAGGAAAAAATGGCAAAAGCAAGTAAAACACAATGGGGGAAAAGACGAGGCATTCTGCAGCGATACATGTGTCATGGGGGGTGTGCATCTCGGACACAGCAAGGTCGGGGGCTGCATGATAGCCCACCGCCAGGAACATTCTTCTAGATTGTTACTAGAAGGCTCGAAATGCAACCCATCCCAGCATCCGAGGACGAACATGGTATGTGAGTGGCTACAATCCCTGCAGGAGGAAGAGTTTCCACCAGGATGGCTGTGCAATGCTTGGAATTCCAACCGGAGGCGTGAACAGCATTAGCGGTCAAGAGAACTATGTACCGGGTACCTGAGCTGCCGTGCTCGTTGAGCGTGTCACTGTGGTCATGGGATGCGTCTCCGACATTACTCAATCAGGAATAAGAAGGTGTCCAGCTCAGCCCTATACAGGGAGGATAATGACGACTTTCGGGCACGCACTAGCGGAGTTGGACCAATACGCACTGCATTCCTGCTATTAACTCCGACCCGAATTGGTGGAGAGACCCTGCAAGGCTACCTATTCATAGCATAGTTGTCTTACCTGAGAAGAGCCTCTTTTTTCGGATTTCCCTTCCGGCCCCCGATTTCCGGGCTTTGAACGATGTATTTCGTATTTGTCAAGAATCCGGGTCTAGGCGTATCTCCGGGGCTATAGATTAGACTAGGCAGTAAGCAAACATTAACTCCTAACTACGATGTACGAAAAAGGAATACGGCCAGGACTAATTTCTGCGCAACATATACCTAGATTGGTATTGTCGATGCCGCCAATCAGGCAACTAGTGGAAATGCGTCAATGAGATCACAGGAAGGTTACAATAATTCAGAAAAAAAGAAAAGAAAAATAGAAAAATAGAAAAAACAGAAAAACCAGAAAAAACAGCCAAGAAAAGCAAAGTGTCATTAATTATAGAGTCACGAAGGACAGTGGTTATTCCAGTACATGCGTAAGGGTGAATCAAAGTATACGACCCAATTGGTAAAGAGCATTTGTAGGCGATACAGGCCCGACTTCCAGTGCGCCTAGACTTCCCAGGAAGGGTTTTCGTCTATAGTCCCGAATACCCCTCCTCCTATTCCAATAGTGCCAGAATCCTGATCCTGATCAACCAAAGAGTCAGATCTTTATCCCCTAGTCCGTTGCCAAGATGAAGACCAAACAAAAACGTGGTAACGACCGTGCACATTGAAGCAACCCACGTGAGAATATAGAGAAGAAAGTAAATGCAAGGTGTAACCCCAAAGTCCACGCATCCCGTTTCATCCCTGGGCATATCGTGTCTCGGGCCAGTCAGGTCAAATAAGGATCGCCCTCAAGCGAACGTCTAGCGAGTCCCGGCCCAACTCCAATAATCCATCCTACCGTCTTGGATTTGGATCATACGCCGTACCACTTTGGTGCTACGTGTTAGATCTGAGATCCCCCGATCAGAGACCGGTCTGTCGGTGTTAGTAGTAGGAATTAGGAGTTTAGTGGTTTCAGCTTGGTTAGTGATTGGTATATTAGATATTAAGGGTTTCGCTGTTTCGTTCCAGTAGATTGACCATTGTACATATGTAGTTAGAAGTTTCATGACAGTATCCATTAGTATTACCAGAGGCTGAACGTAGATCCCTGAGCAAATTAAATAAAAAAAAAAAAAAAAGAAATAAGCCCGGGACTTTGTGCACATGGCAAGTCGAGTCTAATGGCATTCGAGCACGGACTGACCTGGTTATCGCGACGGGGCTTAGCTGCAAGGCCCGAAAAACCAATTCCAGCTGATCAATGGCCTTGAGTCCTCGAAGCCTTATATATAAATATACTGGCATCCACTTGGCCACGGATCTTTAGCCTCATAGCCCCGTTATCACATCCCTCCACTTTCATCTTTCACTTCCACTTCTACTTCTACTTCTACTATACTATTCCTCTCTGTCTACTCTATTCTGTACTTTACCTTATCGCTCTTAGCCTTTGCCTCTTTACTATGAATCGCTCTCCATCGTACGATGGCCGTTCAGGCTCTCGTGGTAGTCACCTCAACAGCAGCGCATTCAGTCCTAACGCCAACCCAAACGAAGACTGGACCAAGATCTCGGATCTCGCAGAGCGTCGGCGCATCCAAAACCGTATTGCGCAACGCAACTATCGTAAGTAAAAACGAGAAAGACCATTCCGAGTGTACATTCCTGACCCGGCGCAACCCAACAGGCAAGAAACTGAAGCGCCGCTTGGAGGACCTCGAGAGACGAGCTGCAACTTCTGCTTCGCCCGAGCAATCCCACGCAGAGCCGGTCTCTCCTCCGTCGCCAAAGACTCGAACAAAGCAGCGCTCCAAAGTCACAGATGTCAAGCCCCACTCGCAATCAGACCGAGCTGCCTCGTACGACTACTATTCCTCCGAGGACCGCCAAACCATGTTCGCCCAGCAGTGCACTCGCCAGCTTTCGGCCTCACCACCACCGGTCTTCTCCTACCCATCTATGGCATCGTATGACACCTACCGGCCGTCCTACGCCCAGCCTCCGATCTACCACGCGGCGCCGAGCACCTACAGCGAAATCGCCTACCAGGCCGAATATGGCGAGCAGCTCCCCTCGCTGGTCCCGATGCTCCCCTCGATGCAAGCCCGCAAACTGGCCTACGACGACGACCTGATCAGTCCGTTCAGCATGAGCTACGCAACCATGGCCGGGATCGACCTGTGCCAACAGCAAGCCCAAGCGCAGGCCCATTCTCAACACCAGTCTTCGGCGCTTCCGGTACAATTTCCTCGCTGAAGCTACTCCGAATGCCGACCCGTCAGCTAATATCTTGCTTGCGTTTCCAGATGCCAACGCTTGCATACTACGAGGACCAACGAGCACCGTCGACGTCACCGGAGACATCTATTTTCACATTCCCGCTCACACCGGAATCAGGCCCATGCTCGCCGCGCTCCATGCATGGCCTGTATGAGTACGATCTACGGCCGTAAGGCGATCGGGGGGATCGGGGGCAGCAAAGCCCGAAGTGCGGGTATCTCCGCCCCATCCAGGCCCTATTGACCCCGAACACCGGACTCGAATCCACCCGACACGTTTTTGCCTCCCCACTCTTTTATTTTATTTTTGTTTTTGTTTTCTGTTTTGTTTTAGCCCTTTTTACCCCTATTACGTTGTATGTGTGATGAGATAGCTGCATGATAACTGGCGTTGATTTCTTTTCTTTTTATTGGTAGTGGTGTTAAGGGAACAGGGGTGAGCCAGGGGAGCCACGTTGAATGGATTCTTTTCTTTCTTTTTCTTTCGATGTTTTGTTTTTCTGCTTTTTGATTAATACAGATCTACAGAGTACAGATGAATTTGATCACTGCACAATAGAATCATATAACCTTGGAAGTTCCCCCAGCGATTGGTCCAAAGCCAGCATAACTTGCATTAACTCCACGGCCCCCAAACCTCCGTGCGGGATTTTCAATTTCAGCTTAGCGAGAGACATTCTGTACGGCCGAGACTATCCCTTTCCTGTTCTAGAGGTCTCAAAGATGATTGAGGGACCGTCTATTCGTCAATGACGTCCCCAGTTTGATAACCCTAACTAGTGACCCGTGGACAGTTATAGATGACAAACCACAGACCAATATCTTAAAGCGGACAAGTTCACAAGTACATGACTCAATAAACCTCACTCGAACTACGGAGTAAGCAAAGTCCAACCGTCAACTAAGGACCAGGCTGCTGGGAAAAGCCCGATCGCTGCAGAAAGAGACAATACCCACACCCCACATAGCACTTCTTTATCCCGGGATATTGGGCCAGTTGGACTAAAACAGCCACTCCGACATTTCAAACGGACTAGAATTCCAATAAATCCGTCGGATGATGCAATCTGCAATATCCTCCGCCCCATAAATCCACTTTGCTCCGCCTCAACTCTTTCACCCCTCCTTTCAAGCATTTGTACGAGAGGACGGAGTACGGATTACTTTGGTTAGGACAACACTCGATCCTCGAAACTAAGAAACACCCTAAGAAAGCCAACCGAAAACTGGAGCCAAGTAAAACACGCCTACTAGTACAATATACGCTGTCGTTTTAATTTCCAACCGTCGCATCCACTTTGGATTGGTGATGTTTCGCCCCGGGTACAGTTTACATCCGCATCCGGGTCCCAAAGGTCTGTCTCGGAGGAATCACCCGCCTTCGACTCCAATGATTGCTATCCAAGACCAATGGCACGGGTTACCGTATGCAATATGCAATAACTGCCACAAAGAAACCTGCGATCATACGATGATGCGAAAAAAACACGGCCCCTCCATATTTCGGCCTGAAATAGTCTCCTAGGGTACTCCATGCTTCCGTACTCGTTTACTGGAGAGTTGGGGGCTGAACGCTATAATTTAGGTGGTTTTCCTTCCCGCTCAACCCACATGGCGGGAGTTTAGAGGCGAGGTGCTAAAGGGCTAAATGCATGAAAGTATGCAGCCTGGCCAATAGCGTTCATTTTCCTATCCCAGCTTAGCCTTGGCTTAGCCTGGGGGGGGGGGCTTCCTTTTATCAGGGTTGGCGGCTCTGGCCTGCAGCGTTCCCGCCTATCCCCCATCCCTGACCGGTGTCGATCTAAAAATATGGAGATGTGGACGAGAGGGCTTCAGCATTGGCCAAAGAGGAAGGTGTTTTATGTTTATATAATAGCGGATTTTGACCGATTTCCCCGTCGCATGTTGCATGTTGCAGTGATTCACCCGCATTTGTCCCCAACCTTATCTACGGCGAAAGCCAAAAATGTCAACTCGGTCAGTATTGCCGAGGCTGGGAATCTGAATAAAGAGAGAAAGAGATAGGATCTTCCAGCCGTGGTTCTAGCTTCCGTGCTAGTAAGACTTACTCCGTATACTCCGTACAGGGCGGAGGATATACCCCTAGCATAGAACATGCCATTCATTACAAGGCAACCCCAGTCCGAGGCTAGACAAAACAGCGCAAATAAACGGGAATATGCAACGGAAAAAAGTACAGCGGAATAAAGTTCCTCAAGTTATCCACCACATATGTGAGCTAACAAGCTGAACACCCGTGGACGAATGCCGTTGAGAATGATGATGATCCTAATGTCAGGAATCAGAACCAGCTAAGATCAGCCTATCGCCGCCCAGACCCGTAGGGCGCCTTAAGGGATATGCGCCGTCAAACTCCACATTCTGCAGCGGGGCTGGCCGCAGTCAGCGCGGGAGACCGCAGTATTGGGAACTGTAGTCTCTAGGTCTTTCGGTTGCTATGTCGGGAGTTCTTTGTTATTTTAACCTTGACAGATGAGGAAGTCGATTTGCGACGCATATATACATGGTGTGCTTGGCGTCTTGGTACGGGAGTAGGACTATTTTTGGGGTCGACATGCATGGGCACTACTCGGTCGAGCTGGTCGAATTTGGTCGAGATCTTCTTGGATCGACTTTGGGTTTTGAGCTGCTGGTCTAGAGTATGTTGTGATTTGTAATTTCCACGCGGTGTCGCCGTGCGTGGCACTAATTAGGAATGCAGTACGGAGTACTAGATTCTCGACCATGTGCCATATGAGCCTCCAATTATGGGTCTTTGAGATAGACTATTTATTGGAGGAGTCAGCATTTAGTCTCGGGTTCTTCCCGACGGGCAAAGGGAGAACGTGCGCTCGTTAATGTTGCTGACGTGGTAGGTGGACAAAAACAAGCCTTGATAAGCTCCCAACAGAGTAATCGAAGGCTTATAACTAAGGTTTGGCTCTTACTTTCTCCAGTTTCTTACTTGGTTCTAAATTGTGGCTCCAATATCCCCCGAGGTGGGTTTATAGAGTGGGTTGAGGCTACAGCCACCGTACACAGTCTTTCCTAAACCGAGCAATGACATTACTTTGAACATTGAGATGTAATTTAGGAGCTAAAACCCCTTTTCTGTCAATATGGCTTGGTTGAGAGAGCTGTAGATGTCCCCTTCCTCTCTATTTCCTTCTCCGAAGTCCGAGTAATGGGAGGCTTTATGTTGTTGGGATAGTGCTGTCATGATACCCAGTTGAGTAGGGGGGACCATTGTACTCGCTTCAATGGGCCTTGATCTACATCAGGACTATGGTAAGACCTAATTTTAAGATGATCAACTCATTTCCAGGCTGACTGTGTCCAGTGCCAAGATATAAGATTATGCAAGGTTATTAAATTAAAGATCTCACCATTCATTCATAGATCTGTATATCAACTCATGTTCTTACAAAAGTAAATTTGAAAGGACCAAATAGTCAAAAGCATTAGCCGAAGAAAGATATACTACATTGTTGCTATTATTAAAAAAGAAATAGAATAAGAGAGGAGCGTGGCAATACAAAACCCCCTCATTCAAGGCAACCAGAACCAACATACCAAAACCAATAAACCAGCACGAACAATGCACTCACCAGCCAAGACCCACCATAGCAGCACCGTCAACAGCACCATCCAATACCTGAGAATCGCAACGCGTCACTAACAAAGAATCTTAGCCATGGTTATGAGCATACCCCATGTGACAGTCCCAGTTCCAGCGTTACACCACAATCCCGCGATTCCAATAGGACAAACCAAGTCGAAGAAGTTGTCTACGCGCCCAACCCCAATAATTGACCAGGGTTGCGTGTGGCCATGCATATATACATATACGCTAACAGCTCTACCGCATACGCTAAATCCCCAATGGGATTTCCAGGTGGACCGCTCATCCGCCGTTCCGCCAGTCCGCCAGTCCGGCGCACTATATAGACTTAGTGTGTTTTCTTTGTGCAGGGGTCTAGTTAGTTAGTTACCGGTTGAGTGGATTATAAATTAACTAACTATGTTGTATGTACTTTTTATCCTTACAAATCAGATTCATAGTGCAAAGTAACCAACTAAGGCACGGCCTAATTAATACGAGACTGCTGTCATAGGTGGCACGGGCATCGTGCATCCTTGACGTCGGCGTCGCCGATGTGTTAACGTCAAACGCTAGCGTATGATTGAGTAGACTTAGGAACTTGCTGCATGATTTGGAATGTTTGAGTTTGAAATTCCCCATGCGTTGGGTTACGTCGGGGACGCCGGTGTACACGAGCCTGTTGGGCGACGTTCACATGCAGTTGGAGCCTCAAAGTTGGTGGAGGCTCAGCTTTTTCTTGCAGATCCTTAGGGAATTGTGGTACTTGGTACTTGAGGCTCTGTTGCTCTTATGCTTATGATGATTTGTCTTCTGACGTGGAGGTGGGCCCTGGCGACTCTGTACGGAGTACCCATCTGAGTCATAAAAATGTGAAGCACGTAGTTAGGTAAAAAGATAGTTGGCAAGCAATGTTTACTACTATCATGTTCCATTCAAAAAAGTAATGTGCTGAGTCTACGGACGAACAAAAGAATAAAACAATGAATGGGGACAAATTGATCCTTGTACTCGAAACAGGATCGCGGAAAGTGGCCAGGAAGATGCGCGCAGACAGAATAAAAGCCCAATAGATTAGAAGAAAAGAGAATCCCATTCAAAGCAGCGAGTAGACCAAGCTCAAACATCTGTCATCGTCGTCATCAACTCTGAACCAATCGTCCCGTCAAGGGCATGGCACAGATCTTCCCCTGACACGGTAGACTTAATCTTGAAACAACCACGAATGCAAGCTTTTTATCCCCTCATCGACCGTGCACGTCCATAGGATCTGTGGGGACCAGGGCGCCAAGGTTCGGTCGCCGGCGTCGCATCGGGGCTTTCTTGCGGTTCGCAATGGCAGCATCTTGCGATTGTTCCGGGTTCATCTCGGTGTCGCCCTCCTTATCGTCGCGTGCCTCCTGCGGAGACATCCCATGCTCGTGATTCCACGCTTCGTCGAGCTCGACAACATTTTTGGGCTTCATGCGCAGCCATTTCATGCGCGGGCCGACACGCGAGACCTCAGAAACCTTGAAGCCGTAGATCTTGGGGTCATAGATCTTGCCCTTGCCGAGTCCCGGGCAGAGGTTGGGTGTCCGGACGCCGTTGATTTCTAGCGGCTGATTCTCTGGTGTGGGCGACCGTGCCTGGCGACCTGCCGGAGTGCGTGTCAGAGAGCCAGTGCGAGACTGCGTTGCTGCATTCCGTGGCGAGATGGATGACAGTGCTGCATCCAGACGGGGCCCGATATCCAGATCTGGGAATGTCATGAAGAAGAGACATCCGAACGTTGTACCGAAGAATGCGCCGTCGACGGAGTGGAAACGGCTGTTGGGGGGTGTATAAATATCCATGCAACCGGGACAGAAGAGCTTGACCGTTTCGTGGCCAGGGGTGTCGGATCGGCCTACGGGGAGAACTTTGCATCCGTTGCAGTTGACTCGCGGACAGGTGCCGAAATGCTGCATTTCGTATTTTTCGAGCATTTGTTGAATGCCAGGCCGCGAGGTGATATACCGTTGGTGAATCAACCCATACAGGAGCTCGGCAGAGCTCTCGATCACGCTCAAATCGCTTGCGACTCGGGCGTGTCGCCGATCGCCGGCTCTTCTGTATGCAGGTTCGCCGCCGAGCGCATCGTCTTCATCTTCCTCCTCCTCTTCCTCCTCCTCTTCCTCGTCATCCTCCGGCTCCACATCGAGAATCATCTCTAGTGCCTCCTTGTACATCGGCACCTGCGACTGGAGACCAGTCAGATTGAAATCATCCTCGATGAAGTCCTCCGACACCTCTGCGAAAAACTCATGGCCCATCAACGAACAAAACGAGGAAATCCAGGACTCCGGCGCGCCTTCCGAGGACGACATGTCGAATGAGGCGGACACAGATGACGAAAGGGTCGATTCAGACAGTTGACTCAAATCCAGCCTGTCGAGGCCGTCGGCCAACGCCGAACCTGTCTCTCTCGACACGTTGCCGAGCTGGGGGGTGAGGTCTTCGGCGATGTTGGCGAAGACGAAGCGATTTCGTCACACGGAGAGGCTGGCTCGTGGCGAAAAGGGGTACAGGGTTTGGGGGTCAGAATGAAAGACTTCAAGTGTAATTGGAGGAGATCTTGAAGTTGATGGAGGGGCCAAAAGCTAGACGTTCATGGCAATGTGCGGGAGAGGGGAGATTGTGCGATCGACGGGAAGAGGTTGGATCTAAGGCCCCACTAGAATCTTATCAGTTTCTTGTGGCCTTCATATCGAAAGCCGTCGGATCACTTACCAGAGCTCAAAGACGCTCGGAGGTTAATATTGGTGATCGAGCCTGGAGGTTGGGTGTGTCGATCGAATCGGGTTAGGTCCGTTCGGTTCGTGGGGGCGGTGGGTAGTTGGAGAGAAAGGCTTGGGCTGTTCACGTTTTGGGACAGCTATTGTGTATCTTCTGTTGTCTCCCACGATGGCTAAAGCGAAGTCAATGCTGGCAGGTTTCGATTTGCCTGAGTGGCAGGAGTCACGTGTCAGCTGACGTGGGAATAGAAGCAGGCTATCAACGTCTGCATACATGTACGCAAGATATTCATATCGACTCAATTAGATAACCTTCCATTTGGCCTGTGTTACTATATTACCACCTAGGTAAATATAAAAGGGTATATACTAAATTTCAGAACAAGTCTCGAATGACTCGAGCAAACTCTCCCTCATCGCCCAAAACCCCAGACAAACCCTCGCCAGTGTTCTGAATTTCCCCATCCGGCCCAACGAATCCATTAATACCGTCACTTGAAGTGTTAGATATGAAATTACCAAATGCGCCAACAGCCTCAAACAGGTTTGTCAACTCTTGACTCATCTGGAGTCCATTGAGAGGACTACTTCCAAGTTCGTTCCCACCATTCAGAGGCCCGTACATAGACAGGTCCTGGATTGGATGTCCCGCGAGCCCGGCCATGGCGACCGCAGCGCTTGAATGAGGATCATTTGAGTCCGTTCCAAAAGGACGGGCGAGAACACCAAGTTTCTCGCCGATCTTTCGTAGACCTTTAATCGTCTTCCATAACCGCTTGGAGACGTAGGACTTGGTACTGAACCCGTTGACCAGGTCTAGAGCCATGTAGAATTCATCGCGGACCTGTCGGTTGAAGTCGACCGGGGCATGGGACACTGCTAGGAATAGCACCGCCAAGGCAGCAACCAAGAAATAGTTGAATGTTATTTGCTGTGTCCGGTAGATATCGGACAACTGATTCAGCCGAGTTAGGACACGGATTGAGTCTTTGGCTACTTCCACAACAGTCTGTGCGTGGCCTCGATCTTCGGCAATGCTGGCAGGAGAATGGAGCACAGGGCGATATATCAGGATGCGCAGCTGGTTCATCCGCAGGTATAAGAGAACCCTGAGTCGCTTCATGCCTCTGCTTACGTTTTCGCCGTTTTTGGGGGAGTCGACAGGATAGAACTTGAGCTCCTCTGGAACCTGCTTGTACCACTGCAGGATTTGGTAATCCAGATAGCCGATCTCATCACGACGGACATCAGTGGTGCCTTCGGAGCCCAAACCAGAGTACCAGATCTTCGAGCTGATCCGGTTGTATAGGACCATGCAGCGCAAGTAAGGCAGCGATGCATCCTGTAATTTTCATATCTTGGTTAATAAAGGTAGCTTTATGGCAAAATATATGCAGCCTTACAGGTTCTGGTAAGTTCGGATCAATATCCTCGTCCTGAATCACGAAAGGTAACCCTGTTCCTAAACTCCATCGTCTGTCCAAGCTGTAGACTGACCAGAACAGCCGAGTGATCTCGTCCCACTGGACCTCATCTGGGAATGACTTCACCAAAGCATCCCGACGATGCAATCCCATCTCTAAACACATCCGTGCCGCCAACCCAATAAGCCGATAAGCCATGGCATCATCGTCTGTATGGTAATGGTATGTGGCCTAGATTGGGATCAAAGTTAGGGTTATTGACTGCGGCTTTTGAAGAAACCTTGACTTACCACAATAGCAAAGAGCTGGATAGTTTTGATGGTATGAGGCTCCCACAACTTCGATTCTATAAATGGCTTAACATCCAAGTAGAGCCGGTGCCCAAGTTCACTTTGACCGCCCCCTCCACGACCAGCGTGGTTGCGAGAATCAATTTAAGAATAATCGAGCTTTCGTCGTGAAGACCGTCAGAACCCGGAAACCCTCTTTGTGCAAAGCCTGTCCTGGTGGCAGCCTCTATGAATGTGTAGAGCAGATTAGCCTGGCTGGTAACCTTGGCGATATCCACCACAGGATACATGATCCCAATCTCTTCCTCGTAAACCTTACAAAGACGCATTGCATTTTCACGCGGGATCGTCCATATTGGATCCTTGGTAGGGTGTGTGGTTGGAAGAAGTTGTCCCAGATTGGGAGGTGGTGACCCTGTTGGAGAAACATGTGCGGTGGTCAAGCCATCTGGGATTCCATCTTCCGCTGGGGTGATACCCATATTCTGCAAACTGGATTTGGCCACGTCAAAGTTGAAGGCCGAGCTTGTTGGACCATGAAAGCGTGGGGGACGGGCTCGGGGCTTTTCGAGCCCAGCTTGTATTGGAGTATAGACTGACTGAGACCCATCTCGAGAGAGATGCTCAAACCCTGGTGATTCAAAGGCTGGTCTTTGGGTGCGAAGTTCATTAAGATTGCTGAACAAGCTATTGACTTGGTCTTGTAGAGTAGTGATCTGATCTGTGATTGACCGGAATTCACTAGCTCGGTTGTTAGTATCAAATGCTGGGCGGGGTTTACTCCTCGACTGACTCCGAATCTTTGAAATTGTTATTACAACAATTAGGCGCATAGCGACCTGGCGAGTTGGTTAGCGATGAGACCATTGATCGGATAGCTCGAACGCACGAGCTATGAGCCAACATAAGAGCCACTTACATTCTAAATTCAGGTGGCCACATCGTTGACAAGGCATTTGGCCATTGCACTTGATTTTGCGCCGCTTGCATTCATTACTGAAAACTCCACGGTTAGCTCGGATCTGCCGACAAAAGTACCCAAGGAGAAGGCAGAATCGTATGGCTTTGAATGCAAAACAGGCTATCCAACCAGTCGCAATGCTGCAAGGTAAAGCGACCGAGGGGTGGAAAGGAAAAAGTGCCGGATCAGGCCATATCAGGCCATATCATACCATGCAATGGAGATGTAGCGATTCCGCTTCGTGCGCGCCTGCGTTCCGTTTCCTTGTTCCGCCTTTCTCTTGTTGGAATCAGACGCACCGACGGAATGATCGCGGGGATCCGACTGCGGCGGTGACATTTCTATCTGGGGTGACTCTGAAGCCATGGCCTGCAGAATATGAAGCGACTCAATGAGTAGCCGGTGAGAGCTATCGAGTTAAAGTGCGGAGAAATTCCTCTCCCGCGGGGTTTCCCCAGATTCAGCTTACTCATCTGATTATCCGGCCAGTCATTGGTCCCAGCGTTTGGAGAATATAGGAGTATACTGGTATACAACATAATATTGTTAATTGCATATATTTTGGTCTGAAGATGGTACTCCAATTTCAAAAGATACAAGGCCTAACTAGATCCGAATAAAAAGATATCATCGCTTCAATTGCGAAACCGCGGAGGCCAGCCACTCTTTCCCGGCCAGCAATGACTGCACCAACTGAACCTTCTGCTGAGGGTTCCGACTCAAGAAGCCAAAGGCTGTAATAAACCCAAGGATGAGAGCACCCTGGAGAGTCTTTCGAACACCTCGTAAAACCCGTCCCTTTCTTGTGAGTTTCGCAGTCCAATGCCGCCACACGGGGAATGTGCAACGCAACCAATAGTGAACCTGAGTGAATCTGGTACTATGTCAGTAACAACTAGAAATCATAAGCAAGAAACGTACGGATATGTGGTTGAGTTCCAACCGTCGGCAGTGATGTACCAGCTAGAGCAAGCTCCACGACGGAACACACTCTTCTGAAGCGCATCCTGCACCTGCTGGGTCCATTCACGCTCAGCATCCTCCTTGACTTCATACGAGCTGACCTGACCATCTAAGATCGGCTTGATAAAGTTCAACGAGTAGTTTACCGCATTCTCCGTTGCAAAGATAACACTGGTATGGCCTGTTGCGGTATTCGGACCGAAAATAATAAAGAAGTTTGGGAAAGAATCCATTGCGATGCCCTGGTATGCCTGGGCACCTCCACGCTGCGCCCAAACCTCTTCCAGATCTTTGCCCTTCCTGCCAATCACCTTCAGTGGGTGCAGCCATTGGTTGGTTTCAAACCCGTTGGCCATGATGATCACATCAGCGGGAATCTCTCTAACCTCAACTGCGTCTTCAGACTTGTGCGGTGGATAGTGGCGGCCTGGACCAAGAGTCACACTCTTTGCATTAACCCTTGTCAAAGGCTGAGTAGTTAGCTCCACGTTTGGAGCATTGAGACTGCGATACCAAGTGCCGCCGATGACCCGTCTCTTACAGCCGAGGCTGTAGTTTGGTGTCAGGATCTCGTAGTATTTCTCTGGCACAATTTGACGCATGTGGTCCAAAAACTTCTTCTCTAATTGCGGCCGCGCTCTTCGGCTCCATGCAGTGTCCGTGAACATATCGTGGAAGTTTTTTTCCATAATGAGGAAAACAACACATCGCATGAATAACGCCAGTCCAGGCAAGTTAGTCACCAGTCTAGGCGACCATTTTTCATACACAGGGAGATATTCAGGAGAGATAATGTCGGGCTCGACCCACGGAGGAGTTCGCATGAGTTGGGTAATGGATCGAACGTTGGCCTCTGGCTTGGCCAGCTCGGGCACTACCTGCGCGGCGCTGCAGCCGGAACCAATCATGATGACATTCTTGTCTTTCAAATCGATCTGGTTGTTCCAGCGGGCCGTATGCATGATGTCACCTTCGAAGTGTTCAATACCTGGGATGTCCTTCGGCCATGTGTTCGGTTCTACCAGCCCGCCAACACCACTCACGACCACCTTGGCTCGCACAATTTCTGTATTGACATAGATCTTGTGATGACCATCCTGGGCAGCGATTCGATCTCGTTCGTGTTGAGTCAAATCGCCAGTTCCAGGGACAAGGTGCGAGAGCGTAACCTCCCATTCCTCGTCATCCCCGATCCATCGAAGTTCCTTGACATCGGTATGCAACTGAATCTTGTCCACAATTTGATATCTCTCGCAGACATCTGCCAAATACTGTGCAATTTCTGGTCCTGGAGGATGAAGTGTGGACCAGTCCTTTTTCTGAGCAAAGGAGAAAGAGTAGAATGTCGCTGGTCTTTACCTTCTGGGTTAGTTATTAAGTATTTAGACAATTAGAACACTATCACCTACACATCGCAAGCAATTCCCGGATACCTATTGATCCACCAGGTACCTCCAATACCTGACTGACGCTCGAAAATTCGGAACTGGTCTGTTCCCAGGACCTCTTTGAGCCGGCAACCCATAGCCACTCCCGACTCTCCAGCACCTACTATGAGGACCGGATAATAAGTGTGAGCATTCTTGCCGTATGCATGGCGCTTATGAATCCGGGCGATGGAGGAAGGCATGTTGCAGGTTAGTAGTAATTATAGGAAATTCAACGACCATAAACCTGGGAGGGCAAGAGTGAGCTTTAAATGTTAGTGTCTTTCTTGGCTAGGGAAGTACAGTCACATGGCCGGCCTTTTGTCAGACGTGCAAGGGTATGTACAAAACTGCATGGATCCATTTTAACCTCGGTCTTCGTCGGCTTCATGCACCTTCTTTGTGATTGACGGCAATACTCCCTATATGGCTCATGATTGATCCTTTTCAGAATGACTTGAAGGGCAAATGACACTCAGGGAAAATCGCTTGATGGCTTTTGTAGTAGGGTTCGTACCTGATGCACCAACCAAGGATCTATTGTGCAAAATCGGTCTGAGAAAGGAGTCTGGTTCAAGCGGAAGAGCGGGGTCAAGATAATAGACTGCCTAGGCTATTAACTGCACCATCGTAGTATATTGATTTACCAGATCCAGCTAGCTCGATTCTCGGTCCAAATTTGTACTGCGGGAACAAGTTGTGAACAGTGCCGTCCATGTTTGATTCGCTGCCAGAAACCGCATATATGCCGAGTGGAATGAGGTCAGCTTCTGTCCCTAAATCGGTAGCCCATGCCATAGACATACATAGCCTGCGAATCAAGATCGTAAACGATCTTTCCTATGCGAAAAGGTGACCATAGACCTGTGATAGCCAAGTTCTATATGAATTTAGGCGTGTAGAACACGAAGCTGTAGAAGTACTTCACGGATGTTATCCCGTAGGTTTTGGTGCAGCGGCCAGAACGCTTCCCGGACATTGTAGCCCCCACAGATAATCCACGTAATCCCCTGGGATGAGGCTATCGTTTCTCTGCATATCTTGAGGGAGGGGGAGAAGTTGTGTGACAAGCGAATTTGCCCGCAGCGAAGGAGGGACCAAGTCCTTCCTCTACATCGTAGTCTGTGATACGATGATATGCTCCGAGAGCTGTTTATAAATAATCCATTTTTGGGTGGAAGGGGTGTTGTTAGTAGCGGAGAATGCGACGACAGTATAGTCACCGTCGCTGGTGAAGAAATATATAGTTCTAGTCCACGGATAGATCCCTCCGATAGATGCACGCTTGTGGTAAGCATTCGTCGGAAGTTATCTTAGGTTTTGACGACTAATTATAGCCTATACTTATTGACACATGGAGTTTTCAGTTCTTCACCTGCAAGTCAAGCTTCCCTGCAGCTTGTGTTGGGTGACTTGTGTCGGCGGTCCAGAAACAGCATATGGAGTCACGTGGTAGACTGATAAGAAGACCGTTATCTCGGAGATCCACCCGTTCATCTCCCGAGGTCGTTGTCCGATCTTCATTGTCTCGCCCTTCCTACGTCGATCTGGATGAAGCTCCAGGCATGGTCAATCCGAGTCTGGATGCGACTCAGTTGTTCATCCCTCCATAATAAACCACGATCAAGCGTCCGAAACTTCTCCGCTTCTTCACACCCTCAATACAGACCTGTCAACATCCTCGAAAATGCCACCCTGGAGACCTTCCAGCAGCGATGCTTCCTCCCCGAACAACCAGCAATCCTCCCGCGCTCTACCTTCCAAGACCTCCCCGCCCTGAAACAGTGGTTCAAACGCGCGAGTCCGGAGTCAACACCGGGCACCTCGAACCCCGGCGCAAGCCTGAATGTGGAATATCTCCGCCAACACGGCGCCGACGCGTTCGTCCCACTCGAGCTCACGGAATCCACATCGACTGATGCTACATCCAAACCCAACGGTGAGAGAGCAGAAATTCATACCTTTCGGCAATTCCACGCGCCGCTCACGCTGTTCCTCGACTGGATGCGCACAGCCGAGACAACTCCCCAATCAACGCGGCTTTACCTAGCACAATGCCAGCTCCTTGACCTCCCTCTTATCCTCAGAGAAGATTTCCCCACGCCGGAGCTCGTGGCGTGCGCGGGAAAGGGCGATGTATATGATACGAATGTGTGGATTGGACACCCGCCCACTTACACGCCGCTTCACCGCGACCCGAACCCGAACTTGTTTGTCCAGCTAGCTGGGGAGAAGGTTGTGCGGCTGCTTGCGCCGGCGGATGGACAGGCTGTGTTCGGGGCTGTGAGGAGGCAGCTGGGGAAGAGTGGGAGTCGGGAGGCAGCGGCTTTCCGGGGCGAGGAGATGATGCAGGGGAGGGAAAGGGCGTTGTTAGATGAGATGGTTTGGGGGACTCCGGTGTCCGCTGGTTCGGATGCTGGGGTTGGCTTTGAAGCGTCTCTTGGGGCTGGTGATGGGTTGTTCATTCCCAAGGGGTGGTGGCATAGTATTAAGGGTGTTGGTGAAGGTGTTACGGCTTCGGTGAGTATGTTTCTTTTGGTGAGCTTTGTGTCTGTGGCTGATATGCTTGTAGGTCAACTGGTGGTTTCGATAGTTTGCTATTTACACTCGTATCATGCGGTAAGTCCACGCGGGACTCCGATGCTTGGTAACTCTAGAATATAGAGAGTATTTGAGATCGGCTGGGCAAGTTTTGAGACTCCCGATATGGTAAAATAAGCACCCGTTGACGTCCCTCGACCTCTTCTCAACTCTGTAATCACAGACAAAATTGAAGATAATACATATATGCATACCCAAGATTGAACCATTTGCGCAATAATTAATTATGTAGACCTCATATTTAATACAAGCGCAAGTTGAAGAATGCGGTGTAACAATCCACGACGAGCTCGAATAATCTAGAAACCGGAGCCAACTCCGCAATCCTTATTTCCCTCCACCAAGCCCACCAAACCTCCCCAGAACCCGAACCATGCAAGTATCGCGCACAGTTTACCGCGCTGCTCTCCTCCACCTATCCGTCAACCCATTCGTGCGCGCCACAATCCCAGCCGGCTCAACTACCTGGACATCCCTCAACGCGCCAACCACCCAACCACCAAACACCCGACTGTACAGCATCCTCTTTCCACAGTGCACAACGAGCTTCAAAGCGTCAGACTGCACGCACCAAACCCGCACAATGTGTGACTCAAGCACAACCTCGAACTCCAACTCCAACTCTGCGGCCGCTGCGTCTTCAAACCCGGCAACACAAAACCAAAATGCAGACGCCCAAAACCAACAGACCCAAGAACAAGAACAAGAACCTGAAAAGCACCTCTACCTCCCCGCCAGCGACCCCTCAAACCCCATCGCAAACCAACAAGGCGACGGGAGTATCAAACTCGACATGAGCGGAGGCGGGACAGCGGTGAAACTGGATCATCTGGGTCCGATGGTTGTTAACGTGGACGGGACGTTGTCGCAGATTGGGAATTGGCAGCAGATGACGGAGATTGAGAAGAGTAATACTCTGCGCGTTCTTGGGAAGCGGAATCAGAAGCGGTTGGAGGCTTTGAGGGCTAAGGAGGCGGAGGGAGGATCGGGTGAAGCTTGATTGTGTATAAGGAAAGACATATAGCACGGAGAGCTTGGCTTGGCTTAGCTTGGCTTTGTGTGTGGCTATGGAGGATGTGCATCTTCTTACTGTTTGGTGTGTGTTGATATTACTTAGATGTATTATAAGGGCATTGCGAGTCGACTAATAATCACGTCTATTCTTTCATTTCCTATAACAATATCGGGTATCATAATGACGCTAACATCATATAAACATGCTGTCTATAGTTCAAAGCAGAGACGGCCAATGGTTCGCAGCGGAGGTCACTTGGGTATGTTCTAAATCGCAATCTTCCAAAGCAGCGATGAGACCCATGAAAGTCCTATTCAAAGATAATTTGGAACCACTTGTATACGACATTCCTACAGGCATTGTCAGAACCAAATCATAACTAGAAGAAAGAGTGTACTTACTTCGGCGGTATGACCACGAAGTCTCTGGTATAATCCTCGATCTCAGCTACACCAGTGACCAGATCAACCTCCTCAGGTTTGAGCAACTTGGTCTTGTGGAAGAATTTCCACCCGAAGTAAATAACCGGGAAGACGCCGATCATGGTGTAGGAGAAGAAGAATGTCGCGATGGACCAGTTGCCGGGCAGGAAGACGGTATAGCCACCGACGAAAGCCATGACCGTTGTGCAAGCGCAAGCGAAGTAGGCGATATACGGCTGGAACCAGCTGCGATATGGCAAGGTTTCCCGGGGGATACCTTGGGCGTCGAGAGCTTTCTTGAAGCGGATGAACGTGAATGTGACGACGGAGAAATTGATGAGTTGGGAGGCAGTGACCTGGAGTTAGGATTAATTAGGTGTATGGGAATGAAAATGAGACTGGGTAGGGGCTCATACCAGATTGACAAACCAGTCCAGCACGACTGCTGCGCTGTTGGATACCTGCAGGAAACTCAAGAGACCGATGACGAGCACTATACCGACACAGTAGATGGGAACGCCGTTGTTGGTGCACTTAGTAAGGAAGCGTGGGGCTTTGCCCTCAATCGCTAGCCCGTACAGACTGCGACTGGCACAGTACATGTAGCTGTTGCCCGCGCTGAACGAAGCGGTGAGAATGACGGCGTTGACGATGTCTGGAAGGATGGGGATCTTCAGGCGATCCATGGAGATAACATAGGGTGAGGCCGCAGCACCGGGCTTGCCATTGTCGAAAGCATCGGCCATGGCCTTATCGTTGTACGGCACCAGAATGCCGACGGAGAGAACACCCAGAACGAAGAATGCCGTGAGACGGTAGAAGACACCGTTGAAGGCTTTGGGTAGAACCTTGCGCGGATTAACGGTCTCACCGGCGGCCATGGAGACATAGTCCGGACCGGCGATGGTGAAACTGGCTGTGATGACAGCTGCGAGGACACCGAGGAACTTGCCGGTATCCCCTGTCTTGTAGTACTCGTTGAAGGCACCTGGTTCGTTCCAGTAACGGAAGCCAAATCGATCGCCGAGCGGGTTGCCGCCCAGCATGACGATGAATGTATATAAGATCAGGCCTGTGCTCAACAAGACCTTGCCTAGTGAGAGCCAGAACTCTGCTTCACCGTACCATTTCACAGCAAAGAGATTTAATACCCTGTTTCCCATTTATTAGCTGGCATCGCGTGCGCGGATCACAGAAAGATGACCAACCCATAGAGTATAATGACAACCACATTCATGGCGGCGACGGGAATCGCATCGGTCCAGTATTTAATAATAATGCTGACGGCGACAATCTCGAAAGGGACCAGAGCGGCCTCGAAGATAAAGAAGTTGTATCCAGCGGCAACACCTAAAGCTTCATCAACGTAGCGGCCGGCGAATCGAATGAACGGCGAAGAGATAGGCAAGTACGTGACCATTTCAGCCAAGCCTAGAAAAGAAGATGTGAGTTTGGATGTCATACTACATCTAGAAGAGAGAACAAGAGTCTTGCAGCAATTCGATCGGGGCAAGAAGCTGAACCGTTGGCGCATTGGGTCATATGGGATACGGTGGGAAGAATGCTGCTGGTGGGAAAGATGAAAAGGGTGTTCGTACAGACGGTGATGATCAAAATCACACAACTCCTAGATAACAGTATAAGAAGATATACGCAGGACGGAGGCAGGACTGTTGGGTTCTTGGGTGTCCGACTGGCTTTCGGCAGATGCATTGGCAGAGGTAGGGCTAATGGCGCTTTCGACATGTATACATCTGTTTGGCATGGAAGTGTCTGGGCTAACAGCGTCCTACATCCTTGGAATTTGCAATTGTGTTATCAGGGATTCGAATCCTGTTTCTTGATGCTTCGTTTCGTTGTATTGTTCCTTATTCTTCGCTTTTTTGCTTCTTTTTCTCTTTTGATCCATTGACGGTTCTCCTTTTTCCTCGCATTTCCAGCTACTCACCGTCCATGTTGATATTGTCGAAAGTAGCAAAGTCGGGACAACCCAGGTCGAGAACCCAAGACAGTCAACAAAGCAGTATAACAAGGGAAAGACTAACCAAAGACTGAATCCAATAAACAAACTGCCAGGGCCACTGGTTCGCAGTCCAGATCCGATCTGAACGTATAGTGCCGTGCCAATTGTTCCTCCAATTCCGATCAATTGTACATGGCGGGGTTTGAGCTTGCGATGAGTATGGTCATACATGGATCCGCTACCGACCGAGGCCGCGCCATTGGCGCTAGATGAGTCCTTCTCGGTGACTTCCATCTCTTTCTCTATCTTGATATTTTTCGATTCGGGGTCAGAGAGGCGGGTGGGCTCTGCGCTCTGTATGGCGGCCGTCATTGGAGTATGAGAGCCATACCCCGAGTGAGGGGAATGTGACATCTCGAAGGTCTTTGTATTTCCAGGAAAGAGGGAAGCAACATAAATAAGTGCACGAATAGAAATATAAATGAAGATAAGAGAAAGCCGACAGGAAGAGTTTTTTTCTTTCGAAGCCCAGGTGGGTAGGATTTTCCTGTTTTCGCTTTTGGGTTGGACAAACTGAAGAACAACCGGAAAGGGACAAATCACAGCCAAAGCAGACACGGCCCCCTCCGTTTCATCTCCACATGGCCCCTCTACTTTATGGAGGGGCATTTTACGAGTCAACTTGGAAGTCAACATGATCGTCAAGATAGAGGTGAGCATCAGAGTCTATGGGTTCCGGTGTTGTCCGGGTCTTCATGTGATGTCGGTAGTATGCTTGGACGTGGACGTGGATGCATGTCGGGGAACGATTATCTCGAATAGTTAACAGCACTCTGCCGTGTTATTAAGTGATAGTTATGTCAAGGAAGCAGTCTAACAGTTGATGTTGTGTATACCTTGACGTCATGAGAGAATTCCCATATCAGCACTCTTCACAAGTGCTAACCAGATTAGGGCAAGAAGAGAGAAGCTTTCTGTTTATATGCATGTGCAGGTATCAATCTACCCGAATAAGCAATTGATCACGTTCTTATCATTGCAGATTCTACGATTGGGTCAAACCTGGAGAGGATATATTGTCCTTGAGGCCGAGGTACATTATATACGGAAATGTCAAAGATTAACGATATAGTCTACCCAGAGTACTCCGTATATAGAAAATAAATCGAATCCTCTAAATCTATATACAACATAGGCTTCAACAAAATAAGAATAGCTTAAATAGATTAACCGATCAATCAGATAGTCCACAGTAAGCAGCCCCGAAGCGGCTATGTACCGACCTCGGCAAACCCCGCCAAACCCCAATATTGTTTTTCCCCCTCGACCTCACCTCCAACAATCACAATGACCGATCAAGAAGGAGAATCTAAGCGTTTCGCACCCAAAGTAGCAGTCCAGCTGGACCCGCCCAAGGACGACCCCATTTCCATCGAGGAACTGGCCAAATGCGACGGTACGAGAAGATTATCCCTCACAGATCACAACACCCGGCAATTCCTTATTTTCAATGCGCCCAGCTCAAGGATCATTTGCTAATGTCTATCTCACTGTAGGTTCCGACCCTAACCGCCCGACTCTGGTCGCCATTAAGGGTGTTGTCTTTGATGTAAGCCGGAATTCGGCTTATGGTGCCTCGGGTTCATATCGCGGTGAGTACAGCATCTATCCCATCACTATAATGAACAATCAAACTGACTGTTCTTTTTCCTTAGTCTTCGCTGGCAAGGACGCCTCCCGTGCTCTTGCCCTATCTTCTCTCAAGCCCGAAGACTGTGTACCTGAGTGGTACGACCTGCCGGACAAGGACAAGACCGTCTTGGATGAGTGGTACACTTTCTTCAGCAAGCGGTATAACATTGTTGGCAAAGTTGAAGGCGCCAAGAATACTTAAGGGCTACATTACCATTAAGCGGCTGCCTTTACATGGATAGAATGTACGACATTATATACCCAGTGTGATAAATCCATGCTTTTCATTTTCGAAATTGGTGGTATCGCGTAGGTACAAAAGAACAGTTCTTCCCTCTGACTGCTGGGATAAGTAATGCCTATACATTAAAAAAGTAAACATGTAACATTTTCGGGCCTTTAATTCCCCTTGCGGGACTTCCGCTTCATGCGCTTCTGTCCAATAATGCGGTTGCGCTTAGCGGCCTTGTCCTCCTCTTCATTCACCACCTTTTCATCTTTGGGGCCCTTTGCATTTCCATTTCCAGTCTTGCCACGCTTGGCATCTCGACCATCTCGGCCATCTCGGCCACCTCGTCCATCCTTTCCTTTACCACCACGAGTATCGGAGCGCTTCCTCTTCTGACCTCTCTCTCCGTCCTCGGCATCATCCGAGCGCTTGGGCCTGGGCTCGCGGGATTTAGCTTGCAGCTCATTACGGCGCTTAACGACCTGGGCATTCTCGATAGCAAACTCAACAACAAGGCTCTTCTTCTTGTCCCGGTCATCGGGAGCTTGAGCAGAAGGAGGGACTGCCATGGAGTGGCAGTTCAGCCAGCGCAAACTCATGAGCGCATGACGGTGAGTGAAGAACTCGATGAATCCGTAGCCACGACTGCGACCACCACCGGTCTTCTCGGAGACCTTGGTACCCTCGCGAGTCTCGAAGACGACCTTGGCTTGACGCACAATACCCATCTTCTTTTGTTTGCGTAGCTGCTCTAGCTCCTTCATCGTATCGCGGGATCGCTGCTGCTCCTCTTTTGAAAGCGGTTGACGTGCGCCTGCCTTGACATCCTTGGCGAATTCGACGACGGACTCTCGAGCAAGCTGCTTCAGGTCCTTGGAGTTGATGTGGCGGGGGAGGTTACGGATGGCGAGACGGGTGAGACTGAGGTGGAGAGCGGGGTTCTTCTTGATGAAGGTCTCGCGCTGCTTGTAGCTGTCCTCGCGCATCTTGATTTCGGAGGGAGAAAGCTTCTTGTACAGCGGGGAGTTGGAGGGGATCGTACCCTCGTTGAGGAGGTATAGGCGGCGCTTGTCTGTGTCGCGGACCATACGGCGTGATACTCCCTCTTCTTCCAGCTTGGCGGCTTGACCCTTGCTCACGGCTCGCGCGACTTGTAGGACGCGGCCTTCTAGGGTGTAGCGGCCGCTTGGGTCGGAGTTTTCATCTTGGAGGACGGAGTGCTTCATAGCGGTGTTTGACTTAGGCTTGTCCTTGTTCGGGGCCATAGCTTCGGCTCCCCGGGGGGCTTCACGAACGCATGTGTTGGCGTCCTCCGGCTTCCAGAAGCAGACAAATCCAGTGCCTCGAGGGCGCTCGGTCTCGTAATCCAAGACTACACGTGCATATCGTAGCGGGCCAAAGTGAGTTTTGAAGTGGTCGTAGAGGGCCTGATCTGTAGCGGTGAAGGGGAGGTTGCGAATGAAGACTGTAGTGGCATTTCGGTCATCCTCCTCGTCTGCCTCATCATCATCGTCCAAGTCGTCCAGCTCATCCAGGTCATTGTCCTCTTCGTCTTCGTCATCTTCGTCGGAAGAGGTTTCGTCGTCTGAGGGCTCTTCCAGAATACCCTCGGCATCTTTCATCTCAACATCATCAGACTCCTTCTCTTCCTTCAGCTCCTCCTCCTCCTCCTCGTCGTCTTCTTCCTTCTTGGTAGTTTCCCAAACGTCCTTCTCAACAGCCCAATCGACAGCAAGTTGGCGTCCATCGATCTCCTTTCCGTTGATCATCTGGAGCGCTTTCTCGGCGTTTTTCCTGCCACGCATGGTAACGAAACCAAAACCAGCAAGTTTGCCATTCCTCTTGGGGAGAGTAGCAAACTTGACTTTTCCAAAGCTGCGGAACAGGACATTCAGATCCTCGGGCTCCTTGATACTCCACGGCAGATTGCGAACAATCAGCTTGGGTGGCAGACCCTGCCCTCTCTCTTCTTCCTTCTGCTTCTTGGATTCGCGGGATGCAGCAGTGGGGACACTGCGTCCAACCTTCTCATCGATCTCACGCTTACGAGACTCGGCATAGTCGACGCGAATGATTTTCCCGTCAAACTTGGACCCATTGAGTTCTTTCAGAGCACTCTCCGCATCCTCGACATCGGCGAATGTAACAAAACCGAATCCCTTGGATACCTTTGTCTCTTTGTCGCAGACAACAACAGCGTGTTTGATAATGTAGGATTGCGAGAAATATTCTGCGAGGCTTTCTGTCGTGGCTGAGGTGGGTAGTGAGCGGACGAAAAGAGTTCTCTTGTTCTGTGCGGACGCGGCCTCGGCGGCGGGTGTAGTGGCTTCGACTTTGATTTCGGTGCTTTCGGCGTCCGAGAGACGTCGTTTCTTGTGTAATTCAACCATGGTGGCTTTCTTGCGACTGCGATTTTTTTCTGCGGTCTGGGAAGAACAAAAAAATTAGCGGCAGAAAAAAGCGAGGCAGATTGGCCTGGGCGGTGTGGGTCCCATCCAGATAAGCAATAGCTTTATCGACTTATCACCTCTCAATTGATCGCTCTGCCTTTTGGAACAACACACGATGGATCCCTCGCGCCCGAAGAGTGGTATATCCTCTCGCCCTTTAGACTCCCCTGCTCCGAGTGCATCTTCAAGACCGAAAGTTCAACAGCTCAAACCTCAAGCCCTTGCCAACCGCCCTAGTACTCCCGCGACTCTGGACTCCCCTGCTCCAGGTGAATCGTCAAGGCCGAAAGTTCAACAGTTGAAACCCCAAGCCCTTACCAACCGTCCTATTACTTCCGCAATTCTGGTGTCCGCGCGACAAAAGGGCAACCCGATCCTGTCCCATATAAAGCTCGTACCATGGGAGTATGCCGATATTCCCGCAGATTATGTGGTAGGCACCACAACGTGCGCAATGTTTCTCTCCTTGAAATACCATCGCCTACACCCCGAATACATCTACGCCCGAGTGAAACAATTAGCAGGCAAATACAATCTCCGCCTCGTACTGGTGATGGTCGACATACCAAACCATGAAGACAATCTCCGAGAGTTGTCCAAAACATCCATCATCAACAATCTGACCTTGATATTGTGTTGGTCCGCACCAGAGGCTGCGCATTATCTTGAGCTTTACAAGTCCTCAGAGAATGCACAGCCCACCGCCATTCGAGCGAAACAGGCTCAATCATATAAAGAATCGCTGGTGGAGTTTGTCACAGTACCCAGAAGTATCAACAAGTCCGATACCGCGAGTCTGATCTCCACCTTCGGAAGTTTACAAAATGCCATAAATGCACAGCCGGAGCAGATCAGCGCTGTACCGGGGTGGGGAGAGAAAAAGGTCCAACAATGGTGTCATGCAGTCCGAGAAGACTTCAGAGTTGAGAGTGCGAAGCGGGCTTCTGCTCCTGCCATAAAACCTCGGGCTCGACTGCCAGCCGTGAATGTGGATGACAAAAACGATCAGGATATCGATGAAGAGGATGAAGAAGAGGCGATTCTTCGTGAGGTTTTAGCGGAAAGCAGGAAAACAGCAGCTGCGCACGCTGCACAGTCTACTGAGCCTCAGGCTGAAAATCAACCAAGCGAAGAGATGAGTGAAGGTATCGCGGCAGCACTTGCCAGGCTCAGAGATAATACTGGTTGAGAGCCGACCTAGCTTGTCTTCACTACACATCCACTTTCAAACGTTCCCGAATTCTAGAGATGGACCTCATTCCCGCCTACCCGACTACTGACTATGGCACACCTCTTGCAAATAACCATCGCCCGCAGATTATTGGGACAAGGACGCAATGATATCTTGTGCATAGTGGTCACAAATTGGATAAGCTGGGCGACTTCATGGTCGTGATAAGTTGCCTGTGTCCGAGAAATGGACCTAGCTCACGGAAGCCCACTAATACCCATATCCCTAGCTAGGTGTATATATCACAACAAAACAAAATAATCAATGACTGTCATGACTCTCAATCAAGTCCTGCTCCTTCCAAAAGGCGAAAGGCGTGACTTCCGCCCTAGACAAACCTAGTCAGCTCTCTTTCCCCCATCTCATTCCCCTCTGATCCCGACCTCATTCTCACGATTTCCCGGAAATGCTCGACTGAATCAGGCCGACCATGATCTCGTGATCAGGCACGTGACAATGGCCCACTTGATCATTATGCGCGTTGAGATATGTTGGCGCAAGCCGAATCTAGAATGCTACAACATGTCTGTTCCCTCAGATCATTCAACGCGTCGTTTAAGAGTCCTTCCGAGGTCAAGGCTAGGATGCAAGACTTGCAAGTAGGTGCTTGCTTCCTTTTCCATAGACAGAGTTTGATATTGAGCGTGTCGTAGAATTCGACGAGTCAAATGCGGCGAAGAAAAGCCTAGCTGTGTTCGATGTACCAGTACAGGTCGCAAGTGTGACTTTGAAGGCATACAGCCTTCTTCCACAATTTCGCTCATCGTCAACCCATTGTCATTATCAGCAAACACCAATACGGTGTGGCGAGAGCGACGTGCATTTGCATATTATTTCGAATGTGCTGCCTCCTCCATTGGTGGTGGATTGGATGTTGATTTCTGGCGCACTGCCGTCCCACAAGTTTGCCGCTATGAACCTGCTGTTTGGGATGCCATCATCACCATTAGTGCCCTATTCGAGTGTCCCCAACAATTCTCAGGACCCATGCTACAACGCCGTGATAATCCTATTTCTCTCGCTAAAAACAACCCAGATGCCTTGGGTTGGTACTCACGCTCGGTATCTGCCGTTCGCCAGCGCATTGAGCAGGGTAGCATAGACCTCTTTGTCGGACTGATCAGCTGTGTGCTTTTCATCTGCATTGAGGCCATCCAGGGAAACGCAGACGGGGCATTGCAGCTTTATCGTCAAGGTGTGCAGCTCATTACCGCTTTGCGTTCCCAAATAGCATCTGGTGCTGCGAGTAAAGCTTCGTTGTTGGAGGATACTATTATCCCGGTCTTCATCCGTTTGGGAACATTTGCTCTCGCCGTCCGTGGGGCTCCAGTGACCGCTTTACTACAAGACACCGAACATTTCTCAACGGAACGGTTTGACTCACTCAAATCTGCTCGGGAGGCGATCGGGCTATTAGCTGTAGAGATCCCTCTCTTCGAAGCAACATGCACCAAGCACTTACTCCAGGCTCATGTCTATCATCTTCCCGGAGAATTTAATACTATACTATCCAGTCTGGCCAGCAGACTGAAGAACTGGCATACTGCCTTTGATAAGTTGAAGACAAGTCTCCGCGCCAAAGACCTTTTCTCGCCGCAAGAGATTGGTATTAGTGCCCTTTTGTTGAGTTATCATGAAATGTTACATGTCATGCTCGAGACCTGCACATCCTCGTCATTGATGCAATTCGACACTTATCTACCAAACTTCCAAAATATCGTTGAACAATCTGCCATTGCCCCTAAAGCCTCGGTACGATCAGACGGCACCCAACCACCATTTACATTTGACATTAATATCGGTCTTCCGCTTTGGTTCACAAGTCTTCGATGCCGTGAACCGCGTACCCGACGTGCGGCACTGGCTCTACTCCGTGAAGCACCCTCAGTGCAAGGTTTTTACCAGTGCTACATATGGGCCGCCGTGGGCCAAATAATCATGGAGCTAGAAGAATCACATGCAATGGGAATGAATGCAGCCCATCATCCACCCAAATCCAGTGCACTGGAGTCCTCAAACGGGCCAGTTCACAGCCCTGAGCTTGCCGCAAGCTCATATTGTGCTCATGCGGACATGGGGCCGAGAATACCAACAGCATTGTTTATCCCAGAGGAGGTGCGCATTGGACCCATTTCCGCTTTTCGGCCAATAGATGGGTTTCCTCCTGGAACTACAGAGGCAGATATCGCGAAGTGGAACCGGGGCCCTGATCAAGTCTTTCTGGGGTTTTCCAGGAACGACCGTGGTCTGACTGGAGATGCTTCTCGGATGGTATACCAATACGTGCCTCTTGACTTTTGAGCATAGGATCTATTCGTCCATATAAACTAAGTGTTATTGGTTCATTTGATGCAGATAGTCTAAAAAAGTACATATAATAGCTATTTGGTGGAATCCGGCGTTCCTTCCTCTATCCATAAACACCCGAGTCACATACGGTAACCACCGCAAAGCCTCTCTTACTTGGGCCTCTACCACGAAGGCCACTCGAGGTCTTGAATTCCTTGTAGTTAATGCATTTCCCATGCTTTGCTTTCTCTTTCCACCTTTACAGGTTCCTTCAACTACTCTCCCTGCCGCCCTGTCCTATTCTAACCACAACCTAATCCATCTCCAAGGATGGTCAAAGTACGTGTGATACCATGTTTAAGCCTTTCGATACTCTCCAAGTATTGGTGCCTTTCCAATATTGAATTCTGAGGAGATTTGAAAGTTTGCAGACATACAGCTCGCTGGCTCGATGAAACGGGACGAGCTATTGGCCTCTCAAGAAGCAGGACTTACAGGTACTATGAGTAGGAGCACGTATGGGAGACGTTGGTACCTCATTTCTAAGTGCCTTCGGTATTGTTGTTGTGGCCCAAGATTTATTATGCGACATCCTCATCTGCAACCCGCTACTGAACGCTATACTTGACGTGAGCCGATAACGGTCCTCCGATATGAACACACGTACGACAATAGTACCGTTAAGGTTATGAGGACGTACCACACGGACAGTGCGATGGACTGATGCCCTTCAGGACATTGCGGAAAGGCATTTCGGCCTGCAATTCGCCGTTCCCTTTGACTCCTCCCATTTTGCGTGTCCGCCGGAGGCTGGCGGGACTCCAAGATTCAGGAAGAACGTATGATAGTTCACAGCCATAACATAACTTGGTCCTATATGGGATATGATGAAAGCTAATTTCTCAAGCTCTTCCTTGCCCTCAGAGTGCTGTTTCGATATTCATGTCTGCTTTTCAAACAAAGGGAAGATATCATCGGGAAGCCGGCTAGGAGCTGAACATGGTCACATATGGACCGTGAATGCGCATACATAGGTCCATGACTCTATAGCTTTGTTGACTAGCTTGGGCAATGTTCGTCATCTGTCCTCGTGACTGAACCTTTTGAAAACTATACCTTGGGAGCAACAGAGTCAACACTCTAGCTAATTGGCTGGTACTTGTGGAAGAAATCGCACAAGGATTGGCAAAATAAACGATGCGATATTCCACGCTCAGGTACGCACAATTCAGCCAATGCCTTCATAGAATGGCATAATTTCATCAGCTCTATACGCCTAGTCAACTCTTGGCGGAGAGTCTAGAGAAGCGAGGTACATATTGCGGTTGGGGGCGAAACTGTTACGTGAAAAAGTCCTCGCTTAGACATAAAGTGCCTTGAATTTCCCCGATTTAGGTTTTCCTGCCTTTGCATTAATCATGCAACTATTTGTGATAGGATCGAAAGAATTCAGCAGTGGATACTCGGTACTCGGTGCACGATGTGCAATTTCCGATCGACGAGGGAAAGGTGGCGTGGGTCGGCCCACGAACGCACGCACGAGCACGAAAGATCTTATCTTTTTCTTTTTATTGAATTTCTGTTAAGCGCCAGTGGAGAGGGCTCGGGGATGATCCAATTGAATCTCCACAACCCCTGCAGAATAGAGTACTTGACTGGTTGGCTTCCAGCTAGTCCGTAAAAATACGAAACCCGACTTCGGTGCTTGTTTACTATAAGGGCAATGATTCCCTACTGTTTCACGTGTAGTGCAACCTGATCAACTTTGGACTTCTAAAGTCAACCATTATGGGTGTTCGCCCTTTAATCCGCAGAGCACGTATCGTGTTCCGCCGGCTGTCAACCGAAGACAATGAAAATGACTCCTTCGCACAACAGAACACGATCGGTGATCGTAAAGATGGCACTCGGAGTCCCACCAGTTCTGTGGCACTCGAGGAGATACCGGATGGGAGTGCGCAGCATGGTGTTCAAGACGTCGAGGCCGTGACCATGACCTGGTCGAGAGGTACATTGATCGCAGTCTTCATCAAGTATGTTTCCCTGTATTATTTTGTGCCGCGTATCCGATACCATTGACAAATGTTCGGGCATACGCTAATATCAGGGCCCCAATAGCATCTGGTTCCTTTATTTCGCGAATGCATTTCAATCTACAATTACCGTTACTCTGAATCCCTATGTGACAAGTTCATTCAAAGCACACTCGCTATCCGCGGTTCCCACAGCTCTGGGTGATGTCTTTGCAGCTGCCACCTACCTACCTGTCGCAAAAATGATGGATGTATGGGGTCGAGCGGAAGGGTTTCTTTTGATGGTTATATGTTTAACCATCGGCTTGGTTCTCATGGCTACCTGCAATACCTTTGAGATCTACTGCGCCGCCAACGTGAGTTCTAACGATGACATGGTGTTTATTACGGATGCTGACGGGCATATAAGGTCTTCTACTATACCGGTTTCTACGGTATGGAATACGCAATAGACGTTATGACAGCTGACGTCTCAACACTGAGAAACCGTGCTTTCGCGTATGCGTTCACTTCCTCCCCATACATTATCACGGCATTTGCGGGACCCAAGGTGGCGGACGAATTCTACTACAAGATTTCTTGGAAATGGGGCTTTGGCTGCTGGGCAATCGTCGTTCCTGTAGTGGCGGCCCCGCTATACATTATGCTGAAGTACAACCTGCACAAGGCGGAGAAAGAAGGCTACCGGATCAAGAGACCAAGTGGCCGCACGGTATTCGAAAGCATCCAGCATTGGACTGTCGAGTTTGATCGTAAGTTCTCTACTTGTCGATTCCTATCCTCTACGTGAGATCGCAAATTCTAATGAGAGTACTAGTCTTTGGAGTCTTCCTGTTCACTGCTGGTCTTGTGTTATTTGAGCTTCCCTTCGACCTCGCCCATTACGCCCCCGATGAGTGGGCTTCTGGCTACATTATTGCCATGCTTGTCGTCGGGTTCTGCACACTTTTCTTCTTCGCTATTTGGGAGAGGTGGTTGGCTCCAGTGCCTCTTTTCGAATGGCGACTTCTTACCAACCGCACTATTATCGGTGCAGTACTCCTGGACGCAACCTATCAGCTGTCGAACTATTGCTGGAGCTACTACTTCACGTCCTGGCTGCAAGTCAACAATAACCTTTCCATTACCACTTCCAACTATATCGTCAATATCTTCGACATGGTCTCTGGTGTGCTGTTACTAGCCACTGGTTGGCTAATCCGGAGAATTGGCCGCTACAAGTGGACTTTGTATATTGCAATTCCGCTCTATATGTTGGCACAGGGCTTAATGATATACTTCCGCCAGCCTAATGTAAATGTTGGCTACCAGGTGATGTGCCAAATCTTCCTCGCTATCGGTGGTGCAACATTCATCCTTGTTGAGCAGCTTGCTATCCTGGCGGCTGTCGACCACCAACATGTCGCTACAGCACTCGCCGTGCTAAATGTGGTTGGCACTATTGGCGATAGTGCGGGTCTTACCATCAGTACCGTCATCTGGCAAAACACATACCTGAAAGCCCTTCTTCGATACCTCCCGGAATCGGAATTATCAAATTTGAACAACATTTACGAGGATCTCGTCACGCAACTGAGCTATCCAGTCGGATCCGCCACTCGGTTTGCTATTCAAAAGGCCTACGCCTATGCCGAACTTCGACTACTTTCTGTCGGGACTGGCATTATAGTTCTGGCGATTCCTTGGACATTCTTGATGCAGGATATCAATCTGAAGAAAAAGCGGCAGGTCAGGGGTACGGTCTTTTAGAACTTGTATAGATAATAATTTTACGCGACCCTGAATGATACCCACCACCTTTTGCTATAGTAGTCGGGAACAAATAAATCCCGTGAACAATTAAACGGCCTCAGCCTTGAAAAGTTCCACATGTGGGCTCCGACCGCGTGCACGAGAGAGAAATAAATGACGCGGCGGATCCCCTCCCTACCAATAAACATGTCGCGTCCAAGGTTCTCAGTAAGTTTCGGATCAGATAACTCAAAACTCTCCGATCGTGGCCCAAAGCGGTTAGCGGCGGTCCGTGGCAGGGGCGGTTAAGCAAAATTCCGATGATCGGTTGCTGATCGTATCCGAGGTCGGATGATGGTTCGGGGTTTTTCGCAGGACCAGAAATTAACGTGAGAGCTACCGAGTACTATAAGTGGATGCCTCGTTAGCACTGGGAGTACCCCACTACCCAAACATTATCAATCGCTCGGTCTCGCCTCGACCGCAGTTCAGACACAATGCCATGTGACCACAGCGACCGTGCGGTTCGAATGACACCTGATTTAAATCCTTCCATGGCTTTCCCGTCGCGATGGATCAGACAGAGACAAAAGAGCGGAGGGACTCGGGATCTCACGACATCACATCTCCGGAGAAACTCGTCTACCAATACCAGGGCAGCGTGGAGGTTGTTAGGGCCGGAACCCTCGCAGCGCTGGTGGAAAATCTGACGCACCACGACAAGCTCGACGGTGCCTTCAACCGGGTATTCCTCGCCACTTATAAGTATTTTACCGCTGCAGCAGAGCTTATTGAGCTCCTCATCGATCGATTCGACTGCTCGCCTCCAAAATTAAACGCCACCGAGACGACAGAATGGACGACTCAGATAAAGCCGCTGATACGATTGCGTGTGATAAATGTTCTGAAGCAATGGCTCGAGCATTTCTGGTCTGAGCCAAAAGACATTGATACAGATCGAAATTTGCGAATACTGCAGTCATTCGCCAAGCGCGCCACGGATGCCACCGAGGCAAGCGCCGTACAACAACTTCTCACAGTCATTCAGCGCCGACTTGCGGGTCTCGAGTGCCACAAAAGATCGCTATCATCAATATCCAATCCACCAAAACCTATTCTACCACGCAAATTAAACAAGCTCCAATTCCTCAAAATCGATGCAACGGAAATTGCGCGGCAGCTGACTATCATGGAAGCACATATGTTCGGCAAAGTACAACGAGATGAATTGCTAAACAAAAACTGGCAAATGAAGGACAGCTCCAATACGCCCGAGCTAGCTCCAAACATCAGAGCCTTGATTCGGTATTCCAATCAGCTCTCTAATTGGGTCGGCACCCTAATACTCGCAGAATCGGATGTCAAAAAGCGGACCCAAGTGATAGGGCATTTGGTCAATGTGGCCAACGTACGTTGTAATCTCTAGCCTGACCCTTGTAATTATTCCAATATGCTAATTTTCTATTCCAGACATGTCATCAACTCCGTAATTACTCAGCGGTAATCTCTATCCTGGCAGGCATGGAAAGCGCACCCATCTACCGGCTTGCCCGCACGTGGGCAATGGTTACCGAACGTAGTTGCAATACACTAAGGCCCCTGCAAGCTATGACATGCAGCGCACACAATTACCAGGCCTACCGTGACACGTTACGGGTTGCAATGGCACCGTGCGTGCCTTTCCTTGGTCAGTTCTCTCGTGAACCGTTGAAATTGCCGATTATTAACCATTCAACAGGATTGTTCTTGAAAGACTTGACATTCATCGAAGATGGAAACCCAGCCATGACGCCGGAAGGGCTCATCAATTTCCAAAAATATACTATGCTAGCGTCAACCATCCATGAGATTCAGCGTTTAAAAGAAGCCCCTTACTCGTTACGACCCGTGCCTGAGTTGCAGGAATATCTTGCAACTCAGTTGCAATCCGCTGTTGATTTACAAAACATGTGGGACAAAAGTTGTCAGCTGGAAGCTCGAGGCCGGGATCTTGGAAATAGACCCCGGGATTTATATACCCCCACAGGAGGCATGTTCGCGTCTATGGTAGTCGCGTGCATGGTCCTGGATGATTGATATGTTAATACAAAATTTAATTCAGTGTTCTTCGTTTTGAATTCAAACTGAAGTTAGTCCACGTTCTCTTCGCTTGGACACTCAGCCCTCGGACAACGATTAACCCAAACGCTTTTTCTAAACTGAAGGAACGAAGAGATTCCAAGGGAAGCAGAACAATATAAGCAATAAGAATCATAACTATCAGCTTGACAGGATGAATATGGCCACCTTCTAGCTACTGCTCTGGCAGATGAGCGTACTCGAGAGTTTCGCATGGACGAAGTTGCTTTTGTACTTTTTTTCGGTGGAGACATGTGAAATTGCAACACACAACAGATTAGGAATGATTCCCGGCTTGAAATGCAATTGCGGTGAACATAGGCCCCTCTTGGCCATAATCCATTGCGTCATGGCTCGGTGTTGACTGTCGATCTTATTCTTCAGAAGGAGGTAGCAGCAGACCCTCCACGGGCTGATTTATATATCTCGGGATACACAGACACAGAAGAAACTCCGGTGCTCGGACGTTATGGGAACGATCAAGCATCAGACGGGCCTTACCTCTATACACTTTAGAGTTTTCCATGCCAAATATTCAAAAGATCGACGGTACTTTTGCATGTCCCCGAAATATGAAGAGTGGAATCCGATATACATAGACGTGTATCTGGCGCTGAAATAAAAACTCAGATCTAATAAGCCATCGGATATAGTGCGAAAGTGATGTTGATTGAGCTCCGATGGAATATCTCTTGTATAAAATGTCAGCATTCACCGGATCACCCCCGCGGGTGGATAATCAGCCCTAATCGAGGCGCTAGGCATCACAATGCGCTGCTACCAAGTGTTTCGGTTTTTCCTCTTTATAACAGCATCACTCGGCAGCCCAGTGCCTTCATACACATCCAAAGAAGCCCAGGATGTCCCAGATATATTTAACAGACTATCCAACACATCCGCAAGTCATGCTCCCTTTAGCACGGAAATATACCAAAAGCTATCTGAGCTCGAAGCCAAGATATCAGAAATAGCAACAGGCAAAATCAAGCCCGTCTCAACAATCGGAGAAGGCCTCTCGGTCCTCGCCTCAATTCCACACAACAACCAAACAATTCTCCAGAATGCCATCGACACAGTATCCCTAGGTCTAGTCCCAACAACCATCCTCGACATAATAGACGGCATAACAAACCACGAAATAAACTCTATAGCCAACAACAACACAAAAACCCCTAGTCCACGAATCCACCCAACAAGATCCTTCGGGGACGCACCCTACGACATCCCCGAAGACACCCTCCGCAGCGCAATTTACATCCCGACAACGTTCTCCTACGGCAAGAACAGCAAAATACCCGTCCTGCTAGTCCCCGGGACCGCCGACCCAGCCGGCAGCACCTACTACTTCAACTACGCGAAGCTCTTCGCCGCAAACCCCCACACAGACCCAGTATGGGTCAACATCCCAGACACCTCGCTAGGCGACATCCAAAGCAACGCCGAGTACGTCGCCTACGCGATAAACTACATCTCCGGACTCTCGGAGCGTTCCATCGGGGTACTGAGCTGGTCACAAGGCAGCGTAGACGTGCAATGGGCGCTGAAATACTGGCCGTCGACACGGGCCGCGGTCAGCGATTTCATGGCTGTCAGTGGTGATTTCCACGGGACGCTTGTTGCGACGCTGTGCGTGCTCGCGGAGCCGTTTTGTACGCCCGCCGTGCAGCAGCAGGGGTATGATGCGCGGTTTATTCGGGCTCTGCGGGGTGGGGATGGGGATTCGGCGTTTGTGCCGACGACCAGCGTGTACTCTGGGCATGACGCCATTGTGCAACCGCAGAGTGGGGGGTGGGCTTCTGCGGTGTTGGCGGATGTGCGTGGGGTGGGCGTGTCGAATGTGCAGGTGCAGGTTGCTTGTGCGGGGCGTGCTGCTGGCGGTTTGTATTCGCATTCGTCTTTGTTGCTTAATCCGTTGGCGTATGCTTTGTTTGTTGATGCTTTGGTTCATGATGGGCCGGGGAAGTTGGAGAGGATTGATCTTGATGCTGTTTGTGGTGAGTCGCTTGCGCCTGGTTTGGATGTGGATGACTTTTTGGGCATGGAGGCTGTGTCGGATGTGGTTGGGGTGCTTGATGTGTTGTTGTATGGGTATAGTGGGAGTGAGGAGCCGCCGCTTAGGGACTATGTTCACTAGGCGAGATTGCTATATACTAGGTGGTGGGTTGGGTGAAGGTGATGGGCGGATTAGGGTTGTTCAAGGCAACGCTAGATTCCGTATTCACTCTAGGGGAAATCTATAAGTCCGTACCGGACAGGGCACTATAATACATGTACAAGGCCAAATGCTTCCATTGGTTATTATTGTGTGGATCTCTAGAGCGAAACTCCAAGTCCGTAGAGATCATCACGGCAACAAAAGCGCAGCAGGAAACCCCCCAACCCCCCAACCCCCCTTCCCCCCGACACCAGCCGGCAAATGGCGACATGACAATGAGTATGAATAAGAAATCAAAAAACAAAAACAAAGTGGATATAAGACCCGGCAAGCAGACTGAAGGATGTGCCGCAAACTAACCTTGGAAATCGCAGTTCATCGTAATTCGGGACTCCATTGCATGGCCAGCACCGACACCCGGAAATGGACATCACGGCACGGGGTATGTGACAAAGGCATGGCATGCTATGGAGCAACTCGTATGGGAGTCATCAAATTTTGGTCAAAGGAAAATCATAAATGGAAAGCCGGCATTTACGTAGGCTTTTCACATCCAATCCGACCTAAGAGAGCCTTCCGATCACTCGGATCGAAAGGAACACGACCACGGCCGCGCGCCCGCACCGAGGCAGTGCCGTTGGACCGCCGACGACCCAAGCCCGGGGCGTTTCCGGTCTCGAGTGCGTCGGTAGGGGCACCGTCTCTGGCAGTCAAGTGCGCTGGGACGTGAGATGTGGGCTGGTCTTCAACTTCCGCTTCGTCTTCCTCGTCACTGCGGGTGTCTTCGGCGTTACCGCCGCAAATCACACCGTAAGCAACACGGACAATCATGCTGAACCATAAAATAGACAGTCCCTCAAGGAACAACAGGAATGATAAGAAAATCCACTTGAGCGCGGGGTTGAAGCAGATGGGGTTGTCCAAACTGAAGTATGGAGCAAACATGTACGCGAAGGCATTCGGTGCCTCTGTTGAGATGAACTCGCTTGTCGAACCGGTGTAGCAGCCATAGGTAAGTTGGCGGGGAAGATCATAATAAACGGACCAGCACACCATGGGGTAGATGATGTGTCGGGTAATTAACCATGTACCCATGAAGAGGCCAAAGCCAACATTGCACGCTGTTTCAAACTTGGAGTATTTGAGGATCTTCGCAAACTGTGGAGGTATTAGTAGCTGTTCAGTGCTTGACGAATAGTACTTGACGAACCGGTAACAAGAAGTCCACAATATCCATGAGACATAGCACTACATTGGACACATTGTACATAGCGTAGATGTAGGCAGAGCTCAGGAGAACAGAGGTAATAATGTGGTGGGAAAGCATCTGAACATGGTCCTTCCGTCTCTCTTCCACGTGGATCACGAAGATCTGCTGCACGAGGAATGCCAGTTCAACGAGAAGATACCACTTCATCAAGCCCGACAAAGGACGGGCGGGCCACTGCGACCACATGGCGGCGAAATCGCCCCAGTAGTATGACGTCTTCCAGAGATACTGTAAGGTCGAACCAGCGGTTAGTTATATATTCCCGGGTAGGTATCTCGGGCAGAACGCACCAATCCAACTCCCCAGATGAACGAATAGTACATAGCTTGCCAGCCCTGCTCAGCGATGCGAACCGACTGTTTGCGCTTCAAACCACAGGCGCGGGCCAATGGTTGCATGCACCATTCAATGGCGATAGCGCGGATACCGGTAAGTGCGATAGCCGCACTGATGACGAAGTAAACATCGTCCCAGCCCTGGACGTAGGAGTCCGAGGATTCGTTGTAATAGGACAATTGGAAGAATGGCTGGGTATATGGGCGGAGTGAAGGGTAGAGGTTATGAAGAGCCAGCAACATAGACAGAGTGGTCAACGAGATGCCTGTAGAGAAGCAATTAGTGTTAGCGGTACTCGTATTAGATTTCGCATGTGCTGGGATTTAATTAAAAGCGCAGCGACTCTGTGCAGCTTTGATTTCCTTCATTTTCATGTAAGTTCAAAAACCGGGGTGTTTCTTCATACCGATCTGGTTGGTGACCACCCATTCACGGAACGTGGTCTCCTTGGCCGGTCGTAAACCACTAGGAGAGGAAACGTAGGCATTGCGTCCCTTCAGCTCTGATATTTGTTTCGACGGCACAATTGTGTCTGCCATGGTGGAGAGAGCACCAATAGTGTGGAGGAGATTCGAAATTCCACCGAGGGAGAAGAGGGCCGGGAGTCGGGGGAGTCGGGGAGTCGAGAACGGGGAATCAAGCCAAAATGATCAATGCTGAAATAGATGTGGGACCTGCCTCATCTAAGCCCTTATTTACTTCTTGACTTGACTCGTTCAACCAGGAACAGGAAAAGCAACAGCTTGCGAGTGTAAGAAAATGTTTTTTGTAGGAGAGGGAATAGAGGGGGAACGTGGTGATTTCGTTTCATCTCTTCACGATCATCCACTCACCGCCTCGTTAAATGTTGAGTGTCGAGATTGTTGATTGGATGGAAGTGCATGCACGTAAATTGTCGAGCTGAGATTGGAATGAGATTTGGAGATTTGATTTTTGTTGCATTCTGGGAGTATAGATGTTGGTGTCAACAGTTTACCATTTGCGGTCTATTTATTGACACTTGGCAGGGGAGATGAGAAATGGGATAATGACATCTACATATACGCTGTACGATTATATTAGATACGGAGTACAGATATTCATTCTAATCCCTCTGTAACGTGTCGCACAAAATCATTGGCATTGACTCCCAATTGAGCCAAATCAATTCCACCATGTCCGGCCATCGCCCGCGACATAGCCCTAGCAACTTCTTCCTCCTCCCATATATTGTTGAGGATCTGCTCCCCACCTTCTCCAGGCCCTTGAGTGGGGTTCTCGGAAGCCACCATAGTCCGCCAATACAAATCGTCGCGATTCTTCAAAGTCGAATCCCGTACCACCGCATTGCGGGTAACGCTCGCGGCATGGAGTTTCGAGTTTGCGCCCATGAGCGTTTGCACGGCCATCGACACTGCCTCGTCAATCTGCTCGACGGTCGAGGGCGGCTTGAAAAAGAACCGGTTAGTCGCGGAGAGCCAGAGCACAACCGAGCAGATCACATCGCAGATTACAAAGGCCAGCGGGCGCAGGAGCGTAATATGGTTGTAGATGCCGGAGGGCGGTGTTTGGCCCGCGCGCACAGAGCGTGGCGCACTTTGGACCGCGTCGTAGGTGGCCATAATGTAGATGTCGATGGCTGCGAGGACAAGTCCGGCGAGGGTGAACTTGATGCGCCAGCGGGAAGCCTCGCGCCCTGCGATGGGCGCGGATGTGGCCACACCTAGGAGCAGCAGGTGCGCCAAGTGTGGTAACAACACGTGGAATGGGAGGTAGTAGAGGAGGTATGTGTATAGGTTGTCAAAGGAACAGTATTGACACGAGACCAAGGCGTCGGGGCCATAGGTCAGGTATACCTTGCGGGCACCCAGAGAGGTGAACTTGGACTGGAGGAGGTTGTCGGCTTCAGTGAGGAAGTTATCTGGCCGAAGCCGGGCGAGACGGTTGAAGATGACATCGGTAGGGGTGTTTAGACGAGAGCGAGTCTGAGAGAATATATTGGGTTCGGGCGCGTGTGGGTTGAAAGGTAGGCTTAGGAGTAGGAAGAAGACGATGCCACCGAATAATATGTTCAGCGCTCGACCGGGCGCAGCAGGCAGAGGACGCGGCGGTGGCCGACTCGCGATGGATACGCGCAGGCTTCGATAGGCGGTGATTAAGCGTGGAAGTATGATTGGGGCGAAAAATATGAGGACTGATTTAACGCTATTCACGGTCAGAATGGATTGCGGAGGATGTGGGGAGCTTCAAGACTTACGTTCCCCAGGAGATTGCGATTGGAGCCATATTTGCTAGGATATGGACCTTACTTCATCGGAATCTCTAACAGGTTGAGTCGAGATTCGATGAAAGAAAGGTGTAAGAGTGTTCGAATGTCCAACGTAGCTTCATTGAAGTCGGGGCCAAACGTCAACGTGGGTCCCGTCCTTTCTACTCCGTAGACATTGCCCTCTCAACCTACACTTCTTCTACTCCATACTCTTCTAATTTTGGAATATTTACCCTTCAAATCTACCATTGTTATCTACACATCCTACGAATGCTGCATAAAAAAAGATGTCTCAATTAAATCAATTAAACACGAGCAAGCCGAAGCAAAAGACCAGGGGTAATAAAACAGCGCCGAATGCGCCCATCGCAATAACGCAGGATTTCTGATTCAATCAGCACGAGTCTTCCTTTCCTTCCAAACGCCGTCCTCCCGTCCTCGATCAGGTTGACCAGTCAACCAGCTTAAACCATATGGCCCGAGTACAGAGCAGGGTGGTGTGCGAGGTCGGGAGGACGGATCTCCGCAGAGTCACGAGAGTACTTGGAGGAAGCGGCATCGTTCTCCTCAACGAGTGTCGGGCTTATGGGCTTGGAGATCTTTAGTGGGAACCGGCCGGTGAGACGCTTGGTGGCACGCTTGACGGGGTTCTGGCGAGAATAGGTGGGCAGGGTTTCCTCGCGCTTCACGCTCAAATGAAGGGTGCGGTGGCTGCTAGTCCGGCTCATTGCCTTTTGCGGTGCGACGGCGCCGTCTACCCGCACCTGGCGGGCACTGACGCCCGTCTCGGGGTCGCTGAAGATGTAACTCTGTTGGGAAAATGGGTCAGCATTGGGTCAAGGATACATTGGGGGTTTCATCTCGATACTTACTGCCAGGACGTTCACCACGCTGACTATCATTGCCAGGACGCCGGCGGAGATGATGATTCTCCAGAAAGTCAGGCCAATGTTCTCCTGGGTCATGGCCTTGGTGTTCAGGTTGCCCAGTGTCGAAACTCCCAGGATCATCATGATCCCACCGAGAGAGTAGAAGCTAGATTCTTGTCCGAACATCGGCCAGTGGTGGTCGAAATAGCTTTGGAGTATTGGGAGCTCCGAGATGATCATGAAGACTGCCAACGTTAGCATTTATATCACAAACACGGAAGGAAGATTATACTTACGGCTGACCAGAGCCACCACGGCGTGGGTCACGGCCTCGAAGAAAAAGAAGCTGTTCAGCATGTCGATCTTTGCCAGAAGTACTGCACAAGCAGCTATAAGGTCCATGAAAGTGATAATGTTGAGAACGCGAATGACGTTCAGGATCACGTACCCTGGACCGGCCAGGGATTCACGCAAATGAGTCATCATAACTGAGGCACAGCCTGCTGCACTTGTTAAGGATGGTAGATACTCGATGTCGAGGGTGTATAGGGAAGTGTCTGCTAGCAGACTTGGGGGAAAGGTTGATATTAAAAGAGGGAAGAAAGCGACTGTCCAGCAGAAAGCTTGATATTCCAAGAAAGAATAGAACAATGCAATATAACGAGATCAACTCGAGGACAAGAAAAGAAGGATGAAACACAAAGACAAAAGAAACGGATGAATGGGGGCGACAATGGAGAAACACCTGGAAGAATGGCTATTGAGGTGTAGCGGCCTAGACGTATACTCCCAACAAAGGCGATGGTATTTTTTCTATGAATAGACTTGAAACGTCTGCATGAACCACATAAATGGTGCGCATCTAATTAGAGTCCTGGTCAAAGAGATCGGCAGGGTTCTCTTTACCCCATCTCTGCAGTGGGAGAGATCCTGCGGGAGTTCATTGGTGCGATTCAGGCAATAAACAGGGACCCTTAGGCGCAAGATCGGGGTTGTAACCAGAATAAGTCTAGTTATTTACGCCTCTATCATTGGGATCTCAACTAGGGCTCGGTGTAACCAAATGACTGGTGGTTAGTAGAGGATATTCGACTATGCTGAAACTAGTTGGCGGCTACAAGTCGCCCTTCTTTCCCCTGTATTCCCCGCGTTTTGTTTTGTTTTGTACCTGAAAGACCGGATGTCTCCCTGTATCTCGAATGTTCTAGGATATGTAGTAACATGCCTCTCTAGGCGTTAAGGGGAAACGAGGCAAGGAACTCCGTCTCATCTTACTGAGTGACCACGAGGAGAAAGTGAGGCACAATCTGAGTCGGTGGAGGAGTATACTGGTCGTCTCAAACAAGCCTGATTACCTGTTGGGTATAGTTCAAAGGATTCATATCGTATGTGTATCAAGGTGAGTACAACATATGGTTGTTAGACAGGGACTTTTAGGCGAAGCGCCAGGGTGAAGTATAAAGCCAGAGTTGAAACAACGCAAGAATATAGCCCAATCATAGCCATCACATAGTCGCTGATCAAATTAGCCAATAGAAATAAAATAGTAAGAATTACTCCGATGGTAAACACGATAGTCAGTTAAGTGAAGGTATACTGAAAGATGAGTGGAACCCCCGTGATTCGCCGGAATCCAGCCGACCCCTCCAAACTTTTTTCTCTCACTCTCCAAACGTTTCGCGCTCACTACTCTCGGTACTCTTGGGATAATCGCACCATCACACAACATGACACGGGGTAACCAACGTGACAACGATCGGGCCAAGGCCCTGAAGAAGGCGGGCAATTCGGTTCGTCTTATCTCCCCCTTCTTTGTCCATACTGACCATTTCTACAGAAGAACAAGAATACCCAGACCGGTAGCGAATTCGCTAGGGCCAAGGAAGATGCCGCTGCCATCATGCGCGAGAAGCAGAGGAAGGGTGTGTATCCCTGAAGGCGCTAGACGCAAGCCCAATTCACATGAGACTGGTTTATTGATCGCTTCTCTTCTACAGCGGACGAGAAGAGAGCTGCCGAGGCAGCAGCAGGCGGGAAAAAATAACACGCCCCAATCCTTAGATCCAACCCGTCAGTCAATCTCATCTCCCTCCACCTTTTCCGCGATCGCCCGAAACGGACAACCCACCGAGCAGCATCGCAAAGTGTGCTACGAGTGAAGGACGGCGCTGGATTTATGGATAAGATCGGAACCATCCGCCTATGCCCATTTTCAAAAACCGGGGGCTGGGTGTCTAGCGAGGCGTTCATTTGAATCTCTTTGGCGTTTATCATATTTAGCCCAAGCATGTATACCACAGCGCTAACCGAACGAGGCAACGACACATGAGAAATATCATGGAGGTGCAATTTGGTGGTAATCGTAAACGCGTAAACACATACATCCATATCGTCCGGTTATGTATTTTGCCCTTGGTCTACAACCCAACATACTTTCGCCCGGGCCAGCCAGGTCTGCCATGACTTCTTCTGTCGACTATCTTGAACCATTTGGCAATCAGGAGGTCTGGCTGCTTGATCGCAGTGCAACAGAATGATATCTTTGATCACACTTTCAAGCCCAAACTGCCTCGATGCTTGGTCGACAAACGTCCAAAGGCTCTCGCCTTCCCATCCAACGTTAAGCGCAAACTTAACCACTCTCCCAAGAGCGTTGACTCGACTCTGTTGCTCTGGAACATTGCTCAGCATGTAGAGGGCGAAGCTCCAACCCGATATATCGCGTGGATTAGCCAAGCACCAATCAAGCACCCGTTCGACAACTGACTGCGCCGAATAGGTTTCCCATGTCGATTGCCCAAGTGTCTTCTCCGCTGTAGCAGCCAAAAGCACATCCAACTGTCGCATATAGCTGAAAGCATAATAGTTCTTGGGATGCAGCTCTCCAGCGCGGAGAATAAAATCTAATTCCGTCCGTTGCAGCTTAAGCAGGTCCTCAAGACCCCAATGCCGTCTTTGAAGCAGATGGACAACCACCCACAGCCGGTGATGCCAGAGCGTCGGCGACTTGGTATGTCGATGGAGTGGCGAGCATTGGTAGCTCGACATGAGCGTGAGTTCTGCTTTTAACAACTCTGCGGCAGAGGTCTGGTTTGAAATACCAGGGTAGGACATGGCCGCCTGCAGTAGGCGCTTGCGCCAGTTGCAGGCCGTGAGATGCTCGCAGTCAAAGAGGAGCATAATTTCTGTAATAGCCGAGTCTGCATTTCTAGACTGAGCGTTTGTGGAAAAGGTGGTTTGGAGGTCATCTTCGGACATAGGCATTAATCGGTCGAAGAAGAGCTGGCGCGCGACCGTGAAGGCCTGCACTAGTACCTTCTTAGTTATTCCCACTGAGCATCCATCTTGGATAAATGGAACGCCTAGGCTTGATGGAAGGATCTCGATCTCGAGGACTCGGTTGTCTCTAGATGAGAAGATGCGGACAAGTTCCTGGAATGCATCTTTCGGGTTGGACATTGGAGGGCTTGGTTGTTTGGCGAATATTGAAAGGTACAACCGTCAAGGCCTCATCATATTTTGTTTGATTGTAATATTTCTGTATTTTATTGTCTTGCCATGCTACAGGCAACGTGGCAGACAAGATGGTGTAGACCGTGATACTGTGAAGGCGGAAAGGCCGAGTCCGCTGTTATTTCCACCTTTCCACAACGTCATTCACACCTTCAACCACATCTATCTTGTTAGGACATCTCCAGTCTCATCCAGCAGAGCCACCAGACACTCACTTAGTCGGCCGACTGTGCCGCTCTCGCTTTCTTCCAGGCTCCCTTAGCCTGCGCCGTCGCATTCAACGCTTCATCCCGGTCTTGCCAGTCCCCGCTACAATGTTGTCCCTCGTCCTTACAGTCTTTTTCTTGCACGTCGCAATTTTCCTGGTCAATACGGTCGGCGCGAGTACCGTCGATGGTCTTGTATGTCTCCAATCCGCCCATTTCTGGCCTCGGAATAGTTTCCCAGCTCCGCCGCGCACCTACATTGTGATTCCACACGCTAACACCTAATCTCTTTGCAACACAGCTATGGCTCCTTTATCTAAAACTGCCGACATCAACCTCGCAGACTGCACGGAAGCAGCAGGAGCTGAAGCGCCAAGTCCTCGAGCAGAAACACGAAATGAACAGCACAAGCTCCCAGGATGAGTTTGCGAAGTGGGCGAAGGCTAGAAGACGACACGACAAGACTATGGAGGAATACGAAGCGCTGAGTACGTGTCACTACTACAAGACTACAGGAGACGTTGTTATATCTGTTGAGCAGACTGCTAACACTCTGGTTTCTAGACAAGACCCTCACCTCTGAAAAGTCCTCCTTCGACTGGACCGTCAAGATCGCCCGCTGGATCAGCACAAACGGATTGAAGATGTTCCTCCAGTTCTGGTACTCGAAAACGCCTGTTTTCCCGCTTCCCGAGGCTTGGTTCCCCTACTATGTTGAATGGATCGTGTCCTTCCCTCGCGCCCCGCTTGGATCCGTCAGCATCCAGGTATGGAGCAATGTCTGTGCGACTAGCATTGCGTTCGCCGCCGAGCTTGTAGGAGCACTGCTGGTGCAGGTGGCTGGCCAGAAGAAGGAACACAAGGAGGATGCGCCTGTCGGTGCTGAGGGCATCAAGGCCCAGTGAAAAAAAAAACCAAAAAACAAGAGCCTAGCTATGTGGCATGTAGAACGGCTGTATTATATATACGAAGTGAAATTCTACGATTTACTTATGAATATTGCATTTTAATCATTCATTTCAATTGCATTGGTATTTTAGAAACTGCTCGAATTGAAAAGCTGGCTATATAGAATGTTCATCAGATAATTTTAAATCGTTTATCGTCAACAACCCCTTGGGATCTCTGTGCTTGACTCTATGATTGGTATATCATCACGCGAACAAAAAAAAAACGAAGCCTATGGCAAGATATAAGAGTCCGGCCCCTGTGACAGGGCTTCTGCAATGAGACATAATCTCATCACCGCTTTGCCATAAGCTACAGACTCCTAAAAAGAAAAGATCAAGGAACTCCTCGCCTCAAGAATGAGCCCCATTGAGTTACCTCCATCGACTTCCGAGGAAGCAGACAGGAGGCAATCGCATGACTATCCGAACATGACGAAAGGCAACCCAATACAAGAAAAGGTGCTTTACCACCAATCCTTCCCCCCTCCAATACCCAGCACGCACCCCATTGTTTCCAGAGACATCGTGAAATGTAACCGTCGGGTGGCACGGGATACCGTGAGAGAATAGGGCGTAAGCCGCTATCGAATTGCTTTTATGGCGGCGCGTTTCCGCAGTGCCTGGCTTGATACTTTGGTTTGACCCAAAGTGCAGGGTGTCCGGGGACTTTCTCCCAAAGCGAGGTTGAAAAGGGAGCAAGGCTTCCTTTTGTGTGTGAGCTTTGAATGCGATTCTTTGAGCGAGGAGTTGGGAGAAGAAGAGGAAACGGAATCTTCGAGGCGAGGGTTTTATTTTTTCTCGCACGGGTCAGGTGATATATGCTAGGCTTAGTTGGGACTAGCGCGAGTGGCATCGGCTTAGGGCTATGTTCCGAAGGGCAATATATGAAGTAAAGTATCGAGCACAAACGCCGGGGAATTGATTATTTGCATGCTGCCATGAGAGAAAGAAAGGCACAGTTCTAGAGAGGGACAGAAATAATATCGGGTGAAAGCAAAGGTCGTATAAACCTGAGGCATCCCTATCAACCACTGCCATACTTTTACTTTCCACCTTCTTTGTGAGGGCCTATGCTACAAGGAAGCATGACTAAGCAAGGTGGATATCATACGTAACCATTCCATAGTAATAACATCATCTTTACCACCACTGAGCTTTTTCCGTAACAAATTGGTAGCATGTCCTGCTAAACCAGAGGTCCTTCTGGTTAGGCTCACCTTTCAGTTATTGAATTTCAAGTGTCCCTTTCGCCACTGGGTCGCCAGCGGCGAAGGGAATTCCAAAGCTCTATCACCTTTATCAACTAACTACCTACTTCCAGTTATCCCAACCAATTACCTTATCATTACAATTTCATCCTACATTAAACACAGTACTACTTTACCTGTGCCCAAGTTTCAACTGTCGAATTCCGACCATATTGTTACTACTGGGGGTAGACAATTTTTTTTCTGGCTATAAAGTCCTCCCAATTATAGGACCCGAGCCCTACTTTCTTTTAGGGTATAGATACTCGCGGTTATAGGAACCGAGCCCTACTTTCTCTTAGGGTCATAAGACCTATAATCCCTATTATTACCCACCTAAGTCCCCTATACTCTTCCCAGTCACTAATTAGGGTAATGTCCGATACCTCTTACTAAGAGATAGCTCTAGACCTATATCCTCGTCGGATACTAGCTTCTTATATACTTTAACGAATATAATAGTATAAGCGAAGAGCTTTAGACCCTAGAACTTAATTATAAGATCCTCTTTATTATATATACTTATAATATACCCTATCTACCTAAGGAGAACCCCTACCTAATAGATTGGCTACTTTGTAAGGAGCTTATAAGGGCGATAAAGGAGTTCTATATACTTATTATAAGGATACCTACCTATAACCCTTACTACTAATTTTAAGATAAGGACTGTCTATTATAGTTCTAGCTACTATAGATAAGTCCGATAATACTAATACCGGTCTTCCTATAGTCTAGAGATCTCCTAGCTGGCTTAAGCGATCTACTAAGTAAATATTTATAAGCCGGTAGTATAGGTATAGACTGTACCCTCCTACCTCTTAGTACTCTAAGTCCTATATAGTGTTACGATCGCTATGCTTGTTTGCTTGTTTGCTTGTTAGTGGCATTATTGCAAAGCGGTCAGCGGCTAGCTATATTACCTAGCTGCCTCCCACTTTGCAACTTGCTTCTTCTTTCCTTCTTCTTATCTTAGTTATCTTCGTCGGAATACACTCTTCTGTTGTATATGCACTCTTTCTTTATTGATCGACCTGGCACGTCACATAATAACTAAGATCCTTGCTACGCAGTCCTGTGGCAAGTAGTGGCACGCTTTCGCACACCGTACAGAAGTCTCATTGCGAGTACATTCTCGGTCGAAGCATCTTTTCTCTTTTGGACAGTCCGGTGACGCGGCAGACCTCAGGTTGCGAGCTAGAGACTAGACTGCTCCGGGACGATTAAGTAAGCTGTGCGCGAGAGACTTTTTCGGACCCTCCTACCCAGAACCCTGAATTCTTGAATCCACCTTTTTTTCTTCTTTCCACCACGCCCAGGCCAAAGGTTCCAGTGCAATTTTTCAACCTCGCTCCCTTCCCTCGATCCTTGTCAAAATGGATCAACAACAACTTCGCGCCGAACTTCGTACCGAACTTGGCGCAGAATTCGCCGTCACAATCGAGACCCTTCGCGGCGAAATCCGAGATCTTTAACAGACACTTCAACAACAAGCGCAGGTTCAACAACCACCTACTCCCCAAGCAAGACGTCCAAAGTCTTCGCTTCCAGATCCAGAGAAGTTTACCGGTCAGTCAGTTAAATACGACACGTGGGACGCCGCTATTCGTGCAAAACTCGCCATCGACGGACTAGCGATCGGAGATTCGACAGCCCAATTCTATTACGTCTATCTCAACCTCGCAAGCCAAGTTCAGGCAATGGTCCTACCCCAGCTCGCTATCGCACGTGATTCCGGCATACACGATTTCAATACAATTCTCGATCAACTCCGTCGCGTTTACGATAATCCTAATAAGACTCAAGAAGCCGAAGATCGTCTCCTTTCGATTAAGCAGGATACCGATTCGATCCCTGCTTATATCGCTAAGTTCGAGAGAGTTCTCTACGAAGCCAAAGGTCAAGACTGGCCCAACGTTATAAAGATCTCCGCTTTCCGCAAAGGCCTTAATAATTCACTCCGCAGTCGCCTTTCTTAACAACTGAATCTTCCACGTACTTACCCGGAATTTATCAAAATTGTCCAATAACTCACCGGATATTCTTTCTCGTCCACTCATTCAAACGCAACAAATTCTACGCACAATAATTCCAGCAACCACAACAACGGCGACCGTATGGATCTCGCTGTCGGCTCGCTAGCTATTGACTCGATCAACCCAGATCTAGTTGCTCTCGAAGCTGATGATGAAGATGATTTTGATTACGACGCTGCTATTGCTAGTCTAGCATCTAGGGACTAGATGGAATTTCGCGCGGGGGATATGTTACGATCGCTATGCTTGTTTGCTTGTTTGCTTGTTAGTGGCATTATTGCAAAGCGGTCAGCGGCTAGCTATATTACCTAGCTGCCTCCCACTTTGCAACTTGCTTCTTCTTTCCTTCTTCTTATCTTAGTTATCTTCGTCGGAATACACTCTTCTGTTGTATATGCACTCTTTCTTTATTGATCGACCTGGCACGTCACATATAGGACTCCTATCTAGATACCTTAGAGGGGCTGTAGCTTATCGCCCTATCTAGGGAAGAGTTAAGTTATATTATTAAGTAGGCTATTATATATTCTCGCTAGGCCTATAATATATAGGCGATAGTTAATAAGGTTATTACAGCTTACTATAAGGAAATCTAGGGACTAGTAGGCTGAGATAGCTAGGATACTATATATAGTTCTAGCTATTAGAAGATAGACGATATCGGCTACTTTACCCTAGATCTAATATTAGATACCTATATCTATACTATAAGGGGAAGTATATACTATACTAATATATATACTTTCCTAAATTAGCTCTAGGCCTTAGTCTCCTTAAAATCTAAGGAGGTTATCTAAGCTAACTTACCTTCCTACCTTTAGGAGACAGCTGTATAATAGTATACTATAGAGTTATTAGATAAAGAGTGTTAAGACTTAAGCGTACGCTTACTATAACTTGGCTGGTATACTATACTTAAGAAATACTTTAAGCTATATATAATAGAGGCAATCGCTAAAGTTATAGCTCCTACCTTAGTCTACTCTTAGCGCGATATCTATGTAGGGTATAGTATTATAGAATAGGCCTAGAATATACTTTATGATATATAAGCTATAGAAATTACTGGGACTATAATATTCCTATATCTGGTTTAGATATATATTAAGCTAACGCTCTAATATAATATATATAAACCTAACCTAGTGACTATAATCTTATAGTTTATAGTAGATCTAGATTTATATTATAGTTAGTGGTATAAGATATTATAATATACCTAGGCCTAGTAGTATCCGATATAGCCTTAATACTACCCTAGATACTAAGGTTAGGCCCCCCTATATAACCCTTATCTAGTATATAGCTATAGTACTAGGTATGGTTACCTAAGTCTAGGATACTAACTCCCTTTCTGCCCTTATGATATAATACTACTAGTAACTAACGCTTCCTAGCCTATATAGAATTGGGACTAGAATTATAACTAGAATTATAACTAATAATAGCTGTAGTAGAACTAGAAGACTCTATATATACTTCTACTAAGTGGCCCCTAGGTATAGCGCGCGCTATATATACTATAGTAGCGCTAATAGTAGTAGCTAAATAATTATACTAACTAAGTAGGTTAGCTATTACTAGCTAATAAGCTATAGAATTAAGTAGACTACTCTACTATAGGATACGCAGCGCGTTAACTATAGTAGAATCGTCCTATAGCTGTATATTAGGTTAATTATCCCTAGGAGGCTACCGCTAGGGAGTATATATAATTGGATACTAATCTTACCAATATTACTTTCTATAACGGTGACTATATATATAAGCCTCTAGGTATATATTATATAGAGGGGGAGGATACTAGTTATATAGAGTACCCCCCTAAGGAGGATCCGTAAGCCTACTAGTAAGCTCCCTCTTTCTAGGAGGAGTATAATAACTAGCTATATTATTCTATTTAGACTTCTCTAAAGCCCGTTTTGACCCGACCCGACCTGGCCCGGCCTGTGGCCGGGTTGGGCTACGGGCCTGACTTCTCGGCCCGTGGTCGGGTCGCGGGCCCAGCCTATGGGCCCGCGCGGGCTTTTAGGCCCCCGTTCGGGCCTAAATCTAAGGTAAATAAGACAAATAGGCCCCTACTGCACAGATATACAAGTAATGCATCCTTGCCTATAATAATGCGTATTGTAATTATTGCAGGACTCGGCAAAATTTTTAGTAAAATTTTTAGGAGAAAGTAAACTTAATGCATTTTCCTAGTATAGCTGGAAATCATTATCTACCCTACTCTTACACTTTCTCCGAGAGGCCCAGAATAGCGTATCTGTATCTGGTAACGCTAGCTTATCTATCTCTATACTACTAATTCTATCTCCGTCCTAGCCCCTGTCCCCCCTACTACCGCCATCACCGTCGCTACCACCACCATCACTATCACTATCACTACTACTACCACCATCACTACCATTACTATCACTATCACCACCACTATTATCACTGTCACTATCACTACTATTACCATTACTATCACCACTACTATTACTATCACTATTACTATTACTACTACCCCCACAAATTTCACCCTCCTTATTATTGCTAATTAGATCAAGCTCAGCGGTATTATCAATAGGGCTATCGGCCTCCTCCCTTATAGCCTTAATCTCCGTAGAATTGAAGTACTACTAGAGATCCTATATCTTAGCTTCCTAAATACTAAATCTAGTTATATAGTGATATAGTATAAGGTCCTTAATGGTTTTAGACTTCATATAACCGCGGCGATAATAGTAAATATCTTATATAGTATTAAAGAGCCGCTTAATACCAGTACTGGTTACTAGAATTAAGAGAATATTATAGGTAAGTAATATAATCGCAGGGAAACGAGATTTGTTCTCCCGCTAAAACTATAAAGGCTTAATATCAACTATATCTAATAGTAGGGGGTTAGTATAGTAATAGATATAACTAGGTTATATATATACCGCTGTCAAGGTACTAGGTCAGCTTATTACTAGTTAGTTTTACCGATTTCTAGCCTCCTTTTAGGAGATTAGTTAGCTAAGAGGTACCCGGCCTAGTAGCTAGTATTTTAGCTAATCTCCTATTTACTATTAGATATTCTTAGTAGGGGGCTAGCATTTCTTAGAAGGCCTTCCTATACTCACAGTACTAGTAGGCCTCCTATTATTATATTTAGAAGAATTGAGATTAACTGTTAGGAGCTAGTATTATCCTAACTATATAAATGTTTCCCTAAAGGCTGGTTATCTATATATAGTATTCTTTAAGCTTTTTGCGATTAGCCTTAAGTATCTTAAGTATCTCTGACTTCTATAGAACATACTTCTACTAAAGTAGGGTAGCTACCTGGTTGAAGTAGTTAAAGAGGGTATTATAAAGCTTAAAGATAAGATAGGTAGTTATATCCTTTATCTTTAAGAGTTCTATTATAAAGTTATAGAAAGGCTAAGTGATTTACAGAAGGTAGTTAATTTAATACCACTCCTTATTACTAAGTTATATCTCGGTATAGTGAAACTTAGAATAGAACTTATAAAAGAAGCGGTATAATCTCTTTACCTACCGAAGTATTAAGAATATTAAGTTCTACTGGGTTAATATATCCTAAATTAGAATAAGTTTCTGCCCCTCCTCCTAGTCCCTAAGAAAGGTATCCTAGTGCTAGGGGCTAGTATAGATATAGATAGCTAGGAAGCGGACCTTATTTAGTATATATAAGATCTTCTATATCCTATACCTACTATTTTTCCTTACTAGCTATAATTTCTCCTAGTCCTACTTTATCTTAAGGAACTGATTTTTAGGTATTACCTTTAAGTAACTAAGGAGCTGGCCTAGAGAAAGTTAGATAATATAGGTAAGGTAGGGTACTTAGAATATCTGTGTGCCACTAGGGAGTACTATCTAAGTAGCCTTAATTAGGGTTATATTATTAGATATATTATTAGTTGTGATTCTAAATACCTAGTCTTTAATCTAGTGCTTATCTAGTATTTTAAGAAGGATAGTACTTAGATATTTCCCTATATATAGCCTATAAAGTGGCTTAAACCTAAGTAAAACCTCCTGGTATACCTAGCTACTATTAATAAAGTAGCTAGTAATTACTATAAATACCTAGTTATATAGAGAAGTCTAGTAATCTAAGGTAACTAAGATTTTTATATCCTTTAGTAGTATATAGAGTACTATAGATAGGCCCTATCTAATAGCCTTTTATAGGTAATAGCGAATGGTATTAGTAGAGGGTACCTTTAGGAAGGATGGTATAGAGTAGGTAATCTAGAAGAGCTTCTAAAATACTAGGCTTTCGACTATATGAAATAGAACTCGGTATCCTATAATAAATTAGAGAAGACTCTCTTACTAGAGGTCTTATAAAAAGGGAGTATCTTAGGCCTAGAAATCTAGGTCTAGGTATATAAGTAAGTTTTTAAGATAGGAATATAGGCTCTAGTAATATACTATACTTTAAAGAAATTAGGCTATTACTCCCCTTCCTCTCCTCCCTCCCTCTTAGGCCTTCCAGTAGGCCTATATTTTAGAGTATCTTATTATTATTAATATACTATTATAGCTACCCTTAGTAGAAGATAGGGAGTTTAGGTATTCTAAAAGGCTATAGTAGGCCTTATACTAGACCTTCGGTATCCTATCCCTAGAGTAGGCTACCTAGCTAAACTTATACTAGATAAGAGTATTATAAGTTAAATCCTAGTATATCTAGTCCTTAAACCTCTGCTTATAGTTAGTTTATAGCTACTACTTAACCTACTCTATATATACTATCTTTTTATAGAGGATAAAGGCCTTTCTCTAATTAGGCCTAATATAGGTAAGGTAGGGTAGGAGTTCTTAGTAGCTTAGGGGATGTAGGAAGTTAGTATTAGAGGGCATAGCTTAGCTACTAGATAGTAGAAGAAAAGAGGATAGAATTTAAGTAGACTCTGCCTAGGAAGCCTAAGGGAAGGAGGGAACGTAGCCTAAGCTATAGGCTAGATCTATATCCCTATTAGAATAAGTACTTCTAGGTATTGCGCCTAGTACTATATATAATAAGGGTAGTGGTATAGAGTATAGAGATAGGGGTAGGATATATATAAAGTAGGATATATATAAATAGGAAGTATAGTCTTCTGTGATAGGAGCTTAGCCTATTCTCTGCTAGGTAGGTAGGCGCTGAGGAGGGTCGAAGATTATCTAATTAGGTAATAGCCTAAATTAAATATAGCTACGCAGCTACGCGGCCTAAGAAAAAACCTTACCTAGATAGATCCTATAGACAGTAGGTCTACTATACCATAAATACATAGTTAGCGGAAATTATGAGAATATATACTACTTCTTAGGCTAAGAGTTTTTTACCTAAAAAACTAGTAACTAGTTTTTCGCCCAAAAAACTTTAAGTAGTAGTAGCGAAGTAGGAGTATAAAAGTAAACTACTTCTTAGACTAAGGGTTTTTCGCCTAAAAAACCAGTAACTAGTTTTTCGCCTAAAAAACTATGAGTGGTAGTAGCGAAGTAGAAGTATAAAAGTAAACTACTTCTTAGATTAAGGGTTTTTTACCTAAAAAACCAGTAACTAGTTTTTTGCCTAAAAAACTTTAAGTGACAGTAGCGAAGTACTTCTTAGACTAAGAGTTTTTTTCGCCTAAAAAACCGGTAACTGGTTTTTCGGGCGAAAAAACTATAAGTAGTAGCGGCGAGGTAGAAGTATTATTATAAAAGAAATTATTATAGTTACATTTATCTATAAAAAAAAAGATATATCTAGTGATATATCTAGTACCTATTAAAATTTGCTGATACAGCCTTAATTATCAACCTCCTTAAATTCTCTATCAGCCTTACTGCCCTCCTCCTCCCCCTTACCTATCTTAATATTAATACCGATATCGTTATTAGGCTAATCATCGCTACTATTATTATCGTTATCGTCGCTATTACTGCCATTAGTATTACTGCTATTAGTATTACTGCTATTAGTATTACCGCTATTAGTATTACTACTACCGGCGTTACTATTATTAAGAAGGCCCCTCTTATATCTCTAAAAGAATAAGTTCTTCCTATAGGCGTCCTTTTCAGCCTTAACAGTTAGCTTAAATAGGCGAGTATACTTTAGCTATACCTCTTACCTCTAATTCTGAATATATATTACTATAGCGGCCTTATTAGGCCTAAAGAGTATATTAAGGTCCTTTATAGCAGCTAGTATTATCTACTTAGACTACCCTACTAGGTATTCTAAAATGGCAGAGGTAGTATAGAAGTAGGTAGTAGTAGGGAAGGTATATAGGATATATATATATTACCGGCTTATTAGTCTAAAGGGCGTCCTAGCGGTATTAAGGAGGTCTCTGTATATAGCTGATACCTCTTCCTAGGAACTAGACTTAGGTATATCGAGTATTAAGTGGTTATCTCTAATACCTATAAACTATAGTAAGACAGTCTTCCTCTATCTAGTTACTAGTCCTATTAAGCTATAGGGAAGGGTAGGAAGGGATAGGCGGATATCGCCTACCTTATAGACTTACTTTTTCTAGTTCGTTTAGTACTAAGCTATATCCTCTAGTTGCTATATCTTTAGGATAATCCTATAGATAAAGCTATTAGGGACCTTAAATAGCTTTTAGCTAGATAGGTTTTCTAGGTCCTCTGCGCAAATTTATAGGTTACTCTACTAAGAAGTAATGTAGCGTTATATCCCTAGTAGAATAATAGTATAATTACTATTATCTTCGTTATTAAGGGAGACTAATCCCTATAGGATATTATAACCCCTACTAGTAGCTATAAACTCCCTAATATTAATATTAATATATTAGAACGATGTTCTCTTACTAGGTAGTATACTCTTTATATAGTATAGAAATATAATTAATTTCTATTAGTAGTCCAGCCGAAAGAAAATGTAATAGGTATAGTATACTGGGTCTTATTAGATTAGTTACTATACTAGGCTATACTATATACTCTACAGCTAGCTAAGGCGGTACTTATAATACTTACTAAAATAGTACTTATATATATTAAATTCTTAGTAGATTAGTAATAGAATTCTACTAGGGTAGGTACTATTAAAGTCTTCCTTTAGCTACCTAAGTAGCTATAGTAGTACTATACTACCGTCTATAGTCATTTAGGTATAGATAATATTAGGCTGAAATTAGTATCTAGGTATAACCCTTCTGCAAATACTCTTAAATAAAAGCTAGTATATAGTATTAAATAACGCGACTACTAGGAGTATAGGTTTTAGATTAAATTCGTAGATACCATATATTTCCTTTAGGTTTCTGGGATCTAGGCCTAGTATAAACTAGCTAGAGAACTTCCTCTAAAACTTATCCTATTAGCTAAGATAGTAGTAACTAAATTAGATTTATTCTACTAACTCCTAAGGGCTCTTACTACCGCCTTATATACCTAGTATATTAATAATCCCTTTAGTATATTTAAAATAGATATAACTGGTACCGAACTCTCTATTAACCAGTTTCGCAATTTTCCTAAAGGTAACTAGGGCCTCCTTCTCCTTCTATATACTATCTTTTATAATTATTATATACTTATCTATTATTATCTCTGCTATATAGTAGCTATATATTCTATTAGTAGGCTAGCTTATTATTACTACTACTATAGTATTATTACTTAGTAGGATGGCTATAGTATTATTACTTAGTAGAATGGCTATAGTATTATTACTTAGTAGAATGGCTAGGGGCCTATCCTACCTACCCCCTCCCCCTTCCTATTAAACCTTACTTATATCGAATCCTAGGGTACTTAGCGGTAGTACTAGCTACCTAGGCTACTAGCTACTATACCTACTAATCGATATATTACTGACTTCTTTAAGATCCCTTCTACTCCTAGCTGTATAATAGAACCTATTAGTATTAATCTAAAGACTATAATCTTAGAGATCCTTTATATAGAGTAGGGTTATCGACTTACTATATAGCCTAGAGTAGGCCTACTATATATCGATCGGCTTAATATACTTATAATTCTTCTAGACCCTACTCCTAGAGGAAGAAATATATTAGGCAACCTTATTATTAATAGTAAGCCTTATATCCTAGTAGTTTATTTTTACTATAATTAATTTACTAGCTAGCTTAGCTATCGACTTTAATATAATATATCTAAAGAAGGCCTCAGTATCTTATATACCCTATAGCGCGGTCGCCTTTTAGCATACTTTATCGATATACTACTAATTCTTTTAAATATACTACTAGACCTTAATTATACTAATCTACTGTTATTAAAAATCAGTATAGTCTTCCTATCCCTTCTATAGCTCCTACTTAGTAATATAATCTAGAAGTATATAAATCTAATACTTAGTTAACTCTTTCCTCTTAATTAGGCTCTTAAGAGCCTTAACTACTAGCCTATAGGCCTTAGCCCTCTCTCTCTACTATAGTACCTAGAGTACCTCCTCTATCGATAATAGAGTCTATATATTAGTCTTAGTATTAGTCTATGTACTAGTCTCTATATTAGTCTATATACTAGTCTCTATATTAGTCTATATACTAGTCTCTGTATTAGTTTATATTCTCTGGAATTGATTATAAGTAGGCTATAGCCTAAAGAATTTCGAATATAATTTATAATCTCTATGGTAGTACCTATATACCCTTTTATCCTAAGATAACTATATATAGTATATAGATTAGGCTATATACTATGGCTAACTATAGAATAGGATATATAAAGAAATGTATATTAGTCCTTTATATAAGGAAATGTATATTAGCCCTTTGAAATTAGTAGGTAGCTATATAGAGTAAAGAATATACTCCTGATCTGAAATATACGCTATTAAGAATAGAAAAAAATAAAAGAAGTTTAATTTCGAAAGGTATATACTTAATAGGATCGAGATACCTTCTTAGCCTTACTAGGCCTCCCTCTTCTTTTAGGTACTATTTTTAAATTATATTATAGGATTAGATATCTCTTAATTCCCCTGATAGTCTTTTATTAGTATCTAGGTCAAAGGATTCGGTTATATAGGTATTATAATTCACTACAATGCGCCTAGTATACCTATATTACTAGCCGTACTATAATATAGAGTCCTAGTCCTAGATATATATAATTGAATACTAATTTTCCTTTAATTCTAGCCTCTTTATTAATAAAATATAGAGATCCTTAATAGATTATAATTAATCTTAATTATTTATAGTAGTTAGGGGTACTAAATATTATTTAAATATATATATACTAGTACGATTAAATATATATTTCTATATAGAGACCAGCCTATCTATAAAGTATTACTAAATCGGCCTAATTTTTTTTTTCTTTCTAGAAATAATGAGTGACCAGCTATATTAAAAATTATTTCATAAATAAAAACTAAAATTTCAAGGCTACTGGGATATAAAAGGCTATTATTCAATTAGGAAACTAAAATAACTATATACTATTCTACTTAGTAAGTAGACTTCTAGGCGCTAAGATATATACTTTAGATAAATTTAGGCTAAGGCGGGCCGTTCTCGGGCTTTAGGCCTAGGAGCTATAAATATACGAATTTATCTATAAACGTTAAAAATGAAGCTATTCTAAGGTTGCCTTACTAATATATCTAATTAATTTATTTGCTTAATTAGTCTGATCAATTGGTTTTATCTGAAATTTAATTATAGGTTTGTACAGTATTTCGCTGGGCTACAGAGTTTTCACCCTAATAATCTGTAGGCTTTGGTCCCAACTCCTTCATACAATTATACCACAACTAGCAATAAATTACGGTTACATTTAATTAATTAGATACTCTCTACTATCTAGCATTTAAATACTGTTTTTAGAATTAAATTATCTCAATTATTAGTGGTGGTTGAATTGATCAGACAAATTTGCATTTGTATACAGTATTTATATACAGATGGGATGAATTTGCATTTATATACAGATGGGATGAATTTGCATTTATACACAGATGGGATGAATTTACATTTGTATATAGATAGGATGAATTGGTGAGGTGATCTGGGAATGGCTTCATTTTTGACATTTATAGACGAATCGGCATGTTGTAGGAAGACTAGATGAATTGGTAAGGTGATCTGGGAATGGCTTCATTTTTAACGTTTATAGACGAATCGGCATGTTGCGGGAAGACCAGATGAATTGGTAAGGTGATCTGGGAATGGCTTCATTTTTGACGTTTATGGACGAATCGGCATGTTGTAGGAAGACTAGATGAATTGGTGAGGTGATCTGGGAATGGCTTCATTTTTGACGTTTATGGACGAATCGGCATGTTGCGGGAAGACTAGATGAATTGGTAAGGTGATCTAGGAATGGCTTCATTTTTGACGTTTATAGACGAATCGGCATGTTGCGGGAAGACCAGATGAATTGGTGAGGTGATCTAGGAATGGCTTCATTTTTGACGTTTATGGACAAATTAGTATGTTTTTTATTAGAATATGACCAGACTAAAATAGCAATAAAAAACTGTAATTTATTAATCTTATATAATCTGACTTATGAGCGCCAAGACCTCTATATTATACAAATTCGGGCTAAACGGGCTATTCACAGGCTTTTAGGCCCGACCCGCGTGGGCTTCAGGCCGGGCTGGGCCTAGGGAGGTTGGGCCCGAAGCCTGTGCGGGTCGGGCTACGGGCCCAAATTTCGGGCTCGGGTCGGGCTTTGGAGAAGTCTAATTCTATTATAGAAGATATTATACCTTCTACTACTTATCTATATTATTATACTCTATTTTAATTAAATAATAAGCTATATACTTACTTAAAGGAGTATACCGTAAGGTATACTATAGTAGCGGTTAATAACTTGACTATAGTATACTATATAGCTAGCCTAATAGATATAAAGGTAGATACTATCCCTACTAACTTACCTATAATAAAGTCTGATAGACCCTATATTACCTAGCTAGATATAGTATATAAAACTTAGCGCTATATATTAGTAGTTATTAGACTAACGATATAATAGAAGTTACTTATAGTATATCTTAATACTGGCTATATTATAACGATTATCGATATAGATCTCGCGAAGTCTCTAGATCTATCCCTATAGAAATATACCCTAATACTAATCATAGGTATTAGGTCGCACTACCTATTATCGGCGTTTATCTTATTTAATATATTTTTCTAAGGATCAGATAATATAGTATATATTTATATTAAAGTATACTTAGTTAATAATCTTAAAGCTAAGCTACTTATTAGTATAGATATTATAGGATATAAAGGCTTCTATTTAGATTTTAATACTAAGATAGTTAAGATTCTATCTTATATAGGTCTAATAGTACCTATCTCTACTTATATAAAGCCTTATTATACTATATAGAGAGTAGTCTATATAGTAGCTTAGGTTACTATTCCCCTACAGTCTATTATATATATCCCTATATAAGTATAAGCGCTATTCCTAGAGGACTGGGATTATATATTTAAGGGTTATTATAGCTATACTACCTTCTATTCCTATCTAGTAGTAGTAAATTTTACTTAGGTCTAGGCTATTAACGATATAGGCTAATAAGTATCCCTTTACTACTAGGATTAGATCGGGATATTATATAAAGTAGATATACCGATAGCCTATATAGTTAAACCAGAGGCTGTAGAGCTAAGATACTCTCCTACTATAACTAATATTAGGTATACTGATAAAGGTCTATATTATATATAGGATAATAGTATCTAGCTTACTAATAGTATTACCCTATAGACTAGCTTAGAGCTATCCTAGGCCTAGCGGCTTATAGAGCTCCTTCTATCTTATGATATTTAGGGTAAATATCTAGGTATTATTAATATCTCTAAGGATAGATAGATAACGATTTCCCTTAAACCTAGCTAGGAGGTATAGCTTCTAAAGTCTAAGATTTACCTAGTTAGTCCTAAGGATTACGAGGTTATTAATACTACCTTTTAACTATTATATAACTAAGGGAAGATAAGTTATATAATAGGATATACTACTATAGGTTTCCCTATCTTTATTATATAGTATACTACTTACTAGCCTAGGTATAAGCCTAAGTATAAGGGTTACGCTATAGTAGACCTTCGGCTATTAAATAAAGAGGTTATATATAATATTTATCCTATTCTAACTATAGATAATATTTTACTTCTAATATAGGGTAAGAAGTTTATTACTATCTTAGATATATCTAAGTTTTTCTATTAATAGTATATCTAATATAAATATCGCGGTTAGATATATATTATCTTATATTAGGGCTAGGAAAAGTTTTATATTATAATTATAGGGTTCTGTAATAGTATACCCTATATTTAGAGGTAAATAGACCTATTCCTAAAAGAGTTTATTAAGTTCTACTATATATACCTTAACGATCTTATTATAGTATCTAATACCTTTAATAAATATATCGAATACTTAACCCTTATCTTAGATATACTCGAAAAGTATAGAGTTACTTTAGAACCTAAAAAGGTATATATTACCTTTCTAGAGGTCTCCCTATTAGGCTAGTAAGTAGATACCTTAGGGATAATAACGCTAGAGGATAAAATTAAAGCTATCGCTAGCCTTAAGTTTCCCTATACCCTATATTAGCTAGAAATATACCTTAGTATAACTAGTACCTTATACTAGTATATGATATCCTACTCTATACTAAGAAATCAGAGCTGTTATAAATCTATAAGACTAAACTCTTATATAGAAGCCTAGTTAAGGGCTATCTTTATTAAGAGTAGTCTATATAGATATATTATATAGATCCTACCGAGAGAGAGCTAGCCTTATTCGATACTATATAGGCGGTATTTTAGGACCTATAATAGCTAGTATACTAGGATTATATGTATCGATTATACTTTGATATTAATATATTATAAGAAGGAGGATATGGTATAATAGTATTCTACTTAAAGTATAACTATATCTATACTAACCTATATCTATACTTGTTACGATCGCTATGCTTGTTTGCTTGTTTGCTAGTTTGTTATTGGCATTATTACAAAGCGGTCAGCGGCTAGCTATATTAACTAGCTGTCTCCCACTTTGTAACTTGCTTCCTCTTTCCTTCTTCATCTTAGTTATTTTGAATTGATGCACTCTTCATCTTTGTAAGACCTGGCTCGTCACATAATAACTAAGATCCTTGCTACGCAGTCCTGTGGCAAGTAGTGGCAAGCTTTCGCACACCGTACAGAAGTCTCATTGCGAGTACATTCTCGGTCGAAGTATCTTTTCTCTTTTAGACAGTCCGGTGACGCGGCAGACCTTAGGTTACGAGCTAGAGACTAGACTGCTCCGGGACGATTAAGTAAGCTGTGCGCGAGAGACTTTTTCGGACCCTCCTACCCAGAACCCCGACTTTTTTCTTTTTCTTTCTGAAACTGAATTCTTGAATCCACCTTTTTTTCTTCTTCCTTCTAAAACGCCTAGGCCACGGTTCTAGTGCAATTTTTCAACCTTGCTCCCTTCCCTCGATCCTCGTCAAAATGGATTAACAACAACTTCGCGCTGAGCTTCGTACAGAACTTGGTACAGAATTCACTGCCATAATCGAGACCCTTCGCAGTGAAATTCGAAATCTTTAAGCGTAGGTTCAACAACCACCTGCCCCCCAAGCAAGACATCCAAAGTCTTCGCTTCCAGACCTAGAGAAGTTTACCGGTCAGTCAGTTAAATACAATACGTAGGATGCCGCTATTTGTGCTAAACTCGCTATCGACGGATCAGCGATCGGAGATTCGACAGCCCAATTCTATTACGTCTATCTCAACCTCGTAAGCCAAGTTTAGGCAATGGTCCTACCCTAGCTCGCTATCGCACGTGATTCTGGTATACACGATTTTAATACAATTCTCGATCAACTCTGTCGTGTTTACGATAATCCTAATAAGACTTAAGAAGCCGAAGATCGTCTCCTTTCGATTAAGTAGGATACCGATTCGATCCCCGCTTATATCGCTAAGTTCGAGAGAGTTCTCTACGAAGCCAAAGGTCAAGACTGGCCCGACGTTACAAAGATCTCCGCTTTCTGTAAAGGCCTTAATAATTCACTCTGTAGCCGCCTTTCTTAACAACTAAATCTTCCACGTACTTACCCGGAATTTATTAAGATTATCTAACAACTGGCTGGTTATTCTTTCTCGTCCACTCATTCAAACGCAACAAATTCTTCGCATACTAATTCTAATAACAATAACGGCGACCGTATGGACCTTGCTGTCGGTTTAATCAACCCAGACCTAGCTGCTCTCGAAGCTAGTGACGAAGATGATTTTGATTACGACGCTGCTATTGCTAGTCTAGCATCTAGGGACTAGATAGAATTTCGCGCGGGGGATATGTTACGATCGCTATGCTTGTTTGCTTGTTTGCTAGTTTGTTATTGGCATTATTATAAAGCGGTCAGCGGCTAGCTATATTAACTAGCTGTCTCCCACTTTGTAACTTGCTTCCTCTTTCCTTCTTCATCTTAGTTATTTTGAATTGATGCACTCTTCATCTTTGCAAGACCTGGCTCGTCACAATACTAACCTAAAAACCACCCCTCTATCTATAGCTATAGAACCTATTATATTCCTAAGTCGTCTCCTAATACTAGTAGAGAAGTACTATTAGGTAACCGAGCTAAAGGTCTCTTATATTATCTAGGTTATATATAAGATCTATCACTTGATTAAGGTAGCGCCGGAGAGCTTAATACCAGTTATATATACTAATTATATTATAACAATTAATTTAGCCACCTCTCTATTATCTACCTCCTTAGACTAAATGAACTTATATCTTATATATATATCCTAATATCTCTAGTAGTTCTACCTATTTATCTACTATAAGGCTAGTAAGCTTAATTGTATTACTAATATACTATTATATTTAGTAGCTGTAGATAAGATATAGCCCTATAAGGATAATAACCTAGAGGTACTATTTACTAACCCTATATCTAATATATATCTTCCTAGTACTATACCTATATAGGATATCCTAGATAAAGTATACGCTTTCCTAATATCCTATATCTAGCTATCTAATAACTTTAAGGGATATATATAAGCTATATACTAAGATAACCCTAAATAGAGCTTTATCCTAATAGAACTATAGTGAATAACGGAAGATCTAGACCTAATTAAGCTATACCTACTATATAAAATAGATAATAGTCTATTATACTTAATATAGGCTAATAGTAACTATTAGCTCTATATTCCTAATACTATAAGAAATAAGATTTTTGAGATAGCTTATAGTAAGGGATACCTTAGTTTTTACTATATATAGTAGAAGATACGCGGCTTTATTATATATAAGGGAGCTAAAAAGCTCTATAAGTATATTAACTAATATAATAAATATAAGAAGAACGCTATTCTATGCTATAAGCTATATAGCTTACTCTAGCTAATCCTAGTACCCCCTATACCCTTCTATACTTTAATAATCGACTTTATTACTAGGTTACCCTAGATAAAGAAAGGATTTAATACTATTATAATCTATACTTATAAATTAACGAAGTATATCGGTTCTACGCCTAGAAAGAAAACCTAGAAGGGCTATAACTAGGTAGTAGTAATCTTATATAATCTATAAAAAGGTAATTAGGGTATTCCTATTATATGGATTTCGGACTATAATAAGCGATTTATTAAGGGCTTCTAGAAAGGCCTTTTTATTACCCTATATACTAAGCTACTATATACTATAGTATACTACCCCTCAGCTAATAGATAATCTAAATAGTTAAACTAAACTACTAAAATCTGGCTCTAATATTAGTAGAACTTATACTAAAATATTAATTAGGATAAAGGCCTAGTGCCTATATAAGCTTTACTTAATATATCTAAAAATATTTCTATAAGTAAATCGCCTTATAAGCTTATATTTAGCGTTAAGTTATATATACTATAGAATCTCTTATAGTAGGCCTTCGTTAGATCTCCCTAGGCCGAGCGCTAGGATATAGATAAATATACTAAGTATATAGTAATAGTTATAAAATACTAGTATAATAATAAGTATAAGCCTATTTTTTTTAATAAGAATGACTACGTATACTTATACCTTATATAAGGAATAGAATTAAGATATATCCTACCCTCCTGTAATATTATATATAAGCTTATATAACGTTATATTAAATATTATATCCTAGAATATATTAGGTATCTAGTATACTATTTATAGTTCCTACCTAAACTAGCCGGCGCTTATCCTATTGTTTTAGTATAGTATCTAGAATAAGTACCTATTAAGGGTGATATATCTATAGAGCCCCTATTAACTGTTAACCTGCGTTTCCCTAATAATACTAATTATACTAATGTTAATATAGTCCTAGATATAAGATACTGTAGTAGGGGAAGAGGTTATTATAAGTAATACTTAGTATAATAGTCGAGACTAGGGAATAAATACCTAGAATAGCTTAATAAAAATAATCTTATTAGAATAGAAGAAAAGGTCCTAGAGTACCTTTAGGACGTCCTACATTATATATAGGACTTAATAAACTAGTTATATATTAAGAAGGGCTAGTCTATATTACTAGACTTATATTAGATATTCCTTTATTCTAAGGCCCTAAACTTATTTACTCTATCTCTTTTATTTACTTACTCTATATCTATACCTTTTTCTTACCTCTGATACCCCTTATATCTCTCTTACTTATTCTATTAAAGTGATTAATAGTTTATTACCTTTACTAATATTATACCTATCTATTCTTCTATTAGTCTATAACTTATATCTTTTCTTATATTAGTTTCGCGACCGATATATTAGACCTACCTAGTAACTAGCTCTTTATATAACCTAAAACCCTATAGAAGCTATCCTTAGTACAGATACCCCTAAGTTCTACTAGAGTAGGTCGCCCTTATACCTTATACAGAGGTAAGTAAGGTTAAGTGAGTATTCCTCTAGATTCTAATAATATAATAATAGTTAATAGTAATATAGGTAAAGATACTTTACTAGCCGCTATTAGCGCTAAATACTATACTAGATCTCTAGCCGATAATATTACTAATAATAGCGACCTTAGTCTATTAGCTATACCTATTATAAAGCCTATAGGTAGATAGACGGTTAAAAACCTAAAACCTAAGTATCCTATACTACTAAGAATAAATGTAACTTAATATATAAAATATACTAAGCTAATATTTATAATTACACTTATTAGTTTTTATAATAAGTCTATACTATATATACTACGCTAGGATAAAGCTAATATATTATACCTAGTTAATAGATAATATAATAGGAAGAGGCTAGGCCTATTAACTAGAGGGAGAATTAATATAGAAATAGTTTTAATATAGGTCGTTTTTTATTTCGCTATTTATAATTACTAGGATAATATAAAGTAGGAAGCTTATCTTACCCTTTCCTATATTTACTTAATAGATAAAGGAGTATTCTACTATCTCTATACTATAATACCCTACTAATAGAGCTTATACTTCTAAGTAGACTTCGATTAGTATAGAGATATATATACTTCTTATATTCTATTAGACCTACTAGTCATTATCTAGGCTAATAGTTTACTGTGATTCCTAGTATATAAAGCCTTCTACGTCCTCTATAGGAATTAAAACCTAATATTATACCTAGTTAGTTATAAATATTAGTCTAGTATCTATAAGTTCTATATTAGTATAGCCTTAGCTCTACTAGAAGTAGTATAGGCTAGCTAAAAGGACTTATTAATATAACTAACCCTTCGCGCCTTTAATTCTAATATATACCTAAACCCTGACTATATAGGTAGCCTAGTAGACCTAATCTATATAGTAATAATTAAATATAGCTAGAATAAAGTACCTTACCGGTTTATTATAGGTAAGAATCTATTGGCTTTTACTCTAGTTTACTAATTAAAAGCTAAGGACAATCTTACCTACTCCTATCTATAAGATTTAGATAGTTTTACCGAATGTATCTATAGCGAATCTTATGATTTCCCTAACTTATTATATACTAATACCTAGCTATATAATATAGCTTAGTAAGTTATCCTATAATTAGACTTCGATAGTAACTCCTTTATATATAGTAAAGTGTTCCTAACCGCAGACCCTCTAGTATAAGATATAACTAAGATATAACCTATCCTATAGAGATAGGTATATAGACTCCTTAATTCCTTCGGGAATAAAGCTATATACTATTGTAAATATACCAGCCGGGAGGAGGAGAGGTAGTGTAATATTACCTTGGATACCTATATTCCTTCCTAGGGCCGAGTAGCTATTGCTAAACCATAATCTAGTCCCCTATATAACTCTAATTTATAATTTCGAATTAGTTAGATTAAGGGAGTACCGGACGTTATCGGCCCTATTATATCACTGCTGCTAGCCGTCGAAGCGCTATAGTAGTAGGTTAGAGATATACTAACCCTAGCACGTATTATATCACTAGACTATACCGGGCTAATCGACTTTCGTGCTCACTTTATAGAGGGTGACCCACGTATTGTATAGGCAATGTAAGAAGGTCTCGGCGCCTCGCTGAATTCTATTCGAGATACCGTAGCATTCGCTAAGGGACTATTGCTGGTTAATAGGTATATCGAGACAATGACGGATACAGCTATTAGGGCAGAGGTCGAAGCGATCGCAGCACTGATATAACCGCTACCGCAAACACCCCTACCTTCTTCGCAGCATATGGAGCAACTGGTGATAGATTTCTGATTTCTGAAAGGCTGCCGAGGACGACAGCCGTCTTCTGATGGGGGCAGCTGTGAGGGCCTATACTACAAGGAAGCATGACTAAGCAAGGTGGATATCATACGTAACCATTCCATAGTAATAACATCATCTTTACCACCACTGAGCTTTTTCCGTAACATTCTTTCTTACAATTGTTGATGGATTTAGGATTTGAATAATAATACCGAAAGAAATTTATTGATCAAGGAAAAAAAAACACAATGCATTTGGGGAAAAAGGCTTGATGAGTGAAATTAGAAACAATTTTCAGATGATCCCGTTTACGCCTTGGACTTTGTCTTGGTGGCCTTCTTAGTAACCTTTCCCTTCGCCTTGGTGGCAGGAGACTTAGCAGCCGGTGACTCTGTAGCAGCCGCCTTAGATGTCTCCTTCTTGCCCTTCTTGGCCTTCTTGGGGGTATCATCGGTAGGGACAGGAGCCTCAACGGGGGCCTCAACAGGGGCTTCAACTGGGGCTTCAACAGGAGCAGGGGCCTCGATGGCCTTGGCAGACTCCTCAGTGGCAGGGTCAGTGGGCTCAGCGGCCTCGACAGCCTTGGGGGCCTCCTGGATGGGGACATCGTCGACGCTCTTCAGTTGGGGAAGATCAAACTCGTAACCCAGAGCCTTCTTGAGCTTCGCCTGCTTGTCCTGTCTCTTCTTCTGCTCGGACTCGATACTCTTCGACCACTGGTCACGTGTCTTTCCTTTCACGAGACGCTTCTTCTCGATGCGGTTCCATGGCGTAACCTTGAAGCGACGGTTGGCGCCCTTCCAGATCTCAGGGTGCAGCTGTTCTTTGGGGACGAACTTGCACTTGACAATGTGGCCGTACATAAGGTAGTTGTCCATTGTATCGGCGACGATCTTGGCAACGGTGGTCGAGGAGAATTCAATGAAAGCGTAGTGCTTGGAGCGGCCGGTGAGGCGGTTGCGCGAAAGACGGAGTTTGGTGATTTCGCCGAATTGGGAGAAGTAAGCCTTCATCTGGTGCTCGTAGAAACCGTGGGGGATACGTCTGAAAATGGATGTTAGATGGTTCAAAATGATCATGAATTACGGTCGAAACTCACCCAATGTAAACAGTGCCGGGCTCTTCGGGGGGGCCGTTCTTGCGCAGCTCCTTGGCCAGCTTGCGCTCGGCCTTCTTGGTATCTGGGGCCTTGGGGATAGGTTCACCCTCTTTGTAACCCTCGCCATCAGACTCGTCCTCGTCGCCACTGCTCTCGAAGCCCTTGATCAGAGCCTCAGTCTGGTCGTCATCACCCTCGTTCTCAGCCTCGCTCTCATCAGCAGGGGAGACATCCTCCTCCGCATCTTCCTCTTCGGACTCAACGACGGGCTCAGCCTTCTTGGCCTTGGGGGCAGCCTTCTTCGCGGCGGCCTTCTTGGGAGCGGGGGTGGCCTCAGCCTCCTCCTTCTTAGACTTTTTAGCGGCAGCCTTCTTGGGAGCAGGGGTGGCCTCGGCCTCCTCCTTCTTGGATTTTGTAGCTGTGGGCTTCTTAGGAGCGGGCGCAGCCTCTGTCTCCTCCTTCTTAGACTTTTTGGCGGCAGCCTTCTTGGGCGCGGGCGCGGCCTCGACCTCCTCCTTCTTCGACTTCTTAGCAGCAGGCTTCTTCTCGGCCTTCTTGTCAGCCTTCACAGGCGCAGTTGCCTCTTCAGGCTCCTCGTCGGTAAGGAAGTCGGCAGCACGCTTGCGAGGCTTGACCTGGCGAGTGGGCTCGCCATTGGTCTTGGCCGGCGCAGCAGCCTTCTCTGCCTTGGGCTTGGTGCTCTTTTCGTTCTTCTTCAAGATAGACTTAGGAGCAGCCTCCTTGGTTGTCTCATCAGGCTTAGCCTCGACCTTCTTGGTCTTTTTGGCGGGTGAATCGGCGGCGACAGGCGCAGCTGTAGTATCGTTAGTGAAAGGAAAGAGAATTTCGCCAGTCAGAACCACTTTACATACCCTTGCGCTTTGAAACTCTCTTATCGGGAGCCATTTTGAGGTTTTGTTGTGTTGAATTGAGACTGTATGCTGCTCGATCATCTGCGGGAAACTTTTTTTTCTCCTCTGATTTGCTCGGAAGGCGGTGAGCCACCTCGACCATTACCACAGTCACCGCCAAGATGTCTAGTTACTTACTACAACGCCAAATAGGCCAACGTCATGGGGAAGAATAAAAAAAGAGTGACCTTGACCCATGCAGAGGTCTGGGATGATTCTGCCCTCGTTCAGTCCTGGGATGATGCTGTGGAGGAATACCAGGTCAGGCACTAAATGTCCAATTCACGTGACCAATATCTAACCTGACCGCAGCATTATTGGAGCATTCACGCCAAGGGTGAAAATGTTGAAGATGTCTTGAGAGCAACGGAAGACACTGGTGTTGTTCCGGCTATACATGACAGTGACATTGAACGCACCAAACCTGTTGAGGATGGTGCCAAAAAACCCCAGAATGAGGATGTCTCGATTGTTGACGAGCAGATTTCTGAGCCTGCTCCCGAGGTATATTGCCATTTTAATAATGTATTCTTCTACAAAGGACTCACTGACAATATATAGCCTTCTCAACCTGTGGCTGCTGCCAATCCTGCGGTTTCCACACCTGCTATGCCGATGCCTCACCCAATCATGGCAAATGGTATGCTCCACGTTTGAGATATGGTGATTCAGGGAACTAACATATATCTGCAGTCCAAGATGAGTCGTTGAAGCACCTCATGATGTCATGGTACTATGCGGGTTACTACACGGGGCTTCATGAAGGGCAACAACAGGCAAGCCGCGACCAGAGCTCATGATGCGAATGGTCTGATAATGAGAGGGAAGGTGTTTTGTTTGAACAAGCACATTTAAGGATACATTTTTACCAAATACAGGTTGGGAAGGAGACATCGGACAAATAATTGAACTAATCATATCAAATTAATCGTGAAATTTAATAAGGATCCCATCCCAATCTCCTTGAAAACAAAATAAACGGAGAAAGCGAATATCGACTAGCCAGTGCCTACCAAAAGAGAATTGCGCTTATCGCAGTCTGCACCTTCATATCCAGTTTCATACATGGGTGCTTGATCATTGGTGAATCAGAGACCGCCTCCGGCACCGCCGAGAAGACCACCGATGAGGGGAAGACTGCCCAAGGCGTTGGGCTGAGATGTTGCCTTGTGGGTGGGGGTAGCAGTTGGGGTCACGAAATTGCCGGAGGACAGTCCCTTGGTAGGGGTGGCAGTGGGCTTGTCACCAGCTGCCTCCTTATCAGCCAGCTTCGCGGCAACCTTGGCCTCCTCCTGTTTAGCCTCCTCCTTGCTGGCCTGCTGCTGCTGCGCCTTGGATTCAGCGGTGTCATTATCCTTTTCGTTGCTATCCTTGTTGTCAAGACCATCCATCAACTTAGATGCATGCTGATTTCATTGGTTAATATAAAACTTCTCATAGGAACTTTGACATAGCTAACTAACCATCAATTCCTTGAGAGTGCCATCGAGGCTAAAAGGTTGAGTAGCAGCTTGCTCATCACGCTTGGTAGGCATGGAGAGGGCGAAGACCGCAAGGACCAGAAAAATGGAGATGAATGAGAGACTGAAACGAGCCATTGTGAATGGTGGTGTATGTTGAGTAGGTTATAGATAGAAGGAATGAATATATGTCCAAATACTTGTCTTCAAATGAGTGTAGTAGAAAATGAGTGATTGTTGCAAATGGACAGGATGCTGAGAGAAACAGAGCCCTAGGCTCTGGGGAATTACGTGGGATTTATATGCAGCCCCTTCGATCCACATCATGGAGGAATGGAAGGCCAAGGGGGCTAGGGTGAAGAGTCTTGTTACGACTAGCTACCGCGCGTCTTCGCCTGGTATTCGGACTCCTTCTGGGATAAACAGCAATAGTATTACCTTGTTTATTTTATCAGGCCTCTGGCCATACTCAATGGCTGTTTCGGGAGAGAGGGATTTGATTGATTTGTAGATTGTATGGGCATTAACGCCATCTACTATGAAGTATATCTGTTGGAGCCAATGATTGGTGTGGGATCAATCAAGGGATATCCGATGATAGTGAATCGTGAATAAAAGCCAGAAAAAGCGACAAAGGCTATGTATGCGGACCACGCCTCAAGACGAATCGTGCCGCATTCCATGTTCAAGCCTCAGAGTTACAAGAATTGCATACTCAAGTCTGACCGTCATACCCGAGCGAGCGCGCAGTAATTTCAATGCTGGCTTTGGTCAAACAGATTCTGAGGGGCTGTGCAGGTTTCACGAGCTTTCTATTGACAACTTCAGTCATGCCCTATTGCTACTCAAAATGCAGGGGAAATACTCTCACAGGGATGGCGAAGTAGGTCTTCGATGAAGGGTTGCTGCGAGTCCCTAGCAAGGACTGATGTGAGATGCAGATCTACAGCATTCCACAACGACGGAGCATATTTGTGTTTTCTCCGATATCAATAACAAGCTTTTTGGAATAATATTCAGAATTTATAGGTGTTTACAAGGAATGTATCTCCCCTACTTTTGACACCACAGCCCCATAGAGGGAGCGGACGTAACAAGTGGGAGTCTCCAGAAGGACGTATCCAACTGTGAGGGCTTAGTTTAGGCATCTTTTTGACCTCAAACATCAAGATATGACGGACAAGACTTCGAAGATGCCAAGGTTTTTACATCTATCTAGCTGTGTTAGTAAATAAGAGACGCGAATATGGTCATCCCTGTCTGGAGGAAATGACCATGCAAGTTGCAAGGATATATGCCTCGCAGGGTTGAAACACAACATCAAGAGTTCAATGCCAGCCAAAGCTGACTCCTGCGAGTAAAACCCGGTTGCAAAAGCATCAAAGTCTGCAAGACTAAATCGCAAGATTCATATCAATACATGGTTTGGGAATGTTGGCTCAAAAGCGAACCCGTTCCCCTCTGGCTGCATGTCAGGGGGCGGGATTAGAACGAGCATTCTTCGGTCTGGGTCCCTAAACTGAAATATGTAGATAGAGTGAGATTATTCCATCGACAAGAGTGTGTTGGGGACCGTGTATATGTTTTGAAGTGAAGAAGAAAGGAAAAGAGAAAGCGGATCGCAAAATTTTATTCGACGGGGCCAGTAGTGCGGATTATGTCATGGTCACGTGGCTGATCTGGCCCTCTGTTTTGATTTCAATTTGTCAACTTGGAAATCTAATGAGCTGTCAAATCTCTCAAGTTTTTTTTGCTGTGACTTGATAAATGTTGCATAATGTGTTTGAAAATACAGTTCATGGAAAGTCCAGGTGCGGAATATATATCCATGGATGGATAGAAACATGGTTTCGAATAATGAAGGAAGGAATTAACCGATCTAACAATTAAATGGTTCGCAATACTTTCCTGCTACCCTTGATAGCAACTTTGCGTTTTCGACCTGTGAGAATGAAACCCGCAATTCAATTTGCAATATCTGCAACTGGTTGGGAAAGCCGGCCTCGCGGTACCCACGCTGTCGCTGGAGTGAAGAACCACGAGATGAGCGCGAAGATAGTCACAATAGCCATGATAATTGGCGCATCTAAATATATATTAGCACAAAATCTCTTCCAATGGCTGCTAGTCTCGCGACAGACGACACCTACAATTTAGCGTGGAGGCTTCAACCGGGAATTCATATGGCGAGAAGAGTACCGCAACAACCCAGCCGTTCCACAAAACCGAAATGAATTGGAACGGCTTGCTTAGTCGCCCGAGAGACCATTTCGCCTCAATCTTCTCGCCGGAGGTCAAAGTCAGCCTTCCAAGGCTAATGAGTCCGTATGCCGCAGCTGAAGGAACACCTGCAGCTGAGACCAGAGAAGTAAATGCCACTCCGGAGGGCAGGATAGTGCAGGTAATAATCGCGGCCACACCCCACACGACAAGAACTGCGTTCCTAGGTTGACCCTCGTTAGAGACCCGCGATACCCATCCAGATAGTGGGAGTACTCCGTCACGGGCGACGGCGAAGACAAGACGGGAGGCTGCTGTGATGGCGATGGCGGTATTCTATCAGATAGATTAGCATGTCCTCCTACATCAACCATTTTATTTCCCCTTATCAGTTGTAGGAAGTTCAAGAGCAATAGAAAACATACCAGCCATAAAGCTACGACAGAGAGAACGTTCATAAAAACATGTCCGCCCTCGCCCAGAAGTGCAGCATACAAGGGCACGAAAGGTTGGGGAGCGTCATATGAGAAAAGAACATCGATTGGCGGCTGGCAATTGTTAGTTTATGGGCCGACATAAAAGCTCCTGGATAGACTTACCGATGTGAAAAGGAATAAGATCACGGCAGAGAAGCCAAGAACTCCACTGACGATTGTACTCCAGAAGATACCCTTAGCGGCATTGACGGCGGCATTTTTTGTCTCTTCGGCAACATGACCGGAGGCATCAAATCCGATCAGAATACCTGCTGTCGCCAAATATGAAAGGCACCAGTTCCAACCAGCTGGAGCTCCCGTTCCGTTATATGTAGTCATGAAAGCTTCATGGGCAGTCCGCAGGCCGAAGGTGTTGTGCGCACCGATCGGAAGCCAGACGACATTCAATATGAAGTCCAGAAAGACAGCACCGGTTGAGAACCAAAAGACGTATTTGAATACTCGCGCTATACAATTAAATTAACATTGCAGGCCAAGATTAAGAGGTGAGCCTATCATTCTAGGCCATCCATGAGAGTATACATACCAGATGCGAGGTTCATCAATGCGGCTAAAGCCAGGAGGATTTCAGTGCAGATCCATTGGACAGCGCGAAACTTGATATTTGAGACATCGGTGGGAAAGTCGACATTGAAAACAGTCAATTCCTAAGCCGAGTTAGTCCAGAGGCGACACTGTCAGATATAACAACATGATACCCACCGAAAGCATGTAGTTCACAGCTGACTGGGTATTGCCTATAAATCAGTTAGTTTAGATATAGACAACAATAACACCCGAGAGACATACTGGCACAAAATGTTGTCCAAGCCGTTGTGCTCCACCAGGCTACAACGAAGCCAAAGAGTCGCCCAAATCTTTTACCACCTGCCTCCGCAGCCCAGAGATAAATCGAACCAGCAGAAGGAGACGCCGAACACGCTTCTGCGATCACAGCTGCTGTGATGAATGTAAACACACAGGTTATAATGTAACTCGTCCTGGTATACACGTTAATAAAGCCACCTTTTTTGCCTCCGATCCATGTTACCGACTGCAAGCTCCTCGCTTGTGAACGGCTCATTGTGGCAAGCCTTGGACAGCAATCCGATTAGGCGAATGGATTCGGAGTGTGAAAAGAATCGGTTCGGGAATATTACCAATAAGCCAGTGGTCCTCCAGCTGCGATACCCGTTGTAAACGTCACTCGAACACCACCGACGAAATATAGAGCAGCTAATTGAAACAGTTAATGACCAAGAACCAGACGCCATGCGCACCTTAGGAGAGGGAAAGGAGCAATAGATACCAAACGAAGTTGAGAAATTCTCAAAAAGTGAATAGCTGCGGTTAAGGACCTATGTCAGGAAGTATCAAGTCAGCATATAGTTCTCGAATCGAAGATTTATATCATTCCACTCACTTGTTTATACCCCAGACGCTCCTATGAGAGACAACAGATGTTAATTCGTGCTATAGCTCCGTTGCATATAGAAGACACCATACCAGAGTATTCTCATCACTGGCATTCACCTCCTGCGCCAAAAATTCTTCAGTATTCTTAAGATCATCCATGGCTGCGAGGTGCGAAAGTGAATTGTGTATAGTTCTTGACTCGATTCTACCAGGGGTCCGAGTAGAATAAGTAGGAAATATCGTCAGGGGAAAAGATTACAATCACATTATTTACTAGCTTTCGCACGATTCGATATCAACAGAGCTAGAATTGTTAGGCTGTATAAATGTGGACCTCGGCTCTTCAATGGGAAAATTGTGAATGGCGCGAGATTATGCCACAAACGGTCGCGGTGGTGTTATTCTGGCGCAAAACCACTACAACGGGAAAAATCGAGCAATACGGCAGGTACAAGCGATGTGTTGCTTAGGGCCGACCGTATATAATTGTTCCTTATAAAGGGATCTGTAACTCTTTGGTTACCGGTGAAAATCGCCAAGTGAGATTCTAGAAATCATGTCATTGCTGATTTGGGGCATTCTCATTGCTCTGGTAGCTGTTATCTGGGTATGCTAAGAGACTTGAGATTGTTGACTTAAGAAAACCAACTGATCTTGTCAAAAGCTTGTCCATACGTACTTCTTTTCTCCTCTGTCGCATATTCCAAACGCCAGTTTACTTGCGCCGATATCGCGCTTACTATGGGAATTCCCCACGGAATATCGAGGACATCTGACTTTGGAGCTACCAAAACTACACAAGCGACTTGGTAAGTTCTAGTCCTAAGCACTGATTTTACTATCTTTCAAACGTGGGGATCCAAGAACGGTTGGCCAACGGGAGAAAAGTAATACTTCCATTTTGGGACATGTTCTCACGAATTTCAAGGCCCTTTGGTTCGAATAGGTCCAAATGAAGTATCTTTCTACTCGCTCGATATTTACAAGCGCGTACATGCGCCAGCCAGTAAATATGTCAAAGATCCTCGAGTCTACAGCCAGTTCGTTCAAGATGGACACCCGGCCCTTTTTTCGATTACGTGAGTAAATCGTCAAGACGAGGAATAGAAGCTTACTAAATTGATTCTATAGAGACCCAAAAGAACATGCACAAAGGCGCCGGCATATGGGTATTCTCTTCAATCGAAGCAAAGTGCCCCTTCTCACGCAGATGATGGTAGATGAGATATCGAGATTTAATATCCTACTTGAGAAATTAAGCCAAGGACCTTTCGACTTGATTACTACCTGTCGAGCCCTTGAAGCAGACATTGTTTGTAAGTGAATATCTGGTAAATTATCACAGCGGACTTTTGACGTGATGTCTCCAGCAAGATTCGCGTTTGGAAGTTCTATTGGGTCGATCGACTCTTTGATGGGAGGAAAAGAACTACAAATTATCAAAGAAAACGACCTAAAGTCATCAAAAATGTCACTGGTATGTACCATGACTGCATTACCCGAAGATCACGCTGATATGAGCTTTCAGCACACCAACCTTCCCACTATAATGAGAATATATGGTAGGATTTGTGAAGTAACTTCTCGACTTACCGGCTGGGGTGGCCCATCGACCTCAAGCAAAGAGTTTGAAGATGTGTGTACAACCAAAGGCTCAATTATATTTCCCTGATTAAATCCTAATCAGTATTCCAGTGGGCAATGGAGCAGCTGAAACTTGCAACAGACTCCGAAAAAGCACCCGAGGCGTCATTTCTGAAGGTTCTGGCCGGGGAAAGAATTTCCCCAGAGTCTGCCTTGTCAGAAGGCAAGGAGATGTTAGGCCCTGGCACTGATACAACCTCCGCCACGCTCGCTCATATACTGTGGGCACTGTCCCTCAACCAGTCTTTGCAAAATGATCTTGTTTCGGACTTGAAGGCTGCCAATTGGACCACCGATATGACGGAACTCGAGTCAATACCAAGACTGGCAGCTTGCGTGAAGGAGGGAATTAGATGGACTGGAGCGGCATCAGCTATGCTACCCAGAATTGTACCGACGGGAGGATCGTTGCTCTCTGGAAAGCATATTCCCGGTGGTGTAAGCTCCCTGACACAAATCGCGCTGTTATTTGGCTAATAATTTGCAGACTATGATTTCCAGCTCGCCTATCTGGTACCTGCACGATGAGACTGCTTTCCCTGAGCCTTATTATTATCGACCTGATCGATGGCTCGAGAAAGACAGTGAAGACTCGACTTCTTTGCGCAACGATTATTATATCCCGTTTTCCAAGGGTCCCAGTACCTGCATTGGCAATCAGTATGTGGTACTCTGATATTGACTTGCACATACAGTTACTATTTTCCATTTGCTGACCCGGAAAACAAATAGCTTCGCATATTTGGAACTTTACTTATCTGTCTCCCAGATCTTGAAAAAGTATCATATTCAACAAGTGAAAAAGTCCAACGATGTTGAGGCAATCCTTCCCCCACGACGAGAATGGGTTGCTGCGGTTCCTATCGGGAAATTGCAGGTTGTTATTTCAAAAAGGCTCTAGTAAAATCCAATCAACTCAATACTCCCGCACTTTGGATTTATGTGGATGAGTTTGTCTGCCAGCCTGGGTCGTTTTGAAACTCATCTAGAACCTGTTCGGGTTCGGACACCAATATCAAGATTAAAGAGTACTTTGTCAAGCTTCGAATGCTGTAGCACGATCATAACGAGGAAATACAATGTCCCCCATGGTGGAATCGAGCAACTATAGAGGTGGGTATGACACGATTATGTTGCTACTTCATAGTTCGTATATTAGCAAGTTATGGGACATATCTCCAAGTAGAGGAGATATTAGCAAATACTACAGAGGGAATATTGAAGTAAAACCAGATTAAAGTAAGAGTGAAGACAGAAACATAAGACATAATGTGGAAAATAATATAGTTTATTACCACTAGGCAACAATAAAAACCATAGTTACTCTCTATTTATGGCTTACAGAGCTATATTTGTCCTGACTTATGAGACAATAAGGACTGCTATGGTTTTAATATCTGATTGTCACTGTATGCCGATAGTACAATATCTATAGAACCACTTATTAGATGATACTACTCCGCAGGAATGAACGCCAAACATAACAGGGTAAAGGATAAAGCCAAAAATAAAACACAGGTTCATCCACATCTAAACCTCTCGGCACTTCTCCTGCAGATCGTGCAGATCTTGCAAATAGGGGTGATATTCACACCTAAGGCACCAACATTCCCGCATGATCCGAAATATCTGAAATATCAACGCGGAGGCAAAAGAAATGAAGACACATATAATTGCATGAATTAATATACAAACATGGGCCGAAAAGTACAAAGATCACTTATCCAACTAATCTTCTTTCTCTGCATCTTATTTTTCATCCTATTCTTAAACCGCCCGCAATCAACCAAGGACAAACTCTTTGCCTGGACCAAAGTCCGCTACCAAACAACCTCATCCATCATCCCAGAAGCCCGCGGAGTTTGCCCCGGCCTAGCAGAATCAACCAAACCAGCCCTGATAGTCTCCCATGTCTCGTCGGACGGCGACCCGTCCTGGCTAGAGCCGCTCCGCACCCAGTACCATGTATGCATGTACCAAGTGGACGCGCCGGCAGACAAAACCTCCAAACTGCTCCAAGTCCCCGCAAACCGCGGACATGAAGCAATGGCCTACTTAACCTTCTTAATCGATAATTACGCGGACATACCCTCCGCCGGCGCCGTCTTCGTGCACGGCAGCCGCTGGGCTTGGCACAACGACATCCCGGACTACGACAACGCCGCGCTCCTACGCAGCCTGGACATCCACGCCGCACTGAAAGCCGGGTACAGCAACCTGCGCTGCGACTGGAGCGCCGGCACGTGTCCTTCTTCCGTGCCCGCGCAGGGCAGTCTCGAGACGAGGCTGTCGAGCGCCGTGTCGCCGTGGAGTGCGCGCTCGGCATCGGATCTCGCGCTGCCGGAGGCGCTTGGCCAGATCTTTGGCGGGGATGCTGATGCGCGTGCCGAGGAGATTAGCAGTGCTTTCCATCTTTATCTTGGTCGGCAGGATGCCGTGCGCGCGCAGTGCTGTGCGCAGTTTGTGGTTTCCCGCGAGCGCATCTGGCAGCATTCTCAGAGTGAATATATTGCGCTGAGGCAGTGGCTTCTGGATGGGAGTGATGATGGGGTTTCGCGGAATGTGCATCGGGAGTCTAGGGCTGCGCCTGGTGATGACCGTATAGCTGGGCGGATTGTTTCGTACATTTGGCACATTCTTTTTGCGGACCATGCTGGTGAACGGGGAATTGATCTTGACCGGTTGAATCGCGATTCTTGTCCTAGTGCTGCTGAGTGCTATTGCCGGTTGTATGGCAAGTGTGATTTGAAGTGCCGGGGTCCGGGAAGCTGTAAAGGGCAGTATTCTGTGCCGAAGGACTACAGGCTCCCTGAGGATTGGGAGAAGACGCATTCATGATTCATGATTTCTTTTGCGGTTTAGAAAACTTGTTTATAGAATAAACTCTTAACATTTTGGGCATATAGACGGGATAGATTAGGGTGCATTTTAAAAAAAAAATTGGATATCGTTCATGTCAGTCTGGTTGAGTTATTTACAAATTGCTTGACCAAAACGATGTTTAGCCGTGCGTTTAAAACCTAGCAAGGACCCGCTCTTGGGTGTCTGACAGGGCATACCGAGAGCTATGCGTCTTGCTCACGACGGACTTGGCCTGCTCGGCAGTGAATCCCTTAGCCTCCACAGCTGGGTTATAGCCTAGACCGTTGATTTTGCCAACGACGCCTGATGGTACAGCGGTGGCGGCCTTGCCATCAGTACGCTTGTAGACGGTGACAACAACGGCACCACCCAGACCAAGGTTGTGCTGCAGTGCCGCGGAAGTACCATCAACCAGGCGGTTGTTGGCCCAGCCACGCAGGTGCCAGACCAGCTCAGCACACTGCGCAATACCCGTAGCACCAAGCGGGTGCCCCTTGGAGATGAGACCGCCAGATGGGTTGATGACCATCTTTCCGCCGTACGTGATATCGCCACGGCGGACCATCTCATGGGCCTGGCCGGGTTCACTAAGCTCCAGCGCATCAATAGTAATCATCTCATTGGCCGAGAAGCAATCATGCAGCTCGCAAACCTTGATATCCTTGACATTCACGCCGGCCTCGGCTACGGCAGTGCGGCACGCCCGACGCGTCATGCCGAAGCCCATCAAGTCAATGGAGCTCTTGCTGTAGACTGTGTCGTCATCGGTGGCTAGACACTGACCGGCGATGAGAATGGCATGTTCTTTCAGGTGGGGACGCGCATCGAGGAACTCCTGCGAGACAATAACGGCGGCGGCACCGCCATCCGAGGTTGGGCAGCACTGTAGCTTGGTCAGAGGCTCGTAGATCATGGGCGCGTTCATGATCTGCTCGAGGGTATATTCGGTCTGGAATTGCGAGTAGGGGTTCCGCTTGGAGTGCTCGTGGTTGATGCGGGCGATCTCGGCGAAGTCCTCGTTCTTAGCACCGTACCTGTTTTTCGCATGTTAGCATGATATCCTTTCTTGTCACTCCAGAGGTTGCGTACTTCTCCTTATATTCCCTACCCGCGTTTCCAAACATCTGTGCGGCACCGGGCGCGTTCGTCATACCTCGCGTCTCGGCCATCATCTTCCCAAACAGTGACGTTGGGTTCTCCCGATCGTTGTACATGGATTGCAAGCTACCGGGGTTCATCTTCTCGAAGCCGACGACCAGCACACAGTCCGCAACACCATGGGAAACCATATTGCGGGCCATGGCGAGGCCAGTCGAGCCGGTCGAACAGTTGTTGTTGACGTTGTAGATAGGGATGCTGGTCTGGCCGAACTGGTAGAAGACGCGCTGGCCGCAGGTGCTGTCGCCGTAGACGTAGCATGCAATGCCCTGGTCAACATCGTCATAGTTGATCTTGGCGTCGAGCATGGCTTTAATACCAGCCTCATAGCCGAGCTCATGGTAGTCGACCTTACCGCGTGGCTTGATGAACTTGGTCATGCCAACGCCCAGTACATAAGCGGGGGTCCCTTGCTTCTTGCCCATGGTGTATATGTGGGTTGATTTATCAGAGATAAATATAAGTGGAGTTGGTATAGGTTCGACTCGAGAAGCGAGGCCTTATAAATAAGAATCGGCGGGATATGTGGAGAGCTCAACATAAAATTGCGGGGAAGGACCGAGGTCCCGAGGAACCGAAGAGGGTTGGATGCCTGATTTTCAGCTATTGGTGCCTGATTTATGCCGGCAAAGTACTCCGCCACCGATCATCCCATGGTAGGGTGAAGGATACACACAAGTCATTTGACGCTGTGGTTCGATTCTTCCGGCAACAGTGACACAACATATCGTTACAATCTCTGCTCATTGGACTGCAGAGGTATTCTATACCATCTTTAAGCAATTCAAGGCTAGTACTAACAACCTTGGAACATCCATGTATGCATCCCGTACCATGTGTGTACATGAGGTCAATATTCAATCCCGTTTATCATCCCATCTCTATGACGGAGATCGGCCGAATGTAAAATAAGCTTATACTGCATGAATATACAGTGCTACTGCAAATGTTTCCGTAAAATTGTAGTCTACCTAGAAAACTTTAGAAAGGTGAGAAGGGGTCTATAAAGAAGACATCTAGGAAGACTACCAAAATGACATGACAAGGTCGCATAAGCGGCCGAATATTATGATTAAATCGATTAGAAAGGGCCGAGGTAGTCGAGATATATATTTGAGCAAATTGAGGGAAACTTTTGCATTGTGACTATATAATGCCTGAGGTGACTCGATTACCTCAATACTCTTTGGAACATGGTTGACAATTTTAAGTATAATAACCTCCAAATTAAGCTATAAGTAAGAATCTACATCTATTCAGACGAGGCGTAGAGATCTCATGTGAAAAGAGACCGGGACGTACGAGACAATCACAAGGTTACTATTACAATTCATCTCTTCAATTCTAATCCAGTTGATTCTGGTAGCACAGTTTGAACCAGGCGTCGATAATCATGCAATCGATCAGTTGATATGTTGACTACTACATATGTATGGACGTTCTATGAGCCACATTCTAGCTAACCCTTCTAGCCCTACCAAGGGAGGCAATGGAGTGTTGCTCAATGATTTGCAGCATCACCCAACCACGGCAATGTTTGTATTTGAGGCTGTAATCTGGGTTACAATAATTCCATGGGTTCGATTGATGCGATTAATGGGTGGTCATGACCCTAATCCCTGCGTGGGGCCCCGAGCTCGTCACGGAGTACTGTCCTCCATATATATTGCACAGATTACCATGATCCATGGTCTAACCTGCTATGATCTCCCCGCTTTAAGTACCCCATACATCGTAAAGTATCATGCCTGTCTCTACCTGTTTCTACACGAAATGTATAGAAGTGACATGATCAGACCGCGACCGGTAGATGTCCCTCGGCGGTGCCGAGGCTAGAAATAGGATAAAATATTATCATGATCTCTGCATGGATATACATACAAAGTACGAAGTAGTCAATCAAACAATGCGAATGTTCAAACAATGCCAGTGTTCACAGAAGAAGTCCTGTTCTGTTCACAACGACGTCACTCTGTTTGGCCCTAAACCCCTTTGAGCGCCTGAGCTAAGCTCGGTCCACATGCCATTTTGCAGCAATTCCCTCTTCTTTTCTTCACATAGTATTGAGGTCACAGTTTGTCTGGTGGAATAGGGGAATATCGTCAGTAAGTTGTCCTCTTGAAAATGAATACTCACAATCCGTTCTTTCCTACTATCGAGAAACACGGGGAAAGCAAATTGATGCTAATGATCGTCTTCTCATAGCTCGCGACCACTGTTAGTAACCCATTGCTATAGACGATACACCTTGCGCAAGAATATCCCGACTGGCTGAGACAGGGGACTCTCTTAGAACATCACTTGAACCGCTCAATCCTGCACCATACCTCGATTCCATCTGTGAACGCGTGAACGCGGGGTTGCATCCATTGCCGTGGCCGTCATTGTACCGGCCACTAATATCGAATCTATCTTATAATCTGGAAATCGGATCTAAACGCACCAATTTATACTGTGAAAACCTGCTGGGATACTCTTCAACAGACCGAAGATAGCACTGGGTTGGTCGAGCTGTTTAATGGTCAACTGTGGGACGCTGAACGGTCTACTCTAGTTCTGAGAGGCCGCTTTGCGTTCCATCGGGTTCCCCAGCCTGAAAGCATCAGAGTCTGTGCAAACTAAAACGCTTTTCCACGGAGAGATATTGTTATAGCTATTTCTCGGCGCCGCGCTGCCAATGGAGAAAGTTTCGGGGTAACTAAACAGTTCTGAACATGTACCATATTTTCATCAACTCACCACACAAGAACCGCCATCATGCGTGATCACAGAGCTTGGAATATGGATGAGGCCACACGCAACAGACTCCTCAAGAAGTACAAAACCCAGGTTGCATCGGGGGTGTCGACTATTTGCGCTACATTGTCGGTGGTGAGTGTCTCATTCGGCGAGCTTTTGTTTTAAACTCCAATCCTTATTTGCGACTAATATGAGATGCGAATGATGCTAATTCTTCTCCGATGGGCAGACTCCTCTAGAGAACGTCAAGACTCGGATGCAGACGTGAGTATTCGATATGACCTTAGAGATGGGATTAATATGCTGATTAGTTTGAAAGACACAATTTCAAGAACATATGGCAGTGTGTCCGCTATCTCTGGGTCACTGAAGGGCCTCGGGGATATGTCGCTGGTAAGTCGGTATCTAAGTCGGTAGCTGAAGGATCGACTGACCATCACATAGGCGCCCTTCCACCCTTGGCGAGTGTCACGGTAGTCCGCGTCGTCAACTTTACCGTATACAATGCCTTCAAGGACATCATCGCTGATAGCGTCGAACGCATAACTGGTTCTAACCCTTTGGATCACTACAACAAGCCTGGAAGCCTCCCCACCGTGACGGGTGTTCTTACTTTCACCACTGCAGGCCTCATCGCTGGCTTGGTCGCATCGCCTATTGCCTGTATGTTCAGATTGATACATGGAAGAGTGAGAGGAGCCGCGCTTACATTAAAATAGGCCCCTTCGAGTTGGCGAAGAATGTCGTTCAAACTTCAGTTCTAGTGTCTCACCGCGCCATGGCTGCCCCGGACGCAGTCCGAGACCGATCTCTGCGTGACAAGCCTCGCTTGGGTACCGTTCAAGCCATCAAGAAGATTTATGGACGATATGGAATTTGGGGCCTTTACACCGGTTTCCGCCTGCATGCGTTACGCGACACCGTGGGCTCAGGACTCTACTTTGGTGTTTATGAGACTGTGAAGCAACTCGCAGCCAAGGAGTTGGGCCAAGACAACAACCCCTTCGGGGCACCTATGATTGCCGGTGCCATTTGCAGCACCGTGCCCTGGTTCTGCGTATGTGATCAGGCCGATACCCTGTTTTGGGACATGCACTAATGTGACTCATAGACTTATCCTCTGGATACGCGCAAGACTCGCGCACAGAGTGTTCTGCTGGGAAAAGCCAGTGAGATTGGTGAGGCCTCACAAGCTGTCGCCAAATCCGGCATGTACAAGGGCCTGTCCATCATTCTTATCCGGACCGGCGTCAACAACATGATCCTGCTCAGCATTTTCGAATACATCAGAATGCGCATTGACGAGCTCCCAAACTAAACTCAACCGTTGGCAAGGCGGCAATCATACTAGGATGAAATGGCAGTCCATTTTTTGAACATTTTCTTTGCGTTGAACATGTGGATGTTCGTCTTCCTCTGCATCCCGAGGTCTTTTCTCGTATTTATTATCCACACACATACATGGATGAGCTTAAAGCTCTTTTTTATCAAATAGCACAATGAATTATCAACATTTGAAATATGAAAGAAAGAAAAAACTTTAAAACAACGGGCGCAATCGACGTAGCGCTAGGGCAACTTCATAATCGGCAGCATCTTCTCGGCCATATAGTGTGAATGCCACTTGCAATTTCTTTACCCAGGTTTTCTGATCCATAGCTAGTCTGACAATGCATTTATTGCTTTCAGACTTGAACAATTGCGCCGTTTTGATTAATGTCGGTCTTAACCTTGCGTCCATAAAATCATCTAGCAATCCCTCTTCTTCGAGAAAGAAAATTGTCAGAAGAGTATAAATCAATCTAGAGGAAAGAGGTATGCTGAAAGTCTCTGCGACAAACTTCAGCGTCGAGTCGACAATAATAGGATGCGGACCCTCAGCCTGCCCATCCAAGTCCACGCCACGCGTAAGGTATTGAAGCCCTCGGATCAATCGCCGTCGCATGTCGCTAAGTTCTTGGAAGGGAGTGCCAGGCCGACACGCCACACAATCGCAGGTAAAACGTAAGGCTTGATGACGCTCATATCTAGTCTTTCCTTCGAAATTCATATTATAACAGAAATTGATCTCCTCGCCAGCTTCTATGTCTCTGGTCGCAAAGCTTGAAATGACCTCGCCATTAACCGTTGGAATCTTCGAGTTCGGTATACAAGAGTGGTTGAAGCGCGAGTGAAGAGGGAAAAGGCCATGAGCTTCGGCCTTATTGCGGTCTGAACTTCCGATGTTGAACGAGTTCTCTGCGAAAGCTTCATTCATACTTGTAAACCAGCTTGACCCATTGTTGCGAAGGAGTGAAAATTGTACTCTCTGACTAGGCAACAGTTGTTGAATCGCCATATTAACATGATAATCCGTGATTTCTCTATGAGACCTCCAGATAACGAAGGTTGGCTTTTCGCTAAGGATGAGAGATCCTCGGTCAATGCGTCTTGTGGCAAAAGCACCCCATCCTTTGCCAGGCGAGGGTTTTAACTCGAATGGTACTTCGTCAGGCACTTCCAGGCGGCGATACGCTAGTAGATAGAGAGTCAGATGCATTCCCAAGCTACTTAGCAGGGTAACATACGATGTCCTGCCGACATGGCAGTGTTGTCACAACAGGAACGGTTTGCACCAGGTTATAGGTCCGAATAGAGTAGAATAGCGGAGTTGAATAAAGTTGGATATAGGATGGAGGGCGACACGATAGCTCTATTGGAGAAGGGGAATGCGGCTATTTAAAAGCTAGGAGGTCTACTAACCAACCTTGTAAAATATATGTGATCGATCTCAATAGTACTGCCCAACAAAGCCTAATGATGATCCCAAAATGGCATAGCGTAGCAATTAATAGTTCTTGCGATGGAGCAATGGTGCTGCACCTCGTGTCACGCCTGGCCATGGCTGGCTATGTCTGACACGGACCCCCTGTTTGTCTAACATCTTATCATCATGATCTGTCTAGCTCAAAATGCAGCAGAGGTATATGACTCAAAGGTATACGAGGGAATATCCCAGGAGGTTGAGAGGTTGCAGCCACACTAGCCGCGTTTGGCTGAGGCCGAGATGGCAGAGAAGATGTGATTATTGTAGAGATCAGCCCCTGACCATCCCCCACCTCTATGCCAAGTAGAAAAAAACCCTAAATCGGTGTCCTATTTGGGTCTTGGTATCCCATGTGCCTATCTTATAGATACGATGGACAGATTGCTCATGATTAGCAATGTTGCTCGCCCCTTTCCCGGTACTTTGGGACACAAGGTTCTCGAATTTAGAAGACTACTGCGGATTTTATCACCTAAGACATGAATGGTGACTTGGTCTCTAAGAAGGTTTCCGTGGTTATCGGGAAACCCGGGCAAGCCTATATATTAGTTTTCCCACCTGTTAGAGAACTTTTGCGTGACTCGTGGTGTCGATATAAGACCGATCTAGACTGCTATTTTCCCCACGACACGTAGGATTTTGGCTTCAGTGGGACTCTTTCCATATATAGGTGCATTATATGTTGGCCAACAATGTGTTGTATTCTAGAATCGCCCAGTTATCCTCGTCTCCATATCCTAACCTAATTTCCCCGCTAGTCGGAGTCTAATACGAGCCTTACGACAACCTTCCTAAGCGGAAATATGTATTAGATTGTGATAAATAGGACCAATAATGGTGCAAATTCAATTTCTGCTTCGGCAGTCTAGCACTAATACATAGACAGCAACGAGTCAGCCACGTGCTGCCAACTGGCATAGAACCAGAGGCAGGATACTATCTTCAGCACGCTATTCCACGGGCAGCATAGTATGTCTAACCTCAGTGTGGACTAGGTTACAGGCAGCGCGACAGATTGGTAGTAGTTGCACAGCTGTTCAACGGTCCATTTCTTAGTGACCACTGCAACATGCGCCGCTGCGAGGCCCTCGGTGTGCGCATCATCTGCAGATGGAACCCTC